>NC_132886.1:26467269-27802269 GCF_030463535.1 Salminus brasiliensis
AGACTGGGGTTCGATTCCCAGTCTGGGTGACTATGCTGCGCTATACCAATAAGAGTCCTTGGGCAAGACAACTAACACTGCATTGGCCCACCTCTGTAATACGAGTAACCTTGTAAGTCGCTCTGGATAAGAGCGTCTGCTAAATGCCATAAATGTAAATGTAATGTAATGTTATGAAAACCAACTAATTTACACTCATTATCTATCGCTCATTCAGCCTAGTGCAGTGTAGCCACACTTCATTGACTCATTTTACACTTCTCAGGAGTGTTCCAGCTCTGAGTGCTTCTTGAATGAGGCACAATGCAGGACAGCCAGTCAGAACAGAGCTTATTTACCTGATATCAGTATTAAAGGAGCAGAAACAGCCTGTAGAATTCTAGAGGGTATTCGGAAAGATTACAGATATTATTTAAAAAATACTATTATTAAATAAATTGTGACCGTTTCTGTAACATAAAGCTGTACAAATGTTATGTGGAGCATAAAAAATACATGAAATACATAAATGTAGAATATCTGCCTGACTTTCATTTCTGACTGTTCATTTTAGCTCGTTGTCAGTTCTTCACCAGAATTACGCAAAAGCGACAGAAGCACAGGTCATTCTGACTGAAGCTTCAAGGAGTACTAAAGTTTGAACTGAAACAAGATCCCTTTTCTCACTACCATTAATACCACTGTTTCAGAGCCCACATTTTCCTCATAAATGATATATATATATATATATAACCTGATATATATATATTAGGTTTGCAACAGTGTGAGATTTTCACAGTATGAAAACCATCTGAGAAAAGTATCATGGTTTTACACTATCTCAGTATACAGGATTGCACAATTCTTTCTCTTGTTGTTATTGTTTATTATTGTTTATTATTATTATTATTATTATTATTATTATTATATAATATATAAGTATAAAATAGTAACAAATTGGTGGGATTCACTGTTTGATAGCATTTTTAATACAGGTAATAAGCAAATGTACACAGTATGATAACCATTATTTTATGGTTTACAGTATGCATAGAAAATAGTATACCGCTGCATACACACACACATACACACACACAATATGTATATATATATATATATATATATATATATAAAGCTGGTTCATAACTCTGACGCTGGCCTACAAAGTCAAAGTTCGTACTTTTAACAATGGCGATGGTCAAAAGTCTATCAGCACCAAAAGCTCTTCAAGCTTCAAATATGGCTCAACTTGACCCGCCGTCCTTTAAGATCCATGGAAGACAAGCATCCAGGCTTTTTTCTGTCCTGGCACCGAAGTGATGGAACAAACCTTCTCTGGGGTGTCTGAACAGCATAAGAAGCCCATACTGACTTTTGTATTTAGTAGTGTCTAATCTTAGAGGTGTCTTCTGGATCCTAGTCTACATAATCTATCTATGGAGACTATGGAGTAAACAGCAATGACGTATGTAAGTCACTCTAAATTAGAGCCTCTGCTAAATGTCTTCACTGTAAATGTAAATGTAACCTTTGAAATATTTTTATGTCTTTTTTGCATTTAGATTATAAATGGAGTCGCTTTAGACAATTTTCCACTGCGTTGGACAATAAAGCTAATCTAATGTAATCTAATATTTATGCATTCCAGTATACAGCTTTAAAACATAAGCTGTTCCATCATTGTTAAAGTACTGTGTACAAAGGATTAGTACACGGGCCTTTCATCTTTATTGCTGCCGTTCCTGGGTTCTGAAGGACGGCGGTGAGGATCAACGGTGAATTTGTGACTCAGACTCCAACATACTTATTTAAAGTCAAACAGACTGTTCTGCTTACAGTGATGTAGCGAAAACAGCTGTATTAGGAAAGACAAAAGAGAGAAAGGAGAATGGCTGAAGATCAATGCCTCATTCCAGTGTTAGTGTGTGTATGTGTGTGTGTGCTCATACAGTGTCTTTGAAAAAGGATTATTGGACCAATACCACTGGGTAAACTATGCATGTTTGTCTTGAACTCAGACTTTGTTAACAGTACCAGAGAGCGTATGAGTGAGTCTACTCTTATTAACACAGCAAACAGTGCGGGACTAATGTTCTGTCAGGCCTGAATAAGGATAATCCTGTTGGTCATGCTTTAAAGGCTCGTGCTCGTGTTTTTTAATGGGTCATTTCTGTCTTTCACACGAGGTGTTCTGTATAAATCTGTATAAAAAAAGACTGATTCTGACTGGATGCATCACTCTTGTGTTTTCAGGGGTTTCTTACTCGACGCTTCAGGGAAGGTTGGCTCAGGCCGATGATGTGACTGTGGAAGTTCTGAGGAGAAGGCGGTGGCTTCTGTCAGAGCCCCGCCCCATGACCAACAACAGAGCCAGCCAAGAGAGTGCAGAGGACTTGCGTGGAATGCTGGAAGACAGTGAAGCGGACAACAGCTCCCAGATAGAGGTGATTGTTCGCCTGTCGTCATTCTAATGTCACAGTTCTGATAAGTGGTGGCACCATGCCTCCGAAATAGGCCACTTTCATACGTGGTACTGGAATCCAAGACATATAATCAGACTCGGTCTGATTGAACAGCCAGATCGGAATTCATGCGACTCTTACATCTGTCCAACTCAACATTCGCTGAGGAGAAGGGAAAAAGTGATGACGGGCAGCAGTGTGGGAGGTTTACAGTGGCGGGATAGCAAACAACAGACCTCATAAATATTTCAGGTGATGTTTCTGTTCAAGCTAAATTATAAGGCAGATCTCGCAATAACTGGGAGAACATGGCCACAGGAGGGCGCTGCTGCAGCGTCAAATAAAAAAATAAAAAGCTTAAAAGCAAAGTTTAAAGAACCAAACCAAAAAAAAGTAACCATTGCCGAATAACGTAACGTTTTCCCAAAACTTCACATGAAGCAGTGCTCCTTTGAGCATGCACGTCAGTTTAGGAGCATGAACTGACTGATGTTGGATACAGGTCACATTTAAAAAGGGTGTGAACAGCCTAACAATTAGCCTTTGATTGATTCTGCTTCCTGAGTTTGATTGGCTGAGTCTGTTGTCCCGCCTTGAGAAGAAAGTGAGATTGTGATTGGTTCTTCCTCTGAGTTTCCAATGACTTTTACTTGCCCAGTCTTCATTTCCGACCTTGGGTCTCACTGACTTTTCTCAGGTCTTTGGCTGTGAGGAGCATGGTGTGTTCTTCCTGTGTTCATTCCTGAGATGCCTTAAATCAGCCATGCCATAGAAGAACCAGTTTTGGTTCCATAAAGAATCATGTTTGTGATGTGTGGCATGTGTGAGTTTGAGGAACCTATAAATTGAAGGAGAGAACCTCAAGTGAGGGTTCTTTAGACCTGTAAAAGGTTCTTCACACTCAAACATCTTTAAGGAGCCAAAAGAAGGTTCTTCTATGGCATCATAACACCTGTATTACCAGGAGTGCATGGTAGATGAATTGACTATGCTAAATTGCCTCTAGGTGTGAGTGGGTGAGTGAATGGGTGTGCATGGTACCCTGCAACGGACTGGCACCCTGCTATTCCTGCCTTGCGCCCAGTGATTCCAGTTAGGCTCCATGACCCTGAGCATGAAGCAGCGGTTAAGAAGATGAATAGATGGACGTTGATATGAATAAAAAACAAAGTAAACTTTTGCTTTATACTTTTAAGGTTGGAGATGGTTCCCTGCTAATGGAATTGACCCCTTATTTAAACGAGGTGTTGCTAGAAGGGGAAAGACCAGACTGCAGCCTTCCAAGACCGGAAATGTCTACCCTGGTGTATTCACTGTGTGAAAAACCAGCCCCAGAGGCAGATTAGCAGGATGTTCTAGTCCAGTGATGAAAGAAATGAGTGCTGAATGGCGAATGGCAAATGCTCATTTGGTGTGATTTGCTGTGATTGTTTGAAGCCTGGCTGCAGTAGCTGTGTGTTCTCCACCCTGGGGAAATGCGCTACTGCCTGGTGGAGCAGCAGAAGGAGGAGAGACAGCAAGGGAGGAGATGAACAGAGAGAGAGAGACAGGGGCTGGTGGGAGATAAGAGAGAACAGAGGTAGATTAGCTGCTTAGACATACGTGTGTGTGTGTGTGTGTGTGTGTGTGTCTCAGGTTTGATGAGATGAATGGAGCGCAGGGGGCACAGACATGACAGAGAAGAGAGAGAGGAACCTATCAGCTATTGTCTCCTAATAGCAAAAAAACACAACACTGCAAACCCCCCCACACATCAGTTCTTGATATTGAATCATGGGTGATCCGGGCCTATGCTCAGCATGTGGCCATATTTGTGTGTGTGTGTGTGTGTGTGTGTGAAAGCAAGAGAGCTTTCTGGCTGAGCAGGAGGTAAATTAGGCAGACTTGTGTTTTGTGTATGTGTGTGTGTGTGTGTGTGTGTGTGAGAGAGAGAGAGAGAGAGAGAGAGAGAGAGAGAGATGGGAGACATGAGAGGTGAAGGTGAAAAGAGAGGACTGGGAGAATGAGGATGGAATTTGTGTGTATGTGTGTGTGTGTGTTTGACTTTGGTCTTGTTGCTTGTAATAAGGACCTTAGGGAGTTTTGTAATGTTCTTGTACCCCCCCCCCACACACACACACACACAAACACACACACACTGTTGTGTGATTTGATTTCGTCTCCAGCTGATCGCTGCTTGATTGAACGGTTTTTCTCTGGAACCATCAAGTGCCCACCACTGTGTTGTGGTTTAGGGGAACTCAGTAGAAACCCCACGACATCCGAACATGTGGGGAGCTGCTATAATAAAGCATAGGGGTGGCTCTAAACACACTCTCTCTCACACTGCCATGCCAGAGTGTGTATGACCTGTGAGATAATGTACTGATAGACCCACAGGTAATCAATATCAGCAATATCAGAATATCAGCTGGGGCCTAATATCTATGAAATGTGACTGAACTATGAAGGAATGGTAAAGATTCTGTTTAACATTATTCTTAACCTAAAGGAAATATGGATAGGCTAAGTTTTAAAGTCTGATTGGCTGAGCCAGATCCAAAGCCGTTGTAAAAAAAATAGGCTGGAGAGATACTTGCTATTAGGCCATGCTTTCACACAGACAACTGGCTGTGTCGTGATTGTAACTTTTCACATACTTGCCTATGTGCTTAGTGTGTTATTGGAGGCTTCCACTACAGGGCACACCAGCGAACACTAACCAGGTTTCTACAGCACCTATTAGAATCATACTGACCTGTTCTGACAAGCATATGTGTCATCGCACAGAAAGTGAAGGACACATCATACAGAAGTGGGTAATTGCGGACTTGGTCACACAGCCTTTCTTTGTTACTTGCATACACGTAGTGTTACTTTCTGAGAATGTGCAGAACTGACGTACCAAGCAGCCCAGGATTCACAAGGCAGCCATCGTGCATACGCAATATACGCTAGTATATCTCTAGCCTTAACCCAACATATTGTGCTGTTCATGCATTAATAAACATGTCCAAGAGCAATCACTCCTTTTGCCAATCATTCATTTTAAAATTTTCTGCTTAGCAACCCATTTTCCACACATCGGACGAGCCATTCACTGCACTGGACCACCTTTCCTTAATCTATGAATTCCGTCACATACCCTGCAGGTATTTATAGCCTGGTCATCCTTACGCAACGCCATCTGCATTCTGTCCGCACTTGTTTGTTTGTTTGTGTTGCACTTGTGTCTTGTATGCACTGTCTATGTTGCACCAGGGTCCTGGAGGAACGTTGTTTCGTTTCACTGTGTACTCTGTATGTAGTTGAAATGACAATAAAACCCACTTGACTTGACTTGACTTGACTTGCAGGAACCTGAAGTTACTACATCCCTAAACCCAGTGTTGAGCGGAAGCCATAGCTTACTGTTCGAGAAGTACACTGTTTAGCTGAAGAGCTGTTTATAGTAATTGGTATTAAAAAGATAAAGGATTTATTGAATATTTGTATTTTATAATGCATTCTGCTTACAAGCCAGTACATAATTGCCTATAACATAGTACCGTATAATCTGTTTATAGTCCTCATGCTTTTGGAGCATCAATTCCAAGAAAACTCCAGCATTGTTTTTCTTAGGAGCAGAAAAAGAGAATAAAAATGAGTTGAAATTTACTTAAATTACATACATTAAGCATTTATACATTTATTTTGATTCATGTTTTGGTCATTTTTGCACTTAAAATTTAAGGTCAGTCCAGTGCATCTCTTTTTTTTTTTACAGTGTGCCCTCAAACACACTGTATTGGTTGGGCACAGACGTTTGATGTGGCTTTTCAAGGACGCTGCGGTTTGCTTGTAGTGTTTTGATTTCCTCTCAGCTCTTGGGAGGAAATGACAGGTCAACTGGGGTGGGCTGCGCAGTGTTTGGTGAAGAAAGAGAGTGGAGGAAGGTCTTACGGGCAAAAAAGACTTCTGAACAAAGCTGGAGAAAAGCGGCCCTGTTTGAAGACAGCAAAGCCGCCCTTAAAACACGTCAATTGGACATGAATGATAGCATTTCTGAAAGTAAACTAGCCGTGCTTGGAGGAGGTCAGTCTTTAGAACCCCCTTGTATTTCAAGACCTCTCTCTTGTGCAGAGTATGGCTCAGCTGTGGCTCCACTCCTCACACACTCTAGCGATTGGCCTTTTCACCTTGTGCTTGCTTGAAATATTCACATATTTAAATGTGTACATATATACACACACCCCGAACAGCAATAACAATAATACCACCTACCAATTTTGAGTAGGTCCCCATTGTGCGGCCTCAGCAGATCTGACTATTTGAGCCATTTACTCCACAAGACTTCTGAAGGTTTTCTGTGGTGTCTGGCTAGCAAAGACATTAGCAGCAGATTTTCTTATCCTATACACATTTTTGCTCATTTCCTAAGTATAAATTAATAAACATATCCTCCTCAGGAAACTACTATAAACTACTATAAATAACTATAAAAAATGTTGCTGATTGTTTGTGTTGATTTGTGTTGATTTGTAGTGTTAGTCCTTTTGCCATTGCCATTTACACATTGTTAGCAGTTGTTATAGAATGCATTTATTGGGCATTTGAACTTTTTATTTGATGAATAAATAGTATGTGAAATGTATGTAAATATACAACCCTGTCATTTTGCCTCAGAGCTAAAACTCTGGTTATCATTTTATGATGGGTTAATGTCATTTTATGACAGGTTTAGTCTTATCAGAGACTGTTGCTGTCCTCTCTGTGTCCTCTCGATGCAGCACGTGGTTAGCTAGCTGTAGAAATTGGAGCTGGTTGAGTAATGTTATCTTTTAGCCTAGCATGGACACCAAATCGCTTTCCTGGGTTTGGCTTTCTCAGGTGGTGGTTGAGTTCCCCTTATGATTTGAGGTTGGCCATAGTATGAGGTAGTACAGTTTGTCTTTGAAGGAGTTGATGTGCAAGTGAAGACGACCTCAAATCATAAGGGTTAACTCTACTTGGCTTGCTCAGATACCTACTTGCTTTCCTGGCTTTAGCTTCCCCGCGTGCCTGGGGGTTTGAGCTACCCTTCTGCAGACACTGGTACAGGAAAAGCCACGGCCACTAGACCTGGTTCATGTAGCAACCTATATTCCTGTGACTAGCAGAGTCTGGAGGTGATGTGCTGCTCTCTATTATCAACAACACCACTTCACAGCTTAAGCTTTCCTTATGGGTTCCTCTAAGCACCTTAAGACAGTTTCAAAGTGAAGAACCTTCAAAAGTTCCTCAAGGATCTTATATTTTTAACAGTGCACATGACTGATCAGCGACACAGGGTCATGAATTACAAGATCTTTCACCAGGACGAGCGCCCCTGACGAGTCTGTCTGCTCTTTAAAAACACCTTTTGTCATTAAAACACACTCGAGAACTGATGCGATGCGATGTGGAGGACATGTGGGCTGATTTGCAGCAACAACTCACAGAATGAGAAAATGACCAAAGAATTTGTTGATGTTGTATAACTCCAACCGTAACTTTCCCCTCACTCTTGTGTCTTGCTCTCATTGGCTGTAGCTAGTCCTCCAGTCACAACACTTTCCACACTACCAGATATAGAGTCGCCGACAGGTCCAGATATTTGTCAGTGGGCTTGCGAGGCATCGACAATCACTCAGCGTGCCCTCGCATTGTGTCTTTCAGCAGTTCACGCACAGCGGCCGAGCCAGCGATTTGCCTCCAACCTGAGGCTTTTATCGGTGATCTCCAAAAACAGTCTGTGACTGAAAATTGGGGCTAAAATCATGTGGTGTGAACCTGGCATTAGGTGTCAAAAGGCTTCCACTAGTGGGCAGGTTTTTTTTTTTTTGGAGTGTAAATACGCTGCAGTTCTGGGGGTTTGAATTAGGCCTCTGTTTTGATAATGCTAGATTTTCCTTTGAGTGAAAAAACAGCCGTGTTTGAGGTTCATGGTATGTCCCTTCCAAATACCGAACTCTCGGTTAGACCAAGACAGGTTGTCCATTCTGGGGCACGTGTAATATGAGACGCAATGTCAAAACTCAGCATTCTCTGCATAACTAATACAAACTCTCTTGGACCGCTTCAAATTCTGCGCATTCAATAAACAGCCCATTCTTAATGCTCATGAGTCTGAGAGTCTTGAGTCTAAGAACAGCATGTACTGCTTTGAATTATAGATCGTTTTTGGCCTGCCTCAGGCAGTAGCAGTTTACCACACTAGACAGTGTAGAGCTAGGTGCGTCTGTGTCCTGACAGGCATGTTGAGTCTGTTCTCTGTCACTCTGTGCTAAAAACTACTGCCTTTAGACACTGTTGTTTCTGTGCTGAGCTCCACGTTTGATCACGTTTGGACATGTTGGTTTTTTTTTTTCTCCCATCTCCCCTGGTTTTATTGCTTTTCTTTTACCCTTCTGGTTAGACAGACAGCTTGGCGCTGACTCGCCTTTTAATCTCAGACAGACAGGGCTGAAATACACACTCACACTCACACACACTCGCTGAAAACAAAGCCCTCTTGCTGCTAATGAGCCGTCCTGCTGGTTGACAGTGAGCATTGGATTACATAACAGGCCTCAGAATCCCTCAAATCGCTCCTCTGCTCTCTATGTCGACCTGCCAGGAGGAAAGAGAGAGAGAGATTATCTACCACTCTCTAATTTCTCTCTTTCTCTCCTTTTTAGTAATTCCACTCATTACAACAACGCCCTCCTCTCCTGCCCTCTGTTTCATTAGTGATGTCCTGATCCAGCTTTTCGCCTGCCCCCGGGTCATTTAATATTGAGTATCTACCACATCTCATACAGCAGACCTCTTTGTATTTTCATAAAGAGTACAGCTGCAGAGTTCACACTTTTTAATCACATTAAAGTCACTGAAAGTCACCGCAGTAGGGATGTGACACAATTCCAGGGCATGTATTTGTTTGGCGCTACAATAGCCCCAATAGCCCCCCCGGACTCACTCGTACAGATGGAAAGTCTGAATCATTTTCCTGAACCAGTTCTTTTAAACTGTTTGTTTAAATGGATCAGACCTCCAATTTGGCTAATTCAATTTGGTTTGGGGTTGAGGGTTGGCTTAGCATAAAATGACGGTGCTACAGTAGTAAAGCGATGCTCCTGTGGAACAAGCAAAGCTAGCAGTGTAACTGTAAACCTAACTAGTCTTAGGTTTCAAGCTTAAACATTGCCATCAATACCAGATGTCATGAGACTTTATCGTCAGCATTGTATGTACTTCATTTCACCAGTTGGTTGCTGTGCTTCATGGAATCAGTTCCTCCCTGTTTTTGGTTCTTTTCCAATCAAATGAGTAAAATAAATAAATTGACTCTTTGAACTGCTTTAAGTGAGTGTGTGAGTTACATTGAATTGAACATACTCGAGGAATCACAGGGATTCGGCTCTCTGAGTTTTTCAGCTCATTTTGAGTTGCCAAAACACGCAATTTTACCCAATCCCCATTTATGTGAACTCTGCAGTACAGCATTGCTAGGTTAGTCAGCGTGTTCTGCGGAAAGCACGGCTCCCCAGCTCTGATACAACAGCCTGTGCTGATGTGGAGTGATGTGGAGAGGAAATGCCATCAACCCACCCCTGAGAGAGCAAAACCAATTGTGCTCTATCGGAATCTGGCTGCTGATGGCAAGCAGGATTGGAACCAGCATCTTGTGGCAGCATCTTAGTCCCCCTGGACCCCTCAGAGCCCCTTAATCTCTTAATTAAGGCTAAACTTTTCCAGTTTTTCATGTGTGGTGAATTTTTCAATTTCCTGTATAAATAAAAAGTATTTTTCTTTGAGACCACCAGGAAATCTGTTGCCCTGTGTGCAGCAGGTGTGGACTATGTGGGTGTGGGCTCTGTTGAGAAGTGATGGGTGACACTTTAAAAAGTAAAAGTTAAACTGAAGCATTTCCTTTAAATATGTGTAAATATGTGAACACGAGTGTATTTGTCTAATTTTCTTTCTGTATTCAAGTCAGTTTGTATAGAAATACAGTTTTTATTGGAGCTCAGTAAGACAGTGAGTCCTCATAATCCGATGACTGCAGAGTGGCAGATTTTGTCATTTTAGTAATCAGATAATGGGAAACTGGGTCTGCATGAGTCAGACAGTAATCTGAGTTCAGCTTTGCAACCAGCCCATAAACTCATTAAATGCCACATAAAACCAAACTTAATTGTTTTTAATATTGAGCCACAGTATGAACATCTATCTAGAAGATGAAGAATATTTAACCCCTAAACGCAGCAAGGCTTATTACACACTAAGGTGTATTATACATTAACTACAGGGACTTCTGTACAAACTGGTGGGGCTGTTCTTTAGTAATAGAAGCTTGTAATAGCGCCATAGGCTGTTTAAGGGTTTAAAACCTTCAGTTTCAGCCTCGCTTCAGAAGTGTTTTGCCGCCTTCTTGCGCGTGCTGCTAAACGCTGCTTGCTCATTTTCGGTACCACATTCCGTTTTCACACATACGCTGAGAAATCTCAGACAACTCCGGTTAGGAATATTTATGCAGTGAGAAATCCAATTACTTAGCTAAAATCCAGCTACATTTCTAGACCCGACTCTCAATGTAAGAAATCAGAGTATGCTGCTTGAATGACCTCTTGATTGTTATCAGATAGTTATCAGATAACATGACAGTTATCAGATAACTGAAGAAATCCAGATATAAATGGGTTTTAGGCCATGCTACTGGATAACTGTTGACATTCGACTGCATCTGATTACTAAAACTGCATTTCCTACATTTTGCCTGATCTGGTGTCCATGTGGATCCATAAGCTAGTCAGCTCTGCCAGTTTTATTACTTTGATTATGAGCTCCAGATCAGGCAGAATCAAGGAAAGGAAGTGTCAGTAAACTTGGCACAGAAACAGATGAAAATAGGCAAGCAGAGTTTATATGAAGTTGAAATGAAGTTTATATTGAGTTTATCTCCAGGTAAATCTCCAGGTCTTGTGTAGTGCGGAGTTGCAGGTTGTTTTCTACCAATTAAAATAAAAAAAACCTGTCAAGGTGTCAAGTAGCCTCCTGTTTGTATCTGTATGTAGATCTATTTAGAATTATCAGAACTGACGCATGTCTGTGTTTTGGGTTTCCATCAAGGGTTCAGTTTTCCCTCTGTGTTGAAGCCAGTAGCAACAGGGGCATACGCCAGACTGACTCTTCCGGGAACATGGGCCTATTTGAAATTCTGACATGTAAGCTCAGCCTTATTGCAAAGCACTCCAATTTTAAGTGCAGCTAATTTACCTGTTTTGGTGAACTCCCGCTAACTTCATCACACTAGAAACTCTGGCATTGCAGATATCACAAGTCTTCACTCTCTGCTTAGTTCCATCACTGCAGACATCTACACCACTTATTTACATTTAAGGCATTTAGCAGACACTCTTCTCCAGAGCAACAAAATAGCTTTACTGTTTACTCAGAAAATACTCTTAGCTAGTTTGCATCAACTAGGATCCAAAAGATACCTTAAATTAGATTAGATTAGATGTTACTAAATACAAAAGTCAGTATGGAGACCACAATACTCGACAATACACTTCTCCCAAGTACTCTCAGAACAGGTGGGTCTTCAGTCTATGTTTAAAGACAGCAAGCCACTTCCCCTGGGTGTCCGAACAGAAGTTTGTCCCACCACTTCAGTGCCAGGACAGAAAAAAGCCTGGATGCTTGTCTTCTATGGATCTTAAAAGGATGGTGGATCAAGCCAAGCTGTACTTGAAGCTCGAAGGGCTCTTGGTGCGGATCGGCTTTTGACCAAAACCATCAAGTACGGAGCGGCTGGTCCATTCTTGGCTTTGTAGGCCAACGTCAGGGTTTTGAATCTGATGCAGGATCAGCTACAGGAAGCCAGTGAAGAGAACGCTGCTGTGAAGTTACCCTTACTGTAAACAGTAGGTCAGCCAAGCCATGTTTGGTGACTAGAGTTTGTGTCTTTGCATTGGCACTGATAAATATAAAATAAATATAGTACAAAACTATAGAAGCAAACTCTGGACACCAAACATGGCTTGTATGAATTTATTATTTTAACGAACAATTCCTGTAATTCAAATCCGTTAGACCTGTTGGGGGCACCGCTATTGATTTCCTCATTCTGTTTTGTGACCTGCCTGTTCTTGTGCACTGTATTCTCTTATGTCTTCTATGGAGAGGCAGCTGAGGATGAGGTGTGAGAGGAGTTGAGGTTGGAGCGCTGCGACCAGCAGGGACATACACAAATCTAATTCTTCACGGTCGACCAGTCCGGGTAATGGACGATTCGATCTGTTTGGGCAAAGCCAAAAAATCCACAGAGGATCACAGTGCCTAGCATGTTGGGGTTTTTTTCATTCTACAGGAGGTTTTGGTCAATGTGGCATCTTCGGGGTTGAGTTTTTTTTTTTTATTGACCTCCTCTATGTCATTCTAAAAGTAAACAGTAAGTAAGTAAGCCAGCTCTATTTGGAAAGCACATTTAAATCAATGTTCTGTGCAATGCAAACATGCTACCATTCACAACAGTTGGTTTACTGCTCAAAAGCTGAGAATTGATGTTCTCAATAATATAATACAATCTGGATGCAGATGGTTTCAAATATTTAAAAGGAGTCTAATCATAGATTTAGACTTAGACTAGATTTAGATTTAGAGACTTTAAGACTTGATTACTGCAACTCTCTTCTGGCTGGTCTCCCTTTGCGCACCATCAGGCCCCTGCAACTTATCCAGAATGCAGCGGCACGGATCAGATTCAAAACCCTTATGTTGGTCTTTGAAGCCAAGAATGGACCAGCCAGGTACAGGTGATCATTGATTAATATTGATTATCTGGTTACAAAGACACCAATCTCAGAGTGGGATTTATAATGCATTCGAAAAGTGTTCAGAGTCTTTACTTGTTTAACATTTTGTTAAGTTGAGGCTAAAATCAAAAAGGATTTTAAGTTTCTCCATCAATATGCACTCAATACCCCATAATGCAGACCCCATAAAACTGAATTTCTGAATCTTCCAACAAGACGATGACCCTAATGTCTCTAATTGACCTAGACACAGCCCTGACTTATACCCTAATGAACTTAGAGACCTGAAAATGGCTGTCCAGCGAATGGCCTCCATCCAACCTGACAGAGCTTGAAAGAATCTGCAAAGACGGGAAAGAATGGCTAAAATCCCCAAATTCAGGTGTACAACCCTTGTGGCATTATACCCAAGAACACTGGAGGCTGTAATCACTGTAAAAGGTACTTCAACTAAATACTCAGTAAAGTGTCTGAATATTTATGTCTGTGCAAGATTTTCGTTTTTCCTTTTCAGTTAAATTCTGTTCTCACTTTCTCACTATGGGGTATTGAGGGCAGAATGATGAGGGGGGACTATTTTTTTTTTTATTTTCACACAAGGTCACAGCAAACTGTAAAAAAGTGAAAGGTTCTGAAGACTTTCCAAGTGAACAGTCAGTTCTTGAAGGTGATGTGTGATGAAAGCAGAAAACATTAACAAGCTTTAGAATCTGATCCACTTTGGGTAGTCGACTGGTTCAGAACATCTCCAAACATCAGGCAGGTCTTGTGGGTTTTTTCTGGTATGCAGTGGTCAGTACCTACCAAAAGTAGTCTAAAGAAGGACAACCGGTGAACCGGCCACAGGGTCATGGGCCCCCTGAGGCTCATCAAAGTAATCCATGGAGGCCCCACCTTACAACTTACAGGGTTTAAAAGGCCTGCTGCTAGTGTCTTGATGCCAGATACCACAGATCTCGTGAAGTCCGTGCATCCACAGGTCAGAGACGTTTTGGCAACACATGGGAGACTTGAAAAATATTAAGCCGGTGGTTTTAATGTACTGGCTGATCCGTGAGAATCTACACTGTATTAGTTATTTGTTTAAAGCAGAAGAGCTTCTTCAAAGGTTCCTTAGTGAATTTCATGGTTCTACATAGAAGTCTGAAGGCATAAAGTGTTTGTCTGGTAAAATGTTGCTTCCTGTACAAGGAATTTTACCGAACAACTATATTAAAGCCGGAGAGATGCTAAGCCTCATTTTGCGTACACACTGCCCTCCTGAAGGTCTGTTTACCCGTTAACCACCCTTGGTGGTGTTTATACTTCAGCATCTAAAGATGAATGGCTTAGGCAATAAGCTAATCCTTATGATGTGACAAATGATACAGTGTTGAAAAACAAATAAATACTTCATGGCTTATCAGCATATTTAACCACACAGGAAACACAGCCTGAGAAAAACAGCTCGGATAGCCTAAATTAGCTCCACAAATCATTAAGAATGGAAAGTAAAAGCAGATAACCATGAGAACTATCCAAAATGGTTCTGAATTAATCATGAAGTTAGCATAGTTCAGCTTCCACGTCTGCCTCCCACATCCACCAGAACTGACAACCCATGTGTGTCCAATTACACTTGAACTTGCTTGGAGCTTCCAACTCCAGAGCCTGAGAAACTGCTTCCCATTCAGCACAGTCCACAGACCTAGCTTATCTTTCTAGCTTGCTGTGTGATTAAGCTGTCCATCCATCCACTCATTAAAAATCAGAACTTCAAGGATCTTGCCTTTCATTCCATGAAATTATTCCCTTTTATGTGTTTCACACTTTCACCTTCTGGAAGAGAGCAAAGGGAGTTGTGATAGACGGAGCTTCGTAATCGGCTCCAGTATGAGAGCTATGAGAGTCTTAGTACATAGCCATCACAAGACCATCCTACACCATCCATCCTTAAATGCTCCAGATATCATCCATTCAGCATTTCAACATCAGGCCTGAACTTTTTTGAGGATAATAGAGTTGAGAATTGTTGATAGTTGCCATTAATTGTGACTGCCAATCAAGACGGACGAATAGCGGAAGGAATTAATGAAGCTCAGGAGTTCAGGAGTTCCTGAATGTGTATGAATCTGTGTGGTCGATCTTAAGCCTTGCCTTATTTTGCTGCCTGGCTTGGGGTCTTACTGGGCAGGCTTTGCCCACCCATGCCCATGATATAAACTCATACTTACCGCATATGGAAACTAGGCAGCAGGAACAGCCTTGTCTTGAAATGACTTTTCTCATATGTGATGTCACCAAAAAAAGCCAAGGCATTTGCATATCTTATATCTGGCAATTCAGTCTGCAGCGGTTAAGCCCCGTCCATCCATGCTGAAGTTATTGTGAAGTTAAGTGTTTCAAATCTGACTGAGGCACAATACAAGACAGTTGGCCCTAAAACAGAACCCTGTGGGACTCCACAAAATATGCTAAAGCTAAATTACTACCATATGATATCTAAAAGTTTCTGTGTTAGGATCAATCACTGAATATTTAACCTTGAAGTTAAGAGATTGAAGGCCTTTAAATTGAAAATGATCATATGAAATGATTAATGACAAGCAGAAAACAAAACCTCTGCAGATATTTTTATATCTTACTTTACTGAAAACTCTCAAACCTCCCAAATCTTTGAAGGATGGTGTGAGAGCATTTTATACCTGATTGTAAAAACCCCAGGAGTGATGTATCTCAGAAAATCTGCTCTATGCAAATGTACCTCGGCTAGTTCTACACTTTACGCTTTATCGTCCGCACTGAAACACAGCTCCTTTCCTCATTGTGGCGTCTCAGCAGACGCTGTCAGCTCCTCAGAAACAGACAGAAGGTAGAAAAGGCCCAGACAGAGTGGAGAGATAAAAACCACGCAGCTACCCTCCGTAATGCAATATTGATGCCGCTGCCAGAGACAATCTCTCATATACAAATGCAGCTCGTGAATCTAGAGCTTTTTGCCACTGTACAGAACTCTGATTGCAGTCAGGGTTTTTTCCTCCTCTCTTCCCTGAGGCGTTTGAATGCTTTCTACTGTAGATACGTCTCGCGTTTGAGTTGAGTGCTGTCTCTGCAGACACTCGATCGTCAGTCCTTTTCCATTATTCGGCCTCCGGAGTTGTTAGATTGAGTTGAAGCGATGTTTGTGGAAGACATTTCTGGCATGTGATGGAGCGTCTGCTGTTCTGACTCCAGTGAAGACACATACTTCTTGTGCACACACTACTATTACAGATCCCCTATAAGGAAAAAAACTGGGTTTATACTTGGCATAGTTGTGAGATGACAGTCTGGTACATGGAAGTGACCAGACTGTCTCTTCATTCACAACAAACTCCTTGCTGAGCTGTTAAATGTTAAGTCCTAATTTACATAAACCCAGCCCACTACTGGAAGCCCTGTTCATTTGGGGTGGGGGGGAGCTATGGTGGTGTTGATGCTTTCAGTGAGCTGTCTGAGACAAGCATATCACAGCCAGACCCTAGTTGTTATCGAAATCCTTGTGATCAGGCTTTGTGATCACGGCTTTTCCTGTTCCAGTGTCCATGGAAGGGTGGCTCAAACTCAGCGAACAAGAAAGCCAGGGATGAAATGCTGAATCTGTTGCCGACCAGCTTTTACCTCTACCTTCTGTCCAATATTCGCTCCCTTGAAAAGAAACTGGACTACCCCAGAAAGCAAGCATGTATCAGTCCGCTGTCTGTAAACCTCAAACAACAACAAAAAATTCCCGCGAAAGAAAGGCCACAACAGCTGAAAGTGGAACGTGATGAAGACACACTAGCTGCTTGCTAAACTGTGTTGAGTCGTTCAGTAACATCTAATAGACTTGTTTATATGGTTTCTGACACAGCATGCCATACTGTTATCTTCAAAACTGAACAGAAACAGTGATCAATTTTACTTTGGGATGGCTCATACTATTGTTTTTAGCTTTGTGTTTGAGTTGCTAACGTTTGTCTCAATCTTAATGCAGCCAGGAAGGAAATAAAAATCCATGGACACCCAGAGAAATTTTTATGAATGCAGTCCAGCTTTTCAAATGTTTCAAATGCACACACAGTCCTCAGCTCTACTCTTGTGATGTGACATTTTTGGCTTTGAGGAGATCCACTCACTGATAGTGTCCAGACTTGCTATATTCCTTTTATCTGAAGATTGCTCTCCACTTTCTTTTGCTTTGCTGCCATAATCGGAGTGCTTTGTAAGCAAATGTAGACGGGGGCTGCACAATATATCGTTTCAGCGCCGTTATCGTTCAGTGGTCATATCGCAAGATGTACAATATCACGCAAGGCATTTCATTCACACTGTTCTCATTTTCCATGACATAAATAGCAAAGGCAGGTTGTATTTGTCCAGTATTGGTTATTGTACTCCAATCTTCAGCACACAGAGGGCAGTATTAATGTCACAACATGTTGGATCATTGACTTCTGGAGAAATCTGGTGAAAATATCTTTAATTTTTATATTGTAATATATATATGTATTGCAGAACAACTAAAAATTGCAGTGTCAGTTTTTTTTCCAATATCATGCAGCTAATATGTAGCTTAGCTAGTTTCATTACCTTGTTTGTCAGAATCTTGAGACTTGAGATTACATTTTAGTCCTTGGTCACTGTTCCAGGTGCCAGGTGGTTGTCATATTGCTTAAAATTCAGGTGACTGTTTGGAGTGCAATGATATTGTGGCATATCTCATATTTTGCTTCTGTTGGTTTAATGTCAATGTTCATGTTGACTCAGAAAAATATGGGCTGATACAATTTTATTGACCCTAGGCTCCAGTTTGCTCTCAAAACAGTGGTTGTTAATGACAGGTCAAGTCAAATTGTTTGTATTTTCATTTACATTTACATATAAGGCATTTAGCAGACACTCTTATCCAGAGCGACTTACAAAAGTGCTTTGCTATTTACCCAAGAAAAACCTCAGCTAGTTTGAATAGACTAATATTTCAAAGATACCTCTTTACCGCTTTAGACATTACTAAGCACAAGTCAGTAAGGTGACCATAGTACTCTACTATTCGCCCAAGTACTCTCGGAAGAGGTGGGTCTTCAGTCTGCGTTTGAAGACAGCGAGCGACTCGGCCGTTCGGACACCCAGGGGAAGTTCGTTCCACCACTTCGGTTCCAGGACAGAAAAAAGCCTGGACGCTTGTCTTCCGTGGATTTTGAGGGATAGCGGGTCGAGCCAAGCCGTACTTGAAGCTCGAAGGGCTCTTGGTGCGGATCGGCTTTTGACCATTGCCATCAAGTACGGAGGGGCTGGTCCGTTCTGGGCTTTGTAGGCCAGCGTCAGGGATTTGAATCTGATGTGGGCTGCAGCTACAGGAAGCCAGTGAAGAGAACGCAGCAGTGGATTGACATGGCTGAATTTAGGGACATTGAAGACAACCCGTGCCGCTGCATTCTGGATGAGTTGCAGGGGCCTGATGGTGTGCAGAGGGAGACCAGCCAGAAGAGAGTTGCAGTAGTCAAGTCTGGAAGTGACGAGAGACTGAACAAGCACCTGGGCGGCCTCTCTAGAGAGGAAGGGTTGAATTCTCCGGATGTTGTACAGGAGAAATCTGCAGGGCCGAGTTACGTTTGCATCGTTGTCGACGAGACTTTGTCTTTGCACCCTTTAAATCTGCCACAGAGGAGAAATCATGCTTGGAACCAGTGTGTGGAACTGAATTGAAATGAATTATTTGAAATAAAATATTTTATACAAGTTTATAAAGGTTTTTTCCTTCTCCTGTAAAATTGGCATTTTGGAGCGCTTTCGCGCGACCGTGATATTATGATGCTGGAGAAGGCTACCTTTACTGTTGGTTGCTCAATCATTGTTTTCATAGTGAGTGTATGGAGTGTATTTGAAGAGATGAGGGTGGAGTAATGGGGTGTGGAGAAGATGGGGTGGAGTAACAGGATGTTGAGGAGAGTCACACGGTGACTGGCAGGTGGTCAGTGTGAATACAGTCAAAGTTCAGGCCTCTGTGTTGCATTACAGCAGTTTTATCACGGTGAGGGGTGTTTTTGGCATGTCGGGAAGCAGAGCAACGCACGTTTTGAGTAGGGATGCACCAATCTGACTTTTTTCCATTCTGATACTGATACTGATACATGCACTTTGTTACCAATTGGATACCATTGTTGAAGCATATTTATTAAAGCATATTTATATTTAGCAAAAAAACCAAAACAATCTAATCTAATCTGTTGATTTTGGATAGTTACATGATTTATAGGCCAACACAGAGACACAGTTTTTCATGTAGGTATTTTAGGCACTACATACATGTGCTGATGCTCTTGCTAAAATAATAATCCTTTTTTATTATGTTCTACATATTTCACAGTTCTGGATTAATC
Organism: Salminus brasiliensis; assembly: GCF_030463535.1. NCBI lineage: Eukaryota > Metazoa > Chordata > Actinopteri > Characiformes > Bryconidae > Salminus > Salminus brasiliensis. The sequence continues at coordinate 26,486,869 of NC_132886.1, forward strand.
CTAAAAATGCTAAAACAACATATTTGAGGATAGACGCTTCCATTACTTGCAAGCATCTGTTGAGGTCCAGTGCAAAGCTAAAGAAGCAAAGTTCAGACACTGAACATGTGTTCCAACCATGGCTGGTTGACTGTATTTGTGGTAACGGGAGACTTGTCTAAATTCTTGCTGATTTGCTTCTTTAAAAGTTCTTCCAACATTCTTCAGTTTCTTCACCTTCTTACTCCTCTCTCTCTCTTTCTCTCTCTCTCTCCATCCCTCTGCCCTGTCCTTCACATGCTCCAAGAGGTTTTCTCTGGCTCTGCATGTTTGAGGGGAACCAGTGTTTCAATGATCCAGCTGGCTCTCCTCTGTGCTCTGAGCATTTCCAAACATTCAGACAGAGTGCAGAGTGCCCACACACAGCTGCTGCTGATCAGTGCTAAAGTCACTTCCCCTCACAGAGAGCTCCTGCTAAACATACGGCCAAGCTCTTAAATGCCCAGACAACAAACAGCGCACACAGAGACGGACTGAACAGAGCAGGCCTGAGTTTGTGTTGGACCGAGAGAGAGTGTGTGTGTCAGAAGCGAACAGGGGAACAGCTCTGCTGTTCCGAATGTTTCAGTACCAGTGAACACGCTGTCTGTGTTGAATTTGAAAAGAGGGCAGGTGGTACCAAACCTTTGCCAGGAAGTATGTGTGTGTTTGTGTTGGCGTCTGACCGGTGTGAGTATTTTGTAATTTTATTAATTATAATATCAATTTGGTTTTAGATTTCAAATGCAGTGCGTCAGTGACAGATATGATCAGTATCAGATCTCCATTTTCATCTCCTAATCTCAAACTGTAAAAGCTTTGCAGTGTTAAATATTAAAGCTTTAAGCCACAAGAGGCCATGCATTACTGCAGTTTTATCACGGTCAAGGGTGTTTTTGGCACATCGGGAAGCAGAGCAACACACGTTTCGTTCTGATACTGATACCAATGCATTACCACGTTACCAATTGGATATCATTGTTGAATTATTAAAGCATATTTATATTTAGCAAAAAAACAAAACATCAAATCTGTTGATTTTGGATACTTATAGGATTTATAGGCCACGTCTACCCAATCCAGCTAATTTTGTTAGTATCGGGGCTGATATCCGATCCTAGTATCGGATCGGTACATCACTAGTTTAAAGTGGCTCATTACTTTTAGAAAACAGCGGTGAATGTAAAATATGATGAAATACACTTAGGGTTTGACATTTCTGGGAATTTTCAAAGGTGGGAATTAACAGGAATGGTTAATTCCCATGGTAACTTGGTTAATTCCCTGGACATATCATCTGGACACAGCTGTATATATGATGAAGGAATGAACAGTGAAGGCAGGAGGTGTGGTCCCAATATCCCTGCAGTGTGTAATGTGCCTAGGCTTGAGGTTTTGGTATCAAATCTAATTATTTCAGCCAGGATTGTGTTTGGAGAACAACAACAACTAACTGTTAGCATAAGGGGTTGAGTTCTTTAATTCTTTGAGTTTTACATTTTGGTTTATTCAACCTTGGTTAAATTTGAGACGCAAATCTGCCTCCTATAAATAAACTAATATATGGGAGAGAGACTGTAGAGACACTCAGAAATTTCATATTCTCATCTTTCTGCGATTTTTCCTATTGTGTATTGTAGACGAGGTAGCCAGCATGTATACCAGCATCTATAGCTAGCTCCTAAGAATCTGACAAATGAATGGCCCAGTCCTCCAACCACAGCAGTTAGATATAGCTACAGTTTTAGTAGTGAAGCTGAATATACTGCACTGTACTGTGGAGCTTATGTTTACTTCTGTGATTCACTGTTCATGGCAGCAGCTGCTAATAGCCAGCCTGCTAATTGCTAGCTAGCACTAAGTAACTCCAAGCTAAGCACAGCTCCACACAGACCACGCATGTGAAAAATGACCAGTTCAGCATACCATTAAACCACAAGGCCTCAGACGCACCACTGTCTATGCACTCACCTTCTTGGGGTCGTGAGGTCAAATCCTGGCGAAGACACTGTTGACACCATGGGTCAATATTATGAACAGGGTTCTAATTTGTGTGGAGCAGATGGCCTGATATAGAGACGTATTTTATATAATATATATATTATTTAATAACTGATCAGTATTGGCCGGTGTCTGGTGGCTGTAATCTGATTGTGCTGTGAATATCCTGACCAATCACAGAGGTTTTTCACATTTTCAGGTGAATCAAGGCATTTGCATTCCTTTCTAACCAGAATACGGAACTACTGCCTCGATCTCTTTCCACTGCTGGAGTGATAGTGATAGTTCGCTTCATTTGGGATTACTTTACCTGCACCCACATATTGCAATATCATTCAGAACATTCAGGAATCCCCAGTTTAGCCCCCAGAGACCTCCATGATGATCTACAGTCTAGGTCTCAACCCACCTGAACCAAGCAAAGAAGAACCCTCAGTTTGTGCTGTAGTTATGGAAACAGGTCAGTGAGTGTATGATAAAGTGTGTGTTTCTCTCTCTCTCTCTCTCTCTCTCTCTCTCTCTCTATCTCTCTCTCTCTCTGCAGGAGGACACAGATCACAACTACTACACGTCAAAAACCTACGGCCCCAACGACCCTATGAGCAAAGAACTGTGGGTAAACATTGATCAGATGGACAAGGAGAAAGTGAAGATCCATGGAATCCTGTCCAACACACACAGACAAGCAGCGGTAAGCTTATACACACACACACACACACACACACACACACACACACACAATCAGATGACTTACATGCAGCTAAAAACCAGTACATTCATATGGAAGGGACACAAATAAGCACCTCTCACAGATGGTGAGGACTGTTTAATGCCTTAACCTGACCTTAACCATAGCCAAACTACATACAGCCATAACATTAAGTAAACATTAAACACATTAAGTAATTTATATTGATTATCTGATTATCTGTCAAGGGGTGGGATCTACATTATTAGCCAGCAGTTGCAGTGAGTTGATGTGTTGGAGGCAGGAAAAGTGGTCATGTCGAGGAAATTGGCATAGCTAGACAACTGGGTCAGAGCATCTGCAATACAATGGTTCAGTGGCCAATACCTAGCAAAAGTGGTCCAAGAAAGTACAACCGGTGAACCAGTGACAGAATCATAGGTACGGAAGGCGCAAAGGTGCGATCCATGGAGGATCTGCTGCTAACGGCTTGGTGCCAGATACCTCAGGACACCTTCAGAGGTCTTGTGGACTACATGCCTCAAACAGATCCTGTCAGTGCTGTTTTGGTGGCTACTACACAATATAATGTAATGTAATGACTGATTAGCGTATATATATATAATATATATAAAACATGTATATACTATATAATACATATAGTATATACATATTGTGTATATATATACAGTGAGTCCAAGAAGTATTTGATCCCTTGCTGATTTTCTTCGTTGGCCCACTAATAAAGACATGATCATTCTATACTTTTAATGGTAGATGTATTCTTACATGGAGAGACAGAATATTAAAAAGAAAATCCAGAAAATAAATCTAAGGAATATATATTAATTGATTTGTATTTCATGGAGTGAAATAAGTATTTGATCCCTTAGTATTCATTAGCAGTTCTGGCTTTTACAGACCAGTTAGACACTCCCAATCAACTTGTTACCTGACCTGAAGCCACCTGTTCTCACTAATCACTTGTGTGAAAAACACCTGTCCACAGAATCAGACAGATCACACAGATTTCAAGTCTCCAACATGGGTAAAACCAAAGAGCTGTCACAGGACCTCAGAGTCAGAATTGTTGACCTTCACAAAGCTGGAATGGGCTACAAAAAGATTAGTAAGGTGTTGGATGTGAAAGTAACAACTATTGGTGCAATTATCAGAAAGTTTAAAGAGTATAACATGACAATCAACAGACCTCGGCCCGGTGCTCCAAAGAAGATTTCGCCTCGTGGGGTGGCAATGATGCTGAGAACAGTCAGAAATCGTCCTGCAACCACTCGGCAGGAGTTAGCAAATGACCTGAAGGCAGCTGGGACCACAGTTTGCAAGGAAACAATTGGCAACACTTTGCGCAACAATGGATTCACATCCTGCAGTGCCCGAAAGGTACCCCTGCTGAAGAGAGCACATGTGGAGGCGCGCCTCAAGTATGCCAATGATCATTTGAAAGATGAACCAAGTTATTGGGAGAAGGTTTTGTGGTCAGACGAGACCAAAATTGAACTTTTTGGCCTCAACTCCACCCGCCATGTGTGGAGGAAGAAAAATGCTGCCTATGACCCCAAGAACACTGTGCCCACCGTCAAGCATGGAGGTGGAAGCATAATGTTTTGGGGGTGTTTCTCTGCCAAGGGTACAGGGCTACTTCACCGCATCACTGGGAAGATGGATGGAGCCATGTACCGCACAATCCTGAGGGACAACCTCCTCCCCTCTGCCAGGGATCTGAAAATGGGCCGTGGTTGGGTCTTCCAACATGATAACGACCCTAAACATACAGCAAAGGCAACAAAGGATTGGCTCAAGAAAAATCACATTAAGGTCATGGAGTGGCCCAGCCAGTCGCCAGACCTCAATCCGATCGAAAATCTATGGAGGGAGCTGAAGGTCAGAGTTGCCAAGCGACAGCCCACCAACCTTCATGATTTAGAGAGGATCTGCAAAGAAGAGTGGGCCAAAATTCCCCCTGGTGTGTGTGCTAAACTTGTGGTTAACTACAACAAACGTCTCACCGCTGTGCTTGCAAACAAAGGCTTTGCCACTAAGTATTGAGTGTGTTTGGCAAGAGGGATCAAATACTTATTTTCCTCATTGAAATACAAATTAATTAAAATATATTCTTTAAAATTATATTCTGGATTTTTGTCTTGATATTCTGTCTCTCCATGTTAGAATATATCTACCATTAAAAGTGCAGAAGGATAGTGTCTTTATTAGTGGGCAAACAAAGAAAATCAGCAAGGGATCAAATACTTCTTGGACTCACTGTATATATACCCCTAATTGTTCCTACATGTGGTGCATTCCTAAATGCACCTCCATCTCCTCAAAGAAACTTGGGGAACGTTCAATATTCGAACTTCCCTGCTGCTTTTCCACTCTCAGACGGTGTGTTTGTGTATAGCAGGGTTCTCTCCCAGAATACCAAAACTTCTAACAAATCAATTTTGGCATAACCTGTCTGCTTCAGTATTCTCAGGTAGTGCACTGAGTGAATAACTGCGTCAGAGTGTCCTCGTTTATCGTAGCGGGAAAAGAAGCTGGATCACTGCAGTGCGTTCTGGCATTATAGCAGTGCATTGCCTTATCCACCCAGCATGCTAAGCACATTATCGCCAGTAAACAAGAGAACCCACAGCGGACAGACTCACCTCAGCTAAAGAACAAAGTCAGACCTGCTCATTTACTCTGAGGTAGAGAGAAGTTTTCATTGACTAACCGCAGAATCTGTCCACTGGGTGGATATGAAGGCTCATCCTGCATTTACAAGTAGCTGGTCTGTCAGTCTTTCTGCTTAGGTCAATGGCTTATTCAGTGGCTCAGTAAAATGCCCTCGATCTTAGAATCCTGACCTGGATGCATATTTTTTCATTGTTTTTTGCCTCCACAGCGGGTCAACCTTTCCTTTGACTTCCCCTTTTACGGACATTTTCTGAGGGAGATCACTGTGGCAACAGGCGGTAAGTACATCAGGCTTCTACAGAGGGCGGTGTATGTGTATTGTCATGTATGTGAATGTGCTTGGGGGGTAAGAAGACTTTAAGGCCCTTTTTGCTGATTAGTGGCTAGACAGACTGAGCTGACTGACTGTATTGATGGCCTGTAAAAAGAAAGTCCAGCTATAAAGAATAAAAAACAATGACAATGAGTAAACAGTGACAGAAAGTGAATAGACACCAATTAGCATTATGCTGACAGAGTCATAGTAAGCGGTGGTACCAGCCATCTTAGCATGTTTGTTTAGACTAATCCAAAGGCTTCCTGCTTAAATGTGTGTCTGAAATCTGATTGTTTGGGGTGTTTATAGTGTTTTAAAGGTGCCAAAAAAGCATTTATTGAGTATTTTAAGTCATTCCTTGATATATATACATAGAGATTGACAGTGACTATGGTGGGGGAAAATGCACAGACATTGTGTGTTTGTTAAAAAGCAATTATGAGCAATGACGAGCAAGGTTTACGTAACCGTGACTGGATCACAGACGTCTAGCCTAGCTTAGCTTTTAACACTGCCGCGAGAAGTGTACCCAAGTCTTACCGGATGATGTTGCTTTCCTCTCTGGGTCCTCTGATTGTCCATCCGGCATCACAAGCGGTTAGCTAGCTGAAGAGTTTCCAGTAGCGTCTGATAGGGTTAGCTTCTAGCCTTGCATCTGGCTACCACCCTCTTCCCCATCCATTGCTGCTCTTTCTCGGCTGTTGCGTGCTTCCTCCAGTCAGCCCACCTGGTTGGCTAGTGTCAGCTTTAGCCTTTCCCATGTTCGTCCTGAAGTAGCTGTTGCGTTTAGACCTCAAAAGACTTTTGCTAGTGGGCTGGGTGTATGTGAATTTTGGGGGGTGTATAAATAATGAGCCAAGCCGGCGCTCATTCCAACATCAAAAAACGCCACGTGACAAAACCATGGGTAGCTGATTCCGAAAGATTTGATTTCTCATCTTCAACATATTTGGAAGTCGGGTCAACTCTTGACTAGATGTGTGACTAGAGGGACATTTTGATAGAAGAATGTTCAGCACAGAGTTGATTTGACGAAGTTTAATCACCAGCTCTGCTCACAAAAATAACTCAATATGTCTGCCTCTTCTCAGCAGCGCTCTGCACCCAAGCTAAAAAAAAAACAAGCAATTCATATTCTTAATGATTTGGGCCTGCAATAAACAAGGATTACACAAGGTACGAGGAACAAAAACAAAAACCAAAAGACTAAGATATTTTCCACAGAACCTTCTGTTCAGCCTGACATGGTGCAGCCGGTACATTCTAGCAGCTGTGCAATACAGTAGATAACTGCTGCATTACGGTGGAATGAGAGAAGAGGACAAGGATAACATCCAGCTGCTCCAGAATGAAAACTTTACTTTATAATCTGGTTAATTGCTTGCTAACGATTAATTTTCAAAGAATAACTACTGTAATGATTTCTCCTGTTTCCTTTTGTCCTGATGCCGCCCAAGCTCTATTCGGCAGCTCATTATGTGAAATGAGCTCTGTGATGATAAGCTGTGTTAACTGTCAGAAATGAAATTCAGCTGTAATGATGTCATGCTACCTGATAATACGCAGTATGATCTTCTCATTGTCAGCATATCACTACAATCTGCAGCAACTCATAAAGAAAGGGTCAGTTATGTGTCGGAGGATTTAAAGGAGTAGTTCAGGAAATTTAATGCGCATCATTTATTACAGAAGCCAGAACAAGTTTGACATGATTTAGTTTAGAACAGGAGATGCTTCATCAAATCAGATCAGATTTATTTGTATAGTGCTGTTTACAAATCAGTAAGAGGACAAGAGATCAACAAGACATGAAAACCTAAGACCCCCAGTGAAAAACTCCCTCAGAGCTGGAGGAAGAAACCTTGGGAGGAACCAAGACTCACAAGAGGGATCCATCTATCCTCCTCTGATCAGAACTATTTAATATTGATAAAAGTTTTAGCTTACCTGTTTAGAGGCAGTGGTGGCTCAGCGTTTAGAGTGCCGGGCTATTGATAACAGGGTTGTGGGTTTGATTCCCAGGCTCGGCAAGCTGCAAGGCCCTTTACCCTCTCTGCTCCCCGGGCGCTGGCGTTGGCTGCCCACCGCTCTGGGTGTGTGTGTACTCACTGCCCCTAGTTCACTAGTGTGTGTGTGTGTGTTCACTACCACAGATGGGTTAAATGCGGAGGGCACATTTTGCTGTACAGTGTACACTGTACAGTGACAAACACCTGCACCTTTAAATAAATGTGGTTGGTGTGACGCAACTGATAATACCACTACCTGCTAGTGAGCTTCCACACCACGTGGGAGACTGGGGTTCGATTCCCAGTCTGGGTGACTATGCTGCGCTACACCAATAAGAGTCCTTGGGCAAGACTCCTAACACTACACTGGCCCACCTCTGTAATACGAGTAACCCTGGATAAGAGCGTCAGCTAAATGCCATAAATGTAAATGTAAATAAGGTCTACCCATGGCATCTTTAGTAAACTGTTTCCATCGATTTGTTTATAGATTTTTATATAATAACACATGTTTTGGCTGATCAACTGTATGTGGGGTCAGTGATAAATCATGTTCATGTTATTTTACATCTCTTTAATCACCACCGTATGTCCACTGCAGTAGTAGCAGTAGCTCAGCTACTGTCTTAAGATTCATTTGAGAGTGAAGGCAAGGCCTTTCTTTCAGGTCAGTTTTGGCAGCAGTTTTGTTGATGTAATCTACTGTCTGTTATTCAGATGGAAATGATTCACACATCTGGATCACTTTTTGGGGAAGTAATGAAGGTAATTTATTTGTATGGAGGGTGGGAGAGGGTGTACAGTGTCTGCTCTTTATGTGTGTGTGTGTGTGTGTGTGTGTGTGTGTGTGTTCAGGACTCTGTATGGTGTATTGTGTGCTGAGGTAGGGTTGGCCTATTTCTTTGTGATATGAGTTAATAAGCTAAGCCTGTGCATCTTTTTCTGGAGCAGCGTTTGTCCCACTTTTGCTTTCTGTGTTCTGTGTGAGGGGGGGAGAGCAATGCATAATTGATTACTTCTTGTTTGAGCGTGAATAAGCAGATGGGTGGGAATAGTTTATGGGTTTATGGTCTGGCATTTTAGATGCTGCAATGGCAGTCAGCATTACCGTAGATATAAACCTGTGTGTGAGTGAGAGAGAGAGAGAGAAGGTGTGTTCCTACCTGGGATTATTTCATTGTGTATTTATTGAGATGCACTGAACTGGAAGCTCTGGTTTTTGATTACTCTCTTGACTCCTTCTGTTGATGGATTGTTATTGGTTTTTAGCAGAGCTGCAGTACTAAGCCAGAAGTTGGTGCTGCTGCTGAGTCGCCGCCAGGGTATTCCAAAACAGAAGTTCTGGAGAGTTCAAGGGCTCCACGCTGAAGAGCCGCTGGCTTAAATCCAGCTTAGAATTCAGAGGTTTATGGACCAAGTGCTGGTGGCATGCTGATAGCAACATTTGCTCTTCCTTTTACTCAGTAGGAGCTAGACACTTCACAAGCCGCTGCCCCAGGCCTGCTGTAACACTGTTTACTAGCTGCCAATTTTTAGATTAAAGTACCCATATTCCACGTTTCTTGTATTTTTTCTAAAGTTCAGCATGTGTGTGGATGTGTTGACCTAAAACAGTCAAAATTGTATTTTTTACATGACCAGCTTACAGTGTCTGTGTATTCATTAGAATTATATAGGGTCTGTTTTCTGATTGGCTTAGTAGCTTAGTTGTTAGACTAGAATTGCTCCTTTCAGATCCTTTAAAAGGCCAGGCCAGAGCCAGGAGCAGCACAACATTTAAAGGTCCCAAGGGATGCATGTATTGGTTATTTGACATCATTTTTTGATGTATAAATAGTCAATATGTGAGGATGGTTTAACACCCCAATTTACAACTTAGCATGTCACTGTAGGCCACATGTGTATGTGTAGGTCAACTGGAAACCAGAAAACATTGTCAGTGATGGGACCAGGAGGGGGTAAACATGTTTTAGACTGCATACATGCCTAAATGGGACCCATGTAAGATTAGGGTGTGCTGTAATGATGGAGCCCATTTTAGGATGTCCAAACCCACCCAGAACCAATGCCTAGCCCACATTTCACCCGTGCGAGCCCGAAATGAGCATGTTGGCTGGGCCGTTATTGTTTCTCAGACTGAAATACAGTATCTACTTTTATTGGCTGGTTTACAGCACTACAGCAGGCTGACAGCCACATGGCATAGCCTAGCCCTGGCTAGCTTACTGGATATAGCTGTTGTCCTCTTTGGGTCATATTGGTGGTCCAGTAGGCACAGTGCACAGTTAACTAGCTAAAAAGATTGTTGTAAGGTCTGGTAGGGTTAGTTTTTAACTTTCAGTTCTTCACATGGTAGGCTACCATTAGCTTTTAGCTTATATGCCAAATACAGTTTTCTCTAGAGCACCTTATCACACAGTGGCTAAATGACTGTAGGCTGAATGGGCAGTTAAATATGAATGTGTGTCAAAACCCTATGGAATAAGAGGTGTAGGGACTGAAGGGGCAGGGCGAGTAAGTTTACAGTGTTTACATAATACATCAATCCCTTTTCAAGGAAACAAGGACTTTTCATTTTCATTTTCTGTGACATGGCTTCTTTAAAACCTTAAAAAAGGTTTGAAAGGTGCCTTTTGAGCTAAGCCTTTAGCTCACCTGCCGAGCAAGCCCTCTTTACATCATTCACAGATTCGCTGACAGTTGCTGTCAGCTTTTCATCTCTGTTGGTTGGCTGCTGGTGGGTTCAGGTTGGGGTTATTAGACAGCAGCAACCTGCCACCTCTCCCACACCTCAGATTTTTATTCTTTTGCCTGTGCCAGCTCTTTCTGTGGGAGAGAAGTCAATACAGCGCCAATGTTTTTATCGATTAGCCTACGGTATTTTACTCCATCACTCTGATGGCACAGATGTAGTTCCAGAATCCAGCATTGGCACATATGATGATCACATGAGACATAAACATAGTTGGAATACCACAAAATTATTGGCGCTGTCCTGTCAAAACCTTGTATCTCGTATGCTGAAATTTCATAATGAATGGACCAATAGAAATTCTCTGAAATTACTTGGAATCTAATATTTTGCCTTAATTTCTATTAAAGGTTTGGAAGTGACAGTGATGATTAACTGTATACTTAGATCTCAGTTCTGTGTGGCATTGACAGCAAGATCAATGTCACAGTTTGTCACCAGACAGAGGCGGACATACTCGCAGGATATTTTAATGCCAGACAAGAAAACAGAACAAACAGAAACCAAACAAGCAAAGCTTACTAAATAAACACAAAAATCCCATAAACAGGCCAAATCTACAAACCGTGAACTGACATGGCCGTGAACACAACAGGAACATCTTCTCACATACATGCACAAGACCAGACAAGGGACAACTGAAACAAAGGGGTATTTACAGACACTAACAAGAGACTCACAAGGAACACCTGGGACTAACAAGCGGGCGTGGCTACAAAGGAGACACTGGTGGAACACTAATGGACAGGGGTGGCTAGGGCAGACAAGACACAAACAGAGCCATGTGCTTGGGAGCACATGGCAAAACCAAACAAAGGCAGACATGACAACAAGGGCAGGCATGACAATCAATAAATGACAAGAGACCATGATGTACAATGATTTTGACCTTGGAGCCAGTTTGAGGAACAGAAACACAAAATTATGTGTAATTCTCAGCCCAAATGTAAATGTAAATGTATTTGACCTAATGTAAAACATAACATCAGGTAAATGATGCTGAATTATGTTCAGTTGAAACTCAATGAATGGAAAGTATTGGTTCTAGGGTCGAGCCGAGCCGTACTTGAAGCTCGAAGGGCTCTTGGTGCAGATCGGCTTTTGAGCACTGCCATCAAGTATGGAGGGGCTGGTCCGTTCTTGGCTTTGTAGGCCAGCGTCAGGGTTTGATGATCAGCTGTAGTAGTTCAATTTGCCCAGATTATTATTCAAGTTAAAAACCATGCCCGAGTTTTCCAGGCTCAGGCATCTTGAACAGTCCCTTTTTTTAGGTTTTTTTTATGAATCTCCATAACAGTGATTTGGATTTTAATGAATTGATGTGTGGTTATATGTGTTTATATCCACAATTTGAATGCCAACACATCTGATTTCAGAACCGGAACTGTCCATTTCACACACTGAGATGAAGTAAAGAGACTTGAACAGGAGACTGCATCCTATCAAAAGCTGAAATCACAACACAATTGGTAGCAAGCACCAAAGCCTGAAGCTCCGTTCTGTTCATTTTGCAGGTGAAGATGTGAAAATAGAGCACCACTGTTCACCTGAGGAAACTCTAGATGTAGTAAAGGGGCCAATAAAGCCATGGTCCTCTAAAAATCCATATATTTGTTGAGGATGATATGACACAACCTTTTGGATGAAAAAAGCTCATTTATTATAACGTTATAACTTACATGATTACTGCAGCCTCTATCTACAAACCATGCTTAATGCCAGGTGTAAGCTAGAGAGGGTGCAAAGCCTGGAACACTCGGACTGGGATCTCTGGAATGATGGATGGTGGTCCATCCTTTACTTTTGAGATGAGTTGGAGAGTTGGGGATGAGGTGGGGTGGTGATCATCCTACATCCTGAACTCACTAACTAGCTCCTGGCTCTAAATGCAATCATATCAGTACTGCGTTGCGATTCCAAAGAAACATTGAATGATGGTGTCTCAATACTTTTGTCCATATAGAGTAGGCTTAGCTTTGTCTGTTGGACTGTACACGCTTAAAAATCAGGATGCAGCAGAAGAACCACGATTAAGATGTGTGAGTGTGAAGAACTTCAGCCTAAAGGTTCTTCAACACTTCTCCCACTACAAGCATGGTTCTTTATGGAACCGAAAGTGGTTCTTCTGTGGTATCTCTCAAAGAACCCTTTGTAGCACCTTCATTTTTAAGAGTGTGAGTTCTTCTCAGTTGTCATTTTTTATATTTAGCTTGTCGTGTTTATACCTGTCATGCGTTGTAACAGTGCCTGACTGCAGGAGGCTCCTCAGCTGGGCTTCTGTATTGAACCGTATTGAAATGACAGGTGTGATAAAACAACCACTGCAGCTTCAGCCAAACTTGGGTAGCAGTTTTTTGGGCTTCAGAAAGCCGATTTCTACTACAGTGATGTTTTTCAGCCTCATGTGTGACACGATGGGACAGTGACGTTGAAAAAAGCAGCTTGTTTTGCCATTTAATCTTGTCTTCATTGTTGACACCTTTATGCTGGTAAATGCATTTACCACTTGATTATAAAACACTCGTTGTTATTATTACGCTTGGCTTGTTTATTTTATATCAGTCAGCTCACGTTAAATGAAAAATGACAGAGCTGAACAAGAAATGATGAATGAACCCCATCCTTAATGTTATTAAATCTGCACGGTTTCAATTACATCCTCTCTACGTTTATCACATCACCTGTCAGTCCAGTCCGACACTCCAGTAATGAAATCAGTCTGTCTCTCACTTGCACAGATACAGCTCTTCTGGTTTAAAGAAGCTTTGCTTGTTTTGTGGAAATGTGAGATGATCATTTAAAGAATAAAAAAGGGATAGTTTATTCAACAGTCATATTTACACAGCTTTACCCTTTTCTCAGATGTAGTTGATCAACCAATACATGATTGGTGTGTGAAGTTTCTACTTACTGTCTATGTTATGTAATGTTGTTTTGTCCATTATCATTGTGTACTCTGGCATGCAAAAGTTTGGGCACCCCAGTCAAAATTTTAGTTACTGTGAAAGCAACATTATGTAGCATCTGTACCTTAAAGTATCAGCTTCAAAATCATGCTGATTCTATACTGACCTGCAAAATGGAGAATCCTGCAATATTGCTCTACCTCAACAGTCCACATTCTTCTTTCACTTTCAGTGACTGTTCTGTCTCAGCTTGAACAGTCTCAGCTTGTCCAGAAATGCATGTTTTATGCATGTCCTTTAGTGATGAGTTCTTATTTCCTGCCTGTAGGGGGAGCCCAAGAGCAGGAAATACCCATTCTCACATAACGCTGCCTCTAAAGTGTGGTTAGTGGTGTTTGCTAGCTCTGCTAATACTCACTGTACTGGGCTGAGAGATGGACTTTCAAGAGGGGCATCCAGTTAGCGGTGTTAAAACACTATTTACTCTGCGTCCCCCACAAGGCACGTCTCTGGAGTTATGGTCAATCAGATATGGTTAAAATACATAACAGCGACTTTCTCAGCAATCGATTTCTCATTTCTACCAGAAGACTCCAGAGAGAAGCTTACAAGAAGAAGGAAAGAAGGGTTAAAATGCGATAGAAAACAATGTATGTAAAAAAAAGTCTTTGGCGCTGACCCCGTCCTTGGCCCAGGTATTGAAACATCTGGACCCTCATAAGGCAATAACCTCCTGGGCTACCGGACGGGACCAAATTGATGGTGGCGAAAAGAGATCTTTTAAAGACGTGTGAAAGCAGTGACTGATTGATTCAGGTGAAAGTAACCTAGCATAAGGGTCTCCTAGTAGAAGTTTCTCAGCACTGGATTTAATTGGCTTCAGCAGCAATGCGCTAGGTCCCTATTGGCATCTAGTGATTAAATGAGGAACTGCAGCGTCCTGTGACCAAAATAAGGATCATATGATCTGACCAGCTCTCAAGGTTGGCTAAATATATTTATTGGCCCATCACGCATGCATGTCTCTTCCAGAATTTGCTGGTATTTAATTGAATCTATTCTACCCTCTACCAGTAAAATGTTTCCTGGATCAGTGGCTGCAACACGACCCCAAAGCATGATCAGTCCACTCCGTGCTTAACAGTTGGAGAGGTGTTCTTTTCATTAATATCTACACCTCAAGTCAAGTCAAGTGGGTTTTATTGTCATTTCAACTACATACAGAGTACACAGTGAAACGAAACAACGTTCCTTCAGGACCCTGGTGCAACATAGACACAGTGCATACAGAACACAAGTGCAACACAATACAAGTGCGGACAGACAACACAACACAGTACAGACAGAGAATAATAAATAATTGCCGGTAGTGTGCAAATTGTGCAATGTATAATAAATAGAGTCCAGTGAGGTGGTAAAGTTATTAGTGCAAATGCTTTGTGCAAAAATGCTTCCCATTTTATCTGGGGTAAATGGTTGGAGAGAGAGAGAGAGAGAGAGAGAGAATGTAACAGAAAAGACATCAGTTCAGAAGTTGAGTTGAGTTGAGAAGTCTGATGGCTTGGGGGAAGAAGCTGTTGCAGAGGTTGGTGGTGTTGGACCGGATGCTGCGGTACCTTCTTCCTAAAGGCAGGAGGGAGAACAGTCTGTGTGAAGGGTGGGTGGAGTCATCCACAATGCTGGTCGCTTTACGGATGCAGCGGGTGGTGTAAATGTCCATGACGGAGGGGAGAGAGACTTCGATGATCCTCTCAGCTGTCCTCACAATGCGTTGGAGGGTCTTGCGGTCAGAGGCGGTGCAGATCCCAAACCAGGCAGTGATGCAGCTGCTTAGGATGCTCTCTGTGGTCCCTCTATAGAAGAGGGTGAGGATGGGTGGAGGGAGACGGGCCTTTCTCAGCTTCCGGAGGAAGTAGAGACGCTGCTGGGCTTTCTTGGCTGTAGAGCTGGTGTTCAGGGACCAGGTGAGGTTCTCCGCTAGGTGGACACCAAGGAACTTGGTGCTCTTAACGATCTCCTCAGAGGAGCCGTTGATGTTGAGCGGAGAGTGGTCTTGTCTTGATTTTCTGAAGTCAACAACCATTTCCTTGGTCTTCTCTACATTGCAGTGAAGGTTGTGGACTGTACACCAGTCTGTCAGCTGCTGCACCTCCTCTCTGTATGCTGACTCGTCGCCTTTGCTGATGAGACCCAGCATAGTTGTATCATCGGCGAACTTAATGATGCTGTTAGAACTGTGTTTCGCAACACCTGTTTTCGTCCAACATATTGTGCTCATTGCAGCCAAAAAGTTTAATTTTAACTTCATCAGTGCACAGAACCTGTTTAGACGTTCCATTGGAAACGTCTGACGCTGGATTGTGTGATGAGGGCGCAGGAAAGGTTTTCTTCAGATGAACTGGCCCATTGGTGGTGGCAATTTTCAGGATAATGAAATTCTGAATATGCCACTGATATGTATGATTTGTTTATCTCGATCTTTCATGAAGATGTCTCTTTTTATTCCATTAGAATTCCTGGTTCCCAGGTTCTGTCTTCTCCTCATGTTCTCTCTAATCCCAGACCACATCCCAACGCAATGTTTTGTATGCGTTTGCCGTTGTCTGTGGATTTGCATTTTCTCCTTGTTCTCTAATTCTGTCTGTGTTTGTTTGTGGATTGGAGTGAAAGGCGAATCGTGCACAGAGAGAAAGATGAAACAGGAGAACAGAGGGAATAGTACAGAAGAAGTGTGAGCAGTGGAGAGAAAAGATGCTCAGCCCAGCACTGGGTAAATAAAGCGATGTGGTGATGTACTCTGAGAAGACAGCACTGAAGCATTAAAAGAGAAGAGAAGATGCAATAAACAGCAACCTTTACCTCTTCAACCTCTTTATTCCTCCTTGGTTGCAAGAGGGAAAGATCAATAGCATGAAAGCAGTCTTTTACTGATGGTGTGATTCAAGTATTTGATGGTATTTAATTAAATGTATTCTTCCTTCTACCAGTGAATCATTCCCTGTGCCACTGGCTGCAACACACACCCAAAGCATGATCAGTCCACCCCCATGTTTAACAGTTAAATCAGAATCAGAAATACTTGATAGATCCCAGGAGGGAAATTGCAGTTGTTACAGTTGCAGCTGTTCGTGTAAGAATAAACACTCTATAAAATAAACACTATATTAAAAAAATGTAAGACAAAAAGAGAAAAAAATGGAATATTTACATATGTATAAATGATATGAAAATAATAGTGGTAACATTGCAGTAACTGTGATAATAAATATGGAACATACTGTATAAAGCAGTTCTAATTATTGCACCTCTGAGTTATTGCACATATGAACAGTATAATTTGAGCATATAGAGTTTGCTGGCCACAGGTAGGAATGACCTCCTGTGGCCCTTCGTGGTGCATTTCAAAGAGGTGTTCCTTTCATGAAATTCTGCACCCTTTTTTTCTCTGCAGCCAAAAATCTCTATTTTCACTTAATTAGTCCACAGAACATGCTTTCAAAATAAGGTCTTATTTGTGCAGGTGTCGCTGCACAGTGGAACAGTGCACCACCACTCCAAATGCGCTTCTTGCAGAAAGTTTTCCTGGTCAACCAGACCCCTAATTGACCTCCACAGCTCCTTTTTTTATTGTTATTTTCTATTTGCAAACTGAGTAAACGACTACCTGAAAATGTTGTTTAGAATCCGCTTTAAGCCTTCTCCTACTTGTTAGGCATCAGTTATTAAACATTTGCAAGAGTACTAGGCAGCTACAGAGAGTAGCCCATGGCTGCTGATTGATGGGACAAGGGTTGAGGAGTCAGAGCATTTATAAAGCTGTGAAATTTGCATCACAAGGTCTTTTCTGACAATGATTGCAAACATGCCATAGTCATAACAAGCTGATTAAGGTCTGAGTTTGGTAAAAGTCATCTGAGAGCAACGATCTGTTATGATGCTTAAACTTTGGAACTTTTGGTCAATCTAAAATTGAACATAACAATGTTTAAAATATTGAAAAGAATACTTCATCTTAAAATTTTTGCCTTTTTGAGATCAGGTCATTTTCTACTCACCTAACGTTTCACAGAAACAAAAATTTGTCCACAAGTACCCAAGCGTTTGCATTAGGCCTGTCACAACTTCAGTCATTTTTGCAGACATTGATATTGTGCATTATGTTCAGTTGGCGAGGAAAGCCCTTATTTTAAAATGATGGATTTTATTGATTTTTTAGGACATTTAAGCATTTCATATTTCAATGTCTAAATATTTATAATAATTAAAAGTCTCTTAAAATGGCTGTGTTAAGTAATTATGCTATTTTAGTATCTGTATTTTGGAGGCATTGTTTTAAAATAAAATCATTAAATGCAGATTTTTTTCTGACAATATATCGTCCAACAAATTGTTATTGTGACTGGTCTAGTTTGCATACTGCTGTATACACATGCAGTAAAGATACATGTGCTTTACAACAGTGTGAAACAACCATATGAGGTTTTCACCTTAAGATACAATTCTCTGGATTTTCAAAATCTGAGCCAGAATGCCTTTCTATTCTGACTTTTGCCCCGGAGCAGTGTTCTGGTTGCGTTCTGGACCATTTCCCTCACTGCATGCTCAAATACAGAGTTTGTGTATTGTGTAGAATTGGGCCAAAGCTTTATTATTTTACCTATATAACAGTTGGAGTTCAGGAGGGACAATCTGTTCCTGTATGAGCATGAACTTCTAGCCAGAGTACAGTCAGATAGCAGAACACAGTGCAGTTAGCCCCACGTCTGTAGGACTGCTTAGAGGTCAGTTTTATCTACCTGTCTAATGTCTTCTGGTCACGAAAGACAAATACCACAGGAGCACTTCAGGGTGAAGATGGGTGTGTCTGTTCTTCCTCTTCAGAAAGTTTTTCAGGACCCAGGAGAGCTTGCTCAAGTTTGAAAGCTGTTATCGAGTCCCGGGGCGGTCCAGACAGCCGATCTCTGGTCCTCCTGAAATTGGTGGTCTGGGGTTCGCTTCAAGTGGACTTTGGTTCGGTCTGCTGCGCATGTTGGAGCTATCTGCTCCCGGCGCCGCATGCAAGGTTGCATTATTGGTTCATTTTGTCATGTGACTTCTTCGTCTTACTGATGTATGCCTAATAAAACCACACTTTTACAGGACTGGAGCACAGTTACTGTAATAAGCTCCACTTTGTTGAGCGAGTGCGTGTACTGGCCTGGCCTGCATGGCTAAAAACCTCCTATAAGAGCGACTCCTTGTTTGCAGGTGTTCCTGCACAGTTAATAGCCATGACTTCAGAAAGTGCTCTTTTTGAGTTGAGCTCACTAACACTCTTTTTGCAGAATGCATGCAAATCCTCACAGCAGTGCTACAAAATCGAGTAGAATGCCTTTCCAGGACAGCAGAGACGGTTACTCCAACAGAAGCTGGATACTGGATAGACTCTTTTTTTTAATACTCTTGATTTGAACAGGGTGAGGTGTTTCTGATAAAGTGGCCAGTGAGGGACTGGGAATGGAATCTCATTGGCTGTAATGAGTGAGATTTGCCAGAAAATCATTCCTGGTGTATTCAGCAGTTTTTCTGCCTTCTCTTGTTTGTCCATAACTGGCTAGTTTTAGGTTGACGTTCCTTAAAGAAGGAATGTGCCTATAATGATCATTTGTCTGTGGCCTCTACACTCTGTCGGACAATCGTCAGGACAGCAGAAGTGAGCAGAAATTGAATACATTCATTATATTATGAAATACGGTGGGAGGAAGACAGAGTGTGTATGTGTGTGTGTGTGTGTGTGTGTGTGTGTGTAATTGAGTGTGTTTGCCAGCTGAGGCTTAAGAGAATACCTGAGTCAGCCATTTGAAGGTTTTTTTTTTTTTTTTAAATAGCTCACTCTCTCTCTCTCTCTCTCTCTCTCTCTCTCTCTCATTTCGGGTCTGACCACTGCATCTATTCCCACACTTGCTGCTTAAATTCTCAGCAAGTGTGGGAATAGCTGCGAACACCCCCCCCCCACACACACACACACACACACACATATTCAGCACAATTCCAGCTCTCATCAGATGCATAATGTCCTCCTCATTCCATATTTATTTCCTGGAGGGTCAGAATTCAATTTCAGTGAATGGTGTTTGGGAACGGCAGACATGCTGCACAGTTTATGGGCGAGTAATAGGACAATATTTCTTGTTTGACTAAAGCACTAGATCACCTTACTCTAACAAATCGCACTCTGTTTGCATGGGAGTGTGTTTTCTTGTGCATTACAGTGTGTGTGTGTTGCTTTGCAGAGCTTCAGGTTTGTAAGATAGAGATGTAGGGGTTTGTAAGACTGAATGCTTTATTGGCAGTATTTAGGGCCTACAGGTTTCATGCCATAATGTTTTAGTGGCCAGCGCTTTAGTCACACTGTACCTTAGAATAGGAGTTATAGAGGGTAATGCTTAGGCGCTGGACATCACATAAGGTGGACATCGTATGACATGATGGTGACATGGAAGGGGGGACATCAGACAAAGACTAAAAGGGACAAAGACAACCATATTCATCATTGGTGTTGGACACAAATGGAATTTGGCCTCGCTTTTTAACCCCTCCGTACAGTGAACACACACATACGCACTAGTGAGCAAACACACACAGTGATACAGGGATTACATGTGACCAAAGCAGTGGGCAGCCTTCACTGCGGCACCCAGAGAGTCACCACTGCCCAAAAGCAGTTCCTCTCTCCATCAGGGAATTGAATCCCGGCGGAGATACTGTCCACTATAGTAATGAGGAGGCTGATAGTGTAGCGTTTGTGTAACATCATGATGCTTTAAGACATTTTGATGATACTGTCAGAGCAAAACCTTGTACACTTTAAAAATGGTTCTAAAAGTTCTTTAAATGGTTCTTTAAACAATGCCATAGAAGAACCATTTTGGTTCCATAAAGAATCCTGTTCATCCTAGAAATATTTGGTGGATATGAACCGTTTAAAGGTCAATAGGACCTTCACTTAATGTAAAGGTTCGTCACACTTTGGGTCTTTATGGAACCAAAAGTGGTTCTTCTACATCATCAATCAATCATTGACCATTTGAAGCATCTTTATTTCTCCAGAAATGTAACCCATGTTTGAGAGAGTCTTAACTGACAGTGAAAGTTCATGTAAAGATCTCAAGAAGTTTTCAAGAACCGTCATCCTGAAGTGGTCACACAGTGTAAAGGGAAGTTAAAAAAATGTTCAGATCTTCTGAGGTTTGAGAACAAGTTCAGAGCTGTGCAGTTCTATATATATAAAAAGGCTAAAGCAGTGAATGCAGAAATAGACTATTTAAGAAGAAACGACAGGACAAATTACTGGTAAATACTACATCAATCAAATTAGATACTGGCATGGTGATCTGATTTGTCACTATGCAGTTCCTACAAGGTGGTTGTTCTTCATAGGCTCTCCACAGTTGCTCTAAATCTCCCTATTTACGACATATTCAGTTCTTCAGGGTTCTAGGTCGTACCTATGATATCATCTATATAATCAATAGATGTTTTTCAGCATCTTTTCCACTCTGCTTCAGTGGATTGCTGCCATCACTGTCCAGATTGTCCGCTCGCACTTCGCCCAGCTCATCAATCTCTTTCTCGGTTGTATTGCTCTAATTTGTGTACTGTACAGATGGCTGAAGGAGGAAACTCATTTTGAAATTAGCTTCCAGTTTCAGCGCACTTAATAGGTGTTCGAAGGGGTTTGGTGGTTTTTAATGCATCCATTTAATCCTGAAAAATCTTCACATCCAGAGTTCCTGAGGAAGAATTGGTCGCAATCAATCACAGTTGAGCTGTAAAATAATGAGGAATGGTTGTGATAAGGTGTTAAAAGTGGAAAAATTGAGCCAATATAATGAGTGAAAGTCAAAAAGTAGCTACTTAAAAATTTTGATTTTGATGTAGAAACACTAGCTATGTGACCTTGGTTGGGATGAAAAATGCTCAGATGCAATTTACAATTTAGAGTTTAGAACCCTGTTATTTTGCCTTAGAATTAACATGCATGCAATAAACTGCATTAACAGTTTAGGAATTATTATTACTTATTTTCAATACCTGGATGCAAAATATCCATAGCCAATGACTACCTGGTGTCTGAAAACCATGGACATCACCACATGCTGATAGTTTCCTCCCTGTAGATGTTTTGCCAGGCCTTTACTGCAGCCACATTCAGTTGCTGCATGTTTGTGGGGGTTCCTGCCCTCAGTTTCGTCCTCAAGAATCTGTCTGTCTGTCTCATTTCATTTACTTGCCTTGAGAATCCCTTGGGTTGCTTTCGTAGTTCGTTTTGGATCACTGAAACATGAAACTGCTTATCAATCAATTCCTGTCTAGTTTTGAGCCTGTGAAAATGGAGGTACTATGTAACAAATGGCTAAAAATATTAATTTGAAACGATAAATGCAATATTTAGTTAAACTCCTTGAACCCATTAAGGTGGTGTACATAGGCAACATTTTAACAAATGTGTCACTGCCCAAATACTTATGGACCTGACGATATTTCTACAGTGTGTGCATACATCTGTGTGTGTGTGTGTGCGTATGTTACTAAATGACTCAGCTAAATGTGCCAAAAGTGATGTGGGAGTTTATACGGTTAATTAGTTAATTAATCACTAGAAGCCAGGTCTTGGCTGGGTGCCAGGATGGAGAGGCGAGTAAGCAGGAGCAGGTGGAATGAATTTCTTTTTCTTTTCTTTTTTTTCTTTCCACTGCACTTCGCTTTATTCCAGGAGCTGTAACTGGGAGTCAGTTCACACTAATCCTTAATCAGTAGTGCACTGTAATTATTAGATATTAAATATTATAGTAATTGGATTGTCTGCTTCTTTGCTATGACCTATAGAGGACAGTTTCTGGCTGATTGTGGATTGTAGTTGTCTCTCCCCCTATACTAGGGGATGCAGAAAGCCAGGCAAACTTTTAGTTATAGCAGCTACCGCTACTGATGTTTGTGCTGAAACAGTAGATGAAACACATTTGATCAGTGCAATCAGTATATTGTTGCTGCCAAAAACCTTGTATTTTCATTTTTTACTTTTTGACATACGAAATCCAAATCTGACAGGTCTTTAAATTGTCTCAAAAGTTCAAGGTGAATGAACCAATAGAAATGCTTTTTACATTGATTCCATTGCAATTTACAAAGGTTTTTTTCCTTCTCCTGTAAAGTTGCCAGGTTTGGATGGACATTGATGATACTATAGTTATATGTAATATAGAATTTATATTGTAAAGATTGCAATATAAGATTGCTTTCCAGCCATCACTTTAGTAATTCAAAAACTCGCAATGTCTTTGCTGCCTGTTGGATTCACTGTAAGAGTGAAAACATGACTGTTGTGACAACCTAATGACAAATGTAGGCATTTCATCATGGAAAAGCATTGACTCAAACCTTGAGTCAATGCTTTTTGTAGGAAAAGAGTTGATTAAACATCAGAAATCCTAAACTGAGTAATAGGACATGTCATATCAGGTGCTTCCGTTCCAAAGTTCTCTATGGTCTCACAATCAAAAGTGAACTGAAATATTTGTACCTTTTCATTTTCTCTTTATCCAAAACCCACACAAGAATACCAACTTTACTAAACAGTTGCTAAAGTTGACTTTGTATATCCTATCCCTATGTCAGTCAGCTCATATGAAAGCCCTGGAGAAGCACTGAGATGGGCAGGCAGGAAGATCACAGCATTGCCACAGTGGAAAGCCAAAGTAGAAACGTTTCTCTACACCGTTTCAGTTGCCTGATTAAGAGTTCTGTGTCTGATTCTGGAGTCATGTTCATCTGAAATGCACTAATGAGAGCTGACCTTTTCCCCTTGTGTTGCAGGCTTCATCTACACTGGAGATGTTGTGCACAGAATGCTGACGGCCACGCAGTACATCGCCCCGCTCATGGCCAACTTCGACCCTAGTCTGTCTCGAAATTCAACTGTCATTTACTTCGACAATGGTAAGAGGCTTATTCTACAGTGTAAGAAGAGAGAGACAGAGAGAAAGTGAAAGAGAGAAAGAGATAGGGACAGACATAGAGACAGATAGCAAATGTCATAGGGACAGAGATGGGGATAGATAGAGAGTGTGATAGGGACAGAGATGGGGACAGATAGAGAGTGTGATAGGGATGATGGTAAAGAAAGATAGTATATGAGATAGGAAAAGAGTTGGAGACAGTGAATGTGACAGGGACAGAGATGGGGACAGATAGCAAGTGTGATAGGGATAATGTAAGAATAAGAAAGTGTTTGAGATAGGGACAGTGTTGGAGACAAATAGTGAGTGTGATAAAGACAGAGATGGGGGCAGATAGAGAGTGTAATAGGGATGACGTTAGAGAAAGACAGTATGTGAGACAGGGAAAGAGTTGGAGACAGAAAGTGTGTAAGATGGGGACAGATAGCAAGTGTGATAGCAAGTGTGATAGGGATAATGTTAGAATAAGAAAGTGTTTGAGATAGGGACAGTGTTGGAGACAGATAGTAAGTGTGATAGGGACAGAGATGGAGACAGAGACTGTGTAAGATAGGGACAGAGTTGGAGACAGATAGTGAGTGTGATAGGGACAGAGATGGGGGCAGATAGAGAGTATGATAGGGACAGAGATGGGGCAGATAGAGAGTGTGATAGGGATGACGTTAGAGAAAGACAGTATGTGAGACAGGGAAAGAGTTGGAGACAGAAAGTGTGTAAGATAGGGACAGAGATGGGGACAGATAGTGTGATAGCAAGTGTGATAGGGACAACGTTGGAGAGAGATAGAGGTGTGATAGGGACAGAGTTGGAGACAGAGAGTGTGTAAGATAGGGACAGAGTTGGAGACAGATAGTGAGTGTGACAGGGACAGATAGAGAGTGTGATAGGGATAGAGATGGGGCAGATAGAGAGTGTGATAGGGATGACGTTAGAGAAAGACAGTATGTGAGACAGGGAAAGAGTTGGAGACAGAAAGTGTGTAAGATAGGGACAGAGATGGGGACAGATAGTGTGATAGCAAGTGTGATAGGGACAAAGTTGGAGAGAGATAGAGAGTGTGATAGGGACAGAGTTGGAGACAGAGAGTGTGTAAGATAGGGACAGAGTTGGAGACAGATATTGAGTGTAATAGGGATGACGTTAGAGTAAGATAGTGTGTGAGATAGGGACAGAGTTGGAGACAGATAGTGAGTGTGACAGGGACAGAGATAGGGACAGATAGCAAGTGTGATAGGGACAGAGATGGGGACAGATAGAGAGTGTGAAAGGGATGATGTTAGAGAAAGATAGAATGTGAGGGAAAGAGTTGGAGACAGATAGTGAATGTGACAGGGACAGAGATGGGGACAGATAGCAAGTGTGATAGGGACAGAGTTGGAGACAGAGAATGTGGTAGGGAGTGTGGTTAGAGACGAATAGATAAAGACAGAGAGGCAGTGAGATGGAGTTAAAAACAGTAAAAAAAAAGAGTTAAGGAGTGAGACAGTATGAAAGACAGAGTTACGGACAGAGAGTCAGTTAGAGACAGTGAGACAGAAAGTGGGCGAGAAGGAGAGAGACAGGTGAAGGCGAGAGTGAGATGGAGAAGTAGAGAGTGAATGCCTGTGTGTGTGTATGTGACTAGACTTTTGAAGCCTTTCTGGTCTGTACATGCACCCCCTCCCCCACCCACACACACACCCACAAACACACCCGCACTCACACACCCACACAATTAGACAGGCGATCGATCAGTCAGCTCTCACTGCCAATATCAAAGAAATCAGCGCGCAGATCAGGTTATGTCATTGCTTGTAGTCTCTGTACATTAGCTTATTACATCGTAAGCTTTTCTGTGTAATCAACACTGATGCTGATGCGTTTCACTGTGTCATGTAATTGGACATGGCTGATGTGACATCACCTCACAGTACACCCGTCACTGTGCAGAAACCAGATAAGGTCGTTTGTCACTAACATAATGGCTGTAGACAGAATGGAGGAGTCTTGCAGGGGCGTGCTGGCAGCGTGAAGCTCTGTGCTGCAGTCTGCAGATTAAACTCCACTGATATCAGATTTCCAACGAGAGTCATTTTACATGGATATGTGATATATGACAACATTACCTGTAGAGTTATTGTGCTCACCACTTCTGACATGCATTCTAGGCTGCCAGGATGGATAGATAGTATGTGTGTGTATCCATCTATCTATCTTTCTATGTGTGTGTATGTGTCCGATAATTTAATTTAATTTAATTTAGCCGAGCTAAGAGCTGCTAAGATAATATGATGGGTGAGTTCTCCTCGGTCACAGGATGCTGCAGTTCCTCACAGCTGCAACGGCTACAGTCTGCCATTTTATTCAACATAGCTCACCCAACCTCACATAGTTGTACAATTTGTAATGGTAGCCCCCTCATAGGGGAAGCTGAGTAAAGGCGCCACTTATCAGATACCCGGAGTCCAGTACAGATACCATACTCAGCCCAGTACAGTGCCATGACAGTATCAGAACACAGCAAGCAAAAATAGCTAACAACACTCTGAGCTTCGCAAAGAAGCTCTGCATGGGAATTTACAGGCTCTCGCAGCTCGTCCTGAGGGTGGGGTGGCGATCATCCAACAACTCACTAACACTCTTGTCGCTTAATGCAGTCGAATCCTCACAACAATGCTCCTCCAAAATCTGGTAGAAGGCCTTTCCTGGACAGTAGAGACACAATAGTTACTCACAATAAATGCAGGATAAACTCTTTTTAAATACCTTTGATTTTAGAAGAAACAGAGCAGGTGTCCCAATACTTCTGTCCAAATATATTTTATAAATATATATATATATATATATATATATATAGAGAGAGAGAGAGAGAGAGAGAGAGAGAGTTAGAGCACCCTATGCCCTAACGATTAGTATTTCCCAATTTGGCAGAAATAACCTCAATTAGACATTTCATATAACCATCTAAGGCTCTGACGGTTTTTCCCACTCCTCCATGCGTAATTCTTTCAGCTGTGTGATACTTGAGGGATTTCTTGCATGCAAACCACCCCACAGCAGCTCAGTAGGATGACGATCCAGGTTTTGACTTGACCTTTCCAGAACTTGAAGAACATACTGAAATGTTTTGGATAGACATTTTTCTCAAGAATTCATAGTGGATTTTATGATGGAGAGTTTGCCAGGCATTGCTGCAGCAAAGCAACCAAATGACATTTGCTCCTCCATGCTTCACAGTTGATACAAGGTTTAGCTTTGGATTTATGTGCCTAATACACATTGTTCCAGAAGTCCTGGTGTAGGTGTTCTCTGGCAGACTTTAGTCTTGCTCTGAAGTTTTTTTTCTTACAGCAAAAAAAAAAAAAAAAAAAAATATATATATATATATATATATAAAATATAGAAAAATAGACAGAGAATGGGATAACAGTTGCTCTGTTGAAGTCTTGGCCCACACATGCTACCCTGACACTACAGTAGTAGGAATAGTACACAACTGATCAGTGTGTGGTCAGTGAGGGTCCCATGGAGGTTAAACACTTGTATAGTGGATGTACAAGGTGGGCAGAGCTCATAATGTGTACTGTATTGACATTTGTTCTTATTTTTGTTCATTCATGTAATGCCCTGTGTGTTTGTGTGTAAAGGGACGGCACTGGTGGTTCAGTGGGATCATGTTCACCTTCAGGATTCGTACAATCTGGGCAGCTTTACTTTTCAGGCCACTCTACACAGCGACGGCAGAATCATCTTCGCATACAAGGAGGTGGGATACTTATATAAGTACATATATTTATATATCCTCTGAATCAAGAATAAAAACTACTTTTATTAGTGTATTAGTCACATATACAGTTGCAACAATTAAAAAATAGCATATATAGATATAAGAAATAGATTTATATAGTGATATTAATTGTGTAGATACATAAGAATATAGGGAAATAGAGATTTTAGGGTTGGAGTGTACAGTTTAGTGTGCAGTGTAGGAGTTAGAGAGGAAGGTGAAAGTGTAGGATGAGGATATGGTATAAAGTTAAGTTGAAGTATAAAGTGCAGAATGTGCAAAAGCAATGTTGTGAAAGTTGAGCAGCGGGAAGGGAATAGTTCATAAATAATAATAGACATTTTTATAACTGTTGAATGTCCAGTGTATTATCCTTTGATACGTATACAGTATGTTCGAGCAAGTAGACCTGGTTATTGTCCTGGTTGAGAGCCGAATAGCCTGCGGGAAGAAGCTCCTCCTTGTTCCCTCTGTGTTGGCTGTCAGGAAGTGAAGACGCTTGGTAAAAGCCAATACACAGATTCTTCAGATCCAGTTTAGCTGACGGATTTTGCATTTATTTGCATGAGACTGTGGGATTTTGTGGTCAGGTGCTCTTTGTCACAGACTTCTCAAGGTAACAGGTGTGGAGATGCGAGGAATCACACTGCACAAGTGATTGCAGACAAGGCTCAGACAACACACAATTTTTTACAGGAGAAGGGGGGGGAGAAAAGACTTCAGGTCAATCTAACAAAAAATCTAAGAAAAATCCAAGCATTTTTATTGGTCCATTCACCATGGAACTTAATACAATGTAAAAATTGATGTAAAAATTATAAATCACAAAAATAATTTCTCCATATTTTCCATATTTCTCTCTAGCACCTAGAGTAATACAAGCACTGCATGACACTGTAGTAAGTGCGACATTCATTCAAAGCTGCTGGAAATTTGAGTGTATCGTCCTGTAGCTAAACCAAGTGGTAGAACAGTTTCAACGCAATTTAACCCAGAAAATGTAGAAAAATGGATTTCAGCTGCTTTGGCGGATATATTATAAAAGATCAGTTCATAATGAGGCTTTAATTGACCTCCTTTCTTCATTCATGAGCTAAAGCTGTGTAGCATTCTGGGCTGAGCTGCACATCACACCTGGCCTAGGTATAAAACAGTAGGTATTAAATGATTTAGAGCAGTTTCTTTAAAATGTATAGTAATGAAATTAATAGTAATTAATAGTTACTATTAATACTATTATTAATTAATTAATAGTAATTAATAGTTATTATTCATTAGATACTGAATAATGTAGAGTAGTTTATATCACTTAAGAAATGAAGTAATTTATTTTACTTACTGAATCATTTATAGTAGATATTCAGTGAGTTTTATAGCGGTTACTGAATAATGTACAGTAGTTACTGCATACTTTATAGTAGATATTGAATCAGCTATAGTAGTTAGAGAATAGTTTATAGTAGTTATTAAATCATTTCAAATTGTTACAAAACCATTTATAGTACTTTGGTATAGTTTAAAGTAGGTACTTAATATATATATATATATATATATATATATATATATATATATATGTATATATATATGTATGTATATATATATATATATATATTTTTTTTTTTTTGTAAAAAATTACATTCATTTTTTGTAATATGCTGATTAATGTGCTGTAGTAGAATATTTTATAGCAGTTATTTATTAATTTATAGTAGTTGAATAGTTTATATTAGTTTTTAGATCATTTATATCAGTTACTAAGTCATTTATAGTTGTTTCTGAATAGTTTATAGTTTATAGTGGTTGTTAAATGATTCATAATAATTGCTGAATAATGAGTCTTTAGATCAGTAACAGGCCTGGAGTTCAGTACGTTCCAGGCCTGGAGTAACTGTACGTTGTTTTTAATGAGCGTTTTCTTGTGCTTTGGTTTTAGGTTCCGATTCAAATCGCTAAGATCAGCTCTGTCAATCATCCGGTGAAGGTGGGGCTTTCTGATGCCTTTGTGGTGGTCCACAGAATCCAGCAGATCCCCAGTAAGTGACACAGCATTTTTGTATCACCTCTCTAAAGTGAAGCATATCGTCTGCAAGCACAGTAAAGACTCCCTCCAGCTTGATAGTTCACTGTATTTTTGCAGTAGTCCTGCACGTTGAACTGTAAACATATTCTTTTGACTCAGGGGGAATCGAGCAAACCCACACGCAGTTTTTGCAATACGAGTTTTCACAGAGAGTTATTTTGTTTGGCTGGATCTGTTCAAAAACGCCCTGATGACTGACTGGTTCAGACAGCAGATGGCACATTTAAAACTTTACAAGAAAGCCGGCTTCATATCGTATAAAGGTGGCAGTGGCGTTGTCAGCTTATTTTTGCAGCGCACTTCAGATGCCTTCTGAGTGTCAGCTGAATGCGCTATGTCTTTAGCTACTGCTTCTGACTGAAATCCGCTTTATAGTTTATCTGAAATGTACAGTATATCAGCCTCAAACTTCATTTTCTTTGGCCTAAAGGCCAGACTACATTCTCACCCGCTCCCCAAATCTCTCCTCAAATCTCTCCATTGAAAATAAACTCCCTCGCATTGCTTCTCACACTGCCACAAGCCTTCATTCTTCATCTTCTTCACAATTAAACATGAGGATTAGGAACTCAGACATGGTTCTTAGTGGTCCAGACGCTCCACCCTGCCATTGCATCGCTGCTATTGTTATTGTTATTTACTTTACACAGGCATTTGAAATACTCCTAATCCAGGTTAATGTAAGGTTAGTATACCAGCTCTTTTGAAGTCTTGAATATAGAGTTTTCCAGCAATTTAACCATTGTCACTGTCAGGCAAAATATGACAACATATATGTATACACACACAGTTATATATAATGAATGCATTCAGCTACTTTAAGGTGCATCTATTTCTGACACAGGTGTGCAAATGCACACACACAGCTTGTATAGTTCATGTAGAGAAGTATCTTCAATAGAATAGGATTCTCTTCAGCAGGTCGTCCAACATCTGACCTCACTAACGCTCTGGTCACTAATGCTCTGAGTGCTTTCCAATCCTTACACTAATACTCCACAATCTAGTAGGAAGCCTTCCCTGTACAGGAGAGACAGTTATGCCAACAAAAGCATTTTTTAATTGTACGGTGATGCAATCTACTGAGAATAAGGTAGCACACCCTGTGCCCCAACAGCTGGTACTTACTTTTTACCTGAAATAACCTCAAGTAGATATTTCCTATAATCGTCTAACAGTGTCTGGCATCGACTGTGAGAGACGTTTTCCCACTCCTCTATTCAGAAATCTTTCAGCTGTGTGATGTTTGAGGGTTTTCCTGCATGTTCAACCCACTTTAAATCACCCCACAGCATCTCGGTAGGATTAGTGGGTTTCATTTGTTTAGTTATATCACCTCCATATATCCGCCTCCTGAATTTAAAACATGATGTCCGTATATTTAAATATATTAAAATAGACGTTCCATGACTCACACACAAAAAAGTGACTTTACAGGAGAAGCAAAAACATGGCAAAAAGTATACGTTCATCTGACAGGAGTTTATTGTGGGTCATTTTGGACCATTTTTATTGATTTCTACACAATGAAATCTTGGCACAATGTAAAAGTAAGTTGGGTTTCCATAGAAGGATGTATTGTAATGTTACATAGTGGTTTACAGGCGCTGCTGTGAGCTAGTTTGCGAAAAGCACATAAAGGCTGATGAAGATGTCTTGTATAGATTTCTCCAGAACATTACAATATGTTAACGTGTCTCCATATCTTTATAACTCTAAACATTCATAGAAAGTCTTATTCTCTGGTACTTTCTTTAAGACTGGAAACACTGCAGATAGAAACAGATAGGAATGCAGGCCCAAGCGTCACATTCCAGTTAAGAGAGATGCTCCAGAGATGCTGAAGTCGGGATTGTCTAGCTCAGTCAGACACAACGCTTCTTGGTTTTCCATTAAAGCACCATCTGGCAACTGTAATTGCCAACCATGACCATGCAGAGAAGAAGCAGGAGAGAGAGAAGCAGCCCCGGCTCAAAGGAAAACATCAGGAATTATGTTAGTTGGATATATGGCAGTAATACCAAAAATATGTGTGTCCATGCTTTTCTCACAAATGCATTCTTTCATAGGAACTGCTGCTCTTATTTATGCTTTAAGCCTTCCATCAATCCAGCCATCTAGAGATTGACCTATATTGTTTTTTCTATAACCGATGTCGATGTCTAGTCAGGGTCAGCCGATGGCCGGTATTTGTTAGCCAAGTTTTCTACTTTATTTATATGCTAAAATGTCATTAATAATAACAACAAGTGGATGTACAACATGTCTGAACTTAACATCATGTATTGAACACTGACTTGAACCATCTTCATTAATAAAAATCAATAAAATGAATATATATATATATATATATATATATATATATATATATATATATATAAACGTACAAATTAATATATATATAGAGATATAGCACTTCCAAACTTGGCTTAGGGTCCTTCACATGCGGTAGCAGCACATTCCACCGCACCAATAACAGGGAGCTGCCCGTGGACGTGCCTGACTGACGTACAGGCCTGATGCCGATATATAAAAAAGGATAAATATCGGCAGACCAATATATATCGGTCGATCTCTACATCTACCCACATTCATATCTGTTGGCTGTGGGTCCGAAGCCTACCAGGAATCCTTGGGCACAAGGCAGGAATACCCCCGCTGGACAGGGCACCAAGTTCATAGCAGGGTTATTAATGGAGCCACAACAGCAAAAACCTTATATTATATATTATATTCATTTTTTCGGCAAACAGGCTCTTGCATTGTGCACGTCCTTGTTCCTGACTTCTTGTGCATAATATTGTCTCCCAGTGTTGCGAGAACGTCCCTGGTTAGGACGCATCATTGAATAATAACCTGCAGATTGTAGTTTCATTCCAGGCCAGACCTACATGAGCTGCCGTCGTGGGGATTTTGTGAGCTCTATGAAAGCTAACAGAAAGTGAAGCGAACTTTGTGAAGCTCTCTCTCTGACAGGGTGTTTTCCACTGACGCTTGCTGCCGGTGGGCTGGTGGATGTTTAGAGTCCCTCCAGCCTCTAAGCTGTGTGCGTTGTTGAACAGGAAAATTCTTTTATTGAGCAGGAACGTTTAGCTCAGCAGGAGCTGAACCCTGCTCCACTGGAGAGAACACTGACAATAAACACGTCTTTAGAAGACCAGTGCAGCCGCACTGTATCTGCTGCTGCAGCGTGAGCAACTGAAGTCTGATATTTACCATAGTGACAGGTGTGGGTGTGAGTGTGTTCGGACTATGTGTGTGTGTGTGTGTGTGTGTGTGTGTGTGTGTAAAGGACTGAGAGGCAGAGAAAGCTGAGAAAAGGGCAGAATTTGCATCTTCTGACCTCAAATCTGTCTGTCTTCTGGACTGACAGAGAGACAGAGAGAGAGAGAGAGAGAGAGAGAGAGAGACATACATACAGCAGAGGGGAACAGAATGAGCGAGAGGGATTGTTAGTGAGTGTGAGAATTTGATGGAAAGACGGAGAGACACAGAGCTGCTTTAGTCTGGCCTGCTGTTACCAATTAAACCTTGGAAACTCATTAAACCACAAACCGCTGTCAGAATTGAACACACACACACACACACACATACACACACATCTGCAGGCAAAATGCCAGCACACTACAGAGAAGGCCGGTGACGCCCCACAGGCTGGCCAGGTAATTACCTACAGGAAAAGGCTTTTAACCCTCTGAACATCCTCCACTGAACAGGCCGCAATTTCCTGCCCTCAAACTATCACACACACACATCACACACACTCATTCTTGTGTACTTGGCCTTGACTGAGCTGTTGATTAGTTTTCTTTTCACTAGCTTAAGTGGTACACGGTGAAGAACATGTGAGGGACATTTCCTTCATTTATTTTCACATGTTTAGTGTGACCTCTTGTTCAGAGGAGGCCTGAGCGTTTCAATATGCAGTCGATGCATGCAGGCCATTCAGGAGATAAACCCACAGCCCGCTCCTGAGATGCTGAGGCATGCTGTGAAGAATAGATGGAGTGATATATGAGCTTCAGAAGAAACAGAGAGAGCTGTCCTGTCTGTCAGCTGTGAAAGCTGCACCGATAGACAGCCTAATGCCCCCCTCGCCCTAGAACACATCCCACAGGTTCTTCCAGCATAAATCAGCTCATAAATCTCATGAAACGAGTAACACACAGAAGCAGAGCCAGCTATTGAACGCTTCGCTGGTGCCAACAGTGCATTCACTCCCCAGCCACTTTATCAGATGCCTCAGTCTTGTTGGAGTACAGCTGGGGACCGTTGCTCATCTTTTGATGCAAAATGTGTGATTCCCGTCCCCCAGCCCTTCATCAGTGGTTAGGTTTGTGACCACAGTAATTGTTCATTTGCAGTACCCTTCAAAAGTTTGGGGGAAAACAAAAATGATGGTGTATGGAACATAATCACATTCATCACATTTAAAAAGAGGATATTGAATGTAAAAGGCAGACATTTTAATTTTTAATAATGGATGTACATAGAAAATGATTGAATATGTCATTTTAAATGTATTTTTCCTGAAATGTTGGATGAAACCTTGACAAATACCATTCCTAACGACACTGTGTTAAGGACGTTAAGCAACACATAGATAAATGTAGATACAATGAGCTTTACTGAAGAGCATCAAAAGAATTGTAAAAGTCAGGTTTGAAGGGCGAATAATGATCACCACTTCTAATCCAAGGTCTCCTAGGGTCTCCAGGCTCTACAACACAGACAAGAGAGAGAAACACAGCCTCTCCTAGAGAGATTAAGATTAAAATTTAAGATGCTCAGATGGTCAATATTACAGCAGTCCAAGCTACAACCTCAGAGCTACGGTCTCACAACTCTCCTTGGAGTCTACTCTGGATCTGAGCAAGCAGGGGAGGGAGTGGGCCACTCCTTCTCAAGCGCCTTATATATCGACATGTCCCCACCTACCCCATTTGGGTGCAAAGACTCAAACCTGATTAGAAAAGATTGGATTTCACATGTCCACACAGCTCTGAAAGAAAATCAGATTCGTGTCACATTAAGGCAAAAAATCAGATTTGAGTCACTTCAGCCTGATAGTGTGAAAAGGTCCTCTC
The DNA here is from genome assembly GCF_030463535.1 of Salminus brasiliensis. Taxonomy (NCBI): domain Eukaryota; kingdom Metazoa; phylum Chordata; class Actinopteri; order Characiformes; family Bryconidae; genus Salminus; species Salminus brasiliensis. The sequence goes on from NC_132886.1 coordinate 26,521,187, forward strand.
ACAATCAGACCGAACGCTCTGGAATTTTACTTTTTGCTATCACAAGAATGACAGGACAAGAATTCAGCACTAAAATAATACAAAGAAAGTGAATTCTGCACAGTGCTTTTTTATGGAGTTTTATTGAGCCGTATGGCAGGTGTGTGGAAGTACAGGGTTATAAAGGGGATGGTGAGTGTTTGCTGGTTAGTTCAAATCAAATTAAATCAGATTTATTTGTATAGCAATTTTTTACAACTATTGTTGTCACAAAGCAGCTTTACAGAATCAGTAATTTGTAAAAGATGAGATCAACAACATAAAAAGACATGAAAACCAAAAAAACCCAGTGAGCAGCCAACAGCGCCAGTGGCAAGGAAAAACTCCCTCAAAGCTGAAGGAAGAAACCTTGGGAGGAACTAAGACTCACAAGGGAGACCCGACCCGTCCTCCTATCGACAAAAGTCACCAAACCACCTAAACTGTTGTACTGCTCAGGTGTGCAACATATTCTTAATCATACTATAATAATCATGGTGTAGTATAACTTAATATTGTCATAGCAGTGATGGTCAGAGTAATGCGAGTAATGATGGTATGTATGGAGAGTCTCTGGTCTGGTTGTCTGGTTTAAGTTTTTTGGAGCAGAGATTTATCTTCCAGTTCGGTGGTCTCAGCTCACGGTGAGGGCAGACATGTCTCTTTGGTAAATGATGACAAATCAGCCCATCTCTGCTGACTGTCGGATCACCATACTGTTGCAAACTGTGATGTGAGAGGGAAAGTGGTGTTACCATGGCAACCAACATCACATATTCATCTTTGTCTTAACATGAATGCAGATGTATCATTAGAGTGTAATATAAAAACCATATAAACAAAGCCATTCACTTTATTAGAGCCCTATACATTTGACCTCTGCTTTGAGTCTACGTGCTGATATCTCCTGATAACGGTACTCCAACCAAAACTCAAACTGCCCACCTTATTAACCTGTAACCTAGCAGATAACTATCAAAGGCCAGACTGTAACTGTAACAAGTAACAGTAAAAAGCCAAGGGCAGAACCAAAGCACTCTCATTACAATCACAAACCCTAGCTGTAAGCAGCAGAGCGCTGTTAGTTTTGACATTTGACAAATCTCCCATTTCTGTTTAACATGTCCTTACTCAGCATTCATAAAATACTGCGGTAAGCAGTAGCAGTTCATAACTGTTGGCCAGTGTAAAAATGAGAAAAACAGCTCTTCTGTTATATATATTATAATAATTCTAATGTCTGCTAACCCTCCTATGAGATTCTAGTAGTAGTATTATTTGCTTTAAAGCCATTTAAAGCTTGTGAAAGACACATTTTTTGTCTTGCAAAAAAAAAAAATTGGTGTTTGTTACGTTTTATCATGGTGAGTTGACCAATTGGAGCAATCTCCAAATGAATAAAATTGACGTCCATGAAAGTTTGAGGTTTTTTCCTTCTCCTGTAACGTTGCCCTTTTTGAGATATGAGGTTTTTGTTTGACAGTAATGATGTTTTATATTTTGTAGTGTAAAGCTTTCTCACTCGCAGAACATACCTTGTGCGCCACTCAAGATTTCAGCAATCCAGCAAACTGACTGACTTTATACAAACTGACTGAATTCTGGTTTGGCTGTCAGTGACAAATTTAGTCTTCCAGACGGTCCAGAGTGGCGTTTTTCTGAACAGAGCTGATCCCACCCACTAGAAATCAGAACGGGATTGGTTGATTCCTCTCAGACTTCTTAATTATGCTAGTGGTTAGGCCTTCAGCTCTGTTCCTGAAGTCCTAAACAATAAGCAGGCCCATACAGTGTTGTCGACCTGGAGACCACTGAGATTAAAATACTCTTAACCGTTTTTTGTGGCCAACTATATAAACTAAATAATCAAAAATAATAGTTAAAAAAAGTGTAATTCTGTTGATAAATAATTAAGTAAAATTACAGCATATAGTAATTACAGCATTTACCCCAAATCCTTAGGCCTTATTTGATGGTCTAGGAGGCCCTGAGGGTTCCCTACACTTTTGATTCCATAAAGAACCATGTTTGTAAAAGAGATCTGTGAATGTAAAGAACCTTTAAATTGGTAAATAACCTTTACATTAAGTGGCTCTTTAGACCTCTTTAGAAAGGGTTCTTCACTGTCTCACATCTCTATTATAAACATGACTCTTTCTGAAAGCTAAGCTGGCTGACTTTCATCAAAATGTGGGTAAAACAGCCCAAAAACAGATGAGACAAATCCATATGATAGAGAACAGAGGGCTGTATGACCCTTCCTCAGCATTTATATACTATATATATACGGAAATCAGAACATCTCCTTCATGGTTTGAAAATTCCTAAAAATTGATCTTAATATCATTAATAAAAAAATATATAAATATAAAGTATAATCACAAAGACCCTCTGCCTCATGCCTACAACTACAGATATCTCACAGTAGTGCACGTCTTCTCCTCTTAACTTCTTGTTCTATTTAGAATACATCAATAGATTAAATAAATCATCTATGAATGTATTTTGTAGCTTTAATATTCATACCTACATTCTAGAAATGATAATGGAATATCAAATATTGGAAAAAATGTATATGACAAATGAACAATAATAACAGTATTGCAGGTGATTTAATCATTGCAGGGTGGGAGGGTTTGACAAATGAGAGAATTGAGCTGCCACACACACACACGCAGACACACTCAAACAACCTGTTTGTTACCTTGCCTCTTGACTGTACATCGTAATTTAATTTTCCACACGGCTGCTTGAGCTAATTCGACGGCCAGTCTCATACACCCGCCGTATTACCAAATATCTGTTTGTGTGAGCGAGAGAGGAAGAGAGAGAAGGGTGCAAATTTGTGAGTGTTACATACAGTATACTGAATTGCTATCCTGCAAAACTCATATTATATTAACCCTTTCATAACCAAATATTGCTGCCATTATACAAAACTGTAATTGTAGCTAAATAGTGAGATATCCAGTCAGTAACATTCTGACTTCCTTCTGTTTGTTGCAATGTCAAACCATGACAAAACACAGGGCAAAGATGTAAGACGTGGTGTTTAGTGGTCCAGACGCTTCACCCTGCCACTTCATTGCTGTTATTGTTAGTATCATTATTTACTTTGCGCTGACATGTGAAGTCCTCCTAATCCAGGTGTCACCCCAGGAGGAACAAGCATGCCACAGTCAGCTCAACTCAGCGCTCAACTACTGATTTTTAGCAGCACACTTCTTAGAACACAAACCACAGTCCCTCAGGGTTCTTCCCGTAAGCTCCTCGGCTCCTGAGGTTTTCAGGTTACTGCCGCTTGGTTTAATTCCACCATGTTTGTCAGATGATGTGGCATTGCTTCGGACCATAAAGCTTTCCTTTCTTTCTCCATACTCTCCAAGTTAATCTTTGTTTCTATGTCCAAAGATTTTTACTCAATTTTCGGCACAATTTTAGCAGAGCCGATTAACCCACCCACTCCCTAAGACTCCCTAAGACATATCACATTTAATGCTTCAGACACTAGGAGGGTGAGGACAAGCGCATGCCTCCTCTGATACATGTGAAGTCAGCCACCGCCTTTTCAAACTGCTGCCAAAGCAGCATCACTAGGCAGATGATGTGATTGGAGCAAAATCCCCAGCTCTAATAAATCAGCTATACATCATACTCGCACCAGCCAGCATCACAATGGGAGTGATGATGGGAGAGAGTGCCATCTACCCACCCCAAAAGAGCATGGTCAGTTGTGCTCCATCGGGCTCCGGCTGCTGATGGCGAAGCAGCATGGCTCTGGATTCGAACTTGTGATCCTCAGGCTATAGTATCAGTCTAATCTGGACTTTCTGTTCTTGATTGTTACCAGCGGCTTCAGGAAGTAAGCTCTCTGTATTTTAATTCATGAGAGCGTCTCTTGATTGTAAGACTTTGACAGTGATACAAACATCTTCACAAGAAGGTTCTTGACTTTACAAGACGTAAAAGATCTTCAAGGACGAATTCTGCCACCATCCACTGTAGTTTACTTCTCTGGTCTTCTAGGGATTTTGATGTTTGAGCTCATGAACCTAATTGTTAATTTGGCCACTCCTAAAGTTAATCTTTGATAGATTCATTATGCTTTTGCAGCCTAATGATGGCCTCCTTCACTTGCATCGATCGTATATATTGATAGTTCCCATGAAAGGGCCACCAAATGCAAATTCAGCACTCTGAGTCAACTCCAGACCTTTTCCCTCCGTAATTTGTTACAGAAATAGTGAGGGAACACGCCTGGCCATTAAAAACTGCTTATCAGTTAATTGTCCAATTACTTTTGAGCCTGTGGAAAGACAGGGACTATGTAAAAGATAGCTGTATCTCAATGAACATTCACATTTAGAAACCTTCATGAGTTTTTACAACATTTTCAGGGTAAAAGGTGGCAAACGCCATCACCCTGCCGTATGCCTGCAATGCCTTTACTACTATGAGGCTCATGCTAATGTTGTGACATGCAGTATTAAACAGTTACCTTTCTGTCGTAATAATGCAAATCATAATACAAAATCTGTTCAAGAGTTAAACCGATTTAGAGTCAGCTTTCACCCCAGTCCCGTCTGCAGTACCCTCCCAGCACTGACCTCCACGCACACTCCTGCTGATACCGCGGCTCCTCATTCATCATGGGCCTAAAAAACACAGGTCTTTTATGTCCAATTTAAGGGAACATTCATCTCATTTGTCGCGTCGTTCTGCGTGCGGAGCGAGGGATGGAGCCAGGCAAGTGAAATGATGCGTTTTAAGAAAAGGAGGCAGACAGTACGAAGGGGGATTTGGAGGGGAAAAGTGCTCACAATGGTTCCCGAAAAGCACTAAGCATGCAGGAGAGTGCTGGAGTGCTGGACAGGATGCTTGTGTGCGACAGATAGTGACATAAAATGTCATCAAGTACGGTCATGTGATATTGAGCTTGATGCACTACTGAGAAAAGGGAAAAATTAGGGGGAAGATTGGAAAAAAGGGCGATTGCTGTCCTTCCTAACCTTCTTATGACTTCTTTGCCCCCTCCTTCTTCTCTGCCCTACTTTCAATGTTGTAAATTATTCTCATGGCATTTGTGATGTTGGCTGTGTGTGCGTGCGTGTGTGTGTGTGTGTGTGTGTGTCTCCAGATGTTCGGAGGAAGACCATCTATGAGTATCATCGTGTGGAGTTGCTCAAGACCAAAATCACAAACAGCACAGCTGTGGAGATGATGCCTTTGCCTAGTAAGACATCACACACACACACACAGGTTTTCTTTATACATTGTGAAGAGGCTGGTTGATAAAGGCTTATGTTATGCAAAAACCTTGTATCTCTAAAATGGCAAAAGGAAAGAACGTAACTTTTATTGAAAGTCAATTTTGGAACATTTCTATTGGTCTATTCATCATGAAATTGTGGCACAATGTAAAGAACATGCCAAAATGTGAGGGGCCAAAAGTGGAGAAGCAAGGTTTTTGCATGACAGTAGTAGTTAAAGATTGTCTGAAGGTTTTTTTCAGATCTGTCCTTGACTTCCATTGTTCCCCTTAACCCCTTAAAAAGCCGGCAGACCGCCAGCAGGCCAAACATATTATTGCAAACTTCTATTACCAAGGAATATCTCCAGTAGTTCAGATGTAGAGATGTCCATTTAGTTACTGAGTAATACCCATTAGTGTGTAATAAGATTTGGGGTGTTAAGGGGTTAACTAACATTTCCTGAAGACCCTTTGGGCAGTGTGGCTGCGAGTCTGAAGTGTTTTGATACCTTTTTATATTTCTCCTGCTTTGAAGGCATCAGTTAGCTTAATTTTCAGACCCATCTGGCCGCTTAGAAGAACCCATTGTTATGTTTAAAAGAGGTTTAAAGAGTCAGAGAAGTTCTGAAATTCTGAAATTCTTGTTAGATGATAATTCCTAACAGTAAATCTTTACCCACCTAACAAGTCAGTTAGAGTTCATGGAGGGGTGGCAAACGTTTGCACATGCCACAGTGATATTAAAATAAATAAACTGAGTAGGATTTATCACTCACCCCAGATTTAGTTTATCAGTGAAAATGTTTCTAAGCTTCTCGGGTTTATTAGCGATGCTGGCTAACATTGCTAAAAATCACTGAACCTAGACTGATCAGTACATGCCAAAAAAACATAATTTAATCGCCATGCCTAATGCCAGGCATGAGCTAGAGGTGTGGAATGATGGTGCTCTGTCCAATATGTCTGAGATGAGTTGGTGATCATCCAATATACTGACGTTGCTAAAGCTCTTGTTACTGAATGCAATATAATCCTTGCAGCAATGCTCCAGAATCTAGTAGAAAGCCTTCTTCCCTGGACAGCAGAGACAGTTACTCCAACAAAAGCAGGATCAACTCTTTTTTTTAATATCCTTATTTTCTACAGACACAATAAATGAATGAGCGGGTGTCCTAATACTTTTGTCCATATAGTGCATATAGTCTTTTGTGAAATGCGCTTCGCAGGCAACATCAACACATTTTTCCATTTCTTGGTGTGATTTGAGTTCTTGTTAGTTAATCAGTTTGACCTATGTGTGTCCTTGATGATGTCCATGTCTCTCTCTCTTTCTCTCTCTCTCTCTCTTCTCCTTAGCTTGTCTGCAATTCACAAGCTGCTCCACCTGCATCGCTGAAGAGATCAACTTCAACTGCAGCTGGTGTCACCGACTCAACAGGTGAGAATCACCCTGTTCTTCCAGAACATTCTCTAAAAGAAAAAGAGAGAAAGAGAGAAAGAAGAAGGAACATATTGTGTTTCATGTAGAGCTTCAGTGAGGCCCTCCAGCTGCTCATGAGAAAAAGCGTTCCGTTTATTACTTTAAAAGTCAGGTCAAGAGTCAAGTAGAACTTTCTCTTTCTGTCCAATTAGAAGTAAACAGTGGACCTAAAAAAAGCGACACATTAAGCACAAGACAAGTGTTTACATCAGCACACGAGTGTCCAGGACATGTGCGCTGTTGACGCGGCATTAGCAGATTTCCAGAATAGGCTGTGTAATTTGTGAGGGCAGTTCACATGACACTGAGTATCTCGGTATGTTCTCACAGATAGTCCGGATTGACGCGATACGCGACAGCTGGAGCATTCAGTGACTTTAACAACACACACACTACTAATGCTATTGCATTGCATTGAGGCTGACTCAAGCAGCCCTACAGTTACTGAGGGAGCTCTGGGATCAGTGCATTATAGAGGGTCATTCGCACTGGCATCATCACTCTCTGTTAAAAAAATACTAATTACAAATAAACTCTGGATTAAAAGCACAGATCTCATCAGTCATTACAATAATACTAGTACCTCCCTATGTAGAACCATTACAGCTGGACTAGAGCTATAAAGTAAAGTACAGAAATACATAGCACCACAAAACTGACTCAAAGCCCTACAAAGTAAAATATTCAGGAGAAGGTAAGCAAGTAAAAGAGTACAAACCTGAGTGGATCTGCGGTGCAAATTATATGTTAGCCATGACAGGAGCTGCCATTGTGCAAATGACAGGTAGACCATTGCAGCCAGCAGCTTAATGACATACCATACCAGCCAGCTAATGAAGAGTGCTGGTGTGATAAACGTGGACAGTCCAGAGAAAGAGACTGTCCTGTAATAAAGTGTCGAGGGTGCGTGGGTGTCGAGGGGGTGAGGGTTATGTTATGTGCGGGGGTGTGTTTTTTAAGGGGCACACCTGGTTGAGGGTTCTGGCAGCCCTGGGGGTGAAGAAGCAATAGCTGAGGGCAGGGCAAAGAGTTTATAGGAATGTGTTAAAGAAGTGTTAAAAATAATAAAAGGCATTTTCAGAAACCCAGGGAGTTCTAGACACAATTTTCCAGGTTGTTCTTCCACAGAAAGAATCGTAGCATGAACTGTAAATACTAATACAAAAGAAGTCTCAGTAGTCTTACCCACCTTGACTGGCTTACATTCTGGCTGTGTCATATGAGTGCTCCAGTACTGCAGGTGGCGCTATGACTAGATATGGACCCATCAGTGTTTTTGGGGCAAATACGGGTCGCAAATTGTCCTTCAGTACAATCAGCTGATTGCAGATACCGATGGAGATGCAGTGTATCTCAAAATGAAATGTACTTTGCTTTTTTTCTGAACTCCAAGCATCAGCTGCAAGGAGCTGATTTCTGCACTGCCTTTAATGGGGTTCTGCAGCCATACGCAAGGCCGGTATTGCCAGCCATCCATTGAATGAGGACTGCAGTGTGCTATGACCTCGATGTGGATCATATGTTCAGCAATATTATCAGCCCATCGCATATTTGGTCTGAAAATCGGATCGATCAATTTTGATACACAGCCATTTTTCATCTCTAGCTGTGACATTTTCTGGTCATTTTCAGGACAGTTTCTGGACAGACCTTTTTATTACTGCCCAATCACATGTTTTCTCCTTAATTGTGCTACCTTCAACTATTAACTAGGGATGTTTTAGGGCACTTTGATGTGTCTCTACCGAAATTACTTTGAATGAATCTGGATTTTCTTCAGACTCACAAACTCTAATGTGTTTCCACTAGAATTTTTCTTTAACGCTTAAGGAACTGAGGACAGCATAAGCCTTACCTCTGATGGATTCACATGCTAACGAGGCTAAGTACGTCAGATAGCAGCAGCTAAAACCTTTTTTTCCAAAGCGAAGCTACATCTCCCTAGAGAAAAAGTCATGGAGATGTGTATCCGGATGGAAGTAAAATTATCAGACCAACACTGAGTGAAAAATAGTGGGTAATTCAGACTGTAATTTTCCCAGAGAAGGGAGAGAAACATAGACATGGCTGATCTGGATGGAAAAGCACATAGAAGCTCTGTGAAAGAGAGAATTACCACAGGACTCCGTGTACATTTAATGGCATTAGAATAGGGCTTTAGACATGTTCATTAGACACACTTTTAACTTTTATTATGAACCTGTACTTTTTCATTACTAAGCAAGTCTTAGGTGCTTTTCCACCAGAAGAACCATTTCACTAACCAGTAACCGTTAAGTCTTAGGTGCTTTTGGTTTTAGGTGTTTGCTTAACAATTAAGCAAAGTCTTAAGTGCTTTTCCACCAGAAGAACCTTCTCACCAACCAGAACCTTTAAAGTACTAAGGATTTCTAATGTGCTTTTCCACCAGAAGATTATTTCTCATGTACCAGGAACTTTTTCATTACTAAGGAAGTCTCAGGTGCTTCTCCACCAGAAGAACCGTCTCACCAATCTGAAACCTTTAAGAAATTAAGCAAGTCTTAGGTTCTTTTCCACCAGAAGAACCTTCTCACCAACCTGGAACCGTTAAGGTACAAAGGAGACTTCCTTAGTTGCTTTTCCACCCGAAGATTATATCTCATTAACCAGGAACCTTTTCATTACTAAGGAGGTCTCAGGTGCTCTCCACCAGAAGAACCTTTTCACTAACCAATACGCTTTTAGGTACTAAGCAAGTGTTAGGTGCCAGAAGAACCTTACCATGAACTAGGAACTTTCTAGGCACTAAGGAAGCATTGGGTGCTTTTCCACCAGAAGAACCTTCTCACCAACCTGGAAGCTTTAAGGTACCAAGGATTCCTTAGGTGCTTGTCCACCAGATGATTTTTTCTCATGAACCAGCAACCTTCTAAGAAGTCTCAGGTGCTCTACACCAGAGGAACAATTTCACTAACTAATAAGCTTTTGGGTACTAAGCAAGTGTTAGGTACTTCTACACCTGAAGAACCTCATCATGAACGAGGAACCTTCTAGGTACTAAGGAAGTCTTGGATGCCTTTCAACTAGAAAAAACATTTTCTTTTTTTGAGACTCATAAACCTTTAGTTGTGCTTCTACTGGAACTTTTTCATGGACCATTAGCTTTTTAGTAACTGAGTCTTAGATACCTTTCCACCAGAAGAGTCTTTTCAGGAACCAAAAAACCTTTTTTTAGAACCAGCCAAGGACCCAGCAATTTTTTTAGTTCCAACTAAAGAGCAAGTATTATCTGCAGATTATCACTGATCGGTGACCGGCACCACAGAACCGTTGTATTGGATATTTTTGAAAGCCATGCAAAGCAGTTGTGGACAAATGAACAGAAAGCGAGAAAGGACCAGCAGCAATTAAAATGGAAAATACACTGGCTGCAGACGCTACATGCATATCTTGCACGTCCTGTCTTTTCATCGACGTCCGCATGGCTGTTCTCCAACGTCGATTAATATCTCGTTTTGGCCGCACTGATGCTGAGTTTGTGCTTGGTGTCCTGAATGAGAAGGACGTAGACTCTACTGATGTTCTCAGCTGTTTTCACGCTCCATTGCAGGGCGGTGTGGCTTCATCAGTGTTTGGGATTTTCCTTTCTCACCTTCTCTGACTTCTTCTCCTCACAGTGTGTGAACAGTGCACCAGAGGATCACACTGCTGTAGAACTGCCTCTTTCCCCCTCAGCTCTTTTCAGGGGGACGTGCTTGCCTCTGTCCTGCTGACTCATGTGTGCTCCTTCACCTCTCCACCCGAAACCTTTTCACTCTCACTCCATCACATGACTGCCAGGAGAACACTCAGCATCAAAAGAACCTGCTTAGTCCGTCTGTTGGTCTTACTCGCTAGTCTTCCCTAGTTGTCCACATTTCCTCTGACACACTAGGAGTGTGTAGAGTGTAATGTGTGTGCTTTAGAGTGCAAAGAGTGTGAGACACTGGCTCATTGTTTTTTTATACCTCCAGCACTGGAGGAACACTTTGTGAAAGTCTTTTCCTCGTCGGTTCTTTATGGGTTGTTCTTTCTGTTCTTTTCCAGCTTTATTTATGGTGTTTCATTGATGTTCTGTCAAAGTAAAAAAAAAAAAAAAAAGCTCCAGCTTCAGCTTTAGATTGCTTGATAGTAAGGGTTTCTAAGATGGAGGCACATGTCCATCATCATCAGTGCAGAGCGGCTGTAGACCCCACTAAATAACAAATAAGCCAGCTCCGCCCCAGTATAAACACTCTTGCACAACGCGAGACTGCATGCTGCACTCTTTCACGATGAGTTAGATTCTCTACAGAGGCACATTTGTTAGGGTGAATTTAACACTGTGATTTTAACGTCAGTGATCGTGCATGTGAGGAATTTTAAGCGGCCACTCAGCAGACGGCTGTGTGGTATTAGCCACAAACAGGCCGCGCCAAAAAGGAGATAAGCAGAAATCAAGCATGTCATTCACAAGAGGAGGATATTTTGTATATGATTTTTCAGTCAGCTGGTCATAACATGCATAGAAAAAGAGACAAAGGCAGAGGGACATGTATAGGGAGTGGCATGAAAAAGTTTTGGCACCCCTGGTCAAAATCTATGTTACTGTGGATAGTAGAGTGAGGAGAAGATGAACTGATCTCCAGAAGGCTTAATGTTTAAAGATTCTCATTTAACCTGTTAAAAAGTCTATTTAAGTCTATATAAAGTGGTATTACAAACTTCCATTACCAGAGAATAGCCCTGTAGTTACTGAGTAATGCATCTTAGTGTGTAATAATCTTTTAAAGGGTTAATCATTTTAAGCTAGAGTAACGCATTACTTTTATTATTATTATTATTATTATTATTATTATTATTATTATTATTTCTGTACAATTTTAGAGGTAAAGAAAAGGCGCACCATCCAAAAGGTTGGGCATCCCAATAACCTTTACCAAGCTCTCAAATCGTAATCGTTTTAGGGCTCTGGCTTGTGTACAGTCGTCATTAGGAAGAATTCCAGTGATGCAAATATCAAAGCTTTATAAATACTCAGACTTTTTAAACCGTGTTCCAACAGTCAGCATCCATGGGCTCCTCTAAGCAGCTGCCTGCTCCTCTACAAAATGAACATCAGTGATGCCCACAAAGCAGAAGAAGCATATAAGAAGATAGCAAAGCTATCCTGTGTTTGTAATATAAATAAGAAACGGCAGTTAACAGGAATGGCGGCGGTGAAGTTGAGGTCTGGAAGACCAAGAAACCTTTCAGAGAGAACCGCTCAGTTGCTAGAAAGCCAAAACCTCAAAACCTCTATTTGGCTGCAAACGTCCTTCAGGAAGATTGATCAGCCTCTGGAGAGGTGGTGCACTATTGACTGTTGGGAGAGTCATCAGAAGAAAAGCTTCCCAGTGTCCTCACCACAAAATTCAGCATCAGACATTTTCTAAGGAACATCTAAACAAGCCTGATGCAATAGAAGTAAAGACATACGTAGCAGCATAGCAGTGAGAAATTGTGTATTGGGGGGGAAAAGGGTGCAGAATTTCATCAAAAGAATTTCCAACTGTTAAGCACAGGGATGGCCTCCCCATGCTTTGGGTTTGTGTTGCAGCCAGTGGCACAAGAATATTTCACTGGTAGCGGGAATAATGGAATTATTTAATTACCAACAAATTATGCAAGCAAAAAGAGTGGATAAGAAGTCCAACTATAAGAACTTTTGTATAAAGACTTTTATCTGGCTACACAAAGCATTGCAAGCTGTGATTTCCACCAAAGGGCGGGCTCCTATGCTAAACACTCCATATATATATATATATATATATATATATATATATATATATATATATATATATATATATTTGTATGTGCATTAGCATTTACTGAACATACTGTGTTTCATGTTTGTTAGGATACAGAAGCTGTGTTTTTTTCTCTTTCTAAATATCCTATATTTTATATCAAAGGTTTTATTATACACTATTACTGAATAAAAGCCCCAGCAGTTTACACAGAAGTTCCTATAGTTACTGAATAAGAAACCTTTGTGTGTAATAAGCCTTGGCATGTTAAGGGGTTAAAAAACCTTTGGAATTGTTGTTTTAAAAGTTTCATGAGTCAGAGAACGAAGTGCTAATCCTTGAAAATGGTGCCTAAGCTGTGTAATTAACATATATATACTCCATTAGCGCTGATGCCTGAAAGTAAACCATTTCTATTCTATGACTGTATTAAAGTTCAGCCACAGTCCGGCTCTGACTCAATCTGATTAAGCAGTGCTTTAATGAAATGCAAACATTGTCCTGATTGGTGCTGGCCATAGAGTGACATTCATTGTCTGTCCTGGCCGGCACTTTCAAGCAAGAACGTTGGGAGCGCATTAAAATGCATGGAGGCTTTTGTTTAGTTGGAGGTTAATGAAACGAGGCGGAATTCAAAGGCCCGGTCCCAGTAATTAAAGTGTGTTTTTCTTTGGCCTGGTAAAGGCTGGGAGAAAGTGTGAGTGTGTATGAGGCTGTTTGTGTTTGTGCTGCACCATCCTGGAGTCCCTGGATTAACTCTAGCCAATAAGATGATCTAGTCCCAGGCCGGCTGGTCCGTATAATGGTCAGAACACAAAAAAGGAGAAAGCAGACTAGCTACCTCACGCACACAGCTAGTGGTTTAAGGCTTGTGGCTTTATGGTTGGAGCAGAAATACAAAAGTGGCCTCACTCTCCTCCTCAGCAAACATGGGCATCTGGTAGATGATTGGACAGAGCTAGTATTCTCCTCCAAGAGCGTTGAGCTGCCCAGTGACATTGCATTAGCAGTACCATGACTTGGAGGTAGTAGTGCCAGCTGTCACCTTCCCAGTGCTGGGAGCATTGTGTAATAGGGAGGGTGAGAATTGGTGATAGCTGACAGGGGAAAAAAATAACTAGGGGAAAATGGGCTGCTAGTTCTTGAGAGTGAGGAAGAAAGAAGGAGCGAGAGCAATAGATGTGTGCAACAGGGTAAGTTAACCAAGACATTAAGGTCAAGTGCAATGCCCACTTCAGGAAAATATGGTGTTGTTGGTACTAGAGAACATCACACCCCCTCCAAACACTTAAACTGCTGGTTAAAGGAATACAGGTTGCGATGTGAACCAGGTCTTGTGACTGTGGCTTTTCCTGTATCAGTATGCACAGGAGGGGAGCTCCAAAGCCTTGCACAGTAAAGTGAAAGCCAGGGAAGTATACAAGTATTCATGCTAGACTAAATCCTTATCCAACCAGCTTACCTCAGACTTGACCTAACCTCACATTCAAAAGGAGCAGAGCGAGGAAGCCCAACCCCGGGGAAAGCGGACGTGTATAGGGCAACTGCTAAAAGCTATCTCTTTAGTTTGGAACCTAGCCGGACGTTTTCGAGCTGTCCTTTTCCATGCCCACACTCCCTCACACGTAAACCCATTTCTACACTACCCTGTTCTACTATGAAACGAATATGTAAGGTATGTAGTTGCAAGAGTAGTGAACTGCAGACTCAAGGCTTTAATGGGCTAACTAGCAGATTTGTTGGATCCAGTGTGTTGGAAGAAGGGAACACCTAAAGGGGAAAAGCATAAAATGCTCTTTTCTATTCCAGCCTAATGAAATTAACCTAAATCTTGAACCTAAATCATTTTCTCCAGCATGATAGCAGCGTCTGCATGACGCCCTGACTGATGTGGATTTTAGAATTGGATTTGCACGCTTCCCTGCCCCTCAGCACTGCTGCAGCTGTTCAACGCACTTCCTTTCCCTCGATATCGCACTGATACTGAACACGACCAGAATGCAGCCAAGCCGTTCACATTTGCATGCATTATTATGCAAATGACGCAGTGCAGCCCGATCACAATTAGGCATTTAGCAGCACGCAGAGCACGAGCGGGACGGAAGCAGAAGCTTTTGAAATAGAGAAAATTCCAATGGGAGCAGATTCATATTCCAGTGATTTCTGCTGAAAGTGCCAAACAGGCAGACTGGCAGACAGACTGACAGACTGACGGATTGACACATTCAGTCTCCCCTCGCTAACTCCATGAGGTAATGGACTTTGTTGTTTACTTGTTTACTTCATATCGTTTGATTGTGTAAACAGGATTGATTTGGCACAGCGAGGGGTCACTGTGGGAAATAGGACTGACCACTGAGCCTGTGGCAAAACAAAACTCGATATGATTGCTGGCTGACATTTCTAATAGAACGTCGCACGCCAGGATAAGGCCATTATCTGCAGAATAACAAACCAACTCCAATGACTGGACACGCGCATGCAAACACACACTCGCTGTTGCTTTGTTGACCTCCTGTGTGGTGACAAGGGGTGAGAAGCTGGGTCTCTGTGTGCCCTCAGTATATCAGACTGAGAGAGAGAAAGTGTAGGATACTGGGAGTGTGTGAGGAGCGGCCAGCACAAAGGCAGCGAGAGTAATAGTGTATTAGTGGAGGACATTATCATTGGGCGGCATCCCTGCCAGCCAACCTTCAAACAGAGATAGAAGAGGGAGAGAGAAAGAGACATAGACTTAGACATAGACAGTTCCCTGTCTCCCCTGCAGTCTACATTAAAACTCCTGCAGTCTACATTGAAACACCTACAATCTACACTGAAACCACTGCAGTCCTCTGAAAACCCTGAACAAGAATGATAACTGATCATCCATCACTACACCAAGGCTTCGAGCTTCTCTGCGAGGTTCTCTTTCTTATCCAGATCAGTAGCATGCCTATACTGAGTACATTATAGAAAACATCCTGCTTGGCCTTTACCTTGTAAACATGAAGAAGGCAGCTTGTTTTTTTTTTTACAGATTTCTCCCCACTAAGTGGGACTATCCCTATCACATGCTGTCACCAGCACTATTAGGGTGGAGACCAGCACATGCTTTCTGTGCCACTGCATCTTTTCTACCTGCCAATAACACACCACAGCTCAACACACTTGGAGGAGAATGCTAACTGCCAAGCTACAGATGGTTGTATCATCCCCAAAAACGTGGCATCTCCTGAACATAGACCCAACACTTTGCACCATTTTTTTTTAGAAGAAAGGGCCTGCAACCATGCATTGACTATATTGCTCCCATTGCAGTTTCAGCTGCCTTTGTTGTGTCCATTTAATTATCAGTAGAGCATGTTTTGGTATCTTTGGCCGTAACTTATGAAACACTCCATTACTACAGTCTACTGCTGCCTTCCTCATTTCAACGCGCCCTGTTCTACACAGGTCATTTAGCCCTGACCTGTCCTGCCGAGCTCCAAAAAGAGATACTTCCAGTTTATCAATGTTCTTTTTTTTGTCATTTCTTTCACGGCTTGTCTTGTTGAATGTGAGTTCAAATCAATAAGAACATTTTGCGATCCATGAACGTTTGTAAAGAGGTGTTCAATTTTAGCCATAGCCAGTTTTCTTATTGCTTGTGGCTTTTCATGCAGGCTGAAGTGAAGAATCAATAAGATAAATAAGACCCTGACAAAAAAGCACATTTCAAGTCTCTTTCATCTGTTCATTTTGTTCCCCTGATTTATTCCATGAATGGGGAATGCCTAGAATAGGCCCGCCCGCCTAGACCAAGTTTCTGTACTGGGCTGAGCATACAAAAACTGGTATGGGCTAAAACGAACTCATGATACCCTCATGATATCCCCACTATTTTATCATTAATTGACGCAGAGTCAGTATAAGACGCAGTATAATGGAATTTGTAACCTCTAGGGGGTTAAATGGCTTTTATTTTGGACAAATCACTTGTTTTAATGAAATAGTACAAGAAGTATGTGCGTAAAAATGGGATTGGGCTCCCAATTAGCCCTGTCAGTGTCAGTGTCATTCCCGTTCATTCAAGCCATTCAACTCTATTGAAATGGCTGCAGAATGGGTTAAAAGGCTTTCTAGGATCTACAGTTAACAGTTAAGAGTATTTTCTGTAAAGGGCAGAAAGCCAGGGCATCTGGATCCACAGCCCAAGCTTTTCCTTGTTTTTCTTCGTCCATGCTTTATTATATTATGTTCTATTGGCATATCTGGCTTGGTCATTAAATCCCCTGTGGTATCTGCCCTCGTTTAACGTTGTTGGTGAGCAAGTGATGTGTGAAAGTGGAAATGATTTCTGTGTTTATTGGCTTGTTAGTGGATTCCTCGTTAGTGATGCTAATGATTTTTATTTTCATTTCAGATGTTCCAGTGGCTTTGATCGCCATCGGCAAGATTGGGTGGATAACAGCTGCCCAGACGAGGTGTGTGAGTTTGTGTGTGTTTTGTGAGTGCATGCATGTATGCATCTATTTAAGCACCTGGCTTGTTGTTGGTGCCACATGACGAATGCTATGGTTTCTCTCCACTGCTTCGTCCCATTGACCATTGGTAAAAAAAAAAAAAGTAGTTATATTACACAATAAATTTTTCACATGGTGAATACGTAGTCCACCCCAGTGTAGTATTTATTTTCCATTAAGCTTTTATTTTCTGGCAGAGGTTGGACTCTGAATATGTGTGAGATATTAGGGATTATAGAGGTTAAACTGGGATTGTCTATGGGAACCGTGGTGGCCATTCTGGTTAATCATGCAGGCATCACTGTGTGTAGCAGTGTAGAACTGTGGCTGAGTGGCTGAGACAAATTATTCAAGCATGTGTTGGTTAAGTTTTACTCTGCAAAGGCTAGTTTCAGTTGTGTGAAATTGTGTAACTGGTATTTTGTAAAAAGTGAGGACTGCAGATGTTGTTTACCTTTATTTAATCCATGCATTAGAGTCATTTTAGCATTTTAGAACTGTTAGCTAGCTAATTCACTGACAGGCATGCATACAGTTAGGCATATATGAAGAGATTTCGGTTTTTGAGGGGTGGGCCTCTGTTGTTCAAGGGTTGGGGCACTGGTACAGAGCCCAAATGCTAATTTAATATAGTCCCACCCAACACAGATCCAACAGATCAAAACCTTTGGGCATAGTGTAATAACACTAGTTGTAATTTTGCTTTAAATAACATTAATAATCTCAAAGTGGTGATTTAATACAATCAGTTTTGGAATATTAAAATACAAAATAATCATGTATTATCCATAATAATGTAATATTAATTATTTAATTGTTATTTCTTTCAGACGAAGGATAACACATGTGACATCAACACCACTCAGTTCCAGTCCTCCACCACAGCATCAGTCACCAAGGCAACCACAAGAAACAGATTGACTACAGAGTCCGACTCCACCCAGACCACCTCACACCCCCCCACCAGCGCACCTACCGAAGGTACATTTGAACATCTGATACATCAGCACTTGTTGTATTCAGTTGCGACCAGGCCTGAATCAAATGGTGTCTGTGCTGAACTGAATCACATCAGATCAGTAGTTAAACAAAGCATTTTGAATCATATATCATGTCGTTTTTATTCTGTATATTTTACCACTCCGTAATTACACAGATGAATCCTTGCAGATTATAGACACATCAGTACATGTTAGGTTGAACTGAACTGAATCATATTCTATCAGGTCTGAATCAAACTGAATTCGTGCTGAACTGAATAGCATCTGATCAGTAGTTAAACAGAGCATATTGAATCATGAATCATGTAGTTTTTCTTCTCTATATTTACCACTCTATACATTTACAGAAGAATCCATAAAGAGTTTAGACATTTTAGTTCAAGTTGAATTGAACTAAGCTGAAACGTATGCAATCTGGACTGAATCAAATGGTGTCTGTGTTGAACTGAATCACATCTAAATTCTAATTTACACTGGCGAGCTTGAGTTCTGTGAACATGAAGGCTAGCTCTCTCTGTGCTGAACTGAATCACATCGGCTCAGTATGGCGTTAAATTGTGAATCATGTATTGATGGTATTCTCTATATTCCCAGCTCTGTAAATGCAAAGAGGAGTCACAGATGAATGCTTACAGAGCTAAGATCCATGCATCCGTGCTGAACTGAATCAGATCAGTAGTGCAGCAAAATGTGCTGAAATTCTACTTGTTTAAATGAATCATTAGTTTTTTCATGAATCAAGATTAGCATTGTTTCATCTGAAATAGATTCACACACTGAGTAAAGCAAGGGCTTTGTGTCCATGCTGTTGCTGCACATTTTACCCATCTGTGGTAGTGACACACACACACACACACACACACTAGTGAACTAGGGGCAGTGAGCACACACACACACACAGAGCAGTGGGCAGCCAACTCCAGCGCCCAGGATGCAGAGAGGGTGAAGGACTTTCCTCAAGGGCCCAACAGTGGCAGCATGCCGAGCCCAGGTATCAAACCTGTCAACAATAGCACGGAGCTCTAACCACTGCCCCATATTTTTTAATATAAGAAGCAATTCATAACTTGAATGGTAGTGTAGATCTTGAGGAGGTACTGAACTGGTGACCACTGTTACACAGTGTGAATAGAGTTCAGATAGAGTCTGGTCTGCTTGGCCTGCTTCCCTGAGCATTTCTTCCAAACTGTCAATCATCTACCACCAGATTATGGCTTACACTACACAGCACTATATCCTTTCCTTTCTTGTCTTTTATCCGCTTGTCTGTCTTGTAGCTGTCAGCAGCTCTTAGTTGAAAGGTTTATTAAATGTTGTCACGGCTGCTGAATGTATCTCTGTGTGCAGGAATGAAAGTTTACATTGTGTTTTTCTGACGCTTGTCAACGAAGGCCGCTAATGCAATACGGCTGATGGACCAAATGAGGCATGAAATAAAAGAGAGTGAGAGCAGGTCTTTCAAAAATAATGCCCGTAGCTTCTTTACTTCTCATACAAATCCTCTCTTTCCATTTACCATTTATATTTACGTCCTTAAACGTCTTGTATATAACAGCACTTCACTGACTGACAGCAGTAGAGCTGCTGTACATGAGCTAAGCGCAGTTAAATTCACTGGAACTGGATTCTGATTTAGCTTTAGAAGCAGTTGAGAAGGTGGGGTGTATTCCTGGTCAGCTGTTTTTTTCCGGATTTGTACTCAGGAAAGACCACCGACACTGATTAAACAAATTACACTGCAGCTGCATGGTGTCCATTTCCTCATTAAAGCTATTAAGTCAATTAAGTAATAGCATTAACAGTTTTAATGTATTCCCAACATAGCAGTAAATCAGGTCAGGTAAGGTGGGGATTGCCCTCCTTTCAGATTCAGATCCAGGTTTGAATGATTTATTTGACATGAATGCTAATTAAGTGTTGCTAAGGAACAATGAATACTAAAAATAATAAGACATATTGTGCGCATACAGTGTACAGAGAGCACCTGTACCCAGGTAGCAAAAGGGGTTAAGGGCCTTGCCGAGCCCATGTATTGAACCCACAACCCTATCATGAATAGCCTGGTACTCTAACCACTAAGCCACTGCTGAAAACCACCAAGCCACCAACCACTGAGTCATGTTTTTTTCAGAATGGCGCTGGATCCTCTGAAGTACGAAGTCATTAATGAGTCGAAACTGCAGATTTTGCTAACACTCACATCATAAGATTGGTAACGTCAACGAAATACCCCAAACATTCCAGGAAGCTTAGTCAGATGTCACCCACAGCTGAAAGGACATTGGTTTGGATGGTCAGGAACGACCCAAGAACCCCCAAGGCACAGGCCTGCCAAGAACTGGAAGCTGCTGGTGACAGGCACTCACTGTCTACAGTCAAGCACGTTTTACTTGCCATGGACAGAGAGGCTGCTGTCCGAGACTCAAGCCCTTGCTCGGAAATCGACACCTTCAATCTTGACTACAGTTAGCTGTTGCCCACATGGACAAAGAAAAAGCCTTCTGGAGGAAAGATTTACATCGGATGAGACAACAGTGTTTAGAGGAGCTAGAGGAGGTGTAAAAAGTGAGGTGTTCGCTTTACCAACTGTTAAGCTTGGTGGTGGAAGCAACATGCTCTGTGGCTGTTTTGCTGCCAGCGGATCTGGTACACTGCACTAAGCTTGCCTTCTCGCTACAATACATCACGTTAGAAAGTCTTCACGTGAATATCAACTGTCCAGCTGGTATCTTTTGTGTAAAACAGAACAAACAAGGCCAAACACAATCAGCTGATGTAGATTCATAGGTTATACATCGTATTAGCAATCAAATCTCAACCCAACTGATTAGAGATGCCCTTAAGTACCCGGTGTAGAATAAATGCATGTGGATAAAGTCTTATCAGGCTGTAATCCAGACACCAGAACTGACCTGGTCTAAGTGCTTCTGCCATAACTGTTTGGAGTGGGAGTGACTGGACCCACTAATGGTAGGTTCACGCTTCAAGACTTTCAGAATCGTCAGACACTTCACTAAACACAACCTGCTGTCTTGTTATCAGGAGTTTTTTAGCAGCGCACACTGCACAATTAATCGGCCTCGAGAACTGATGCGACGTCATGCGGGCGACACGTTTTTTACAGCATCCGTTAAAAACAAGCGATAGTTGGCTGTGCACTGATTTGCAGCTAAAACAGACAGAAGGAAAGAATATGGATGAGAAAACCGATAGAGACACTTGTGAATATAACTCCACCATCATAAGACTTGCGAGACTTGAGACTTCCTCCTTTGTCGAAGGGGGAAAAGGGGGTTCCCCTTTTGAGTCTTGGTTTCTCTCAAGGTTTCTTCCTCTCAACCCGAGGGAGTTTTTCCTGGCCACTGTTGCCACTAGCTTGCTCTAAAGAGGCTCGGACCCGAATTTCTGTAAAGCTGCTTTGTGACAATATTCGTTGTAAAAAGCGCTATATGAATACATTTTGATTGATTGATTGATTGATTGACTTAACACACCCCCTGTAATTCTGAAAGGGCTTGTTAATGAGAAGCAGGGAAAGTACTGAAATGTGCAGACATCGACGAACACGCTGCAAGCACTCAGATCATGTTTTTCAGGAGCTTACACACAGCGATTGAGACAGTGCTAAGCAAATGCCGATTTGTCTCCGACCGAGGCTTTTGTCACCGAACTTAAAAATCAGGACTAAAATTGTGTAGTGTGAACCTGGTGTTACCTAAATAGTATTAAACTTAGCTTGAGAGTACACAGGTCTAAAAAAACATGCCTATTATACCCTTCAATGGTCACTGAAACATGCTGCTAATTAGTGAACATTTGACACTCATTCAGAACCCTCTTAGTGTGTAAAGTTGAATGCTTTCTAATTGCTGTGGGCAGCACAAAGCTCACAGACAACTGCTCGTCTGAGTGGGCCGTTTGAACTCGCAACAGAAAGGCGTCGAGAAACACACACACACACTCACAAATTACCAGACTTAGATCAGAAGGCATGGCAGATCAAGTTCAGTTCAGGCTGGAGAACTGTTATAATAAATTAAAGCTCTTTCTCTCTCTTACTCTCTCTTTCTCCCCCTCTACCTTTTTTCTCTCTTTCTTTCTCTAAGCTGTGTGTGGCTGTTGTATGCTGCTGGTTTGTGCACAGGCAAGTGTGTTGAGTCTTTCCTTGAGAAAGGAGGGCAGGTCTTGTGGATATTTGGTCATTGGGTTTGAGCAACTGCCTTTTGCCTCTCGTTGCAAGAAGAAGACAAAGGTCTTGTGGACATTTGGTCACTGAGTCTGAACCACTGTCTTGTACCTCCTGGTGCAAGAGGGACACAAAGGTCTTGCAGATTTGTCTACAAGCTTCCCAGAGACTTCTGTCCCACAGCTCCTTTCCCTAGAAAGATAAAGCCACTGTACTTTTAAGACCAGCCGGCGGTATATGATTGGTCCTTAATGACATCCAGCCAGAGGCTGTGTTGACTGATGTCACATAGAAGCATGGAAGGTGTTTTCCAGTTGACACATCTGCTAGGACATGGCTGCGGGCGGAGCAATTTCATTTATTATCTATATACAGTCAATCTACAGTGAGTTTGTGCTCCCGTCTTTTGGTTAGGGGGTATGCGAAGCTTGGTCACCTGAGGGACATCTGAAGGGGACCTTGGGGCTTTCTCCTGAGTTGAAAGGAAAGCTTTTTGGCAGCGGCTCGCTTTTTGGCAGCGACTCGCAATCGCTTTGGCAGCGATTGGGTGCATCCTGATCCCTGTGTCTGCACTGGTTTCCTTCTTCCTCTCAAAAACTCTCAGGTTGTGTGTGGTACCCTGCGATGGACTGGTGCTCTGTGCAGTGCTCATCTACACTTAGCTGAGTCTTGCCCAAGGACTCTTATTGGCATATGCTGCACAGTCCCCCAGACTAGGAATCGAACCTTAGTCTCGCCTCTCGCGGGATACGGTAGCTCACTGGCTGGTAGTGGTGTTATCCGCTGCGCCACACCAACTACCATCCCTGTCTTGCGCCCAATGATTCCGGGTAGGCTCTGGACATGCTGTATTGCTGACCAGGAAGAAGCAGAATATACCATCGATGGATGGGTGGATGGGTGGTTCAGCCCATGGTCCGGACTTTTTTTAGGTGTGTAGTCAGAGAGCTGTGATCGTGAACATCTGGGGTCATCTCTCTCTCTCACACCTTAGCTTTTATCCCTTGATCTGTCTCTTCCTTCTTCTCTTCTTCTCCAATTCTGAGCCCTTCTATGAGTACACCACACACACACACACGTGAGAGGGGAAGAAGAATACAGAATGCAGAAAGAAGGGAAATGGATTTGAAATGAGTAAATTTCACTCTCAGACGATTCATTTCAATTTCACGGCTGGACTGTGCGAGTGCTGCTCTGTGGGACGGAACAGGAGGATACAGGGAACAAATGGCACAAGATTTAGAAAAACACACACACACACACACACTCATATTGACATGACGGAGAGAACAAGTTTCTGTTGAATTATAACATGCTGAAAGAAGTTCTCTTATAACTGGTGGTGTAACGCATCACAGATGATGCGCCACCCACCCCCCACACTCATGAGCCCTGGAGTAATCGCCAAAGTTTGACAGTGACAGTGTGGAGCCCAGTTTTACGGCTGCAGATTGAGCAGCTGTCAGTGTGTGGATGATACGGTCTGTAAACATTGAGCCACGAGCGTCATAAGGTAACACATCAGGCACGACCACACATCTGCAGCCCCATCACTCTGGTGTGTGAAAGGAGAGCAGAGGTTGATTAGTGTGAGGAGTGGGAGTGTTATATGGACTCGGGCTGAATGTGAAAAGGAGAGATTAAGTTGAACCTCAGTTACAACTCCACTATTAACTTTTACTGTGGAACAGGATGAAAGAGAAAGAGGCTCCACCACTACATCACATACAGACCATGTCAAAATAAAAGTCACTAATACAAATGAAGTAACAGACAGCGTCAAAATAAGTCACTGATACAAATTAACAGACCATGTCAGAATAAAAGTCACTAATATAAACAAACAGACCATGTCAGAATAAAAGTCACTAATATAAACAAACAGACATTGTCAAAATTAAAGTCACTAATACAAATAAAGTAACAGACAGTGTCAAAATAAGTCACTAATAAAAATGAAGTAACAGACAGTGTCAAAATAAGTCACTGATACAAATGAACAGACCATGTCAGAATAAAAGTCACTAATATAAACAAACAGACTGTATCAAAATAAAAGTCACTAATATAAACAAACAGACATTCTCAAAATGAAAGTCACTAATACAAATGAAGTGACAGTGTCAAAATTAAAGTCACTAATACAAACAGACCATGTCAAAATAAGTCACTAATACAAATGAAGTAGCAGACAGTGTCAAATTAAAGTCACTAATACAAACAGACCATGCCAGAATAAAAGCCATTAATATAAACAAACAGATCATGCCAAAATAAAAGTCACTAATATAAACAAACAGACCATGCCAGAATAAAAGCCACTAATACAAATGAACAAACAGGCTGTGTTAAAAGTCCAGTCTTGTTACATTAGCTAGCACCACTCTAGTAATGGGGAAGAAGGAGGCTCATCCCACTTGTCCAGCGAGAGCGAGGTCAGTTATGCTCTTAGTTATGGTCTTTTGGAATCTTAACTGTGCATGTCTTTGGCATCACCAGGGAACAAACTCTCCTGATGAAGTACCAACACTTAGACAGTCGTGCCACTCAGACTTAATTTCCCCACTGTGGGACTAATAAAGAATTATCTTATTTTATCTTAAGCTTGGTGGACTGTTAAGTTCGGACTGTGATGAACAGAAATGTGTCAATCTACCACATCCATTTTGTCCTCTGAACATTCTCCCCTAAAAGCTACTTGATCTTCTACATTAGGAGGTCATTAAGTATGAGCATTGCTGCATCCATGCTACAAGATAACACTAATTTTTACTTGCATTGAAACATAAAGGCAGGAAAGTAAGTGGACTACTAAACTGTAACAGCTGTTTAAACCGTACTCTGTTACAGCCAAAGAACCTCAGCCTCACGCTGTCTGTCCTTCTCTTCTGTCTTCCACAGATGACACCAAGATTGCCCTTCATCTCAAAGACAACGGAGGTAGGATCTTGCCAGTGTTACCATCTGTAGTATGTACATGGTTTAGTGGGTTGTGTGTGTGTGTGTGTGTGTGTGTGTGTGTGTGTGTGTGTGTGTGTGTGTGTGTGTGTGTGTTTGTCTCTCTCTCTCTCTGGGAAACAGAGAGGGCCGGGTGTTCAGTTCAAACGTCCTTGTCACACTCTGACATTTCAACATGTCACAAAACAGAGCACCTGAAAAGAACCTTGACCTCTTCATACAAATGTGTGTGTGCGGAAAGTGTGTGTTTGTGTGTGTGTGTGGTGTATCCAGAAATCCAGGCCTGATTCATTTTCCATCTTATTTTGAGGCACTGAGCCAATTCATTTCCTCACACTGGAGTCAAGCACACATTCCTTATCATACCAAGTCTCTCTCTCCCGCTCTCTCTCTCTCTCTCTCTCTCTCTCTCTCTCTTTCTCTTTCATTCTCTCTCCGCTGTCTCTGTCCCTCTTTCTTTATTTCTCACCACCCCCTTTTACTCTCCATCTTACTCACTGTCTTCTCTCTCTCTCTACCTTCTCTCTCTCACTTATTCTCTTTCTGCTCTCTCTCTTTCTCTTTCTCTCTTTCTGCTCTCTCTTTCTCTCTTTCTCTCTCTCTTTCATTCTCTCTCTGCTGTCTCTCTTTTATTCTCTCTCTGCTGTCTCTCTCCCTCTCTTAGCCTTCACTCTCTCTCTATTTCTCAGCACCCCATTTTTTCTCTCCATCTTACTTCTCTCTCTCTCTCTCCCTCTCTCTCTCTCTCTCTCTCTCTCTCTATTTGTCTCTCTTTCTCTCTCTCTGCCTTTTTAGAGTTTCTTGGCTAAATGAAAGGTGTTTAAATGTATCTCTGCCTTCTTATTCTCTCTCTCTCTCTTTCTCTATCTCACTCTCTCTTTCATTCTTTCTCTCTGCTGTCTCTCTCTCTCCCCCTCTCTCCCTCTCTCAGCCTTCACTCCATTTCTCAGCACCCCCTTTTCTCTCTCCATCTTACTCACTGCCTTTTCTCTCTATCTATCTTCTCTCTATCTTCTCTCTGTCTCTCTCTCTCTCTCTCTCTCTCTCTCTCTCCATCCTCCTCTGACCCCTCTCACTCTCTCTCTCTTCTCTGTGGAAGCTTCAGTGTGATGGAGCTCATGTGGTTTTGATTAGGAGCGTGCTCAGTGTTTTCCTGCTCTGGGAAACAGCGAGCTGGACGGCAGCTGAAGTTTCTATCATTAAAACAGAACGATGCACCGGCGGCCAAATGAACAGCGCTGCCAAAATAAGCCTTTCCCTGTCTCGTTCTCTATTAGCCCAGATAAAGCGGAGGTAATGTTGCTGTTTGTGTGATGAAGTTGGTCAAGGAGTCAGGCCTGGTCTTAAAGGGCCACCAGCACTGTTCCGACTCACTGAAGAAGTGAAGCTCAGGCACGTTTCTTTTGGCTTTATCCTTTCCTCGTAAAAGTGGCCATCGACGGAATGTTCTCCTATTTCCCACGATTTCAGCATTTGAAATCAAGTGAAGCGCAACAGGACACTTTATTAGAAACCCCTGCTTATTAGCTAGTACAGCCCGTCAGTGACACTGAAGCACAGCTCTATCAGTCGTCAGCAGTGAAGGTGCACTGACACTGACATACAGCCTTGTCAGTGGTCAGCATTGACATTGAGGTACAGCTCTGTCAGTGGTCAGCAGTGACACTAATGTACAGCCCTATCACTGGTCAGCAGTGACATTGATGTACTGCCTTGTCAGTGGTCAGCAGTGGCTTCTAACATACAGCCCTGACAGTGGACAGCCCTGACACTAACATACAACCCTGTCAGTGGTCAGCATTTTTACTAACATACAGTCCTGTCAGTGGTCAGGACTGACACTGACATACAGCCTCTTGAGTGGTCAGCACTGACAATGTCTTGTGTAAAACCTCCAGCAGTGCGGCTGTGCCTTATACAGTCATGCCACCACACACACATCCATACTGAGAATGGTCCATCTTCCAAATTAGATCTGGTCAGCAGTGGCCCTGTGAACAGACCCTGGTGGGGGGGGGGTGATAAACGGTACGCCTCATGAAGTGACCATTGATTGTAAGTATAAGGCAAAGGTTTCCAGTAAAGTATATGTTGTGTTGAATTACTGTATTGTAGCGCGGCCTGCCATCGCTCTCGCTCTGCCTGTGTAATTAGCTGTAATTAGAGTTTATTGCTTGGTAGGATTACCAGGAGGCTGAGAGGTGGAATTGCTGAGCCAGAGCGAGAAAAGGAAGCAGCCTGTGGTCTGTCACATTGGTGCTAGCAACTTATTTTAGATAAACGTCTGAAAAATGCAAACGCTTGACTGAAAATTTATCTGAGGTAGGCAGAAGTTGCAGGTAAAGGACGAGTGAAGCTTTCCCGTGTGGCTGCACTCGGCTCCAACAGAACTGCAGCCTTCAGGAGCTTCCGCCGGTCCTCACAGAACACACTGCATATTTAGGCTGAGCTCTGCTGCCGAGAGCTGACTGTTCTTCTCACCAATCCCATTAAATGTGTGTGCTGTGTGAATGTGTGTGTGTGTGTGTGACATGGAAGATGTGGAGCATGGCAACCTGCTCAAACAAGACAAAGAAAATCACCAAGGAAAGAACTTTCATAAGCATGTTCACACACACACACACACACACACTTTTCCATACTCAGTTCTCCTTTTCATCTCTCCAGCCCTCCATCCCGTAACCTTGAGGAGCAGCATTTAGCGCTAAAGCGATTAGCGTCAGTGCTAAGCAGTAAGAGATGGCTGCCCTGAGGACGCTACCTCAGGCCCAGTAAAGCAGCTATATGAGCCTATTTTCTCTGCCACCGTAATAAAGCTGGAAGCAGAAACCCGGGAGCGTTCTCATCAGCTTTATGAGATTGCCTGCTGTGAGGAGGATTTGAAGAGATGACAGCAAGGGGTCAATAGCAGGGAATGGTGAATGGGAGATGATTACAAGCTGTTAGTTCACCTGCTTATCCTGTGGCTCAAGAGCCATTTATCCCAATTATAGCAAGATATGCTACGTCTTAATGCTAGTTCTAGTCATCTTAACAGTATCGGCTAAAGCACGGCGGTGGGTTGGGGGTGGGGGGGCAGCTCTGTAATGTAATCTGTGGGAGATTCTGCTGATTCATATAGAGATTCATATGCATGGTCTTTTCAATCTAGAGTGTCTGTGAAATAGTACTGATGGGTGAAAACTGAATTCTGTTTGCAGTACACTGCAAAAAAACAAAATGATAATTTGGCAAGTGAAATGATCTTAAATCTAGTCATTAAGTCATTATATTGAAATTTCATTTTTCAGTCATTGTGTGTTGTAAATTTGTCTGGATTATATTTTGAAACAAGCACAATTATCTGACCGTAGAATAAAGGCTGGTTTATAATACAGAGAACAGAATATAATACATTACAAATATACAATATTAGTGGCTGCCCATATAGAGTCTACAAATACATAAATACATATACTCAAAATACATATTCATATACATATACTCTGGGTAAGAACTTTGGGTACACTGGTAAAAGTATAAGATCCTTGAGGAATTCTTGGAGGTTCTTCAGATAGAAACTGTGGAGGAGCCTTTGAGGAACCTTTTTCTTCTAAAAAAAACTTTTCTTAAAAGTTCCTTAAAAGACCTTATGAGGTTCCCCTGCAGTTTCAAATTGAAGATCCTCAAAGATCTTATACTTTTAACAGTGTAGCTGTTATCAAGCTTCAGGTAGAATTCTGGTTGGATATTTGACACCCTCTTTTGGACAGAATTGGTAGAGTTACCTTACTATTAGCTTTATTTAACCAATTCTGCAAGCATCTCCGATGTGTGTTCAGGGTCATTTCCCATTTGGAACAATCAGTTGTGTCCAAGAGTTATCTTGCTGATGGTTTGAGGTTATTCTGAGGGAATTCTTGAGGGAATTCTGAAGTAGTCCTCCTTCTTCATTATTTCATCCACTTGCAATGCACCAGTTCCACTGACAGCAGAAGCCCAAATGTAATCTTAGTTAGTTGTGTTTGAAGGTGTCAATTTTTTTGGGATGAAAATCTGAGCTTTCTTGGATGCCAGCCTCTTAGCCTATGTTGATGTAAAACTCACTAGACTGTTGACAGTAACACACTGGTGTTCCAGCAGCTTCTATGCTTTCATGGCAGGCCTGCAACTTGCTTGTGGTTCTTTCTGACCATCCGAACCCGTTTCCTATTAGCTGAGGGTGAAATTTGAGTCTTTAGACTCTCTAGACCTTGGCAAAGTGGCTACCCATCCCAAAAACCTGCCCTTATGTATAGCTGTTTGAACTGATTGATACTGAATTTGAAATCTTCAGTTATTTAGAAACGTCTCCAAGAGGCATTCCTAACTTATGGAAATCTCCAAGCACCCTTCTCAGTTCTGCACTGAACTCCTTTGACTTTGCCATCGAACTGTATGTTGGCCAACCCAATGAGTGTGTCTGTATATTGTTATATAAGAGACTTTAAAGCTGCCTGAGACTAACAGTACATACAGTGAAATAAATTAAGATATAATAGTGTGTCTAATCTATTTAAATTTGTTCAATACACTTTAATTAAATGTTGGGTTTGTCTTTTTTAAATTAATTTAAATACAATTACAAATACAATACAATTTTTTTTCTTTAGACCATGGTAAACCCAAACCCTCCCCAGTCACTTGTCTCATGAACAAAGCCAAAATAGGACATTGCTTTAAGCTTAAGTAGCCTACCGACAGTACAGGAAAATCCTAAGCTGCTCAGCAAAACTTGTAATCACATTTGCTGAGTGAACAATAAACAATTATGACCTGAAATGGCTTGATACTTTTAGCGATACACGTCTTTGAAATGTGGACTTCATGTTCCTTTCTTACCAGGAAACATCAGCCGAGGCTTTGTCCGTGCTCTGTATTACATCAGGACCATTGTAAGAACTAATTACTAATAATAACTGATAACTATTACATACTGTGGTGATCATCTTGTATTCATTTTTTAAAAGTGCAGTGATGTATTTATATATATATTTTTTTTTTATATATATATATATATATATATATATAAAGGAGAAGACTGAGACCTGAGACTGAACTCTTTAAAAACAAATAATGTTTCATTACATGTTTATTACGGCCTTCTGGTGGACACCAGACTTTCCTCAACATAAAGAAGGATATTCACCAAATCACAAATCAGTTTGAGTTGAGTACGAATTCTGCTGGTTTAGATGCAGAGTAAACACACCCCAAATCTCATCACAGTGCGTGACCCCACAAAGTGGTCTGATTTCAGACTGAGGTGTTTGGAGTTGTGTTCCATTTTGTGAATATTTAGTTTGTAAAAATTTGTAGACAGACTTTAAACAGGCTGTGCAGCATGATGACCCAGGAATATCTCAGAACTAGAGGCCTTCGGCAAAAACTATGAGAGTTAAAAGAATGAAAAGGTTGTTACTTAGTACTGACTTGGTAAAGTGGCCAAATCTTTTATATTTTAACATTTTAATTTATTATTATTTATCTGTTTGTCTGATTTTTTACATTTATTTTTTTTTATTTTATTTTTGGTACTGCCAATTAACCAATCGTTTGTAGCAAAATGTGCTGTTTGGCCAAGGGTGCCCAAACTTTGAGGATTAAAAAAAAAACTTTTTTTCATTTGTTTTGTTCAGTCATAGAAACAGCGAGTGTCTTTCTCAGCAGTCAGCATTCCAGGGCTCCAGGGTTTCAACAAGCTAATAAGAAAAACCTGAATGCGTTTGACCAACCTATTAAAAGCCTGGGTTGTGAAGGAACACATAAAATTAGATGTAGATGTAAAATGTGCTGTTGAGTTATATAAAATGTCCGCTGGGCTTTTGGAACAAGGAGGTTGTTTAGGTATTCCCCTATAAAGTAAAAAACAGTGAGTGTATTCTCAATGTGCGGTTACATCCCAGCCCTGCTCATATGTCAATCGTTTCCCCAACTGACCACAGATGGCCTGATGTGAAGTTATATGTGATAGAAGAGCATTAGGCTAGAAAAGTAGACTCATTCAATCTGTCCCACACCACTCAACGAGACACTAATCACACTGCCCTGAGGCAGATACCTACTGCAGAATAGAGTAGATCATTTCTCTTCTCCTCTTAATAAACCGAAGCTTTGACCAAAATGTTGAAGCTTACATTAGGCCCGCAGTGAGGATGAAAATGTCAGTATGTGCTCCCTTTGGAAAGTATATAGTGGCATGCAATAGTTTGCACACCCTTGCTCAAAATGCGTGTCATTGTAAATGGCTAAGCTAGATTTTTTCTATGACCTTTCTAATGACCTGGTTTTCAGAAGGCATAGGGCTGAGGTGAAGGAAATTCTAAAATTCTGAATTCTGATTTGCTCTTCTAGCTATCCTGTCTCTGAATGTCCTAAACTTGATAACCTGATAACTGCCCTTTCTTAATTAAGTCACAAACTTGAGGAAACTGCCTGAAAACGCTATGCTATCTTCTGAAAGCCTTCTCCTTCTTTGTGGGCCTCAGAAATGGTCATTTTTAGTGATAAGTGCTTAGCAACTGCTGCTGATTTGTCTTGAGGAGTCAGTATTTAAAGCTACAATGTACATCACCTTGCTTTTCCTAGTAAAGGTTAACCAACCTTAGCCAACCTGACAAGCTAATTAAACCCTGATTATCCAGGACCTTAAAACTTTCCCTTTTCCCTCCAAAATTGTACATAACAACAATAATATCCAAAAGCCCTATTTGGGTGGGATTAGTTTTACATGATAAGGTGGGATAATGTATTTATTACCAGAGTTTCCAGAATTATTACCAAAGTGATTCTAGTCCAGACCCGTCAGTCATGTTTACGGACTGCACGTGTGCTCCCACATCAGTAAAGATTCTGCCACTTTTTACCTTCTGTAAAATGAGCCGTAAAAATAACCTCCGGTTATAGTGTTCCTGTGTGAATCGTCAGGTGGGTAAACACTCCATCATATCCAGTGCAGCCATCCATGGAAGCACTTGAGGAGGTGTTTATTTTCGTTATGCATGGCACAGATACCTCGGGTCGTTCTCGGTCAAATCCAGAATGTTTCTGGCAGCTTTAGGCAAGTCATTGTGTAACATAGCCTGTAGCCTTCATATGTGTTATAAGACTGGTCATCCGCAGCACTGGCGGTTTCTTCTAGAAGACAGGAAGCATGTGTAGGTACATGAAGGAACTGTCATTCCTTTCCAAGCTGAATATGAAGGATATTTGAGCTTCTGAAAGTCTAAGAAAGCAGCGCCTCAAAACGAGGTCATGAGGCGTCTAAACTTGGCCGAGAGCAAAAATGTCGAGGTGATAAATTATTGTGCTCTTTTCTTCTATTCCGGTGCAGAGGGAAAATGAGAAGAATGTAAATGCATTAATTTCATTGATCAAGTGCTTTTCTTTTGATGTGCATCCAAGTTGAGACATCTCAGAAATAGGCAATCCAGCAAGTCACAGGCAAAACAAGCCCCTCTGGCATAATTAAAATGAGAAAAATGAATGTGTTCATAATCCGTCATAGCACATTTTCCAAAGTGCTTTGTCATGCTTCTGTTGCACCGCATTGTGCACATTACTGCTGAGGGTCTTAGGAGGAATTGGATTATGACAGATGAAAGTGTTTATAGGGTTATAAGTCTGAGTAGCACATTTCTGTCATGTATGCTTGTGTTGCATTGCGTCGCCACTTCCTGCCATAATGTGTCTTCATCAAGACAATTCAGGAGGTGAGAGGGGGGACTGGTTTCAGGGCCTTGCATCTGAAGCGGAACAGAGCTGGGAAGAGTAAGTGAGCTTCTGAACCTCTGCAGGTGCGTTTATCTTGAAGTTGAGAGCTTTTGCCTTCACAGTGATATAGGGTTAGCACAAAGGAGTGGAGGACGTTCCTGGGTTTTCACACTTGTCCCGAATGCATAAGCTCATACCTGGGGCCGAGATTTTGGGCTCGTTTGGGGGAGGGGCTAATTATCGCTTAAAGAATTCCACAGGGGCAGCGGAGCGATTGCGCAAGTTCGTACATCATTGTAGGGTTTAAGTTTATCCGTTAGTTGCTTTTCATTCTTTTCTTTGGATACAAACAGCACTTTCTGGAGGCACGGCATGGCACCATGCAGGAACACCGGCAAACAAGAAGCCGTTCTCCTTGGAGAAGTAGTTGGAGTAGTCACATGACAACACAGCGACTTTTGTCCCAGGCTCAAAAGCAACTTTCACACTTGACCAAACGTCCAGTTAAATTTGCAGCCAGTTAATACACTTTTATTGCAATTGGACAATAGTGATCTTTACATTAAGGACATTGTTCTGCCAGCTACCAGTGATTTTCACCTAAAAAACCATGCCTGTGAACAAAGATTAGGGTCAGGTGTTTAGGGTTAGGATTTGGGTTAGCTTTGACTTGGCCACTGAAGACCTCTCAGCCTCTGGGCTAAGAGATGCTGAGTTTTCAGGGCCGGCCTTATGTAGACAGTGCCTGGGTGGTATGATAGAGTTTCCACACAGTTGATCAAACAGTTGCATCCAATTTCATTTGGCTTCTAGGGGCTAAACCTAACAAATAATGTTGTAGGCCACAGCAAGGCCTACTGCCATGGGTAAACATTGTGGGGAGTAAAGTTACACCACCAACCATATCTGACTATTAACCCTACGTCACTATGAATCCAAAGTGTGTTTTGTGTGTGTGTGTGTGTGTGTGTGTGTGTGTGTATGGACATGGACACTATATTGACAAAAGTATTGTGGTTGTGTTTGTCTAAGACAGTGAAAGGTCCTACAGGAAGCTCCAGGATGTGCATTGATCACTCATGCAGCTGTGCAGAGGTCAGATAGACATTGCAGACCTCTCTCCCTCTCTCTCACTGTATTTTTCTCTTGAGCAGATGGCAGTGTTGCTTTCCAGGGAACAGAGTCTTCTGCAGGAAGTTGTGTCCCACTTCTACTTTTTTGGCTTTTTGTTTATGTTCTCGTGAGACTCAGATAAACTCCACTAATTCCACTTACTACAGATCAGCTGCTTGAGTGCAGGACACAGCTGCACTGCGTGTCAACTTGCTTATATCCCGCATTGGTTCTTTTAGTTAATGGCAATTGTGAAAGTATTGTGAAAGTGTATCCTGATTTTGACTTGTGAGTGAAAAAGATATTGCCATGTTTAATAATCTGGTAATAAATAAGTTCAAATCTGTGGTCAGATAAACTAGGCGTGATCGCTGTCATCCCTGTTTACTCTAAATATCACTTATAGAAAAAACCCTGCAGTGTGAAGAAGGCTTGAAGGTCTCATCAAGCAGCACACTCTGTTTCCATCAGAAGAGCTTCCAGAGGAAAGGAAAATGAACATAGTTGTCTGGAAAGGGATACCAATGACTTTTCTATAGCTCTAGGACTCCAGCTGAGAAACCATGTTGAGAGCCATTGTCTCCAAATGTTGGACACAGAAAAATGAGACTGACTCATTTAAGAAGTTAAAAAACAACCCAGATGAATATGGCAGGAACTGCAGTTCTTGCACACCTACGATAAGATCAACATTCAGAATTCTGCCATTAGAAGGAGAAGTCAGAGAGCTGCAAGGTGACATGGGTTGTGATACATTGGATGTAAAGCTAACATTCCACAATGAGAACATAATGCCCACCATGGTGGGGATGCTTTGCTTTTTCAGGATCTGGATGTTGCCTGCAGGAGAATGAAGCCCAAGCACAATTGGGTTATGTAACAGGACAATAATCCAAAGCACAAGTGCAAGTCCAACCAAAATCTAACCTCAACCATAACTTACTACACCTAAAACTAATTATAGATTTGTTTAGTGGAAAATTTCCCTTTTTCTTCCAATTTGGTTCTGTCAATTAACCCACCCGTTCACACCACCTCTTTTCGAACTGCCACCGATGCGGCATTGCCAGGTAGCAGACACTCTTGGTCAGCTGTGCTCTCTCAGGCTCTGGCTTGTGATAGCAAAGCAGCCAAGCTCACCTAAAATTGATTCTAAACTTATCCTAATCTAACCTTAACCTAAACTCATGTAATTTTCTTACCTGAACCAACACCTTAACCTAAACTTAAGCCTAACCATAACCTAACCTAAATATAACCTAACCCTAGAAATAGAATAATTGATCAGCAACTCATGATCTGTATTTTGCGAGTTTCTGCAGTGTTGTGCAAGGTCACAGGACCTAAACCTAAACCTAATCCTCCTTGACCTAACCCTTACCCTAAACTTGGCCTAATAGAATGTGAAGTTCTTACCGTTTCTGCAAGAGTTCTCCATTAATTCCTTTTTTAGAAGCTTAATTTTCTCAGTTCTTCTTCGAGTACATGGCAGGTTTTGTGTATTTGGCAAAACAGCGCCATCAGTGGACGGCAGCTATAGTGTGAGTTAAAAGTGAGTCTTTAAATATGTATAACATTTCTTTGTGCAAATGTTATTCATTTATTAGGGTTCACTTTTAGTCATATATGTATGAATTGTATGAGATCTTTTTGCTCTGAATGGCTCAAAAGAAACAAAACTAAGGTTTTGGAGTTTCCTCGTCCTGGTTCAAGTCCTGACTTGAACTTCGATGAGATGCTGTGGCAGGACCTTGAACAGGCCATTCATTCTCGAAAGCAGGCATTAAAGCAGCTCTGCCAAGAAGAGTGGGCCAGAGTTCTTTCACAGTGACGTGAAAGACTAATTTCCAGATCCTATACTAAATATGAAAGTCTGAAACCTGATGTCCAACATGAAATGTGAGGAAATGTGGGAGTTTAAAGTGTTTTAAGTAAAAATGTGAGAAGTTCAAAGTGTAGAGGAGAGAATGCAACAGTACATGAATTAGAAGGATCATTTTTAGTGTGTTAATGTGTGTGTGTGTGTATGTGTGACATGACTTTTCCATTAGTGGCTGAGAGAAACAAGCTTTAAGGGCTGTTGAACGTGCACTACAAAAGCACTGGAGCAGGAAGGGCACGTTAATCTAGCCATTACACACTCTTACATGCTCATACCATCACATGCACAAACACACATGCACTTACTCACACACACACGAATACATATGTTTCATTCTACATAATAGAGGCGTCTTAAATATCTGAACGTCTGTCTCTCTCTCTCTCTCTCTCCCTCTGTATAAAAGCCTGTTCAATTCCATTAGCTCTGTTTAAAGGTCATTTAGCTCTGCTCTGCTTTAATGGAATGTGAGCGAGGTTAACAGCTTCTGCTAAAACACATCTGTGTGTCAACACCAGGCCCTAAGCTGTAACTCTTCTCATTTGTGTGTGTGTGTGTATATCATTCATGTATGTAGAATATATGAACCATGAAGCTACGAAATTCAGCTTCATGTTCCAGTGAATGTGTAAAAGTCAGGAATCTGTCCTCCAAGTGTCCCCTTGGGTTTTCTCCATGTGTTCCGGTTTCCTCCCACCCCTGAATGCTATTTGGCTTTACCAAGCTGCCCCTAGATGTGAGTGGGTGTGTGTCTAGGGGGTATTCCTGCTTTGCTCCCAGTAATTCCAGGCGGATATGAGGACTGATTGTTGAATTTACAACATACGGTTTAAAGCAAGCTGCATGTGCAGAGAGACTTTATTAGGGCTAAAGCAATTCCCAGTGTCAGGACAGGCAGAGGTCAAGAAACTGGCAAGTAGGTACAACCCAGACGAAACCATAATCCAGGTCACAGAATGTGGGAGAGGCTCAAACCCAGAATAAACAACAAAAGACCCACAAACACACAGGATCACAGTGACTTCACCAAGAACATCCATAACAGATGTGCTTTAGATCCCAGATGCTAATCAGTCCAGTCATGAACAGCACCTGTCTGCTGAAGATGGGGCTCAGATGAAGGGCAGAGCTTAGCCCTTGCACACTGGAGCACATGACTTGTGCATAAGCTCCCCCCTGAGGCCAGCAGAAGAAGACATTACAAGATGGGTGTGGCTACGGCTTGTATTCCCAGTCCCTGACATTTTAGAATCCTTATTATGTCAGACATGTTTTGGCTTCAGTTCTGCTCCTGAAGTCCTAAGCAATGGGAGAGCTTGCTTGGCATTATCTGCCTAGGTACCACAAGGACACATTTCCTGATTGGACAGTTTTTCATTTGGCATTTTAATACTTTGATCCTTATGTTTTCAACCAGGCTTAGCAATGAACTTGAAGTTTGAGTTTAAATATCATATCAAACACGATTATTCCGTTAAATAATAATGTACAAAACATGACAGGCATATTTTCAGTTCCTAGAAATCATTAGACCTTCTCTGAAGATCTGAGACATCCCGGAGGGTTCGCTATTAAGCAGAGAGACAAAGAGATGCACGTACATTTGTATTAAAAGCATGTCTGGCAGGCAGTGCAGACTGCTTATTTCTTTTGGAACGGCGGATATCAGGCTGCAGAAGCGCGTAAGAGCGCTGTAGTGAAGAGTGTGTGGTGAATGGGGTCGGGAGCACATGAGTGTGTGACAGAATGAGAGGAGTGAGAGATGAGAAGCGTGGAGCACAGAGCAGAGGGAATAATCAGACAGCATTAATAAAGCAATCCCGCTCCAGCTGTGAGAGCTGTGTAATTTATCCCAATAAATAAATGATTGGCATGTGTGCGCTGTGTTCCTGTGCGTGAATGTTTCATATCATGCGCACACACACACACACACACACACACACACCCTCAGGGAAGGAGAGGAGAGGGAAATAAGCGTGCTAATCAAAGTGGATGAGTGTGGAGAGGAGGAATGAGTTAATCATGTGCTTAGAGAGAGAGGAGAAGGGCCGACAAAAAGCTTTTGTCTTATTGAGAGTCAAAACATTATGACCACCTGCCTAATACCCTGTTGGTAGTGCACATACTGTCAGACCAGCTCTACAACCAAGACATTTCAGCAGATCTATTAAGTCCTGTAAGTCTCAAGGCAGAATCACAGCAGATCCGCCTTGTTGTTCCCGCACATCCCACAGATGCTCAGTCGGATCGAGATCTGGGGAATTTAGAGATCAGTGCTGCTTTGGCTGAGAATTTGCAATTACTGGAATTGCAAACTTTTCATGTTCTTTATGCTCTTCATGGTCTTCACGCTCTTTACATTGGTCGTGCTCTTCCTGTTCTTCACTCTTCACACTCATCGTGCTCTATTCACTTTATACTCTTCCTGTTCTTCACACTCTTTACATTCTTCACGCTCGCCGTGCTCTTCAGGCTCTTCTTGTCCTTCATACTCTCTAAACTCTTCACGCTAGCTGTGCTCTTCAGGCTCTTCCTGTTCGTCATATTCTTTAGACTCTTCACGCTCATCGAGCTCTTCAGGCTCTTCCTGTCCTTCACACTCTTTACACTCTTCACGCTCGCCGTGCTCTTCAGGCTCTTCCTGTCCTTCACACTCTTTACACTCTTAATGCTCGCCGTGCTCTTCAGGCTCTTCCTGTCCTTCACACTCTTTACACTCTTCACGCTCGCCGTGCTCTTCAGGCTCTTCCTGTCCTTCACACTCTTTACACTCTTCATGCTCATCGTGCTCTTCAGGATCTTCCTGTCCTTCACACTCTCCACGATCGTCGTGCCCTTCAGGCTCTTCCTGTCCTTCACACTCTTTACACTCTTCACACTCCTCATGCTCTAATCACTTTATACTCTTCCTGTCCTTCACACTCTTTACATTCTTCACACTCTTCATTCTCTTCTCTTCATGCTCTTCACCCTCTATGCACTTTGTACTCTTCAAGCTCTTCACGCCTGTCGTGCTCATCATGCTCTTCACGTTCTTCCTGTTCCTGTACCTGTGTGTAGTTCAGGTTTTGAGCGGGTTGTTAACCTCAGGTTAGGCTTGTCGCTCAAGCCTGGCACAGCCTCGTTTTAAAAGCTTTAACATGGCAAGCACTCTAGCATATGTGTGTGTGTGTGTTTGTGTGTGTGTGTGTGTGTGTGTGTGTGGAAACGCTAGGCTGGAGCGATGCTAATCTCCCCCCAGCACTCTGTTCAGGTCGAGAGGCTGCTGAATGCAGAATATTCAGTCAGAGAGGAGGGAAGCCTTAGCTGTAGCTGAGCACTACAGTCGACACAAAGGCCAGCAGTTCTGCAGACTGCTGAGACACTTCAGCTTGAACCTCAGCTGATCAGCCAACACATGTTTACTTCTTACTAAGCTTGCACTGGAGCTAGCAGGCTAATGCAGCTAACATGCTATAGAAGCTTAAATCTTACCAATTACTCTTAAAACCACACACATACGGAAGCCCATTCCCACCAGGTGGAGGAGACACCACCACCAAAACTCCAAATTTCAACTTAGCATCTTGAAATAATGACCTCATTTCCGTTAAAACGTTTGACCGCATATCATATAGACAAGCTAAACTATAGATTCATGTCTACTGACAGCTTCATATCAAATGTAGAATGTCTTTCATAAGCTGTGGTTCATCTTAAACAACTTAAATAGCTTTCAAGTTCTTTGCCGTTAGCTTAGCACTAACATGCTAGTACAAGCCCATTAGGTTGTAGTAGTAATTAGCATCCTACTGTTTTATTTATTTTTTTGACCTCTAATGTCAAAATATACTAATTAATACACTGTTATAATCAATATTTTGATAAGCTGCTCTCCTATCTGGTGGGAATGGGCTTCCATTAAAGAAGGACACTAGTAGCTTAAAGCCTGAATTTCACACAGTGTCAGAAACCATAAAGGAAAGTCTACTTAAGCGTACTCAGTTACTTAGTATGTGGTGCTTTTAGCATAGTTTACACAATGCTAGTTACTGTACTTACAGTCATCTTCATTGCTTGTTTGCTACTGTAGCCTTGTTGCGCTACCCAGGAGGCACCGGACGTCAATTGGAAGTCAGAAAGATGTTGCATCTGTCTGACAGATCATTGTTAATCAACAATGTCAATCAAGAAAGTTAATCAAAAATGAAAATCGAGTTGAATTCAAAACCCAACATTGTACAGACGTTGAATTCAAAGTCACATTAGGTTGACATTAAGTTTCAACATTAGACAGATGTTGAATTCTGATTGATTAACACCATGATTTATGACTAACAACATATAAACGTCTGACATTGTTAGACTTTTACGTTGTGTGGACGTTAACATTAACATTAGGTTTGGCAGACGTGTTTGAAAGTCTTTTGGTTACCTCACAACTAAATGTTGCCATTTTACATCCATATGATTTTGGTATTTGACGTTTGGAAGACGTTGAATTCAACAAAATATCAACGTCAGCTTTCGTCACTATTCTACCTCAAATTGACGTTGGCATTAGACATTATTCTAATGCGAACATCATGGCCTACATTCAAGCAGATAACAACATCTATCAACGTTGGTGATCAGCTGGGCAGTGTAAACCTATAGACGCACCAAACATGTCTCCGCTAAAGAAACTTGCTTTAGTGAGAAATGGTGTAAACGAGGTTCTGGGTGTATTTCTCCGTGACTTTGTGAAGAGATGTTGATGTCCTCTCTGAACTCACATCTATAGAGAGGAGAGTGCTCCGCTGTAGCATTGCTCCTCAGTGGAAACATACCAGGCATTGTTTAAATCAGGGGATTTTTCTTTGGCTTGTGGTTTTTAATCATTGACGTCTGTCAGACATATTAGTGGTGAGGTGACGCAGATGCTGAAAGCTCGAGCGTTCGTGTTTTTCTTCTTTTTGACTAATGGATTTAATCCTTGTTATCAGCGTTCCTCATTTTCTGTTTATGAGGAACAGCTTCTGTCTGGTTCTGGTCCTCTCTTGTTTAAAAACAAAACCTGGACATCAATGCGGCGAGGTCACTGATGGCAGAGGAGCCTGCCAGCGGTGTCCTTAAAGACATAACAAATCAAGCTGTACAACCTTAACCTTTCACCATCACTCAGTCTCTGTCCATGAGACCACAACACAGCTCTGTTGAGAAATGGTTCAGCAGTGCAGATAACAGGCTAAACACTGCCCCCTTCTGTCTGTGGGAACTGTCCTGCATGTTTTGGTTGTTTTCCTGCTGAAACGCATGGGCCTAGATCCAACTAATCAGCCCATCAAAAAGAACTTCCTGAGATGAAGTGTGTGTTGTGTAGATGGTTAAATATGTAAATGGTTTAATATGTTAAATAAGGCTATGGGTAGTAGGGGTCTTTTAAACTCTTTTAAACTCTCTTTTAAAAGACAGCACAGATGTTCCTGTACCTTCTGCCAGACAGCAGCAGTGAAAAAAGTCCATGTGCGGGATAAGTGGGGTCCTTTACAATGCTGATGGCCTTACGAGTGCAGCGTGTGGTGTGAATGTCTGTGACAGAGGGGAGAGAGACCCCTAGGCTCAGATCTTCTCAGCTGTCCTCATTGTTCGCTGTAGGGTCTTGCGGTCTGAGGCATTGCATGATGCAGCTGCTCAGGATGCTCTTCACAGTCCCTCTGTAGAACATGGTGTGGATTGGAGGAGGAAGATGAGCTTTCCTCAGTCTCCGCAGGAAGTAGAGGCACTGCTGGGCTTTCTTGGCTATGGAGCAGGTGTTGAGGGACCACATCATGTTCTCTGTGATGTTCGGGGGATGGGGGGGGGGGTTTGCCTTGCACTCTTCTATTCTTCTATCTTATTTAAACTTTTTAGATTTTTAGTTTGGTTTGCTCTTGCTTGTTGAAGTGCATGGAATCACCATGTTAGATCCAAACAGCTATTGGGGCCTTCAGAAAGAAGGTTGTAGATTTAAAAAGATCTCAGAACACAACTGCCGACATGGCCAGGTCAGGCTGTCCTACAAGTCAGCCCAATAGCAGACCACAAGATGCGTAAAGAAATCTCCTATATTGCTATAATGTCATTACGGGACCTACAGGTAGCTCTTGCCTCAGCTGATGTCAAAGGATAACATGTACCATCAGAAAGAGATGGTGATTTTGATGGGAGGTGTTTGAGGAATGAAAGTTTTCATTTTCTTTCAGGATTTCATTCATGACTGTGTGTATACAGAGAAGGAGCAGGTAGCTTACTAGTCTGTGTTTGAGTGAGAGCTGTAGGATTGTGGTGATCTAAACTGTTTGTCTGCGTTTGTGTGTTTTCCAGCTGCAGCAGCAGAGAGTACAGCAGAGCGCGACAAGCACCCTCTCCACACAGGCCTGATTCTGGGAATGCTGATGCTGATGCTGGTGATGGTGGCTGTTGTCCTGGTGACCGTGTACATCTACCACCACCCTAGCTCTGCCGCGGGTCTCTTCTTCATTGAGGTATTGTTTGTGTGTGTATATGTGTGTGTGTGTGTGTGTGTGTGTGTGCTGAGGCTGAGTGGCCATCGATCAAATTATTGGTGACAGGGATTGTGAGTTGAATGAGTGAGAGCGATTAAATCGTGGATCAGCCCCAGGTTCTTTCAGGACTTTCTAAACATAGTGTCTTTTGTACATTTCTGATGCCAGTGAGCAAGACCTGCCTTACTTAGCCTTACTTACCAATCATTTAGCACTTAGTAGCAGCAATGGGAACCCCTCAGGGCCTTCTAGGCCTTCAGGGAATTGTTGAATTCTTGAAAAGCTAAACAGGACAACTTTCCAATCCATTTTTTTCTCAGCAGTATCCAGGTAGACGCAGGTAAAAAGCTCTACTATCGGTTGGGACATTATTGGTGGAACTAGGCCAAAGATTTCAGGTTAACCTCCAACAGTTAGAATCTGTTGCGTCTGTGAAACATCACTCTAGGCCAGAGGTGGGCAAGATTGGTCCTGAATGGCCGGATTCCTTCACAGTTTTGTGCTTTTCCTTCTTAGTCACACCTGATTCAGCATACCCGCTAATTGCCAGCTTTAGTAGGTCTGTTAGAGCAGGGAAATCAGCTTACTGTGCTGGACTCCTGTTGTTCACCCCTGCTCTAGACATTCTGTCCTAGATACATCACCTGATTGTACATGTGAGTGGTAGCTTAACCAGGATTCAGCAGCGGCAGCTCTGTGTTATGGAGTTATGCAAGCTAAAATATGACTTATTATCAATATGTCAATATGTTAAGCTTCAAATCAGAGCTTTGAAGGTTCATATTTAAACCAAATCGGCCATAAAATATTGCATTGCTGTTAGCTTAGCACTTGTATGCTGCTAGAATCTCATGGGGCGGGCATGGACTAGATTCAATGACCCTCTAGGCAAGGCACACTTCAGGAAATACTTGTTTTTGCACCTTTGACAGTGCAAGCTGAATTAGAGGTAAACAGCTAGCTCGTGTCTTGCCTTTTTACACTGTAATTTAAGGTCTTCAATAAAATGATATGCTAAATAAGCTCACATGACAGTGACTTCTACCACTGCAGTAACTAAACAGTACCCAATGATAGCCTGTAAGAGACGCCACCGGCAGGACCACAGACACCATATATCAAACTCCAGAAATGAGCCTTTTAAGCAGTTCTTCGTGATCGACATGACCGACTCTCTTGACTAATCGTTGCAGGCCCTGCACTCAAACATCTCTCTG
The DNA here is from genome assembly GCF_030463535.1 of Salminus brasiliensis. Taxonomy (NCBI): domain Eukaryota; kingdom Metazoa; phylum Chordata; class Actinopteri; order Characiformes; family Bryconidae; genus Salminus; species Salminus brasiliensis. The sequence goes on from NC_132886.1 coordinate 26,564,782, forward strand.
TGTGGTTCATTATAATTATATGCCCTCATTAAAGCTTGTGCACCAGATCATAATTCACACTGACCTTGCCCCTCCGTCAGGGTGGCCTGTAATGATCATTCTTCAAATCACCAAGGATATGAACACTTTCATTTCTGTCTTACTCTGCAGCTGCAGTACAGCTGCTTGTGTGTAAACAGCTCCCTGAGCAGCACAAGTGTAATGAATGCTCTGCAGTCAAGGTCCCCATCAAACATAACCACAGAACAGCTTCAGCAGTCCCACTCAAGCTGGCTTCTGCTGAAAGTCTCTGTTTGTTTACAGATACGACTTTATAGCATCACTCATTTGAACAGCTTCATTCGAGGCTTTGCATGATTGTTAGTCTTAGGTTTTAGAGTATAAGTAAGGTCTAGCTGTAATGCAAACAGAAACAAAGAGACTTGAATTGACTGGATAATGCAGACTGGATGGATGGATGGATGGATGGATTGCTGAACGAATGGATGGGTGGGTGGATGGGTATAAAGGTAGGTGGGTGGATGGACGGATGAATGGGTGAATGGATGGATGGCTGGGTGGATGGGTAATTGAGTGGATGGACTGATGAGTGGATGTATGGGTGGATGGATGAATGAGAGGATAGATAGCTGGGTGGGTTGATCGGTGGGTGGATGAATTAACAGATGGGTGGATTGGTAGGTGGATGGGTAGGTAGGTGAATAGACTGATGACTTGATGGTTGGATTAATGTGAATAGATGGATAGTTGAGTGGATGGAAGAATGGATGGATGAATGGGAGGATAGATAACAGGGTGGGTTGATCCGTGGGTGGATGAATTAACAGATGGATGGATGGAGGAATGGATCGATTGATTAATGAATGAATTAATGGATGGGTGGATTGGTGGGTAAATGGAAGGTTTAATGGAGGGGAAGACAAATGAATGGATGGATTGATGGATAGGTGGATGGCTAAGTGAGTTGGTAGGTGGGTGGGTGGACTGATGGATGGATGGAATTATTTGACACCAGTGTTAGTTACAAACAACAACGCAGTGATTTGGCCTTTCGCAGCATTTGTTTCAATGTAAATAAATATACATTTACAATTTACACACATTTAGTGTTATGGTCTATATATAGTTATGGTTATATACTATATATAATTATGGTCTACAGATGAAATTTCAATTAAAAAATATATAACTCAAACATAGTTATAATTTATTTTTTTAATTATTTATTTATTATTATAGATTATTTTGCACAGATGAGATTTCAGTATATAATGTGAGAGTGATAACATGAACATTGGTACATCAGTTTCAGACTCACCATTTGATAAGTTGAAAAGCGCTCTACTCTTATGGTCTATATTTGGTAACAACACACTTTGTCACCATACCTGTATCATTCCACTAGTTAACAATAGTCGCTTTACTGTAAGCTGCCACAACTACTTTTTAGATGGGAGACTCTGCCCATAATAAAACAAATATGGAATACATATAGAAACCTTGTATGTCCAAAATCACAGTTTCACAGGAGAAGAAAAAACCTTTTAAACATTCAGAGGAAATCAGAGAAATCATCTTTCTGCTGCATCCAAATCACTGCTGCTATGTTATCTGTGAAAACGTCCAACACTCTTTTTTTTTCCCCTGCAGCGACGGCCCAGTCGATGGCCTGCAATGAAGTTCCGCCGGGGTTCAGGTCATCCGGCGTACGCCGAGGTGGAGCCCGTCGGCCAGGAAAAGGAAGGATTCATCGAGTCCGAGCAGTGCTGAGGTCCCAACCTTTGACCTTGTGAGCCCATGCACTGCCCTGCTTCCTCCTCAAGTTCACTCATCCACGTACAAACTGTAATCCCTCCTACACCTTCACCCCACCCCACCCCACCCTGTTTCAACGGCCCTCCATATGAATATGAAACGACAGCATTGAGCTAACAGTTCCTGAGGATAAAACAACAACTGGTAGTCTTGCGTTTCAACAGCTCGATACCTAAACGAGCCACGAGAAGGAGGTAAGGAAGCCATGACTCTGGAGCACACTGAGAAGGTTTGGCCCTTGTTTTTTTAACTGCAGGCTGAGCTCCTGAGTACTCAAAGCCCACTGGACCCCATTCTGACCTTGGAGCAGATGAACTGAGCGCAGTTGGAAGCATCGCGTTCCCCTCGGATTCGTCCATTCCTTTTGCCACAAAGGAAAATGTTTCGTCAGGGTCTGGAAAATCGCTTTAAAAGGAAAATCAGAGGTGTACATCTCCAATTTATGATTAGGAGAACTTAGTAGAACTTTATATATCTTTGAAATGGGTTTCTGGGTGATCTGTTTTTTTTTACGTTGATGTTTAAAGGTTTTTCTTATTTTCTCTTTGATTTTTATTTTATTTGATTTTTTTTGGAGGAGGAGGTTTGAAGCCTTTAGTACAAATTTTCTTGCTTAAATTTTTTAATGCAGTTACAACAAAAAAAGAATATTGTGCTTACGATTTCTGCTCCAACCCGGGAAAGGTTTGCTTACTGTAACCGACCTGCAACAGTACAGCATTGCTCAACTTTTCCACGCCTAGAGCTGAACCATATTTTACATTTTTGCACAGATCCTTTTAATGCACATATATTATTTTTTTATTTGTTTGGGAGTTTTTGTGTTACTAATGCAACGTTACAAGACAGGCGCTTGTGAGTTTGTGTACCCTTATGTGTCCCGTATGTGTGTAAATGTGCGTGAGCCTATGTTTGGATGCAGTTCCTTTTTCTTTCTATTATATATATATTTTTTAGATTTATATTTTTGTGGGGTTTTTTGTTTTCTACACTCTTAAAAATAAAGGTATAACGATGCCCTAGAGGAACCACTTTTGATTCAATTAAGAAAGAATCTTTGTGAAAGAAATCTTGTGTGAATAACCTTTTTAAGGTTTGTAGAAATGATGTAAAAGTTATTTGCAGTTTAATAATTCTTTACACTTTAAAGAGAGGCTCTTCTATGGCATCGTTAAAGGAGCCCTTCATACCTTGTTTTTTTAAGAGCAAGCGACACACTGATTGGAAACTCTTCATATCCTACTGCAAACGTTACTGATTTTACTGAGCTTAATTTTGCCATTTTACACTTTTGATGAATCATTTGTGATACTTGCGAGATAATTCCCTGCAATAGTCGTGCCAGTGACTGCTTCAATGATGTTTAAATATTACATTTCCAAGCCTTTACCCGTGTTCTCTACAAGGCTCTAATGGATACTAAACTACAGTCATTTCAAAAGCAATATACTGTTTGAAACTGACGGTTCACTGACGGTTTGAATACGTCACTGCGTTCACATAATCGACTGTAGTCATATGTAGGCACATACTACTAATTCCTACTGACATCATTCACCAGTGTTTTGGTATTATCAAGACCAAAGACCCTCATCACAGCATCAGAGCTACTGTCCTATCTCTCTCTAAGATGAGTCCAGAGATGAACGTGATGATGTAAATGATATAACGAATTAAAACAAAATGACAGAATAATTGAAAACATAGTTTCTGATGGCCACAAAAAAAGTTTAGATTTGTATTACAGCCATATGAACACAAATGCATATTATCGCTACCAAAATCGCATAAACATTTCTCTATTTCTCTCATTTCTCTATTTTTACATAGGCAGCTGCCTTTTAAGTTTGGGGAACATTTGCCAATGAATGGACCAACAGAAATGGTCTGAAATTTGACTTCTGAATTTAGATTCGAGGTTTTAAAAAGGTGCCATAGAATGCATTTTTTAAGTATTATAATCTGTTCTTATAAGTAGCACATTTAACAACCCTGTTATTTGAGCTCTGCTCTGATTGGCTGGTTTACTGAGAGGTAGTGTGATGGCTCACACAGAATCAACATGTCTAGCCATGATCTTGATAACTTTGTTTTCAGCACAGAAATGAGAACACTGTCTTTTTTATCCTGGTATCTTGTCGGTTAGCTGAATGGCCTCGGCTGGACCACTGCAAGGCTAGGAGGTAGCTCAGCACAGATGCCCACTTCATCATTCTCCATTCTAAGGCACCTTTGTAGTTAATACCCCATTTCTTTCTCCTGTAAAGCTACCGCTGGTTACACAACACACACTTCCTTTCACGTCTTAAAATGTAAACATCTCTATTTTAATACTCTATTTTAATATGTTTAGCTGCTGAACTGCTCAGCCTCAAATATTAAATAAATAATATACATAAATAAGTTAGTTCAGCTTCAAATGGAGCTGATTACACAGTGCTTTTTTTATTTAGCTCAACTTACAAGGTTAGTCCGAGGTTCTCCCGATTCACATTTTTTAATAGTGCAACACAGTCCGGAAGCCTCTGCCTCTTACTGAGCTGAAATTGCTTGGAGTCTGTGTTGGGCTATAGCACAGGTAACACAGGTAGTTCCTCCGCTCCCCACCTGCTGGTTAAGACTCCCCCTATGACTAAGTAGAGGGCTCAGCTTCTACGGTATGGCTGACTGCAAAACCAGAGTAAATAGAAGGGGCCACTAACTTTTAAGGACCTTTATGGAGAATCGTGAGTAAGTAAGTGATCTTACTAACCAGGTCCATGAGCTGCTTTGCATCTTCTAGTTCAGTTGAGTTAACTCAGAACAGAGCTGTGAATCAGTTGGGTTGAATTTTGTTCAGCGTGGCCACCAGAGAAAATTGTTAACGGATTACTGGCCTGCTTTGGGATTTGGATTTGTCCCTTCTGTGTCTTTGTTTGGGTTTATTTCTTTGTCCATCACCTGTTCAACTGGACTCATTTGACTAATTTGACTCCCAAGCTTATCTCTGCGAGTGTGTGCGTGGGTGGGATGTGTGTGTGTGTGTGTGTGTGTGTGTGCTCACATGACATTGAATCCTGCAATGGATGACTATTTTGTGAAATAATCGCAAAGCAACGAGACTTTGACAGATGAGGACAATTTTCCAGCTTGTTCTATCAACGGCAGACTTTTCTCTCAATTGGAGGCACATTAGGATTTTTGATAATCATGACAAGAGAGTCACGACCCGCTGAGAGCTGCTGAACGACTCGCCGATGTAACTCTGCGTGCTCCTCTGTAACTACTGTCATTTTGATTACATTTTAAAAAAGAATAAAGTTGTTTAAACAAGGTCTTCTTCTCTCCAGGCTGTCAAAACATCCCCTCTGAACCTCTGGCCTGTGTATATCAGATCTGCTGACCCTCTAAAAGAGTTCTCACCGAACAAATACTGCTCTTATAGTCTGTAGTATGTGTGATGGGCCTGCATTGCTGGGCATTTGTGAAGCAGATAGTACATTATACGCTACATGGACAAAAGTATCGGGACACCTACAGGAGCTTTTATGACATCTCATTCTAAATCAGTAGTCATTAATATGGAGTTGGCCCCCCTTTGCAGCTCTAACAGCAAGTTAGAGGCGAAGTTTCTATGGTTCATAAACGCTTCCACTTTTCCATAATGCCACTCACAGCTGATGGTGGAATCGGTGGCATCCTATTATAGTACCACGCTGGAACTTAGCGAGCTCTTTAGAAATGTTTACAAATGTGTGTAAAGGCAGACTGCATGGCTAGGTCCTTGATTTTATACACCTGTGGAAATGGGACTGAATGAAATACCAGAGGTTTGGTGATTAAAAGGTGTGTCCCAATACTTTTGTCCATATAGTGCAGTAGTAGTAGTAGTAGTGCCTCCTGGTGATTCAGATATTATATGGTATTACGAAATGGAAATGGAAGTCTAAACCAAGGGTTCCAAACTGCGGTTCTGTTGGACTGAAACAACCAGCAGTCAACCAGCAGTCTTTTCCCTGCTCCAGCAAACTGGACTCATCTAATGATGATAATCAAGGACATAAATATATACATAATAAATAAATACTTCAAACTGTGCAGTGCTGTGGGTGCTGCTCTATAATTACTAAATAACTGTGCTCAGTAATGAGTTCACACCCTCGCCTCCTCACGGCTACACTGTCAGAACACAACTCTGCCTAAATATCTGTCCTCCTTGCTTTAATGAAGACAGATTCATCACCTAAAATTCAGCCCCGAATAGAACTGATAGACTGATTCTCCACTGCTGGACCACTCATCACTTACTGCAAAGATCAGTGGGATGAGCACACAACATTTTCAGAGTACATTACATTTGCTCCCAGCCATGATCCTCCAGATTGCTGCAAAATGGCAAGTGTGTGACGGTTTATGACAACAAAGACCTGCCAAGGATCTCATCCAGGCCTTATTCATGTCTAGACAGAACATCTGCTACTTTCTATTGCCTGATCCTGGTGTTGCTACAACAGTGTTTTGGAAGTCCTTGCAGCCAATCAGGCAGTCCACATTGTTGGTGTCCACAGGGGCCAGAGGAGCCTCAAAGAACCTCAGACCAGAAGGCCTAGGCGGCTTAAATGTTAAGACAATCCACGTAAATTCAAAACAGATGAACAACTAGTCCTAAATGTCTAGAGATTATTAACTTAATTAAGGAAAGAATCAACAGACAGTGAACTTTAGCAATCAGCAGAGGGGAGGTTACACATTCCAGCAGCACAGACTGCACTGAATGGACTAATAGCTAAGTTAGAGCTAAGTAAAAATGTGGACAGCCTGGTAGACCCTCCGTCCAGAGCTTTCAGAAAAAAATGTAGAGGGCCTGCAGTAGAGCTGCTTATCAAGGTAGTCACTTTGTATCCTCTAGTTCTTCTAATGCCAGCTCTAGTTTAGCTGAGAAGATCATTGCATTCAGACCTTGATTTTGAGAAGCAGGACCCAGAACTGCTCACCTGACCATTTCCTCTCATATGACGCCCTTCCTGAGATCACCCCTCAGCTCTAGTAGAGCCCAGGATCAAATTTAAACAAATAAACCTACAACCTAATGGTTCCAACCCTGAAAAAGCTCGACCCAGCAAGGATCAGAAATCTAACCCACCACTAAACATGGGCTGCGTTCAAAACAGCATCCACCCCCGCAAACGAATGCATTCAGCTACTTGAAGGTGCACCTTCTGCTGACACAAATGTGCAAATGCACACAAACACACAGCTTGTCTAGTCCCTGTAGCGAAGTACTGCCAATAGAATAGGACTCTCAGGAGCAGATAAATGAGATATTAAGCCCCCCAGCATTGAATGATGGATGGTGCTCCATCCAATACCTTTGGGATGAGTTTGGGAGTTGGGGATGAGGTGTGGGGAAAGGCCCCTGGCCTCACTAAGGCTCTTGTCACTGCATGCAATCACATCCTCCCAGCAACGCTCCACAAATCTAGCAGAAAGCCTTCCTCCCTGGACAGTAGAGACAGTTAATCCAGCAAAAGCAGGATCTACTCTTTATATATACATATCCTTGAGTTCAGAAGACACACTGGATGAGCAGGTGTCCCGATACTTTTGTCCATCTAGTGTAGCATGTTCTATACGTTGGTTACTGTCTGGAGAAAGCCACAGCGCTCTCCGGGGTCCAGGCAGAAGTGAAAGCAGTCTGTTTGCAGATCTGAACTCAGTGGTCCAGTCCAGCTCTTCAGCTCTTCAGCAGACTGGGACGGAGCGCCACCCTCGTTCACTTCTCTTACTGGAGCGGATCAGCGCTAGCACTGTTAGCTAGCTAGCTAGCTGCCCTCACTTATTCGCTCCTTTTCAGTTTCCAGACAAGGGGACGACCTCTAAAACACTCGGAGGGGTTTCCCTTCGGATGTAGCCGAATGGCTGAAGCCTCTGTGACAGGTAAATGTCCCAATTCAGCCTGGAACTTTCTCTACACGACGGGCTGAGCGTGGTTAGCTATAGCTAGCTAGCTTAGCTCGTGTGGGGTGACAGGCAGACGTAACGGAGGAGCTGTTAGCAGGCTAGCTAGCTAGCTAGAGACCAGTAACGTACTAGCTAGGCTGGCTACACTGGCTGAGTAGACAGAAACTTAACCATTTATGAATACATTTGATTTTATGTTGATTTTATGGACGAATGTAGACACGAAGGGGAAAGTGTCAGTGAAGGTGGCTGTGGTATAAATAAGCGTTAGACAAGTTGTGCTAATCGGTTAGCTGGTTAGTTATGCTAGCTAGCGAGACTAACTTAGCCAACAAACTTGTTTGCTAATCCTGAATAATTAGCTAGCTATGTAAGTTAGCTATCTACGTAGGTTTCTGTCTTTCTGATGGATTAGAAAATGATGTGATAAAGTCAGTGAATAGACTCTGTGTTACAGTGAAGCTGTTGTCATTTCTTGGCACTTCGGCGTTTAGGAACTAATGAGTCCAGACCTTAAAAGCCGAAGTTCAGAGAGTCCTCATTTACTAGTCCTGCTAGTGAAGTCTTTGGCTATTTGATGACTGTTTAAGCATTAGGCCTAGTTTATGAAACGTGACCATGTCTTTGTCAGGAATGAACAATATTCACAATATCGTATAATCACACATGCTAATATTCCCCTTACACCATGCTGCCATGCTGTAACTGAAAGCACTGGCGGCCCCTCAGAGTAACGGGCAGTTATTTACAGGGGCGTCGCAGTGAACGGTGTGAATCTCTTGATACTCAGAGCTGTGGATTGGCAAGAAGTTTGACTATACTATGAGATACTTAAGAAGTATGATGATACTATGAGATACTTAAGAAGTATGATGATACCATGAGATACTTAGGAAGTATGATGATACTATGAGATACTTAAGTATGACGATACTATGAGATACTTAGGAAATATGACGATACCATGAGATACTTAGGAAGTATGACGATACCATGAGATACTTAGGAAGTATGACGATACCATGATACTTAAGAAGTATGACGATACCATGAGATACTTAGGAAGTATGACGATACTATGAGATACTTAGGAAGGATGACGATACCATGAGATACTTAGGAAGTATGACTATACTATGAGATACTTAGGAAGTATGACTATACTATGAGATACTTAGGAAGTATGACTATACTATGAGATACTTAGGAAGTATGACTTTACTATGAGATACTTAGGAAGGATGACGATACTATGAGATACTTAGGAAGGATGACGATACTTCAAGGGGGTTATTAATATATAAATCAGATTTAGGATTTTTTTTCATGGTATAAAAATGTGTGTTTACATTGGAGAGGAAGAAGTTAATGGCTGAAGAGTACAGCACAACATCAACCACTGTCTGCCATGAATCTTCACATGTAAATTTTATAAACAAAAAATAAAATAAAAAAAAATTATATAGCACTGCGAAATGTATCATCACAATACTCAAATATGTCGTTATTTTCTTACACCACTAATAATTTCTCACATTGGTCATGATCCTCAATTGGCTCCAATGGACCTAGCCCACCGTTTCTATCGCCGCTTAAAAGAATGGCTTGATTTTACTATCGGTGTTCAAATCTCACGATCAGAATGTTCGGTATTAAAACCCAGCTTTCTGTTTTTGAGTTTGATGATTTCAATGTAATGTTAAAGTCATGCTAGTCTCATTAGGCTCAGAGCCTGCTCGCAGATTTGTTTGTTGTCTCCGTCCAAAAAAAAAGCAGTCCTGGCTCTACTACTGCAGAGAAACTGGTGTTAATGGAGGAGCTCTTTAGTCCAGTTTAGACAGACCTCGACTTTTGCCAATCTTTTCTTCATGGATACTTTCCCAAACATCTCTCAGCCTGCTCTACATGCAGACAAATCCCTGAGGTTTAAAATCCTCTACATTTAGTTTGCTGAACTGTTCATTTTTTTCTTCTGGTTTGGTACTGCCAATGAACCAACCTGTTTGTAGCTAACCCCTAGCACTAGCACTGCTCCTGACACTAGGAGGACAAGGACGTAACGCGTCTCTTCTGATACATGTGAAGCTGGACACCATGTCTTTTCCAAATGCTGCCCATTGCCGGATGGCCAACACACTCTGAGGAATGCATTAGCATAAGCTAACATACACCTGTGCCGGCCTGCATCGCTTTAAGAGTGACGAGGGCAGATAGCACCATCTAGCCACCTGGAGAGAGCACGGCCAATTGTGCTCTCTCTGACTCCGGTCACTGATGGCCAAGTGGCATGGCTCGGGATTCGAACTGACGACACCCAGACCATAGTGGTAGTGTTACTGATTTTTTTTTTTTTTCATTTTTTAAAAATGTATCTTGCTTATGTAGCTTTCCGATACATATGTGAAGCATTGGTGATGTGATTGGTGACAGTGTAAGTCCAGTATTTGTTAGCAGCATTATCCTGGCATCTTCCATTATAAACTAAAGAAGCACAGATCAAATACCACATGAATCCTTGTGTTCTAGGATTCGTTTGGGAAACCCAGCTCATAACATGTTTAAAAATTCATGCATTTTATGAATGCTTGTGAATGTTGTGACATACTAAAACTTGTCTTCGTTCATTTTCCGTAACCATTTTTCAACCTCTCTTTATCCCTTAGAATTTGTTACGGTGTGATTTAGGCAGAAATTTGCTAATAACCTCTGTTCTGATCAGCTGCTCTGTGACGTGCCTCGTTCAAAAAGCCGAATAACTTCAGAAAGGATGAGTGGAGCTAGAACATATGAAGTATATATGGAAATATATGGAAATGTGTTGGTTTCTGTAATGTCGCATGTGGACTGAGAAGTGAACGGTTCTAAATCTACAGCCAGTGAGTGAGAAAATGTTGGTGTACTGTGACAGTGGTCTTTTTACATGTTTCTGCCTTCAGCATTATCGACGTTGCAAAGGCCAGTATTATGTTAACGATTAACAAACTATATGGTGCAGGATGCCTGTGCTGCAAATGCACGAGCGGCCTGCAGACAGTGTGCTCGTTTTTGCCGGGCAGGAAGTTATCAGCTGAGCTGTTTCAGCCAGTGCTGAAGTTTGTTGCCATGCAGCTACAGGGCAGGACTGTGGATCAGCAACGGGCTGTATTATAACTGTTTCCTTTTTCTTCTAGACCCTGACGAATTGAACACATCGTCTGCGGCATCAGCACATGAGTTTGCAGCAGGAAAACCCAACCAGCCACACTCCAGAAGAGGCCGCCCGCGGCCAGACCGCAATCGCAGGTGGGGAGGTCACGATAGACCCCATCCGAGGTCAGGATACTCTAATCCAGCAGGACATGCCAGTGAGAACTCGCATGAATTGCGTGACGCCGCTGCTGCACCAGCTGACAACCCTTCCACCAGGCATGATGTAAGAGGAGGGAGGGGAAGAGGAGGGGGACGAGGAGGTGACAGCAGCCGCAATAATGCCCGCTGGACCCAGGGTCCAAGATGGTTAAGGGCTGGAATTGATGATGGCCACTCAGGGCGGGACCATGGGCAAAACTGGGGCCAAAGGCCCAATGTCCCATCTAATTATAGGCCTTCAGATGTGGAGAATCAACAAAGACCTCCTGGAGGGACCTTCATGGTAGAGGGCCAAGCTGATACAAGAGATACTTGGCCAAAAAGGTCCAGGAGAGGAAGGGGAGAGAGGGCACCGGGGCCGTTTCCCAGAAACACTGAGACAAATAGGGAGAATTGTGCTGAAGCTGGAGGTTCTGTAGCCAATGACGCATCTATTGAACATCTTGATATTGGGCAGGAGAAGAGGAATCAAAAAGGATGGAGAGAAGGAGGAGCCAGTGGAGGAGGAAGAGGGGGAGGGAGGCAGCCAAATCCCACAAAGAAAGGCCCTGTTCTCCACTCCAGTGACAACAGCAACTGGAGAGAGAGAGAGACAACCCACCTGGGAGGACAGGAGGGGAGACGGAGAGAAGAAGAGAACAGAGGAGGCAAAAATGAAGCTAGTCGGAGAGGCGGGAGTGGAAGAGATCAAGGGAAAAGACCCCGGATGCAAGAGCAAGTACAGAGACGAGCCGAGAAGAGGACTGGGCCAATTAAATGCATGGAGGTCCCCAAGAGTAAAGAGACCCAGACAGGTGAGCGCTTTCAGAAGATTGGTGCTGATTTAGGATTGGGCCATTACCTATAGGACCTTTCAAAAGTTAGGACACCTACTTCCCCATAGACCTGCCTCAATCCTGAACAGCACCTTCATTTGATCACAGTAACATGAGCTGACTCACAGATTTTCCTTTCGTGGAGGGCCCATGGAAAAATAATGATAAGCTCTGCTTTTATTACCATTGTAATAGCACCACTGTACTTATGTACCAATCTTACTGAAAAGTGCTGCTGTCCTCTCGGTGTGTAGTTCTCCACAGGTTTGGCTTTCTCAGGTCTTACTGGTTTTTAAAAATGAGCCAGGACTACTTCTAAAGCGCATTTTATTGTTTCTCCAGCTTTGACTCAGGCTAGCAGGGCTTTTGCTAGTGGGTTGGGTGTATGTTAAGTTTTGAGGGTGTAAATTGAACATATCAAGAGTGTTAAGTGGAGATGCACCGAGCAGTCTGACAATTTTCTGTGTGATCAGCCAGAACTGGTGAGCTCAGCGGCGAGAAGAAACAGTAAAGTCAGACAGGTTTATTTCGCTCACTGCATCTGCGTAAACATTAGCAACATGGGACAGTTGAGTGAGTAAATATATCCTATCTAGCCCTGCGTTCACCAGTTGATTGGTCATTTTAATAAAACAATAGATGATGAGAAAGCTTTGTGGGGTGGAAACTCTGGTAAGAGTCAACAGAAAGCCATTTAGCGCTACTAGTTAAACTTTAACATTAGATTGTTACATGCTTTGGATAATATTTATGAGCTTATAATAAGCTTGAAAAAAGTATTTTTCAAGTATTAAATCTTTGTGCTTAATCTACAATAGCTAAAAATGTTCACACACTGATATGTATTTAATAGTGTTAATGAAAAGTTGAACAAGTTGTTGTCATTTATGATTCCTAGAAAGAAAGAACATTGGATTTGGCCACAAAGTCAGTGCAGTCGGTGCATCTCTAGTTTTGGGGTTTTAGAATTGGCTTGTTTTACAGCTGTCTCAGTCTTTGTAAATATATATATATATATATATATATATATATATATATATATATATATATACGATATATAATTTATTATATATGTATATAAGATGAACCCCTACAGTAACCTTGTAATGACCCTCATTAGGAAAGCCTATGTTAGAATCAGTTACAGCATACTGGTCTGCTAAAGTGTGTGTTTTGTGTTCTGTGTTCAGGCTGTCTGATTGAGCAGTTGTCAGAAGAAAAGTATGAGTGCATGGTCTGTTGCGACATCATTCGGGTCATGGCACCGGTTTGGAGCTGTCAGAGCTGTTTCCACGTCTTCCACCTGAACTGCATCAAGAAATGGGCTCGCTCCCCTGCCTCTCAGGCTGATGGTACAGTATTCCTACAGACCCCAGTTCATCTGTAATATCCCACAACTTCCCTCTAAGTGTGATTATCTGTGCTCAAATCTTCTCCATGCTTACTCAGCTGTTGTGGTAGTTTGTTTGCTAAAATTAAGTTAAGTGTTTGTCTGTTTATCACAGTGTTTGTTTTACAGATAGTGGTGAGGGCTGGCGGTGTCCTGCCTGCCAAAACGTGGCATCCAAGGTCCCAACCTCTTACTCTTGCTTCTGTGGTAAGAACCTGCTTCTTTAATAGCTATTGAGCTTTTACATTATGGGCTACTTGGCTGCAGTTTAAGTTTTTGTCTGTGTTCTTTAGTTTTTTCAAACTGTGGTCACTTTTTTAGTTTGTTTGTTTGTTTGTTTAATAAACCTGCAGGGAAAGTAACCAATCCAGAGTATTACCACAGTGAGATTCCACACAGCTGTGGTGATATGTGTGGGAAGAAGAGGACTGGAGGAAACTGCAATCATCCCTGCAACATGTAAAACTACACAGGCACAACCACATCTTAACTGTTCATGGACCATTAAAAGGTTTATCCACCTGCAGGTCTTTTTTGATTGGGTTTTAAAGCAGTGTTGAGTGCTATTTTTAGCTTACAATATCAGCCTAAAGATCATGTGGTTGTTCCATTGACAATAATAGGCAGAATATCGTCTCGATTGTTTCTGCTCTTTGCTCGTAACTTTGGTGAAGCAGGCAGGACATTACTTACTAGAACTACTCTAACACCTCAGTCCACATGGTTTCTTTACTTTGAGTGGCGGTTCTGTATATTTCAGAAGTCCAAAAATGAATGTGTAAAACGTGTCCTTCTTGAGGGGTGGCTCCCGAATGCAAACTACACTTGCTGACTGTAGAGGGGAGAGAGATTTTGGTCAAATTGCTATTTGCAAGAGTGCAGTATTCACATTGTCAGAGTTTTTTTATTAGACTACCTAAAGACTACACTACAGTATTGTCTGCCTTTACGTGGCATAGACCTGTCAGAAACAACTGAACCCTATGCTGTGCACATAACATAACCACATCTAACTGCAAGTGTGGCACGTTTTGCTCAGTGGGTGAGGCCGTGCTGGTCGTCTTGGTCAGAAACATGCCTCAATTTAAAGAAAATAATTAAATTCACATTCACAATGTTAGTCAGATCAATCCCAATTGACAGAATTCTGCTGAAGAAAGCTCACATTTTTCTTTTCTTCCTCCTCACAGCTTATGCCATCCAGGGCCCTGTCCTCAGTGTCCAGCATTTGTCACCAAATCATGCATTTGTGGAAGAACAAGGTACTAAGCATTGCCGTCTCAAATGCTCTAATAAGAAACCAAGTCATCAAAACAAAAATGTTTTTTCTCTTGACTGCACGTCTGTGTGTGTTTGTGTGTAGTAAGCAGGTGCGCTGCAGTCAGACTGACTTCCTGCGCTGTGAACAAGTGTGTGGTGCTTTGCTGAACTGTGCAGAACACCGCTGCACCCAGATTTGCCACCAAGGCATATGCCAACCCTGCCAGCTCCTCGTCCAGCAAGGTAAGCATGCCTCATAAGGTTACAATGAGTTAAAATTAGGTCAAGTCATCTTTTATACAGCAAGGTTATTACTCTAGATAGATATATAGAGTACCAGTCAAAAGTATGGACACAGATGGTTGAATAAGTACTGGCCATCATCTTTAAATCATTTGATCTAAATGCTATATTTTTTCAAATAAGAGAGAGCATATTTTCAGATAACAGGCCGCTAGAGACACAGGGGTATCCACTGTAGTTAGGATGCCATGGCTAGGGGGTGAGTTGGTCATATAGGCTATAGGCTATTCGAAATGTTTATTGGTCTTGCTAAATGACAAATGTTTATGTATTAATATACATTTAACATACTGTAGTTGCGTGGTTTGAGAGGTATTTCCACCCTCACACACTCACATTGCAATGGTCCTACAACTAACCTATTTGAAACCCCCCACCTACAACATCTCAACCACAGTGGATACGTGTGTCTATGCATTCGGATGTTTTAAGATGATGATCAGCACACATTCAACCAGGTGTGTCCAAACATTTGACTGGTACCATACATATCATTTGACATTGCTAATGTACATCTCGAGTTGTCTGCTACTCCAGCTTACATACTGCCACTCTTTATCGCTTTGTCTCTGTGTTCTACAGTGTGTTACTGTGGCGTGGTGCACAGGGAGGTGCCATGTGGGACTAACCGGGACAGCTTTGATGGCATTGGACATTTCTCTTGCAACAAACCCTGTGGAAAGTAAGTGCAATCTTCATAGAAAACCAGTGCCAGTACAATGGGACACTCTGGAGCAGCTGCACATGAGCCTAAGGTGATGTAGGGCAATGTAGCTCCAACCAGTGTCTTTAACAGGAGTTGGAGTGGTGTTTGTTTCAGAACTAATCATTCAACATCACTGAAAGTTTTGTGGCTGGATTTAATCATAAATCAGGAGTGTCTGGTTTCAGGCCTGGAGGAATTAGTACACTTCTCTTCTCAAGCATTATCGATTAAAGTCAGATGCTGCCAGATTTAGTAGATGTGCACAAGCAGAAAAGTCACCAAACCCCTGCCACTAAGCAAATTGGCTCTAATATGGCATTTTCCATGTATGTGAAATCTCTAGGATGCTGGAGTGCAAGATCCACCGTTGTCAGCAAACGTGTCACACTGGCCAGTGCCAGCCATGCCCTCGCTCGCCCAAGCTAGTTCGCAGCTGCCCCTGTGGACAGACAGCCCTGGCTAAGCTGTTGGAACTTGGCTATCCAGAGAGACGGAGTTGCACTGACCCCATTCCCTCCTGTGGCAAAATATGCAGCATGCCACTGCCTTGCGGCGATGCTGGTAAGTGTGTATGTGTATATGTGAATGTGGAGGTATCTTGGGATTGACATCAGCACTGGGCTTTTGGACTTTTCCATTGTACTGTGTGTTGGTCAGTCCAATGAGTGCTGTAAATACAATAAAAGTTTACTGTATTAACAGAATAAAAATAACATCTAAATGACCAACATGGGTAAGATTATGTCTATTAGAGGTTTTGAATGTCGGTCTCAATTTGTGATTCACTTCCGACCCTCCCACCCTTCTTCTCTTCCTCAGATACAGTTCATCTGTGTGATAAGCTTTGCCATGAGGGCAGCTGTGGCCCATGCTCTCTCACCTCCACTATTAAATGCAGATGTGGCAGCAAGACCAAGGTTGGTTACTTAGTCAGTCATTTAGTACATGACTACATGTGTGGTAAATATCTGCTTCGGGTACCATAATAATTATACACTCCCCTCTTTCTCAGGCGGTTCCATGTACTACAATTCAGAATGAAGGTAATCAGTGCTTTTACCTGGTCTATTATCTGAGGTAATTTAACATAAATCATGATACATTATATTGTTATTCAAGCATGAATGTTTTTTTTTTTTCCACTGTAGAAGAGTTGATGTTTACCTGTGAAAAACGCTGCAGTAAGAAGCGTTCCTGTGGCCGGCACAAGTGTGGAGAGATGTGCTGTGTGGTAAGAAGGCCATTTTTTGCAATTAATACTAGATGTAACAAGAACTTCAGCAGATTGAATGGAACGCTTACCTGTCTCTTTCTCTCATGAATCAGGATATTGAGCATAAATGCACAGCGATTTGTGGATACAAACTCAACTGTGGTCTACATCGGTGCCAGGAGCTTTGTCACCGTGGAAATTGTCAGCCCTGCTGGCAAACTAGTGAGTATTCAATCCTTATAACCGCATCCAGCACCCTAGAGCTTCTTTTTCTTCTTCCTTTCTGCTGTCCCCTTAGTCCTTTTGTGTTTATGTAGATGCACTGATGCTAATTTGTGGAAAACAGTGATTTCTTTCTGCATGATTTATTTAATCCATAGGTTTTGATGAGTTGGCCTGCTACTGTGGCGAGACAGTGATGTTTCCACCTATTCCATGTGGCACCAAACCACCTGAGTGCAAAAAGCCCTGCACTCGCCAGCATGACTGCGATCACCCAGGTACACAGACCAGAGACTATCAATCAGGTCATCAGCAGGTTTAGCAAAGATGTCTTGCATAGGGATGCACTGATTCTGGAAATAATGTGGTATATTATTCTTTATTTATTTATGCACATACGGTGCAAAAGTCTCAGACCACCATTCATTTATTTTATTTCTCAGGCAAAATGGCTGTAATAAAGCTTTAAATTTTTCACCATCAGGAAGGAAAAATAAGACCAAAGAAAACACATCGCTACTGTCCATTGAAAAACCTGGATCTCCATTTTTGTCCGTTTTAGTTTTCTCCATTGTTTGAACCCTGTAGCTGCTCTGAACACTGTGTACATAATTGTGGATGAATAGAACAACAGAAATGCTCTAAATTACTTGGAAAAAACATTTTACATTGACTTCTGTTTTCCAAGTTCCAATGTTCCAAGTTAAGAACATTTTCTGCCTTCTCATGTAAAGTCACTATTTTGGAGATGTTTTTCATTGGACAGCCCCGACAATACTACAATAACACTGAAATTTCTTATATTTAAGAACTTAAATATAATAAATTCGATAATGAATTTCTTTAGTTCGTCCACCCTTTACAACAATGTTTTTTTTTTTGGCAGAAATCTGCAAAGAGAACTTTCCACACAAAATTCAGTCTTTCATTCATTTATTTATGTATATGAATGTAATCAATTAAATAATAGAACATAGGTAAAACCCAAGAAAGCACTATAAGATTACTGCTTCTATTATAGCTACACTACTGTATACAGTGGAAATGCTCAGGATGGTGCTAGGTTGACAATCATTTTGTTTCTGTAGACAATTATTCATGCTCGCACATTGTGATTGTATGCATTTGGTGAACTTCTCCTGCAGTTTTCCACTCCTGCCACAGTGAGGAGCAGTGTCCTCCCTGTACATACCTCACCAAGAAGTGGTGCATGGGCAACCACGAGGTAACAGAACACCATTGAATATTTTTGAAAGATTAGTGGACGCAGAGCTTTGTATTGATTTATTTTATTAAGCAATAAAAGCCAATTGTACACTTGTACTTAATAGTTTTAAAAACGTCTTACTCTGCATTCACTTCCTACAGCAAAGAAGCAATATCCCATGCCACATCCAGCATATTTCATGTGGTTTGGTGTGTAATAAGCCGTTGCCAGGTTGCTCCCATCACTGTAAGAAGATCTGCCATCGTGGGGAGTGTGGTGCAGATGGCGAGTGTAAACAGCCTTGTCTTCACCCCAGGCCTGAATGTGGGCATCCCTGTAATGCCCCATGCCACCCTGGCACCCCCTGCCCACGCACCAGCTGCCCTGCCAAGGTACCTGCTTTGTCTCAACAGATGCTTCTGCCTGTGAAAACCCTTTGTTCGTGCTTAAAGCTGCCACTGTGGCAAACCTTTGCTGCGTTTATGGCAACAGATGTAGAACACATAAGCAGTAAATGTTTGTTTGATCATCAGGTGTCCATGCAGTGTGAATGTGGCCGCAGGAAAGAGACCATGCCCTGCACAGAGGCAGCCAATTCTCAGCAGAGGTCAGTTGTCCAATTAACCCATACTGACTCCCGCCTTAAATATAGGGATAGATTCAATCAGAGCAGAAACAGAAATCTCAGTGCTGATAAGGGCGTAGTTATGGTGTGACCACTGCAGCTGAGCTGAAATGGAAGTCCTTGATGGTGGAAGAAACATTAATCGAATGTTTGTGTTTGGCAAACAGATATGCTGCCATCGCTGTGGCAAGTAAGCTGTCAGATATGCAGCTGGGAGAGTCTGTTGATATCGGTCTGATTACTAAGAAGGAGCAGAAGCAGGCCAGGTAACATCTGAGAAGTTTGAGTTTTGGTTTTTGCATTGTTGCTTGTTTGTCTGTGGACAGCAGGGGGCGACAGGCAGTCAAAATTATTACTGCACCTTACATATTAACGGCTCTTCAGTTCTTTTGACCTTTGTCTTTTATAGGTTGGAATGTGATCAAGAATGTGCAGCTCTAGAGAGAAATCGGTGAGCTTGTTTCCAGTTTCTGTGTCTAAGCTTTCAGTCCATTCTGGTACTCTAGGCAAAGTATTCCTCATTTTGGAGAACTTGAGTGTCTGAAACGGCTCAGATTCATGGTTTCTGGTGTTCTCTTACAGGCGTCTGGCTGAAGCACTGCAGATTGATCAGTCAGTTGATCCTTTCAATGCCAAAGCCTCCACATGCAAATACAGTGACTCTCTCAAAGATGATGCAAGGTTTGTTCAGCCTTCAGTTCTAACTATGCGATCCAGTTGATCCTGGATGCAGGCATATATTAATTGATCAGGGGGATAGCTTGATTCAACCTGATTCAGTTCTGATCCTTTAGTTTTTACCACTGTGTTCTAGCACAATTAGCAGACATTATTCACATTTACTTTAGTATTAGTAGCAGATTTTGGCCAAATTGTCTAACTGGCTCAGTATTAGATGATACTCAGTATAAAGATACTTAATTCAGACATTGAGTACTGCAGACCCAGTTACTTTCTTTAAAAATCTAAATCCTAAATTCTTTCTTTTTCTTTTTCTTTTTTTTTTCATACAGAAAAGAATTTCGATTTGTCAGTGAGGTGGAGGAGGAGATCAAGAATCTAGTTGAACTTGCAAACAAGGTAAAAAGGCTCTTTTTTTAAAGTCCCTTTACATGCAAAAATAAACATGTCCGTTTTAAACATTGTTAATAAGGTTATTAAAAGGTTAATAATGTCCACTTGCGCGTCCTTTTTGTTGGCATGGATGTTAAGCAATGCAGCCACTACAGGGCAGTTGATATATATATACACACACAAATATAAGCGAAATTAATGAGGAGTACAGACAGAAGGCTCCATCCATATCCATATTTAACATTGATCATAAATGAGCCTTAAACATGTTTACCACTTATGCCTTTCAGAACATGTCCTGAAGCTTCTCACATTGCAGCGTTTCTCACAGCTGTGTGTTTGTGCATATTCTCCAGGGCAAGCAGCAGAGGAGGCATCACAGTTTTCCACCTATGAAGCGAGAGCAGCGAAGAATCGTCCATGAACTGGCAGAAGTTTATGGCGTGGAGAGCGTCAGCTATGACAGTGAACCCAAACGCAACGTGGTCATCACAGCCATCAGGTCAGTGCTGAACTTTCTTTCTTTTCTTTTTTTTTGGGGATGGTCCAAATGTCTCCAACATCACCTGTCTACCTGTCCAACATCTCCACTTCAACAGTCTCAATAATGCAGCACAGTAAACTGCTGCTGAAATTAGTTTTGATTAGTTGCCCAACAAAAAAAAAATGTCCTCATAAGGTATGAAATGAGGTCGTGAGCTTGTGATGATGGTATTTAGGTCATCTCTCTAGGCTAGGCAGAGGTGGACAGCTGTTGGGTGCAACAGTATGGCCTAATGTGGCAGAATGCAGACTATTTTTTTTGTGCCCTCCTTTCTGAATAACGACACAAAATAATTACTTTGCAAGTGTCAGACAGCTTGTGGTAGACATTGTTTAATGTGATGTGAGTCTAAAGGTCGACATGCATGGCATCACTATGACTCCAGCGCCTTTATCTGCTACATGTGATACTGGACTTTGATACTATGGGAAGAGTTCAGACCTGACCGTTTGTTGTGGTATATGTACAGGGGGCGGTCTGTGTGCCCGAACACCACTCTGACTGCCTTGATTGAGAGAGAGACTGCAGCCAGGGCCCCTCCACCCATTGCCCATATCAAACAGTACAACAGCAAGTAAGTCACTGGCTCAGATTTGTGTTGATGAGCTCTATGGTAGAATCACTACATGACTCTTGGTTGTTAAAAGTGGATGTTGTCACTGTGGCAACAAAGCCTCTCTTTGGATGTTAATGCAAATTTGCCAAAGCAAAATGCCTCTTTAGAGCCAACAAATATATACCAAAAAAGCTGGGGCTCTCTGGTAGGGAGCAATTTAGTGAACGAAGAAAGAGAACAAAAAGGCACCCAGTGTCCAAAAAGAAATAAAATGCATTATTTACTCCATACAAAATCCAAAAATAAAGTGACCCACATTGCAGTGGGCTTTTTAGTCTGCAGCCTACACTGAACAGCACCACAGCCTACACCGGTGTGGAAATCTGTTTTATTCCAGTTTCAAACCATTTCTATTCAAATATCATTAAAATATGGAACCAGAAGGTTTTGATACAGCAGTGAAGGTGGAAACACTTGACTGCTGAAATCCTTTAACCCATAAAAGCCCACAGTGATGTCTGTATATGTGTGTGTAACAGACCCTTATAGCACTTTGTCTTTCACTTTAACTCATAAAGTCCCTAAGTGACATACACTTCTAGACTCGTCTCAGGACAGTTGTGAATGTGTGTTCGTGATCTCAGAATGTTGGCGTGCTTCTGTAGTACTTGAGCTAATTTTACAATCCAACCCATTTAAATATTTAAACACAGTACAAAAAAAGTAAAAAAAAAAATAAAAATGGACTCGTAACTATCTGCCACTATTAATATCACCATTATTAGCTATCTGTTGTACCAGGTTTGGTAATTTTTAGCATTAATGTTTAAATAGTTCTGACCAGAGGAGGATGGGTCCCGCTTGTGAGTCTTGGTTCCTCCTACAAATAAATCTGACTTGACTTGACTTGATATATTACATAAAACCAGTTTTGACCCCATTTCTTGAACATAATGATGAAATACAACTTTTACGTCCTTGAGCTTGAAATTAACCTTAAAATAATTAGAGGTAGCCATGTGACCTTTATCACATTACAAAAATACAATAATGAGCTGCTCACTAAATTTAACAGATTTTATTATTTTGCACAATATTCAAAATGTATGGGTTAAGATCCAAAATGAATGTCTGGTGTTGAAATGTTTGTGTCGTTTTGTTTATTTCAGGGTTGACGGTAGCAATGCATGGCCGAAGCATGATAAAGAAGATCCCATCGATTATTTTGATGTTCAGGATTGATTAAAGATGCTGTACTAGTCACTGTAACCAGATTAAATAAAACAAGTCACATGGTGAGTTGGAAATCCGAACATCTTCGAAATGTTGTCTCTGTAAAGAAATATTTCACTGTGGGTAGTTGGCAAGCTGAAAAAATCAACGTTACTTTGATTTGTCTTGTTAAAACATACGCTTTCATGCCTTCAATACAGTTTTCAGTGGCCATTAAAGTGGTACTGTGCAAGAATTGGTATTTGTTGCTTGTGGGCTCTGACGTACAGTCAGAAAATGGAATTCACGCTTTGAGCCACCGCTAAAGGACGCACTTTATACATGCATTCTACAAGCTGAGAGATACAGAACCACCACTGAATGTTGAAGAATCATGTGGTCGAGTAATTTAAAGGATTTTACACAAATCTGACCCAGGTTACACAGAGTTCTATGATTCTCATGAGTGCAGTCCTGTTCACTTTCCCAAAGTTACCGAGCCCTGAATAACAATGATGGCAGTGCTACTTTCCCTATTACAGTCAGTGGAGCATCAACATGATGTTAAAGCTGCTATTTTGAGGTACAAATGTTACATAATGCTGCTTTAAGTACAAGTTACTTATTTTTCAGGATCTCTTTTCCAAAGAGATTAAACACAAGACTGTCCTCTTGGGCGATTGTAAGATACAGAGAAAGTGAGACTTCTAATAACCATGTAAGAGCTGGTAAACCACCAACAATACTCTAAACAGCATTGAAATATTCAACCTAGAGAGATGGACAGCAAGGAAAGAGTTGCTGTAGTCAAGTCTAGAGCTGACCAGGGACTCAACAATAGTACCTTTGGGAAGGGAACTTAGGAGCCTTCCTTTCCCCAGTTTGAGGAGGAATCTGCATGACATGAGCTAAGAGCAGTAATTGGTCATCCACATGATAACTGTTGGTCATCCATGAATCCATTTCTGATTCTGCTTTTTTTCCCCTCCCCATTTGCTGGTGCAAAATGAATCAGTGATGACCATCTTACTCTGTTTAATAGATTAACCTATTATAAATCTATACTGGCATGTGTCCAGCTGGCCAGGTAGATTATTTGTTTTGGAGTGAACGCTGTGGAGCTGATCGAGAAGCTCTTACTAAGAAACGCAACCCGACACAAATGAAGAACGGTTACAGAGCAAGCTGCTGGTGTTCTCAGAACAGACCTCAACATCATTTAATGTGTTTGGGAGAATTTGTCTGGCGAGAAGCTGAAAACCGTCTAATTTCACTGAACTGTCTGAAGGTGTGGGAAATTCTCCTTGCAGATTTCTGCAGAAATACTTAAAAAAAGAGTCTCATGGCAGAAATTGAAATGTCTTCTATGAGAAGCAAATGGTGTAGACAAGCTCTGAACATTCAGATATTGGATTTAGTAGGTTAGGAGATGTATTGGAAGGATTTTTAGTAGGTTGTCTGCTTTTTCTGAAGCAGAGAAATGATTATATTCTGCCTAATGCTAGTTTAGACTTGTAATGAACTAAGGAGGGCTCTCTGCATTATCTACTATATGGAGAAAAGTATTGGGACATTCATACTGCTCATTCATTGTTTCTTCTGAAATCAAGGGTATTTATCCTGCTTTTTTAGAGTAACTCTCTGCTGTCCAGGGAAGAAGGCTTTCTACTAGATTTTGAAGCATTGCTGTGAGGACTTGGTTGCATTCAGCAACAACAACAGTTGGGATATTGGATGATCTCCACCCCAACTCATCCCCAGCTCCCCAGCTCATCCCAAATGTATTGGATGGAGCACCATTCATCATTCCGGAGAACACAGTTCCACTGTTCCACAGCTCAATGCCAGTGGGCTTTATACCTCTCTAGCTTACGCCTGGCAATAGGTTCATGTTCAGGTCATCTGCTCTAGAGAGTCCTATTCTATTGGTAGTACTTTCTCTACTACTCGACTCGACAAGCTCTATGTATGTGTGTGAATTTAGCTGAATGCATCCATTAGAAGGGGTGTCTACAAACATACAGTGTATGCAGTATATTCATACACTACAGTGTAAGAAGTGTTAAAGGGGTTCAGGGGGCCTGAACCTTCACATGTTCCAGTGTTGGACACTGGGTGGCGCTTAAGTGACTCACTTCAGAGAATGATACGCCTGTAAGAAAAGGCGTGCTTCATTTACTTGTTTCAAAGCTGCACGTCAGTTCCACATTAACACACTTACCACCTGTTACTGTGTGTTGATTAACCAGATTTCATTAGTGTGGAGCTTTTGTACACATCTGAACCCGGTCAGTGTACACATCTGCATACTGCCATACTGAACAGCATGCCTTGCCTTAGTACACCACCAAAACATACTGTATTTCTGTTGGAAGCGGACACAGTTTATCCTACCTCTCTCCAACCCTCCTCCCCTCAGTGTCATTAGTAGTATTTGCACAGGTATTTTAGCTCATCTTTATATAGCTTACCTTAGCATCAGCAATGGCTCAACTTGGATGGTTTTCAGTATGATTTCTTAACATTTTCTCATTAAATTGGTGGAATTTTCATCCTTGTGTTGATTTTGGGAGGTGATGCCATGCTTGGTGTCATGAAAGCATTTTTCTAGTAGTGAGAACTGCCCTAGTTGGAGTTGCTGCTTCAGTCTTCTCTAAGCTAAAGCTGCCAAACTTGGTCAGATGTGTCAGATATTTGCCTTTAGTCTTCCGTTATTTTAAGGGTGGTTACCCCCCACTGCAATCTGCTCGAGGTTGTTTTTGCATGGTAGTTTTCCTTAAAAATCCCCAAATATATGGGAACCTTTTTCCAGTGTATATTTCCTGGCAAAGTATGTGCAAAGGACATGTAGATTCCACAGATTCCAAAACGCTAGCTCTGCAAGCTGATCACAGAAACTGGGGACCTGTAGCAATAACACACACTTTTAAGCCCATGGAATACAGTGTCAAAAGAGGGTCAACAGTCAGGACAGAGGAGGTGTTTCGGAGTTAGTTTTTTTGGCTGTGCGCTGCATATTTGAAGAGGGCTGACTTTTATTGCGTTGTATTGAAAGACCTGTGGTTTACCTAATATCAACATGCACAGCCCTGAGTTGAGGCCTTGACCTTATAGTCACTGTTTAATTTCAAAACCACAACTACAAATCTTTGGATGATGTACTTAATTTAGCACGTATCTCTCCTGTTCATGAGATACTCCAAGCATGCAGAGGTAAACTCTTGAGAACTGCTTTTAAAAGAAAGATTATATTAGGAAAGACTATTAAATCAGGTGAAGAACCTGCATGGAAAGGGTTCTTGAAAGTTTGCATAGTTCTATGTAGAACTATTGCCTTTAACAAGGTACCCTGGAAGAAACCTCTACTACAAACGACATGAGCTTTTAGGCTGGGCCAAGATTTTCCCTCACTGTTTAAAGAATAAGCAAGGTCTTCAGATATGTTCTACGTACTGTAGCCAGTGTTAAACCTCGGTCTGAGCTGGAATTGTTGTACTTGGGACTACACTGTACCTCAAATAGTTATATCCTGAGGTTTTCAGATCAGGCTTTTAGGCTCATATTCACAGAGATACATACAGAGATACATGCATACATGGAGCACTCAGATAACGTCGTATCTCAGACCTTAGGTGATGGCTTATTCAGTCATCGCTATGAAAAGGCCAGGTGATACATTTCAAACTTTTATAAATACTCTATAAAGACTTCTCAAACATCGGCCTAACAATCAGCAGCCATGGATGACTTTAAGCAGCCTCCAGTCACTCTGAAAATTTCAGTAACTGATGCTCACGAAGCAGGAGAAGGCTATTAGACTAGATGCGCTGTTCTACTACTTGTGCAGCGACACCTGCACTAATATGAAATTTGTGGAAGAGATATCAGAATCATGGATTCAGTGAAATACCAGCAAACCCTGGAAGCATCACATGTTCTGTAAATAAGCTGAAGATGAAGAGAGGAGGGCTTCTACTGCAAGATAATGATCATAAGTGCACGCCTCAAAAGCCACAATGGACTGAAGGTGAAGGTAAAGGTGACAAAGCCTTAATTTAGAGTTGGGTGGATCCAGTTTTCTTTTGAGAATTGATTATGAAAACTGTTAATACTAATTTCAGCAGGAAATTGGAATATATGTGTATATCTGCAGCTCTGCTCTCCATTCTGAATGTCTATTTTTTTTAAATAAATATATTTAAAATGTTTTATTTTCCTTTACAGTTTTCTATTCATTATTTGTGATTTTATAAAATTGTGAAATTGCACAGGTCTGTTATATTAGACTAATTTCATATATCTTTATGCCAGCCAGTGGATTAACTTGTAAAATAAAAAATAAATAGATCATAAAAGTTCTATTATTGTGATAAGATCAAGAATTACTTTTTAAAAATACACTGAATACACAACTGTAACTAAGTGGTCCATTACACAGACGTGACAGTGAAATACTGACAAATATAAGCCTCACAGCCACATTTACGTCATACTTTATTGCCTTATTGAATAATAGAATTATGATTATATTAATATATAATTATATATATATATTATTAAAATATACCAATTTTCTCCAAACACATCCATCTTTATTTATTTGTCATTTATGGTTGTGACACCAGTTTAAATGCAAAAGAACTGGGTGAAGACTGATCAGACTCTGGAGAGGTGGTCCACTCTTCTACTGTGCAGCAACACCTGCACAAATATGACCCTTACAGACGAGGGGGCAGAAGAAAGTGAGTTTTCAGCCTGATGCACTTTGGAAACAGGTCCTTTGTATAAAATCCATCTCATGTAAATATTTATTCATATATGTTTATTCACATTTCTAAAATAATTACTGATATATAAACAGTGTATTATCAGTTCTCATTATCTGAGAAAATGTGTGCACAAAATAAATTTGCTATTTATATTAATTAGCTCAATTTTAATTAATAAGCTGTGTTTTGACAAAATATATAATATTTTTTATTTAAGTAATATTAATATCGGTCTCTCGATTTACAAGCCTTGGTATCACTCGGTATCGGCCAGTCAGTGAAGTCAGACGGATCATCCAGCTCTGCTGTAATTTGCTGACGCTCCCTCCTCCCCCGGTGCTGGAGGTGGTTTGGCGCGCCTGCGCCGCAGCCTCTCCCCGCTCAGCCTGCACTCTGCCCGGCCTCAGCCTCAGCCTCCACTCCGCTCCGCTCTGCTCCGCTCCGCCAGCACCAGCCACCCGCTCCGAGAGAAGCAGCCCGCAGCCCACCCACAGCACCCAGCCTCAGCTCACCTCTCAGGGGCTGCAGCACCGGCTACATTACCGCCATGGAGAGAAAGGTAGGAGACTTAGCTAGCATCCCTGTAGCATCTCTGCTTTCTTCTCTACTTAAACTGTTCTGCGGTTTTCTGTGTTGTTGCCACAAGTGAAAGTCTGCCACACACACACACACACACACACACACACACACTCACACACTCGCCAGCCCAGCTCTCCGTAGTGTGTGTAGCCTAGCCGCGGAGCACTGGCGGTGGGAGAGAGAGGGAGAGAAATATGGAAAATATGAGGTGAACGGAGTGTTTGGTTGGTTTATGTTGAGGTTGAGCGGCACGCAGAGGCTGCGAGTGTGTGTGTGTGTGTGTGTGTGTGTGTGTGTGTGTGTAACGAGGCTACAGTAAGTCTGGCTCCACTGCAGTCAGGAGAGGCTTGTTCACCTTGGTTTCAGGCACTGAGCCACTTGAGGAGGGAGTAGTAGTGAGCTACCGGTCGCAGTGTAGTGGACAGACCGCTGGAGAGTGAGGAGTGTGAGGAGTGTGTGTCCCTTCCTTCAGCTCTGCCTCATCCTCTTCTCCCTCTTCCCTCATGTCAAGTGGATTTAACAGCCTCTCACTTCTCCCTCAGTGTAAACACACACACACACAGAGAGAGAGAGAGAGAGAGAGAGGTTATGAGGCTCCATGAGTGAGGGGGACAGGGGAACAGATTAGGATGAAGGGCAGGGTTGAAAGGAGGGCTTGCCAGACCTCTGGTAAGAGAGGGATGACCGTGCTGTTGATCAGTACAATGAGTCAGACGTCAGTAAACTAACCCAGCCAGCCCAACACTGTAACCACACTCTCCGGCCGGCCTGTAAATACACGCAGAATTACAGCAGTTTCCTGATATGATACCATTTTCAGTACCTTAAACGTAACCAGGGCCTTGTATTATATATATATACATACATACATATTAAAGGGTAATTTCACAGATGTGTCTAAATCTCTAAGAATTTGGGCGATAAAATGTAAACAAAGTCATTCCCAGTGGTTCGCTTACGAACAGCTCGGTTCCTGAGAAACTCACAGAGTCCCAATCCCTCACAGTGGGGGCGATAGGAACCAGAAGTCTGAAGAGATGACGTGGATGAAATGGTGACGAATAGATTGGTTGATCGCACTGATTGTTTTCTGACAGTATTTGAAAGTCATGTCATGCCAGAGAGATTTTAAGGTAAAATAGTCCCTCAAAGAAAATGTTTAGAAAACTAGCACTTTGATTTGCTGCTATTTTGCCATTTACGTGATCAGGTTACAGCCACAGAGACTAATGCTCCACCAACAATAATTAAGTTGTTTGTATTATGTAACATTCTGTTATATTGTTTGTCAGAGGACCCCGAGCCGCCCCCCCAAGACCCTGTCACAGGTAAATCCCTGCCCCTCAGCCTTATGTGCTTCCCTTCCTGCAGGAGGTTTGGGGGGTCAGACTATGAGGTGCCCTACTTGGGATATATTTAGTAACTGTTACACAATACAATCAGACGAATTCTTGTGGATGTAGGGTTGCCAAATCACATGGGTCAGGTTAACTTCTGGAGGTGCTGCCTTTGGCAAAACCCCTTGTTGTAGAAATTCTTATGGATGGTGATTGTACTGGTGTTTATTAAACCGTAGCTATTCCTACATTATGCTTTGGAACAAGCACTTCCTGAAGCAGCCAGTCAAAGACGAGTACTTAATTAAACATGCCAGGTCAATTTGAATGTTAGTTTTGAGTACCCAAATACTCGAACTGCCTTCCACCCCTTGACGGTACTCCCTGCTGATATTGGGGCTAGAAATGAGCCTGAAATAGGCTTTACATAACCTCGTTCAGCAGTACCCGGGCTGGCTGCCATTTGTGTCGTTTTAAATCATTTTCTGAATTTTTAACACAATAAGATTCTCGCTTTCACCCAAAAAACATATTTTACTTGGTCTCTGATTAAAGAAAGTAATGACTAACAGTTGCAGATTTAAACTGGACAAACTGAATGAGGCCACACACTCACTTGAGAAAGAAACACAGGGTATCCATCAACACTGAAAGCCTTGTAAATCTTTTAGGCAGCGATGGAAACATGGCAGCATACGGTAAGTGCCGATTCTACTTACTGATCTGTTGTTTTGCTTTATGTGCCGTTTGAGCATGAACTTCTTCAGCAGCAGATTTACACCAGTATAAAAAATATTCAACCAGTCAGTTCCATTTCATTCCATGAGTAGAGTGGTCACTAGATAATCTGTGGAAAGAGGTTCTGAACATTTCGCAGTACATAATATGGACTGGGAAAAGAGGGCTGGAACCAGTATTGGCACATTTAAAAATACTGTACTGAAAAGTTGAGTATGGTGATTCTCTTTAAGCAAGCCCTGGCCAAGATAACAGCATATAAACACAGAAACTACACCCAAAGTAATAGGTAGAGAATAGATACACTTACACATACATCTGAGTAAACATATGTATAAACATTTGTGACCGTTCATTTCATTCAAAGTCATTAAAAGAAATCGAACAAACTGCTATGATCTAAAATATTTCCATGTGAGAGGTGCACTGTTTATACAAAGACCTATTTGTTCATATGAATTCAGACAAATATGAAGGAAGCTGACCGATCATTTCTTTATACCCGTATATTTGACGTCACACTGAAAGTGTGGAACCCAACCAGTCATTTCAGTGATGAGTTGACTCGTGTTACAAATCTCAATGCAGAATAACAAACAGAATCCAGTGAGTGCATGTCTGTACAAGATAGGTCCCACAGTCTAAAATAGGTAAAAATGTAGTAAAAAAAAAGTGAGTAAAATTTCAAATAAACATCGTCATGTTGCCTAGCCCTACCCCAAAGCGTTACAGTTTACCAAAGGTCCTTCCCACTGTCAAGATGCATCATCAGAAGGGAGTTGTCCTAGTCTGGGTAGACTGGGTACCCCTTATACTGTGACTTGAGTTTGTGTAAAAGCCACGAAAGTGAGATCACCACCTTTCAACAGCCCATGGTCTGCAGACGGGCCGAAAGGGTTATTACAAACTACTACCAGGGAATAGCCCCTGTAGTTGCCAGAAGTCCCTGTAAAGAAAAAGCCTTTATGATGATGCTCTAGTACAATGTTAGCACTAAGCTAACAGCAATGCACAGACATACTTGTAAAATGACCACTCACATTCACAGCCAGGGCCAAAGACCTTCCAGAAGGCCCGGAGTGATGTTTCCAGGTTGATCCCACTGAACGTTCCATAGGCCTTCATTTCTGCTCATGAAGTCCTAACCAATGGATGAGCTTGCTTGGTTGTATCTACACAGATACTGTGGGACTCAGACTAGTCATCAGACAGTTTTCCATTTGGCATTTGAACAATGTGCACCTAATAGGAACTTAATAGTATAATAGGACCAGCACTGTAATACCACAATACTGTAATTCTCAGAGTTTCAATACAGTGTTCATCACACTGAAGACCTAGAAGACCCTGAGGGTTCCCCACTTTCAAAAACAGTGGGAAACAAGCTGTTGAGTGAATGTATGGTCACCACACCTTCACCCCATGTAGAGAGAAGAGGAGCCAGAACTCCAGCATGTTGCTGCTGTGAATCATGACTTTAGGGCTGTGGCTGAGGTAGCATCACAGCAGTAGCTGCAGAAAGCAGTGCGGAATGCACTCTGCCTGTCGCATTACTTCTGCATGGCCGCACTGCAGGAACTCCTGCTGTGTGAAGCGATGGAAGGAGCCCGTTATATTACAAGGCCACTCCACGCCCGTGTATATGTGCGATAACTTCCTGTGAAGTCGTTTGTCTTGGAACTCGAAATGGTCCTGAAGGAAGGGCGGAAGTACTTCGATGCCGGCTAAGAGATCATCACAGTTAACTCCACCTCACGATGTAGGACGTAGCACCGACTGAAGGTCCAGATGTTAATGCAGCTTCTCAGACGATGTTCATCTACGGTTTTGTGCGTCCTGTATTCATCAGATTCCATCCCTTGCTCAGATTCCATCCGGACTGATTTACATCTAACTGCCCCGCTGGAATGTGTTGCGTCTGTGCGCGAGAGAGAGAGAGGAAGAGGAAGATAGTACAGTAGTACGATACAGGGAATATGGAGGCAGTGTTGTGTTCACACTCTGCTTTAATAACACAGGTTTCACATGTTTCTTTGCTTGGTTTATGGCTCTCATTAAAAAGGAAGTGGCTCTGAACTGAAGGCTTTAACAGTAGTGCTTATGAATTCTACCCAAGGCCTCGTTCTAGCCAGCTTAGATCACCTAATGAAGAATTTACTACTGCATTGCATTCCGAAGCTGGATTTCGGATGAAAGGTGGCTTGTTTTGTGTAATGCTGGATCATTGTGCCCTCAGGACATGAGCTGTGCATTCAGTTTAATACATTCATACACTGTTAATGTTAATGTTGACCCACCCAAAAATGCACTTAAGACAAAATGATGAAAGAAACGTATACCTAAAATGACATCATTGGGATCTCATGAGCTGTGCTTTACATAGTTCTTTGCCTCGGTTATGGCAGCCAGGCCAAGGCTTTAACAGAGGTGCTTCTGAATACAGTGTATCAAAGGCTTCATTCTAGCCAGGTCACACAGGTTAGCTAGCTATAGCATGCTAAAATCATCTGGTCCACATGAAAAAACAGATGTAAACACCCCTAATACGCATTGTGATCGGATTACGAACAGATCGATCAAACCACATTGGAAGGTGGTCAGAAATGGATCTCGTCCACTTTTAATAAAAGTGTAAACAGATTGCGTTTTCTGTGATCGGATTCCAGACAACATCCAGCAGATCATGGTTACTGTTAAGGTTAAGATTACAAGTCTAAGGGCCTGCGACTCACAGGGGCCCTGAGTAATGTTAATGCCAGGTGTAAAGTGACAAGGCCCAAAGTGACACAGACCCGTGTCTTATATATGGGCGAGTGTTATGAATGTAAATGATCAGACTGGATGTTATGTGTCTTTTTGCCTGTACACATGCGCTTAGTGCTGTTAGTGCTGGTAGAGGAGGCCAAAGTCTTTACAGGCAAGTCTGTTCACTCGACGGCCATCTTTGCAACTCCGCCCGTCAGTTTTCCAGTCACATAAGATCAGGCACTGATCTCTGTGAATGGGGAGAGACCAAAATATTGGAAACTGAAGGTCAGATTAGGGCTGAGCGATATGGTAAAAATACTATCACGATCACAACATTTAGGACATTTTCATTATACACAATATTTATCATAATGTATGTGATCACAGACTAATATTTAATACAGTAGCATCGGTAGCAACAGATTCTTAAAAACTACTATTCAGACACTCTCCCGTACTCAATACAGTGATTTCTATTCAACATCTGCTGCTCTTCATCTAATCAAACCAGTATAATTATACTGTTTCTAATGAAACCTGCAGCTGATTGACAAAGTGGATTGCAGATATTTTAGTGCAGTAAGTTAGCATCACCAGATCGCTCTGCTCTTCCAGAGTACCTCTAAAAATACGACGTCTAAAATTGGTCAAATCTAAACATCTGTCAGATTCAGACCAGGTTTCTTTTACATATTTGTGAATCAAATCACGTCAAAACACTGAAAAAATGAACATTTTTATTGCCCTTCTTTGATGTTCCATTCCAATGAAAGGGAATCAAATGTCTGTTGATTAATAGTGTTTAATAATTGTGCACGAGAATGTGCTTAGGCTGAAATTTGAAGAAATTGTTGCTTAAAATGACATACATTCCTGTGGTATAAGTGGTATAATATATAATAATAGTGGTATAATATAATAATAAACTTTAGGTTAGTTAACATTAGGTTAATTAGGTTAAACGCTGTTCAAAGTAGAGCTGGGCAATATGGAAAAAAATTATATCACAATATTTAAAGACATTTTTTACGATATACAATATTTCTACAATGTGTCAACAAAATGCACCAACACCGTACATTTTTTTTAAAACTGCTATCCGTGTATCATGATTTTTACTCAAAATATTCTTCACTCTACTGAATTGAATAAGACTGATTACACTCTTTGTTAGGAAACGTGCAGTTAATCAATATTCTTTAAGCACTGACGATATTCACGATACACTCATGAAAGCATATTGTGGAACACAATAACAACATTTATCACGATACGATAGAATATTGTCGTATTGCCCGGCTCTAGTTTCAAGTCACTTCAATTTCATCAGTTTAGCTCAAGTGTTTCAAGGCCAGCCGATGTGAAAGAAGGTCTCAGGTGTGTTCGTTTGTTTTGCTGTTGTTGTTTTGGAGCCACTGGTCTTGCATTGTCTTTAAAACACATCTCAAAGTGGCTAGCAACACCTGAAAATGATCACAGTTGCTTGCCTCACCACCTCACAGTCTGTCAGTTAGACAGGAGTGCAAGAGAAAAAAGAGAGAAAGAAAGAAATCCTATTAGTATTCAAGGACCCACATTTTTTCTCTGTCACACCTCAAGTGCTTTAAAGAGGCTTGGTTCTTTCACAAGTGTGAGAGCAGACACAGCCGAAGGGAGGGCCGATTATTACTGAATACTCGCTCTCTTTCATTCTCTCACTTTTCCTTTCTCATTACGTTCCTTTTTATCAAGGTTTCCAGGTGGCAACGTCTAGCCGTCCGAAACGCGAGGAATTAGAGGTTCCCCCCGGCTCTATTCCGGGACCTCTTTTGTTGTTGCCAGTTTAATATCGCTCAAGCAGAACGACAGGTCTTTTCATTCAGCGTTTTTATTTTTTTATTTTTTGTCTCCCTGTCATTCGTTATTATTTCCTCTTGAATAAATCACATACTGTGCACTTCAGTTCATGTGCCTAGAAAAAAAAATTAATGTGGAGCTTAGGGTCCAGGTGTCCAGCATCCAGGTTTTGGGATCAAATTTGACATCAAACAGCCTCCAGAATACTGGGTCACCATGAGCAGTGTATGCTTTTTGTGTCTGAGGTTCCTTGCAGAGAAAGGTGGACAATGGTGAACTTCCTTGTTTGGCCGGCCTGGAATGCTTTGGCAGCTTGAGAGAAAAGCCAGTCTTTGTAAGCCCGGAAACTTCCATCGGTGCAGATTTTCGCTCAGGCTGCAAATGTGACCAGAAGAGGAGCAGGTAGGGATAGCTCACAGAGATTCTTTCCCCGAGACCGTTTACCCATTACTGTGAAAACAGGTCAGTGGATTTTAGCGGGAATACTTTGCGAGAGCCTTGTTCGAATTCCTGAAATCCAGACTGCCAACAAACCGCTGCAAAATGTTTATTGGGCTGGTGCGCTGTTGACCGTGAGCCCCGCCTGCTCTAGCTGGAAAAAGAAGTGCGTTCAGTTATCCCGAGCACACACCCCTAGCTCTGCAAATAGGATATTTAATCTGCACCAGCATTGATTTATTGTAGCACGGCTGCAGTAAACCAGGCTAGCGATGGAAGCAAGCCAGCTTTTTTTTTTTTTTTTTGGAATGTATAATGATGTGATGATTTCATCTAGAGCTTGATATTCCTAAAAAAAATAAAAAATTAAAAGTGTGCTCCACTCCAATTTGTTCACAGCGGGCCATGGACCGCACTGCACGATTTCAAAGCCTGGACTTAATAAGCACCCCATTGTGGGTCAGATGGGCTGCTGGGCTGCACTTACAGTGCGGGTCTGGGGGGTGGAAGGGGGGGGGCCTAACTGGGCATCAGAGCGCTCCCCTCTGCTGGAGAATTTTGCTGCTCGTTTCTGAGACAGACTGTCTGGCTTTCGCTGAGGCTGACCCAATTTTACGAGGGGAAATGCTCAATATCCCATTCAGCCACCCCAAGCAGAGAGAGAGAGAGAGAGAGAGAGAGAGGCGGGGGGGAGAGAGACATATCGAGTTAGTGGACTGAGTTATTATTGCTAATCCATAAAGACCCAGGGCTGGCTTTTAACAGATGGGAACGGACGCTTGCTCTCTGATTATGCGCATGATTTCAGCATTCCCAAACCACACTCTCGCGTTGCTGTGTTTTTTTTCCCCCAAAAAAGAAATGAAATGAAACGAAATAGGAGTTTCTCGAAAGCCCCCGGCTTTACACATGATGAGCAGGAAAGCTGGATTTGTCCTCCCCTACCCCTCTGCCCCCGATCTGTCTGCTCCCGAGCTCATCCAGCACAATCGGAGCAGTACTGAAGGATGTAGACTTCAGTGAAGCCCGGGTCTGAAATTTGTTCCATTCAATGCCGGGGTTCAGATAATGAGCTGCAGATGTGTGAAAGCAGCAGACCATTTGGAATAGACTTCATGATGCTGAATAGGTTTGGTGAAACGTGCACTTTGCATTAGTAGGCGCGGCACGTTTGGAGCGCAGCAGCAAGGAGCCGTCTTCTACATGCATGTAGAAATGCACACGCATCGACAGTCGACACTATGGTACTCACATAGGAAGGGGTTGGTCCACTAGAAAGCTGTGCTGCATGTGGATAGCCATAGAAAATAATGAGCCACAGTTATGGTACCGCAAAATGGATTTTTGTCAGCATTAGTCACTTCCTCTCCTCTATACAATGCAACATTTTTCCATACTGAGACTGGCTGGGGCTTAAGCTGGGTTTACTGTATGAGCTTTTTATTAGCTAGCGATGGGAGGTAGTATAGCGATAGTACGACATACAGTGGTGTTTCAGCCGTGTTTCAAGATTAGGACCAACTGTGGCATTTCTACCATACACAATGTGTATTACAGTTTTTTTACTGCGTTTTACAGACTAAATGTTCTGTAAGTACTGTGATGTTTAGATACATTTGGCTGTAACACCTCCAATTAAAAAGGTCTAATTATGATCTCATGGAAAAGCATGCAGTGGGTCAATGTTCTTTATGATATCCACAATATGTAAGATGGTAAGATTCAGAGCCGGGCCATTTTTGGTGTGTTTTAATGGATCGAGAATTGGCTGTTTTAAACCTGATCCAGTTACGATCCTTTGTTTTTACCCCTGTGTTTTTCCAGAGCTGTAATAACACATATACACAGCTCTGAAAAAAATAAAGAGATTATAATTTTTTTCTAAATTCTTAAATTTGCATCATTACGTGTACGGCAGCCCCTTTATTCCAGGCATTTCATCAAACAAAGCTGAGTTACCTGAATTCGCAGACTATGAATGATATAAAGTCACCCAACAGCAATGTGAAAGACTAGAGGAGAGCCTGCCAGACATGAAAGCTGTGATTGGCAGTCAAGGTTATTTTACCCTAGTGATTTCTGAATGCTCTCAAAGTTCAAATATTAGTATTAGTGTTGTTTAAATTTAAATAATAATGTTTTTGCAT
This sequence comes from Salminus brasiliensis, assembly GCF_030463535.1. NCBI lineage: Eukaryota > Metazoa > Chordata > Actinopteri > Characiformes > Bryconidae > Salminus > Salminus brasiliensis. Next base: position 26,601,604 of record NC_132886.1, read on the forward strand.
TATAATTATTATTATAATTTATTTGCATTATTTGGTCAGTTGTTTTTAAGCAGTTGTCATTTCTGTAAATAAATGCCCTAAATAGCTATTTTTTATTTGGATTTATTTTGGATTTTATGGTTTATGAAATATAACACAAATGTTAATTTTCCAACACATTAAAACCGGAGGAACTGATAATGTAGGGTGGTCTCTTCATTTTTTCCAGAGCTGTATATAATATAAACTCGACTCCTATATAAATCTGCTATTTCACTGGACACTTCTCAGTCCTCCTGGTGTGTCCAACAGTCTAGAACTGTGTATGTGATTGACTTGATTATTGATTTCTAAATAATTGGAGCGCTTGGATCCACCGTGACGAAACCACAAGATGCTTTTTCTATGACTGATTTGTGTCTATTAACATTTGTGTTAAGGCATTTTGCAAGCTGAGAACAGTTGTTTTGAAGTAGCTGGTAGCTGAATGATTAGGGAGGTCAGTTAGACTATATCATTTTAAAAGATAAATCAGTCCTAACTGTTGCATTATATAAATGTTTACTCATTTTACTTCAGGACGAGGGTTCCAGTCTGTTTCACTAAGACTATAGACTATGTTGTTGCCACAGGGCTTCAGGTAGGCCTAAGTTGTTAGACCAAGGCTATGATAATGAACATTAATACATAAACATTTACTCATTTACCAACACTAATAAACATATATATCAATGGCCTATATGGTCAAAACATCTCTTTTATTTAAACTCCAGCAGTGGTTGATTGTAGATGCAGGTACATATAGACCAACTGTGGTTTGTGAGGAGGAGGGACCTAACCTACAGGAGTCAAATGTGATGTTTCTTAATGTTTCTGTTAATATCTTTGCAATAGCACTGTGCAGAAATACTGAATCTACAAAGCCCGCCCTTTCCATTGTGTCTCATTGCCAGATTGTTCATGATACTCGAGTCCAGATACTCTAACAATTTGTGCGTCTATGGTTTTGTATAAAACTGTTCAGTGTGACACTCAAAAACTGGTCTTTCTAAACTGTTGAAAAGCTAAGACTCTGCTAACTGTATTCCCAGCACCAAGATAATTCATCCACGTGAGTAAAGGGATGATTTTACAGGAAATATGAAGAATTTGTAAAATCAGACTTTGGTTTTTCAGGTTTATGGTCAGAGTGTTTTCTCACACAGTGCTCTAGGTCACACAGGGTTATAGAGAAAGCTAAAATGAGTGTGTTAAAGAAAGAAGACTACAACTGTAGCAATCCGTACGCAGAATCCTGACCTGGGTGAAATTACAATCACAGCAGAATGGGCAGATCATTGCTTGGATAGGTTTTGTTATTGTGATACACAATATGATTTTATATATCGATGATATTGTCAGTACTCTCCACACTAAGGCATATTATTCAGTAACTACAGGGACTTCTATACAAAGTGGTGGGGCTATTCTTTGGTAATAGAAAATTTTAACAACACTTTTGGCCCGCCGTTGGGCCATAGGCCTTTTAAGGGGTTAAAGGACTCTGACCAGCTGCATGTTTCATTACAAATAGTGTAATTGGTCCTGTTTAATTGGAAAAGTAGAAAGAAATAACCCCTGTACTTAGTATGGGAGAGTATTTGAATAGCAGTTTTTAATCCTGCCACTACTGGTGAATGTGGTCTATATGACAAAATATAGCTGTAAATATTGTGTACCATGATAATATCTTTGTTTTTTTTTTGTTTTTTTACCATTTTTACCATATTCCCCAGCCCTAATTTTAATGAAATATTTCTTGTTTACCAGATTTGCCAGATGTATTTACTCCAGAAAAGCAGAACATTTAGGTGATGCTAGACTACTGTGCTGAAATATACCCCAATTATATGAATTGTGCTGCATTTATAATAATATATATAATAATATTTTCTGTAAGTCTGATCCAGGTAGATTAAATCTCAACTTTATGAATGTTTGTTATGTATGTTAAATGATATGTTGGATATGATTGCAGGCTCTCTATGTTTTTTCCATTCAGCTGCATGTGTAGTAAGGTAAAGGGATTTATTGCATTTATTGGTACTGGTCTCCTCATAGCTTGACATTTTGTGCTGCACTGCCTGGGCTGTGTTCCTGCAGTACGTCATGTACTGGTTTTATTGATCTGATATAGTTTCACATTTCCTGTTGTGCACTAAAAGGACAAAGCAGCATAGCTGGCCCGCTAGCCAACATAAACGTCGTCCTTGCAGTATTTTTATTTTTTTTACTGTTTGTATTTCAAAGGCAGATTTTTTTGCCCTTGCCTTTTATTCAGGTGCGCTTACTGTCACAGAGAACAGGAAAAGCTCATTAGTTCGTCCCAGAACAGCTTGTCCTGCGTGTTTGGGGTGGGACAGGGGTGAGCTTGGGGTTAACTGTGGGGAGCTTGTGATGGCTCAGCTATTTCAGAGCAGCTCTCGTGCGCAGGTCCTGCCAACGCCCAGAGGATAAAGATGCTTTGTCCCAAGAAGCCCTGCAAAATCTCCTTTGCTTCCCCCTGCCAGCCAGCGCGGACTGTGACGACAGCGCCGGTGTCTTTTTTCGTCTGAAGGAAATGGTTCAGTGTAGTGAGACGGTGAGGCAGGAGCCGTTCCTCAGCTCAACTGCTTTTGCAGAGTTACTGCACTCTTAAGAATAAAGGTGCATACAGGCTTTTTGAGTAAAACATTTTGGCTCCATAAGCAGTCATTATTTAAAAACTTCGGGGGTCTAAAGATTTAAAGAAGTGAATGTAAAGGTTCTTCACACTCACATATCCTTTACAAAAGTGGTTCTTCTATGATATCATTCTGAGAACCCTTTGTAGCACTTTTATTTTTCAGTGTAGCTTTATAATATTGGCATTAAAGGAGCATTATGCAGCATTTTTACCCTAAAATAGCAGCTTTAAAATCATTGTGATGCTCCACTGACCTGTAATCAAGGAATAGATCCTCTATAATTGCTACCTTAGGATTGGCACGCCACAAATTGTACAATGCAAGTTCAACTAATTTCTACTAATTGCAAAACAGTACCAGTTGACAGTTGTGGATCTATACTTTACACAGAGGTTATCTACTCATTTCAACGCCTACACTACACAAATACCTAAATAAAGGTGATATAAAGGGTTCTGAAATTGATGCCATAGAATGACTATTCTTGGTTCCATACAGAACCATTTTCAAAGGAAATGTATGTGTAAAGGTTTAAAGAATTCACACTCACATCTTTCACACAAATGATTCTTCAATGGCATCGCTCAAAGAACCCTTTGCAGTAGCCTTCCTTTGAAAAACGGGCATTTCAGGGTGTATGCCTCATTCAGGAGACTAAAGACGGCTACTGTGGCTTTTTGTTTGAGTTTAGAGGCTTTGGTATATACAGTGTATCTACTGTTGATCATTGTTTGCATGCTTTCACCCAGAACCGTCTCTGTGTAATTCGAATCACTGTCTGAGGTTTGGCAGGGAAAGTTCTGCTTAACGACTTCTCTGTCTGTCTCTGGTGAAAGCTTACTTTTTAATTATCACTTTGCCACGCTGCAGTGTTTTATGGCCCTGTAAAACCTTTTGGTTTGAACTGCTCGGCTTAGACGTCTTTTGTTGGTTCAGAATCTAAAACAGGGACTTTTTTAAAGGAATAGTTCTGTGGAAAAAAAGGCAAACATGCATCATTTTTACTCTCTTACCCCAAAATGTAGTCAGTTGGCCTAGACATACATACAGTCCTGTGTGTGGTTTTCTGCCCAATGCCTCCGAATCCTCTGAATAATGAAAATATGCAAGAAAGCTAACATGGCAAGCTGTCAACAAAATACCCCACAAACTGGTCTTTTCAAATTTCCACCTAGTAGTTGGGACTGGCCCCAATGCCACCAGTTTTGGGACGATTGGAAGGCTAGCGTGTGTTTTCTCAGAGTCACACATCTTTTCATACTGATGCTAATGCATCATTAGACAGCTGAATGCACTTGGAGGAGAATGCTAACCACCGGTTCTGTTAGACACCCGTGCTGACTAGTATTGTGCTGAGTTTGTTGTCAGGGGTTGATCCTTTTCCTTTCCTCTTCAGAAGGTCTTCAGAAATTAATGCTCAGTTGGGTTCAGGTCTGGTGATTGACTTGGCCAGTCTGTTTTCCCTTATGGTGTCCTTTGTTGTGTTATGGGTCATTGTCTTGCTGCATGATCAAGTTCGTGCTGACACAATGAATGACATTCAGTTATGAGTTACATCATCAATACAGATTATATAATAAACCTGCTCCAGAAACAGCCATGCAAGCCTAAGCCATGACCCTACCTCCACCAAGCTTGACAAAAGAGCCTGGGTGTTTTGGATTCTGAGCAGATTCATTCCTAGCGAGCATGTCCATGTGGGTCCTGTATGGGTAGCACAACTGGGAACCAGAAAGGTTTGTCCTCAGGTTCCACATTGGCACCACATATGGATGCCCACCAGGGTCAGTGGTGGGACCAGGAGGGGTTAAACATGGGCCGCATCTGGGCCTGCGTGGGCTCCATGTAAGACTAAGGTGTTGAAGCCCAACTCGTTCCCATTAAAAATGCATTTACAAACTCACTCAGAGCCCATGCCCACCTGGAACCCACCTAGCCCAGGTTCCACCCATGCCAGCCCCACATGAGCATGTTGCCTGGGCTTTTTCTACACACTTCAGACACAAGTTACTCTTGGTCTCATCAGTCTATAAAACCACAGTCCAGTTCCACAATTGCATCTTTACCCTCTGTTCATGTTGTAGATGCATGACATATGCTGCCCGTCTAGAACTGCTCAGATAATGCACCCCAGGATGGCCACTGCTGGTCAGTGCCGGCATGCCCTGCTTACCTCTCATGTAAGCCCCCTTGCGTCCGACCTGCAGGGAAGCACAATGAGGGAGAATGCACTGATCAGTGTGGCTATGCTGCGTGTATTACTGCAGTGGAATATGCATTTCTCTGGATGTAAATAAGTCAATAAATAAATAATTACCAAAAAAAAAAACAGACAAAAACGGTGTAAGAGTGGCTTAGCTCTTACAGAAACATAACAAAATACTCTGGTACAGCCCTCTGCAGGAGAGATGGAGCATTGCAGCTTGACTCACAGCCTTCCACCCTCCCTCCCTCAACCACCCCCCAGTCAATGAGCCTCGTGTTTGGTGGGGGATAGAGAGCTAGAGAGACAGTAGGGGACCAGCAGGGGGTACTCAGACAGGCGGTTAATTTCATCTACCGGAGATTTCAACCCTTTAGTAGGTACTGGTCCCCCTCATGCACAGTGCAGTAGAGAAGTACCTTTTAGAGATCAAGACTAAGGGGATATTTAGGTCTGGCAGATGTATATAATAGCAGGCTGTCATGTACTCATATATAATCATACGCTCTTTTATGTCTGTTCTGATTATGTAAGCATCGCCAGCAGTCCGTGTTTAGTTTTGAGCTGTTAGATGATTGTAAGTGTTCAGACTTGAAGATGGACATTGTGACATGAGGTCTACAATCTGCTGAAACATTAGACCTGTATCAGACCTATAGTATATAACACAGACTAGGCCTACAGCGTAATGATGTATTATATAAACTCGGTGCAGTGCAACTACTGTACTTTGTGTTATCCTACTGCAACGTACAGCCCCACAGTAAACAGATAAGATTAAACCCTGGATCCTCCAACAGAGCAGCAGATTTGACATCCACTTACACATCTGCTGTGAGAAGCCTTCTTTTTCAACAGGGGGCACTGTTGAGTCAAACTAGAGCCTCCTAGAGCTCACCTCAGATCAGAACTGATGGGTTTCGCCACATTCTGACCTGTTATTGTGAATTGTAAGGTGCTGTTAATGTTAATGCCATATGACCACCATAGTACCACTGACCCTCCACCCACCATCCACATTTGATTCTATTATTGTTATTATTATTTTTATTATAAGAAAAAACAGGTTAATTATCCATTAAAGCATTAAAGCAAAATGGAGAGAATGTTTAGGTCAGTTGTGAAATACCTGTGTTTGGTGGTCCTACAGGCCTCCAATAGTCTTGTGAGCTAGACATCTGTCTCTCGCCAGAGTCTGAAGCATTTTGACTGCTTATGTGGCCAGAAGCATCTGTTTGACAGGAACGCTCATGCAAAATAACCAACCACAGAACATTCTCACACACATCAAGTCATGGCATCACAGTTGCTTAAAATAAAAATGGCAAAGTTTGCACTGCTAACCGATTAGCACACTGCAGGCCTCGGGATACATCGCATGCCTGAGAAAACCAGCATCCGCAGACATGGCGTAGAGGCTCCTTTTGCTGTGTTGCACACAAGGCAGCTGATTGTCGCTGCTGAAGAGGAGTGCAATCCTTTTCCTGTAGTCACTGAAATAACCTTAAAGTGTCATAGCGCCACCTGCAGTACTGGTAGACCCAAGACAAATCCAGAGTGTGAAAGGTTGTAAATTTGTGAAAGGCCTTAGGACTAACATAGCCGAGGATGGGCGTGTTCCAACTGAAAGCTACTGAAGGCTACTTGATGCCCCCTTCTGCTGTGCATGCTCACTTGTCTAACGTAGCTATTATAGGTCTGATGGCCCTTCGAGTGATGGATCGAGGTTGGCGAGGGCATGTTATAAACAGAAATGAAACCGGGCCCAGTGAGGTGTATCATCTAACAGTTCCGTTCACAGCAGTTAGACAGCACTCAGTGTACTTTCCCCCCAGAGAGTGATGACTCACTTCAGTAGAAATGCAGCGAATTCAGGATATTGAGCAATAACTGAATTAAGCTGAACAGGTAAACAATGTGTGTTAGTGATTGTTTCAAACCTGATGGCGGAGCATGAAGGGAGCAAAGACATTGGGCCTTATTGACCATCAGTTCTTAAGAAACCCATTTTTTAACAGTTTAACAAAGACTTGGATTAGTTTTTCCAAGGTTTTCCTATTAGGGACGATCATCATAATAAGAGCAGAACTGTGAAATAACACGTGCAAATTTAAGATATTGGTGAATGAGGCCCATTATTTACTACGTGACTAGTATGTGGATCGTTTTAGCCACATGCATTTACACTGGGTAGTCAAATGCGTCTCTGGTTAGTAAGGCTGATATCTGATCTCTATGTGGGACGGAATATGCAAGTTAGCTTAGTGCATGGCAATTATTGCTGGTGTATTGGTTGGACTGGGAGGGGGTTTGTTGTGGATCATGTCCTGGATAGGCGGATGTGTTTACACATATATATAACGTGGCTCAAATGCGTCTCAGAGAACCTCCTGAAGTGGTTTGACTGATAGGATTTGTATCTGGTTTAAATTGATGTGTTTACACTTGCATTTTTATGAGGCTCAAGAGGCATGAAGTGACCAGGTGTAAAACTGTTGTTTACACCTGGTCACTTCATGTGACTAGCATCTGGATTATGCCATCATAAGATTTTAGCCACATGCATTTACACTGGGTAGTCAAATGCATCTCCAGTTAGTCAGACTGAAATCTGATCTCGTGGGACGGAATATGCAAGTTCGCTTAGTGCATGGCAATTATTGCTGGTGTATTGGTTGTACTGGGATGGGTTTTGGTTGTGGAATGTGTTTAGATGCTATAACGTGGCTCAAATGCGGCTCAGACCACCTCCTAAAGTGGTTTGAGTGATCGGATTTGTATCTGTTATAAATGAGAGCATTTACACTGCATTTTTATGAGGCTCGGCCTTATCCACATTATTATTGCAGTAGTTAAAGAGTACAGATATGAGACAGGACCTATTTGGAGTGAAGTTACAGATGCCACTGATCTGTCCCTAGGTGCCGGGTGTATATATGATGTGGGATAAGATGTTGTCTAGGAAGATAGTAGTACTTTTAAAGGAATGGTTTAAGGCCTAGTTTTTTCTAGATGCTCGTCAAGTTCTGGAGTTAAAACCTGTACGCTTTAAAGCTTAGTAGTATGAGGTGAAGTGGGTCAAATGGCTTCAGACCGCGGCCATCAGCTACTCTGTGTAGCAAGTCGTCTAGTCAGAGCGAAGTGTGAAGGGGCAGCAGTGGAAATCCGAGATTAAGCCAGCAATCAATTAGCATTTAGAAACGTTGCCATTCAAACAGACCCATGAATAATTCATCATCTCGCAGTGAAGGTGGGGGGATGAAATAAGGCTATAAAGTGTCGTCACACTCCAGCTAATGACCCACTGCGCTGTGGAAGTGTGGTGGCAGCAGATCTGGACCGACTGTTTTTCAATTTCCATACTTCAGCGCTCCGAGTGCACTTGACTGACTATTAGTGAGTGAGACAGAGCACACTCCTAGTATGCCAGTGCAGAAGCTGAACATATGGCCTGTGTCTATTTTACCCCAGGCCAGCTTTTACCACCGTGATGTTAAATAGCCTCAGATCACAGCCACTCTCTGAAAGTCACACCTACACCTCCCTACACTGGGGGCCGCCTGACACCACAGGCCTCACTCTGTCAGGTGTAGGGGTAGAACTAACACCCCCCCCCCCCCCCCCCAAAAAAAAAAAAAAGAAAATCACATTAATGCTAAGAAAATAACAAAGTTATCACACTGTGATTTTCTATGAAAGTAAGGAGCTCCACCTCTGGAGATCTAACGGTCAGTTCAGTTTGTGTAAGGTAGGTCTCGGCATGCTAAGAGCCTGTATGTTGAGTTGTGACCTAATTAATTAGAGCTGCACTAAATGGACATTTCTGTTCAAAGCCACTGAAATATTAAAGGAGCCTTCCATGCATAATCTATAATTTAATAAGTGAGTCTTTACCTCAGAGGTAATGCAGCAAAGCTGTGAGAACCAGTTAGATGGTAATATGCATCTTCCAGGCAAGATGTGAAGTAAAAAAAAAATATATATGAATTATGTATTGCATCTTCAAGCTTGGGTTTCTATAAGCAGCCCAAAGATTGTGGCTCTACATTGTTCGAATCTCATATCTTGGCATATATAGAGGTTACATCCTCTATATAAAAACTGTTTATGTGCTCAATTTAAAATCTTCTAAAAAATATATGTTAATAATAGATAAATCAATTATTAATAAATAAATAAATAAATAAAGAATTGTTTTTGAATGTGCCCAAATTTTTGCTGTGTAGAAAGAAAAAAGTATTGGGACACCTGCTCATTTAGTGTTTCTTCCGAAATCAATGGTATTAATAAGAGTGTATCCCGCTTTTGTTGGACTAACTGTCTCTACCGTCCAGGGAAGAAGGTTTTCTACTAGATTTTGGAGCATTGCTGCGAGGATTTGATTGCATTCCGTGACAAGAGCTATAGTGAGGTCAGTATATTGGATGATCACCACCCCACCTCCCCAACTCATCCCAGAAATATTGTGTGGAGCCTTACCATCATTCCACTGCGCCACAGCTCAATGCTGGGGGGCTTTACATCCTTCTAGTCCACACCTGCCATTAGGCACGGTGCAAATAGGTTCATGTCTCTCTGCTCCAGAGGGTCCCATTGTAATACCAATACTTTTTACAGGGACTAGATGATCTTTGTGTGTATGCATTCGCACATCTGTGTTAGCAATGGGTGCAAGCTAAAGTAGGTGAACGTGTCTCCTAGAAAGGGTGTCCACAAACATTTATTTATTATTTGGGGTTTATTCTGTATAGCGGGGTTATTCTGTATAGGGGGGTTTATTCTGCATAGGGGGTTATTCTGTATAGAGGGTTTATTCTGCATAGGGTGGTTATTCTGTATAGGGGGGTTTATTCTGCATAGGGGGTTATTCTGCATAGAGGGTTTATTCTGCATAGGTGGGTTATTCTGCATAGGGGGGTTATTCTGTATAGAGAGTTTATTCTGCATAGGGGGTTATTCTGCATAGGGGGGGTATTCTGTATAGAGGGTTTATTCTGCATAGGGGGGTTATTCTGCATAGGGGGTTATTCTGTATAGGGGGTTTATTCTGCATAGGGGGGTTATTCTGCATAGGGGGGTTACTCTGTATAGAGGGTTTATTCTGCATAGGGGGGTTATTCTGCATAGGGGGGTTATTCTGTATAGGGGGGGTATTCTGCATTGAGGGTTTGTTCACATGTTTTTATTGAGAAAATCGACAAAACATGACATTTTACCAAGAGGGTTTCAGACATTCACAGAGGCCTGTAGATGGACAGTCTGCCTTATTGTTTATTTCACTCAGTGCTTATGATTGCCTCCTTTCTTCTTTATGGTTTGTCGCACACAGTGCTGCATCGCGTGCATATACCACCAGTGGTGTTGTGTAGCAGTCTGGATGTCTTAGCCATGTGACATGTAGAAATGGACAGAAGGACAGACAGAATTTAGCCCTCATGATGACTACCACCAATGTTTAGAGCTCAGCTAGCATACTTTGTAGCTAAGCTAGCAAACCTTTATACCACATAGTGTACCGTTTGGGCTCAGAGACCACATAAACAAGTGGCTTTGAGATTAGTTAACAAATCAACATGGTTTGACACAAGTGGGTGATGGTTGCGGCATGCAGTTTACTCTATGCTAATTGGTGTACATAAGCTTCCATTGCAACATTAGCGACATTAGCAAAACTGAAGAAACAATGTGCTGTGTTAGAGGTATATATATGTATGTGTGTGTGTATATATTTATATATATATATATATATATATATATATATATATATATATATATATATATAGAGAGAGAGAGAGAGATTGGAAGAGAGAGAGAGGTTGGAACTTCCAACACTGCTTTCGATTCAGGCTCTTCCCTTTCATAGTAAAGTAATAGTCTCTGTGGGTTTGTGAGAATGAGTGACATGTTGTCAGTCCTGCCGGCTTTGACTGCAGTGAAGGACAGAGCAAGAGAGGGAGAGAGAGAGAGAGAGAGAGGTGGCCCCTTCAGCAGCAGCCAGTCAGGGAGCATTCCCTTATCTACTGATGGAATGCAACAGCTGCTGGAGCCTATGGGAGAGTGTGTGTACGCACGTGAGAGATAGAGAGAGAAAGAGAGAGAGAAAGACAGAGAGAGAGAGAGAGCGACAGAGAGCCAGAGAGACTCTGACAGAGCGTGTGTGTGGGCCTGCAGGAACCCCCCTGAAAGCCCCCCGACTCTCAACCCCCCACATTCCCTCTCAGCCGGGCTCCTGAAAGACTGCTCGACCATACGAGAGCGAGCGAGCAAGAGAGAGAGAAAGAGAGAGAGAGAGAGAGACCAGGGCAGCACGTTCCAAGTGGAGCAAGAGAGAGGAGGAGAGGAGGCGGAGGGCAGAAAGAGAAGGAAGTGGAGTAAGTGAGTGAGAGAGAGAGAGAGAGGGAGCAGGAGGAGGAGGAGGAGGAGGGGGAGGAGGAAAGAAAAGGAGGTGGGGGGCTGAGAAGGAGAAGGAGGAGGAGGTGGTGGAGAGGGAGGAGGTGAACGGAGGTTGGAGAGGAAGAGAGAGAGAGAGAGAGCGAAGGGAAGGAGAGAGGGAAAGACAAAAGAAAGAGAGGAGAGGAGAGGAGAGAGTGGAAGTGAAGGGGGGGAAATGGCTTCGGAGGAGACGGCCGGAGGGGCGCGGAAAGCCACCAAGAGCAAACTGTTCGAGTTCCTCGTCCATGGAGTGGTGAGTACCCTCCGTATGAGTGTGAGAATGCAGAGACAGCCCTCTGTGTGCGAGTGTGTGTGTGTGTGTATGTGTGTGCTGGGAAAGCCATCCATGTGAAGGTTATTTCCAGTCCTAGCATGCTGCTCTTTCTTTTTAAAGCAGAGAAAGAGGGAGAGAGACATAGGGACACAGAGAGTGTGTGTGAGAGAGAGAGAGAGAGAGAGAGAGGGAGGGAGGGAGGGAAATGAGGCAAGCCAGCATGCGTTTGTGTACAGAGAAAGAGAGAAAGATCAAAAGGAGGTGGAGGGGGAAGCAAAGAAAGGCTGAAGCTAGTGGTCCAGTCGCTGGGAGGACGGATGGCATGGGCAGCGTGCTTCGAGCAGCCAGTGTTTTCATTCAGAACAATGCGCTCCTCCAGCCTGAACACACCACACTGACATTATACTAACTCCTCTGACTACACCAACGCCTGCACCAGCAACATTCAAGCATGTGTAATGACATGGATTACTCACGGAAACCCAGCACGTTTTGGATATTCCCAGTCCACGACTGGCTTGTAACTGTCGTTTTTGGACTGGAATGACACCTAAAAAAAAGAGGGGCTAGACAAGAACTACCTTTGGCTCCCGGAAGAAACCTTGCAGTGATCGGCTGGTTGAAGCAGTGTTCGTTGTGTATTAGATGTAAGTGCGAAGTAGAGGCTCAAGCTTCTCAAGTTTAAAAAAGCTCCACTCCAGATTAGGGCACGTGGGTGATGTGGCACAGATTTCATGAAAATGGCCAGATTGTAAAAGCTGCTGTCACTCCAAAACTCTCAGTACTCAGGTATTTTATATAGAATAGATTTTGTTATCGTGATGCAAGCCAGTATATCATGGATATCATCATTGCTTAAAGAACACTGACCAACTGCACATGTCTTTACCGAGCGTGTAATGAGTGCTGTTTAATTAGATAAGGGCTACAGGTCTTTATTGGAAGGCACTGTACTCAGTATGTGAGAATAGTTGAATAGCAGTTTTAGGAATGTGCCGCGACACGATAAATACTGTGTCATGTATCATGACATTTTCTTTAAATATCGTGAGATAATGTTTTTACCATATTGCCCACCCCACTGCTATACCATTTTGCTGTACTACATCAGTTAAACAGGACTGATTCTACTCTCTGTAATGAGTCACTGATCACAATATCTATAGTATCCTCAGTATCCACCACATTAAAAAGTTATTGATCACAATGAGAGACAAAAACTATAACAGTTATGTACACCACAAACTGCTTGTCCAAACTGAGGAACCTTTTTAACAGTGTACTTTCTCAGTTTGCTTGAAAACCAAGATTTTGTAGAGGCCTCATCTGCGTCGATATTCAAAAGTAAAGAGTCTTTCCATTCCCGTTGGCAGGATTTCACTTGCCCATTCTTCCTTGCAAAAGGCTTATAATTCTTTGTGATTCTTGGGCCGTCTTGCTGCACTGCTCTTTTGAGGTCTATTCACAGCTTTTCAGCAGGGTTTAGGTTGGGGGGGGGGTCTGTGAAGGCCAAGGCAAAACCTTCAGCTTGCCCCTCTTGAAGTTGTCAATTTACAGAAGGTGCGATGTTTTAATTTGATTTAATTGAACATTCTTCCTCTTTCACTAAAATGTGTTCAGTGCAACTGGCTGCAACACAAACCCCAAGCATGGTCGATCCATCCACATTCTTAACAGTTGGAGAGGTGTTCTTTTCATGGACGTCATTTTAAAATACCTTTTGTCACACCTTTCATCAGTCCACAGGACTTGTTTCCGGAATGCATCATTTTGACTGTTGACTCTTCGATGAAGGTCATATTTGTGCAGGAGTCGCTGCACAGTAGAACAGTGCAGCACCACTCCGGAGTCGACTGAATCTTCTTAAAGGTAGTTTGAAGGTCTGATTTGCCTTTCCAGCAAACCTACAAATCTGAAAGGTTTTCTTGGTCTTCCAGACCTCAGCTTGACCTCTACTGTTCTGGTTGACTGCCATTTCTTAATTACATTTGGAACTGAGGAAACGACTACCTCAAAACACTTTGCTGTCTTCTTATAGCCTTCTTTTGCTTTGTGGGCATCAAGCATGTACCTTTTTACATTTGCAGTGCTAGGCAGCTGCTTAGAGAAGCCCACGGAGTGTTGGGACAAGGTTTGAGGAGTTTGATGGAGTCCTTATAAAGCTTTGAAATTTGCATCACCTGGCCTTTCCCAATGATATTCATGACAAGTTATAAGACCTAAGAATCTAACGAAGGTCTGAGACCTTGGTAGACGTTCTCTAAAAGCTCAAATCTCTTGGAGTGCCCAAACTTTTGCATGGTGCTCATTTCCCTTTTTCTAGCCTAAACGTTTGCATGTCACCATATTACCCAATACATTTAGTGGGACATATCTGCAACTTTTGTTTCTGTACAGTGCAAGTTTAATTCTTTATTTATGATAGTTCACGCCTCATCTAGCCAGGACCTCAGGCCGTATCATTGTTGTCAAAGCAGATTCTGAGGAACGTGACAAAGCAGGCTTTAGATTTGCAGCCACAAAACATTCCTTGGGGCTTCAATGTGTAGTGCAAACGCAGTCGTGATTAGGCTAGAAGATGTGGAGCCACTGCCTTAGTTTACCTTAGCAGTGCCGTTAAGCTCAGTCTACAAAGCGGTTCAGCTTCAGGCCTCGTCAGCTCTTTTCTTCTACAAGAAAGGTCTAGGCTGCGGTACAGTCAGGTTTGTCCTTTTTTGGTTGGATCTGAGTTTCTGGCGTATGCTTTTAGTTTTAGTGATTACATTTAAGAGAGTGAGCTCTGCTTGTTAAGTTTTGCCAATATCGCGAAATTGGCTGCTAAAGGCTTTTGTAGCTGGGCCCATAATTTCCTTAATTGCTGTGGAAAGTCCCAGTGATATTTAACAGTTGCAATAATCAGCCCTGACCTTCTGCACTCTTAATATACTAATGTATGTGTGGTCCAGAATACAGAATAAAGCCTCTAAGAGTGAGTGGGCAGCAGGCAGTGAGCAGAAAGGCAAACTATAAACTGAGTTTGGGTGATGAATGAGAGAAGCAGCCGCATCTCTACAGACTAATTAACCTTGACGAGTCTTTCACTGTTCCTGGCCAAACATTTCCAGCTCCTTATTTTGGCTTCCTCTCGCCTCCTCGCTTCTCCACCATTCCATCTGAGATCTTCTTTACTTGTATCGCAGCTCTCTTATTGTCTTTTCACATATATACACCATTTGTCCAAATGTTTGTGGACACCTTCACCTTCTAATGAGGACATTCAGCTCCTTTAAGTTGCATCCGTTGCTGACACTGATGTGCAAATGCTTGTGTGGTTTCTCTTGAGAAGTACTGCCCATAGAATAGGATGCTCTGGAGCAGATAAACATGAACCTATTGGCACCATGCCTAATGCCAGGCCTGGGCTAGAGGGGTATAAAGCCCCCAATCATTGAGCTGTGGAGCAGTGGAACTGTCTTCTCTAGAATAATGGATGGTGCTCCATCCAGTACTTTTGGGATTGGTTGGGGAGTTGATGGATGAGGTGGGGTGGTGATCATCATCCAACATCCTGACCTTACTAACTCATAGCAGTGCTCCGAAATCTAGTAGAAAGCCTTTCCTGGACAGTAGAGATAGTTAGTCCAACTAAAGCTGGATAAACTCTTCTTTTTTAAGACTCTAAATGAGTGTGTGTCCCATTACTTTTGTCCATATATATATATATATATATATATGGATGACATGTTTCTCATGTTTCATTTTTTGACATAATGTGAAGTTGGCAGTTGTTCTTCACCTTGTGTCAGACGTTCATCACGAATGGACCAATAGAAATGCTCCAAAATGACTTGGAATGAACTGTTTTTGCATTGACTTCCATTGAAAGTTAAGCAGGCTTTTTTCCTCCTCCTGTAAAGTTACCACGAGCTATTTCACCTTTCTCTCTCCTGTTCGCTCTGCAACTTTAGTCTCTTTTCTAGATCTGTCTAGCATGACACTGTCCAAAAAGTAATCTGCTCTACCCAAATGGCAGGCCCTTATAGTCGTTATCTCGACTTTGGGTGAAAATGTTTGGCTCTGGTAGAAGAATGCGGAGGTTCAGCCTTGTTTCCAAGGCAAGGAACAGTGTGTGCATATCAAGGTTTGCAGTGAAGAGGTGATTTGAACACAGTCCAGCAGCTCAGTCGAGTCCTCAGCTCAGCTGCCTGTTATATACCTGCGGAAAAAAAAACCCTTTCTACATAAATGCCTGTAATCTTAAGTGGTTCTTTGTGCGCTGCAAAAATGAAGTGGGTGAATGTGGCTGCTGGTGTGGAAAAGGCACCGGCTATAGATGATCCGTCATGTTTAGGGTTGCGCGCATGTGCTTTGCATTTACGCTCTCTCTCTTTTTGATACCCTGCATGTGCCCTCCAGTCACTGTGGATTTGTTTTGGTTGTAGTTGCTTGTGTAGGTGGAACACACAGTGCGTTGGTTAATGACAGACTAGCCCTTCACTGTGTAACTATGTGGATAAATAAAGATGACCTATGGGTCGTTTCACTCAGCGGGCAGAGTTGCAGGGAGCATGCTTTCCCATTCATTTAGCAGCACCAGCTGAGTGGACATATCAATGACCATATAGTTGGCCAAATAGTGACTGTAGCCATTTAGTGTCCATGTAGAAGCCATTTGGTTGACCATATAGTGGCCATGTTGTAGCCAATTCCAAAGTAGTTGGGCGTATAGTGTTGGGCGTGTAGTGGCCATATTATAGCCATGCAGTTGGCCATATGTAGAAGCCTTGAAGTAGTGGTATCTTTGGCCATGTAGTGTCTAATAATTGCTGTACAGTGGCAATATAGTAGCCATATAGTTGGTCATAGGCATCCTGAAGTAGTTATATATAGGTGACCATGTAGTGACCATACATTGCCATATTGTGAGCTACACAGTGGTAATATAGTAGCCATATAGTTGACATAATGTTTGCCATATAGGTGACTATATACACCGATCATCCATAGCATTAACACCACCTACCTAATGTTGAGTAGCTCAACAGACCAGACTAATCGAAGCATGGACTCCACAAGACCTCTGAAGGTGTCCTGTGGTATCTGGCACCAAGACATTGGTCGCAGATGCCTTTAGCCCTGTAAGTTGTGAGGTGGGGCCTCCACATTACTATGTCACCGGTTCACCGGTTGTCCTTTCTTGGACCACTTTTGGTAGATACTGACCACTGCATAGCAGGAAAACCTTTACAATTTGGCTCTTGTTAAAGTGGCTCAGGTTTTATGCTTGCCCATTTTTCCTGCTTTTAACACCTAATCACCTTCAAGAACTGACTGCCTAATAGATCCACCCCTTGACAGAAGCCACTTTAGATGAAGAGAATCGATGTTTTTCACTTTATCTGCTAATTTTATGGCTGATGATAGTGATAGTGGCAATGTAGTAGCCATACAGTTGTTCTAGACAACTCGTCCCTGTAGTGGCAGTAAGGTAGCCATATTATGGGTTGGGTTAGTGGCACCATGGCCCTGTGTCATTCCTACATTAAGCCCTTCATTATAGGCACTGCAGATGCCCTTCAGTTGAATTCCTCCAGTAAGCCTGACCAGAAGTAAACCAGCGAGCTACCCAAGATATATTTTGCTGTTCATTTCAAAATATGCCATTGCAACATGCTCTCGGAACAGGCCAACTTTGACCCAATTGAAAATCGTGCTTGACTTCTGTTCAGCTTGTGTCGTTTGTGCAGGGAAAAAAATACACCCTGTAACTCAACATGAGTGAATGACGTTTTTCCCTTCGGTGATAATCAAGGTACATCTAAGGAGCTGTCAGCTCAGCTGTCAGAGTAATTACAAAGACAGGAGCTTCAGCAGGAGACGTAAGTGCGCCGGCGGGAGAGCACTGTTTATCGACAGGGTTCAGCCACAAAAGCCCGTCAGTCAGAGTTGATTGACGGCTCAAATGCTGTCCCAGTCTGTCTCTCAAGTGCAGGAACATGCTGCGGCTCAAACTGACAAATCGGTGAGAACAAGTGAGGAATTGACTGTTTTCCGTCCACCGTCTTGTTCAGCCGCTCCTCAAAGTTTGGATGCCTGGGACAAATTATCCAGGACAAATGTTGGGATCTGAAGGAAACCATGAGCTTTATTTAAGGCTGTGAGCAGATAAGAGGAGTTACAGCCCATGTTTGAGGGCTTGGTACAGCCATCGTTTTCACTGAGGGCTAAAATATTGCGCCCCCGCTGTGTCGGGTCCACTTGCCTAAAGGCAGACCACATTCCGATCCTCTAAGGAGTAATGATAATAATTGATACACACCATACACACGCGGGCTGTGGATCGCTGAAGGTCATGGTGTTCTTACCCACCGCAGCGCAGTGTGTGTCCGTTCATTCAGTGACAAACTCTCCATGGGCGGGCCTGAGGGCTGAGAAACGCTTTGGTGCATGGAAGTCAACTGAGACAGAGGGTCAGAGAAACCCGTGTGTGTGTGTGTGTGTGTGTGTGTGTATGTGGGACTTTGAGTATATGTGGCAACAATATAATATTGCAATATTTGGTTTAATCTCAAGCTTTGGGGGGGGTCAGATGTGTTTTTTTATTAGTATATTATTATTAGTAGACGAGAAGAGCGATAAGCTGTGAATAGGGCTGATATTCATTGGTCATAAATATCTATGTTTTTCTGGTGTTTGAGACCAATTTTATGAGCTATTACAGCCCCTACCTGGCTGGCATGGTCATGATAGCCTTGTCAGGCGTCAGGATGTGTGTTCGGTCAGTATATTGGCAGAACACACTACTTTTTGGAGAAACGTGGACGCACATAACTGAATGCTTTGCTTCTGAGAAAAGCTAGTCATGCTGTACCTTATCGTGATAATGATGGCATATCATCCAGCCCTCGTCTGTGTCAGTATGACCTATTTGGTGGGCTGCGTGCTCCGGCTCAGTGTGGTATGGTTTTGTATGTCTGTGTGTGTGTGAGAAAGAGAGAGAGAGAGACTGAGGTTCTAATAATGAGAGAACTCTGAGAAAAGGCCTTTGCTGTGGTGTAATGAGTTACTGGATTATTCCTAGCTGCCTCGGTCACTCCATTCACCACTTTATTGAACGGGTAACAAAAGCAGTGCAGCAGCGACCGGCGGAGCGAGCAGACAGCTGTTCCAAAGCCATGAGTGACAGTAACGCCTGGCAGATGACCAGATACAGAGAGAGAACAGAGATGCTGCAAAAACAAAGGGGTACACAAAGAACAGCTACTTCACAAGTAGTTTCAGCATCTGATACAAACATGCTGCCACAAACACTGAATCTCCACACACTGAGGGCCTGTAGAACGTGTGGTGCAGCCACCCTGAAGTCTGAGGTCTTTTCTAAGAAATCTGGTTTTAGCAGTTTACTTAAACTGAGCTGCTTCAGGAGACACTGGCAGAGCATTCAGATGGTGACCCAGAGATCACTCTGGGTCCTCAATCCTGTATTAATGTCAAGGGATTCAACCTTTTGCTGGGTGGATGAAGAGGGAGAAGAAGTCTAGCAAATCACTTGTGGCAGCACTAATCACCTTGACAGTTAGAACTAGCTAGCTACTGTCGCTGCAAGTGGTGTAACAGATCACGAAACTCAAATTTCGGTTTGGAATATGGTTTCTGAATCATTTTTGGGATCAGCAAAAAAGAAAAAAAAAACAGAAAGACAAAAAAACAGTACTTTTAGCTTTCAGTCTGAATGTGTTTTGTATTACTGCTTCATTTGTATTATTGACTTTTATTTTGACACGGTCTGTTTGTTTGTATTAGTGACTTATTTTTACACAGACTGTTTTAAAGACTTTTTTGACACTGTGTGTTTATTCGTATTAGTGACTTTTATGCTGACTGATACTGTTCGTTTGTATAATGGACTTTTATTCTGACACCGTCTGTTCGTTTGTAAAATTGACTTTTATTTTGACATGGTCTGTTTTCCTTTGTATTAATGACTTATATGTTGACTGATACTGTTCGTTTGTTTCCGTTCATTGTTGGAACATTAACTTAAGGCCTTCAGGCTGTGTGTTTCTCTGCATGTTGGTATCCCACTGCTGGGCAGTGCTGGACATCAGTTGTATTAGACTTTTATTTTGACACTGTGTTCATTTGTATTAGTGACTTATTTTTACACATACTGTTTTAGAGACTTTTTTGACACTCTGTGTGTTTGTTTGTATCAGTGACTTTTATATGACTGATACTGTTTGTTTGTATTAGGAACTTTAATTCTGACACCATCTCTTCCTTTGTGAAAGTGACTTTTATTTTGACACAGTCTGTTTTCTTTTGTATTAGTGACTTACATGTTGACTGATACTGTTCGTTTGTATTAGTGAATTTTATTTTGACATGGTCTCTATGTGATGTAGCGATTGAGTGGAGCAATTAGCCTCTCTCTTGCGCTCTGTTTCTTCTCTTTCATCATGTTCCACAGTAAAAGTTAATAGTGGAGTTGTTCTGAGATCTCTCCTTTTCACACTCAGCCCCAGTCCACTCCCACTCCTCACACTAATAAACCTCTGCTCCTTTTTACAGTGGAAAGTAGCAAGGCTTTCTCATTTTAAAGACAGTAGCTGAGATTTGTGAGCTAGTCTGGAGAACAGACTAGAACTTGGTTCTAGATTCCTCCTGGAGAAACACCCCCAGCCAGAGCTTGGATTTGTTCAGTTCAGTCAGCAGCTCACCTGATTTACCATCATTAAGCACTGATTTACCAAACCAGGTGCTGGATGAGGACTATAACTAATACTAGACTCCCATGAGGACAAATCTTTTAAAATGATTAAAATCGTGATGTATTTCTGGATGTATTTATACGTGTTCCAATATCAGTGTTTTACTGAGAACTTTCTGCCCAGATAAGGGCATTAAATGTTTCACAGGTGTCTTAAAACCTTTCCACAGTACCATAGATATATGATTAAAGATTTTCCCTCCTCCTGTAAAGTTGTACAGTTGTCCATTTGCACGCTATCGTACAGCTGGAATCGTAACTCTTTCCAAGATGTCCAAGCTTGTGTCCTTTTTGCCTGTCCACAAGCTACCTCTCTTCTGTTGTGAGTGAATGGCTAGACTTCTCCCTCTGCATCCAGCATGTAAAAAGTGCACACTGGCACCTAGTGTAGCAGTTGTCTGTAGTTCCAGCCCTCGTTGCCACCCAGCAGGCTTGCTTGATGTTAATCGGTGGCTGTTCATTTCCGTTCATTGTTGGAACATTAACTTAAGGCCTTCAGGCTGTGTGTTTCTCTGCATGTTGGTATCCCACTGCTGGGCAGTGCTGGACATCGCTGGCTCTCGTTTGGCAACCCATCTCTGCGCCTCCCTACTTCATTTGCTCTTATTTCACAATAGTGTAGAGTCCATGTTACCGGCCTGCTGGAAAATAGCCCCTCCAAAAACACACACACGCGCACACACACACTCGCACACGCTACTGTGCTCTCAGCAATGCGAGTGACATCTGGGAGTGAATGGGGGAGGAGTGTTATTCAGTGGTTCATCAAAGAAGCAGCGTGTGTGAAAAGTGCCACTGCCGTTGCCTTGTTGTCTTTTCAGACTTTCCCCCAGGTGCTAACCTTAACTGTTATCACAGCAAACACAGACCCCCGATCAGACAAGGAGATAACGGCCACACGCACATTCACAGCACATTCTTTAGCTCGCAGGGTTCAATGGGAACGCTTCCTGCATAGCTGAAGAGGACACGTCTTTCTCACATTAAGGCCACTGGGTGAAACCTAACCTAACGCCACAGCACAAAAGCAAAGGCTCGATTAGCAGCGGCTGAGTGTGTCGTGGTTTGCTGGAGGAACGTTTGGAGGCATGGCTCCTCATGAAATGCTAGCTGCTCAAATGCTGGACGGAGGTTCAGTCTCTTGAGTGTCGGAGGCTATTTAAGCTTAAGACGGTGCTAATTTTGACTGGCCGGTTTTGTTCTGGTTAAGCTGGATTAGTTGTACCCGAGGAGGTGCTGTGTTTTAAGGGATTGCTGATGAGATGTATGATTTTAATCCAATAAAGATGCAATAATGAATCATTCTGGGGCGAGTTATCTTCTAAAATTCGTTAAACCTGGAGTACCCTCGTTAATAAGATTGGCTAGTAGGCAACAGCGAATCTGAAAAGAAGGCTAACCACTAAAATGGAGCTCCAATTGGAACAGTTCCTTTGTCCTTCCCCACATGACTACTGTCATCTGCTACACTTCTGATCTTAGCCTAATTAGTATAAGCATGAGAATTTGTCTTGCAGTGTCTCCAATTACTTTTCACAAAGCAGTGCAACCATTTTTAAGCCACTAAAGGTAGTTTTAGGTGGTAAATTTCAGTCTTACTTTTCATGCCCAGTTATAGCGTTTACATCAAGACTAACTGGGATAAAAGCAAATCCATGTCTCT
The DNA here is from genome assembly GCF_030463535.1 of Salminus brasiliensis. Lineage (NCBI taxonomy): Eukaryota > Metazoa > Chordata > Actinopteri > Characiformes > Bryconidae > Salminus > Salminus brasiliensis. The sequence goes on from NC_132886.1 coordinate 26,623,609, forward strand.
CCACTGCTGTGTTCTCTTCACCGGCTTCCTGTAGCTGCTGCCCGCATCAGATTCAAAACCCTGACGCTGGCCTACAAAGCTAAGAACGGACCAGCTACTGTGTACTTGATGGCAATGGTCAAAAGCCGATCCGCACCTAGAGCCCTTCCAGCTTCAAGTACGGCTCGGCTCGACCCGCCATCCCTCAAAATCCACGGAAAACAAGCGTCCAGGCTTTTTTTTGTCCTGCACCAAAGTGGTGGAATGAACTTCCCCTGGGTGTCCGAACGGCCGAGTCGCTCGCCGTCTTCAAACGCAGACTGAAGACCCACCTCTTCCGAGAGTACTTGAGCGAATAGTAGAGTACTATGGTCACCTTACTGACTTGTGCTTAGTAATGTCTAAACTTAGAGGTATCTTTGAACTATTAGTCTATTCTAACTAGCTGAGGTTTTTCTGGGGTAAATAGCAAAGCACTTTTGTAAGTCACTCTGGATAAGAGTGTCTGCTAAATGCCTTATATGTAAATGGATAACCTGAGGAAATTATTCGGGGAGTTTGTTTAGTAAGAAGCGTCCAGTGATGACATTACTGAACCCTCCTTTGGTAAAACTCTTAGGACAGAGTAGGTTTTTACCAGAAAATGCAGGGCTTTAAAAACTCATAGACTGGAGTGGTCACCCTATGTATCCATTACTGTATCCATAAATTTAGGGATTTTCATGAACTCCCCGAGCCTTACAGCGATTTTTAGTCTACCCTGACCATCTGCCTAACTGTAACTTAAGTGACCGCAGTGTGTCGTTAGTGTCCTTTGTCCTTTCATACATTTGTAATGTTTGTATGTTGAACACTTGAGGTAGGGTCAATTGTTTTGACCAGATTTTTTTTTTGCCAGAAAGTCCACAGGAAGAGTGGACTTTGCTTCTTATACGCTCTCCCTTTGGTGCCAACACAGCAGCTCTACTCTGACAAAGCAAATTAAGTCTACGAGACCTCGGAAGATGTCCTGTGGTCTTTGGCCAAAATGATGCGAGTTGATGAAGTAGTAAGGTGGGGTCTGCATACTTTGCATCAGTGAGTCTGTCACTAGTTACATTTACATTTATGGCATTTAGCTGATGCTCTTATCCAGAGCGACTAACAAGGTTACTCGTATTACAGATGTGGACCAATGTAGTGTTAGGAGTTTTGCCCAAGGACTCTTATTGGTGTTGCACAGCACAGTCACAAAGACTGGGAATCAAACCCTCCATCTCCCACATGGTGTAATAGCTCATTGGCAGATAGTGGTGTTATCTGTTGCGCCACACCAACCACCAACCACTAGTTGTCACTTTTGGCGGGTACTACTGACCTTGCTTACCAGGCAACACTGCAACACACCACAAAACCTGCCTGATGTTTTGGAGGTGCTCTGACCCAGTCGTCCAGCCATCACAATTTTGGCCTTGTCAAACTGGCTTCGATTCTTACGCTTGCTTCACTTGCTGCTTAATATATCTATATCCCACTCCTTGATAGGTGTCATTGTAACCAGATAATCAATGTAATTTACCTCACCTGCCAGGAATAGCAACATTTTATGCTTTTTTTAGCTATTTTATGACCATGGATATAATGCAGATCACTATCAAACACAACAGCAGTGTCACTAGCAGTATCAGTTATCTATCAATCTTACAATAACTGCTGAAACTATACCTGTATATCTCAGTAGTATAGGATCTTATAGTATATAACATTATGCAGAATATAGAACAGTATATAGAATGTTACCCAGTGACAGTAATAAAGTATTTCTAATGCAGGCCTGTTGCTTTTCTGCTAATGTGTAATGTTATTCCCACAATTGCACTGCTAACCATCAGTGGATACAGTGTTTTCACGTCAAACATTTTCCAACTGTTTGGTTCATGAGTGAAGACAAACTTTGGTGTAGATACCAGGATACAGTTCAAATAGTGCAGTACTGTAAACAGTGGCAGTGGCTTTGTAATGAAGGACCTGGTATTGTACTGTGAACTGAGGAATTCTTGGATTCTTTGCTAGCAGGGTTATATCCATTGGTCTATGACTTTTATTCCTTGCATATTTAAACAGTAAAATATATATATGTACATATAGTAGTGGTGCCAATTAAAAAGTTTAATGGAGTTAATCACAACAATATTAAGTTAAAGTGCTTACATTTTTGGATGGGATAACAAATAAATGACTAATAAACTGCTTAGAGGAATCTAAGTTTTTTTTTTATAATATCGCATTGTAGTTTGGAGAACTTTAGCCTCGAACATGAGGAAGCTTGGATACAGAAGCTGTAGAGAATAGAGAAAAGCCTCTACAATTTTTTAAGGAAATTAATGGATGATCAGTCATTGGGCTGGATGAAGCTAAGAGCTAAGAGAGGAGCAGCTGTGTGTGTGTGAGAGAGAGATATGAGGCAGAATAGAAAGGTAAGAATATAAGAGTTAGTGATGAGATTTAACCCATATTTTAATATAAATAATTCGTCACTAGGCTCTGAAAAGGGAGTGATCTACGTGAGGAGGTTGGGGTCAAACTTGGTAAGATGATTTGTGTAAAAAAAGATTAATGCATTAAAGCTTGCAGATTAATGGTGTGCAATAATTAATATATATATATATATGTGTGTATATATATATATATATATATATATATATATATATATATATATATATACATAGCTGAAAATAAGGAGACCACTGTTTTACTATTCATAGGCAATGTGTTTAAGGAAATTAAGATTTGCATTGTATTTCATACACCATGGACAACATTTGCTCTAAATTCCAAATAAAAATATTTGCTATTTAGAGCATTTATTTGCAGAAATGGCAACTGCTCAAAATTAGGCAAATAAATTATCATAATAATTATAATGCAAAGAAGTTATTCAAATTTAAACAGCACTAATACTAATATTTGAACTTTGAGAGCATTCAGAAATCACTAGGGTGAAATAACCTTGACTGCCAATCACAGCTTTCATGTCTTGGCAGGCTCTCCTCTAGTCTTTCACATTGCTGTTGGGTAACTTTATGCCATTCATAGTCTGCGAATTCAGGTAACTCAGCTTTGTTTGATGAAATGCCTGGAATAAAGCGGCTGCCGTACACGTAGAGATGCAAATTTAAGAAAGAAAAAAAATGAAGTGGTCACTGAATTTTTATTTCATTTATTTATGTATTTATTTATACATTTAAACTATACAGTTTAGGCACAAACCTTCTCTCAGAGCTCATCTGTCATCTGGCAGCGCGTACCTTTCTATGATGAAGCTTTTAGAGGCAATAAACTCTTCTTAACGCTGTCTGCTTCCATTCACCACCACTGTGAACAGTTCAGTCCTGACTCTATAGGTGTCTCCAGAATGAAGCCTGTCACACCAAAAGCAGCTTATTTCACTATACTGAACGTGACTTACTTTTTTGACATAACCTGATGCTGCTTTAGCCACGTTAACCTCACTCTGTAAACTCTCCAGTGTAAAACATGCAGCCGGGAACACTCGGCACCACATGTCCCAGCTGCGTTTTGTGGTGAGGTGAAAGCTCTGTCGATTTGCTGGCTGTATTGAATGGCAAACTTGAATCCATACTTGTCTTGTTCTTGCTGGAACGAGTTTAATTTGAGGGAATAGCTCTGAAGATACCATCTAAACTCCTTATGACTTCTCCTCACAGAGAGCGACGCCTCCATGCTGCATAATCAATGACATGGCTTAAATGTCCTACACTCACAAACTTGTGGAATTAGATTAAACTCAATTTAATTACGCAAGCATAAAGAGATCCTCATAAACGCCCACCGCTTCACACATACACACACACACCCACACACACGGCAGCTGTTGCCAGCAGAGTGACTGGCACAGGTGGAAGGGTGTTAAGACCCTTTTTTACTTTGTGGAGTCATTTGTGCTTTATTGAGTGAGCAGGGCTGGCAAACACGGCTCCTTTTGTTTCATAGACGGACAGCTGTCTCTCATCCGTGTCTAGTTTCACTGCTAGTGTGTGTGGAGTATGATGGTTGCATAGCGTCTGCCCTGCCCTATCCTGTTCCACAGATTTGCTGCAAATTCGTGGACACACACTAACACACATTTAACCCCTTTCAGCTTCGACCCTAAGGGGGTCACTGTATTACCTAGTGACTAATTGATTGTTTATTTTTTAAGTAAATAAGTACATAAACTGATGCCTATTAAGCAGGAGGAGGCGGTAAGGACATAGCCAAGCGTTTTCAGGTAGCCGTTTTCTCAGTTCGTAATGTCATTAAGAAATGGCATTTAACAGGCATGTTAAATTTGAGGTCTGGAAGGCCAGGAGAACTTTTAGAGAGAACTGCTTGTAGGATTGCTATAAAGAGGAGAAATCCCTGCAACTCCTGTTTAACTGTAAAAGACCCTCAGGAAGATTTAGCAGACTGGTGGTGCACTGTTCTACTGTGCAGCAATGCCTGCGCATTCATCAGAAGATCAGCAGAAGAAAGCCTGTCCTGTGTCCCACTCTAAAGGATAGATGGCCAGATTTATGCTAGACTACATACTAGAAAAATGAACAGCGCAAAGGCCCTTACACCCTAAACATAATATACTTGTGATGATTCACACGTCAGAAGTGTATTTAAAACACGTATATACTTATGAAGTTCTGATTTGTCGGAAGGCAAAGTTTATTCACCCTGGAATTTTGCTATGTTCGCTAATTTTGTGATTTTTGCTTTAGACAATAAGCTTTTCTCACCAATCACAGCTCTCGTTCATTGGCATTTGTATGGTAACAGTGAAAGCTGCTTATTTGCAATAGCAATTTTCTTGGCTGATTCTGATTTCTTTTTTTTTTTTAACATACGATTGGCTGATTTCAGTTTTGTCTGAATTCTTTCTATGAATCATACATCATTTTTACCTAACATTTCATAAATACTATTAAATATAAACACACACATATATATATATAACATCATGTGGTAAATGTGACCGGCACAGAATCGGTTATACAGACTAATCGACCAGTTACAGGTCTGAGCGATTCCGGTTACCCACTGATCGCTGACAGCCAGCCGCGACAGCTACAAGCTCTAATTGAACTCACTGTGTATACTCCTCAAATCACTCCCTCTCCCCTACTGCATGTTCTGCACTTTGCAGGTTGTGAAATAACAGCACCTTCACACAAACAGTACATGGTCTGTCTGATCTGCAGTCATTCAGGGATCGGTTAGACAGCCTTCTATTTGACATGCTGCCACAGTGTAGGGAGTGTGATGCGACTTGAGACGGTGCCGATAAGTCTTTTCTCAGAAAGAGTGAACTCTGCTGGTTGGTGGTGACAGGTGGTGAAAGGAGAATAGAGCCAGCCGTCGTGTCCGGTGTGTAGCGGCCTCAAAAATAGACGTTTAAAAACATCGATAGGGTTTGTTCGTTTCATTCACATCAGATTCTCTCTCCGTTCTCTATAGCGTCCCGGCATGCCGTCAGGTGCAAGGATGCCTCATCAGGGTGCGCCGATGGGACCCCCGGGACCACCGTACGGAGGAAACCCTGGCGTCCGGCCCGGGCTGACCAACCCCACCATGGAGGCGAACCGCAAACGGCCGGCGCCCTCGCAGCAGCAGCAGCAACAGCAGCAGCAATCCGGCCAAAACAGAAACAGGAAGTGAGTATGATGAGCCACGCCCATGACTAGGGGCTGTTGGGGCTGTTAAGGCGGAGGACTTGTTAAGGCGGACTCCCAAACACAATCAAACTAGCAAACTAGTTGAAAGGAGAGACGTTGCTATAGCTACCCGCTCTCGGCTGTAGTCTGACCTGCGGTCTTGAGGCTTCTGCGGAGAGGGCAGCTCAGAGGCTGTTGCCAAGACAACAGACAAGTAAGCCGTTACCATGGCAACAGCCCCAGGCTGTAACTATGGCTGCAGGCGTTGGGCGGCGAAGGCGCATTTGGAAGGCGCTTGTGGTGTCTGCACAGTTGAGCTGGAAGTGAATGTGCAGTTGGACTTGCCATTAGGCCATTAGTGGTCACATGGTCGCAGCCCAAGGTTTAAAAAAGTCCCCAAAAGAGACAGACTGGATGCCCATGCAGGTGACAGATGCAGTACAAACATCCAGTGCCATTCACACACATGGCTGCAGCTTGCATGGCTCGGTCTTGTTAGAGCTCTTCTTGTTTTGCTGGGCAAAACCCAACTGGAAATGTGTGAGTTTTTTTAGGGAGCCCTGAAGTACAAATGCACACACGCACACGGCTTGTCTAGTCCCTGGAGAGACGTATGGAGAATATGCCAATAGAATAGGACTCTCTGGAACTGATAATCATTAACCTGTTGGCACCCTGCCTAATGCCAGTCGTGGGTTAGAAGGGTATAAAGCCCACCAGCATTGAGCAGTGGAGCAGTGGGACTGTGTTCTCTGGAATGATGGATGGTGCTCCATCCAATACTTCTAGGATGAGCTGGGGATGAGGTGGGGTGGTGATCATCCAACATTCTGACCTCACTAACGCTCTTTTTGCTAAATGCAATCAGGTCCTCACAGTAATGCTCCACAATTTAGTAGAAAGCCTTTCTACAAGCATTTCCTGGACAGTAGAGACAGTTACTCCCACAAAAGCAGGATAACATTTTTTTTAACATCATTGGATGAAACCAGGAATGAACAGGTGTCCCAATACTTATTAATTTTCATATAGTGTATATAAACAGTAGACACACAGTACTGTGCATAGTGTATGACCCCTAAGCACGTAAAAATATAATATATATACTTATATATATATATAATATATAATATATACTTTAAAAATATTTATGTAGACGCTCTTGCTTGTAAAAATACCATATCACATCATAAAAAACACTAGACTTTACTGAGCACATAAACCCTTGCTTCCTTGAGCTTCATTCAGATTTACACAGGTGCCTAAAACTAAAAGCACTATACATCTAAATTACCACAAAATATTGACATAAAGACATTTCATTTGTGGGTTACATGCATAAAACAGTAAAATGTGAAGGCTGCCCTTAAACAGAAAGCTGAACAGGCATGACCCTCCCCCTCCAAATATCCCCCCTCATGATAAATAATGAACATTATGGATGAGAGTAAAAGCATACGATAGTAGTGTGCTGGGAAGAGCTTTGTGAATTCCGTTGCATCAAGACATTTGGAGCCTATTATATCTCAGAATTAAAAGCCCCCCTTACACTTCCACATCTAATGAAAAGTGATGGCTGGTGGAGATGAGGAAGACCTGCTGGTAATGTGTTCAGTCGTTTTAAGGTGTTCTTCGTCTCTCGTCTGTCAGTCTTACCCTCCTCACAGGCTGCTGTAGCAGTGTGTGCTGGACAGTTCACAGTGTCTTACAGTCGTGTCCTTCAGTGCTTTGTATGACAGCAGTTAAAACAATGCATTGATTCGAATTGGCCTTCCTGAAAAGCCAGCAGTGATTCGTTAAATATTTGCATGAATCCATATTTTAAAAAATTTGCCTGCTGGCTCATCCTACTGTAACAAACAGCATCGAATTTCTGCCACATATTTTTAATGTTGTAGCTTTGGGCGCTCAGAGTGGCTCAGCGGTCTAGTGCACTACCACTATGGCCCTGAAGAGTTCCAGTCCCATTTGCCATCGGTAGCCAGAGTCGAAGAGAGCACAACAGGCCGTGCTCTCTCCCCTTATTGCTCTTGAAGTGATGCTGGCCTGCACAGGCATCTGTTAGCTGGTGTAATGGCGCTGGGAACCTGTTGTTTTCCTCAGAGCGATGCCACATCAGCAACAGATGGAAAAGAAGCGATGGGTGACTTAGCATGTATCAGAGGAGACACAGTCCTTACCCTTTTAGTGCCGGGAACATTTCTAGTGCTAGGGAGGAGCAAAAAAAAAAGGGCCAAAAAATATTACATAATATTTTATATTCATATTTATAAAATTATTTTTTTATTTCTTTAAATATTTTTTTTATTGAAAAGCTCTTGCTTGCTTAAATAATACAATAATACAATAATACACATGAAAAGATTCCTCTGTTACTGCTGCTCATGGACTAATCCTGTATCATGGCTAATTGTAAACTTTTGCTCACAGTCAGCAAATGGATCAGTCATTTATTCTAGCCCGTCTACACTCTGCAGTGGCTGCCGTTTGATCACATATCCATATTCTCTCTTACCTCTCTCTTTCCGTCTCTGTCTCTCTGTCTCTGTTTTGCTTTCTCTCTTTCTCGCTCTCCTCCCTTGGTTCGATTGATCCACCCACACTCACTTGCTCTCTTGACCTTGTCAGATACTGTAGTGTAATGTTATCTTGCATTAGTAGTGTCTGTACCAGCTCGCTCTGCTCGCGGGCAATCAATGACCACAAAGGGTGTGTGCTGAAGTGTGTAAGTGTGCACACTGTTGTTGTGTCTGTTATACTAAAGAAATGGTTCACAAGAGAGAAAAAACTACAGAGGCTGTCTACACACTTTGTGTGAAAGTTGTTAGCTGCCCCCTGGTGACTGATCCTGATGACCCAAGGTTGAGGTGAGGGTGGATGAAAGGAAGCTCAGGTTTACTGTTTTAAGGTAATTACAGTGATGATATTAGAGCCATACCAATATAAATGTTTCCGGATATATATATATATATATATATATATATATATACACAACAACTTTTCTGGAAGATTTTGAAACAAATGCTGAATGGGCAGATGTCCCAATACTTATTCATTATCTAGTGTACATATATACAGTACTGTGCATAGGTTATAGACCCCTAAGCACATCATAAATAATATTAGACTCCCATTAGGAGAGCTTTGGAGATGTATTAATGAACACAGCAGTATAAAACCACGACTTTCTGTATAAATATAATTTGTATTCATTTTAATATTAGGGCTTAAATAAACACTTACTGTCCAGATAAGGAGCTTTATAATTTACAGGAGCTACAATAATTTACTTAATTTAATGCTATACATCTAAATTACTACAAAATGCAAACTTTTATTAAGGTAAATGGAAATGTATATTTTATATAGTTTGAAAATTAAAAGGTTTAATTGATTTATTTGTTTATTAAATAAGTTAATTATGTATCAAACTTATCACATGATCATTTTTAACCTCTCTTTTTTGTTACTGTGCTTTTAAGATTGCAATATGCAAATGAGCGTTGTTCTGATTGGCTGACCTGTGCTGTGACTTATTCCAAAAGCACTCCAGGGTCAAACACAACTAGTCTAACTTTAGACTAGTTGGGCAGAGCTAAGCTGCGTCATAGGCGAATATGTGTGAATACAGTTTTTTGACACTATAGTTTAAACTACATACTGTATCACTCTTTCAGTAAATATATATATAATATATAAGTATGATATAATATGTTGAATTGTGCTTAATATGGCGATGGAAATGACCAAGAAACTAACTAGGTATATAAAAAGTCAGCTGAATTTACTTATTAGAAGTATTGCATCTTTGGACATCCTGTTTAACCCTTAAAAAGGACTGCCAGTGGGCAGACTGTGTTACTAGACACTTCTAGTTACATTACTTCTAGTCCCTAGTACTATAATATGTACTGAGTAATACACCCTAGTGTGTAATAAGCCCTGGGGTGTTAAGGGGTTGAATTAAGTAAATGAACAGTAATTGTGTATTATAGTGTGCATCAGTGTGTCTCTGTGCACTCAGAACATCAACAACACCCGTCGCTTGAACAGGGGGTTCTCATGTCTGTCAGCCGTGTATTATCAGTAAAGCTGCTGTTCTATTCGATTTCCTTTCGTTCAGAAGTTTGGAGTTCTCCTCGGTTGGAGAATTCCTTAGTCTTTGGTGTTTTAATCATCTCCATCAGCCATAAAAAGACTAAAGCCCTGAGCACGTTCACAGACATTCACAAGAAGATGTTTACACCTCAGTACCCTCTAATGAAAGACCCTTCAAATCCCGTCGACTCGTAGGAAGCCTGTGGGATTTCCCGGAGCCAGTGAGATGCCAGGGAGGCAGATGGACATGAGAGAGGCCCAATCAGATCCCACGCTTGGATCAAAGTAGGAGTTTATTGTGCTGCATGACAGATTTTCATGCATTTCTTTGAACCCCTTCCCCCCACGCACCCCCCCCCCATCCCCCACTGTCCCTCTGACCCCTGCACAACCCCTGAAGTGTGTTTCATGCCAAACTAGCCTGGGTGTCCCTTAACAAGCATTTTGCACCACACCCCTACACACTGCCTTCAGTGTTAATTAAGATCAGCACTCATGAATATTCATACAACTAATTTTAAACTCGAAACAATCAAACTATTCAACAACGACCGCGTTGAAGGATCTGTAACTATATACGATTGATGTTTCTGCACTAGTTTTCCTGTGTCACAGACTGTTTACGCATGGATGTGCATGACATATACTGCTGCATGGCATGATGGCAGATGTAGTTTCTGGTAGATATGGACTAAATTAAATGCAGGCTGCAAGATGGGGTTCACCATGGGAGTCACTTTCAATCATTTGAGAGCACTTTAAATGACTAAATTATTTTATTCATAACTTATTTTATTAATTTACATAACGTATTTATAATAACAGATTATTTTGAGTGACTTCTGGTCTCTTTAAATAATCTCAGATTATTTTATGTGATTGCAGATCACTTCAATTTAAAATCATATTTTTATATTTTTTTTATATCTTAATTTCAGTTTACTTTGTTTTTTACTTTAATTTACTTCAGTTTTTACTTTAATTTACTTCAGATTATTTTAGACTACTTTAAAGTATTTTAAATTACATCCGATTTTTAATTACTTAATTTTAGTTTAATTTACTTCAGATTATTTTATGTTACTTCAGAGTATTTTAAATTACTTTATTTTATTTTAACTTACTTAAGATCACTTTACATACCTTTATATTATTTGAAATTACTTTTTATTTTAATTACTTAGAATTTACTTCAGATTATTTTCAATTACTTCAGATTATTTTCAAATATTTTACCTTATTTTAAATTTTTTATTTCAGTTTACTTAAGATCACTTTAAATACCTTCATATCATTTTAAATGACTTAATTTTAGTTTAATTTACTTCAGATTCTTTTTAATTACTTCAGATTCTTTTTATTGACCAGATTATTTTCATTGACTTCAGATCACTTGAAATAACTTCAGATTAATTTAAATGGCTTCATATTATTTTAAACAACTCAATTATTTTCAGTGACGTCTGATCAGTTTAAATGCCTTCTGGCCTTTTGCTCAGTGCTTCCCTGTTGCACCTGTTGAGGTAGACGGTGTGCTATGATGTTTTGGTTCAAGGAAAGGAGATTTTAGGGATGGTCAACCCGATTGTCAGCTTTGGCCGTGGCTGTGCAATATTTTTAATCTTTTTATTCTCTAGTTTGTACGTTTTAAATGCTAGAAAATGAGTCAAAAGTTCCCTAGCAACGGAAATGAAAATGGAAGTTTTCTTGGTTTCACAAAATGAACAAAATAGCAGATCTATTCTAATGAGTAAGCACTCGATGCAGCATGATTAAACTGGGCCTGCATTTTTACTTTTAGTAAAACTGATTTACTTTGATTAGATCATGTGAAAGCCTTGATTCATTCAATCATCCAAAGGACATCTGTGACTGGGCAGGATGCTCGCAGCAGACAGTACAGACTTGAAGTATTAGTAGCTGTAGGGATGTCTATGGCTCCGGAAATATGTCTGCACTGATGCCGTAACCGAGGAAACTAAATTCACCAAGCAGGAAGTCAGAGATGTCGGTTGAACGGTGGAGTTTGAAAAATGAAAAAAAAAAGAAGCAGAAGCACCTGATTCCTCTTGTTTAACCGTCTGGACTCACTCTTCAAACAGCTGATTAGTTAGAAGAGGCGGCCGAGCTCCTCCTGCTTGTGTGGATGAAATGAAAGCCTGCAGCTGCAAAGGCCTTTTGTAGATTAGATTGGACACCCCTGAATTAGAGGCTGTCAAATTGCGTGACCATTTTTATGGCATTTTTGGTGATCGGATAGTGGGAATACAGCCAAAACGAATTAAGATCGGATTTTGATCGGATCACTCAATCACATTTGACACCAAAGTAAATGGAATGCTTTTTTTCCCCTAAATCTGCAATTACACACGGCCTAGCACTCTGAAAATGTACTGCTGTGACTATATTAAGTCATACAACACATGATTATTCTATTATGATTCAGAATATTTAAGAATATTTTGCACATCAGAGCAGTTTAACAGTACAGATGGTTTGGTAACTTTTATCAATAATTTATAAATAGTTCTGACCAGAGGTTGACGGGTCGGGTCCCCCTTGTGAGTCTTGGTTCTTCCCAAGGTTTCTTCCTCCAGCTCTGAGGGTGTTTTTCCTTGCCCCTGTCGCCGCTTGCTTGCTCACTGGGGGTCTTAGGTTTTCTTATCTTTTTACTAATTACTGATTCTGTAAAGCTGCTTTGTGACAAACCCAGTTGTAAAAAGCACTATACAAATAAATCTGACTTGATTTGATACTTAATGTCCACAAAGTTTCATCTGTTTGTAGTGCAATTAAGAATTAAGGCCTATGACAGAAATGCAAATTCACTTTACACTGGTGTTTAGTGTGGTTGAGATCCATCTCCATTCGACCGATATCTCCCTAAGAAAAGTCCTGCCAGAAAGTCAACGTCGGACTTGTGATGTGTTTTATAAAGTGCAGATTTGTTCACAGCTCTGCTCTTGTAATGATGGATCCCACTGTCCCTGTAAACTGAACAAACCCCAAATAATTTGAAGACGAACTAATCAGAATTTGGAAAGTAAGGCTCAGTGTAGCTTTGTTGGGCTGTGTTCTCACCTGGATCTTCATGCATTAGGTGAAATCAGACTGTGGCCTAAACTCCAAAAAGGCATGTTAATGCCAGTTTGGACGTCTGTGTATGAGAAGTAGGCAGTTAGCTGAAGAGAACCGGGGGAACAATAGCCGTTCCCAATCAGACAACTGTCAGGAGCAGGACACGGAGGATTCTCAGCGGCTTTGGTGAAAAGAGCTTCATGTTGAAAGAAGAGTAAAACACACAGACCTCACACCTAAAGCCCACCTGCAGTCTCGAGTCTAGGCTCTGCTTTGGAGCCGTTTGCCAGGTTCCCTGGTGTGAAGCCGTGGGTGCCACTCTACTACCCGTCTCCATGCCCATATTGGCGGGCACCATCTGGGCTGGCATCACTAAAACACACACACACATACACACACACACACACACACATACACTCACTCACTCACACTCACTCACTCGCGCGCCGCCGGCATTCTTGCATCCTGGACCAGCCCCAGAATTTTAGCAGATGTCCCGGGTGCTACACTATCGGTCTCCATAGTAACATCTCATTTTTTTTCTCTCTCTCATTCTGTCTTTCTCTCTGTCGCTCCTTTTTCTCCCTCTTTTCTGCAGCACCAAGAGGAGGAAAATGGCTGATAAGATTCTTCCACAAAGGGTGAGTGGGAACAGTGACGTTCTTTTTGGTTATTTGGGTGTTTGTGTGTTTACGTGTGTGTGTGTGTGTGTGTGTGACCACATGTGCTTGATGTGTATGATTTTGAACATGGCCTTTTTTAGAGAAACAAATGGGAGATAAGTGATGTGATCTGGGCGCTTCCCAAGACCGGGAAGGAGACAAGCGAGAGAGAGGGAGAGAGGGAAAGAGCGAGAGCGGGCTTCGGAAGGCTCCTCGTACATTTGGGTCACGTTTTTCAATCAGCGGTCAAACTTAGTAGGGACGGTGTGTTCTGGCGGTGATATTTGTATTCAGAGAGGAGCGTGTGACGCTTCCACAGGTGTGTGTAGCTGTAACCCAAATAACAGGACGAAGGCACCGAGTCCCAGGACTGGCTGCAGGTGTTTGGAAAGGCAGTAGTGGGTGGTGGAGTCTTGAGTTAATGGGATTCGGAATGGAAGATGGATCACTGTGTATCACTGAGGCACGTGTGTGGTACATGTTAATGTATATGGATGAATCGTTTCATATTCCATTTTTATATTTTTCTACCTTATTTGAACACAGCAGCTGCTTCTTTACATCGTGTGAATATTCCATCATGAATGGACCAACGGAAAGGCTCCGGAATTGCTCGGAATAAAATCCATTTCCTATTAAAAGTTCCCATCTCCTGTAGAGTTTGCATTTTGGAGATTTTTATATTTGTCAAGTTGACCAATAGAAATGGTCCTAAATAAGATACTTGTTATATTGTCATACGCTGCAGTTCAGCATGACCTTTGCTGCTTTCCTATGTAAAATTCCCAATTTTTGGATTCCAGATTTCGAGATATTGACGCTTTTAATTCCAGCTCTTCACTCGTGGTACCTTTTTGACTCGGTTTACCCCTTTGTTGTTGTAAGGAGTTTGTGGGACATGAGATCCAATAAGCTGTGTGTTTGTGTGTGTGGGGCTTTTAAAGATAGAATGCAGGGGTCATGGGTATGTGTCTTAGTCATTTGAGTGAGCAGTGGGTGTGTTATCAGACATGTGTAGATATGGCCGAGGCACAGACGCCGGTCGCATTACTCACAGGCTGAACACGTCTACAGCACACTCCATCGTCCTGAGAGAGAGAGAGAGAGGGAGAGAGAGAGACTGGTGCAGTGTCGGAATCTATGGAGTTTGTGCCCATTATAGAGGGAAGCTTTTTGGCACACACATCGCCCAACCATCTGTGTGTGTGCATGATAATGTGGCACTGGAGGGGTTGCTGTGGATTCTTGGCAGATAGCATGCACACACTCTCGCTCGCACACACACACACACACACACACACACACACACACACACAAAGCACTTTTAAACATTCACTGCAGTGAATGGTGGAGAGGTCATTTAAATCTCAGACAGACAGACAGAGTGAATAGGCATGGATACAGACGGATAAGAGCTTTTGAACGAACACACACACACACACACACACACACACCCAACACGGGCCATGCACCATTATGGGCAGCGGTGGCTTGGTGGTTTGAGTGCTGGGTTATTGATTTCAAGTTTGTGGGTTCAATACCTGGGTCCACTAAGCTGCCACTGTCGGGCCCTTGTGCAAAACCCTTAACCCTCTCTGATCCAGGGGTGCCGTAGCCAGCTTTCCATGCTGGGATAAGCGAAGGGAAGCGGTTGGTCGGACTATACAAGTAGAAGACAATAGTCTGTGTTGTTGAGGGCTTTTTAGATAAGAAGGTTAAGTGTCAGTTAAGTGGTATTTAGCAGGTTATTAGGTTTACATCGGACAAGGCACAAGAAAGTGTCCAGTCATCTGCTTAGAGGTAGCTGGGTAGACTATTCTTCTGCTCTCATCTCTTCCCAAGTAAATTGCTGCAAACGCATTCTGTGAAAAGACTATTAGGTTGTTTTAGTGACAGTGGAGTCCCCTTTTTAAAATAATGTCTGTATCACTGAAAAGAGAAGATAAGTAAACAAAGTGGTTTGATGGTTTCAGTGGTTTCAGAGTGGCTTGGTGTGAAAGGCATATTTTAGTATTTTTAACTGTAGAGTCAAACTGTTCTCAGCAGTAGTGAAGAGAACCAGACGTCTCATAAGTGTAATGCCTAAAACAAGCTCAAGCACTAAGGTATTACATTAAATGGTTATAAATATGTCACCTAAAGCCTGAGCCACAATTTAACACTGTCTAACTTTTTGCTCTCATGACAGAGAGGTACTGTATGTACATTCAATTACAGCTGGTGGTTTTGGATAATTATTAAAAATGACTATATTTATGTTGTAGACACACCGAGGTCTGTTTCCCATCAGGCAAATACCTCCACAATGGCAACTTTACAGAGACTGAAAAGACATTCTTAACCTTTAATGGAAGTCAGTGTACAAAGATTGTATTGCAAGTCATATTGGAGCATTTCTATTAGTCCTTTTACCATGAAATATGACGAATGCTAGATTCAGACTATGCCAAAATTTGAAAAACCAAATGGGCCAAAACGCCCTTCCACTATGGCCCGAGCTTTGTCATCAGCGTCCGGAGTCCGCGAGAGCACAATCGGCCGTGGGTTACTCTTAAAGTGATCTTGGCTAGCGTAGGCGTCTGTTAGCTGGTGTGGTGTGGAGCTGGTACCTGGCCCTTACCTCTGAGCATATACTCCAGGCTGGCTTTGCGTGCATCATGTCAAATCCTTACCGTCCAAGTGTCGGGAGCATTGCTAGTGCTAGTGGGAGCTATGAAGGGGTGGGTCAATTGGCAGTGCCAGATAGTGGGAGAAAAAGGGGGACATTTCCAGCTTGATGATGTCTTCCTATAGTGAACCATTTCACATGAAACCCCCCTAAAGACTTTGTTTACATTTGCTTACATTTGCAAAATCGAGTGGGTTTACATTTTGCTCATGATAATAATTCTCCCCCTTCTTCCCTCAGATCCGTGAGCTGGTCCCTGAGTCTCAGGCTTATATGGACCTGCTGGCATTCGAGCGCAAACTGGACCAAACCATTATGCGCAAGCGGGTGGACATCCAAGAGGCACTGAAACGACCCATGAAGGTTTATTAACACTGGGCATGCATTATGTATTCATCCTGCTGTTTCTTGGTTTATGCAGAAAAAAAGAAACTTTTCATAAGGGGTCTGAGAGTAGATTTCTGTGAAGTTGTGAAGTTGAATGATATTTCTATGCTAGGATCCATTAGGAAAGAATGGGCCTATAATATCAGGAGAGAAGGGACAGGAGGGAATATTCCTGGGTTCAAGATTACATGGAGACATAGTATTATTATTTTTTGCTTGCAGCAAAAACGCAAACTACGACTCTACATCTCCAACACCTTCAACCCAGCCAAGGCTGATGCTGACGACTCCGATGGCAGCATTGCTTCCTGGGAGCTACGGGTGGAGGGAAAGTTACTGGACGACGTGAGTCAGCTTATGCATGCAGCATATACAAACGCACTCCCTCACACTCTCATCAGATGGAGTACAGATGTACAGATGTATGCACAGGTTTGGGCACCCTGGGGAAGACACAAGCATTGTTAAAACCTTTAGTGCCTTTTTTTTACGGGGTAGTCGTGGCTCAGCAGTTAGAGCACTGTGTTATTTAGATGACAGGTTGTGGGTTCGATACCTGGGGCTCGGCAAACTGCCGCTGTTGAGCCCTTGACTCTCTCTGCTGACCGGGCACTGCAGCGAATGCATCCTACCGCTCCGGACACACTCACTGTCCACTGTGTGTGTTCACTGCACGGATGGGCTAAGGTGAATGGTGAAACAGTCACATGCACATCTATGCAGTATCTGAATCAATGCAAGATGATTAATAAAACCTATAGTATCAGAATTGTCTATTATACAACACACAAGCAGGACAGATGTTAGTTTAACCCTTTTTAACAACTAAACACCTATAAATTGAACTCTCTTATGGAACACAGTGATTTTTTTACCATCCAAAGTACCATGAATAGATAGTGAATTGGCTATTTAGTGCTTTTCAGTGTGATTAGTGATGAGTAGAACCTCACTTTAAAACATTGAATCCTTCCTGCTGTATTAGTGACTTATTAATTTAGTACACACACATATAATCACATAAGCCAGTAAACTTGTCATTATCTAGAACCCACATGAATTAAAATGCTGCCAATTACACAATAATAACATGTAAATGTAGGTAATAATTCATGCTTAATAATTTGTATAACAGGTTCTAAACAAAGTGTTTTATGTGCATTATTGGAACTAACAACGCACTGATCTTTATTATGATCTTTAATCATGTCGTTCAATTGTGTCATTTTCTACTTTTCAATTGCTTAATTTAACATATTGAATAAAACTGATTTTTTTTGCAATATGTTATGTTCCGCAAATCAGTAGAACCTGTGCTCCACAATGTGCACAACTCTGCTATAGCTTAAGTCTCGTTAACCATATAAGCTTATTTTACAGTTTATTTTGTTCTTAGGATCTTCTTGCCAGACCTCTATGTATCTTAAAAGTCCAGACACTCTTTTGTTGTTTTTATATGTAACTGTTCAGAACTGCTAGTTGCTGAGAAGTAAACAAATTAGTTACTACTGAAGCTCCTCAGACCCCCGTTCCAGCCCTCACTCCAACCAGAGCCGGTGGGGCCCGAAAGAGCCCAGATTTGCGGACCCTGTGCCTTTGTCAGAGTGACCTCATAGTCGCTGAATGGCAGCTATGTGTGTTTTACAGTGGTGAGGTTAAAATTACTCACGTAGGCTCCAAGTTTCCGCCACAGTAGTGTGCCCCACTTACCAATGAGGTCACTTGTCCGCTGCCGTGCAAACATTAACATTCTTTGACTCCTTCGACTTTCTCCACCCTTCTTCTCCTTTGAGGGTCTGATGCCCCCTTTCACCGAGCCTGCGCTTTAGACCCACATGGAGAATGCGCTCCTGAAACCTGCTCCGACTGTGGAAAAGACAACATGGAGAACATTCCCCATAAGCATTCTCTGAAAGTTCAAAAGGACTCGCTCCACTTTCAGCCATAAACAGCCGTAGTGTTTAGTCTCTGGATACGATCACGGTATGTTTGGCCAGTGATTAGCTCCAGCGGTTGCTTGTTTTGCTTGGATAAGAGCGAGGCTAAGAGTGAATGGTTTACCAAAGCAGTAGTAGCCAGCAGTCCTAACCAAAGCCTGAACGTCTGGCCAAGTGCAGCTTAAGCATATGCTCCGTAACCACCCAAATGGAAACAGTAGTCACCGTTGACAGTTTTATACATTAGCGCCATGCTTTGGTCTGCATTCCATGATCTTCCATAGGCCAGTACTCCAAGCCTAAGCGAGCCAGTTCAGTTTTGAAGAAGCCTGGAGTTTCAGGAATTTTTTTAAACGCTGAATTTTCTAAAGTAGAGTTTCAGCAAATGAGAGGTTCCAGTTACAGATGAAAACACCCATGAACTTTTTTTTTTATTATTTGTTCTCTTCTTCTTCCTACTTGTGTTTCTCAGCCAGGGAAGGTGAAAAGGAAGTTTTCCTCGTTTTTTAAAAGCCTGGTCATTGAGCTGGACAAAGACCTGTACGGACCAGACAACCACCTAGTGGAGGTGAGCATCCCCTACCACTGTACGAACCTGGTGGGTCCAGGTCATCTCCTAGTGGATCCCACATGTAAAGGTTATATTATAATGTACCTCCATTCTCATCAACATGTTTGTTCTGAACAAATCTCTCACCACAGGTTTCACATGTGCTCTCACTAGGGATGGGCAGTTTGAGCTTATTTACTATATGAATAAATTCCCATTTTTAAACAGATTTTGAATATATGAATATATAATACAGAAGATTTCATGTTTAATGTATTGTGGGTAGCTGTATATAAATTTAAGAGTTGATCTTTACTTTATCCATTGATTGGTTTTTAGGCATAAGTTTAATTGGCCTAAAG
Organism: Salminus brasiliensis; assembly: GCF_030463535.1. NCBI lineage: Eukaryota > Metazoa > Chordata > Actinopteri > Characiformes > Bryconidae > Salminus > Salminus brasiliensis. Next base: position 26,643,014 of record NC_132886.1, read on the forward strand.
AACGATTCCTCTCATTTGAAAAAAAATCGCAAATTATTATTTGCAATATTTCCATTTCCAGCTTCATTTAGATGGCAGCATTTAGAGTAATGTGAAACACTTTGGATCAGATTCATAAAATGCACTGCCAGATTTACCATAATTGTCCTGGTAAGAAGCTGAAATTGATTTAATATAGGTTTTGAATCAAGTCATCAACACAGCACATCCATACAGTTTGTGCTACATCCTGGGATTTTACTTTAACACTTCTGTCTGGTCATCGCTTTAGACTGGGGACAAAAGTTGCCTTTGATTGTTACAAAAATTGGCCAAAATTTGGCCGTTGTCACTCAAAAAACATTAAAAAATCTTCAGTTTCATTTTGATATAATGTGAATCTGGCAGTTTTTTTCACTTTGTATCCAAATTTCATGATGAATGCACCAATAGAAATACATTTTTAATATTGTCTTCTACTGAAAGAATGAGAAGAATTAGTGAGCCTCTCATTCTATACTCTATTACGTAACATATTTCCTTCTCCTGTATAATGTCCAATTATACTGTAACCACACAAAAGGAAACAGTAGCAACAAATGACGTTGTCGAAATCTTGTAGATTTACAGTGTATTTTATTATATTCTATTCCTTATTTTGTCGCTGTATTTTTGCAGCTGGTGTGGCGGTCACTTGTAAAATTACCATGGCTACAAAACAGGGGTGTCAAACTCACTTAAAAGGCCACCTTTAAAAATAAGCCGAAAAACGTGAGGCGATACCTGCCTGGAAAAACACAGAGATGTAAATCCGGACGGGACTCAAAATTATCACAAGATTGTTGAGTTCAGTTTAAAACAGCCTGTATTTCAGTCGGTCATTTTCTCAGAGGACGACAGCATGCTACCATAGTGTAGCTCTATATTTACAGGTCTAGCTATCTAAATAAACCAGTGGGTAGAATATTTCGATAGGCTACGATGATATAGCATCGTATCAGACATGCTCCCAGCTGTATAGGTATAGGACAGATATTTGGATAGCAATAACGACTATGTCAGCATAATTCTTATTTTATTATAAGGAAACTGAGGTGATAGATGTATTTTTGTATAATATAAAAAAAAAAAAACATTAAGCTCAGATTTTATGAAGCACACGAAAAAAAGAATTCACATAATTATCAAGAAAGAGCATGAAATCATTAACAATTGTACTGTTAGGTAGGACATCTCAATGGGTAGCACAGAACTCAACAGACACAAATAAGCCCCGTAAAAATGACCCCAGGACCCCATGTGAATTGAATCCCACCTGGATAGCCCTATCCATTTTTTAAAAGAATATTTGAGCTTCCATCTGTCCAACTGTCCACTTTTCTTTTGGTCGTGTTTTTAGCGAGCTAGGGGTTTATACTGGTCGGACTGCTGCTGAAACACGGCTAGCGTGCATGCTGGGGAATATAGTGCAGTGGATAGTGACGGACTAATATTAATATAAAAAAAAAATAATGCGGGCTGGATTAGACTATGTTTGACTTGTGTTTGACACATGGGCCACCATGGCCTTATCAACAGGACTTTATATAAACACAGGGCCCCATAACTAATGAATATGAATCTGTGAGCTATACTGTCCACACAATTGATCAACATCTTATTGAAAAGAGCAAAATGTGCTTGATTTATTGAATACATTGAATTTCCATACCTAAATAAATGTGCTGGAGCAACCGCCCCATCTCTAGTTGATGCTGTGTTTCTGCTTGGTGAAGTTCATTTGTTCTGAGCTTGTTCTTCACTTTTCTACATTTCCATGTCCATTCCGGTCACATTCTGTCCTGTATGCGAGTTTGTTTTGCTGGATCTTTTGAAATAAGTGCATGTCCTCTCCATCCACTGTTCGATAACAGAGAACCTGAAAGCAGTGTATTCATAGGACAGCCTTCCGTTCAGAGGGTAAACAAACCTACAGGCTCAAATCCAAATGAAATCCTCTCAGTCTGTACGACTAGAGACACGTCTGTCAATGGATGCATTCTGTACACTATTATCTGCCATAAGTGATCATCTTTTTAAGACGTGTGCATGTCAGAGTTAAGTAGTACTTGGCGTGTGTAGTTGCTAAGCGAGTGTTGCATGCTTAGTGAGTACGGTTACCTTGAATCTCTGGGAGCTTGAAATGTTTTTCTTTTCAGCTGCTGAGCAGCAAGGCTCAGGTAAGATCCAGCCTTGCTCACACTACAAACAGAGTCTGTTAAAGTGGGGGATTCAGCCTCTTTTCACTCTCAAGCACATACCAACAGCATGAAGTAGCCTCTGTTGAACAACAACCAGGAGTAGAGCTAGTTTAGGGCAGTTCAGACTTCAGTAGGTTTTGCAGGGTCTAATACATTTACATTGGAATGAATGAACCAGTATGTGTCTGAAAGGGGCCGTATAGTGTAGTTGTCCCAGTGTTGTGTGGAGGTCACTGATGTTAAACCTCTTCCTGCATACATACATACTTTTACACTGCAGCATTTACACAAGGAATAGAGATGGAATGTGCAGATGTTTGTGGGTCAGTTTTGGGGATGCACTGATATGGGAATGTCTGCCTATACCGAGACCGGTCCACATGGACTGCATTTGCAGGGAAATTTAATAACATTTGGGTGGTTGTTCAGTTAGGGGCTCTTTTTCTTTTGTACCATCTTGAAATAAAGTCAGCGATAATTCTGTTAGAAATAATTAAGTGAAGACTTTAATGCTTTAATGGCAAATGGCCAAGACTGAGCTTCTATAGAAATATATATATATAATTATATTCATTTGCAAACTTGCATAATACCTTTACCAAGCTCTCTAGAGCTCTTTACCGATGTCTTACTGACATTCTGACTGATAAACAGTGAAAATTTTAGAAATGCTTTAGAAATTATGCATTTATACTTTATAACTACTTTATAAGTGATTTCTAAATAGTTAAAATGATCTGGTATCATTACCCTCACATTCAGTTGGTTTGTGACAGTTATCACTTTTTTTTGTTTTTTAAGAAAAGATCATGAATTTTCCATCTAGATCATGGGTTTTCCAACACTAATCAGCAGCTCTAATACAATGCACTCTGAATTGCTTATAAATAATGTTAGCACTTTCATTTTTTTAGAATATTGCCATAATGGTAGAAATGGTAAATAAATAGATGCTGAATAAATCTCCTCCATGATCAGGAGGAATACATGATGAACTCACTTTTCCAGACACTCAAAATGTCACTCTTCTGTTCCCCTGTCAGTTTTTTTTGTCTCCAGCTACAACAAGTGTTATCTTCAAATAATTTCTTACAGAAATCATAGACTGTTCCGATAATGACAGTAATGATGGGGAAGGTAATATTGTGTAATAATACATGTTTGGTCTTTTCAAGTAAAAAAAAAAAAATTACATTTAGTTTTGCAATTGTTTTAATTAATTGATCACTTTTTATTATTTTATTGAAGCACAGATGTTCTAAAGTTTGGGTTGAGCACAAGGCCAAGTAGCAAAACATTCATATTTAAAACATTTTTAAAAATCCATCAATTTTTGGTGGTGCAATAAACAATATATTTAATACCTAAGCTATTTATTTTATTATAAAGCATTTGTAACATGGGAACAGTAACCTAACTGAAGAATCACCCGTTACTTTAAAGAACATGCAGAAGCTTTAGCACAGTGGAGATATTCAACAGTCCATTTCTGTTTGCAGCAGATGAGCTTTTAATAAAAAGAAAGAAATCACATGGCAATATCAGTATAATTCCAATATCACTGTGCATCCTTACTGTATTTCCTTTGTTCTGTGCTTGTTTTTATGCATTTTGTGTGGGTGTGTGTGGGTGCGTGCGCATGGGTGTGGTGAGTATGTGTGTGTTTGTGTGTGCGTGTATGTGTGTGTGTGATACATTTTCGTCGTTGCTAACAAGACTGTATTTCTGTTTGGCATCTTAGTGGCACCGCACTCCCACCACTCAGGAGACCGACGGCTTCCAGGTGAAGAGGCCGGGCGATGTTAATGTACGCTGCACGCTGCTCTTAATGCTGGACTACCAGGTGAGGGGGCCGAAGAGCACAGCATGTTTTTATACTCTCTAATTCACTAAAGAGTCCTGTATGGTCGAGGGAGTATCACAGTGAACACACTCTCTCTCTCTCTCTCGACCAGTTAAGATGATATAAGAAGGCCTAGCTCGAGAGGCATGCGCCAGCAAATGTTTTATGGACTTGATTTGCATGACCAAGTTACTTAAACGCACTCTCCCGTGTAGCCCCCCCAGTTTAAGCTGGACCCTCGGCTTGCTCGTCTGCTGGGCATCCACACACAGACCCGCTCCTGCATCATCCAGGCCCTGTGGCAGTACATCAAAACCAACAAGCTGCAGGACTCCCACGACAAGGAGTACATCAACTGTGACAAGTATTTCCAGCAGGTAAGAATTAGAGCTGCGTGATGTCCAGTTGCATGCAAAAGTTTGGGTGCCCCGGTCAAAATATCTGTTACTGTGAGTGGTTAAGTGTTCAGTGTAATGTCCTCTCTTATTTGTTGCTTTCTTCTGTTGCGAAATTGGTGAAATTTGCCTCAAAGTATGTTTTATTTTCGTTGAAATTTTTTTTTTACTTCATGCGTGCAGAGACCTACAATCACTGGACGTGCCGAGTTCCCTGAAAATACACAGTTTGTAATGCTACATATAAATGGAGAGGGACAAATGAAGGCGTAGATACAGCGAATGACAATAGTGATTAGGTTAGCAGCAAAATTCCAAACAGCCGACAAGAGGAACCGCAAGCAAAACAAACCAAAAGCTCATGTTCCTGAAAGAATCTCACTATAGCTCACTATAAACGAAGTAGATGTGCTACTCCAAGCGGCTTCACAGCTTGCTGAAGATCACGAGTATAATACTGCTAATCGACTGCTGTCACTTTACGCAGTATTAGGCCCTGTCCCATTACTCACACATTTGTACCCTCACAGATTACACAAGGTGTGTATAGGGTCTCCTATTTCTTTAAATGGCACCAAAAAGACACCTACGAGCACTTGATGCACCCCTCTCGTAAGTCCGCATCAGATCAGACTTGAAGGCATTTACTCATGTTTCACTGTGATCCAGTGATGCTCCTCACATAAACCAACTGAAAGATGGAGAAAAAGAAAGTCTTTAAGTGTGAGTGGAACCTGGCTTTTTTTTATCAAGATTGAAATGATTTTGAGGATCATGTATCTGAACATTAGCAGCAGCACAGTGCAAATAGCAGCCACTGTTGAATCCAGTTATATACCAAGTACCAATTGTGGTAACTGTGGTATTTGGCGTTGAGGCAGCAGTGTTGTGTACAGGTGAAGGGACGTAAGGTGAAGTGTGTCCCAGTCTTGCTCTAAACTCTCAGATGCTTTAAAGGCTCACACCCATTCTGCCTGCCCTTCAAGAGCTTCATAAAAACGCACTGGCGGGGCTTAGGACTCGGATAGGTCCATTGTTATAATGCACCTTAAGTCTCTGTGGTGCAACCAAAATTTTGCACATATAGTGTGTGTGTGTGTGTGTATGTGTATGTGTATATGCACATATAGTGTGTGTGTGTGTGTGTGTATGTGTATATACATATATATATATATATATATATATATATATATACAAATTTGAAAGGCCAAACTGGTTACCCAATCCCACTGCACTGAACACCCGGCCACACACCGGCAGTTTTAAACTCTGTTAAACTACATTCAGCATCTACTGATCTCCAAAGGACATGAAGTTAATAAAGATAACTGAGATGAAACGTTTCTTTCTTAGAATAATAAAAAGGTAAGGAGCACCATGCAAACGTTTGGCTAGACCAAAAGAGCTTTCAGATAGCTTTTATCAAGGTCTCAAAGTCTCTACGACATAAATTAGCTGTTTACGATCATCGTTAGGAAAGGCCGGGTGATGCAAACTTCAATAAAAGACTCGCCTTGAATCTTCTCCCAACAATCAGCACCCATGAACTCCTCTCAGCAGCTGCATAGCACTCTGGAAATTCTAGTAACTGATGCCCACAAATCAGGAGAAGGCTACAGGATGACAATGAAGCCTTGTCAGATAAGTGGTTCCTCAGTTCGTAATGTAATTAAGAAGGACCTTCAGGAAGATTTAGCAGACTCTTGAATGGTGATGCACTCAATGATGGATATTCAACTGTGCAGCAACACTGCAGCAGAAATATGACCTTCGTGGAATAATTCTGGAAGCAAATATCACACATTTGTTAAAAAGTTGAAAATCAAAAGAGTGGTATTACAACATGGTCCTAAACTCATCTAAAATTCACAATAGACTGTTTTAAAGGGCACAAGCTGAAGGTTTTTAACAAGGCCCTTAAATACAAAGATACTGGCTGAAGCCTTTTTTTTTTTGGGGGGGGGGGGGGGGGGGGGTTGGGGATTAGGATCCTGACACTTTGGTAGTAATAAAATTGCCGTATGGTATTATTTTATGCCATTAAGGAGTCAGTAAAAAAAATATCTGCACTTCTTCGTGGTGGAGGAACATGCCTGAAGACCCTTCTCCCTAATCTAATGTCCTATAAATTCCATCCCTACCCTCTTTCACTTGTCTACGACACGTCTGCGCACCCCTCCACCGTCCCGTCACCTCCTTCTTAACCCCGTCATCTAGCATTCCTGGCTTCACATATCAGAGAGGGGAACTTCCTACCATGGCAGAGTCCACTCAAACCCCAGCTCAAAATTCCTCCAAGTTCTCAACCCCTCACTTACAGTTTTCTTGCAAATCATCAGAAGCTGAAGGCATGGTCAGAACTAACGAAGTCTAGTCTTTAACCAAACAGGAATCAGCTAAGACACATCTATGCTGATTTATTTGGCTTTTTGGATTTTGCTTAGATTGCTCTTGAATATACAGTCATGCCCGAAAGTATTCATACCCCTGTCAAAGTTTGACTTAAATTTACTTTTATTTAACCAGAAATTATATTTTTGCCTGGAAATGACACAGGCATCTCCCAGGAGATAACACGATGATGTACAAGAGGCATCACTGTGGGAAAAAGTATTTCTCAGCTTTTATACACATTTGAACAAAAAGTGGCATGTCCAAAATTATTCATACCCTTTAAAAACTGTCACAGTATATGGGAAAATCCAAAGTTCTATACCATTCCAAATAGTCCAAGCTGTTTTAAAGCATCCTAATTACCCTGATTCATTGGGAACAGCTGTTTTAATCAACTCAACAGGAGAAAAACAGCAGCTCTCTGCAGTTGGTTTGTGGACAGTCATGGCTAAGACAAAGGAGCTCACTAAGGACCTGCGGCTGTGCATTGTGGCCGCTCACAAGTCAGGAAAGGGCTATAAAGCCATATCAAAATGTTTTCAAGTTCCAGTGGCTACAGTGCAAAGTATTATTAAAAAATACAAGAAGTTCCGCACTGTGGAAAATCTCAGAAGATGTGGTCGGAAGCCAAAAGTGACACCTGTGCTGGCCAGGAGAATAGTGAGAGAGGTGAAGAAAAATCCAAGGATCACCACCAAGGCCATCCTGGTGAATCTGGACTCTGCTGGTGGCGACATCTCAAGGCAGACAGTTCAACGGACACTGCACACTGCTGGGTTCCACGGACGCAGGCCAAGGAGGACACCACTTCTCCAGAAAAGGCACACAAAAGCCCGCTTGACCTTTGCAAATGCTCATCTGGACAAAGAAGAAGACTTCTGGTGTTCTGTTTTATGGTCAGATGAAACAAAAATTGAATTGTTTGGCCACAATGATGTGTGCACCATTTGGCGTGAAAAAGGAGAAGCCTTCAACCCTAAGAACACCATCCCCACTGTCAAACATGGTGGTGGGAACCTAATGTTTTGGGGGTGTTTTTCAGCCAATGGACCAGGGAACTTGATCGCAGTAAATGGCACCATGAAAAAAGAGCAATACATCAAGATTCTCAACAACAACATCAGGCAGTCTGCAGAGAAACTTGGCCTTGGGAACCGGTGGACATTTCAGCACGACAACGACCCAAAACACACAGCCAAAGTGGTGAAGAAATGGTTAGCAGACAAAAACATTAATGTTTTGCAGTGGCCCAGCCAGAGTCCTGACTTGAATCCAATTGAGAATCTGTGGAGGGAGCTAAAGATCAGGGTGATGGCAAGGAGACCCTCGAACCTCAAAGAGTTGGAGCTCATCACTAAAGATGAATGGGCAAAAATACCAGTGGAGACATGCAAAAAGCTGGTCAGCAATTACAGGAAGCGTTTGATTGCTGTAATAGCCAATAAAGGCTTTTCTATTAATTATTGAGAAGGGTATGAATAATTTTGGACATGCCACTTTTTGTTCAAATGTGTATAAAAGCTGAGAAATACTTTTTCCCACATTGATACCTCTTGTACATCATCGTGTTATCTCCTGAGAGATGCCTGTGTCATTTCAAGGCAAAAATATAATTTCTGGTTAAATAAAAATAAAAAAATTTAAGTTAAACTTTGACAGGGGTATGAATACTTTCGGGCATGACTGTATATATTGGGGTTTTTTTTAACCCCATGTAACGCATTTCACTGTTACTATGCTTGCATTCACTCAGATTTTCGACTGCCCTCGGCTGAAGTTCTCGGACATCCCTCAACGCCTCACCAACCTGCTGCTGCCCCCCGACCCCATTGTAATCAACCACATCATTAGGTCAGTCAGTCTGCCAATGCTCACTCTTAGCTCTCACCTGGAGTGTTTTCCATTCCAATATACTGAACTTATATCCAGTGTATACGGGGGCCAGTCTTTGGCTGTTGGTGTCCGTTTGGTCCGTTTTTCTAAACACGCTGTGCTATCTTGGTGTGTGTAGTGTGGACCCTAACGATCAGAAAAAAACGGCCTGCTACGATATAGACGTCGAAGTGGAGGATCCGCTCAAAGCCCAGATGAGCAACTTCCTGCTCTCCACCGCCAATCAGCAGGAGATTGCCTCCCTCGATAATAAGGTACAGAAGTCACAGCACCACACACGAGGAGCACACATGAAACATAGGTGGGCTTCAGATGTGACATTTGCTGTCTGTTGTTTAACCTGCTGCTGCAGATCCATGAGACCATCGAGTCCATCAACCAGCTGAAGATTCAGAGAGACTTCATGCTCAGCTTCTCCAGGGATCCTAAAGGCTACATTCAGGACTGGCTGAAATCCCAGAGCAGAGACCTCAAAGTTAGTCCAACTTTTCTTCCAGCCTGCACCAACCTGACTTTAAAAGTGCCATGCTTTTCAAGCTGAAGTTCTAATAGTGAACATCTGAGGTCATATTTACTTCTGGGCTGGGTAGATTTAACTCTACCGTTGCCGTTTTTTGTTGTTTGAGGGTCAGACATTCTGTAAGAATTCGGAATTGAGGGAATATCTTGCTAGTAAGTGCATTTTTGGCCTGGTTTCAGCTGATGACGGATGTTGTTGGCAACCCAGAGGAGGAAAGGAGGGCGGAGTTTTACCATCAGCCCTGGTCTCAGGAGGCCGTCAGCCGCTACTTCTACTGCAAGGTGAGAGACTAAAGCCTAAGCTAGAAGACCAGGCCATCTGTCTTTCAAGCATTATGCTGGACAGCACCATGTGCATTAGATCTATATTCAGTCCAAGAATCAGTTAGCTAATGACTGTATCCTTCCCTCTACCATTGAAATGTTCACTGTGCCACTGGCTGCAGCACAAGCCCAAAACATGATGGATCCACCCTCAGGCTTAACCGTTGGAGAGGTGCTCTTTTAATTAGATTCAATTCTCTATACATTCCTTTACTCAGTGCTATTTTCACTTTATCACTTCCCAAGGACTTGTTTCAAAAATGCATCAGGCTTGTTTAGATGTTCATTAGAAAACGTCTGATGCTGATTTTGTGGTGAGGAACCCGAAGAGGTTTACTTTCTACTGACTCTTCTATGAAGGTCATATTTGTGCAGGCATCACTGCACAGTTGAACAGTGCACCACCACTCGACCTCCTAAATATTGTACAAAACAAAAGATCTTTAATCTTTAACTTTCTGCCTTTTGGAGATCAGTTCATCTTCAGTTCAACTCTATTCACTTAACTATTCACAGTAACAGAAACTTTGACCAGGGGTGCCTAAACTTAGGATGCCACTGTATAATAAATATTACCAAAATTAGTGCATGTAATAATGCGTTGGAGTCTGGAAAGTATAGAAGTAAGGGGTTTTGACTGCAGTGCCCTAGTGCTGGGGCCCCAGAAAGCTTTCCCCTTTTATTCAGCCATTATGGGCGGCCCTATGTGCCATTCTGAACCCCGATTCTCTGTTCACTCCACATGGACTGTTGAATTCTAATTATTTCACTTTTCCTTCTCACAGATTCAGCAGAGAAGACAAGAGCTGGAGCAAGCCCTGGCTATAAGGAATACTTAGACTGCACCAAGACCTCAGCCACCACTCTGACCACCCCTCTTCGGTCTGAGCCACACGGATGCCCCTCATCATCCCCACTTTTTTTTTTTTTTTTACCCCTTGCAGTGAGTGTGTGTGTGTGGGGGTGTTTGTCTCCGGCAGTCTTTGTTGTCACTGTGATCCAAGACCCGTTCACCCACAGAGGTTCAGAGGACCCCTCCCAATCTGCCCTTCACAACAAGTCATGGTGCTTTGCCCCATAAGCATTACTTCAGAACTCACAACCTACTGGTTACGATTTTTTAAATATATATTTACACACAATACAGTCCATCGGCTCCCACTGCGTTTAATATCACTACACTGTACCCTTATTATGCAGCTATGCAGTACCAGTCAAAGGTTTGGACACACCGGGTTGAATGTAGTTGAGCGTGGATCATCATCTTAAAATCATTTGTTCTAAATATATATAAATATATTATCATATATATGATTTTCCCCCATTTTCTTCCCAATTGGACTGCCAATTACCCAACCTGTATGTAACCCCACACAAACTTGCGATGCCCGAGCGCGATGCACAGTGAAGCTGCTTTTTTTTCGAACTGCTGCTAAAGCAACATCGCCGGGCAACCAAGGGAAGCACCGCATACCCGGCTCCAACACACCAGCCTGCAGACACCAGCGACAGGCAGCACCGCAACAAAGCGATGTGGGGGGAGAGCGCCATCTACCCACCCTGGAGAGGGCAAGGCAAACTGTGCTATCTCTGGGCCTCGGCTGCCGATAGCTAGCAGCATGACGGGATTCGAACCAGCGATCCTCTGATAATGGACACAGCTTTTTTATTCCACTGGACCACTCAAGGCCCCACAGGGACCATATATTTTATTACTTGGGGTTTACGTAGTCTACGTTAAACTGAGAGGAGATTATTTAGTCAAATAGGCAATTAAGGCTATTTATTGGTCCTGCTAAATTAGTCCACCCTCACACAACACACTGCCACGGTCCTACAACTTAGGCCTGCCTGAAACCCCCAGCTACAACACCCTAAATACGGTGGCTATCCGTGTGTCGCCAGTGTCCTCTTTGTTAAAAAGAAAAATATGGTCACTGAAGCATGTGGACCATATGTTTTTAAGATGATGGTCAGCACACATTCAACCAGGTGTCCAAACTTTTGAAGGGTACTGGTATTACGAAAAGAAATGAAGCGTTTTTATTCCCTTTGTATGTTAAAATTTCCCTTTCCCTGCTTAATATTTCTGATTGCTTCAGTCAGTTATCAGTATTACGGCCTCAGACACTGAAAGCCACGTTCTCAAGCAGTATTTCGTTTTTTAAAAAAGCATGGCGCCCACAACACACGCTGTGGCGTACTGCAATACGGTGATACGAGGTTCACGTTTCCTGACCTCTATCCGTACATATGAAGGATATCGGGTCAAGCCGCTGGCCAGCAGCGAACATGTGGAGTCCTGCTTTCTCCAGCAGAACATGAGCAACTGGCCACATGTTACTACGCAGCGAACACATTTTTTTAGTATCTAGACACTGTTGTGCTGTCATTCGCTCATTATGAGGGGACAGAAGAAGACTATAAGAACGCTAAAGGCACATAATAAAGACAAATAGTACTGTTCTACAGCGTGAGGCAGCAGTGCAGTCGCTTCACACAAACAAGGTTCAGTGGTTAGCATTGTGTAAATATCAGGGCACAGTTTTGTTAGTTGTCTCTCTGGTTAGCTGTAAGATATTATTATGAATGTGTTCATATGCTTGCTATGACCCAAAACACGGAAGTATGGGAGGGGAGGGGGGTGGTTGTGGGGTGGGTTATGAACAGTACTGTTCTCAGCGTCTGTTTCTCTTTTTTCTGGCCTTTTTTGAGAATCGTTTCACGCTTGACGTCTGACGTCTACCAAAGGTCACAAACTCTTAGGTTTTAGTATTTATTAAGTCTTTTTCATAATGAAGGGCACCAGCTAGTTGTTAGGCATTGGATATATAGAAAGTAGACCAACTAAATATGAGGTTTAGTTTGGAATAAAAAAGAAAAATATAAAAAAAGAAAAAAGAAACACCTCAGTCAAGCACCACAACTTACACCTGTTTGCACTAAGTTGTTGATCATGAGTGGGTTGTACACGTTGTCATTGTTAACTGTCACTGATGAAGGAAAACATAAACTGTGCTTCTTTGGTCACGACTGACATGAGGTCTGCATCAGTGTTGTCATGTAGTCTTGGGGGGGGGGGGCACTGAAGCCTCAGTGATGTTCTCAGCCCTCAACTGGAGCTCGGTGGTGGGGTAAAAGGTAACTAGACTAGGTTCATCAATGGGATTTTGTCTAGGCAAAAGCCTGAGAACATCAGCCGTCTTCTCACTGAGGAGAGCTTCGGTCAAACCTTTTTTTTGTGGAACCTCGAGAAGTCGAGAGGGTCCGTGTCATTTTTCTAAGGCCTATGCATGCTGCATGGACGGAGCTTTTTTTATACTTTCATACAAGGACGTTTTAAACCCTTCTGATCCACAGGGAGGAGATCAGAAGAGCACCGGCCCAAAAGGACCGGGTCAAACCCATTTGGGTCATCTTATTGTTTTGTTCTGTTCTGAAAGTCTTCTGTCTTGTCGTTGTTTTTGTCTTTATGAAAGACCTAGTGACTTTAGTATGGGAATTAAAGTAGAAGCACACAAAGGGGAGGGGGAGGGGGGATTTCTACCAGGATGGAAAGCATCTCAGTCTGGTTCATCATCATCAAGGCTAGAGCGCCTCCTACCGAACCTCCCGAACTGAGATCTACATCTACAGCATCACTGACCACTTTTCGGAAAACTGTGGTAGCAGCTAGCTGTTTCAGAATCAGCCATGCATTGGACTTCTGAACCAGACCTTGAACCAGTAACCTCTTTGCTTTTTTTTTTTCCTCCTCATTGCTTTGCTCTCAGCTCAACAGCTACACCCATGTTGCTCACCTGGTGGTGCTTGTCTTTAGCCATGGATCCACTGCTATATACGCCTGTGGCCCAGGTTAGAAGTCGCCCTTTTACACCAGCTTACAACCTTCCAAGGCTAATCGCCCTGACCACTGGTTTTGCATCTGCATTAAAGGGCAGCGTCTCCCCAGAACTGTTCATCTGGGATCTGATCTACTGTCATCAAATAGGGTCATTTGTACACGATGGACAAACAGGATTATTATTGGTAGTAGTAGAATTACGAGAGCAGCTTTTCTAGGCCTGGTCAACAACGCAGTTGGTTGAGCATGGTGTTTCCAGCCATCCGCTACGAATTGCATTTCTCACTGATTCTGTTGTACACCTGTTGCATCACCTCCTTCCACTTTCAGCAGAGAGAAGCTAGTATGAGAACCACAGCTGTGACTTTGTGGTGCGGCGTGGATGTAAATAAACAAGCGTTTGCCAAAGTTTGTCAAAGGGACCCGATTCTGAGGCTGTCGTGAGTTTTTTTCGAGCGTGTGTGTGTGTGCGAACTGTGTGTGTCCTGACTCATTCTGAAAGCTCATATTTCTCACGCCCAAAAAACCACAGTGTACTTCAGGAAAGGTGCTCTCTCATTTCTCAGAGCTCAAAGTGCAGCTAAAAGTCTAGGTGCTCATCATCGCAGCAAGAGTTGAATAGAGATGCTCCAAAAGTAACTTGGAGTCAATCCTTTTACACTGACCTTCACTGAAGGTTAAGGAGGCATTCCCTTCTCGCGCCATTGATAAAAGTACCTTGAGGAATTTTTGGAGGTTATTCCAATAAAAATATGGAGGAGCCTCTTAAGGTGCTTTGAGAAAAAGTTTCTTGAAAGGTTCCTCCACAGTTCTGAAATTGAGGGTTGTGGTTGCCTGGTCAAGTACATTTTTGTGATAATCTGCTAAAAAAAATCCTATAAGATCCTATAAGTCCCCATAAAGAAGTATTGCAGATGGAATAGGACCCTCTGGAGGAGATCATCATGAACCTATTGGCACCATGGCTAATAGAGATATATGGAGCCCCCAGCATTCAGCTGTAGAGCAGTGGGACTGTGTTTTATAGAATTATGGATGGTGCTTCATCCAGTACTTATGGGACATGCTGAATCAGATCAGCAATGCCATATAACGCCATTTATTTCTGAAGAGGCAATGAATGGGCAGTTGTCTCAATACTTTTGTCCATATAGTGTGCTTTGTAGAGGGAGCTTGTGGTCGTTCACTCACTCTTACTTGTGGCTCATAGAGCTATTCAGCTTGTTGCTCCTCTGTGGCCAAAGTGTGTTTCCTTGGCTCATTGCAGAACCACGCTCCTCCAGAACCACCCCTAAAAGCCGGCGCTGGCAGTGTGGGCGCCCTCTGCGGTTGTAGCGGTGTTTCTGCAGCTTGGTGGGGAGCTGAGAAGTAGTGCAGAAGTTTTACCCATCTATAATCAATACAAATAAACAAACCAGTGTGAGTTATGAGATGTGTCAGGGCGTGTTCCCATTCCCAAAGCTCTCCTCAAGGAAGGCCTGTATTTACACTTACCATCCAACACCTAGTTTGGACCCTTTCTTAAGAATTTAGATTTAGAATTCCTTTTTAGATGAAATTTTAAATTCGACTTTCATTAACATCTCCAATACATCTCAGTGATGAAGCAGACACCGGACATTCAGTAGACTACCAAGAGGCTTTTACTGAAGACTTCTACTGAATTCAGCTGTTCTTCACTTTGTTTGGAGAGTCCAAGTTCAGATCTGTAGATGTTCACCTGAGAAATCACCGACCATCTAACAGGTCTAATACTGACCATCCCAACATCCTCAACCAGCTGCCACAGACCTGCTGCTGACACCACTCTGGAACTGGAGCTTTAATAGGAATTAGACTGAAACTACAGAGCCAGGCTGAGGGGTTAGGATTGGGGTTTTGGTTGAGGTTAAGGTCAGGATGAGGGTTAGGATTAGGTTTTGGGTTGAGGTTCAGGTTAGGATTAGGGTCAGGATGAGGGTTAGGATTAGGTTTTTGGTTGAGGTTAAGGTTCGGATTAGGGCCAGGATGATGGTTAGGACTATGACTAGAAAGAGGGTTATGGTTAGGTTTTAGGCTGAGGTTAGGATTAAGGCTAGGATGAGGGTTAGGATTAGGTTTGGGTTGAGGTTAGGGTTAGGATTAAGGCTAGGATGAGGGTTAGGATTAGGTTTTGGTTGAGGTTAGGGTTAGGATTAAGGGCAGGATAAGTTCAGGATCAGTTTTAAATTTTGGGTTGAGGTTAAGGTCAGGATGAGGGTTAGGTTTGGATTTGGGTTGAGGTTAAGGTTAGGATTAAGGCCAGGATGATAGTCAGTATTAGAGTTTGGGTTGGGGTTAAGGTTAGGATTAGGGTCAGGATGATAGTCAGTATTAGAGTTTGGGTTGGGGTTAAGGTTAGGATTAGGGTCAGGATGATAGTCAGTATTAGAGTTGGGGTTAAGGTTAGGATTAGGGTCAGGATGATAGTCTGTATTAGAGTTGGGGTTAAGGTTAGGATTAGGGTCAGGATGATAGTCAGTATTAGAGTTTGGGTTGGGGTTAAGGTTAGGATTAGGGTCAGGATGATAGTGAGTATTAGAGTTTGGGTTGGGGTTAAGGTTAAGATTAGGGTCAGGATGATAGTCAGTATTAGAGTTTGGGTTGGGGTTAAGGTTAGTATTAGGGTCAGGATGATAGTCAGTATTAGAGTTTGGGTTGGGGTTAAGGTTAGGATTAGGGTCAGGATGATAGTCAGTATTAGAGTTGGGGTTAAGGTTAGGATTAGGGTCAGGATGATAGTCAGTATTAGAGTTGGGGTTAAGGTTAGGATTAGGGTCAGGATGATAGTCAGTATTAGAGTTTGGGTTGGGGTTAAGGTTAGTATTAGGGTCAGGATAATAGTCAGTATTAGAGTTGGGGTTAAGGTTAGGATTAGGGTCAGGATGATAGTCAGTATTAGAGTTGGGGTTAAGGTTAGGATTAGGGTCAGGATGATAGTCAGTATTAGAGTTTGGGTTGGGGTTAAGGTTAGGATTAGGGTCAGGATGATAGTCAGTATTAGAGTTTGGGTTGGGGTTAAGGTTAGGATTAGGGTCAGGATGATAGTCAGTATTAGA
This sequence comes from Salminus brasiliensis, assembly GCF_030463535.1. Classification (NCBI taxonomy): domain Eukaryota; kingdom Metazoa; phylum Chordata; class Actinopteri; order Characiformes; family Bryconidae; genus Salminus; species Salminus brasiliensis. The sequence continues at coordinate 26,659,522 of NC_132886.1, forward strand.
GTTTGGGTTGGGGTTAAGGTTAGGATTAGGGTCAGGATGATAGTCAGTATTAGAGTTTGGGTTGGGGTTAAGGTTAGGATTAGGGTCAGGATGAGGCTGTGTTAAGCTTTGTTTAATGGAAGTAACATATTAGGTCTTCTTGATGTAACAGATCAACAGTAAATCTACTTAATGTCAGTAAAGCATCAACAGAACATCTTTAAGATCTTTACCTCAATGTATTTAGATTATATATTCATTTATTTTAATTTTAAGAAACCATAAAACACAAGGCCTAAATGTGGGTCCACAGTTAAGTCATTCATACTGTCTTATTAGTTTCATAGCAGATAATGGATGATCTATAGCAGTAACTGAATATTTACAGTAGAAGCTTAATCATAACTAGGCTAATCATAACTAAGTCTTAAGCTAAGCTCTCAGACACAGAAGTACTAAAGATTATTTCCAATAAATCTGATAAACGCCAGGAATACAGATGACCTCTCACAGACAGACAGACAGACAGACACGAGAGCAGGCCCACAGCGTGTCAGTGTGTCCGGAGAGTGCGGTCACCTCTTGTGCAGACAGACGCGTCATTGTGTCTCTCACTGCCTCCCTCTGTCCTGAGGAGGAAACAGGTGGTCGTTTGTCCAGCAGCCTGGCCGTGTGTTAATAAGCTCCAGCCTTCTCTTCATAAAAAGACCCCTTTCACTCGCTCTCCTGTTCCAACCCACCCAGTCTCTCTCTGCCCCTCTCTGCCCCTTTCTCTCCCTCTCGCCCTCTCTGTTCATTACAGTGATCAGGGGGGCTTTAGGACGGGGGTCTGTATACATCGGCTCACTTTTCCTCTTTTTGGGCCGATGCCAGAAGCCTGTGTGTAAAGAGATAACTCAGTGAACACAATCTCTAACTTAAACCATTTTCTACTGAACCCAAATGTAGCTGAAAACGGCCACGTTGGTCGGTTGCTACAGTTTGTAAACCGAGGAAACGCGACCTCTAGCGGCGAAGAAAAAACTACAGACGAGTGCTCTGAGAGTCGACTCACATCGGAGAATCGACTCGTCAAACTTTAAGGTCCCTGTAACCGAGGAAAATGTATTAATATAAAATGACCTCAATCTCCATCTAAACATTATCTTAAACCACAACTTAATTTCCACCTAAACCTAAACATAACCTAACCTTAATATACAGTTTAATCTCCACCTAAACCTAAACATAACCTAACCTTAATATACAGTTTAATCTCCACCTAAACCTAAACATAACCTAACCTTAATATACACCTTAATCTCCACCTAAACCTAAACATAACCTAACCTTAATATACAGTTTAATCTCCAATTAAACCTAACTCAAACTCCTTAAAAACTTAATCTCCTCTTAAACCACACCTTAATCTTCACTTTGACCTAATCTTAACATACACCTTAATCTCCACCAAAACATAACCTAACCCTAATATACACTTTAACCTGCACCTTAATCTCCACCTAAACCTAAACAAAACTCCAAATCAGTCTACACCTCAACCAAACCTTAACCTAACCTTAATGTACATCTTCATCTACACTATTTTTAACCTACACATTAATCTACACCTAAACTTAACCTTAACCTACACCTTACCCTAACCTTAATTTACACCTAAACCTACACCTAAACCTAAGCTTAATTTACACCTAATGTACACCTAACTTACACATACACCTAAACCTAATTATAATGTAACCTTAATCTGCACCTAAACCTAACTATAACCTAACCTTAATCAACTCCTAAACCTACACCTAAACCTACACCAACTATAACCTAACCTTAATCTACACCTTAACGTAACCTTAATTTACACCTAAACCTGCACCTAAACCTAACTATAACCTAACCTTAATCTACTCCTAAACCTAACTATAACCTAACCTTAATCTACTCCTAAATCTACACCTAAACCTAACTATAACCTAACCTTAATCTACACCTAAACCTAACTATAACCTAACCTTAATCTACACCTTAACGTAACATTAATTTACACCTAAACCTACACCTAAACCTAACTATAACCTAACCTTAACCTACACCTAAACCTAACTATAACCTAACCTTAATCTACACCTTAACGTAACATTAATTTACACCTAAACCTACACCTAAACCTAACTATAACCTAACCTTAATCTACACCTAAACCTAACTATAACATAACCTTAATCTACTCCTAAACCTAACTATAACCTAACCTTAATCTACTCCTAAATCTACACCTAAACCTAACTATAACCTAACCTTAATCTACACCTAAACCTAACTATAACCTAACCTTAATCTACACCTTAACGTAACATTAATTTACACCTAAACCTACACCTAAACCTAACTATAACCTAACCTTAACCTACACCTAAACCTAACTATAACCTAACCTTAATCTACACCTTAACGTAACATTAATTTACACCTAAACCTACACCTAAACCTAACTATAACCTAACCTTAACCTACACCTAAACCTAACTATAACCTAACCTTAATCTACACCTTAATCTACTCCTAAACCTACACCTAAACCTACACCAACTATAACCTAACCTTAATCTACACCTAAACCTACTATAACCTAACCTTAATCTACTCCTAAACCTACACCTAAACCTACACCAACTATAACCTAACCTTAATCTACACCTTAACGTAACATTAATTTACACCTAAACCTACACCTAAACCTAACTATAACCTAACCTTAATCTACACCTAAACCTAACTATAACATAACCTTAATCTACTCCTAAACCTAACTATAACCTAACCTTAATCTACTCCTAAACCTACACCTAAACCTAACTATAACCTAACCTTAATCTACACCTAAACCTAACTATAACCTAACCTTAATCTACTCCTAAACCTACACCTAAACCTAACTATAACCTAACCTTAATCTACTCCTAAACCTAACTATAACCTAATCTTAATCTACACCTAACGTAACATAACCCAGACCTAACCCAGAGTGAAACGAGAAACTCTTACTGTTTTATCCGTTGATGTCGGACCATACGTTTTTTTAAAAGATCCAAAAATAAGAAGAACAAACAGCAGGATTTTCATCACAAAGCCCTCAAAAGTACTGACTTATGAGACAGCAGGAGCAGCGAGGCATAGAGGCATAGAGGCATAGAGGCCTTCCGTTTCAGACACAGCCATTATCTCCCAGTGCTGTTTTTAAAATTCTCAATCGACCTATATGGAAGTTTCTGTGCTTCTAATGCACGTTTTACTGTCTTATAAAAAATGTAATAATAAATAATAACAATGCAAGAGTTTGAACACCGTACACAGTCAGAGCTTAGTAACACCCTCTTTTTATAGCTAAAAGTCGTTCAGTACGTTAAGTACTCAGTACAGTAGTTGGAATTCCTTCCCACTCTTCTTTGCTGAAGGCCTCTGGTTGTGTGATATTCTTGGGTCGTCTGGCTGCACAGCTTGTTTAAAGTCTGGTCACAAATCTTCTTTGATGTTTAGAGCAGGGGACAGGGAGGGCCATGGCAACACTTGGCTGTTTTTCACAGCCTTCTCCAGCCTTGTGGGCAATGATTACCTTGACATTTTCAGATCTTTAGACAGCTGCTTGGAAGAGCCCATGTTTGATGAATGTTAGAGCAAGGTTTGACAGGTCAGAAAATCTTCAAAGCTTGGAAACTCAATTCAGTTCCTAATTGCAATGTGTGACATGTCTCAGACTTGATTTGTTAATCAGGGCCTTAGAACTTGCCCCAAAAAATAAATAAACAGCCTTTGCAACATTTAGGACGAGCCGTCAACTTGATTACATCAAGTGTGTCCATGCTATCGTAGCGATGGGAAAAGTGTGCCTTGTCTCTTAATTAATCATGGGTGTGTTTTGGGCGTAACGTGCAATAAACCACTCAGCATGTCGCTTGCCATTCCCTTTAAGAGCCAGATGCTGTCTGACTTTGGTGGATTGCTATTTCGATGGGGCATCTCACCCGGTCTGGGAAGGCTTGCTACAGTGGTGGAGCGCCTCACCTCTAGAATAATGTTAACTGGCTCCTGCTATGGGTTTGTGCTTGGTGCTGTTTAACCATGTGTGTGTAACAAGCGGGGGTATACGCCCGCTGGGCACGCAATTCACTGCCCAGATGAATGCCCTGCAATGAAAGTCTGACTGTTGACATCTGCCTAGGTTGTTTTCAGTCAGTGGTGCACCTGTATGCACCAGAATTGTACCTGAACACACTTGGGGACCACCACGTCCATCAGTGTAGATATATTCTCAAGCAGCATTGCCATTTAAACTACGCAGGTTGAGGGAGTGAAAATAGACTGTTGGTGGGTGTAAGATAGGGCCCTTAGAGTGCAAAGGCCACACTGATATTTATATAGTTATTCTTTTTTTTATCTTGTGAAAGACGAAGTAACTATGAATTAGGATTTGCTGAAAATATCATGTTTTGTGCTTATTCAGTGACAGAGCCTGTGTTTACAACTCCTCAACAGAATGCCAAGGGTCCCCAAAACCTGTAAAAGACTATATGATACCTAAAGTTTGATTTCTTTAGTTTTACACTAGATCTATGAGGCTAAAGTATCTAACAAGTAATGTAAAATACAGCGGCTCCAGAACACGATCTACAGTGTTTAATCCTCCCACCTTCAGCCATGTTACTCCTCTGCTGTGTTCTCTTCACCTACATCAGATTCAAAACTGGACCAGCCCCTCTGTCCTTGTTGGCAATGGGCAAAGCTCGATCTGTACAAAGAGCCAGCCCTTCCACCTTCAGGTCCGGCTTGGCTTGACCCACCATCCTTTAAGATGCATGGAGGACAGGCACCCTGAACAAACTTCCCCTTGGGTGTCCGAACGGCGGAGTCGCTTGCTGTCTTCAAACACCGCCCGAAGGCCCACTTCTTTCAAGAGTACCTAAACCAGCACTTATCTTGCACTTATTCGGGCTCATGGTTGTACTCGTGATTGGTTTCGACATTCAGGCTGAGTGTAGTGTAGGTTGAGTGTATTGTATCTAGGTATCCATACTGACTTTTGCATTCGGCAGCATTTAGCTTGAGGTATGTCTTGGATTTTAGCCTTCAAACTAGCTAAGAGTAAAAAGGGGAAGCACTTTTATAAGTCAATCTGGATAAGAGCGTCGGCTAAATGTCTTGTAAATGTAAATGCAACATTATAGCTAGCAATCAGCATTGTGCAGACAGCACACCTAGGCTAAATCATTGCACGCTCGCCTCAAACCACTTGCCTATGCGGCCTTCAACAGGACGACGCACAGATATCAGTCTAAAGAACAGACTTAAAGGTGCCTTTATGTGTTTGAGTCGACAACTGTGTGTCATACAGTACCAGAAACCACATTTACAACTCCGTTAAAGATTACTGAACAACTAAAGACAGTGTGGAGCAAGTGTGTGGTGATGTAGGTGAGCAGTTGGCCCAGTGCTAATGAGCCTCCATTACTAGTAAGCCACATTAGCTTCAAACTAAGGAAGCAAACCTAACACACCACGTGACGTCTGATCAACTAATCAAGAGGAAACTGATGTATTTTTGTGGAACTGCCACTTTAAGCCTCTCTATCTCTCTCAGGCCCCTCCAGACATGCAATATGCATGCTGAATTCCAGCCTGGCTGGTGAAGGCTTTAGGGGGAGGGGGGTTGAGCTAGCAGCAGCCGAGCAGAACTCATTTACAGCAGAGCAGCAGCCAGAAGCCGCTTCAGCCTGGCCTGTTCACTTCTGCTAGATCTGCCATGACATCGAGAAGCAGACAGCACATTTAAAGCTAATCCCTGTTCTCTGAGGCTTCCTCAGAAAGGAGCGCACCCTGCAAAAACCTGCCGTTTAACCGTCAGTAGTTGCAGTTGCCGCTGCTAACTCTCGCTCGCCACTCTGACAAATCTGTTATAAGTGCAAATTTAAATGAACTTTCAGATGATTTTCGTTTTGTATGATCTGAGTCGAGTATAAATGGTACTGTCTTAATATTAAAAGGAAAACAAAAAAATGTCCAAACATTATTGGGGGATCCAGAGTGGTTTAGCCATCTAAAATATGGAAGCCCATTTCCAAAACTTTAAATATTAAAAAAAAAAATCCTAAATTGCTTTCATTCCAAATGCACAAAGAATATCCAAATAATGAGATAGGATCTCAAAATAATAAAAATCATCTCAGATTGTTGAGAAATTATCTCAAAATAATGATCTCCAAATAATGAGATAGTATCTCAAAATAATAAGAAATCATCTCAGATTATTGAGAAATTATCTCAAAATAATGATCTCCAAATAATGAGATAGTATCTGAAAAATAATGACTTTACATCTCGAAATAATGATAACATCTGAAAACAATGAAAATATCTGAAAATAACAACTTAGCATTTCAAAACAATGACTTTGCATGTAAAAATAATGGCATCTGAAAATAATGCGAATATCTGAAAATAATGACTCAGAATAATGAGGTAGTATCTCAAAAAATGACTTAGCATCTCAGAATAGTGACTTAGTATTCCAAAGTAATGATCGTTACTGAAAATGATACCTTAGAATTTACTTTACTTACCAAGTCCCAATAGTGAGATAGCCACTGAAATGAATGACTTAGTATCTCAAAATAACAGTAGTATCTCAAAGTAATGACTTAGCAAGTCACAATAGGGAGTATCTCCAAATAATGACTTAGTATCTGAAAATAATGACTTAGCATTTCAAAACAATAGTTTAAAAAAAATGCCGAATGACTAAGCAACTCAAAATGATGAGATAGTATCTCTAAATAATGATTTAGCATCTCAAAATAGTGACTTAGTATCCCAATATAATGATAGTAACTGAACATAATAAAGAGTCACAATAGTGAGATTGTGAGTCTGAAATTAATGACTTAGTATCTCCAAGTGATGGAATGGTATCTGAAAAAATGACTTAGCATTTCAAATGAAATAGTTGCTGGATTTTTATTTTAAAGTGATGATAATGGGTGTTCATATAAAGGCCTTAAAACTCTGGAGTACCTTCTATGCTCTCTAAACTGGTCTAGAAACTCCAGTGGTTTGACTAGGCCCTATACTGAATAGCATAGGTTCAAATAGAAGAGGATGACTAGCACATGCTAGCCTTCACCCCACTTCTACCCAGCATTGTGGACTACAGGGGGTCCTAGCTTGTGGGTGGGAACTAAAATGACTAAATTGTGGAGAGGTTTGAGGGGTTGGAGTTACAAAATGTTCTATAGATATTGAAGCTGTCGTGAATTAAAGTGTACAATAATATAGCAAAACAAGAGGAATAACTTTTGGAGAGACTTGCAAGAGTTAAATTAATAAATTAGTGAACAGGTGGCCAAGTCCTGAATCCTGCTGACAAACATAATTTATAGCTTTATTTCTCACAGCCAAGTTCTCCTAGATGTCTAAAATACTCAGGAAAGCTTAGCTTTCCCACTGTGAGTCAAAACATGAGGGGTTTTGATTATTCTGTGAATTTAAAATTTGGCAACCGATCTTCCCAAGAACTGTTTTCATGTTCAAGTGATAAGCTCAACATCCAGACAGACAGCCAGACACTTCAGTGACTTGTTGGTATTTTACCTTTCTTATTCAGGCGTCTCTGACTGACAGGCTGACAGGCATACAGCAAACATACGCTAACAAATACCCGCATTTGTTGTGAGGGATCCTAATTGCCTCAGTTCTTCACTTCCACAAACATTCCTTTGAGATTCTGGTCCATGCTGACATGATCACTCTCATCTCCCGTTCTACCATAACCCAAATATGTTGGATTGGATTCAGAGCTGCTGATCAGGAAGGTCATTGAAGAACACTGAAGTCATCGTCAAGTTTATGAAAGCAGTTGTTGACTCATGCTGGAAGAGCCATTAGAAGATGTGTAATTCAGCCATGCACATGCTCAGCTACAATACTCAAATAGATACTCAATACTCAAACTTGACTGACAAGCAGATGCACTCTTAAATGAGGTTCTTCAAGGGTTCAGTACTATACAGAACCCTTTTTTTTGTGTGTAGGACATCTGGTTCTCCATCTATCCGACATTCTGAACCATTTTGACATGGCAAGTGGAGTCTGAGGATGAATTTCTGAAATGCGCCTCAGACCTCAGGACCCGCTGAACCAGCTGAGAGTTAATGGTTTTAACGTGTAGTAAAACGCCACGTGTGCACTGTGCTTTATACAATGTTTGCTTCCTTCTCTGGCTAAAAATGAATGCAAATGAAATGGCTAAAAGGAGTCAGCATGTTTTATTTAGATTGTGGGCACTTTTTGATGTAACACAGGATATTGAACTGGCCTCGCATGAAAGCTAACAGGCATGAATATGGAAAGACGGGCCTCGAGACCTTTAGCACGAAAACAACAAAATCCACAGTGGAGGTGGAGCGTATTGTTCTTGCTAAAACCATTGACTAGTAGGGGTGTAATGACACAGATTTTACAATATGACATTGTTATTATGACATTATATTATTACTATTGTTATAATGTTTGTAATAATTGGTAATGTATGTATTATAATAATTAATTAAACCTTTCCTTAATCATTAATACACTGAATCACACATGTTGTAAATGATCAATACTGAAGCACAAGGGCATTTTTTCATGGTTCTGGAAACTATTGGAAACCCATCTATGCTTTGATGTCTGAAATAGGCCACATAGGTCAAATAGGCCAAATAGGCAACACTACATAAGAGTATTACAAAAATGTTATATCAAAAACACTACATACTGTACACAGGATAGTGGTCAGACGTGTCCGTGTCAGTATGAATGTCATGGCAATACTAGATTTCAGTTATTTCCTTTGAACTGTTCTCTTCCAGGGGCAGAATGAGTAACAACATACAGCTTTAGTCATAGAATTTATGACTTCAGTGGTGCTTCAGTGGGACCTCTTGACTTAGTTATGGTAGTGATCATGATTGACTGCAGCTGGTAGCTTTTTTTGTGTTCACATAAAAAGGGTTTGTTTAACAACAGAGGAAATTGGTTTAGGTGGTCAGGTGGAACAACTCCAGAACCACAAAGGAACTGGAAGCTACTGAGAGGCTGCTGTCCTAGAAAGAAACCCCTGCTAAAATAGGTGCAACTTGCTAAAAGACATTTAAGCGTATGCTAGGTGTGCAGTATGTGTTTCTGACCCTGTATGTGATCTCAGAAAACACTCAAATATGAAACGTGAACACAATTCTTGTTTTTTTTTTTTTTTTGTACTATATAATATTTCCACTGATTTCTAAGGAAACCTTCTACAGTATGTAGAAAAGCATTGGTCAGCAGAATGTGGATCATAACTGAAAGGCTGTGTATTCAACAGGTTTTTATTTGACACCAGAATAGTACATTTCATTCAAACCTCATACAATCATCTACGTAAAGAAAGGCAACAGGCTCAAGGTGCGGCTGAAGCTTAAAAGGACAGTTCAACATTTCAGCAATTAGAGCATCCTTTGGTCCTACATATATTTTCCCCAATCACTGAACATTGTCTGAGGGATAACAGCAGGAGAAACTGTTAGTTTAGAATAAGAAATGAAACTTAGACAACTTTTTAGGGCAGTTTTGTTGGTTCGGCAAAGGCCCCTGACTGAAGCTGTTGGCTTGAAACTGTTGGAGTGATTTTGGACTGGAGGGCTGCAGTCACACTGAGTCGCACTGAGCCGTTAAAAGCTTAAGCAAGGCACTTCTTACAACATGGGTGAGCTGTAGTTCACTTTTTACTGGAAGATCTAGTCAATCTCACCAGCTGTGGGGGGAAAAAAAGCTCTAAATGACTCTTGGTTACGAAATGCTCATTAAAGCATTATGGTTGACTGTTTTCAACACAACTGTTCCAACTTTCTTTCCCCCAATGACAGCAAGGATTTAAGCCTTCTCTTCTCAAATTACTAGAGCACTGTAGGAAGGAATGTGCCTAGGGAAAGTCAGGATGAGCAGAAAAATGAACCAAGCATATGTAAATTGTTGCTGGCCTGTTGCAATTTTTCTGGCCTGTCACCATGAATGGACCAACAGACATGGAATAACATCTTTTTACATTGGCAATTGCTGCTTTGAAAATATGAGGTTTTTGCAGGGCAGTGAGGGTTTACACTATATGGACAAAAGTACAGCTACAGTAAAGCTCAAGACACCCATTCTAAATCCATGGGCATTAATATGGAGTTGATCCCTCCCCTTTGCAGCTCTAACAGCAGGTCTGGAGACTGTTATGCACTATGCTCTACAGCACTGATAGCTGCATGATCGTGGAATATCTAGAAGGGAAGAAATTTCATCAGCTGACTTGTTGCAGCAGTGGCACCCTACTATAACACCACACTGGAATCCAGTGAGCTCTTTAGAACCAACCATTTTCTTTTACTAATGTCTGTAACGTCAGATTGTGTGGCTAGGTGCTTGATTTTCGACACCTGTGGCAATGCAACTGAATGGAACACCTGAATTCAATGATTAAGAAACGTCCCAATACTTTCGTCCATATGGTGTATATTTCATTATATACTGCCAAAATGTTGAAGTGTCCCTTTACGCCCAGATTTCACTACATTTTGTTCTACTAATTCTACTTGTTCCAGTTACCTGCATTTGAAATGGGGGCAGTAACAAGCTGATTGCTAAGGGCCGAACTGTTTGGAATAGTTGCCACCAGTACAACGTTGGTGTATTTATAAAAAAGGAAGTCTTCTGCTCACTCAGTGATGCACTGTTCCTTGCAGCTAGTCCTCAAGCTCATTTCTTGGGTTCAATAATGTTCCGTACCCTCACCGTTTGGGTGATGGCCCCATCTCTGGTTCTCATACTGTTTTTTTTTTTTTTTTTTTTTTTAATGATCCTTCGTAATTTACAGTTCACAAGTAGAAGAGACTAGGGCACAAATGAACACAGGGTCACATATAATTGATTTGCTTTATGTAGTTCAGGTTTGAGCAGAACGTGCTTTTGGTCAGCTCATAAACTCAAAGCAACATTATTGGTAACTATGGACTGATATTTTTTGAATCATAAAACCATAAAAGTAACTTTCCTATCGTAATTGTATATGATTACTATGCTGGGTGTATTAAAAGTATGCAATGACATCACGGTCCGGCCGGAACACGTGACCTTCAGTCGGCCCGAGTGGCAAAACATGCGTCAACACGGCAGCATTTGTTAGGGAAGCAGCCAAACCGGGAATGAAACAAGCGATTATCTGCTGAAGTTAAAGGCAGTTGGGACTTGACAGCCATCCATTAAATTACCACAGAACCAATGGCCCATGGACTGTGACGTGTAGCCAGGAACATCCAGCTAACTGAGGCTCAAATCACACCTATTATAAATAATATAACTCGGATAAAGCCTCATGTCTGAGAGCACAAAGTCGAGTGAGGAGTGAAAGGTCCTGGGAGTGTTTTCGACTGTTATTGAAGGCTCATTTAGTAAACTGGCCAATCCAATACAACAGTCAAACTTAGCATGTCGCTAAACTCGCAACTACGGTGGGCTTTTTTTCCTCCATCTGTTTTCAGAGCGTGACTTCACCAAACAATGAGCTTGTTTCTGCGAAATACAGCAATTCATTCGTTTCTCCTCTCTTCTGTAAAAGGAGAGCTTTGCATCCCTGCTGAATTGGTTTGTACAGTCAGTTGCACAACAGCTCTTTCTCGTTTTTGATCCATCTGTGTTTTAGTGGCATGTGCATACCTTCCATAGGTCAGAATTCCCTCCAAACTCTTGGTGGCTGTAACATAGAGCCATTTAGTTAATACCCCACAGTGAGCACTAGCTAGGCTAGAGTGCAGCCTCTGTAAGGCTGGGTTAGTTTTAACATTGTTACAAATAAACATCCCCAGAAAAACAAGAAGAGAAGTCCATATACCATATATATAAGTGCAGTCTTATGCAAAACGTTGGGCACTCTGGGTCAAATGACCCATTTTGTTGATTTTCTAAGTGAAAATAAGTGAATAAATCCACTACTATAAATCAACTTTTCTGTAATTGTTCTGTATGTTTTAGACCCAATTTCTATTTATTTTCTGAATTTAAAATCTAGAAAGAAATAAAGCTTAACATATTAACAGTGATTAGCCCTATTTATTAGCCAGTGAAGTGAAAAACATTGATTATCTTCATCTACAGTGGCTTCTGTCAGGTTTTGAAGTTGATGATGTGTTAAAAGCAGGACAAAATGGCAAGCATAAGGATCTGAGCCACTCTCACAAGGACCACATTGTGATAGCTAGAGGACAGGAAGGTCAGAACATCTCCAAACATCAGGCAGGTCTTGTAGGGTGTTCCCAGTAGGCAGTGGTCAGCAAATACCAAAAGTGGTCCAAGAAAGGACATCTTGTGAACCAGCAACAGGGTCATGAGCACCTACTGATGCTCACTGATGCGATCCATGGAGGCCTCACCTCACAACTTAAAGGATCTGCTGCTGACGCCTTGGTGCCAGACACCACAGGACACCTACAGAGGGAGACCTACTCAAGATTAGACTAAGAGATGATCAATGTAATTTACTCATTACTTCTATACATGCCATATTTAAATGTTTAATACTGTAAATGAAGCAAATAAACAGTAACTATGGTTTGGAATGTGCAGAAGTGCATCTCTGTAAATTATATAAGAACTTATTTACACTCAGAAAATCACCAAACTTTTGCATAAGACTGTACATTCAAAACAGTCAGTCATTAGGAAGTTCTTGTCCACAGATTCAATAAGAATGCATTATAAAGGGCATGTAAATAATGGAGCTGCTATATTTTATGGTCAGAAATGTACCATATTTAACACAGATATTTTATGTATGTATGAAAGTTGGGAAGCTCATGCGGCTCAAACATAGAATTTCTCTGAATTGACTGTGTTTGTATCAATTTACCAGACTTTATAGCTTTATATGGTGCTGGGGACTAAGCGTACGCTTTCATTAGTAGCAGATACATGTAGGTTGCTTGAATAAAGACATTTTTAATCTTGTTTCAATACTTTTACAATTATTTTGCAAAAAAAATAACAAATAAACAAAAAACTAAGAGAGGTAGGTCGTGCCCCGTTCTCTCCTACTTGAACTTTATCCACTGCAGGTCTGTTTTTGTTCAATTTCCCTTTTTTTTAACACCAATTTGCTAGATGTTACAGAGATGAGGCACTGTGTAAGAAGTATGCTAGTACAGTGTAGATGCTTATCTAATACCCATAGGCTTATTGCGTGTGCTTGCACAGCACATACATGATATGTGTAATGCTGCAACAGAAGACAGGGAGAGTTGGACGTAGGATGGGAGGGACACACGTCATGTGTTTTGAATGGTAAGGCCATTATTTCATTCAGTTTAATGAGGATCAGCTAAAATGTTTAGAAACTAGAATGTCCTGGAATACCTGAATCTACTCAATATGAAGGACACCCACACAACTCAAGTTTGATCGCTCAAACGTCAAATGAATTCCTTCTCTCTTCCTCCCAGAGAACTCAGGACCATTGAGAATGCAGTTCAGTTATCAGAAAATGCAACTGCCCAGTCCGCTACAACCAGGTGAAGTAGTCATGTTTTGAGTGAGTCGCTAAGTAGGAACCAATACTCCAAACCCACTGAATAAGATACGAACTGTACCTCACTGAGCTGGTGGACTTCCTTTATTCAGTGGCTCAATGAGTCTCTTTCCCTAATGGTCTACATTCTGACTCATTCAGTGGGTCCAGGTCAGAGAGCTGCAGTTCAGTTTTCACTCTTTCACTGACTGAGAAAGGCCAGGAAGGCCAGTTTGTTGGCAGAAGAAGATTCACTGAGTGTAATTTACAGTCACAGTAACCACCACGGGTCCCTAGGTGCTGTTGGCCTGCTCTTGTTCAAACAGTGCCATGGCCAGGTGTGATCGAGAGGCCAGCCCCTCTAGATTGCTCAGCACGCAGCGATGGTAAATGTCTTCACTGAACCGGGGGTTACAGGCTCGCCGGACGTATTTTTGCACCAGAGCCGGCTCCACAGCCCGGAACACATGCAGGCCCGAATAGCGCACAAAAATCTCGTACACGTCCATGCTCTCCAGCATCTCATCGTTGTCCAAGATGTCGGCCGCCATCTTGGTGCGGGCAGCCATGTAGTCTGCGTTGTAGAAACATGCCTCCTCAAAGACGTGGCGGTCGAAGCGTCCGTCACGCAAGGCGTCCGATGAAAAAGATGACGCGGCGGAAGGCTGCTGGTCACGGTACACAAGAGCAGGGCTGTACTCTTGGAAGTGGATGGGAAAGAAGACCTGCCAGTTGCTGATGGCGTTCATCCGGCAGCGGTTCAGGAAGTCAGCGTTTACCTCGGTCCAAACGCTGGCCAGAAAGAACAAGGTGTCCACTGGATGCTTCTTGGAGATGATGTCCATCAGCTTGACCTGGGAAGGTACCTCAGTTTTGACACTAATCCACGGGATCTTCACGTCGCCGTAGCGCTTCTCCACCTCGCCAATCATGGCCTTGACTCCGGCAAAGACGTCCGTTTGGCTGACCCTCTGCGCATCGAAGGGGTCGTACACAAACAGGAATGTCAGCAGAGCGTTGTCACGAGTGTCCAAAGCGTTCATGACATACGTGTCCAGGAAGTTGCCCACAAAGTCCTGGTCACGGACTGTCACTGGAAGGATGACCTGCACCCTTGTCGCTTCGGTCACGTAGGGCATCGGAATGATCTCGATGGCACTGAGAGGCCTCAGCAGGCCCACCCGCTTGGCAATGACTTGACTGTGACCCTTCTGGGTGAAGGCCTCCAAGGCCAAGTCCAACATGTACTCCATGCCTCGCGTGGGGTCGAAGCGGCGGTAGCCGTTCAGCAGCCGCTGCTTACGGAAGCGCAGCTGTGGTTGGTAGCGCTCGTTCAGGTGCTCTACAGCAGTCTCCAGGATGGAGCTGACGTCCGCGCGGTCTGCTCCGTGGAGCTCACACTTGGGCGAGCTGTCTGCGCACGAATAGATGTGCTCTTCGGTGAAGTATTCCCAGTTGATCACCTCAAAGCGCGTCTTGGGTCGGAAGGGTGGGTTGACGCCAATGGGCCAGGTGGCACCAGCTTTGCCTTCTGGAGTGAGTTCACTCAGGTTACTGATTTGAACCTGTGAGAGAAGTGAGGCAGAAGTTAAACTTCAACTTAGGAAGGGCTTGATTGAGTTCATTGAGTTATTGAGGGCAGCGGTAAGGCAGAACCAGGTTTATGAATGTATTCTGAATATTATTCAGAATCAGGGATGGGTGCTTCTTTATTCACTGCTATCAACCCACTTCAACAAGACTACTAAGCAGACTTTGTACATACTACCCAGCACTATCTTGGAATTGAATAGAAATGTAAATCATGAAACTCTGCCCACAACTGCATTGTTACCCTATTTCGACACATTTCAACATGTTTGTAGGCGGTGAATGAATGGGTCAATGAACTCAATATAGTGGCTATTTACACTCTGTCCACCACAACAGACAGTAGTCCCAATTTACAGCAAATAAGTTGACTCTAGTTCACTCTGACAGTGGATCAACTATTAAATTCCTTCTTTTGGGCCGGCAGCCTGTTCTGCCAGCCCCATAGACTGTTTGCTCAGTCTGCAAAATGAGCCTCCTCGGCCAGGCTGGTGATCTAGCAGTGGAATATTAGACTGAATTCCCCCAGTGGAACAAACAACCATGAGCCAACCTTTCATTAAGCATCACAGTAATGCCTTTTTGCCTGCCTTCCATTGACAGGGCAGTGTAGTGATGTAATGCACTATTAAAAGTATAGGAGACCTAAGGAACTTTCAGAGGTTCTTTAGTTTGGAACCACTTAAGGTGCTTTGAGGGACCTTCAAGAAAAGGTTAAGAGGTTCCTCCACAGCTCTAAACTGAAGAACCTCCAAAGGTTTGTCAAGGATGTTTTATTTAACTATACTTAACAGTGCAGGACAAAACAATGTCCTGTCCTTTCCTGAGGACTAAAATCGGACATTACAGTTGTAATTAGCATCCCTAAATCCTACAGGGACTTTAGGCAGGAACCATTTTTGTTGTGTTTTGAGTAACAGTTTCATTTACACTAGACAGCGTCACTAAGTTTAGTGCAAGTTTAGTTTCAAAGACACGGGTTAATTTAGGCAGCAGCTGTGTCAGAAACAGTCCACTTGATTAGTCATCTGCTACATAGACCGTTTTACACACAACACACACTTCTGTGAGGATCTGTAATTAGGTGAACAAACACTCTGATCTGCCGTTGATATGGCGCCCTTGCAGATTAGCCTTCCCTCAAGCCACTACAGTCCCTAATATTACTGGGAATACACGGAAAAAACAGAAGCTGTAACCAATAGGAAAAATCAGTGTTTGAAGAGCAAGATACCAGGTATGCTCAAACTGTGATCTGGGCTAGAAGAAACATGCGGGAGGAAAAACAGCTTAAGGCAAAAATACCAACATATCTTTGAGAATATTATACCGTGGAAGCCTGGACCAGAAGGAATCCTGTGTATTGGTGCAACATTAATCCAAAACCCACATTATTAGAACAAAAAAGGCACATTTTGTATGAACACACTCTTAACAGGTGCTTCTAATGGTTCCTTAAGGGACGGCATACAGAACAAACACCTTTTTGGGTCCATAAAGAGCCTTGTTTGTAATGGAGATCCATGTGATCTCTATGAGAAATGTAAGTTTTTAAAGTCATCAGTCCACACACCTGCAGCTGCTGTATTTGAGCGTAGGTCCAGTCCAGTTCGATCTGGCTGTAGCGTTTGTGCAGGCGGTACATGAGTGTTGGCTCTGAGACAGGGTGCACAGTGAAAGCGTTCTTGAATTGGGAGCTGTCCTCACGCTCGGGGTCAGCGTTTTTCTGCAGCTCGAAATAACGGTAGGTCATTTCCTTAAAAAAACAACAACAAACAAACAAAACATTTTTTTTACAATAATTAATATAATGAAGAATTACAAAACAATATTAGTTAACAAACTGAAAAAATCTGAAGTCTGATTTGCAGTTCTGAGTCTCGTCAGAAAGCCCTGCCTCGATATAAAGCCGAACATGTGAGTCTCGTTTAGTGTTTCACAGCAATTTGGGCAGCTGGACTGCTGAATATTAACATGATGTTCTCCAAGGATTGTGCTCATTCTATTCTTGCAGACAAATTTCACAACAGCCTTTTTTTGACATAGCTTACACACAGGTTTCACATGAAGTCTGAGGAAATTAGCAGTAATCGTGTCACAACATTCAATGGAAACTTACTGGTCAAGTTACTTCTAGCAAACCAAATGTTAACCCTTAAAAGTTACAGTTATCCGCAGCGATAGACAAAAGCATGTTGAAATTTTAATTATTTCTTATTCGTATTTGATAAAAAGTGATGTGCAGTCTTAATTAATGCTTAATTTCAAAAAATGGTATTCAAACTAAAATTCCTTATATACAGCCATGCAAAAGTTCAAGCACCCCTGATCAGCAAATTTTGTCGGGGGTCAGCGAAGGGAAAGGTTTTCTTCTGGTGCCTTTTCCATTTAAGTTATATTTGTGCAGGTGTCGCTGCACAGTAGAACAGTGTATCACCACTCCAGTCTACTAAATCTTCCACAAGCTGTTTTGCAGTCAAACTAGGTTTAGGTTTGCCTTTCTAGCAATCCTATAAGTAGTTCTCTCTGGAAGTTTTTTAGTCTTCCAAATCTGACCTCCACTGTTCCTGTTACCTGCCATTTTTTCTTCTAATGTCTTCTAATCATCTTCTCCAGCTTTGTGGGCATCAGTTATTTCATTTTTTCAGAGAGCTAGTAAACTGTGAAGAGGAGCCTATGGTTGTTGATTGCTGGAACAGGGTTTAAAGAGTCAGAGTATTTATAAAGCATTGAAATTTCCACCAACTGGTCTTTTCTAACAATGGATGTGAAAAAAAGCCATAGCCCTAAAAGCTCATTAAGGTCTGAGACCTTGGTAAAAGTTATCTGAGAGCTCAAATCTTTGCATAGTGTCACTGCCTTTCCTTTATACACCCTAAAATGCCTCTATTATACCAGAACATTTTATAATATTCCAAGAATCAATGCTTGCCATCAGCAACTGGGGTCCAAGAGAGCACAATTGACCTTCCTCTGTCAGGGTTGGGTTGATGGCACTTCCTCCCCACATCACTCATAGTGTGATGTTGGTCAGCACAGGTTTGCTGTTGTATCTGGGGAGCCATGCTTTTCTTCCTAGGCTACCTAACAGTGTTTGGGACGTTGCTAGTGATGGGGGGAGTTCACATGACGAAAGGTTAGGTAACTAGCCTTACAATTTGGGGCAAAATAAATATATTGAAATATATTTATTAAGAAAAATACAATAATCTTGTCAACAAATGTCACATTTTATGTCTTTTGGAGTTCATCTTCTATTTACAGTAACAGAATTTTTGATCGTAACTATGTGACAAATATATAGTTATGTAGTTACAATCGACAACAACTTCCTCAACCAGAGGAAAATATAGGATTTCACCTCACCTGGTGCTTTTCCACACAGCTCAGACCCAAGTAATCGATGATGCAGCGACCAAGCCACTCGTCAGGTCTCACGCTCAGGATGTCATTGCGACAGGAGTCTAGGTGGGGCTGCAGTCGGGCAAGAAGGCTACGTGAGAGCAGATAGCCATATCCACCGTGGCAGTAACGAGCGCGCTCCTCGCCACCGATAAATTCTTCTGCCCTCCCCATATAGAGATCCTGCCCCGCACTTAGGTGTCCCACGAGGTCCATCACCCGCTCTGCTTGTGTGTACGTATCATCCTGCGCCAGGTAGAACCAGTCGTACTCGTTGCCGTGGTGCTGATGCAGGTGGCGTATCGTCTCATACATCAGCCAGACCGGTCGGTCGTCACCGTGGGCGACCACAGTCATACCGTGAGGCACCTTAGCAGATCGGAGGCCGGTGAAGAAGAAGGTTCGGTGGAAGCGGTGTGCCACTGTGCGGTTGACCGCTACTCCCATCGTGCTGAGGGTGGTGCGCGAGCTCAGGATGCCCACTAAGAGGCGCTCTCGGATGCCAAGTTCTGTGTGGATGTAACGTGTCCTACAGGGGGAACAAATATATACATATATTATCTGTCTAAGACGCCTTTTATCAAACACTGCTTCCAAGCTGGGAAGATGAGGGCTAACACAGACATCTAAAGGTGCTACAATGCCATAGAAGAACCCCTTTGGTTCCATAAAGAACCATGTTTGATTTGATGAAAAAGATATTTAGCGATTTAAAGGTTGTTCATATACATCCATCTCTTCTACAAACCTGGTTCTTTATGCAGGTATCGCTGCACAGTAGAATAGTGTGCCACCACTCTAGAGTCTGAAGGTCTAGTGAAGTCAAATGGGGTACAGAGTTGCCTTTAATTCCTCAATTACATCACTGAGGAACTTTTTATTAACAGCTACCTTTACTACCCTCTTATACTTTTAAAAAATATTAAATAGGCAGCAGCTTAGAGGAGCCTTTAGCCCCAGGCTGTTCTTTGATCAATGTCATAGAAGAACCACTTTTTAAGACTTTAAAGGTTCTTTGAGCAATTCCATAAAGAACCCTGTTTCAGTTGAGGAAACATGGAAGAAATATCCTGTTGACACTGCACTGCAGATGTGCAGAGCACCAGATGTGTCTTGTTAGTCTCAGTTTGAATATGTATAATTTGTATGGTGTTTTCAGCCCACCCTTTCAGGGGGTCTAAGCAATTTTTCTGAGCATACTGAACTGGCAATTGCCAACATGAGCTGTGGACTATTCACTGATCAGCCAAAACGATGAAGTGAAAAACATTGATTATCGTCATAATCAACCATCTACAATGGCCTCTGTCAAAGGGTGCATATACCAGGCAGCAAGTAAACAGTCAGTTCTTGAAGTTGATGTATTGGAAGTAGGAAAACAGGCAAGCACAAGGATCTGAGCCACATTCACAAGGACAAAATTGTTCTACCAAGCTGGGAAGACGAGGGCGTCTTATGTGAAGCAAGCAATACTTATCTGCTGCACCACTTGAGAGCCCTACAGCATCCCCTTGGAAATGAACAGTCAGTTCTTGAAGTTGATGTGTTGGAAGAAGGAAAACGGCAAGCATAAGAATCTGAGTATTGAATCTGACTATTAGACGACTGGGTAGTAGTTGGAACATCTCCAAAACATCAGAAAGGTCTTGTGGGGGTTTTCTTGCTATACAGTGGTCAGAACCTACCAAAAGTAGTCCAAGAAATGACAAGAAGGCAACAAGGGCATGGCCACCTAAGGCTCACTGATGTGAACCATGGAGGACTTAAAGAATCTGCTGCTATAACATCATGGGGTCAGATACTAAAGGGTTGCCTTCAGAGATCCAGTGTGGTCCATGCCTCGAATTGGCAGATCTGTTGTGGGGACCTACTCAATATTAGACAGGTGGTGCTAATGTTATGGTTGATTGGTGTATCTCGGTGTAAACATTCAAAAAAAGGCAATTATTATTTTCCCAACCTTATTTATGTATTCATTACCTACTAGATTCACTACATATAGTCTTTTTTATGTGATATGTATGTGATATCATGACGTTGCTGTTCCTGTTTCTGACCAGCCTTGTTCCTCTTGTCTACCTGTTCACTCTAGCATTCTCCATTCTAGTCACTGTCGTGTTTTCTGGATTGCAACAATGGATATACCTGCAATTGCTCTGTCTGCTTGTTACCTGACTCCTGCTGTGCACGATTTTGATGACTGTTGGAGAAGCCCTAATTTAGTGACAAGCCACTTAACATGCGGCCTTCTACCCCCACAACTCAGCCCATTTCAGCTATTTGTTTGGAGAAGCTCAATTTCTTCAATTTGACCTCTGCCAAAGCCCTTTTACGACTGTGACAGAGACAGATTGCTGTGAGGGCGTGTTCACGGCTCCAATGGAAATCTCTGCCACCATCTGCAGAGAAAGAGCATTTCTGAACAGTAATCACAGTAATCGCACGCGCTCTGGTTCATTTAGATAATTACTCTAAAAATCCGGGACATTACACTTAATTTACGAACACAATAAAACACACTTAACCTCTGCCAGAGTAGATTAGGGAGTGGAGCAGACGACACAACAATTAAACTCGCACTAGACACTAATCAGCTTAAGGTACTATAAGGGAGCTTTGACAAAGACAAACCAAGACTCTGTTCATTCTTTGAAATCAAGACCAGCTGAAAATTGGTCTGCTGAGGGTACAGTCTGCTGCTGGTTTATGCATACTTGTTGTTCTATGCCTGTTGATTGTATTTTTTGCTGAAGCAGTGAAGTTCAAACCTATTGCATGCAGGAAAATCGACAGCTAGCTACCGCTAAGAACTGCCCATCAAAGGCCTCTTTCATTAATACGCATTCAACAGGAGCAGTGGCTTGATAGCGAAAAACAGGAAACCCATTCAGGGTCATAAAGGTCTATTTAAATGGCTTTAATGTGTGTAAATGTAAATGGCCTGAATGTCAATAACCCAGTATTTGAACAATTTCCAGGCATAACAAAAAAACACAGCCCTGTCTATCGTGCACAATGCCAGTGCAATATAAACCCATACAAATGCAGCATTTTTAAGACCTGTGCACCTACTCTTCTTCATTCTTGCAATTTTCTTATCAGCCAATCAAGTGGTAGCGCATTGCAGTGAAATGCACTGAATCTTGCAGATGTAGGTCAGCAGATTCAGCTATTGTTCACGTCAACCGTCAGAATGGGCAAGAAATGTCACATCCTGTGAGTTAGAGCAAGTTTGGGTGAGTGGCATGATTGTTGGTTGCTGTCATAACTGCTGATCTCCTGGGGGTTTTCAGCACAACAGTCTCTAAGAGTTTACTCCTAATGGTGTAATAAAGAAAAAGCGTCGGCAGCTCCGTGGATCTTGTTGATGAGAGAGGCCAACAGAAAATGGTCAGACTGGTTGGAACTGACACCTCAACTGTGGTGAGCAGAAAAGTATCTCAGAATTCAGCCACCTTGACTCGGCCCAACAGCAGAAGACCATGTTGTATTCTTTCTGGGTCTGTTAGCCAAGAACTGAAATCTGGGCACAAGGTCACCAAACTAGAGAGCTGAAAACGTTTGGGTCAGAACTTGGCATCAATAGCATGAAGCCACAGACCCCACCTGCCTTGAGTCCAGGTTGTCTAGTCCAGTGGGTGGAATGTAATGGTGTTGGGAAGGTTTTCTTGGCACATTTTGGGTCTGTTTAGTACTCAGATCAACAGGGTATTGTCGCTGACCATGCGCATCCCTTCATGTCCATAATTTACCCTTCTTCTAACGCCCACTTCCGGCATGATGACCCACCATGTCTCCGACTGAATTCGTGGCAATGATGATGAGTTCAGTGTGCTTCAGTTGCCTTTCCAGTCACTAGATTCACAGCATGAATGTGCTCCTCGAAAATCTGCGGGAATCTCAAAAACCTCAAAGGGAATTTCAAAGGAATGCTTCAGACATCTTGTGGAAATCAAGCCAGGAATAATTAGAAGTCGTTGTGAGAGCAAAAGGAGGCCCTACTTCTAACAGCAGTGTTGAAGTAGGAGTTATTTCAGAGTTGCTTGAAACGTTCTTAACACTAACAGTGACAGAAGCGGGTATTCATGATGATTTTAATTACTTTAGAGTCCTCCCACACTCATCACGCGCCACCTATTTGCATGCTGGGTTTGCTTTCTCCCACTTACTAACTATCATTGTGTCGTCATTCCCCCTAGGCTACCTCCCTGTGGGTGTTCTTATGTATTGTATATTTTAGTGTATCTGCTTGGCCTCAGTGTTGACGGTTGTATGGGCAAGTTACCACTTCCCTGCAGGCTGCATGCAAGTGTCCACTCATGCACTATTGCAGGGCAAAACTATCACCTTTTGTAAAGATGATGAATGTTAATATACCAAGAATATATAGTATTAACTGTCAGGAGCTGATTTAGTTAATTAAATGTACTGTCCTGTGGAAGTGGAAGCAGCTACTCAAGTTATAGTTATAGTACAGTCCATTATAGTGAGAAGTACATACATATATAAACACTGTAAACGTTTATCAATTTACCCAGACAGGGGTTTTTGTTTCACAATTACTCAGAGTATCTTTTTTTAACACCATCAGAGTAACTAGATCAACACTCCTTTATAACACTGACAAGAGTGTTAGGTTAGTCTAAAAAAAATGGTGCTTGGTGAGTGTATGTTGTACACTAATTAAGTAGCCATTTGGGCAAAACCTGCTGTAGTAAAGCAAAAAGAACAAAACCGTTAATCTTAGCTCAGATTGAGCAGACATGAGATGACATTCAGGCTGGTTTTGCTTAATACAGGGCAATATTTGTACACTTGCCAAGCAACATTTGAACCTCAGTTGTCTAAATGGAGAACAGGCTGCCCTTTCAAACTGCCTGTGATAGGGCAATGATAGATTTTCCAGCAAGCGGTCACTGAAATGTGAGGCTGTGCCTCCAAACTGGCAACTGAAGGCATGTTTGAAGTTAGAGGTCTTAGAGCACTAATCTATCATTTGAGGGTCTCTTGGGCAGAATACTGGAAATACTGTATATCGGGGGATGGAATTTACACCAGGGCGTGATTTTTCCACACTGCCATAAATCCCGTCCTAGGCCTCAGCCGTTAGTCCTCCAATAAAATGTTACTATGAAGTGGCACATTTTTTAGTCAGGAGGTCTTTGATTAGACCTGTATCGTCCGTGCTCAGTGTAAGACGATGGGCTAATTAGGACAGTTACGCAGTTTGAACTGTTATACACTACACTGTACACGTCAATAGTCTGGACACTACAGGTCATAGCAAGGTTTTCCCAAAGACGCCAAAGCTATGAGGTAACACATATGGACGTGGGCACAATTAGTGCTACAAATGAAAGCCTCTGATACTACATGTCCTTCAGAGTAAACCCCTTGGCTTTGAGGCAGCTTTACACACTTTAGGCCTGCAAACAGCTTCATGAGGAACCACCTGGGATGCTTTTCTAGAAGGACTGAAGAAGCTCCACATGTGCTCAACACTTGCTGGCTGCTGGAAAAACATCCTTGATAAGAAATTCAACGCTAACTCAAATAGGTTCAGTCACACGTTTTACATCCATCAGCAGGTTTTTCTGATGAATGGACCAATAGAAATGCTCCAAAATAAGTGTTTTTTCATGGACTTCCATTGAAAGGTTCTTGCATGACCACAACAATGTACTTCTGCACTGGCACTGTACTATTCCCATGGGAAGTGGTGCATGATTTAACCATAAACCTTCAGAACAAAATGTCAGATCATGGTTATGAAGTAGATGCCTTCAGTCTGAAGGGTCCAGGAACTGTACAATCTGTCTCACAGTCCTGCCCTCATTAACACTACACATTTGGGGTATTAGAGAGCCCAAAGAGCCGCGATACTGGCCACCTGTTACTCACCTCAGTACTTTCTTATGTGGCTTGCTGGGGTCTTTATGATAGGGTACAATGCGTGGCTGGAAGTCCTCGTTTCCATCCCCTCCATTGCCTCCCTGGGGCTCCCCAACACGACTGCCCCGGAGAAGACCGCCGTTCACCAGTTCATCACCACAGGCTTCATCTGCGTCCTGCGTCCAGGACACCATGAGCAGACTGAGACTACAGCCCAGAGAAAGGCCCAAGATGAGGGGCAGGGCAGGGCGGAAAACAGCCAGGAAAGACGAGAGCCGCATGATGGAGCAGGTCCTACTGTAGTCCACCGGATCTTCTGCACAACTCCTGTGACAGAAGAAGGCCTTGGATGGCAAAGCACCTTGACAAGTCCTGCTCAAAAAGACTCAGTTCACAGCCCTGTAAAACATGAACATCTCACAGTTCAGAGATGAAGAGAGGGGCTGAGCCACAGACCTGGTGGCTCTACTAGACGACGAGAAGTTGCTGTAAGGCTCTGAGCATTTCGCTCAAGCTCTGTAGATCAGCAGGTCAGGCTGTTCTTCACATTTGAGAGCTGAAGTGTGGCGCTGATCGTTTCTCAGTTCCTCAGTGAAGGAGCTGCGCTGTAGCAGTGCAGATCTTCTCCTTCCTGATTCTGAGAGAGACACACGTCGCCAAGTTAGCGAGCGAACATCAGCTACTTTGGTAGCTAGGACAATTACTATTTCATTAAGAATAACAACATATGGAGTCTATTCGTCCTCTATGAAACAGCATTACGTTCACTGATACATTTTTACGTAGTTTTACACGCGCTGGCGATTTCTCCGTATTTTACGCATCAATTTTACGCATTCATTTTCCAACCTTAGATCTTGCTGTAAGATGCAGAATTTTCTGTTTTAAATGGCTGGAGAAATTCACGACACACTGAGCTGGCTGTTTCTCCTGTGCTTTTAATCATCAGTCCTCTTCTCCTTTCTTCTCTTCCTCTAAAAGCACTAATCGTGGTCCCGTCCTGCTGTTCGTCCTCCCTCAAACCGAGGCCTCGGTCGTCCTGTCCCGTCGTCTTATTCACACTCTTCGTCCTCTCCGGTGTGTAAAACCAGGACTCTTCTTCTAACACGGACTGCTGGTAGCAGCCCTGCTCGCTCACATCCCGGAGAGACACAGGCCAAACACACACACACACACATACATACATACACACACACGGCGTGTACAGTAACAGGACACCACGGGAAACAAAAAACGCGCACAGAAGGTTCCACACTCAGCCGTGAATCCGCTGCAGATCTCAGCGTTTACTCTCTTCTGTTATATTGAAGCCCATCCTTTGTGTTCCGGTCCAATCTGACCGATTTAAACGATTTCTGATCATCTGGTTTTTAAAAAAATATATTTTTAATTATAACTTAGCTAACGTTTTTCACCCTATGTGTTCCCAGTTAAGAAAGGCCGTTCATTAGAAATGAATGGGGGAGACCATACTAAGTGTATGTCATTAGGTTTAAGCACATGATCACACAACAGATGGAGGAATGCTGATCCTCCTCCACACCCTCCCATGCATGGGTGTACAGGACGTTTGTGGTGTGGATGGAGGTGAATCCGGACTGGAAAGAGGGGAACTTTTTAATAGAAGAGTTTCTCTTGATTCTCTGCAGGTTATTCTCTGAGTTCCAACTCCAGATCGTCCAGTCTGAGTGTGAGATTCGGGAATGAATGAGGTGCAGAAGTGTGTGTGTGTGTGTGTGTATCTGTCTTGTGTGCAGATGAGGCAAGTATACTAGTAGCACTTAACCAACCACATGGGGCACCACAGCAGCTACAGCATCTAAGCCCAGCCCAGGCCAACGCCTCGAAACCACTAAGCAACTCCACTGGAACCACCTTTGCCTGGAAGTGGAAACCATTTAAGCTGCACATGCATTCAGCAGTTCATTCAGGAAACACACTTTTCTAGTCGTTAATATTGTTCTTTAATGTATTTGCACATGGATAAAGGTGTACTTTTGTAAAAAGTCTGTTTATTAAAGAAATCATACCAGCCAATTTTGACTGGCAACACAAAATATGTGGGAAAAATGGAAATGGTTTCAAAACAAATGTTCTTGTTATACTTTGACACAAAATAAATAATAAATAGCACAATGTGTTTCATCTGAGTATTTGTTTGTAAGAAAAGCCTTAATGTACTATAAAATAAGTTGTATGAGGTCAGGTCAGTGTGGCCTAAAGGCCATAAATAGCAAATAGACATTCAAAGCATGTAATGTTTACAAGAACTTCAGTTGATGATGATATATGTCGTATTATAGCTTTTTAAACCCTTAAAAAGCCCATGCACTGCCAGCAGGCCTAAAGTTCTATTTTATGTATATATATATATATATATATATATATATATATATATATATATATATATATATATATATATTAATACACCTTAGTGTGTAAAAAGCCCTGGAGAGTTCAGGAGTTAATTAGCTACAATTGGCCTGGCATTTTTGACCGGGAGCACAAATCTGGTTAACATGAAATGAACACAATCTTAATAAATATCGGGATCATATTACATATTATGAACCATCAAGACTACTTAGATCTCAGGGAGCTGGCTTCTTAGTAGTTCCCAAAATTCAGAAAACCTCAGCAGGGGAAGAGCCTTTTCTTATAAAGCCCCCCAGCTCTGGAATAACCTTCCATATAATGTTCGGGACTCAAACACAGTCTCAATCTTTAAATCTAAAATGAAAACTCATCTGTTTAGTTTAGCTTTTGGTAATTAATGTTTCCCCTTAGATAAAGGTTGTAGGTGCAGGGGTTCGCGGACACAGGGAATTGTAGTATACTGAGATGCTGGAGCTGTCGTCTCGCTGCTTACACACGATCACTCAGGTTTGTGGACGGTGGAGCAGATGGATGCTAGCGTTTCAGGGTGCTCCCGTGTCTGTGTTACCTTCTGGCTCTGTCCTTTTAACAAGGCTGTTATAGTCAGAATTATGTAAAGCTGCTTTGTGATGACAACAGTTGTAAAAAAACGTTATACAAATAAATTTGACTTGACTTGACAGAACAGGAAGGTAAAAGGTTTGTTAAGAATCTACTTTTTTTAAGCGTAACTCCATAAACATGTATTTACCAATTCCATCGCTTAATTTTAATACTTCACACTGGTGATCAGATCTGCTTTGTGTTTCATTGATTATATAATAGACCACATCAAAAAGATGAAGACAGTCTACCAGTCTTCAGTTCAGTCCAGTTACAGTGCTGATAGATGATAGATTTTTATTCCGTCCCACTGCAGTTCTTTAAGCCATTCCTTCCTAAAGGGGAATCCACATTGAACGTAGAAGATGTGTAGGTTCTCGGGTTGTGACCCCTGGTTCCCGTCACCAGCACTGTAAAGAAATCAGAGTCAGGACATTTTTCTACAGAGCACCAGTACACACCTACTCTCCTACTCTCTGACTTTCTTCACATCTCAGTCATTTCTTCTTACATAAGATCTGAGTCATCGCGCTGCTTCCCCCAGCCAGCATGCTCTTGTGGGGCTCACATGAGTGGAAAGTGGTCTAGGTGTGTTGCAGGTGGGCATGGGCTCTGAGCGGGTTTGTACATACAATTAGAGCTTTCCACATGGACCCCATTGTTACAGCCCTCCTTAATCTCACATGGGTCCCATCTAAACCACATACGCAGTTTACAACCCAAATGGGGCCCATGTTTAACCCCACCTGGTCTCATCAGTGACCCTGGTGGGCATCCAAATGTGAGGCCAACACGCTACCCCAAAGACAAAAGTTTCAAATGTAATATTAGGGGTCAGGATACTCTATCCTCCACTGGAATATTAGTCATTTAAAAAAGACAGATGTGTTTAGATTGGTGTAGCTACAGAGAATCAGCTTAATAAAGCTGTAATGAAGTGTAATAAAGCTGTTATAGACCCAGCGCTGCTCTCCTTACTTGGTCACTCTCAGAGCCCGGTGTTTGGACTCGGGCGGAGAGATTGGGGGCCACGCCCCTTGTGGGCGGAGTGTATGTTGTTTGGCAATGTGGGCCCGCCCACGACAGGCGTGGCCTCGACTCTCTCCGCCCGAGTCCAAACACCGGGCTCTGACAGTGACCAAGTAAGGAGAGCGCCTCGGTTTACTCAGGAGAGCAGCGCTGGGTCTATAACAGCTTTATAAGCCAGCAGCCGCGTCTTATTGCACTTTATAAAGGTATGCTGATCCTCTGTACATAAATACAAGCTCTTTTACACGCTTATAACTAACTTATTACCTCACTACCGAACTGACAGTCAGTGTGTTTGATGGTTCACGTGGCCGCGCTAGCCTCTCTCTCTCTCTCTCTCTCTCTCTCTCTGTTCCGCTGTCAACCATTTCTGCTCCCATGCCGCTGCTGCCGCTGCTGCTGCCGCTGCTGCTCCGGCCGCTGACAGTGTGAGGGTAAGCTAACACAGCTACCCCCGTCTCCAGCTTATAATCTTAATTATGAGCACATATGTTGGTCCAGACCTGCAGACGAGGCCATAGAGTATTTACGACCCGTGACACCCTCCGTATTAAAGTCCTAATGTCCGCAGGACGGTTAGCTAGGCTAGCGTTAGCATGTCGGCCGGTCAGGCAGGGCGCCGGTGCCGCTGTTAAGTAACCTGCACTCCGGCGTGACTTCAGCGACCGCAGACTGCAGGTCTGGAGCAGTATGAGAGACAGGGACGAGGGTGAGTAGTTGTCATGTCGCCGCTGGTGTAGTGCGGTGGTGTAATGAGCGGGGGGCAGCGCTGTTAGCTCCGTGTGTGTGTGTGTGTGTGTGTGTGTGTGTGTGTGTGTGTGTGTGTGGAGTAAGTTTATCTGAAGTAGGCCCTGTTAACGGGACCCGCTGATCCTCCACAGGTCAGGCTGCTGCGCCACAGATCAGACCTTCTCTACAGGAGGAGACGTCAGGGTGGAGGCTGACAAGCTAGTTCAGTCCCACTAGCTAACTGTTAAACTGTACAACTGTACATCTCACTCTCACCAGCTCTCACTCTCACTCTCACCAGCTCACACTCTCACTCTCACCAGCTCTCACTCTTATCAGTTCTCACTCTCACCAGCTCTCACTCTCACTCTCACCAGCTCTCACTCTCACCAGCTCTCACTCTCACCAGCTCTCACTCTCGCTCTCACTCTCATCAGCTCACACTCTCGCTCTCACTCTCACCAGCTCTCACTCTCATCAGCTCACACTCTCACCAGCTCTCACTCTCACTCTCACCAGCTCTCACTCTCATCAGGTCACTCTGTCACTCTCACCAGCTCTCACTCTCACCAGCTCTCACTCTCATCAGCTCACACTGTCACTCTTACCAGCTCTCACTCTCATCAGCTCACACTCTCACCAGCTCCCACTCTCACCTGCTCTCACCAGCTCACACTTCACTCTCACCAGCTCTCACTCTCATCAGCTCACACTCTCACCCTCACCACTTCTCACTCTCATCAGCTCACACTTTCACTCTCACCAGCTCAAACTCTCACTCTCACAAGCTCTTACTCTCATCAGCTCCCACTCTCACCTGCTCTCACCAGCTCACACTTCACTCTCACCAGCTCTCACTCTCACCAGCTCTCACTCTCATCAGCTCACACTCTCACCCTCACCACTTCTCACTCTCATCAGCTCACACTTTCACTCTCACCAGCTCAAACTCTCACTCTCACAAGCTCTTACTCTCATCAGCTCACACTCTCACTCTCACCAGCTCACACTCTCACCAGCTCACACACCGGCTGTCTGTCTGTCTGTCTACATCTATCTATCTATCTGTCTATCTCTCTGTCTATCTATCTGTCTGTCTATCTATCTATCTGTCTATCTCTCTGTCTATCTATCTATTTGTCTGTCTGTCTATCTTTCTATCTCTGTCACACACATGTGTTCGTATAGTAAAAACATGCATCTGTAAGTTCTGTTTAATTTAGAGTCATCAGCACCTCCTGCTGACACACAGCTTGTATACTCTCTGCAGTAACACACTGGTGAAGGGGACACCCTATAGCAGCTGCACATGCACTTACTGTCACCATGCCCAATGTCACCAGGCGTCAGCTTGATGGGTCTAAAACCCACAGCATTGCTCTGTGG
Source organism: Salminus brasiliensis (assembly GCF_030463535.1). Lineage (NCBI taxonomy): Eukaryota > Metazoa > Chordata > Actinopteri > Characiformes > Bryconidae > Salminus > Salminus brasiliensis. The sequence continues at coordinate 26,690,114 of NC_132886.1, forward strand.
AGCAGTGGAGCTGCTTCTCTGGAGTCATGCAGCTCCATACAATACCTTTGGGATGAACATGAGCGATGTTTGTGACCCAGAGTGAATCATTAAACATCAGGACCTGACCTCACTAATGCTTTTGTGGCTGAATGCAGTCAAATCCGCACAGCACTGTTCCAGTATTTAGTGTAAAGCCTTCCCAGATGAGGAGAAACAGTTACTGGAACTTTTTTACCTTTTTACATACTCTTGATTGTGTAAGAAACATTGGCCAGGTAGTGTAGCAAGTGTGTCTTGCCTGGTCTTCCCCACAGGTTGCTGCCCTCTGCAACCATGCCCTCAGACCTTGCTAAGAAGAAGGCTGCGAAAAAGAAGGAGGCAGCCAAAGCTCGCCAGCGCGTCAAAAAGCACGAGGAGGTGAGCGCGGAGTCTAAGCAACCAGAGGAAAATGGAGCAGTTCATAATGGGGATGCAAACGGAGGTGTGTTTCATTCATCTACTCAATTAACTTTGAAAAAGTACCCATTGATATGATCTTTGGTAACAGCACCTGAGAGGAGTCTGGACACTTTAAGGGTTAAACTTGGTGATAGTTCTCTGTGTGCCACAACACACTGGTGTGATTTGGCTTTGCATTTTAGTTTACCGTAATAAGCCGGATCACTGCTGTATACAAGATATACATACTCCTTTAAGCTATTGCCATTTAAACGTACAGGGGGTGGACAAAATAACAGAAATACCAAACTGTATATTTATATCAAGAACCTAATAAGGAGTAGGCTCCACAGAAGACCCGTTGCCAGCTCCAGTCCTATTTTCAACACTGTCATAAAATCCAGAACTGTGTGTACTGGGACACTGGACTAGAAATTCTCCAGTTCAAGGCAGGAGCAAATCTGTGTAACACTCATTCAGGCTCCAGAATGTATTATAAAGGTTGACATCCCTGCATGCAGTTCCAGCTGTGAGATGCTCTTAATGCGCTTTTGTTGAGACTTACAGAGGTTTACTGTTGCAGCAGATTCGATCAAATTCTGTGGTAATTCTGAAGCTGTACTTTTCTGGCCTTAGGTGCCAAATTTATGACCAGTGCACCTGCATACCCAGCTATCCAGCCTTTTTGGAGCCTGTTGGTTTGTTGCTTCATGTCAGACATTCAGATAATAGCTTAGGTATTAAATATTTATACCTTATTATTTATTGCATGACCAAAAAAAAGTATGCACCAAAATCATTATGTTTTAGAAGCTTTAAACATCAGTATTTAGCTACTATCACCTTGTGCCCAACCCAGACCTATAAACTTCACTGCTCAAATAAAATAATAAAATATGATACATTTATAAAAAAAGATATAATATTTGTAATAACTTAAAAACACATTTTCATTCATATCTATTAAATATTTGCTTATAATAGATTTCTGAAAACTTCATTTTTCAACTTCAACCTTACCATCGTTACCACACCAGCCTGTAACTTCTGTAATTATAACGAAGGTAACACTTTTTCCGTTTATACCACAAACTTGGAAAGAAAGACTGATGGGAGCACATGACAATTCTGAAAGAAAAGTGATATTTTGATGGGAAATAAAATATGTACAGTATTTGTCCAGTTTGTGAAGTATATTCATCAGTGTTACCATTTATAATATGGCAGTATTTTATAAAAAAAAAAAAAAGTACATTAAGTATGGGTATTAACAGTGCATGTTGTACTAGCTATTGAATAGTGTTTCTTAGAGTCTTTTATGTCATTACCAGCGCAAAATTGATTATTGTTATATTATATGATTATTACATGAAATTGATTGACAGATTTTTAGTTACACCATCAGTATCTATTTAGAAATTAAAGTAAAATGTACCACTTCCTAATTTTTCATACATTTTTCAGTCAGTATGGCTGTAAGACAGCAGCAGAGAACTCTACTGTACAGGAAAAAAGTGCAGGCTGGAAAAGTAAGTGAACCCTTTAAAATGACCTGGACTGCATATGTATAACATATTTGAATTGTATATAAGCTTAGTCTCGGCCATCATTACGTTTTAAAGTGTGTGAACATAATTAAGTGTTGACATAATTAAGACACAAATATTGCTAATTTTGTTTTTCAATAGCCCCAATTAAAGAATCACCCTAAAATGTATTTAAATGTATTTGACCAAAATTAAGTGTGTGTAAAAAACAGGATAGAAATATGCTAAAACACTTCCTTATAACCTTTAATAATGCCTATTTAAGAACTTCTTAATATTCTAATGAGCACATTAATTGACAGCCCTCCATCCAGACCCAACCATCCCGGCTTGCTGCACAGCAGAACTCAACAACAGAGCGAGCTAAGCAGGGAGAACTGAGTGAATCGGCTCTTTTGCACATGCAGTTTTAGTTGTTGACATTTATGTGGAGCTTTTATATGGAGGCGCTTTAACGAAGGTTAGATTCACTTCCCCTATTGGTGTACAAATGGACAACCACATGAGCAGACAATTAAAGAGACACGCTGGGGGGTTAGGTTCTCTGAGGCTTTACTTACTGATTGATGTCTTCTTTTACAGAAGACACTTTTTGCTATTGATTTAGGCCTTCATTTACACTCCTACCATGTTTCAATCTGGTTCGCTTTGACAGATGTGAGCATTCCACCTCTACCAAGGAGTGCACCAAACAACTAAACCATAATCCTCCAAAAATCATGGGATTAGTCCAGTTAAAAGTATAATATCAGTTACATGACAATATCAGTATCTAACAAGCGAGTGCAGAACCAGTCTTCTTTACATTGAAAGCAAGAGCAAGGAGGACAAACACACTCTTTGTAAGTAGATATCCACTCAGGGCTAACATGTTAGCACATCATCATGCAGGTATTATATTAGACAGTCACATTTGAACTTAAGGCAGATTAATTGGCATTTCATTTAATCTTGTCGAATCATTTTTGACAGTTTATGGATTGTTACACCCCTACCACTACATGTTCACATAGGCCCATACTGTTCCTGCTACCTAAGCGGCTGCTAATAATGACAATGCAATAAAATGATAGCAAAGCAGTGTGTTTGATTTGGGCACATGGATCGATGGCATGTGTTTTTGGCTGGGCACTGAAACCTTGATTGCTTAAATTTAAACTGACAAACCAACCAGTCGTAAAGAGGAGGAGATCATGTAAGGTGATATGTATTTTTATTGCTTTGATTTTGCTAAATATAGACTAGAATATCTCAGCGAAAATGAAGTGGGATACATGTGTGTCATAAATGTGTGGGAAGTTTAGGTCTGGATTTTTTTACTATGATGGCTTGTTCTTTTTGGAGGCAAGTGTGAAAGTAAAGGTGCTTGCATCCCAAACTAATTATATATACCAGTTAACAAACATTCACATTTGTGGGTGGGCAATATGACATAAATACAATATTATAATAATTCAAGAGATTTTCACAACACCTGATGTTATGTGTTCATGTTACATATAAATGTCACATGTTACATAATGACGTATGTTATTTATCCATGTTACTTATATATATTACATGTTACATAATGATGTTATGTATTCATGTTACATATGTATGTTACATATTTGATACATAATGATGTGTTATGTGTTCATGTTACATATAAATGCCACATGTTACATAATGATGTAACATGTCCATGTTTCATATATATATATATATATATATATATATATATATATATATATATATATATACACACATATATATATATTTACATGTTACATAATGATTTGTTATGGATTCATGTTACATATATATGTTACACGTTACATAATGATGTTATGTATCTATGTAACATATAAGTTACATAATGATGTTATGTATTCATGTTATATATCTATGTTACATATTTGTTACAGAATGATGTGGTATGTGTTCATGTTACATATAAATGCCACGTTACATAATGATGTAACATGTCCATGTTTCATATATATATATATATATATATATATACACACATATATATATTTACACGTTACATAATGATGTTATGTATTCATGTTATATATCTATGTTACATATTTGTTACATAATGGTGTGATATGTGTTCATGTTACATATAAATGCCACATGTTACATAATGACGTATGTTATGTATCCATGTTACATATATATATATATGTTACATGTTACATAATGATTTGTTATGGATTCATGTTCCATATATATGTTACACGTTACATAATGATGTTATGTATTCATGTTACATATTACATATTTATGTTGCATGTTACATAACTATGTTACACATTTATGTTATGTGTTACATAATTGCAGTGTGAAACCAATAGAACCAAAGACAAAATGGTATGTGAATTCATGAAAGACATGCATCAGGTGTGTCTAGTTAAGGAAAACCTGAAGCTATGCAGCGCTTTGGGTCTCCTGGAGCAGCATTAAGCAACATTTTTATGGGCAGCTTTGCCATGCAGTTGATACATAACACGTTTTTGGACGTTTTCCTGTCCAAAGGGAGGGCAAGAGAAAGAACATGCTGTATTTTGTACTTGTCTTTCTAATCCGTCCCTCGTTGCCGCTCCTCTGTTTTAGTCTCTGCAGACGTGGCCGCCCTGACTAAAGAGCTGGATGAGTTCGAGTTGCGTAAGATGGAGGCACGAGCCGTCACTGGTGTCCTGGCATCCCACCCAAACAGTACAGACGTTCACATCAGCAGTCTTTCGCTCACCTTCCACGGTCAGGAGCTGCTGAGCGACACAAGCCTGGAGCTGAACTCGGGCAGGCGCTACGGCCTCATCGGCCTCAATGGCACAGGTATGGCAGCAGATGTTGCTCATGCTGTTGTAGTGGATACTGCAGCACATTGAGATGATAGTAGCATGCCCTGCACTCTGGTGGGGTTAAAGGATTTTTTCAAAGACAGACTTTAGTCTGCTGTAGCTTTATTGTACTATCGATTAACACAGATGGGAAGTTTGTCTGTACTTTTAAACCCTGTTGACTAGAAAAGTAGAAGCAAATGGGCAATTGCACAATTAATTGAATAAGTTAATATAACTATTACATTGTGGCTGTCATTCAAAAACCTTGTATTTCCATTTTTACTGTATTTTTACTTTTTGACATAATGTAAATCAGCCAGTTTCATGATGATAATCAGTAAAAATGTCATGATGAGTGGATCAGTAGAAATTGACCTTGACCTTCATTGAACATTAAGAAGGGTATTGCATGACAGCCACAACTTGTGTTATATATTGAACCTTATATTGTATGTTGTTGAATTGCTTCGGAGCATATTGTTAGCATGGGCCTAATAATTAGCTTGTGAGATTTGATATTAGAGGCTGGACAAGTGCAAGTAATTAGCTTTATGATACATAACATAAACCAAACACAAAACAACTCTGAAAATAAACCTGGAAGGATGTGACAACAGATAATGTGGTGCGACTCAGAAGAATAGACAGGAATGGGCAGAAAACTGCCATCAACAGCCGTGGAGTAATGCTAAGGACCAGACCAGGCTAAGATAAAACAAAGGGACTATACGTGTTACAAAGGACACCTCTGGGGTCGGATTAGAAGGAGCAGGCAGGGCAAGGGCAGAGGGACAGAAGGGGAGCACATGGTTAGGTAAACAAAGAGATGGGGGTGGACACAAGTATAAGGCAGGGCGATACTTGATGGTTAGTACCACACATTTGAACCTACAGCTGTTATACTATAATGATATACAATAGGTCTTAGCATAAACTAGATATGAGAGAATTCTTTATTTAACTTCTATACTTTGGAACAACAAAATAAATAAATAAAAAACGGAATTAATTAGCAATTCGATATATACAATACAATTTATACATTAGCAGAAAATGCTAACAGATCCTGCTGCTATAACAAAGCTAATATAACATAGATAATATTGTTCTTTGTGATAAATCTTGACTTGGTACTAAAATGATAGACTGCTGAGCTGGGGAGGACCAGCATTAAGATTGTGACTACAGGCAACATTTATCAGCCTCTTTATGTCACTTTTGGCAGGCAAGTCCATGCTCCTGTCCGCTATTGGCCATCGAGAGGTTCCTATCCCAGAGCACATAGACATCTATCATCTGACACGCGAGATGGCTCCCAGTGAGAAGACGGCATTGGAGTGTGTCATGGAAGTCGACCAGGAGAGGATCAATTTGGAAAAGGAGGCAGAGAGATTAGCTCATGAGGATTGTGAGTCACACACTCAAACAGAGCCGGTCTGAACTGTAACCAAACCAGGTACAATTTTTGGTTACAGAAAAAGAAATGAACGAAGTGCTTATTATAATGATCTGAAATGTTCGTATTGATCAGTATGTACGTTTTTAATGGATGCATATGTCACATCTACAGTATACATCACATATATCACATCTTATTGGTTTTAGGGGGGAAATGCATGGTAAATGAGCACATTTTCTCAGTTTAGTTCTAAGGCATAACAGTTAATAACCACAAGAGGGTGTGCTGTCTTTTCCTGTTGATAAAAGTGAGCCTTAAACAACTCTCACACTTATAGGTAGTTATACTTTTTTCAAAATTTCAAAATGTTCTTTTTTTGTCATTTTCACTTTACATTTTCACAACATATCAAAAGGTAAAAATGAAAAAAGTTAAAAAAAATCATATATATATAATTATTTATATGTATTATTATTTATATGTATTTTATATTAATTATAATTTATATGTATTTATTTATTATTTTAGTTTTTACATTTTATTGTAATATATTTTTAAAGGAACAAATGGTAAAAATGGAGAAATAATATTCCACTTGCTTTACATCTCATCATTGTTTTTCATTACTGTTATTCAGTAATACTACTAATACGGCTGAATATTCAGTATCTGCTATAACTATAATAACTAGTTACTGCATAGTAACTATTATAAATTGGTCAGTAACGTCCATACATTATTTAGCAACCGATATAAATGATTGAGTATTCAGTAACTGCTAGAAATTATTCCACAGTACTATAAAATTACTTATTTGGTTACTGCTACACATTATTCAGTACCTGCTAACTAACATTAAAAAAACGAACTACTATAAAATATTCAGTAACTGATATAAAAACTGTTAAGTAACAGCTTTACCTTTTCCAATAACTGCTTTTAAACATTCATTGTCAGTTATAATAAGAACTAATGAAAAACATTAAAAACATAATTTCTTCCAAAACCAGCCGACCACACTGGAGCTATAAATGGCAAAAAGCACAGATATTTACATAAAAGAAAATTCCAGGGATGTATTCTATGCAGAACCTTATAGTGTATGTCTTTCACTTTATTTGATGTACACTATTTATTTATTTTACCCTGCTTTTTTTCCACTGTATAATATTTCCAATTGAGGCAGTTTGATTCTAGACCTTCACGTTATATCAAAACCTGGTCCTACATAGTCAGTAAGGTCAACACAAGTGTGTTTTTGTTAAAAACAATTTATAAATGCAGTTGTCCTCTTCTTTCTCCCTGCAGCGGAATGTGAGAAGCTGATGGAGATTTATGAGCGTTTGGAGGAGCTGGACGCAGACAAAGCCCAGGTTAGAGCCTCTCGGATTCTCTACGGTTTGGGCTTCTCTCCAGCTATGCAGCGCAAAAAGCTGAAAGACTTCAGTGGTGGCTGGAGAATGCGCGTCTCGCTGGCCAGGTAAAGCATCATCACAGAGTGGAAAAACTCCTTTTTGCAGCTGGGATTGATTTGGGAAAGGCTAAGGGATGGAAACGGATCTTTACTTTTCTCTTGTTAAAACACATAAAGACAAAAATTCATGACAGAAGTTTATAGCTGATATTTGCTTTGGTTACTTTTGGCTCTTTCTTTCCTCCTCTTTCTCTTTCTATTACTCGCTCTCAGAGCCCTGTTCATTAAGCCCTTCATGTTGCTGCTGGATGAACCCACTAACCACCTTGATCTGGATGCTTGTGTATGGCTGGAGGAAGAGCTGAAATCGTAAGTGTTACTCTTCCCACACCACTTACTATACCTCTAAATTAAAAGAGATTAACACCAGCACTGTTTTGCTTAAAGCAGTGGTTTGTAAAAATCTAGTTTACAGTGTTTCCCTTACCCCAAACTGTAGATGATAGCAGCCTATGCTTGTTTGGTGTGTGCTGGTGTGATTTTGCTCTAGAGGTATAGGATGTAATGGATGCTCTGCCTATAAGCGGAGGAAAAGATGACACTTTCCCAGCCACTTATGTGGGGGTCCAAGAGACTAGGCTATGTGCTCAGAAACCTTGACAGTGAATATATTTTCTCAAGATTTGGTAACGCTTAACATGTCCTAGAAGGAAAACATTGGGTATTTTGATATTACAGAAATGCATGTTTAGGTGAGTTTTCTTTACTTTTTAGTTTTTACTTTAACCTGTTAGATGGTGAAACATAGATATATTGATCAAACACCAGAACCAGAGTGTTGTGTCGTTCACTACTTGACTTAACATGTAATTTACATACTAACCAGTGAGCCAAATACTGTGCATTGTAACTGGGTAACACTGTAAATGTGAGGTGCTTAAAAATAGGATATATAATGTATATATGTATTATATTATATTATATTATGTATTATATTAACAAAAGAAAACAAAAGAAACTACTGTACTGGTCATCATGCAGCCCTTCTGTTTAAAAGTCCACAGCTTCATGCATCCTGCAGCATCACACACATTTGCCACAGTGAGATCCCAAAAATGATCACAAATACAATTTCCTGTGTAAAGTCTGAAGCTGTCTATAATAGAATTAGCATTGAGTGAGTGTGACCTGTACATTGAACTTTTACTGCTTTTTAGGTTTAAGAGAATTCTTGTACTCATCTCACACTCCCAAGACTTCTTGAATGGTGTTTGCACCAACATCATCCACCTGCACCAAAGGAAACTCAAATACTACACTGTGAGTAATGTCAGGGCTCACTTCAGTGTGAAAAGTAAACATAGACCCTGCTTCCCATAGACACAGTGCCTTAAGTGTCATTACATTGGATCTATAATTCTAGTTATTTTAACAAACGTAATCATGAATAGTTATGTTATTTTTTCAAAGTAAATATCTCAGTGCTGGAGCTGGGGTTATTAATGAGTGATTACTTTTGGAACTAAATCTGAACATATTTCACCCCAACCAAAGTCCCATATGTCCCATGAATATTATTATTCATACATCAAACAACCACTGAAAATAGTAAATACATGCATTCTATGGGACATTTAAATAATATATTTAAATAATACTATACATACTATAAATAATATAAATACTATTCTTCTATAGCAACAGTTGTACAATATCATATTATCACTTCATGTCAAAGGACTGCTGTCATAATCTTCTCAGAGATCGGTGGACCATTTCATATAGAAACTTTAGTAAAGTCATTACTAGTCATTTTATGTGAAACCAAGGTAAATCCAAAAGAAAAGGAACTGTGCTCTGCATTCCTGTGTATTTAGTGTGTGTGTGATAGATGGGTCTGTTTTTGATTGAAGGGTAATTATGACCAGTACGTGAAAACGAGGGAGGAGGTTGAGGAGAACCAGATGAAGCGCTACAACTGGGAGCAGGACCAGATAGCACACATGAAGGTAAAACACTGCTCCCCCGTGGACATGCTTTGTACTGCTACATACTTTTCTGTAAGTGTCAAATAAATGACCTGATTCTCCCATCCACTGCTCTGAACGTCTAAAGTGAATATTTCTTCTTCAGATCTTATTTTATCTCTTATTTATGTTATTAGGAATATTTTTGCGATGAATAGAACCCATGTTGAACAGCAATGCCATGTAAACAACTGACTACATCTTTAGTGTTTTCTTGGTGTCCCTTTTTTCACCGCATAGAACTATATTGCTCGATTTGGTCACGGCTCAGCTAAGCTGGCCCGCCAGGCACAGAGCAAAGAGAAGACCCTGCAGAAGATGGTGGCCTCAGGACTGACTTCCCGTGTAGTCAACGATAAGGTCTAGCACTCACACACGCCACACTCACTCATGGCTAACATGAAACCCTCTTGTGACATATCTTGTTGTGTAGCAACAGCCATTGCCCAATGTGTGATGTTGAAATGGAGCTGCATTTGATAAATGACTCTTCACATGCAGTAATGACCCTTTGAACAGGTCTTTATGCCTAAGAAAAATACATATTCAGACAGTTTTGTTTATTGGATCATTTGTTCTCCAATACTCTGCAAAACCAGGCCTCAAACATAAAACACAATAGGTCTACTACTATACTCCTAAATACTCCTGCAGCAAGATTTATCATGTTATTATACAACATGCAGTTATGGACGGCCTGACAGACAGCTTGTATTGACTCTCACTTACCCTCATCATCAGTCAGGACTCTAGTCAAAGACTTTACTTGACCTGTACCTTCTTCTATGCTCTCCAGCATAGCAGACATACAGTTTATTAACATAGTCGCTGTAAGGTACCTTATGTATTGTCACACAAATGCCTTGTATCTTCAAAAGAGCAATTTTAGACACAATATAAAGTGAAAGTCAAAGAAAATGAAGATACCTTTTTTGCCTAACAGTGCTGATATGTTTTTTTGTGATTTTAACTGAATGAATAGAATTCAGTGCACCCCTTGTGTTCAGTGTACGTTTGCTTTGAGAGTGCATTCTGTAGTTTTTAACCTGGAGCTTCTGTGTCTTCCTTCTCCAGACTCTGTCGTTTTATTTTCCTCCCTGTGGGAAGATCCCGCCCCCTGTCATCATGGTGCAGAATGTCAGTTTCAGATATTCAGAGGACACGGTATGTATGGAGAATAGTCAAGAACATGGTAAATTTACAGGAGAAGGCAAAATCCTTTTAAGAGTTTAAACCAGTGCCCGGTTATGATTATGTCCAACAGTAATAAATGCAGGGTACAACATGCTAGTGTTATGTGTCGTAACTACACCATGTGTACAAATGTTTGTGGACACCCCTTCTAATGAATGCATTAACATTCCATCCATTGCTGAGATAGATGTGCAAATGCACACACACAGCTTTTTTAGTCCCTTTAGAGAAGTATTGCCAATAGAATAGGAGCAGATAAACATGAACCTATTGGAACTGCCTAATACCAGGCGTGGGCTAAAGGGGTATGAAGACCCCCAGCATTGAACTGTAGAGTAGTGGAACTGTGTTCTCTGGAATGATAGATGGTGCTCCATCCAGTACTTTTGGGATGAGTTGGGGAGTTGGGGATGAGGTGGGGTGGAGATCATCCAACATCCTGACCTCATTAACACTCTTGTCACTGTATGCAATCAAATCCTCACAGCAATGCTTCAAAATCTTGTAGAAATCCTTCCCTGGACAGTTGAGACAGTTATTTCAACAGAAGCAGCAGAATTGTTGTTTTTTTATTCAGAAGAAGTAGGGTAGAGCAAACTGGTGTCCCAATACTTAAAGTGTATCTTCCATCTTAAAGTAATAAATTGTCCAGAAGTGCTGAATAAACAGTGATTTGTCCAACAAAATTAATTTTACACTGAATATGACCTAGTGCACCCCCAAGTGATTCAGCATCATCCATCCTCAATTGATAATGTTACAGTGAGGAATTTTCCCTCTGTTATGTAGCAATCTTCTGAATGTTAATGTTACATTCAAAGCAGGAAAAAAACTCTGATTGGCTTCTTTCTACCCTAACCTCCCTAACGTGGACTGAGAGGGCGGGAAACCCGTTGATATTGAGGGTGGATATAGTCTTTAAGTCAGGACCATGGTGGCCTGCTGACTGTTTAAAGTTTATTTAGATTATTTATTTATTTAATTAATTTGGAATGTCCGTGATTTTACAGAATGTTATGTATGGTGTCCAAGCTTGTTCTCTCTCAGTGCTTACTTACCTTGTTCTGTTTCTTTGTGAAAGCCTTGCATTTATAAGAACTTGGAGTTTGGCATTGACCTGGACACACGGGTGGCTTTAGTGGGGCCCAACGGAGCAGGGAAGTCCACACTACTGAAACTGCTGATGGGAGAGGTGAGTTGGGTGTGACAGATTTGAATTAAATGAAGGAATTGTGAAGTGCTGATACGTATAATCACAATACGCTTAGTTTTCCCTTCATTCATTTTCTTGTTGTGCTTTCTCTGCTAGCTGCTCCCAACTGACGGTATGATCAGAAAACACTCACATGTGAAGATTGGCAGGTATCACCAGGTAAACCAACCAAGTAATACCCATGATTTTGCAGATTTTTTGGGCTTAGTTCTTTCTAAAATATGACACAACGTTTACAATCCATACCCCTACACAGAGCATATAACATACAGGGGTGTAAAAAGTACAGAGAAACACTACTTAAGTAAAAGCCTAGATACTGTGTGACTTCATTATGGGTAGACATACAGTGGGGCAAAAACGGATTTAGTCAGCCACTGATTGTGCAAGTTCTCCTACTTAGAAAGATGAGAGATGTCTGTAATTTTCATCATAGATACACTTCAACTATGAGAGACAAAATGAGATTTCTGGCTCTCACAGACCTGTAACTTCTTCTTTAAGAGACTTTTCTGTTTTCCACTCGTTACCTGTATTAATGGCACCTGTTTGACCTCGTTATCTGTATAAAAGACACCTGTCCACAGCCAAAGAGCTGTCGAAGGACACCAGGAAGAAAATTTTATATAAATATTATTTTAAAAAATATGATCAATCTGTAAAAGTGAAAAGTAACTGTTTTAACAGATCAGATTGAAAGTGAAGTTGTTTGGACAGGCAGCTGATCAACAGTACTAGTGCTGCACTGTAATGTAAAGGCAGGCCAACTTAACCCCTTAACACTCCAAAGCTTCTTACACACTATAGTATATTACTCAGTAACTACAGGGACTCCTGTACAAATTGGTGGGGCTGTTCTTTGTTAATAGCCATTTACTCTTAAGACCTTGCGAAAGAACGAAGATGAGTTAACTCTGTAATCAGCATCATTTTATGCTGACCTGCCTTTACGTATTTACAGTGTGTGTTGACTGGATGATTTAATAAACACAGTGTATTCAAATACATAAGAGCTGATTTGCGTGGGAGGAAAAAAAACTTCAGAGTATGTCGAAGGTCTAGATGAAAGATATTAGGGTCTGTTCTAATGTTCCACTGTAAAATAGTTTCACACTGCAGACTCAACACTCTTTAACTTACATCCTGTGAGTGCTTCTCAGTGGTGCAATAATGTCTATGAATGGTGCCTTAAGGCCACCAGTTGGTGCTCTGAACACAGCGGATTGGGATTAAAATAGCCGATACCCGATCCATTTAATTATGCCTGGATCGGCCCTGATCAGATTGGGACATCCCAGTAAAGCACAGAGTTTCCAAATATAACACTATAGCACTGTAAAAATATACAATCACTTAAGTACTTAAGTTTGCTTTTCATTATTTCCACATTTTTACTTTGGAGTTGTTGAGTCTTGTCTTGTTTGCGCTCTGCAGCATCTGACAGAACAGCTGGAGTTAGATCTGTCCCCTCTTGAATACATGATGAAGTGCTACCCAGAGATCAAAGAGAAAGAGGAGATGAGGAAGATCATAGGACGCTACGGCATTACGGGCAAACAGCAGGTACTGTTTGTGTGGGTTTCTGAGGGACTGAATAGAGATGTTGCAGTGTGCGCTCATTAGCGTCCAGTATGAAAGTACCGAAATGAACTTCAGACACCAAACGATTTGGTTTTGTCGGTCCCTTGCTTTAAGGCCTGTGATTGTGATGGAAAGCTGCCAAAATAAAATAACATTTGTGATTTGGTACAAAAGCTAACTATTGAGCTCCTCTTCCAGGTGAGTCCCATCAGGAACCTTTCAGACGGTCAGAAGTGCCGTGTTTGCTTTGCCTGGCTGGCCTGGCAGAACCCCCACATGCTGTTCCTGGATGAGCCCACCAATCACCTGGATATCGAGACGATCGATGCGCTGGCGGATGCCGTCAATGACTTTGAGGGAGGGATGATGCTGGTCAGTCACGACTTCAGACTTATCCAGCAGGTATGGATGACTTTTGCAGATAAAGCCTTCTAAGCTTTCAGCAGTAAAAAAAAGATGTATTTAAAATGCCGAATTGCCTTTTCCTCCCAGGTGGCTCAGGAGATCTGGGTGTGTGAGAAGCAGACCATCACTAAATGGAACGGAGACATTCTGGCATACAAGGAGCATTTAAAGTCAAAGATCGACAAACAGACGCATGACGTTTAGAGCTGCACTAGCTGGACTCTTCGATCTACAACATGGATAGCTTATTTTCCCGTGCTCCTCGTACTATATGCATGTAAGCTGAGAACCTTTCCAACAGCATTGGTTCTTGGACATTCGTCTTCAGAGGTGTGCAGAACTCCCGCTAGAGTCCCGATATCAGTGTTGATTTGGTATCACAATGCAATAATGTTGAGTTAATCAAAGTTTGGTCAAAGGGGTAAGTTAGAGAGTATCTATCTTGATACAATTAAGTTGCACAAGTCATTCGACAAGCCTAATATTTAGACTGCGTGTGAGTGTATTTTCATTTTTTCACGTCAGCATATCTACTGGTATGGTCAGAAGAATTTTAAAGGCCATGAATAAGGATCCTTTAGAAGGGTCATTTGTCACTGTTCACATTTTGCAGTCATCAGATGTTTGTGGACACCTCTTCTGTTGCCACTTTAAGTTGCACTTATTGCTGACACAGATGTACACACGCACACACGCAGCTTGTCTAGTCCCTGGAGAGAAGTACTGCCAATAGAATAGGACTTTCTGAAGTAGATTAACATGAACCTATTGGCTAGAGGGGAGTTTTTTGGAATGATGATGATGTTCCAACCAATGCTTTCGTCCAACCAACTCTCTTGTCACTGAATTCAACCAAACCCTCATACTCCAAAAAACTTTCCTGGATAATAGAAACAGTTACTCCAATAGAAGCAGGATGAACTAATTTTTTTAATCATCTTGATTTTGGAAGTAACAATAAATGAGAAGGTGTCCCAATACTTTTGTCCATATAATGTATGCTGCAATCTTTCATATGATTAAGTGTGGTTCTTGTACTCAGTAGAACCTGCCAGGAACTTCATCCCAAGCTTTCAGAGTCCTGGAATCTCCAAACTAGACCTAGTATGCTGGTATTCTTTATTGGCTACTTTAGCACTGTGGTGGTAAGTTTCTTCCCACTGAACTTTATCAGGACAGCATTATTACATCTACACTGTCAATAATTACTTCACTGTTTACTAAATAACCAGCTATTTTATTAAGCTATTCATAATTTATTAAATTAATTCATTGCTTCACAGAATTTTGATTGACTTGCTGTCAATTGATGATCCAAATATACCTGATGTTGAAGATGAAATACAGTATTGCGAAAATGTTGCATCACACCAGACACACTGGGTGTTTCTTCCCTTTTTCACTTTCTGATAAGACAAAAAGTGTGTGCTCTGCCATGTCACTGCTCCTGGATGAATTTTTACTACTACTACTACTAATAATAATAATAATAGTAACAATAATAATAATAAACTCATATAAAATAAACTAACTAAATAATAATAAACTCGTTTAAAAATCCATTGAAAGTTCATTTCAAAGTGAGTCTCAGGCTGATGCTCATGACCCATGGACAGTCTCACAGCTTTAACTGTGGCTTGGTTACACAACTGCACATTAGATTAGATCTTTACAAGATGAACGCTGTTATTTTCTGCTTCACCGCCTCCCAAGCTGCAAGAAGACGACCCAGCACAGCTGTTCATACCTCACGCCAGAACCAAAACTCTCTCTCCTGAGCACAGCTGCAGTCACACACCTCCACACTGTGAGAATGAAAGCCAAACTATTTCTGTGCTTGACAGGAATAATGTTTCTGTGTGTTCACCTCAGCCTCGGAGGAGGCAATGGATCTAAGCAGGTAGGATCTTATGTGTAACTCGCTGTATCAAATTTGACATTTTTAAGAAAAGCGAAGTTAAAAGTGAATCATACTTAATAACAATAATAATTAGTGATATTTCTTATTTTGTGTTTTTTTTTTTTTAAGATGGAACCTGCTCAACAAAAACCGGGGGGCGATTTGTGGGTAAGATTTAGTTGTGAGATCATATAGGGGGTATTTTGCTGTTGGTTTCACCTCCAAGATGTTTGCTTTGATTCCTGGAAAGCAACAGACATTCTTCACTAAGAAATGTCTTCTTGAAATCCACTCACAGTTTTCATGTAGATTCCAACATTCAGCAATGTTTTCTTCTTAGGGATTTGTTTCATTCGTCAGGGAAATGGTATCTATCATTAGAAGAGCAGCGCTGTGAACATCATTAATGAGCTTTTTGACTTTTTGTTAGGACAAAATTAAGAAGATTCTTAGGACGATTGTGGAGAATGTAAGCCAATTGGGTTTAGGAGTATTTCTTTTAATTCATTACAAACAAAAATTAAATGAATATTGCATTGTTAAGTAATTGGTCACAAGAGACAAAGCCAGATGAGTGGTTGAAGCAAGTATACGTTTATGAAAATGAAAAGCACAGATATACATACTTAAGCGATTGGTCTTTAAAGACACCTATTATATATATATATATATATATATATATATAGTTCTTATCTCACATCACCATGTCCTTGTCCTGGAGCAACCCGTCTTCATACGTCCAAGCATCTTTAATAATTCAGTATAAGTCAATACTGTAAGAGTGCACCGTTTACCATATAATGGCTAATGGTAGTGAAAATTGCTGTTGATTTCTGTGTCTGTTTTTAGGTACCTGGACGATCAGGTCTATTGGCAAGTGCCCCTCGTGTGAGTGCCTGCCTTTCTTTTTAATTCCCAAATTTAAGCCTCCCTTCAAATTTAGCTAGTAAAAATATTCAGCAGAAGAAACATGAGCTGTAACAGTGTGACACCGTTGCTGGTATGTTGGTCCATTCCTCCATTCAGATCTCCACTAGAGCAGTGATGTTTTAGGGCTGTCGGCAGTCAACACAGACTTTCAACTCCCTCCAAAGGTTTTCTATGGGGTTGAGATCTGGAGACTGGCTAGGCCACTCCAGGACCTTGAAATGCTTCTTACGAAGCCACTCCTTTGTTGCCCTGGCAGTGTGTTTGGGATCATTGTCATGCTGAAAGACCCAGCCACATTTCATCTTCAATGCCCTTGCTGATGGAAGGAGGTTTGCACTCAAAATCTCACAATACATGGCCCCATTCATTCTTTCATGTACACGGACCAGTCGTCCTAGTCCCTTTGCAGAGAAACAGCCCCAAAGCATGATGTTGCCACCCCCATGCTTCACAGCTGGTATGGTGTTCTTTGGATGCAACTCAGCATTCACTCTCCTCCAAACACAACAAGTTGTGTGTGTACCAAACAGTTCTACTTTGGTTTCATCTGACCATAAGACATTCTCCCAAAACTCTTCCAGAACATCCAAATGCTCTCTAGCAAACTTCAGACGCGCCCGGATATGTACTGGCTTAAGCAGGAGAACACGTCTGACACTGCAAGATTTGAGTCCCTGGTGGTGTAGTGTGTTACTGACGGTAGCCTTTGTAACGTTGGTCCCAGCTTTCTGCAGGTCATTTACTAGGTCCCCCCGTGTGGTTCTGGGATTTTTGCTCACCGTTCACACCAAGCTGCTTGCATATTGCAGATTTAGTCTTCCCAGCCTGGTGCAGGTCTACAATTTTGTTTCTGGTGTCCTTCGGCAGCTCTTTGGTCTTCACCATAGTGGAGTTTGGAGTGTGACTGTTTGAGCTTGTGGGTGTCTTTTATACTGTTAACGAGTTCAAACAGGTGCCATTAATACAGGTAATGAGTGGAGGACAGAGAAGCCTCTTAAAGAAGAAGTTACAGGTCTGTGACAGACAGATATCTTGCTTGTTTGTAGGTGATTAAATACTTATTTTCAACCATTATTTGCAAATAAATTCTTTAAAAACAGACAATGTGATTTTCAGATTTTTTTTTTCTCATTTTGTCTCTCATAGTTGACATCATAGACCCTATGATGCAACAGTACTTCCTGTGTATTTTTTCATTTTTCTGTTTTTATCTCCACAGCAGTTTATTGCAGAATCTGAATATACCTTTGGATCTGGATCTGGATCTGAATCCAGAATTGGATTAGCTGATGGAGATCGTGTTTCTGAAAATGAGCTTGTATCTCGTCAGTTAAATGGTATAAAACTGGAAAACAAATCCACAAACAGACATGAAACCATTTTAAGCACATATATGGATTACCCTTTATTTATCTGATTTGATTTCAAGGAAAAAAGACCATTAATTACAAGTTCTTCATTGTCAGGAAAAAAACTGAAATATATATTCATCAGAAGCCCCAATGACTAAATATGATATCAAAAGATTCAGTTTTTAATGAGTCTACTCTTAACCTCCATTTTCAGTTTTTCTATAGAAATCTGCTGGACCATTTTCCCAAAATTTCAGTCTTAAAGTTTCAATGATGTTGAGGTCTGGACTCTGGGCAGGGCAGCCCAGTGGTCTGAGAACAGCAGCAGCCTCAGACGTTCGATCTGATCTGTAAATGGTTTTACTTTTTTGCTTTTTTGTTTCCATTTCTCAGGAAGATCTTCTTGATCAGCCTGATCCTTTTAGATCTGACTGCAAATGAGATAAATAAATGGTGCTCTTTGACTTTTGCAAATAAAAAGAAATGAGATGCTTAAATTTCTAATTCTGTATGTTTGTTTGTTGTTTACTTTTTTTTTTTAAACCTAAAGAGGGAAAGCGGTTCACCAACCAAGCTGGCCCAAAAGATTGAGGGTTAAACCTGCCTGGTCTTCAGCAGCGGACTAAGAGTTAAAGGATTGTAATGTGAAGTTAAAAATCTGTGAATTTCTGTAAGACTGTCAATAATTGTTCTAATAAAATCAATTTAGAACAACCGATATGGTTTCAATATGATGTCCGGTTTGTCTGTGATTGTGCCTAACATATTTTATTTGCTAAATCTGTTCTCATGTTTCGGCTCCAGCTGAAAATATTCCTGAGCGGGACGTTTGTGGAGCTCTCAGAAGGGTCTTCGGGGCTGTAATTGTAACTGTAAATGTTGATGTCTGAACAAAACCGTCTGCGTTTGTCTTTTTTACCCACATACACACGTGGACAAAATTGTTGGTACCCCTCAGTTAATGAAAGAAAAACCCACAATGGTAACAGAAATAACTTGAATCTGAAGAAAAGTAATAATAAATACAAATTCTACTAAAATGAACAAATGAAAATCTGACATTTTGAACAATGCTTCAACAGAATTATTTTAAAAAGTACTCATGAAACTGGCCTGGACAAAAATGATGGTACCCCTGAAAATAATGTGACCAAAGGGACAGCGAAGGAGATTTGAAATAAAATGATAGACAAGCATGTTAAAGGTAAAGGTTATAAGACCATCTCCATGCAGCTTGATGATCCTGTGACTACAGTTGCACATATTATTCAGAAATGTAAGATCCACGGGACTGTAGCCAACCTCCCTGGACGTGGCCGCAGGAAGAAAATTGATGACAAATCAAAGAGACGGATAATACGAATGATAACAAAAGAGCCCAGAAAAACTTCTAAAGAGATTAAAGGTGAACTTCAAGCTCAATGAACATCAGTGTCAGATTGCACCATCCATTGTTTGAGCCAAAGTGGACTTCATGGGAGACGACCAAGGAGGACACCATGTTGAAAACAAATCATAAAAAAGCCAGAATGGAATTTGCCAAACTACATGTTGACAAGCCCAAAAGCTTCTGGGAGAATGTCCTATGGACAGATGGGATTTTTTGCCAAGGCATATCAGCTCTATGTTCACAATTGGAAAAATGAAGCATATTAAGAAAAGAACACTGTCCCTACTGTGAAACATGAAGGAGGCTCTGTTATGTTCTGGGGCTGCTTTGCTGCATCTGGCACAGGGTGTCTTGAATCTGTGCAGGGTATAATGAAATCTCAAGACTATCAGGGGATTCTAGAGAGAAATGTGCTGCCCAGTGTCAGAAAGCTTGGTGTCAGTGGCAGGTCATGGGTCTTGCAACAGTATAATGACCCAAAACACACAGCTAAAAACACCCAAGAATGGATAAGAGGAAAACATTGGACTATTCGGAAGTGGCCTTCTATGAGCCCTGACCTAAATTCTATTGAGCATCTTTGGAAGGAGCTGAAACATGCCGTCTGGAAAAAGGCACCCTTCAAACCTGAGACAACTGGAGCAGTTTGCTCATGAGGAGTGGGCCAAAATACCTGCTGAGAGGTGCAGAAGTCTCATTGACAGTTACAGGAATCGTTTGATTGCAGTAATTGCCTCAAAAGGTTAATGGTACCATAATTTCTGTCCAGGCCTGTTTCATGAGTTTGTTTTTTTGAATAATTCTGTTAAAGCATGGTTAAAAAACAAGGTCTGACTTTCATTGGTTAATTTTCATAACATTTTTATTTATTATTACTTTTGTTAGATTCAAGTTATTTCTGTAACCATTGTGGGTTTTTCTTTCATTTACCGAGGGGTAACAACAATTTTGTCCACGTGTGTAATTTTGAAATGCCAAAAAGCCTCAAGATAGCTGCATCTGTTTGGAGCTATGTGATGTTTTGCTTACTTTCATAGGTGAGTGTCATATAGTGTTAGAAGCCTGTAAATGGTCGCCAGGGTTTGCTGTGAATGTGAGATGATTTATCTGCTAGACCATTCTCAGCTTTGGACTCTCAGTCCCTGAAAGCTAATCTGGCCAACTAAAAAATGCTGATTTTGTGAAACAGCCTTTAGCATATCTGGTCATCGGGGGTATTTCAGAAAGCAAGATTTCTCAGTTAGCCAGATAACCTAAACTCAAAGTTGATGGTTGTCCAATAGGCTTAAGTTGTCTTCAATCCTGGTATGCTGGTCAAAAAGCATGAAATCAACCCCACATGTACATAAACCAGCATGGTTATGAAGACTGGAATTCATACTAGTCTATGTAGTTTTTTTTTCAGTAATTAAATAATAAAATTTATAAAGAATAATAAAGTAAATAATAATAATTATTTACATATTATTTGCTCTTCAACACCATGTACGCACATAACTGTAGAGAGAAATGTCCGAACTTACTTTACAGTACTCACTAGCAAATAAAACATGCTGGGAGAGAGTTCAGTTCCCCAATCGGTCTCTCTGCCTCTTCTTAGTCTGTATCTGAGGGAAAGCATGTGATCACAATTCCTGCTGGTGTTGATCTGCATCTGGGGCATCAGATAGGAGGTTTGTGTTTCAGCCATGTGTGGCCAAACCACGGTATTACTTTCCCTAAACTAGAGCATTGTAGAGTCATGGATTTTAATATTACATTACAGCAAATTTACAGCAAATGTCTGGGAGCAACAGCACCCCATTTGTTTAGCAAGAGGATGGTGCTTTTTTCATTAAGTCTTTAAAAAGATGTTTTGTTTTTTTTTTTTTTAACTTGCAACCTATTTTTGTAGGTGTTTTGGGTTTGTGGCTTGGTGCAAGTCAAGCAAGCTGCAGGGCCATCTCCTAAAGAGGATGCAGCTACAGGATCGGGTCACCACCAGTGCAGAGCTTGCTGAGGAATGGCAGAAGGCAGGTGTGAGTGACTGGTGAAGGCTTTCACAGAATGGCTTGGTGTCCTACCAGCGCTACCATGAGTCCTGTGCCAGGCCAACAGTGAAGCATCCTGAGACCATTCATGAGTGAGTGATGGTTGGACTGGTAGGTGGCAGCTGATCTGATAGCAGGTCGGGCTGGGTGACCATTTACTCGGAGAAGGTAAAGAGAGTTCTGGATGGATTTATTGAGAGCAGAGAATGTTGAGCAGTATCAGAGTGTGTCTGACGACTCTGGCAGGTCTGATTATAACAGCCTAGTTAAAAGGAGAGAGCCAGAAGGTAACACAGACACGGGAGCACCCTGAAACGCTAGCGTCCATCTGCTCCACCGTCAACAAACCTGAGTGATCGAATGCAAGCAGCGAGGCGACAGCTCCAGCATCTCAGTATACTACAATTCCCTGTGTCTGTGAACCCCTGTACCTACAACCTTTATCTAAGGGGAAACATTAATTACCAAAAGCTAAACTAAACAGATGAGCCTAGATTTGAAGATTGAGACTGTGTCTGAGTCCCGAACATTATCTGGAAGGTTATTCCAGAGTTGGGGGGCTTTATAAGAAAAGGCTCTTCCCCCTGCTGATTGAGTGGTCAATCCTCAAAAAAAAAGGGTGGACAAACAAAAACACAGAACCTGTGGTCAACTCCAAGCACTGATTAGCCAAGAATTTGGGTTGCCACCAGGCAGTTTGCCCAGAAGCTGATGTCCAGCAGGCCAAGGCGAACTGCAGAAGTCTTATAGAAGAAGGTTCAGGGCTGCAAATATCAAGTCTTTGCTTAGACTGGATGCATTTGTCGACAAAACGTCTTAAACCGTTGGACTGTATGTTTTCATGTGAGTTTGACGGAGCAGCTCGTCCATTATTAATCCTGTAGAGCTCTTTCACCTAAGCTCTCAGCACAGGATGGGTCAGTGAAGGGGGAGCAGTGCTCTCTGCTGGTCGTGTCGGGGAGTTTTAGGAAGTGAAGCTGGGTTTTCTGGCTGTGAGGAAAGAGTTGTGTTTTGGCGCCTGAGCACGCCGTTTTGATTTTGGAGGAGCAGAAACATGTCCGCCTCCTCCTCCACCTCCTCCTCCCGCACATCCCCTGATCCTGCTGCTGCTGCTGCTGCAGGTGGGATTCAGGGCGCTCTCCACAAACTTCACACTTTTCTAGGAGACACAGAAACCAGGAATGCCGCGCTGATATGCCACGACATTATTGGAGACCTGGGACAGGAGTGTATGATAACCAAGAGCGAGAATGAGCTGGGTAAGCGTCTCTGTCTCTGCCGCTGTGTGTGTCTGTGCTAGCTGACAACACACTGAACGGCTCCTAAGGCTAATAGTTAGCCTAGCTAGGTTTTAAAGGCTCGTAGCTACATTCTGATTGGCTGTGGTCGCGGTAGTTTAGTCGTTAGCTTGCTAATGTCCTGTGTTTACAGTGTGATAGAGACCTGATTAGCATTAGCTACCTATATTCCAAAAATATGAGCTGTAGCTAATAGTTTTACTAGTGTAGTAATTTACTGTCGGCTGTTTTTTTTAAATGTTGCTTTCAGAAACAGTAACTTAAGGCATTCATTAATTCCAAAGCTGACTAATTTTGCTATCTAGCGCTAATACGTTATACAGACCCCCCTAAAGTGTCAAAGTGGTAAAATAATATTTGAGTACTTGAATGTTTGATAATATGTTGTAAAATAATGAATTATGTATGTATACATAAAGGGTTAATAATCAATAATTAATAATAATAATAATAATAATAAGTCGTTCCCTCAATTTAACAATGCGTTCCTCTTAATGTGCTACAGCTGCATTCTGATTGGCTGTGGTGGCGGTTGTTCAGTTGTTAGCTAGCTAGCTTGCTAATCTCCTGCGTTCACAGTGTTGCTCATTAACGTTGTCCTTTAGCGTTAATGCTAGCTGTTCTCCAAAATATGAGCTTTAATCATTCAGTGTAATATTTGTAATAACTGTCTTTAAATTTCAAAAACAATAACTTAATGCATTCATTTATTCCTTAGCTA
The DNA here is from genome assembly GCF_030463535.1 of Salminus brasiliensis. Taxonomy (NCBI): domain Eukaryota; kingdom Metazoa; phylum Chordata; class Actinopteri; order Characiformes; family Bryconidae; genus Salminus; species Salminus brasiliensis. The sequence continues at coordinate 26,713,766 of NC_132886.1, forward strand.
GGCTAAGGCTATACAGCTAGGCTATATATACAGAAGGTGGAAAAATAATATATTAATACTTTAATGTTTGATAATATGTTTGTAAAATAATGTATTATGTATGTATACATAAAGGGTTGTTATTATTATTATTATTATTAAAGTCGTTCCCTCAATTTAACAATGTGTTCCTCTTAATGTGCTACAGCTGCATTCTGATTGGCTGTGGTGGTGGTTGTTCAGTTGTTAGCTAGCTAGCTTGCTAATGTCCTGCGTTCACAGCTTTAATCAGTGTAATATTTGTAATAGATTTCAAAAACAATAACTTAATGCATTCATTTATTCCATAGCTGACTAATTTAGCTAGCTAAGTTATACAGACCCACTAAAGTGGAAAAATAATATTTAAGGACATAAATCATCCTCAATTTAATGAATGAATAAATTGTTAATAAATCATTCAATGGTTTATTCATTTAATAAGTTGTTCCCATATTTGGAACATATTTAATAGTATGTTCCATGTAATAAGTTAAGAAAAGGGAACACTTTAATTAAAAAGAGGAAACAATTGGTTAATCAAGAGAACAATTAATTAAATTAAGGAAATGATTTTCAAATCAAAGGAATGTTTTAAATCAATTTTTTTCCTGCCTTGATTTTTTTTAGAAGCTCCATAATGTTAGTATGTATATAGCGATTAATCCGAGGATGTGTGAGCGACTAGCAAAGGCAGTGTATTCTTAACGTTGGATTCAAGTAGTAGGTTTTAATGCCTTTCCGATTGATATGTAAATGCAGATACCAGATAGTTGAGCATTGTTTGTGACCAAAGCTTCGGCCATCTGTGCCCCCTCCATCATGCTGGAGAATATTCAAAATAAAACTATTCAACAACAAAAAAACCAACTTTTTAAAGTTACTCAGATCTTCTCCTCTTGCCATCCAAAATCTAGGTCAGCTGGGCGTGCTCAGTGTTTAGAGAACATCAAAACTTCGGTATATGACGCAGCACACCTGCCTGAGAACATCTGCACTTCTCCACTCCACATTATTCAGTGTTTTCCTTTAGTTGATCACCTGTTTATGTCAGTATTTGTAATAAATATGCTGTAACAGTTTTTCAGACCTCCCTGTTGTTTGCAAAAGACGAGGGGCTGCTTAGCTTCCTCCGAAAGTCCTTGTCCAATGATGAGGTAAGCTATTTTCAAGCTAATCCTTTCCATTTGGTGCTGTTTCTTTTATAGTATGTCTGTACACACTGACCTTTGTATCCAAATCTACAGCTGCGGGACGCCAGGGTGGACATTCTCAACCTGTTGGGCACGTTCTTGCAGAGAATGGCCGTTGGTGTTAAAGGATGGGAGAAGAGCTACGCGGTGGATTTGAAGGTTCCTCTAATTCAGTAAATCACCATGGAATATGCTGGACTATGCTGGCTTTTTTTTAAAGATGCCCTAGAATGGAAAATTGTGTTTGTCTTGGCATACTTGAATAATGAGAGTTCAGTACATGGAAGTGACCTACTGTGAGCATTGTCCAGTATAACCAAAACAGGGCTATAAAATATTATAAATTTGAAAACCCTAAAAATGGTGCGTAACAGTCTTGCCTTGTTATATTTTTGTGCCCCCAAAATTTACATACATCCAGCCCACTAGCTACTTTAGCTAACTTATAGTCAGCTTTTTGAGACAAACAGCACATCACCACCAGACTCTGCTAATTACAGGGATATGGGTTGGTATGTGAACCAGGTCTAGTGATCGTGGCTTTTCCTGTGCCAGTGTCTGCATAAACTGGCACAAACGGGTATATGTGCTAGGCTAAAGTCACTCGCAGACTGGCTTTTAACATTTCTTCTCTCCATAAACAAACTGGACTACCTTAGACTACAGCTAACCACACATCAAAAGGGAAACTCAAAAGTGAGAAAGCCGAACCCGATTTTAACATACTAACCCACTTTGTACTAACAAGAAATTATGAGGTGTTGTTATGCCACCAGTACACCAGTTCTTCCACCGTTGACACTGTACTTGCATCGCTATCTGCCTAAATATTATTATAATTTTTTTTTATTTTCACTGATGTGCATAGTCCATTGTCCATATTTTATTAATATTACATACTAATTACTCTAACTACTAAAACGAGTTAGTATTACTTCCTAGTACGCAGTTAGGGCACGCCCTGTGGTTCTTTCTGAGGCAAAATAACAAGGTTGAAAATAGTCGCAGCAACAACTTACAATAACTTAAAATACTCAATAAATGCATTTTATGGCACCTCTAAAATTTTGGCTACACGAGAAAAGGCCTTTCTTACACTCATTCAGTGTTTAGTTTTACGTACGCAAAAAATACCAAACTGCATAAATGCTTTTTTTCATCTCTCTGAATAGGATACCTGTCTCATTGTCTACACGAAGGACAAAGCTGCTAAATGTAGAGCGCCTGCATTAGAGCTGCTTATCAAGGTGATCATTTTGTATCTTCTAGTTCTTCTAATGCCAGCTATAGTTTTACTGAGAAGATCATAGCATTCAAACCTTGATTTTGGAAATGTCACCAGGTGCTGTATGTGACCAAGGACTCAAGCGTCACTCAAAACTTCAAAATTGGAGACATGTTCAACAAGTTTTACGGGGAGTTGAGCCAGAAGAATAAGATACCAGACACGGGTAAATTAAAGTACTTTTCTCCTGATACACCTTGCAGTTCTTGCAGTCAGGCAGCATTACAAGCTAACCTTCTACCATGCATTTGTGTTGTGCTTGGGTTTCCTCACAGTGCTGGGTAATATTTATGAACTTCTTGGAGTGTTGGGTGAGGTTCACCCTAGCGAGATGGTCAATAATTCAGACAAGCTCTACAAGGCCTATTTGGGAGAGCTGAAAGGACAGGTAAGGTCTTCATCACACAGCGTCTGATGAATCAGTGCCTGCTGATGTTGCTCAGTGAGGTTAGGTTTTTCTGTCAATCTCTTCCAGATGACCTCGACTACGAAGGAGCCCAAGCTTCCCATTGTAGCTGGTTGTCTGAGGGGGATCACTGCACTAATGGTGAACTTCACCAAGTCAATGGAGGAAGGTCAGTGGATGTTTGTGTATATCAGTGTATGAGCTGTGGTGTAGGAGGACATAGACTAGAGATGGCACATCAGTATTGATGGGTATTGGAGAAGAAAAAAAAATCTAATTCTGTAACAGATCTAGCTGTGGGTGTTTCTTTGTGTGGCACAGTTTTATTATTGGGTTCATGATTGGTTGGTCATAATTCAAAACAAAAAATATTTTTTAAATAGATACACACATAAGGTAACATGGTGCAAAAGGTGTAGGTCTTAATAGCTACAATAGGTAACATCTTGCATCTTGTTAAAAACAGACCCTGTTACCTCAAAGGAAATTTTCGACTATGCACTGAAGTCTATCAGTCCACAGGTGAGTAAAACCTCACTTGTCCTGCTTGTCCTGGGGGGGGGGAATGTATATTATCACAGTACTTTGTAATACATTTTCATGATGCACACTATATCAGTGTTTATTTTTAATTTATAATATTATATAAAAAAAAATTGAATGGGAAAATAGAAGCAGTAGTGCTATGTGTAAAGAAACATCAGTCAGAATTCAGTAGATAGGTATGGTAATGGGATGTTGAGGACATGGGGTGTAGTAATAGGGTGTTGAGAAGATGGGGTGGAGTACTGCGGTGTTGTGGAGATTTGGGGAGTGATGGGGTGGAGCAATTGAGCGTTGGTAGATGGTGGTGGAGTATTGGGGCGTTGGTAGATGGTGGTGGAGTATTGGGGCGTTGGTAGATTGTGGTGAAGTATTGGGGCGTTGGTAGATTGTGGTGAAGTATTGGGGAGTTGGTAGATTGTGGTGGAGTATTGGGGAGTTGGTAAATTGTGGTGGAGTAGCACGGCATTGAGGGCATGAGGGTGGAGTGATGAGGTGTTGAGAAGTGTAGTGTTGTGATTGGAGCTTTGAGGTGATGGAGATGAAGGTAGCGTAATGGGACATTAAGGGGGGACGGAGTAATGGGGCATTGAGGAGATGGAGGTTAAGTATTGGAGCATTGAAATGAGGTGGAGTCTGAGAACGTTGGGGAGATGGGGTGGAGTAATGTTGGAGATAGGGGTTGCATATTGGAGCATTGAGCAAATTGAGGTGGAGTATTGGATTGTTGAAGAGCTGGGTGGAGTAATGGAATGTTGAGGACATGGGGTGGAGTACTGCAGTGTTGTGGAGATTTGGTGGAGTGATGGGGTGGAACAATAAAGTGTTGGTAGATGGTGGTGGAGTATTGGGTCGAGTATTCGAACGAGATGAAGGTAGAGTAGCGCGGCATGTGGGGGATAGGGTGGAGTGATGAGGTGTTGAGATGGAGTGGAGTAATGAGTGTTGTGATTGGAGCTTTGAGGAGATGGAGGTGGTGTAATGGACGTTGAGGAGATGGAGGTCGAGTGTTGGAGCGTTGAGATGAGGTGTAATCTTAGAACGTTGAGGAGATGGGGTGGAGTAATGGTTTGTTGAGGAGATAGGTTGGGGTAATGTGGCTTTGAGTAGATTGAGGTGAGGGATTGAAGCATTGAGATGGAGGTCGAGTATTGGAGCACTAAGGAAATGTGGTGGAGTAGTGTGATGTTCCTATCAAAAATTATGATTGCAAAAATGCTACTCCTCATAACAATTATGCCTCTTGTCTTCATGATTGTTCTCCAGACTGAGATGAAGCGCTACGCAGTCACCTTTGGTAGGAAGCTCTAGTTCCCTCTTCTACAGTATTGTCTACAAATACACATTTCAAAGGTCCACTAAACCTGTGCTCCATCGTCCTGCAGCTGGGCTTAAACTCTTCGCGAAGCACGCTGGACAGTTCAGCAGCTGCCTCATGGACCACTACAGGACTGTATTTGATGTCATGTCGAAACTATGTGGACACATAAACGGTGAGATGAAGAAGACCAGCTACTCGGCACTAGAGTCTTTCCTTAAGCAGGTGAGGGAGCTTGTGCAGCTCTGTGCTCTGTCCCCAGCAATGTTTGGTTTCCTTATTTATATATTAATTTAATTATTGGTTTATTTCTTGTGTAGGTTGCCATCCTTGTGGCTGAGAATGTTGAGCAGCATCAAAGCAAGCTGAAGTTCTTCATGCAGAAGTTTTGTTCTATTATCAGGACGATGGACTCCAGTAACAAAGAGCTCTCCATCGCTATCAGAGGATATGGGTTTTTTGCTGCTGTGAGATGTTTTCTTGTTTTTACAAGGTTTTACATTTTTGTCAAGTTAATGTTGCATGCAGTAGATTTTCCTGATGCAGTCAGACTGCTTTGCTTTATATTTGCTCTGTTCTGGATGCAGTCACAGTTTGAATTGGGGGGTGTAACTAAGTCCTAACTAACTACCCCCCCCCAAACTTTTTTTTATATAGCCCAGGGAATCAAAACATATATATTTTTTCCTATAAAAATATTATGTTCCCCCTACAGTTTGGGAGTGTAATTCATTTCTGCACCACTGCCAGAAACACCGCTTAGGCACCCCGCTTACAAAAAAGCTGTACACATGCATTTGTTGACAAGCTATGAGATAAGAGAGCACTGGCATCTAAAGTGAAAAAAGGGTATAGGACTAATGTGGTAGGGTAACATTACTGGATTTTGCACAAATATAACCCAGGCTACCTCACAAAAGGTCTTGTACAGCTCCTCCAAAGTTCCTTAGTGCAGTAGTAGCGTTCTGGCCTGGAGTGGCAATGGCAGAGACACTATTCTCCCTATTACAGTCATTGGAGCATCAACATGATTCTGAAGCTGATATTTTAGGGTAGATTGCTACATGATGTTGCTTTAAGCTAACAGATTATGGCAAAACTAACTGACTATCTGTTAAAATCTACTAGACATTTGAGGCTTAAGTTGGCTTCTTATTTGCCAGCTTCTTATTTGAAAGTGTTGTTCCACTTTAAATGGTGCAGCAATGTCTTGCCATGAGTGATTCTTTAGTGATTCTTCAGATTCCTCAAATGAAATATTAATATCCATTCCCTCTAATCTTCTTTTTTCTCTGTCACAGCCATGTAAGGCGGTGTGTCCTCAGGACGTGGACCTGATGTACATTGAGCTTATCCAGCGCTGTAAGCAGATGTACCTGACCGAGTCAGACCGAGACGATGATAATGTATACCAGCTGCCTAGCTTCCTGGACTCCATTGCGAGTGTTCTGATCCACCTGGACAGGGTATGAAACGGCTGCTGTTCTCTGATCAGTTCATCATCTCCTCCACCTCAAATTTCTTACTGTGTGTATTGAAAAGGGACACACAGTAGTTTGAATGGAGTAGACATGGGTTGTATGGCATCTTATATACTTTGTCCTTCCTCAATTTGATATTCATGGAAATTAATTTTGTGTGGTTTGTATTCGTATCAGGTTCCTGAAGTGTACACGTCGGTGCTGGAGCGCCTCTTGGTGGTCCAGATTGACACCTTCCCTCAGTACAGCCAGAGGATGCAGTTTGCCACCTGCCGCTCCATCATCAAGGTGCTCATCGCCATGGCAGTCAAGGGTCCAGTCCTTTGGAGTTTCACCAGCTCTGTGGGTAAGGCACACAGTTGGTGAAGGTTCTGGTGCAAAAGGTGTAGGTCTTAATAGCTACATTTACCTGAACACCAGTGGTTAGATATGACTCTAATGCCGCATTTACACTGCTCTAGCGTGTCGACACACTGCAGCATATCCCATTGGAAGCGTTGGTTCCTTCAGATGCGGCCGAAGTTAAACGATAGCTGGTGGTAGAGCGAAAAGTGTCCACAATGCAATGTCTGAAACATTTGTTTGAATGTTTCAGACACTCTGATGAAGCTCATTATTGCAGTTTCAGGATTCCCTATCCTTTTTGATCTATCCCTACAAAAGCACAGGGACTCAACGGTCCACCTATTTATGCTCAACGTCAGTCCCTTCGCAATTCAAAACCAAATATGTTTATATATATGTTTTATATATATATGGACTAAGCAGGACATAATGTCAATTGCACGACGCTGACGCCGGGAGCACTGTTGTGCGTTAATGTCCGTTGTCGCGCCGGAGCAATGTAAATGCAGCCTAAGATTGCTAGTCTGACTGAACTTGAATCATTTAAACAATGCAGTCCAGTTACCAGGGTCTGATTAATGTCTTAGTCAAGCTAAGCACACAAACACATGCTAAGCTTTTACAGGTTTCTTCTGACCACAGCATGTAGTCATGTGTTCTGGTGACTGGTGTTGGTGTACACGTAAATAGGGTTATAAATGTGTCCTCTAGTTTCATAGACTAGCTGATATCTCAATCAGGCTATGCTGTGCATGTAAACATTGGTTATTGTTGATATTTTCTTCTTCTCTTTCTTCTTCCAGTTCACCAAGGATTGATTCGAGTGTGCTCCAAACCAGTTGTTCAACTTGAGGTGACTTATTTTCATGTTTCTATAATCTCGCACTGCAGTCTTTCACATCCTCATAATCTTATCAACCTGGGTTTGCCAGTTGGTAAAGTACAGTATAGTGAATCACATTTAATTGTATAGAAAAACCTGACTTCATGGTTTCACCTTGTAGACTGGTGCTGCTCAGGCCAGTGCCAGGGCAGAGGAGGAACCTGGAGAACCCACCCTGGTGCGTTCCGGGAAATGGAAGGTTCCGTCATGCAAGGACTATCTGGATCTCTTCAAGGGGCTTCTGGACTGTGAGAATCTGAAGGTGAGAACTTTGTTGAGTAGTTTGACTGTAATATAGTGGCTGTTTTTCACCTCTGTGAACATGTGTAACGTGTTAGTCTGGTCTTTATACGTTTTGAGATGTTGCTCTCTTGTCTAGGACACTGGGCTTCTTGATGGGTCTGTACTAACGATGAGCTACAGCCTGAAGGCCCTAAACAAGCTCCTGTATGACGCACTGGTGCAGTCTATCATGAAGATTGTGGAGAAGCTTGATCTCTCTGTGCAGAAAGTGAACATAGAAGATGAGGTAGCATTTTTTTTACAAACCTATTATGACACAGTATGTCCATGAATTTAGCATTAGTAGTAGTTTGAAAAGAGGGATACCTGGTGGCTAAAATCAGTTACCGAAAAATAGAATTTTACCGAGGAAAATCTACAAAAAGGACCTTCCTCAATGAACATACAGGACCATAGGCAGCCCTGTGGGAGTCAAGCTAGTGGTGATCATGTTCTATTTTCTCTCTATGTCAGGGACAGAGTGACCTGGACTCTGCTCTAATCCCCTCTTCAGACCCCACCACTAATATGATACCTAATAAACCCAAAGATTTCACTGCCTTCATCAATCTAGTGGACTTCTGCAGGTACCTCCATGCTGACCACGTCTCTACTCATAGATTGCTTCTAAACTAAAAGTAAGAGTGCTGAAGATCATGTTTGGTTCCTTATAACTCTTACTGATTTATATTTGATTTACAGTAAATTGCTGCCTTCAAAGAACCCTGAGTATTTCGCTCAGTGGATGTACCCTCTGTGCCATGAGCTTATCCTTCAGTCCATACGCTTCCCTCTGGTCAGCGGCTTCTATAAGCTCCTCTCTCTCTCTATGACCACTGCCAAAAAGATCAGATACTTTCAGGTAAGTTTGAATGTTGTCTTTATACATTTTTTTGTTTTTTTCCCAAGTATGCAGATTTCTACAATTCCGTCCCATTATTGTAGATGCTGACCCAGCCAGCAGCTGGTGATTGTTTGGTGTGTTGGACATCAGAAACAAGATCAAATAGAGCTATAACAGTTCATTTGACTAATGCCTTTGTTCTCTTTATTGTTTTGGTGTTTATTACAGGACGAGGGACCAAAAAGCATCAGTGAAGGTTCTGCGTCTGGACGTGCCTGTTTTGCACTTGTCTCAAAGTTTGGGAAGGAGGTACAACGCCGATCTTTCTTTAGGTTCTGTCCGTCTAGATGAGTACTCTGGTTGAATAACATTCAAAAGTCTGGAATCACTTGTCAGTGGTTTTTTTTTTGGTTTAAAACTGGTCAATTTATAAAAATATTTTTTTTTTTACTTTTTTTGTATTTTGAGAATAGAAACGGAATTAACTGATAGACAGTGTAATGTAACTATCTATTTGCAATCATTTTCTGCCTAAAAAAATTAAATCAGCACTGTGGAAACATAAAGTAATTAAGGCCTCGTTTGCACATTGCAAAGACTCTAAATCTGTGTCCAAAACTGTGCCCTACTCACTAATTGTCCGAATTGTCAGTGCACTGTAACAATCCCACAATGCACCACAATATATAGTGTACAAACAATGTACACTAAATAGGCATGGAATGATACCTGAACTTTTCTAGTCTTAGAATGGTGGAAACACTGATGTAAAAGGCCGCACAGCACACAGTGATCTCTGTGACGTCTTTCTTCCTGTCTTGCTAGTTTTATGATGCCACTGAGTATAATCTGTGCTGTTCCCCACAGGTGTGTGTCCGTATCAAACAGTACAAAGACGAGCTTCTGGCTGCCTGTCTGACTTTTGTGCTGTCTCTCCATCCTGACATGGTGGCTCTGGACATTAAAGCTTACATCCCCGCATTACAGGTCAGCCATGAATCTACAGAAAAATGATCTTGGTCAATGATGCAGTATTTAAACTGTGATGTTGCTGTAAGATAATGTTGATTTCAGTGTCTAGTCCTAGTTGAGTTTCTTCACGCACCAACACACATGTATTTGTTCAATAGTTAGTGTGTTTGAGCAGATCAATACCCAAGCTGCCTTAAATAAAGGTGTGTTCTGAAGAGTGTGTGTTATGTGTTTGTGTATGTTTGTATGTGCATCAGGCTGCTTTACGGCTAGGTCTGAGCCACGCTCCTCTGGCCACTGCGGCTCTGGACGCACTGGAGTCCTGGTCCTCCCACATCCCCTTCTCCATCATACAGCCCCACTATGCAGACATTCTGCCCCACTTGGACGGCTACCTTAAAACAGCTGCCAGCACTGGTGAGGCTTTTTTCTGTCTTTGGCAATGTGAAGGCTGAATCCGCTTACACAAAGCAGCAGAAAACTTGGTTTGGTCATATTATTACATGGTGCTATTTTTTAAGGGTGTAAAAGGTCATAAAGATTAATTTTGAGTCATGGACCAGATCAATTTTGGATCAGATTATTTTGTTTTGTCATCTTTGCTAGCTCTGCTCTTTTGATACTCACTATACTGGGCGGAGAGATGTATTCTTGGTGAGTATCAGGTTAGTGGTGTTAAACGCCTATATGCTGCTTGAGGTAACTGAGGTAGCGTTTTTATCTTTTTTCAGCTCCAAAATCACGCTGATGCTCCACTGATTTGTGAAAAGGAGAATAGCATCTCGGTTATTGCCGTTCTGGGCTAAAAACTATATGTTTTTTTTTGTTTGTTTGTGATGGTCTTCCTTTCAGATAAAGATGAGAGCAGTATGAATGTTACATTTGTGTCATCGGGCACTGCGAAGGGATACGGTCGAGTTATGATGAGGCTTCTGCAGAAGTCCAAACACCTGCCTGTGGTAACCAATCAGTCATGACATATACTCATGTACATTTATCCTAACTGTCACAAAATACACACAGATATAGAAGCCTAGAGGGCACTTCATAGAAATCTGTGTATTCAGACTGAATGCGTCTGAGACTAAATGGCAGATTCCTCCTGCTAGGTTCTGCCTGTTGTGTGGTGTTGTTAACCTGTTGTTGTTATTTTTTGTAAGGGGGACGAGTCTCCTATCGCTGCAGTGCGTCGGCGAGTGGTGCAGCTTCTGGGTCGTCTTGGAGGGCAGCTCAACAGAAGCCTTGTGACAGGTAAGCTTCTGTAAAAGAGCTCTGGATGCTGGCGATATGATATGCATCATGATTACGTATGATCATGATTGCAGGGTTGCATGATTGCCGTTCCATGTATTGGGATATATTGCAATAAAATATGCCATCATATGCATAAAATATGTGTAAAAGAAAAGTTAATTTTTAATCTAATCAAATGATCTAATTGGAATTTATGCACTTTGATCTGAAGGCAGAGTCCAACACTGCTTTCTAGTAGTTGAGGTTTACACAGAATGAACCACTGTCTGCCTTCAGTCAATACTGCATTTCTAAGAATTGATACATTGCTGCAAAGCATAATATTGCAGTATTTCGAGATTTTAGTTAATATAGCCTTAATTCTAAAGATTGGCAATTCCAATCAGATCTGTGTTTCTAGACAGTGCAGCCACACAATTTAGGTAAGATGTGCTGCTAATTAAGACTGAAGTAAAGTAGGAAAGCACTTTCTATAATGAGATATTCTGGACTGATTCAGTTAGTTTGCAGCTTATTTTTTTTAACACTGACTCTTTTATTTTATAGTTTGTTATACAGTATATCTTCGAATACATTCTGACTGACCTCCATGATTATTCAGCTCCCAGTTGATGTTTCCAACGACAGTTTAGATTCTAACCAGCCAGAATTAATCAAAGATTTGTTGGATTGTTGGAGTGTATTTTTCCCCCATGTGGTTTTGGTAGCATGGGCAAAACAGCAGAAAACAGAAATGCTACTTGTTCTCCTGTAAAATAATACCTCACTGCAGACTGTTCTGTTCTGTTATCTTCTGGAAATGCTTCTCACTGCTGTGTGCTGTGAATAATGTCTGTTAATGGCGCCAAGAGGACGCCAGGGGGTGCTCTTCTAGAACACGGGTAAAAACAAAGGATCAAAACTAAGTCTTACAATAGCCAAAAGCTGATAGCCGATCCATGTACAATATGCCTGGATCAGTTTAATCCCTAATAATGGCATCTGTACATCCCTGTTCATTTCTGAAGGTTCATTGTTTTTGTCATCTTTTCTAGCCATTTCTGCAGAGGATATGATGAAGCGGTTTGTTGCGTGGGACAGTGAGAAGAGGCTGAGTTTTGCTGTGCCATTCAAGGACATTAAGCCTGTCATCTATCTCGACCCTTTCCTACCAAGGATTACAGAGCTTGCACTCTCCTCCAGTGACAGGCAAACCAAGGTATGACTAATGTAGCCACGTAATACCTTCAGAAATGATTTTCTTTAAGTCTGTAACTCTGTAAACTACTACATTACTTGCAAAATCTGGTTTATTGAGTTGTATCCTATAGTGCTGATCATCTGTGTTTTGCTCAGGTGGCAGCGTGTGAGCTTCTCCACAGTGTGGTGGTGTATATGGTGGGGAAAGGAGTTCAGATGGCTGAGGGAGAAACGTCTACTCCACCCATGTACAATCTGCACAAACGAGTCTTCCCTGTTCTTCTGCGCTTGGCGTGTGATGTTGACCAGGTTTGTCTTATATCTAAATAGGGTTGTTGCCTCACTTCCAAAATACCAATTAATCCCATCTGAGACCTATTTTAGCTTTGATCAAATCTTTGATCATCTTGAATCTAGAATCTTGAATCTCACATCGGGCATAAACTAGAAGTCTGCATCAGTTGTGAACACAGGCTGCACTAGTAGCTAGTAATATCACACATGTTGGCCACCAAACACACCATAAAAGCACCATAAATTAACCTAACAGCTTTACAAACTCTTTTCTCATCTCCACCATTATGACTAGGTTATTATACTGTAAAATAGTTATACAGTAACAATGTGTGCACAAAGTTGATTGAATTATAGACTATTAATTAAATAATATACTTTAGTATGGCAATACTGTTGTGTAATATATTTTTAAAGGGTTTAAATATGTGCTTACACACTTTCAGGTGGCAAGGCAACTCTTTGAGCCTCTGGTGATGCAGTTGATCCACTGGTTCACCAACAACAAAAAGTTTGAAAGTCAAGACACCGTGGCTGTGCTGGAAGCCATTCTGGTAAATATTGTTGTTTGGCTATAGATTGAGTTGTTTAGTTTAGAATTACGCCTGGTTTAAGATTAAATAAAGAGAATTAATAATATGTAATTACCAGTAATCAGCATTTGCATTAAGTAGTATATCATTTGTTGGATTACTTGTCTCTATTCGCTATTAAACACCAATTTAATCAGTAACGATTAAACATTTATTTAGTTTCAGTGAAATAGATGCATTTAGCAGTTCTGATGAAAATGGGGGGGGGGGGGTATGTAATTCTTTGACGTGATTAGTTTTAGTTATTAAAAATAATGAAGTCATATCCTTGCAACCCTTTTTTTAATTTAGGATGGAGTGGTGGACCCACTGGACAGCACCTTGAGGGACTTTAGCGGCAGGTGCATCCAGGAGTTTGTGAAGTGGTCAATCAAGCAGACCACCCCAAAGCAGCAGGAGAAGAGTCCGACCAACATCAAGTCCTTGTTCAAACGCATCTACAGCCTGGCCCTGCATCCCAGTGTGTTCAAGAGACTGGGGGCTGCACTGGCCTTTAACAGCATCTACAGGCACTTCAGGTCTGTCTCAGCTGTTGACTTCTCTTCATTAGAAAATGAGCAAGAATAGCAGTTAGTTAGCAGTAAGTGGTGAAATAGTCTTTTATAGGTTCACTAGTCGTTATGTTTAAATGTGTTTATTCATACAAGCTCTAAAAAAAACTTCTGCAGACAAGTAAATAAGGGCGTTTTTTACGCTTGTCCCGAATATGTGTCCGTTCCCAGGACTGATTGTGGGCTGGCTTGGGAGAATTCCATTTGAACTGTGGATTAGTTGCTTAATTTGGAACATCACTTTTCATGTGTTTTTGCTAAATATTAGGATCTCTGTGCGTCCGTTTATTGCTTTTCCTTGGATACAAACACAGAGTAATTGCATTTCACCGTTGAGAAACACCTGCCTTTTAGGAGAGATTTTTAGTCGTGCAAGTGATGTCAAAGCAGTCACATGACAAAAATGAACCAATCATTCAACCCCTACACATGGCACCAGGAGCGGATAGCTTCCACACTCACAGCAGACCGAACCAGTTCTCTTGAAGCAAAGCCCAAATCACCGATTCTGATGAAGACCAGAGATGGGTGCTCTTCACTAGAAGGACATATTTAAGAATGAAAATAAATAAATAAATAAATTACTAAACAATTAGTATACAAGTATAATATTGAGAGTATCTCTTGAGACAAACCGCCAAAAAGCAGAGGAAAATTTGTAGATTTTCAGAAGAGCTAATAAGAGAATTCAATGCCTTTTGAGGATCTTCTACATTAGGAAGCTCATGTTTTGTTATAGCAACTGGCACTCCTAGCCTCTCAGCCAATCACACTGTGAAGTTGGCATGATCTGTGGTATAGTTGTGTAAAAAACAAAAAAAACTTCCTTTGTCTGTCTGTAGCTGACCTCTGAGTTGATGGTAAAGATGAGATGTTTGTCTGAATGTTGCTCTTTTTCTGCCTCAGAGAGGAGAACTCTCTTGTGGAGCAGTTTGTCTTTGAAGTGCTGGTGGTGTTTGTGGAGAGCTTGGCTTTAGCACACTCCGATGAGAAATCTTTGGGTAAGAGACCAGTTATCACATCTTCAAGGTTCACTTTAAGAAAAGCTTCTTCAAGGGTTCTTTAATAAAGGCAGTGGTTCTAAATAGACTATGACCATTACTGGGCTCATGGTTTATTAGTGATGTGATCTGATTGTTCTGCAGTGGGTACTTGATTGGTTGCTTGTACCTTAGTTGACCTGATGATGTTTGGTCTATGCACTGTCTTGCTTCTTTATGATTCTCAGGAACTGTTCAACAGTGCTGCAGTGCCTTAGATCATCTTAAGAGGATAATCAAACACAAGGCAGACTCCCTTAATCAGAGCACTAAGAGACGCACGCCCAGGTATGAGTGAGCTCTGAGCTTCATTGACTAAATCATTCCATTGTTCATGTGTTGATTTACAGGAGTGCACAATACCTGCAGGTCAGACATGTTTCGCTTACCCAGCTGTTTGACCTACCTTTTCATGCCCTACAGAGGTTTCCCTCCAGAGCAGACGGTGTGTCTTTGTGACGTGGTCCTGTGGCTCCTGACCCAGTGTGGCCGTCCACAAACTGAGTGTCGCCACAAGTGCATGGAGCTGTTTTACGAGTTCGTCCCACTTTTGCCAGGTAAATTCATATGGTTTTACTGAGCGTACCATCATCGCATTTTATCCTTGTGAGCAGACGCAGACAGACAGACTGGTGCAGCTTCATTGATGTTGCACAGTACAGTCGGTAGGCTACAGAATGCAGTGCCCTGTACTAGGGCTGCACAGTATATCATTTCAGCATCAGCATCGCAATGTGCACATGTGCAATAGCCACATCACAGGATGTGCAGTGTCCCATAAGGTAAATTCTATCATACACATCATGCTACGACTTGCTTGAAACAACAGGTGAAGCTACACGGTTTTCATTTTTCATGACATATCTTCCAGAGGCAGATTATATCTGCACAGTATCATGTATTGTACTCAAACCATGGATACACAGAAGGCATTTTTAATTTCATAAGATGTTGGACCATTTACCTCTAAAGAAATCTGCTACATTTTTAATATCTCAATATATATCACAGAACAAGAAGATTTTGCAGTGTACCTTGTACCCTCTGATTAAAAGTCTGAGGCTCTATATTGGGAGCTTGGAGGATGAGGTTTAAACTGCTTTAGAACTTATTGGGGAAGCAGTTTTCGACCAACTCTTTTTATTTATTTTATTTATTTATTTTTTCTTTTTCTTTTTTTATTCTTTCCAGGTAAGCCTTCACCTGCGCAGTGGCTGGAGGACCAAGTTAAAAAAGAAGGTCCGAGGTTTCTAATCACGCGTTTGGAAGGAGGAGGCTTGCTGTCCCAGCCCACCCTGAGAGAGGTTGAGGCCCCGTTCAGTGTCCGAGCCACCCTGCAGTGGATGGATCTCCTGCTGGCTGCTCTCGACTGCTATAACACGTTGACTGGTCTGCGCCTCATCCAGCCCCAGAGAATTCTTGGTGAGGCTCACTTCCCAGGGTAGAAAACCATGTACGCTATGTGGACAAAAGTATTGGGACACCTGCTTATTCATTGTTTTTTCAGAAATCAAGGGTCTTTTTAAAAGTCTCTACTGTCCAGAGAAGGCTTTCTATTACATTTTGGAGCATTGCGATGATGATTTGATTGCATTTAAGGGATAAAAGCATTAGTGATGTCAGGATGTTGAATGATCACCACCTCAGCTCTTCCCCAGCTTCCCTAGCTCATCACAAAACACTGGTCCACAGCTCCACTGCTCAGTGGTGAGGGGCTTTATACCCCACAAGGTCACTCCTGGCATTAGACTTGGTGCCTGTCTGCTCCAGAGATCCCTATTCTATTGGCAATACTTTTCTACGAAGACTAGATTAAAAAAACAAATAAAGTAAAGTATTTGTAAAGTAGTATTTGACCTGACCTCTTCCTACTTTACAGATACAGGCGAGAAGTCAAGCTTCCTGCCAGCTGTTCGCTTCTTCCTGGCGGAACTGGCCGTGCATGACCTGAAGGCAGCCTTGGCCTGCTTCAAAGTAGTGGACTCCGTTTCGCCTCACTTTAGCCCTCGAGAGACAGAACTCTACAGTTACAGCAAGTGCACTATTATTGTACGCCTGCTAGAGTTCTGCACCATGGTGCTGCAAAAATGCCAGCAGGACCTCTGGAAGGTGTGGTCATCCTCTGCTTTCTCAGTCATGCCTTTTGTATTTACCATTTTTTTAAGGATGTAAGATATTGACATGCACTGTATTGCATATGCTTTGATTCCAGCTGCTGGAACAGGACATTTTCAATGGCTCCTTCTTCACGCTCGTCGCCCTGACTGTGTGTGAACCTTCTTCTGTGGGTTTCAACATGGCTGATCTGGAGGTGATGACTCGGTTGCCTGAAGTGTGTGTACCGCTGCTGAAGGCCCTAGCATCGACACCCTACAGGAAAGATCTGGAGAACAGCATTAGGAAGAAGATAACTGCTCAGTGGTATGGTGGTGATTATGATGATGGTGATATTGTTTGTCTTGTTTTAAATAGATCATTTTAATTTGTAGCATTTCACATATTTTATGGATCTTTTTTTCTGATTTTTTGCAAATATTATTTTGAAATGCCCCAAATTTAATCAGTTACTTAATTTTTTGCCTCCCTATTCCAATCCAAGAACCATAATGCGGAGTATCGTCTGATACCGATCCAATCTTTGTACTTCTGTAGATAATAGTCACACAATATAGATAAGATGTGCTGCTGGTAAGATGCTACTAGTGAACGGTCATTGAGAGAGTTGACCTCTGTGTTCACCTAAACAATAAACTGGACTGGACAGTTAGCTTAGGAGACTGCGGTTGTATGGAGTGCAGGGGCTGCGCCTGAAAGCATTTTTCTGATACAGTAATGACATCAGCTAGCTTTTATTGAGTGGTCTGCTGGGGCAGCAGCATTTTCACTGCAGACAATTAGACAAACTCTGTATGAGTCCCCTACACTTCCCCATGAAAGACCCCATGCATTAGACTCTAGCAATACTGGGCAGTTGTTTCACTGACAGGCTGCTTTGTGTAAAGGAGTGTTACTACAGGTCCTTCCTTCCTGCTGCCGTTAGACTGTACAACCAACACTGTTCCCAGCAGACCACATGCACTATACACTATACACTTAGAGAATGCAAATGTTTTTGACTTACCAATGATCAGAATTTCCATGTGTAATTCGGGTTTCATATGCATTTAGATGTTTAAAGTAGATCGATCTACTACTGACTGTCTTGCTGTCCCTTTGCTGATGTAACTCATTTTAAAATCACTTCAGTTTTGAACAGTTTATATAGTTCTACACTGCACACTGTAATGTCTGTTGACCATTAATGGCCCCTAGTGGATACTAGAGGACGCTGTGCTAGAACAAAGTGTCAAAAACAAAGGATCATAATAGGATCAGACTTAAATGGTAAATAGCCAGTCCATTAACAAATGGCTGGACAGGCCCCAATCCCAGTCTCCTAGGACCTCCCTATTCTTGTGTAGAAACAGCAGATTCAGTACCAGGGTCTTTACTTGTTAAATGTGAATATTTAAGTGTAAATTTGTATTAAATTACTCCTTTTTTATCACATTTTACAGCATGGAAGAGTTGTGTGCGGTGGATCTCTATGACCCAGACACTCAGGACAGCCATGCCAAGCTGGAGCTGTTACTCTCAGCCTGCAAACAGCTTCACCAGTGTGGGCTTCTCAACTCAATCTTGCATAACCAGGTATGCCTAGTTTGATTTCAGTTCTGTTTTTTTTTTGTTGTTGTTGTTGTTATATTATATAATGATTTGGATCATCGTTTTTGTATAGGATGCAGCTTACTGCCGCTCTCTAGGCTCCAAGCTCCTCAATGCAGTCTACAAAGGCATTGCCCCTGGGGAGGACCGGAAGTCCCTCCCCTCGATGGATGTTAGTAGCAGAAAGTTGGCCGATGGTCTGGTGCAGCTGGCTTTCTCGTTGGGGGACCAAGTAAGTACAGTAGTGATATCCATGTCATACATCTCTATTTGGACACTTTCAGCAAGGTTGTGGCAGAATCACGCCAACCATTTTTGTGCTGATCGTCAGATGCCTTACCTTTTAAGGTGTGTTCTTTTCTGTTTCGCTTGCAGACTGAGCAGCTGGTGGACCTGCTGCTGAACTCAATTACTCTGTCAGTGCCTCTGTCCGGCAGCCTGAACCGTCACTTCCTCAGCTTCTCCCATGGAGAGTATTTCTACAGCCTTTTTCAGACCACTGTTAACACAGAGCTTCTGCGCTGCTTGGACCGCTCCGTACCCCTGCTGCTTACTGCAGCCACCCAGAGCCCCAACATGGTGAGACTTCCTACATGGAAGATGAAGAAATGAGTGCTAATATCCAAGTCCTGTTTAACTGGATGCATTGCAGTGCAGCGTGTGATGTACTGTACAGTGGCAGTTTAAGACATTTTACTATGTGTTCCATGTGTACTATGTGTGATGTATTGTGTTGTTTTGTGTTCTTGCCATGCGCCCACCCTTAGAGTGGTCTTTATGATGTGACAGCATGCTGTATGCCTGTATTTACCTCGTTTTTAGGTTAGTATTTTGCTCAATGGCATGTTGGACCACAGTTTCCGTGAGCGGTCTGTCAGGAAAACGCAAGGCTCTCGGTTGGCCGAGCAACTACTGAAGGGGTGGGACTTTCTGAAACCATGGTGGGAAAGCCCTGCCTCATCACCGGAGAGCAAAACCTCTATCCTTACTCTGCTTTCCAAGGTTCTGCAGGTACCAGACACTACTAGACACTGCATAATTAATGCCATGTAAATGACCGGTATAGTTTTTTGTCCATACATTCATTTTCATTGTTATTCACAGATTGACTCCGCCGTATGCTCAGACACTAGTCACACAGCATTTACTGCAGTATTCTCTACCTTCACCACTCTCATAACCGATGAAGCTCTGCCCTTAAATCTAAAGGTAATAAGAAACTTGTTTGAAAGAATGTAGATGTGATTGTTCCCTTAAAAAAACATAGAGCTCTGTTTTGTTTTCTCATACCCTTTTGTATTCAGACTGTAATCAGACTGTGATCCTTAAAAAAAATCCATGAAAGTGATAGTTTGTTGTCCTTCACAAATACTAGACTAATGCAACGTTTGTTTTTTGTTTTTTTTGCTGTGCTACAGAGTCAGGCCCTGATCATCCTGCCGTTCTTCACTAAGTTACCCAGCGATCCTCTGGAGAAGCTACAAGGGGCTCTGAATGCACTAGTGGTCGCCCATTTCCCTATGCAGTCAGACGAGTTCCCTCGAGGATCGCTCCAGTGCAACAATTACATGGATTGCATTCGGAAGGTGAACCACTTTAATTGCATTAAATGATCTTATCTTTGACGTTTCCATAGTACCAGCCAACCTAGTGTAGGCTAATGATGTCACAGCACAAATTAACCTGAAGAGGACAGCAAGTCGCCGATATGATCTAAGCCAGGAGAGAAGCCATGTCAGTGTTCGGAACTTTTAACTGGCTCCTACTAATGTAACTCTTAATAAATTCACTGAAGCCCACCATATTAAGCTAGTATCACCAGTGACTGGAATATGCAAAGTAAGATCAGATTGTTGTTTTTTTATAATTTATTTTTGATTATTTTTAATAATTTATTTATAATTTGTTTTATCAACCCCCCCACCCAACTGTTTGTAGCTCCCCCTAGCCCTAGCAATGCTCCTCACACAAGAAGGAAAAGGGCGTAACACATGTCTCCTCTAAAGCATGAAGTGCCTGGTGCCCAGCTCCACCATACTAGCTAATAGATGCCTGTGTCGGCCACCATCGATTTAAGAGTGTGCTCTTTCAGACTCTGGCCGCAGATAACAATGCAACATGGCTTGGGATTTGAACTTATGACCCCCAGAATGTCAGAATGGCTTTTGAAGCATTTAGCAGCCACTGGAATCTGTCCAGCAATCAGCAGCTGGTTTTATCACATTATTACCAACATTAACTTGTGTACTGGTAGCCAAATATACAATGTATACATTTTTAAGTTAATTTATAATACTTTCTCAGTTAATTAGATATAAATAGCATGATATAACTAAGAATTAATCAGATGTTGATGACTGGCTTCAGTTTTTAGATGCATTGGAGCTCTCCCAGAGTCCTGTCCTGCTGAAGCTAATGGCTAAAGTCCTGTGTCGGGACAAAAAGCACATAATGGAGGACAACTTTCAGACATGCTTTCAGAGAATTGCTCGACAGTAAGACATCAAAACACTTCATAGTTGTGTGTTTGTGTGCACTGATGGGCACAAGCCTGTAAGTGAAAATCTTGTATTTGAACTGTGACTCTACACCATCAGGTCTAGCTGTGAAGGGCAAGTTCTTCTGCTCTGCACCACCTTTGAGATGTTCCAGGCGAAAGATGTTCCCATGAACTTCATGCTCATGGGCCTGCTGGACAGAGTGCTGATCCCCCTGACAGCTCACTGCAGTGCTAAAGCTCTGTCTCAGTTCTTCATCACCAATGTGGCTGCCATCATGACGACCCTTCAGGCTCGCTTCTCTAAAGTGAGTAGCGCTGTTGCATGCCACGTGATAGATGTTGCAGATAGATCCCTGCAACCTGTTTGTCCTGCTTTAGTAAGCTGTTTTGGAATACAGAGTTCTCTAATGAATTTCCACAGGCTGTAGAGTCTGCTTTTGAGAGCCAAATCATCATGAAGATCGGCTGCTGTAAGCTGCTGGAGTTGCTTTACTCTCGCCTTCCTAAAGAAGAGGTCTACTCTAAAGACTCGGCCATCAACCAGGCCTTCTGCGGCCCAGTTAAAGCAGAGGGAAACGAGCTGTCCAAGAACCTGCTCAAGTGAATCAAACTGTTTTTTTTCTAAGTAAAAACACACACAATTTGCATTAACAGCTTTTGTCCATTGTTTTAATCTGCCTTTATTCTGTGGCAGGTCATGTTTTGAAGCGTTCACTGAGAACATGGCAGGAGAGAGCGCACTGTTGGAGCTGAGGAGGCAGTATCATTGCGCTGCTTACAATTGTGCTATCGCCCTCATTAGCTGTAGCTTTAATGAGACCAAGTTCTACCAGGGCTTCCTCTTCACTGAAAAACCAGAGAAGGTGAGCACTGAGATCTACAATATGCTATAGCTGGTCTCTGAGACTACTGTTCATATGTGTAGCAGCAATGGTAGCCTCATTACAACCTTACAACCTTCTCTGTGATGTAATTAATCTTCATTCATCCTGTACTTCGTTGCTGTCATACAAAATTCTTATATCTCTGTGCTGTTACTTAATTTTTGGCATAATATGAAAGACTACTGCCCGATTTAATTTGTGATTTTGTGATGAATGGACCAATAGAAATGCTCCAAAACACCTTGATGTATGTTTTTTCCCCATCACAGAATCAGTTCATTTTTGAGAACCTCATTGACATACAAAGGACATACAGTTTCCCCATAGAGATTGAGGTAAGCCTTCTTTCGTCCCAATTCTTCTTCATTAACAGACATAATATGATGTGAAAGTTTGGCTGTTGAAGCTGTGTATGTTATTATTATTATTATTATTATTATTATTGTTGTTTTTTTATCAGGTCCCTATCGAAAGGAAGAAGAAATATGTCATGATCAGGAAAGAAGTGAGTGAAGAAAATGGAGGTAAGAGACACACTTTCTAGTATTTGTATGGTTTATGGGACATGTAAAACAATCATAATAATTGTTTATTTTACGTGGTTGCTCATGTCCAAGTGGGACGCATGGGGATTGCATATGCCACAACTACAGAGCTCAAGATGGTCCAAAAGTGCATCGGTTATGCTAATGCTTACATGACGTTTATAACTCATACAGTTGCCTCAGATGTTTGGTACTGCAAGACTGTTTCCCATGGAGCTGCACCTAAGACCCTTTCATACTTCCCTAGGGGTTCCACCACTAAGCTTATTGAAAAACACAATAGTAATATGAAAAGCACAGGTACTAATGCTAAAGCCTCTGACTAGGACTTTTACTGCCTCTGAGGTGCCTTACTCACTTCAGCTACCTTTTCTCTTTCATTATGGGATATATACATATTATAGATTATATATCTACTCAGATGTTATTGGTGCCTTTCTGTTCTCTTTAATACTTTTTGTTTGTTTCTTCTACTTAGACGCACCAGTATACCTCTCTTCCCAGTCCTACATGGCGGACAGTAGCCTCAGTGAGGAGATGAGTCAGTTTGACTTCTCTACTGGAGTCCAGAGCTTTTCCTACAACTCCCAGAATCCCACAGGCCACCGTGGCAGCAGCAGGGCAAGGGTGGGTTTTTTTTATTATTTTGGTTTGGTTTATCAAAACCAGATATACATTCAGTGAGCACTTTATTAGGAACACTACACTAATACTACTAATACTATTGAAATTAATTCAAATTCAAAATGCAGAAAGCTCCAGTTCTTCATGGGATTTCTACATCACATAGGTGTCCTACTGTATTCAGATCTAGTGACTGGGAAGACAACTGAAAAACACTGAACTCATCAACAGTTTGAGATGACTTTTGCTTTGTGTCATGGTGCATCATCTATGGCATTCAAGCGATGATAGACTGGTATTAATTAAGGTCAAAGTGTGCCAGGAAAACAATTACACCACCTACAACAGCCTGAACTATTGATAGGCAGGTTGGGTCCATGTTTTAATGCTGTTCATGGTGCCAAATCCGGCCTTCACCATCTATGTTACCATCAAGAGGAATTTATGAATTAATTATTAATTATTTTTGTCTGGTTTCTTGTAGGAGCGTGTAGAGATGGTGCCTCAGGATGAAACTGTTGAGTTGGAGATGGATGAACTGAACCAGCATGAGTGCATGGCCACCATGACTGCTCTGTTCCGCCACATGCAAAGGAACAACATCACCCCTAATGTTGAGGAAGTAAGTAAAACATGGAAAAGAACACCTATCAGTGATCTCAGACCTGAGGGTTTTACAAATTTGCTATTTGCTTTAGTTATTGTAGACATCCCTTCCAATTAGCAAGTTCATGTTCTTTAAGGAGCATCTATTGCTGACAGATGTTTAGTTACACATGCAGCTTATGTAATCTCCATAGAGAGGCATTGCTAATAGAAAAATGCACAATGGCCAATGACAAACATGTGTAAAGGAGGTGTAAAGCCCTCCCAGCATTGGACTGTAGATCAGTGGAACCACATTGTCATTCTCTCATGAAGTACTTATGCTGCATTCCATACTTTTGGGATGAGCTTAAGTGGATAACTAATTAAATGTTGGATGAGCAGATGTCTACAGATGTTTGTATGCACTGCATCTATGCTGTCTTGTCTTTTTAAGGGCATGATTCCCAGTGATCTGCCTCCCTGGATGAAGTTCCTGCACGGGAAGCTGGCTAATCCTTCTACGCCTCTGAACATTCGCCTGTTCATAGCTAAACTCATTATAAATACAGAGGAGGTAACTGCTGTAACATCTGCACACTGCACATTTGCCACAGCTGAGTTTCTCATTCAGTTTCAGTTCCTGTGTTGTTGACACTTGTGAATCGATTTCCTACAGATGTTCCGACCCTATGCCAGACACTGGCTGGGGCCGCTCTTACAGCTGGTGGTTTCTGGAAACAATGGAGGAGAGGGCATCCACTTTATGGTGGTGGACATAGTGGTCACCGTCCTCTCTTGGTCCGGTGTGGCCACTCCGAAGGTTTGTGCGTGTAGTTAGGTCTCAGTCTGAGGAAAACACATACACAACTTTTAATGCACAGTTTAGGATATGAGCATAACTTTGGATATTGACTTTTTGTTGTCTGTTTGACTTTTTGTTTGTTTGTGCTGTTTTTATTTTTCTCTTCAGGGAAGCACCAGAGATGAGGTCCTGGCCAATCGTCTGATAGAGTTCCTAATGAAAAACTGCTTCCATGCCAAAAGGGTTGTGTTCCGGCATAATCTGGAGATTATCCGTACCATAGTGGAATGCTGGAAAGACTGTCTGCACATCCCATACAAGTATGGACTGTATTACATGTGTATTCTAAGGCTGTAACGATACAGAATATCATATTGCATGGAACTGAATCAGTGTGTGCTGCTTCAGTGTATTGTGAATTGAGCGTTCGATAATAGCCAGTGCTCTTGTAGAGCTCTAGATTGGGTTATCTTAACTTTTTAAATCCAAGTTAATCATATTTGATACGTATTTAAAGTTTTAAAACTTCTGCAACATCAGTGTGGTCATTAAAACATTTCAAATAAAATAGGAATAATGATAATAAAAACAAATAATTAATTCAATAAATGTTATGTTATTTTTGTAATTTTTTAATAATTGGTCAGAAGGTCGAATTAAAAACTAATGAATTAGAATTGTCTGAGAGTCTGAGAAATTTGATAATTTGATTTGAAAGAGGACAGATTTATTACTTTTATTATGTTAAATGGTCTAATCAAATGAAAATAGAAACCAAATCAACCAAATTAACCAAATTAACATGAGTCACATGCTGCTTGCTTCTTTTTGGACTCCCAGAATTAAAAACTCAAAATAAAAGTCCTGAGCCTAGACCATACTGTGCCAAGGTCCAACACAATTATTAATTTTAGTGACAAACAGCATACCGGTTCATTTGTAGCTGTGTTCACTTGTTACAGTTTGTATAGCATGTTAGCCAAGTAATGTTTAAGTCAATCCTGATGCCTTAGGTCTCTCCCACATGATGAGGTATATGGCTTATTAATTCAACAATGGTATGGGATCAGTATTGGCTGATACGCAACATTCGTACAAACATAAAAAGTTGGATTGGTGCATCCCTACCTCTAGTGTTTTTCTGTGTGTAAATCTCTGTGTAATTGCATTGGCAGTTATCTGACCCTTGACCATTTAGCCAGAGCATACCATCTTCAGTGTCGAGACTGAATGTATTTACTTCAGTTTTTGTTTGCAGTCTGATATTCGAGCGCTTTTCTGGAACTGACCCCAACAGCAAAGACAATTCTGTTGGGTTGCAGCTCTTGGGCATAGTGCTGGCCAACCACCTTCCCCCTTATGATGCTGCCTCTGGCATTGACCATGACAGGTACGCACTCACGTCCTCAACTCCAACCTAAAAGTCCCTCTTCTTTCAGGAGAAAATATGATCACTGCTAAAACTTGTCAAATATTATGAATAAGAAGTGCTGCACTTGTTTTCTGCACTGATTTTCTGGCAAACCTATTTTTACAGGTATTTCCAGTCTCTGGCAAACAACCTATGCTTCATCAGATATAAAGAAATCTACTCAGCTGCAGCGGAGATCATTGGGTTAACCCTAAGCTACATGAAAGACCGGGATGACGTATGTGTACAGTGCGTTCAGCTTAGTTTAGTGCCTTGAAATGATGGTTTTAAATGGTTTTAAAGCTTGTAAATGTATGTTTTTATGCAGCAAAACCAGGATCCATTGTTCAACGCGACGGTTACAAAGCTGGCGGATTTGAAGAAGAAGGACCTGAGTGACAAATTTGTGATTTGTTTGAGCAAAGTGTCCAGACACTTTCCACCTCTGGTAGCTCAGTAAGTTAATTCAGACTCCAGAGCTTTTCTTAACTGTCCTTCCTGTGACTGTGTGTAACTGCATGTGTGTGTTCGTCCATACCAGGTTTGTAAATGCTGCTTTTTACCTGCTACCAAAGCTGCATGGTATATTGAAGACTCACTGCCTAGAGTGTGTGCTCAGCTGTGCTGACTCCATCCCTGATATCTTCATGCACCTTAAGACCAAGAGCTTTGTCCAGATTATGGCCCACAGGTGTGTACCCATGTGCCTTTTCTGATACTGTTCACTCAACATAAGGTTGAGTGAACATGGTTCACTGGATATATACCTCTAAATGGGAGTTGGACTATTCTAAGTCTCTAAATGATGATAAATTTTGTATTTTTCAGAGACGAGGCCAGGCAGCGGGTGTGTCTGGACATCGTGCATAAAATCCTGGCCATTCTGAAGCCTGAGGAGCTGAAGGAGTTTCTGGGGGCAGTCTGTTCATTTGTGTCTCATCCCTCCCCTGTGTGTAGGGAACGGATGTATGACATCCTTATGTGGATCCAGGACAACTACAGGTACCTGTTCTCTTCTTGTCTGACAGTAACTGGTTACTCTGGAAAGCATGGCTCCCACATCTACCCATGCTTTTCACAGTTGGCAACTGGGCCAGAGCGTCTCCAACGACTAGACCCCCCACACTCACCATTTGTGTTGGACACGGATGGATTTTGACTTCTGCCTTTAATGCATCCAAGCAGTGAACACACACATACACTAGTGAGCACTCATGCCCTGCTTTTGCTGCCACACCCGGGAGCAGAAAGGTTTAAGGACTTCACTTAAGGGCGCAACAGTGGCTGTTGAACCTATAACCCTCAGAGCCCCTGTTCAGCTGTGGTGGGTAACTACCGACAGTGGTTTGAAGAGGAGCAAATTAAAAACCAGTGTCAGCACTCATCCATGTGTGAGGGCAACAAAGGTGATCCCATCTGTCAGATCCCGTCAGAACAGCCTAACTAAAATGAGAGAGCCAGAAGGTAACAGACACAGGAACCTAGCTAGCTCCACTGTCCACAAACCTGAGTGATATTAGGCAGCATACCTGTGCCAGTCAGCATATTAGGCAGTTTTTTAATGTTTTGGCTCATCCGTGTAGGTTCAAAAGATTAAACTGTATAAAAGGAATCAAATTAATATTTTTTTTCAACAATGATAACCATCTCTGCACAGCACCTGTAAAGTATCAGATCTGTGAGCTATCATGGAATGGAATACACCATGTTAAACCATTTCTTTTATTGTGTGTTCACAGTGATGCTGAGAGCAGAGAGGACAGTACATCTGTGGAGGTGCTCAATGCAGCCAAGGAGACACTCCTCCAAGGGCTGACGGATGAAAACCAGGGCTTACAGTAAGGATTACATAATGCATAACAGGGAGATTAGATCAGAACAAAATCAGTTACACTACTCAAAACACCACTGTCTACAGATCACTGTTGTATCTGCTTTGGTAATTTTTATCATTAATGTTTAAATAGTCTGGCCAGAGGAGGATGGGTCCCCCTTGTGAGTCTTGGTTTCTCCCAAGGTTTTTCCTTGCCACTGTCGCCGTTGGCTTGCTCACGGGGGTCTCTGTCCTTTATTAAGTACTAATTATGTAAAGCTGCTTTGTGACGACAACAGTTGTAAAAAGCGCTATACAAATAAATTTGACTTGACTTGACTTTCTCAGCCTTAAGTAAAAGGACGAACCACATTTTTGTTGCTTTGCCGTTTTCTCAGGCTGTACGTTCGTAACTTCTGGAGTCACGAGAAGCGCTTACCCCCTGCCACTCTGGAGCGGATGCTGATGGTGCTGGGTTCTTTGTACTCAGCCCGCATTGAGGAGCGCTTCCTAAGCCTGGCGACAGATTTACTCCTGGAAATGACGAGTCAGAGTCCTGACTACACACGCAACATGTTTGAGTTCCCGCTTTCTGAATGCAAGTTTCAGGTAGGCTCTTGGGAAGCTCAGCTCATGCTTCAAGTTTTAGAACCAGAATTTGAGCCAGGGTTCTGTATTCATCATTAAAAAGGATCTATTGCACCGGATGAGACGCATGACCTCTGACTTACTCTGCTTACGCTGCCGTCTCTATTTCCATACATCCACTGTGTGGTATTTTGATTTGACCGCAGGACTACGCAATCGACTCCAACTGGCGGCTGCGGAGCACAGTCCTCACACCTATGTTTATGGAGACTCAGGCGACCCAGGCTACAGGCACTCAGGGTTCAGACAGTGCACGGTCACAGGCTGGCAGCATGAAGGGCCAAATCCGAGCCACGCAGGCCTCTCTGGAATTCTCCCAGACTCAAGCTCCTGGTGCAGGTATTCTTTTTTTATTAGAATGGGGGGGAGGGGGGGGGTAAATATTAAAATGATATTCTGCCCACAAACAGTGAAAAGATGTTTCTCTGACAAACTAACATTTTGATGCATCAACATCAACAACCTTGTAAAGAACCTAACCTGCTGAACTCCCATTTGGCAAAGTTAGACACGATTCAGACACAGTTGACTGAGACTCCATTCATATGTTTCTGAATACCATAGAAATCAACTGCACACTAAATACAGTGTTTGTCTGTTCTTTCAGGTCGGCGTTCTGCATATAACTGGTTGACGGGCAGCAGCGTGGACACTCTGGCCGATTACTCCCTGTCCTCTGACTCTCTGTCATCTCTGCTGGTGTTTGAGAAGAAGAGAGCGGAGCGGCCCCTGAGCTTCAGAGCCGTCGGCCCTGGCTTTGGCTCCAGACGCCTCACTGCCCCCCCTGACGAGACAGACAGCCGCAGCGCAGGTCTGTTGGCAGCTATAAGAGGCAGTTAATCATGCAAACAATGCGCAGGCAATAAACTGCCTCAGATAGTGCTGCATTGTAATGCACTCACTTTCCATACAGCTGATCGGGAAAAGCGAGCCGACATCCTGCGACTGAGGAGAAGATTCCTGAAAGACAAAGAGAAAGAGAGCATAAAGTTTGCCAAGAAGGAAATTCAGTCACAAAAAATTGAAAGGGTAGGACTCACTCCCTGGTAACCAGTTTGTTTGTGGTCCTTTGAAACTGTGTGCTGTTTTGCTGCAGCTCTCATCTATTTGACGAACAGGAGAAAAGGGCAGACCAGAAGATACGACGAGAGGCTCAGGTGACCTTGTACCGTAGCTACAGAGTGGGTGACCTGCCTGACATTCAGATCCAGCACAGCAGTCTTATCGCCCCCTTACAGGCTCTGGCCCAAGTAAGAGCTAATCCACTGTCTTTAAACCAGATCAAATTTGTCATTTAATTCAGAAACATTTTTCTGAATCTTCCTTTAATGAATTCATTTAATTAATAATCAATTAATTCTACTACCTCAGAGAGATGCCACTCTGGCAAAACAGCTGTTCAGCTCCTTGTTTGCTGGTGTGCTTGCTGAAATGGAGGCATCCAAGCCGTCTAATGAGAGGGAGGGAGTTTTGAGGAACCTACTGCAGAATATGAATGACTTTCTGCAGAAGAGCACTACATACTTCCCACCTTTTATTTCCTGCGTGCAGGTAAGTGGACAGTGTGGGTCAGCAGACTTTGGTGTTGAGTCGTTCTACGTTCTACATCCATTTCCACATTCAACAAGTCCACAACATGAAAGATTTGTTCACCCTCCAAAAAACATTTCCCACCTTAGGCCTGAAATGCTTCTAGATATTGTCATTTTTACTCAGACATGGTAGCCGTATTCACAATAAAATGTGACGAGGTGGTAAAATTCATGTGGTCAAGTTCCTGACCTAGCACACAGCAACACAAGTTAAACAACACAAGTTTAATCTCTGCGTCTATTTTGCAAGGTGGGGTACAAGTACAAGTTTAGTGTTACGGGGTGGTAAATCAACAGTAACGCTTGAATTTGTAGCTTTAAACGTTGGCACTGGTTACAGGTTTAGTCTCAAAACACATGACTGACAATGGCTTTCTCTGCAGGACATGTGTTACCACCACAGAGCCCTACTGGATATTCATTCTGCCAGTGTCAGTGCCAGCTGTCTGGCCAGCCTACAGCAGCCAATGGGCATTTTGCTCCTGGAGGAGAGTCTAATGCACTCCGGCGGCGTGCCTGATGAACCCCCTTCCAAACGGGCACGGTGCAAGAAGGAGCTGCCCCCAGACACAGAGCGGTGGATTCATCTAGCAAAGTAAGTTCAGCTGTGCCCCTCTTACATGCCTCTTTCCCCTTTCAGTATGTCTGCTGGTTATACTGTATGTATAAATATGTGTTGCCGATCACCTTGTGTAGGCTGTATAGGTCTTTGGGGGATTATGATGTTGTCCGGGGCATCTTTGGAGGGAAGATTGGCACAAAGCACATCACATGCACTGCACTGCAAGCAGAGGCAAAAAGTGACTACGCCGAGGCCGTGAAGCTCTACAATGAGGTAATAGGAGAACTTGGAAGCAGTGTTTTTTGAAGGGCAGTCTTAGGTCATAAACTTACATAAACCTCTACAAAGCCTTATTTAAGTGGCAGCTGTTCATGTCAATTTGGAGGTCACGTCAGCAACTGTTATGACAACTGAAGTTCTTTGAAATGAGCCTTTGGAAATGTCTTCATAGGCTTGTCGGTTGTCCGTCATAAAAAGCTTACGTAGATCTTTTAGACTTATAAATGTGTCATAGAGCAATATAAAGCCTATTCATGCAGGTTGAATGCAAGTAAATGTCCATCTAATATGTTTCTAGCTAATACCAGTTTTCAGTGGGGAGAAAATCTTGTCAAAATGGTGAAAAAAAACAACAACCCTGGTTTATTGTTCCTTTGGTTCAGGCGTTGAACAACGAAGACTGGATGGACGGAGAGCCCACTGACACAGAGAAGGACTTTTGGGAGATAGCAGCTCTGGAGGCCTACAATCACCTGACGGAGTGGAAGTCCTTGCAGTACTGTGCAACAGTCAATATAGATGACAGCACCCCTGTCAAACTGGAGAAGATGTGGGATGACCCATTTTATCAGGTCAATTTTGTTAATGTATTATGAAGGGTAAAATGCTTGAAACCCGTTACTCAGCTGCATTAGCAGTGTGAGGTCTGTTTGCTTTATTTAATGTTTCCTTTTTCAATGTCTACTAGGAAACATACCTTCAGCACATGATGCGCAGCATGCTGAAGCAGCTGCAGTTGGGCGAGAGGGACCAGGCTCTACTGAGCTTTGTGGATGCTGCCATGAAGGTGGAGGAACGGAAACTGGTGATTGAGACTCACTACAGTCAGGAACTGAGTCTACTGTACATCCTTCAAGAAGACTATGACAGAGCGAAATACTATGCCAACAACTGCATGCAGGTCTTCATGCAGGTCAGTTTTGGTTTTAGGGGTAGATAAGAAGATGCTGCTCAACAGAACTCTTAATTGATTGTCCTGAGACCTATCCCTGATTGTGAGTGGACCAATCAATGCCTTTGCAGTGTTTGAAGACCTTCCCCTAAAAGGTCAGATAGACTTTGGGAAGGTCTTCTTTAGTTCTTTTATTGCTGGCTTGAGTGTTTGTGTGCCCTGACACGTGCATGCATGAATGGACACAGTGGTCCCAAACTGTATATTGGGGTTCAGTGGACTCTGTGTTCCGTATGAAAGCTTAAAAAGTAAGAAAGCTTTGAGTCCCCAAATATAGTTCCTGAGTTAAAAGACAGTAAATGCTGGAACACACAATGCACAAATCCTATAGATAACCCCTTCCCCTTTATTTTGGAACAGACACAGTCTCAATATGCACAGATCTTTTATACTGTTTTCTTTTAAACTGTTGTGTCACTTAGAACTACTCTAGCATCGACCCTCTGCTGAATCGCAGCCGTCTAACTGTGCTCCAGTCAGTCCAAGCTCTGACCGAGATCCAGGACTTCCTTCATTTCATCACAGGCGAAGGTAAGGAAGCTTAGTACTCTTTTAAACACGTTTAGTAAAACTAAGTGGCTAAGCGGTAATGATGAAGCCACTCTGTGACTTTGTTAGGTTGGGGATGAGTTTCAATGCACAGATCTCATTTTGAACAAAGTTTCCAGCTACTGGCACCATCCACTTGCTCTGTAAGGGTCTGGGCTCAGATATATGTGATGCTTTGTGTTGATATTGTCAAAAAGTCCAGTATAGGTACAATATACATTAAGTGTAACAATATTGGCCCAAATCACCAGCATTTCTGCAATGAACTACAATTATTTCAGTTAGCACATGCTAAAATGCCTATTTGGTTTTCTTGTGTGTGTTTACCATAGCTGCCGTCTGTGTTGTTTCTTTCAGTCTCAGTGTGCTCTCTGAAACGTGTAATCAAACGATGGACCAGTCGTTATCCTGATGCAAAAATCGACCCCATGAATGTGTGGGATGACATCATTACGTCTCGGTGAGTTATCTGTGTAAGCGTACACTGGCAGCTGAAAAGAATAGCTCAAATGTTGTGGTTTTGTGACGATCACTGATACACACCATAAAATACAAGGGGGGAAAATGGTCTTGATGACTGCCTCACACCACTTCAATCAAAGTTTCTTGACCCTCTAAACCCCTGTATGTGGTCCCATATCTTGCTTCCTCACCCTTAGTCAACACAAGTTACATATTAAGTTACAAGTTTTTTTAGCAGTCGCAGATTGATTTATAGTAGATACTAGATCATTTATAATAAATACCAAATCATTCACTGCATTTACGGAATCATTTACAGCATTTACTGAATCATAATAGATATTGAATAATTTTTTATTAGATACTGAATAATTTACAGCCTTTACTGAATTCTTTACAGCAGTTACTGGATCATAGTAAATAGTGAATAATTTATATTAGATACTAAATAATTTGCAGCATTTACTGAATAATTTACATAATTTGAAACAGTAGATACTGAATCATCTAATAGCAGTTACTGGATCATAGTATATAGTAGAATAATTTATATTAGATACTATATAATTTGCAGCATTTACTAAATCATTTGCAGCATTTACTGAATCATCATAAATACTGAATCAGTTAATAGCAGTTACTGGATTATAGTAGATAGTGAAACATTTCTATTAGATACTAAATCATTTACATCATTACAGTTACAGAATCATAGTAGATGCAAAATCTTTTATATTAATCCTGAATTGTTTACAGAAGGTACTGATTCATTTCTAGTAAATACTGAATTGTTTATTGCAATTCATTTATAGCAGTTACATAACAGTTAGATACTAAATAATGTATATTATATCATTAATCATCTACAGCAGTTACTGGATCATTTATAGTAGATACAGACTCATTTATAGTAGATACTGAATTGTTTATAGCAGTTTTTGATTCATTTATAGCAGTGTGGTGGAAATTTGTCAAAGAGTGATGAAGCAGACAAGGGAATATGCATTGAGTTGCAAGTTTAATGAATCTGCACGCAGCTCGTGACCACAATACAGATTGCCTCAATGGTATTCAACATACATACTTATAGGAATATCCCCCTCCCACCCTCACATGTTGCATACATAATCTCCCATAGCAGTTACTGGATCGTAGTAGATACATTAGCATTTATATTAGATACTGAATCATTTACAGCAGTTACCAGATCATTTATAGTAGATTATTTACTATTTATTTATTATTTAGTAGTAGAATTATTTACAGCATTTTACTATATATTTACTAATATTTTACAGCAGCTACAGGATCTTTAATAATCATTTACAGCAGTTAGTGAACATAGTAGATTCTGAATCATTTGCAGCAGTTACTGATTCTTTTATAGCAGTTACTGAATCAAAGCAGCTATATGGCAGCTTCTGAATGCTAGCAGATACTGAATAAATTATAGTAGATATAACTTATTTATGGCACTTACAAGTCAAGTTATGACCTAGACAAAAGTCTTCCCACATACCCTTCACTGTTGCCAACCCACTTTCTACAGTTTCTCAAAATGCTTATGATTAAATCTGGCAATGCCATCACCTGAACTTCCTCACTCCCCAGCCCACGCCATTACTTGATGAGCGGTGTGACAAGTCGTCTTGTTGGCTGATTAAGTCATTTTTCATGGTTCTCCTCTATAATAAGGACAAACATCTGTTCAAACACATCCCAAACAGCTGCTAGACATAAGTGAGACATCCGAGCAATACTGTTTGAGATGTAATGCTTAATTCCAGATGTGTGTGGGTTCTAATGAGTTGTTTTTCTCTCTGCATCAGTTGTTTCTTCCTGGATAAGATCTGGGAGAAGTTGAACTCTTCTCCTCCTAATAGTATGGAGGTGGATGGAGTAGAGCAAGACAGCCCAGAAGAGTTAGGATTGCTGGTGAAACACTGCAAGTTTAATATGAAACTGAGGATGGCAGACAGTGCTTGGAAACAGGTACTCCTTCATAACCTTGACAGGAGGAGAATTTAACCAGCTTCTAACATAGCAGTTACTGTTACTGCCAGGGAATCAAAGTCTGCACAGTACCACAGTCAGGCGGCTTTCTTAGTGCCAAAGAGAATATTTTTACCAGTGCTGAACATGTTTTGGATTTGTTTTTGTGCCATTTCTTTTTGCCAGAACAACTTCTCTGTGGCGACCAAGCTATTGAAAGAGCTTCACAGGGAGGCGAAAACTGAGAAATCTTGGCTGCAGCGATGGGTTCACTGCTTCACTCGCTTCACTCAGCGTAGGAGCCAGAGTATTGGCCTAGCAGAGCAGATCAGCTCCCTGCTCAAGACTGTGCCACTGCTCGGTAATAACTGACCTACATGAATCAGTCTATAAATCTGTAAACCAGTTTAACCTACGATCTGCTGAACAGGGACGTGTGTGTTTGAGGTAGATACATCACCAAACTGGGTCATGAATTCTGCCCAGACCTTTTTCACTGTAGTTTGGTACATAAATGGTGACTGTTTGAAAAGTCAGGCCAAGTCTTGACTGTGTTGTGTGTTTCTGATGTGTAGAGGAGACTGAGAGGCAGAGCGAAGGATCTGGGGGCAGTGTTTTTAGAGGCCAAAGAATCCTGTTGGGCACCACCTTCGACCTTTTGGCTAGTGCTGTGTCCCGCAGTCCCTCTGCTCTGGAGACACTCGGAGAGGAGAAGGCACAGAGAGTTCTAGTACTTTCCGGAGCCCCTTCAGCTGACCAGGTTTGATGTTGTGAACATCATGTTTTGAGTTGTCTTGTTTGTTAGTTGACAGTAAATGACCAAAATATCTGAACACACTAACTGACAGTATTGCTGGACATGTGAACTGACTGGGCTGGAGACGAAGGTTCAGATGTGTGTCTTATGTGAACTTTCAGGTGGTAGAGGGGCTGCAGATGCGTGCTCTGGAGCTGTTGCGCAGTGCTGCTTGCAGGGCAGAGGAAGAAGAGCAATCATTCAGCCACAAGCATGCAGACACAGTCGGCATCGTGGAGGCCTACATGACTCTCGCCAACTTTTGTGACCGAAGACTGAGGGAGGACGAACAAAAAGGAGAGGGTACATTTTTGGATTTGCACACCAGAACACCACCCATGCTAAGAGTACAAAAAGATGACACAATGGTAAAAACTCTGCAGTTGCATGCAAAAGTTTGGGCACTCCTGGTCGAAATGTCTGTTACAGTGAATAGTTGAGTTAGTAGATTAACTGACCTCCAAAAGATTAAGATGAAACATTTCCCTTTATAATTTTAAGCAGATTAGTGTATTAGTGTATTCGTTATTAGTTACTTCTCTTGTGTTAAGTGATGCAAAGGAAAAGGAGAGGAGCTCTTTGCAAAGCTTTAGGAACCCCAAGAGATTTGAGCTCTCAGATAACTTTTACAAAGATCTCAGACTAAATTAGCTTGCTAGGGCTTAATGCTCAAAATCTCAAAGCTATGACTCCTCAAACCATGTCACAACAATGATCATCCATGGGCTACTCAAAGCAGCTGCTCATCTTTCTGAAAATGAAACATTTGCCACCCACAATGCAGGAGAAGGCTATAAGAACACAGCAAAGTGTTCCCAGGTAGCCGTTTCCTCAGTTAGTAATTATGAAGGAAAAAGCTGTATGACTGTAAAAGACTGGAGTGATGGTGCACTGTTCTACTGTGCTGCGACACCTGAATGGAAACCTGCATCCTTGCCACAAAATTCAGTCTGGGACATTTTCAGAGGAACATCTATTAAAATTTACCTTTTTGACCACAATAAACAAATGTGTGTTTGGAAATAAAAATATGCAGAGATCATGATTTGGGCCTGTGTTGCAGCCAGTAGAACAAGGAACAGGGAACATTTTACTGGCAGGGAAAGAATCTTCGACAGCAACCAAATTCTAAAAGCTCCCTGACTTTAGCATCATTGAAGATCTGTAGATAAACCTCAAAATAGAAATGCTGTCTTTAAGGAAGAATAGGTGACGATCCTCAAGCAAGCACCAAAAGACTCAACTGATACTTGCCAGAGGTACTGACCATGCAGGGTTCTCAAACGTTTTATTTTTCCTTATTTTGAACTTAAAGATAGAAATAAATCTTGTTTAATATGTTAATGAAATGTCTCAGCTTTAGTTTCATGTCTCTAAAATCAGGTCATCTTTTATTTGCTTAGCTGCTCACAGTAAAACTAAAATTTTGACCAGGGGTGCTCAAGGTTTTGCATGCCACCACATTCTGCCTGGTTCTAGCAATGATGGATCCCTTAACGGAAGGCCCCCATGAAATATACAGATACGAATATAATTTCAGACTGTATATGATAATATTTTCTATTGAATCCTGTTTTGCAGTGAGCAGCTCGCCACAGCTCCAGTCCTTACCTGCACATGTGGTTAAGATGATGCTGAAAGCTCTGAAGCTCAGTTCTGAGGAAGCCAGGCTCCGGTTCCCCCGCCTTCTGCAGCTGGTTGAGCTCTACTCTAAAGAGACCCTGGACCTGATGGCTAAAGAGGTGGGCTGTCAAGTCAAGTCAAGTCAAGTCAAGTCAAATTTATTTGTATAGCGCTTTTTACAACTGTTGTCGTCACAAAGCAGCTTTACATAATTAGAACTTAATAAAGGACAGAGACAGAGAAAAAAGAAGGAATAACATGAAGGGTCAAAGACCCCCGTGAGCAAGCCAACGGCGACAGTGGCAAGGAAAAACTCCCTCAGAGCTGGAGGAAGAAACCTTGGGAGGACTCACAAGGGGGACCCATCCTCCTCTGGCCAGACTATTTTAAACATTAATGATAAAAATTACCAAAGCAGATACAACAGAAAGTTGATAGTGGTGATATTAATAGTGTCAGACAGGCACGAGTCCATCTAGGTTTCAGCAAGGCCACCAAACAGGCAGCAGCGGCAGGCGGGTGAGCCATGGGTGGTGGCGGGTTGGGGGGGACCCGCTGGCCGGACTGGTAGGTGGCAGCTGGTTAGATGCAGGTAGAGGGGACCTCAGCGGGCAATCTTCCTGCAGGTCGGGCTGGGTGGCCATTTACTCGAAGAAGGTAAAGAGAGAAAAGTTAGTTCTAAGAGGAATTTTATGGAGTGCAGAGAATGTTGAGAATCAGCATCTGGGTATGTCTGACGACTCCAGCAGGTGTGATTATCACAGCATAATTAAAAGGAGAGAGCCAGAAGGTAACACAGACACGGGCGTACCCTGAGAACACCAGCATCTATCTGCTCCACCGTCAACAAACCTGAGTGATCGCATGTAAGCAGCGAGACGACAGCTCCAGCATCTCAGTGTACTACAATTCCCTGGGTCCGCGAACCCCTGGACCTGCAGCCCTTATCTAAGAAACATTAATTACCAAAAGCTAAACTAAACATATAAGTTTTCAGCCTAGATTTAAAGATTGAGACTGTGTCTGAGTCCCGAACATTATCTGGAAGGTTATTCGGACTGTGGCTGTGTTTCGGACGGGATTGTGAAAATGACAAATATTGTAGTAACGTGTGAATTGTAAGCCGCTGTCGATATCCAAAGTTTTTCATGAGCAGATGTGCTGCTGCTGATACATTAAGACTTTCCATTCCATTTTTGGAATTCTAACTTTTTGACATTTTTTAACTCTTGCATGATGACTGGACTAATAAAAAAACTCTAAAATTTACATAGAATCATATATTTTTACATTGCCTTCCTGTGGCATGTCCATTAGAGGAAGTTGAGAGACAACACAGACACAGGGTTTAAGTGACACACAAACAGCCTTTATTTAACCAAAACCTCGACCAGCAACTACATAACCCATAGAACATAACTACCAGTTTCAGAAATGAAGTAGCAGTCTTTGTACTTAAAGTTGTGCTTGCTCTCCCTGTGTGAGGGCTGAACTATAAAGTTGGAGTTTCAAAGTTATTGTTATAGCGTTCTTGAATAATAATGAAGTCAGTTTAACGTCATCACATTTAAAGCAGGTGCTAATAATTTTAGCGTTTTGATAGGTGGTGAGTGTGCCTTGCTGGCAGTTGATTGGCTGGATCAGTCAGATGATGGCCCTGTTGGACAAGCCAGAAGCAGTGGTGGTTCAGCATGTAATAGAAGAAATTGCAGAGTCCTACCCCCAGGCGCTCGTCTACCCCTTCATGATCAGCAGTGAGAGCTACACTTTTGAAGAGTCTGCTAGTGGTCACAGGAACCAGGAGTTTGTGGAGAAGTATGTGCATTGTAAATATATATATATATATATATATATATATATATATATATAATCATATTAAATATGTCTTAAACATGTTTATAGTTATCAAGAAAAGTTTTAAAATGTGACTGTATAATTGTTGCATGTGTGCATGTTCATGTATTCCAGACTAAAGTCAACGCTGGATAAAGGGGGAGTCATTAAAGAGTTTGTTGATGCTCTCCAGCAGCTCACCAACCCTGAGATGCTCTTCAAGGTATCGGCTGTTTGCGTTTTATTTTTTTTTAAGTTGCAGTGAAGTGATTTAGCAATTACAATATTACTTACTATATTTAGGGTAGCTTATTGTTCTGATTAGGGCTGGTCCATGTTGGTGGTGTTGATAGAACTGAGGAATGTCTTGTTTTTATGTATAAAGCTAGGGTGGAGGTGATGTACTGGATGAAGTTGACATCATAGATAAATACAAGTAAAATAATAACTGGATCCAGGTTCTACAATGTACTAATGTGACTAGAGCTAAGAGGAGTGTGTCCCATGATATAACCGTGCGGGCGTGGGTTGTTTTGTGGGTTGGCGTGGTACTGTTTTCTTGTTAGCAACAGTGTAGTTTTAAATATTGCACTTGCATTAGGTATCGTCATTTAGAGAATGCCTGTTGCATGTTTTTGCATTAAGATATCTTCATATAATTCTGATGTAAACAGGTACCACTGTTAAAGTCTCGTTTTGGGAGCTGTGATTTCTGTATACAGTGTTTGATTGATTGACAGGATTGGTGGGATGAGGTCAAGAATCAGCTGGAAAAAACGAACACGGACAAAAAGTTGATGCGGGATCTGTATGGAGAAATGAGCGCTTCGCTCTGCGATTCAAAAGCCCAGAGATTTGGATCGTTCCGGAGAAAATTTGTTCAGGTTCACCATCATAGCACCTGCCATTATTTGCCATGATAGCTGTTTGAGTTGAAGAGTAAGTGAACTGTTTGTCTGTCTTTGTGTTTAAAAAAGAAATTCTCAAAAGAAGTGGAGAAGCTATTCGGTCCAGGTGGCTCGAAGCTGTATGAGAAGCGAAAGGATAAGGAGTACATTAGGAAAGTGGATGAGCTGGCTATGTCCATGAGAGGCTTCCAGAAAGAGCCGGGAAATCTGAAGGAATACTCACCATGGCTCAGCAACTTTAAAGTGGAGACGCTGAGAAGCGAGCTGGAGGTGCCAGGTCAGAAAAGAGTTGTCTACTAGCAGCAGTCTCTTAAAACGCTGATACAGGACTCATCAAAAAGGGGTCATATGCATTATGAGTTCCCCAAACAGGTTGCTAGGACTTGATTATTCTATTTTGCTTCCTTCCTTTAGGACAATATGATGGTAGATCTAAACCCCTGCCAGAGTACCATGCTAAAATCACAGGTTTCGATGAGAGGGTAGGTACATGTGCAAGCAGATGCCCAAACGCACCGATTGGACACACAGAAGGACCAGAAGTCGCCATAGCGTTTGATAAATATCAACCAATCAAATCATAAAATGCAGTTTAATATGACATATTTGCGCTT
Organism: Salminus brasiliensis; assembly: GCF_030463535.1. Lineage (NCBI taxonomy): Eukaryota > Metazoa > Chordata > Actinopteri > Characiformes > Bryconidae > Salminus > Salminus brasiliensis. The sequence continues at coordinate 26,753,929 of NC_132886.1, forward strand.
ATGCTATTCTAGGTGAAGGTCATGACTTCCATTCGTCGTCCGAAGCGCCTGATCGTGCGCGGTGATGATGAAAAAGACCACCCGTTCCTGGTAAAGGGAGGAGAGGACCTTCGACAGGACCAGCGCATTGAGCAGCTCTTCTGCGTCATGAACATCATCCTCAGCCAGGATGCAGCCTGTTCCCAGCGCAGCCTGATGCTACGCACCTACCAGGTCATTCCCATGACCAGCAGGTAGAGTATCTGTTCTGGGATGAGTTTTATTATGTTAGACACTGTTCAGTCCTTCTGGGGAGTCTGACAGGCTTTAATGCTGTGTGTAACACTGACTTGTGTCAACACTTTTGGACCTTTCAGGATATTTGATCACCTTGGTTCCATTACTGTTTTACCATGGCACTCTTAGGCTTCCCTATCTCAAGTGCTCTCCCTGTCTGTCTTGGCCTCTTCCTCTTTCGCTAAGAAGCAGTTTGACCGATTGTTGATGGTGGTGAGAAGGTGTGACATAAACATGCACGGATTGTAGAACAGCAGCAACGTAAATACCAGACGTCCCAGTCTCTGTGTATTTATGGTAGAACGGAGTACCAGCAGCTTGTAAAAATACCTAGTATAGCGGTTCCTTGATCGAACACTTTTGGTCAGCAAGCTTCTGGCAGAATTCTGATTGAACATTTGACCATTCTAACCTGGCAGAGTTCCTCTAGCTGGTGGTTTGAGGTTATGCTAAGGAATTCTAAGATTTACTAGTTCCATTAGCAGCAAAACAGGGCAGAGCATGATGCTACCACCACCATGCTTTACAGTTGGTACTGTTTTTTGGGTTTTATGCCAATATGTCTAATGTGTAATGTTGAATGTCTATAGTAATGTCTAGTTTATGAGTCTGTTGGGTGATGCTTGCAGAATTGGGCTGATCGAGTGGATGGAGAACACCTGCACACTGAAAGACTTCTTGGCCAGCAGAAGGACTGAGAAAGAGCAGAAGACCATCACACGGTAGGCTGCTTATCTATTATCTATTATTGTCAGCCTGTGTGCGAGTGCTCTTTTAATGCAGATTGCTTTCTCATGGAGTCTAACCACTCTCTGGTTTGTTAGCACATCATTCATCTCTCAAAACCATTGAATACACATATTCTCGTTTCAGTGTTTTTAGATATTTCTGTGGCTTTAGTTATTCTTTTGCTTAGAATATTCCACTCCACTGTACGTTTGTTTGGTTATACAAGGGTTGGGTGGTATCCCCTGTTTTAGAGAGTAGTGCAAGTAACGCACATGGTTTTATGTTTACGTAGCTTCTGTTCCATCTCATCCTGCTTTATTTCAAAACCAGTCCAAAAGTGTAGTTTCCTTACGCAGTCACCAGCTAAGTGGACACTATGCACTGTCAGTTTTGACCACAACTGATGGAGTTGGGGACATGGACCAGGCCCACACTCCTCCACTCCTACGCACTATTAAAACACTCCTCTCCCCTCTTCTTCTCGTGACGAAATTTGCACTCCACCACCACGCCTGCTTCTCGTGATTGTCCACTTATGCTCATCCTTTGCCTGGCAAGGTGGGATCGGGCTTTGGTTCCCATCAGCTCAAAGCCCCCCAGAACTCCAGCCCAGAGTTCCTCTCCGGTGAGCGTGGTCCGCACCTGCTGTGAGTCAGGAGAGAGAGGCAGGTTAACCTTTGCTAACTAGTTTTGGAGGGACACAGTTCACACACAGCACAGACTGTGTTCCTGCTAACTGAGGCTCAAATAAGAGGCTGGAAAAAATTATAAGTAACTTAACAGCTGATATCAAATGTGTTGTCGCTAATATTTGGCACGTTACTTAACTAATGCTAGTTTAACCAGCAGAGCTAGTCCATGGGAACCATGTAGGGCTAGAGGAGGTTGCTAGATAGCATCAGTGTTAGATAGAAGTGCTCGTTGAGTGTGTTTACATGTCTGGCTACAACTGTTTGCAGGTTTGTGTTGCTCTCTTTTATAAATGATTTGAGCTGTTCGTTTTCAGAGCCTAACCCCACCACTCAGTGAGCTTTCACAGTGCATCCACCCTGTGGCTCTCTCAAATACACATAGGGAATGTGCTTATTAAGCTGTGAACTATACAGACATACAAACGGGAATGTAACGCTCATAAATGTTGTAATAAAATGTTGTCACAATCTTTACTATACTACCTCTCTTTACGCTATACCTCCCGATCCTAGTGTTAACCCATTCTGATGTGCATTTATGTTATCAGTGTTAAAGCACTCACTGTTTGTTTGTGTGTTTTTCAGGCCTAATGAGATGTACGATGCTTGGTTAAGTAAAGTTGCTGGGAAGGTGGACGGAGTAATGCGATACGCTGAGGTATACAGGTGCGTGATTGTACAGTTTCCTTCCGTCGGGCGGTGATGTCATGCTGTGTTGGGTGTCAGTGTCTGCTCTTAGTGGAAAGGTCAGGTATAGCATTACTGTATCTGATGTCCTTTTACCACAGGAAGGCGAACCGCACAGACACTGTAAATAACTTCAAGAGGATCGAGCAGACCGTGCCAGAGGATCTGCTGAGGTATGCGCCAGTGCAGGATGCATTATCCTATGATTACTATGTGTGATTTATGGTTTGAAAGGTTCCAACCATCATTACACTGTGTTCTGCTCCACTGTTTCTGTCTGGCATCAGAACTGCCTCTGTAGTTCATCAGAAAATGATGAGTAGCCAATAACTGAATGGAGACACCCATTCCTCTAGCTCAGTATTAGACTGACTGTAAGGATGGTGCTTGATGTTATTGTCCCTATTCAGGCGAGCCTTCGTAAGGATGAGCACCACCCCTGAGGCGTTCCTCTCGCTGCGCTCTCACTTCGCCAGCTCCCATGCTCTGCTCTGCATCAGTCAGTGGGTGCTTGGCATTGGGGATCGCCATCTCTCCAACTTTATGATCAACACAGAGACAGGAGGCATGATTGGCATCGACTTTGGTCACGCCTTTGGATCGGCCACTCAGGTGGGACTGGAAAGATTACTTGAAGTATTCCAACGACTTTCTCTTCAGACTCATATAACTGAAAGGGCCCATATCATGGAGTAATGACATTTCAGAGTGATAATAATAAAAGCATTTAATGTACATTTACAAATAAAGGTGCGTCAAATGTACAGTCATAGAAGAACCATATTTGTAAGACCTTTTCAAGGTCTAAAGACTCTTTAATTGATGTAGAAGTTCTTTACCTTTTTTAGGAGTCTTTAGGCCTTTTTAAGACCTAAAGAACCTTAACTTGTTCTTTAGCAGTTTGAAGGTTCTTCACACTCCCAGGTCTCTATTCTTGAGTGTAAATATTCTTTAGGCTTTAAAAAAAAATCTAAAACTAATATAGGATGATTTTAATAAAATATTGTGTGTGTGTGTGTGTGTGTGTGTGTGTGTGTGTGTGTGTGTGTAATTTGCAGTTTCTACCTGTGCCGGAGTTGATGCCATTCCGGCTTACTCGACAGTTTGTGACTCTTATGCGCCCCATGGCGGAGTCAGGTCTGATCCGCAGCATGATGGTGCACTCTCTCCGCGCCTTCAGAGACGATCCCGAGCTGCTGCTCAACACCATGGACGTGTTCGTAAAAGAGCCTTCGTTAGACTGGAAGGTAGGGAATGTAGCATGCACAGTGGCTTGCAAAAGTTCACATAATTCTGTTATGGGCTCAGCAGTTCAATGCAATTCCACTATGGGTCGGTGGTCGTGAGTTCGAATCCCGAGCCATGCCGCTTTGCCATCATCAACCTTCTGTGTGGGTAGATGGCTCTCTCTCTCCCCTCATCACTCTTGAGCGATGTTGGCCGGCACAGGCGTCTGTTATCTCGTGCGGTGGAGCTGGGGACCCGACACAGTCTGAGCGTGTCGGCTGCCCGGCAATTCCGCAGCAGTTCGAAAAGAGCCAGTGGCTGGCTTCACATGTGTCCTTGTCCTCCTAGTGGCAGGAGTATCGCTAGTGCTAGGGTGAGCTACAAACACGTGGGTTAATTGCGCGTATCAGATTGAGAGAATTTACATGGTTTGAATGCCACTGTGTTTGAATGAAGGACTACACTGTTCATCTGAATTTCCAGTACTGAGCATTAGTGAAATCAGGATGTTGGATGATCACCAGACCACCTCACCCCCAACTCCCATACATCATTTCACAGTTCCACTGCTTCACTGTTCAATGCTGAGGGGCTTCATACCCCTCTAGCCCATGGCTGCTATTAGGCATGGTGCCAACACTTCTGTGCAGGGACAAGCTGTGTGTGCACATTTGTCAGCAGTGGGCGCCACCCAAAGTAGCTAAATGCATCCATTGGAAGAGCTGTCCAGAAACATTTGGACATATAGTGTATCCTAACAATTCAGTGCAGAACTATTGCAATTTGTCTCTGGAACAGCCTAGTTTCCTGTGAATCTTGGGTTTTCAGGCCCATCTCAACCTTCAAGATTGAACTGCACTTGTTTACAAGACATCTGTGCCTCTTTTTTTTTCCCCTCAGAACTTTGCAGTGAAACAGCTTAAGAAAGGGGGTACCTGGACTGAAAGTGTGGATACCCATGAGATCAACTGGTACCCACTGCAAAAGGTCAACTTTGCTCGTAGGAAGCTAGAGGGCGCCAATCCCTCAGTTATAACAAGGTAGGTATAATTGATTAATCAGGCTCCACCCTCACCAAGTTCAGGAGCTTTACATTTCCCCTAGACATTTGGGTAAGCTTTCAAAAACACTGGTTTTAGCTACGTTCCAGCATTAAGAGCACAGCAGCATGGATCACTGATATCTGCCTGCTGACAGCTTTATTTATTTATGTATATTATTGATTTTTTTTTTTTTTTAAACCTGATATAAACTGGCTGAAAACTCTGCTTTCATTTTTAGAAATTGATATAAGTCCTTTGTAAAAGTGTCAGATTAAAGTTTTATTCAAGTAAAATTAAAGCCTTTACTGTTATGAGTTGTAATTGCGATGCTTTTCCTCTCTCAGTGAGGAGCTGTGTCTAGGCTTCGAGAAAGCCTCCGCGTTTAAGGGCATGCGGACTGTAGCTCGAGGGAGTGAGGAACACAACATACGTGCCCGACTTGGAGAGAAAGACCTTAGTGTGGAAGACCAGGTGGACTGTCTTATTGATCAAGCAACTGATGCCAATCTACTGGGCAGGGTATGGGTAGGTTGGGAACCCTGGATATAAGGTTACAAACAGTGCATTTTTATGTACACAACATGATTAGACTCCTACCAACTCCAACCATCCAACAGCTATACTGTATTCAGACACCAAATTCTTTGGTAATTAAAAAGTGGGCCAATAATTTTTTTAAATTTTATAAAGAATAATGGAAGACTCTGTATCAGATTACTGTGTGATGTTCTCATACTAGTGATGTGGTGCTCCACCCGTGTGGTCAGTTGATTGATAGGACTTGCTGATGTTATTGACAGAACGGCTTCTGCCACCAGTTGGTCTGTGTATAATGTGTCATTGTTGGGACGGAAGGTATGATTGTCTGTTGGTCACAAACTGGGAGATCAAGGTGTTCACTGTGGGGCAGCAAATAAAGCCTGAATGACAACTGGTTTTGCTAACTTCAAGGCTTTGAGTCTTATTCATCTCTGCATGTATATGGAATTGTGCTTAAAATGTGTGTAAGCTCAAGTAAGCACAGCTTACTTTTCCAGTATTCCAGCATATTGACTGGGATTTAATTTATTAATTTAATATACAGGTGCCCCTCAGTCTTCAGACCTAAGCATCATTCAAAATTGGGGCATAGACCTCAAGAGAGCAGTGCAGTAAGCTAACCCAAGAATTATACAGAACCAGAAGTCTTTCACAAGGAAAAATTGGCAGAAATCCTGCATACGAGAACCGAAAGTCCCCTTTTATACCTGGTCCCTTTATGCATCTTGGGTGTTGGGATTATATGTGGATAAGGCAGAGCCTCTTAAAAAATGCAGTGTAAACACATCCATTTAAACCAGATACAAATCCGATCATTCAAACCACTTCAGACGACAACCAAAACCCCTCCCACTACAACCAAAACACCAGTAATAATTGCTGTGTAGGACTGACTAAGGAAATTTGCTCATTGCACAACAATCAGATTTCAGTCCGACTAACCAGAGATGTATTTGACTACCAAGTGTAAATGCATGTGGCTCAAATCTTATCAGGAGACAATCCAGATACTATCCAAATGATGTGACCAGGTGTAAACAGGGTCAAAGACTTTTAGCTGGCTATAAAAATTAAATTTTTTATTTAGAAAAAAAAAGCTAATATTAAATAATTAACTGTTATTTCGTGCCTTTTGGAAATCAGGTCAGATTTGACTTGCTTATCTGCAAGTAGCTATTCACACTGATGTTTTTTTCTTCTTTTTACTCATTTTCTCCCCAAATTAGATTATACCGTATAGTTTTATACCGTGTTCTCTCCTCACCTCTTTTTTGAACTGCCACCAACACGCCTGGAGGGAAGCATTGTATACCTGTCTCTGGCACGCCAGCTAGCAGACGCCAGTGATGGCTAGCGCTGCACTAGTGTGATGTAGGGGAGAGCGGCAGGCCACAATGATCAGAGGGTCGCTGGTTTGAATCCTGGTTGCCGCTGTGGTTTTCAGTGGGTCAAAGAACACTTTTAATCATGAAGTTTTCAGTTAGCTTAAGCAATCATCACACAGGTGGTAGTAGTGGTATTGGGGATTTCATATATAAGCCATCCTGTCATATGACACAAACTCACTCATTTACAAGCTTCTCAACAGCTGTGATAAGAGGGGAAAGTAGGAGGGAGAACCCAAAAGGGTTGACATCACCTCAGCTGCTGATGGCTAGCAGCATGATCAGGATTCAAACCAGCAATCCTCTGATCATAGGGAAAGCGCCTTAGTCCACTGGGCCACTCAGGGCTCTGTTTTTCATGATTGAAAGTATTCTTTGAACCATCAAAGACCACCGTACTGAGTAACCAGCCTGGTCCTTTTTGCTTCATAATAATAACCCACACATCTTAGGCTGTGTTCAGACATCAGGCAAATGGGATTTATTTCTCACCTCGGATCAGGTGTGATGACTGTCCGCACTGTTATTCACAAGTGATCGGATTGGATTAGCATTTTCAGACCTCAACCTACATGCATAGGCTGCTGTGGTAATAACATAGCAGCAGGACAGATAGGGGTTACTCTGGATTTAACGTGGTCGTTGACTGTCCCATTGCGAGGGTTGCAGAAGACACTTTGAAAATCCAATTGCAGCAGCTAGAACGTCAAGACTGTGACATATTGGCACAGATCTGACTGCAATTGGCTGTCCAGACTATCAAAAATCAATCTGGATAGAAAAACAGATTTGAGCTGAAAGTCTGAACATAGCCTAAATGGTCCAAGTTCACCCGGATGCAACCATCTGTCAAACCTCTTCTACTTGAACGAATGAAAAACAATGTAATGACCCATTTATGACCAACTTACCAGTGTGTTTCTAGTTGAACTTTTGGTTAAATAACATAGAAGTACTCAAATCAAACCCAATCAGAACTATTCTGTCCTCAAGGTAAAGCTGACCGTGTGCACTGTACACTTTCCTATTGCATACAGACAAATACACTGTATTGTTTAAAAAAAAAAAAAAAAAAAGGGTCAGAACTAACCAGGGTGATGTCCTTAAATATGTACATGTGGCACAAAAAAGGGTTTGTTAATATTTATTGATCACCAACCAAGAAAAGTGAAGGCATAATTAGGTTGGGTCAAACTATTTATATTCCTCAAGGCTTTGGGTTTGAGCAAAGTGTTAAGTTCATTGTGCAGGTACCGTAAGGTCACAGAGAAAGATTACACAGACAAGGGTACAGGTCAAGACGTAGAAGTTAATACACAAAGCACCCTATATATATATTCTATACAAACCAGGGGAAATCATTACAAGACTTTGGACTGTGCATAGCATATAGATACAAAACAGTCTGACGGAATACTGAAGGCCAAGGTGTTATGGTCTGCTTTCCGCAGCACATTGCATGTTTTGCCGTAGACAGGTTTTGTTCAAGCTTACATTTTGGGCCTCCAGCCGCTAATGAACTGCATAAGTTTCTTCACTTGTAGTTTGCTTAACTTAAAGTCCTCAGACAGAATCTCCTCCGTTAGCTGCAGGAGCAAATTACCGTCGATCTTCTCTCTGACAAACAACGCAACCACGTCCTCAGACATCCCAATGAACCGTAGTGACTTTGAGACCTCTTCAATGGAAAGGCCTGCTAGGCTGTTTGGTGGTTGCCATTGCAACCCCATAGCTTCTTCTTGTGGCCTCTCGACCAAGCAGCTCGCCACCTGAAGTTCTGTAGCGTCGACAGCGGTGACCGGTGTCGACGGACATTCCCTATCTTTCTTTGCATCGCTGGATTTAGGGGTTCTTGGCGGCAATATAGGGCAGGACTGGCTTTGCTTAGTGTTACATTCCTCAATGGGTTTGTCTCTGTACATTTCCAGGGTATAACTAGTAGATTTAGTACAAAACTGAGCAGACTGTTGGGCTTTTGGGGCAGCAGCACTCCCCTCAGACTTCTCTCCTCTGTTGAAGTCAAAGAGGCCTGAGGAACAAGCCTTAGGGGTACCGGGGGTCCTTTTCCTTGGATAGCTGGAGTAGCTGCGGCACTGGACTGAGGAGAAGTCCTCTGCCTTGTGCAAGTCGCCCCCACAGAAGTCGTTCGGCCAGGACAGACGAGAGAGGGCGGCGTCCATGGAGGGACTGAGGCAGGGATGCAGTTTAGTGTTCTCGTTGGCATCGGGTCGAATCCAGTTGCATGGGTAACACACATGGTTCTGGTCGTCCGGTTCTTTAGACGACTCGCTCTCTCCTCCTCTAAGGAAAGAGAGAGGACCAAGTTAAATACTATATATTTGAATGGACTGGGAATCAGCTATTTTACGCATGTTCCCGGTCTGACACTTCCAATCGTTGCCACAGAAGAATCACTTTTGGCTCCATAAAAAAAAACTGTGTACAGAATTTTTGATGACATTGAGCGAAAAGCTTTACAAGGTTCTTCACACATCTTCAGCTTCTTTACGGAACCAAAAGTGACAGATCAGTACTCACATGTTGTGCAGGCCTGAGGAGTAGTAGGACAGGGTTGGACTTGGAGAGCGAGTGTCTGTCTGCCGTGGCTTGGTGGGCGGGAATGGCACCGGGGCACTCGAGGAGCTTGTGGAGCTTTGGCCCATCTGTTTTGAACTCCGTGGTGGAATTGGAGGAGCATTTAACAAGCGACACTCTTCCTTCACCTGCAAGGATCAGCAGATTCTTAGTCACACTAAGTGATAAAAAAAAAAAAAGAGGCTCCTAAAAATGTTCAGATGATACAGTTTTAGATAAAAACGATAGACACAAGAAAGCATGTCATGAACAGGTCCATGACAGTCTGGGATATTACAGACTAACACTGCTGCTTAAACATAGGTTGAGGAAGTGGATGGGAAAGATGTTCTTAGCTTGGTGATACTATGATGCAGTGGGAAAGAGAACTTCATCTTGTGAAAAAATACTATAAATATATTTTTTAGAGACTGACCCAAAATTCTGAAATTATTCAAAGTTTAAGGAAACCAGCGGAGGGTACTTATGCTTGAAATGTTCATGTATGTGGGTCAAATGAACCAGAATCCTTGACTACATTGTGCATTAATTTAATTAAATATTAAACTAGTTAAAGAATTTGCATATTCCTCACTAACCGGTAAAGCATTTGACTAGTAATACATATACATGTATTTGTGAGACACTAGAAGCACCTGGTATTAAGCTCTGGACATTGCCATGACAAAGGTACTTTCTTCTGTTTACTAACCAGTACAAGCAACCGCATTACCTGTGTCGAGACAGACAGAAGGTAAACCAAATAAAACTAAAGCTTTCTTGCCATACTCACAGCTTCAGACTTTGGAGGCACAGGGGGTGGAGGTAGATTGATATCTGTAGTGAGGATAGCACTAGAAGAACCTGCGCTGGGGTACGACACGACAGTGGGGCAGTTGGAGATGCCAGCATTTACTCTGACCCCTTCGGTGAGCTCATGTACAGGTGCACGGTTCTTCGCATCCAGCCACAGTTCCTCATACGGCATATCCGGTTTGTACAAGCTGCCTGGCCCTGAGGAGGTGTCTAGCAGCTCAGGAAACAGATAATCAGCGTCCGGCGGTTCAGGAGGCACGTAGTCCCCATGCAGGCTAACGCACCCTTGCAGGTTCACCTCGCTGTTGCCATGAAGATTGCTACCGTAGACGCAGACGGACAGCCGATGGAAGGACTGGGTGAGCTCATCTCGAGCCGAACTGAGCGAGCTTGGCAAGTGAACGTGAGTGGGGCAGCCATTGGTACCGACATTGCTACTGCTGTTTCCACCTCCGCTCCCGCTCCCTGTTCCGCCAGTACCGCTCTTCTTGGGGCTTTTGCCGTCCTCCAGCCAGTCCACCCGCACGTCACGGACGGCCCTTGAATAATCGTCGATGTCAAACTGCTCCTGGCAGTAGGCGAACCATCGGTGAACCACCGTTTCCAGCCAGGCTTCTCCGTGCAGCAGCCCCTCAGGCACCAGCAACCTCGGCAGGGCCGTGGACACATGCAAAGGAAAGTGCACGGGCAGCACCTTGTTGGAGCGCAGCGCGCAGCACACAACCACCGTCTTGGTCTGAATATTAACAAGTTTATAGCGATGGCCCTCGCGGATCAGGTGCAGGTCGTGCGGGTTGCGTGGCGGACTGCTAGGCACGGTAACGTTGACGGGCAGCCGAGTCTTCTCCACGATGGTGCGGATGGTGTGCTCGCCCTCCTGCATCTGCAGCTCCAGTGGGGAGCAGGTGCTGAAGCGGCCGCGGCACTGGAAAGGCAGGCTGATGCTCTCGTTGGTGCGGTGGTTCATGCAGATGAGGCACGGCATCTTGCCACGGCCGAGCTTGCTGATAGAGTTGAGCTTGCCGATGCGCTTGAAGATGGTGTTGAAGCGGGACTTTTCCCTTGAGGTTTTGGCGTAGAGGATCTCAGCCTGGCCCATGAGGGTTAACTCGTCTCCAGTGCTCAGAGTGATGTTGTATACCTCGGTGTCCTCATTGCATTCGCCCGTGGCCATCTGCAGGAGACACATCCGTTTCAGAAACGTTTTTATGCTTGACTTCCTCACAACCTATATAACCTTTTTTTGAGCCAACTACAAAGAACAAAGACTTTAGGACACTCAAAGACAATGGGACTTTGCATTTTACAGCAGACAACCTCATTGTGAATTCAGTTCAGAACACAATGGAAGGTCTGTTTACGATTCACTGGCCCATCAGCTATGCCACAAGCAAGAGCACATACTGCTAATCAGGGTTAGGAAGTAACAGAATACAGATAATGAGATTACGAATTACGCACTTAAAATACAAAAACAGACAAAGGCTGTACAGACTACGCGTAATTCCGAAACAATTAAGGTGATCACTTTAAGAGGATCAGAAAAGCAGTATAGAGGAGGTACCAGAGTCACATGTGCATGCCAGACCTTAACATTAAACGTTATTTCCTCCATGACATAGACTCGCTCAGGGAATGCTTTGGCCACTTCTTCCACGCTGTTGAAGTACTGCACAGGCTCCTTAATGTCCCTGTCCTGCTCCAACAGTTTGAACTGACCTACCATGCAGCAACAACAACAACAACAAAAAAAAGAAGTTAACAGTCATTCAGTTGGGCTACCGCTTTGCTTAGTTCCCACCTGCTTTTTTCACTCTGCCAAAACACTACCCAAAAACCATGCTGTGTAGAGTTAATGCCATCCACAGTGTCTCCAGAACTATTCACCCACCCTTGACTTTTTTTTCACATTTTAGAGCATCATAAGCCGAATCTGAAATCTGAGTCAATTCACCATTTGATCCACCCAATATGTCTTTACATGGTTCGGTACTTGGTAGAACCTTGGTAGATCTTTAGCTGTGATTCTTCTTGGAAATATGCCAGTCATAAGCACTGCACATCTGGACCCTTGTATTTATGCTGCTTAACTGTGGAAATGGTGTTCTCGAAGTTAAGAACAGTGCCAAAACAGTTCAGTTTTGGTCTCGTTTGACTGGGGACCTTTGTTTTTCCACATATTTGCTGCCTTTTGGCAACGTCCAAACAGGATTTCATCTGCGCCAAGTGCCCGGGCTAAAGTCCTGTGAACGCTTTCTCACATCTGTCCAACTCCTTTAGAGTAACCACTGGCCTCTTGATTCCTCCTTTGAGTAATGGCCTCCTCATCTGGACACAGATTATGGGTGGACTGCCAGACAAAACTGAAATCTGTAATAATTGTTTTAAATGGTGGACATTGGAGTTTCTGTCCTTTTATAACCAAACTGACTGACTGATTGATTGACAAGTGTTCTGGACTTGGTTTGATAGCTCCTTCGTCTGGTCCTTCATGAGGCTGTTTGTTTGTGATACACTTTGAGGGCAGCTGGTTGCACCAGAAATAATTTAAGGATTTCAAGGTGGCAATGTCATTTGCTAAATTATTTACAAAATTTTGTGTTAGCAACTCCACTCCACAACAGCAAGGTCACAGATTAATCTTTTGTTTTCGCAGCTTGTAAATGGTAGCCTTCACCACCATTGTGAAAACCGGCTAACCTACATGTTGAGGAGCTATCCTTTTTAAAGTATCTGCCATCTCCATCAGCGAGCTTTACCTTGCAACCACTGTTCCTCTATCCTACTTTAAACCTATCCTTCAACTAGTCCTTTATAGCAGAAGCCCAGGTGTCAAGTCCAAAAAAAATCATATAGTTCATTAGTTACACAGTAATGGAAAAATAAATAAATAAAAACAAAAAGTCCACGCTACATGGCATTAAAACTAGATTGCGCCACTGGGGCTGTTATTAACTTAAGTTGCAACAAGGGGGTTAATGCACTTAATTTATTCAGCCACAGAATATCAGGGAATTTACCACCACTTATTGAACATCAATTTTTGGGCTGAAAGGAATGACCTTTTTCCAGGCCTCAGCATTTGGTCAGTCACTGGAGTGACGTCTATACGAGAGGTCAATTAGATAATTGCCTGCCAGCGCTGCCAGCGTAAAACTGATGGAAAATGCTGCAGTCTACACAGAAGATGCTGTACTTTCACTATACTGACCATTTCTCTGAAAATTGGGCTTGCCCTGTTCTTGACACTGTTCTGCTATCGCTCAGTTCTTTATATGGCAGTACTGCACATCTGAGAGCTTGGCATATAAACATTCTCTACACAGCATGTACTGAATGTACAGTGTTAGCACTGTCAGTCCCCAGAGCGAGCGAGAGCTGGCCCTACACAACACTGCGAGCCGCCTCACCCTCATAATGGACAGGGATCTCGATTTTCGGTCCGATGACATAATGGCCCTCCTCCAGGCTATGGGCGGTAATCGTGGTCCACTGCCGACACGAATGAATCAAGAGGTAGTCATTTTCTCTTAGCCCTTCCACCGATTCCCCTGGAGAGAAAGACACTTATCTGCATCAATATGGAAATATGACACTTTAGTATCAGCACAATAAGTTAGGTAAGACCTCAGAGGCACACACGGGCATTCAGAGACATTATCTGAACACGAAAAAGGAGGTTTCTTGTAGTATCACTAATATACTGGAAGAGTTAAACAGGCAGGCCCTCTAAATTTAATTAAGCTAATACCTAGCCGGCCTCCTCAACTCGAGGGAATGCTAAGGGAAGTCATTTACATCCAAATCTACGGATGTATCCTTCCCAGATTGCATCTTCATGCAAATCACTTTCATTCACCAATTCCCACCCAGACAAGTTATTCATCTTTTCAGCGGCCCCGACCTGACTAAGTGAATGTGTCACAGACAGCGGGGTGCCATTAAAGTACTCATCTGGGTTCCTTATTAATGATTCAGGCTTTGTTTGGATGCAGATTATGCCAGACTGTTCCCAGAACTTTCCCCTCTGCGTTTTGTCAGGATTTCAGATAGATGCGTACTGGAAGTGAAAACAGGTAGCTGGATGAGGTGGATACCTACATACACAGTACTGCGGTACTTAGGTTGAGGCACCTAAGGTCAGTAAGTCATAGATACAGTAAAAGTATAATTACAGTAAAAGATCAGGACAGGACGTTCACATGCTGAAGAAAGTAGTTGCTATCTTCCGAACTAGTTTGAAGGACCGAGCTTGGTCTCAGATTTCTCCGTGCAAGTGGACAGTGTTCAATTCCATCACCAGCTCACCTGATTTTTTGTTCAGATGATGATAGCTAGAAATGATACTACACACCCATGAGGAGAGCTCTGGAGGGAATGCTTCAACAAACACAGTGACAAATGTACATTTACATTTACGGCATTTAGCAGAAAATCTTATCCAGAGCGACTTACAAAAGCTCAAGAATAACCTCAGCTAGTCTTAGCACTACTACTAAACACAAGCCAATATGCAGACCATAGTACTCTCTGAAGAGGTGGGTCTTCAGTATATCTTCATGTACAACCACAACTTTAATATTTAATATTATCTGTATGTATTTTAATAATACTGAGCGAATTCAATTAAAATGATTCTAATTTCCACAGGTGCCAAAAATCTTTGCACAGTATTATGTTCGTGTTAAAATTGAATGATCAATGGACCAATAGAAACGCTCCAATCATTTTAGGACGCCTTTCACTGAAAGTTAAGGCTTTTTCTTTCTATATTGGAGATATGACAGCATGACAGCGAGGATATGCTGACATTAGAGACAAAAAAAAAATCATAACCTTATCACTGAAGCCATCTCTGTAATGTAAATCAAATCTCTGCTGTCAAGCCAGTTCCTATACCAACAGAGAGCAAGAGGGCCAGGCTTTAGCAGATGCTGTGATCTATAGCTCATACCCGCCTATACCCGGTTTACCGGCCCATGATTTAAAGATTAACGAAAATGTGCAAGACTGAGTTTAGTGATCCTCGACCACCTACACACAGCTAAATAGCACTAGCTAAAAACTTACACACATACAAACATTTAAATACGCGTAAATACTGGCGTTGAAGCCGAGAAAACTAAGCCAGCTGCTGCGTTTTTTTTTTTATATAAACAGCTGATAGTGTTATCTATCTAGGTGGTGTTTGGTTGTCCGACGTTATGGACGGTAGCTAACTCTTGGTTTTAGAAGCTAGCAGCTAACGAGCTAACAAGCTAGTAAGAGCTGGGTAACGTAGCTAGCTAAACATACCGTACTGCAACTATCCGCAAACACTGACAATGGAGCTAGCTAACAAGCTAGCTAGCTAACGTAGCTACCAGCCTGGCTAGCTAGCTAGCTCGCTCGCTAATGCTCGGAATTCCAGGCGAGTAGCGAGCTAACGCCGCCACCCACGCTCGGGAGTCGGGGCGAGTTTAACAGAGCCAAACCCGCACAGCCCCGGTAAAAACCCGCCCGAAAACAGGGCCGGCAGCGGCGGCTGGGTTTGTAAAGCGGGCAGGTGTCCCTGAAGTTCGAGCTTACCGCCGTCCAGCTTCACAATCTGCGGGAGTCTGTAGGCACTGACCAGCCGATCCAGGGGCAGAGTGGTGGAGCTCCAGGTCACATCTTTTAAACTGTTGTACAGCATTGAACCCACGTCCATGGTGGCTCGCTCGCTAACACACGCGCCTCATACCCCGCCGCCACGTTCATCCGCAGCGAAGAGCGGCTGATTCATGGAGAAAGCGCTTCGTCGGACGCTCGTCTTCGTTCACTTAAAGGACGAGGCCATGGCAGCCCGACGGGTCTGTTTACACTCACAGGAAATGCCATGGCTCTCTCTGACCATAGAGATCTGGGAGCCGCTTCCTCCTTCTCCCAACGGCTCCGCGCGGTTGCCCGGGAAACCGTCGCCATGTTGTAGTGATGCGAGCCAAGATCGATTCGGTTTAACCGATTTTCTTTCCAGCTGGATGCGTTTAGTGACGGTTCTAAAAAAACCGGTTCAGAAAAGGAAAGCGAACTGAACCGGTTCGTATTAGTAAATGATAGTTATTTAGAGACATAAACCCTCGATTTAATAAGTCGTTCCCTCAACTATAAATTCTCAATTTATTTATGGTTTCATCAAGTTAACAGAGTCTCTCAATATAATAATTTGTTCTCTCAATTTAATAAATCTTTGCCTCAATTTCACAAGGAATTTTCAATTTAATAATCCCTTCTCTTATTATAATAATTCCCTCTCTCATTTTAATTTGTTCTCTCAATTTAATAAATTATTTTTTTATTAAGTTCAATCCATTCTCTCAAATTAATAAATCGTTTCCTCAATTTAACAGTGATTTCTTACTTTGATCAAATTTAATAATCCCTCCTCTCAATTTAATAAATGGTTCCATTAAGTTAACAATTCCTTCTCTTAATATAATACTCCACTCTCTCAATTTAATAAGTTGTTCTCTCAATTTATCAATAAATTCTCAATTTAATAAATGGTTCCATTAAGTTAACAATCCCTTCAGTCAATAAAATAATTTGTTCTCTCCATTTAATAAATCGTTTCCTCATTTTCACAAGGAATTCTCAATTAAATACATTTTCTCAATTTAATAATCCCTTCTCTCATTATAATATTTCACTCTTTCAATGTAATTTGTTCTATCAGTTTAATAAATTGTTTTCCTAAGTTAACAATCCATTATCTCAAATGAGTAAATAATTTCCTCAATTTAACAGTGATTTCTCTTTATAATAAATTGTTTGATCAATTTAATAAATGGTTCCATTAAGTTAACAATCCCTTCAGTCAATAAAATAATTTGTTCTCTCCATTTAATAAATCGTTTCCTCATTTTCACAAGGAATTCTCAATTAAATACATTTTCTCAATTTAATAATCCCTTCTCTCATTATAATATTTCACTCTTTCAATGTAATTTGTTCTATCAGTTTAATAAATTGTTTTCCTAAGTTAACAATCCATTATCTCAAATGAGTAAATAATTTCCTCAATTTAACAGTGATTTCTCTTTATAATAAATTGTTTGATCAATTTAATAAATGGTTCCATTAAGTTAACAATTCCTTCTCTTAATATAATACTTCACTCTACATTTACATTTATGGCATTTGGCTGACGCTCTTATCCAGAGCGACTTACAAGGTTACTCATATTACACAGGTGGACCAGTGTAGTGTTAGGAATCTTGCCCAAGGACTCTTATTGGTGTAGCGCAGCATAGTCACCCAGACTGGGAATCGAACCCCAGCCTCCCACATGGTGTGGTAGCTCAGTGGCAGGTAGTGGTGTTATCTGTTGCGCCACACCAACCAACCAGAGATTTAATAAGTTGTTCGATTTATCAATAAATTCTCAATTTAATAAATTGTTTTCTTAGGTTAACAATCCATTCTCTCAAATTAATAAATCATTTCCTTTTTGACAATGAAAAACACATTGTCATTTAAACAATGTTTAGAGATGGAGGTAATATATCTAAACATCACATAAAACTGAAAACTGAATTTATAAAATGTAATTAATAGAAATGTAAGGAAAAAAGTTAGGGCACAGCCCCGTTTATTACTACTTAAAGTGTCTAGAATTAGAATCAGGTAGTCCACATCAGCAGCAGATGATTAGAACTTCATTAGGGAGGTTATTTTGGAGGAGCCTGTTTTACATTTAGACTGTGCCCTATTCACTAGACCCTGCATGTGAAAAGCCACATCACCATATAGTTAACGTTGGTATGTGTGTGAGCTTGTGTGTGTTGCATAAACAGTCTGAACATCACTCATCCTCTGAGAAGATGCACACAAATTGGGTATGGGTATCCCATGCCTGTTTAGTGTACATTGGTTGTATATATTATATATGTACACTATGCATTGTGGGATTTTACAGTGCACTGAAAATTCAGCACTGCGTTTTTTAAAGTAGTGCACTATACAGCATACAAAATATACAAGTATACACTGTATCAGACACAGCATTAGATTGGTTTGCTCTTGATTGTTGAAGTAAGTGGTGAAGATCACTATGGCGAGATTCAAAGAGCTCTCTGAGGCCTTCAGAATGAAGGTTGTAGATCCATGTGAGTCTGGGAAGATCATTAAAAACAATCAACCGATCGACTTTCCAGAAAATCATTTACAAGTGGAGAACATTTAAAACAACCGCCAACATGACCAGATCAGGCCGCCCTAGCCCAAGAGCAGACCAGGCACGATGCATAAACAAGTCCTAAACTGTCATCACGGGACCTACAGGTAGCTTTTTCCACAGCTGATGTTAAATGCATGCATCTACTATCAGAAAGAGACTGCTCACGTTTGGACAGATCAATCTTGAGTCTTTTTTTTTTGACAGAAAGGGTTTCCATGCCATGTCCTGCTATGTCCTGACAGATTGGTCCCGTTTTTCTCTAGGTTAGTTTTTCCTGCACCAGCTGTTTTGTGGCATTCCCAGCAGTAAAATCCATTGCCTTTTCTGGACTCACAGGTACAGAGCCAGTAAATCTGCTGTAGGAAATAATGAGCAGCCAGCTCTGATTGAACAACTTCCTCTTTGACAGTGCGGGGCTGTTCCGAGCCGAGTTGGTTCTCATTAACTTGTAACGGGGAAGAGCCCTTTCAGTGAGATTTCACCAGCACTGGAGGGAACATGTCTTTTGTGAGCACTCTGCGGCAGTGGGATGAGGCGGTGGCATATGTGGAGAAAGGAGACGTGGCCAGTGCTCTCAGGACGTTTCTGGACATCGAGGAAAAGACTTCTAAAATCGCCTACAACATCGGCTGCCTCTATCTGAACGCTGATGACTTTGAGGCTGCTGAAAAGGTAAAGCCCAGACTGCTGGCCTTGTCAGAATAGTTATAGGTGATGTTATTAGATGGTTATGAGTGACCTCAGAATGTACGGTAGCATGAAAGCGGATGATACAGTATAGTTGTATGTACGTTCCTTCTAAAGATAGACTTCACTATAAAAAAGGAGAAGTAAAAGTTGTTTCTGGCTTTTAAGAGGAAACTCCATTCTCTCATTTTAAGGCATTTGACGGCAGTATCAGAAAAGATGAGCATCTGGCCGTTGCTTTTTTTCAAAGGGGAATTACATTCTACAAAAAAGAAAAGTAAGTGTGTGAGCCAATCAACCAATACCATGTTCATGTTCTGCAATTATAAGAGAATATGTAGGGGAGAGCAGAGTGAGACCTCATGCCTTTTTTGGGGGGGTTAGTGTCAAACATGGTAAATTTAGTCCAGACCACTAAGCAGAGCAGCAAATATCAGCATGATCACACTGACATATGAGGGGATGTGAAATTTTCCCAGTGTTTCTCTGGGGAGGTTTGGATGTAGCACTGTGTTAAAACCAAAACCAGTGCTTGAAGTGGAGCAAAAAAGCAGAAATCACTCCCCATTTTTACTGTACCATTATCATATTTCCCCCGGAAAATCGAACCGTAGGAGCCAGTAGACATGTTGAGAAAAAAAAGGACACTGGGTCACATGGATGCCCGCCCTGGTTAGGATGTTGGCCAGCGGCTTTAAGTAGGCCTATATTGTATGTATGTATTTGAATGCCAATAGAAAAAATACATAGTTGAAAAAAATAAATTAAGGTCAGCTGCTGGCTATAAGATAATAACAGTGCCAGTGTTCAGTGTTGGTTTCAACCCTGCAGAATTCACACAGTGCCCGAACTGTTCTAGCTAATTTCTGGCAAATATTAGATTGTGCCCTACTGTCTGGCAGCAGTAAAAAACCTGTGAAGGACTGTGTTAATTTGTGAATAGGAGTAAAACGTTTACCAGCTTGATGAGCTGGAGCACTTCTCTCCTTGAACCAGACAGAGCCACATGCTAGTTTCACAGAACCATGGCTCTGGTTTCACTGTTTGAGAGAAGTCCCACTCGTCCCTGAAATGAAGAGTCTGTAGGTTTGACAGTCTGCTGTTCCACCTTTTGTGGATGCATGTACTTGTAGACCAAGAGTGGCAGTGAGAAGGTGTAAAATCCTGGACATTTGACACATTTTATATGTCATATTTTATATGAAAAGTCTCTGTACGCAGGAAAACGCCCCCATAGACAGAAAAAGTGCCGGTACTGCGTACTGGTGAATACTAGCCCACTTCAAGCACAGGTGAAAACCTTCTTTACTTCACTTACCCTACCTTGGCTAGCCCTTGAATCTGGAGAATGATCTGCTTTAAAACTACATGACATTTTTGCCTGTGTTAGGTTGTGCCATGCTCTGCCCTACCTTGTGAAACTTGGGAATGTGATGTAATGTTGCCATGTCCACAGCATTGCACTAAGAGGAAACATGTTGTGAAATGGTTCCTTGTATCAGCAGGGCTTGCACTGCAGACTGAAATTAAAAGTCAAATTTAAATATAACTCCTTACAGATTTGAGGAGTCGCTTCTGGACTTTCAGCAAGCCTTTAAGGAGCTAAGAGGAAATCAGCTCATAGACTACAAACCTCTCGGCCTGAGGTACAAACTTTATGCTTGTGAGGTAAGAGCCTTAACTGTAGAGATTTATTTGCCAACCATATGGTTTTAAAGAGCAAACTGATGTGTGGGGCATGTTGGCATTTAGCTCTGTCACCTGATGATATACCCACATATGGATGCCCACCAGGGGCAGTAATGGGACCAGGTGGGGTGAAACATGGGCCCCATCTGGATTGTACACTGCACATGGGGCCTAGAGGGCTGTAATGATAGAGCCCATTTGAGAAGCCCAACTGGGTCCCAATACAAACGTGGCCCACACCCATACAAGGCCTGTGCTAAGCTGTGTGGGGTAAATAAATACACAGCAGCATATTATAATGACTGTCTGTTATCTCCAAGTCACAATGTACACTGCTCAGCCACAACATTAAAACCACTTACTTAATATTGTGTAGATTTCCTCCATACCAGCAAAACAGCTCTGAGGGATTCTCTTCTGTGGGATTAGACCGGACAGGCTAGCCTTCTTTCCCCAAAAATATCAGTGAGTTTTGTGAGCCCATGACTCACTGTTGCTGGTTCACTGGTTATCCATCATTAGAGCACTTTTGGTAGGTACTGACCACTGCACACCGGGAACACCCTACAAGACATGCCTGATGTTTTGGACCTAGTCGCCCAGCCATCACAATTTGGCCCTTGCCAAAGTCACTGAGATTCTTATGCTCCCCCATTTTTCATAGTACTGACTTGCTACCTAATCCATGACAGGTGACAGAAGAAACAAGGATGATCAATGCTATTCACTGTATTTCACATCACATCAGTGGTTTAATGTTATGGCTAATTGGTGTAAACATTATTTGCTCTTTAGTGAGCCATAATTGCCTTTGGCTTAGCCTATCTTAGCTAATTCTGATCACGCATCCCTAGTCTAATAACTAGTTACCTACTGAGGAGGTTGAGGTCCTTTGGGGTGCAGGGAGCACTCCTAAGGACTTTCTTCGACACAGTGGTGGCATCTGCCATCATTTATGGAGTGGTCTGCTGGGGCAGTAGCATCTTGACGGCAGACAAAAAGAGACTGAATAAACTCATAAAGAAGGCCGACTCTGTCCTGGGGTGCTTCTTAGACCCAGTGCAGGTGGTGGGAGACAGGAGGATGACAGCCAAGCTGGCATCCATGCTGGAGAACAGCTCCCACCCCATGCATGAGACTCTGGCAGCACTGGGCAGCTCCTTTAATGACGGGCTGCTTCACCCCAAGTGGGTATCGCAGGTTCTTCCTTCCTGCTGCTGTCAGACTCCACAACCAGCACTGCTCACAGCGGACCACATACACACACACTTAACTACACACACATGTGCAATTAAGAGTCATTTGCAATTACCTGTAAATAACCTGTAAATAATATTGTTATTGCTTTTTTACTTCTGTTATTTATTTTGTGTATATATTGTCTTTTATAATAATGCGTTTACTTGAAGTAACCTCAGAAAGGACAGTTTTAGATCATAGTGTTCAAATGCGTTTGCATGTCTAGGTGCTGCACAATATTGGGCTTGTCCATTCAAAGCTGGGGAAATGGGAGAAGGCCCAAGAAAACCTGTTTAAAGCCATCAACCTTCGCACTGAAGCCAAATTCAGCCACATTGACCAGGCTCTGGAGTCCATTCTGGTTAGTTCACCCTCTGTTCATCTAAATAACATATTTTGCTGCTTATTGTTTAGTATAAGGTGAAGCAGACAAGTTGACGTGGACTTCTTAGACTTGAGCAGAAGTGGGCAGAAGTGCTCTGTATGAGGAACATGAGGGTCACATTGCATCACTGGTTCTGGTTAGATACTGAGGGGAAGGCTATGTGGGCTGGAGTTACTAAGAGACGTTCACATGATCATGACATTTATTCCTACAGAAGTGACCAAATGCTATTTCTAGCTTTTTAGTTTCAACATTAAAGAGAATAAAAAATTAAAGACGCTTCCAAATGTTCTGAATATCAGTTATATTCCATAGTATTTCATGTGTGTTATTGTTCTGAGATGCAGTGTCTAGGCTTGTACATCATCAATTTGCGCAATATGCATTCCTGTGACTGCCTTTTTGTATATGTGCAGAAGCAGAAGCTCTTTTCTCTGGTGGTGATCAAGCCAGGCCTCCTGTTCAAACCCAATAAGCACTATGTGGCAGAGCTTGAGAAGAAGGACTATCTAGGAAAGGCCAAGGTACCCAAATAAATCATACACCATCATACACCATTTTAGAGGTTATTATTATTAATACAGCCTGGCCTGGATGACCACAGTGGTGTTGTTGTTGTTTTTTTTACTGTAGTGTCATTGACATGCGCTGTGTTGAAACTGTATGGATGTTCTGCCCTCAGGTTCTGTCTTCTGTTGTTCCAGCTGATAGTTTCTCTGGGTTTGCCCCTCTGCAGCCTCAAGTGAGTCAAGACATGCATTTGTATTCTGGTCCTCTGTCTTCAGGTCTAAATGAAAGGTCTTAGGAGAACCTTTGTTTGGTAAGACAGATACGCAGATGCTGACATTCTCACTATGTTACAACATCACAATGTGGAATAAAAAATCCCTATACTGCTACGATGTGGTTTATAAGAGGGATCCATTTAGTGTGGTCTTTTACTCTGTGCTTTTACATTTTGTCATTTACCAGAAAGCACAATGTCAACACCAGTACACAAAACTACGAGACTGGCTTATAGTGCTCCCCCCACAGTTTGGTTTGTGTTTTTTTCCCTCTTTCCCTCAAGGTAGCTTGGAAAATTGGTAAACAGGATTTAAATATGAGAATCCACATAATATTTCTGCATAATTCAGTCTTTGAGATGAAAGTAACATCACTTAAAGTGGTTTGGTGTAAAATGTACTGACTCTGATTTCTTTACAGTGTTGGTAACAGGAACCAAGGCTTGTATAGTCGTATATAGTCATTTCGCTGTAGATGAACCCACCAGTAAGCCTAAACATGTCTTCTGAGTGTTTATACTGTATGTAATGTTGATAATAGTCAATTATGAATTATTGTAAAACAAAAGCTGAGGCATCTGATACAGTGCCTATAAGAATGTTTTCCCCTTTAGTGCTTTTATAAATGGAATTATTGTCAGTATAATTTGTCTTGGTGTCCTCCCTCACTAGCCTCCTTCTTGCATGG
This sequence comes from Salminus brasiliensis, assembly GCF_030463535.1. Taxonomy (NCBI): domain Eukaryota; kingdom Metazoa; phylum Chordata; class Actinopteri; order Characiformes; family Bryconidae; genus Salminus; species Salminus brasiliensis. Next base: position 26,777,568 of record NC_132886.1, read on the forward strand.
TTCGTCAGTTTGTGAGGTCAGTCTGCTCTAGGCAGGTTTACACATGTGCCATATTTAATCTTTTTTTAATTTTTTTTATATATGATGGATCTAATTGACTCCAGGGAATGTTCAGTATATTCATCCTCTGATGTATACTTTTCAGTAAATCTTTTCTCAGGGTTACGTGGGTGTCCTTTGGTCTTCAGGGTGTATTTGTAGCCAGGATTACTGATCAACCGTTTACTGGACCTTCCAGACAGGTGTCTTTATACTACTATCATTAGAGACACATCTCTATTTCACTAACTGTGAGACTACTAGCACCAACTCTCTGGACCTCTGTTGAATTAGGTCAGTCACTTTTAAAGGGGTGAATATTTGTCACTTTATTTAGTTGACTTTACTTTGCAGAAATTCACTTTTATTGACATTAAATAGATTTTTTTTAGTAAATTCTTGACAAATATGCCTATTTACTGACAGTTAAATGGGAAAATATTCAAGGGAGTGAATACTTTTTATAGGCACTGCAGCATCATTCTGCATACTATTCTGTGTGACTTTAAGTGATGTAGGTTTTAGAGATATTAACCTCTACTAGATGGCTGGTTCCTTTTTCCACCACTGTGGACAAGTCTGCCTCTTCTTTAGAACCAAGTAAGCAAACCAAACCACTATGAATAATTTGATTCTCCACCAAGTAATTACGCAAACCTGCAAAAATTACGCAAAATTACTGCCCAATTCCCACATTGCAAAGTAAAAAGAAGCCTTACTGGATGATATAAACAGAAAAATGATGAATTGACTAAATAATAATCACTATTAAGTACAACCACAGCACTGATACAAGCTGTGCACTCATTTTCATCATTCCAACATTACACTAATAACATCTGAGGCGACATGTACCATTATTTCACTGAACTTTAAAAGTATTGAGCAGTAAGTGTGTATCTTTAAAGCTCCTCTAACCTTCAACCTAGTTGAAATGTTCGAAAACACTGCTGACTAGTGTTTGTTAGTGTTGTACTGTTAGCATGGTTAACATGCCAGATTGAATGAATCCCTTAGGTTTAAAGAAAACGTTAACCATACAACACATGCTGATATTGCTAACAATGCACACATGCTACTTAGCATGATGTCATTTGAGTAAAACTGGCTGAATTTTTAAACATGGACCTAAAACAGCTATTTGGAGCTCAGCTTATGAATTTAATCAATATTGCTGCATATCTACAATAATTTAAATAACCCACTAGACCAGGTTTCCAGCTGATGTATACCTGTGAGCCTCCACTCACTTCACCCTTGATGTACTTTGGTGGCCATGAACGTTTGACAACTCACTTTCCTTTGAACAGGTTGAAGATGTACCAGCTACACCTAAGGCTCCCGAGGTACTGAGGTAATGTACTGTACGGCTGTTCTTAGTCTAAAGCACATATGTTTGGGGCGTTATTTATAGCCTCTGCGCTTTGTGTAATCTGCAGGGCACTCGAAGGTGAGCCACACACTGTTCTGTACGAGTTCATTCCGGAGACCAAAGAGGAGTTAGCCGTGTTGCCAGGCAACATTGTTTTTGTTCTACAGAGAGGGGCCGACAACTGGGCATCTGTCATCTTCAATGAAAGGGTGTGTGTTGTGTATGTGTGTTGTCTATGTGTAAGCCATGTTGTTCCCAGAATACATAATTTTTACTGTTTGGAGGAATTTCTTTTGTAATGTTATGCGCATTATATATGACACTGGTTACTGGTTATTGGCTTTGATTTGGCCATGTCTGTGTCCTAAAGCAGATTTGTGTTACATTTGCATTTACACTGAAGGCATTTAGCAGACGCTATATAGTTATATAGTTTAATAGTTTGTATAGACTAGGATCCAAATATACCTCTAAGCTTAGATGCTACTAACTACAAATGTCAGCAAGGAGACCATAGTACTTGGCACTACACTTCACCCAAGTCTTCTCTGAAGAGGTGGGTCTTCAGTCTGTGTTTGAAGACAGTCAGAGGGAGTTCGTCCCACCACTTCGGTGCAAGGACAGAAAAAAGCCTGGACACTTGTCTTCAGTGAATCTTAAAAGATGGTGGGTCGAGCCGAGCCGTACTTGAAGCTCGAAGTTCTCTTGGTACTGATCGGCCTTTGACCATTACCATCAAGTACGGAGGGGGCTGGTCTATTCTTAGCTTTGTCAGCCAGCGTTTGAATCTGATGCATAGAATGGCTGAACTTAGAAATAGCTTTTTAGAGCATAAAGGGACATTTTGAATTGCAGTCGTCTTTAGTATGATTTCCACCATCTCACCAAAAGTGTTTTTGAGCCCAGCACTTTACCAGCTTTCACTCTCACAGCCTCAATCCCGTGAAGTAAATCTCCTTAGAATTCCTGTCCATTTTAGTCCACCTTTTCCACTGCACCTGCAACTGTCCAAGCTGTTTTAGGTTGGTGTGGTGATTTCAACCACATATAGGTTTTTGGACCCATGCGTCCTACAGTGGCCATCCTAAAAAAAAAGGGGGTGTTCTTCTATGAAAGGAAGCATAAAGTCAGAGAAGGAGTGGGTAAAATGGACAGGACTCTTAGGTACTTGTTGTCAGGTAACTTTACCTGACAAGATCGATGTTGTCTTTAAAACAAGGGGTTGTGTAATCAAGTAAACTGGTTGGTGTAGTGCAGTGGATAACAACACTGCCCTCCTTGTGTCCTTGGGCAAGACTCCTAACATTACATTAACCTCCCTGTGTAATATGATTCAAATGTACGTCACTCTGGTTAAGAGCGTCAGACTGATGCCATAAATGTAACGCTACTTGAATGATTCTCAGAATACTCAAGTGTGGACTCTATAGTGATCTATTAGTGTGTGTGAATGGAAATTGAGCACAAATAATCTTGTTCTTGGGTTGCTGTCTTTATTTCCAGAGAGGACTAGTTCCATATAATTTCCTGGAACCATTGGATATTACAGTGGCATCAAGGGTTATGCTGGTAAGAGTCCTTTTTCAAGGTGTATTATTATCCAAAAGCCAAGAAAGAAGTCATTTCCAGCCGTTCCCTAAATGAGCTTTTTACTGTTTAACCCCCCCCCCCCAAATCTCTCAAAAATCTACCCAACTATTCCTCTCCTCTGTAGGTTACTCCAACCGACATTAATGAAGCCATACCTGCCCCGCCAAGAAGAGAAGCACCCAGTAAACCTGTAAGTAAAGCAGGATTAGGTGTCAACACGTTTAGAAGCAAGTGACATGTTTTGATTTTTAGAAAATTTGAGCATTTGAGCATTGAGCCAAATTAGTACTACTGATACACAATTAACCTGAACCACCGCTGTGGTGGATAATTACCAACAATGGTCTGAAGAGGGTTGAATCAAAAGCCAGGAGCAGGGTGTTGGGAACCCAAGGGTCCTCAAGGTTTAAGGGCAATGAAGGCCATGCCATCTAGGCACAACCGACAGAAAGGCTACTGTGGCACAAGTCAGAAATGAATAATAATAATTACCCTAGAAAACGCAGTGCATCACATCCTGCTGTATAGCTGCATGCAGACAGTCAGAGTGCCCATGCTAACCCCTGTCCACTGTCAAAAGTGTCTACACCGAGCACCCACACACATTTGCACTGGGCCTGATAGCAATGAAAGAAAGTTGACTGGTCTGATGAATCCTGTTTTCTGTTAGCTACATCACTTAAATGACCAGGGTGATGCACTGCATCTGCATCAGAGCTGCGGCGGCTTCACCTCTTAACAGGAGTTAAAGGATCTGCTGCCAACATCTTGGCGTCCGATACCACAGGGCACCTTCATAGGTCTTGTAGAGTGAGCTGTTTTTGAGGCACACCATCATGTTAGGCAGGTCACTGGCGTATAGGAGTAAATTCTGTGACTTACTCAGTAAAAAATAAATAAATGACTGAATCTTGAGAATGACTGTCATCCACATTTGCAATTGCTGTGGAAATGCACGAAGATCACAACAAGCATGTTCTTATATCAGCGTTACAATTTACAACAGTAACATCCATTGTTTTTCCTGTAGATTGTTGGGACTGGAGCTTCTTCTGGGTGCATTGTGAAAGTGCATTTCGTGTTTACAATAGCGATCTTCATTACACCGGGACACCCATATCAAAGCATGCTCCAGAAGATCAGCGCCAAACTCAAGTTACCTGCATCTGCGCTTACTCTGAGGTAACACCACCCATTACTACTGTCTCCACACGTGAAAGTCTCAGTTATTATGTGCAAGACGAGTGAGATGGAAATTTCCTTTAGTTTTAAAGTGAATTAGCTGAATAGTTGTTCTAATGTCTCTGCTAGCTATGTAAAGCCTGGTTCTGAGAAGAGAGAGACTGTTGACGAGTCAGAGATGGAGTTGTTGTGGAGCTGTGTGAAGAACAATCGCCTGACGCTGTGGTGCTCATCTACTGAGGTAATCCAAATGTACCTACTGAAGGAGTAGTACCACTACCAGAGGCCAACTATGAGGCCATACATTACTACAGTCTAACCATTAGGTCATGCATTTCCTCTGTAAGGAAATTACACTTTTAAGGGACGCTGTGCTGTCCATGTTTTCTGTAGTGATTGGATGCACCAGTAGAGGGAATGCATTGATGTCACGCTCCCATTGAAACACGCATCCAATTATTATCCACTCAAGTTAAAGGCAGTTGGACTCATTGAATTACCATGGAATCAATGGTCCATGGACTTCAATCTGTAGCCAGGAACGTCCAGCGTCCATGCCCCCCCCCCATCTTTTCAGACAGTGACTGCACCACGTTTCAGTATGTGGATTCCAGAATTGCAGCAATCCATTAGTTTCTCTTCTCTTTAGCTTTCAGCAGTCTGTAAAAGGAGAGCTCCGAATTCTTGCTGAAGCTGTTTGTACAGACCTTTCTTGTTTTGTGTTTTACCGGCATTTACACTAAAGACTAATGCTGCTCAGTTGGCCATTTAGTAGGCAAGGCCTCAGTAACTCCCGTCACCTTTGACTTCACATAACAACATACAACATACAACAACATAACTTCTATAACAAATTTACAAATGATGTAAATATATAAGTACAGATATGGTATTATAAACTACCCACTGCTTTTTGTGTAGATCACTCTTTCTCCATCTTTGTTCTAGGATAAAAGTGTAACTCTGAAGAAAATGGTGGCTCTGTACGCTTATGAGGCCTCCACACCAGAAGATCTGGAGTTCAGTCAAGGTGATGTCATCACCATCCTCTCGAACGGTAAGAACCACAGCTAAATGTTTACAGTGCTGTAGATCAGAAACTCAAACAGATAATTTCCACAGTGATTCTGATTTAATGATGCTTTTGTTTTTTCACTTCAGTCAATGAAGAGTGGCTGGAAGGGGAGTGCAATGGAAAGATCGGGATATTTCCCTCCTCTTTTGTTACAGATCAGTAGGCTGAGCCATGGCTGAATACCATCACAAATGAAAACACTGTAATTTAAGCAAAAGTGCATGGTTGTCACATCAGTGGGCTTAATTCAGCCTGAATGGGCTCGACTGTGTAAATGTGTGATACTTTTAACTATTTACTAGATTCATGGAATACATTTTCAAGTAATTGTATAAATTAAAACCTGTACGTCTTCATTATGTCATTATGCTGCAAATAAACTTCTTTTAAGGATACTTGGAGACTGTAAGTATCAAGGATGGTCTGTAAACTAGCTGAAGAATTCCCTTGATAATAGAATAATAATTTCCTGCCTACTAGAACATGGTGACCACCAAAAATCAGATCAGGCAAAAGTTATAAGACTTCAATTAAAGATGATCACATCATATGATGGATATTGGACAGTACAGTAACACACTGAGCAACTGCATGGTTTATTACAAAGAGAAGTACTGCAGTGTGTGAACCTGAATAACAGAATGAACGACATCTGTGGAACTACTGAGGCTTTTTGTCTGGTCCAACTCATCAAAACCTCAGAAGAACTAAATATAGTATATAGTGATGTAATACTTTTGCTGAATCCTCCCACCCCATAAAGGGGAAACATAGAAATCTGACCTTTAAATCACATTTAGTGAATCATTCAGCTGATTTTTCAACATTTCGGCCCAACTTCCTCATCAAAATGTAAAAAAGTCATTCAGTGTGGTTTGGTGTGAAATGCTCTGTTCAACAGAAACGTACTGAGTCAGAACTGGTCACAGCGATTCGGACGTCTGCGTTTTATGTCTCTAAAGGCTACAGAAAACCATGACATGATATTCTGTGTATTCTGTCTGATGCCTGATATACGATACAGATATGATACAGTGTATTTATTTTTTAAAGCTAGCAAAGAAATCATTTATTGAGCATTTTAGGTTCCTTATGTATGAACTGTTCTTCATATAAATAGGATATATATTTTTGTGACCTAAATTTTGTTACAAAAAACGTATTCTAAGTATTGATTATTATAAAATCCCATATTTTTATCACTAAGCCCTACAACAACATAGCAAATACTTTAGTAATTATTCCTTTCCATTAAGAACAGCTTGAAGAACAGCTCAAAGAACCATAACAGCTCTTGCTGCTTCCTTTGTTTTACACAAATAGACATTGTAGGACAGTAATATGGTCACACTGGTGATGTATGACTGTGATGATAAATACAGTCATCAGGAAGAAAGTTGAAAGCATGTTTTTCCCAACAGAAGAGAAAAGAAGAAGTGCAACTAAGGGGAGAAAGGGTTTCTAAGGTCTCTTTAAAAAATACATGCGCTCACCCTTCAAGGTTTTGTTTTTCAGCTTTCAGTTGAGTTCTTGAATAGATTAGGTTCATCCTTACTGGTGGCAGGTCAGTCCAATCACTGTATATTATGATGTACTTGCTTACTTGCCCCCCTGCTCTCCAAATACTTGTTGTGGTTGACATCCATGTCCTTTAGAGCTTTTCTATACAGACACATCCAAAGCTAACACCACAACTCTACCCTTCAGCCACAGGACACACACAGCAGTTCCAAGTCTTACTGCCCTTAACATTTTACAGCCGGTTCCAGTGCACTGTAACCTCGTGACACAGAACCACATGACCATTACATAGCATGACACAGTATGGAGCTGCAGACAGCGTCTCATTTCCTTTTGGACTCCAAAACTGAAGCCTGCTGAGCACTGTGCTGTGTTCCGCTGTGGTGTGGTGCGGTCAGGTGCAGCAGTCTTTACTGTCCGTACCCTCCTCTTCATAAGCAATAGCAATACCTCGTCTACCCTCAACAGCTTTCACCACCGGGGTTTCTCCAAGCTTGGGCTCCAAGCCCTGCCAGCTACGGCCTGCGAGAAAGGACGCTGCAGAGAAAGAGCACACATCTATTAAATCAGCATGAGATGGGCACTGGGTGGCTAGATCATCCCAGGCCATAAAAAGCTTTAGTTAAAATGTTGGCTAATGGCATTCATTTCTAATAACTAGTGAAAGCAGATTTTTGGTCAAGCAATCTATTAAACAGAACTGATCTGAACAGATTCCAGAGCGCTCTACCTGCAGTATTTGTGTTGGCCACAGTCAGAGTCTGATTCCTGATGACAAGTGATGACGCTGATGAAGCGCTCGCCAGCTCAGAGGAGGAACGTAAACAGGAAGAACGAAGGGCTCCAGTGATCAGCGACACATCTGTCGAGTCCTCTTCATTAGTGGACTCATCTGGCTCGGGGAAGTGCACATGACTGCTCCCTCCTGTTACAAGTAATTCAAATTAAGCTGCTTCCTGAGCCCATAATCACACACGTGCGCATACATGCATGCAGGCAGGCAGGCACACAGACGCAGAGGCTTATGCAAACTTCCGGGCACCGCTGGTCAAAAGACATGTAGCAAATTTTCTATGTGAAAAAACATACTATATGGACAAAAGTATTAGGACATCTGCTCATTTATTGTTGCTTCCAAAATCAAGGGTATTTAAAAAAAAAAAAAAAAAGTTTACCCTGCTTTTGCTAGAGTAACTTCCTCTACTGATTTCTTAGCAGTGCTTTCAAGATTTGATTGCATTCAGCAGCAGGAGCTTTAGTGAGGTCAGGATGTTGGATGATCCCCACCCCACCACATCCCATAAGTATTGCACCATTCATCATTCCAGAGAACACAGTTCCACATCTGGGGGGCTTTATACCCTTCTAGTCCATGTCTGGCATTAGGCATGGTGCCAAATAGGTTCATGTTTATCTGCTTCAGAGACTCGAATTCTATTGGCAGTACTTCTCTTCAGGCACTTGGTTTGGTAATTTTTATCATTAATGTTTAAATATTTCTGACCAGAGGAGAATGGGTCCCCCTTGTGAGTCTTGGTTCTTCCCAAGGTTTCTTCCTCCAGCTCTGAGGGAGTTTTTCCTTGCCACTGTCGCTGTTGGCTTGCTTACTGGGGGTCTTCGATCCATCATGTCTTACGTTATTTTCTTCTTTCTTCTTTGTCTCTGTCTTTTATTAATCACTATTTATGTAAAGCTGCTTTGTGATGACAACAGTTGTAAAAAGCGCTATACAAATAAATCTGACTTGACTAGACAAGCTGTGTGTGTGCATTTCGGAGTCACATCAGTGCCAGCAATGGGTGAAACATTTTACACTTCTTATTTATATTCTGAATTGAACATATTGCAGAAAAATAGTGTGACAACAGCGGCTGTAGTAAAGAAGCTTTGTTCTTAATGACCTGAGAAGCCTGTGTGTACATGTACTATACACTCGGGTCAGGATAACCTGTACATGTACAATCAGACCAGTAGCAGAGGGGGCCTGCTCCACTTCACTGCATGTACAAGCATGCAGGCATTTGTATGATGACGCAGAGAACAGCTGTCCTTGATACTACTGTCTTAGACAAGTGATAAGACCAAGAAAACAACTATGCAATACTGGCAATGAGGACCAGGGGTAAAACTATACTCTCAGCCCATGATTACTGGATTCCTGATTCAATATTCTCATGTGATTTGAAACTAAAACTGACCGAAGAGGGAAGGGGGGGTTAATCAGGTATATAATGGGAATATGAATCCATTGTTTAAAATGAACAGATGTGTGGCTGAAGAGATATTTAGAAATGCTGCTAGAGACAGAGGCAAAAATCTGTCACCCGTAATTTTGGCCCCCCAAAATATCTGGGGGCCCAAACTGTAGGTGTAAGCTAGGCTGTGTTTAACTAGTATGCAATACACATGCATATGGATGGACACATGTCTCAGGATGGCTGCATTTTTTGCAGTTTTAAGCCTGTGCTGTTTAATAATAATAATAATAATAATAATACATATATATATATATATATATATCCTACTAATGAAGGTATTCAGCTACTTTAAGTTGCATCCATTGCTGACACTTGTGTGCAAAAGTGAAGACACAGCTTGTCTAGTCCCTGTAGCGAAGTAGTGCCAATAGAATCAGACTCATATGAACATGAACCTATTGGCACCATGCCTCCTAATTCCAGGAACTGCTGTCACTGGAATGATGGTTGGTTCTCCATGCAATACTTTTGGAATGAGCTGGGGAGTTTATGGAGGAGTTGGGGTGGTGATCATCCAACATCCTGAACTGACTAATCCTCTTGTTGCTGAATGCAATCAAATCCTCACAGCAAGGCTCCAAAATCTAGTACCAAGCCTTGATTTTAAAAGATTGAGCAGACGGCCCAATACTTCTGTCCACACACACAAAAAAATGTACACAAATACCTGTTTGGAAATGTGCTTTAAACGTTTAAACATCGGCCATAAAATGAACATACCAGACGAATAGGTGAAGCAAGGTGAAGCAAAAGGAAGGCTATCCAGTCAATAGGGAAGTACGTACCAGGAAGCAGGTCTCGGAAGTCTGTGACGTATTCTCCGCTCCACTCACGATGCTTATTGCAGGCCACTTCCATCTCAAAGGGCGTCACCACAGGCCTGTAGAACTCACTTGAATCCAGCAGTGAGTTCTCCGGACAAGCCACCAACACATACACATCGATCTCCAAGAAGTTAGCCAGCTTGGCTACGTTGATCTTGCCCATCGCAAACATGTAGCTTTTCTTGCCAGCTTTCCGAATGCTCTCCTTCAGCTGATCAATGACGGCCAGATAGTTCGCCACACCCAGCGTGCCCACTAAGATTCCCACCACACTGGCATCCTTTGCCCTCTCAATGGCGTAGTAGCGCTTCATCAGTGCTTTGTTGATATTAATGGATTCGGCTCGGCCTGTGGACACCTCAGGGTCGAATGAACTGAAGGCGCAGCGGTTCCAGGTCATCATAAAGTTCGTAAGAGTGAGACCCTCACGGCCAATGTAGAACATGCTGTAGTCCTCCACGCCCTTTCCCTCTTTTAAACTAAACTGTCTGCCGAATTTACGAATGACCCCGTCGTCCAGACGGTCTAAGTTATCGTCATCTGGGGGAAGGCCGTAGACTTGTTCTTGACAATCAGAATGATCTGGTCTCAGAACAGAGAACACAGTGTTGGGATAGGAGGCACCCAAGATCTTTCTGAAGTCATCTGAGGAAAGAGAAGATCATTTATTACTAATTTTATCCCATTTTCTACCAAACTTGGAAGACCAATTACCCAATTTCTGTTCATGTGAACTCTTTTAACAGCAATGGGTTAAGACTATCACATGTCTCCTCAGACACATATGAAGCCAGTCACTGCTTCTTTTTGAACTGATGCATTGCAGGATTGCTAGGTAGCTAGCGTGCTCAGGTCTTACACAATAGCTAACAGATAGTCAGCCTGTGCTGACCAACACCACACTAGAAGTAATGTGGGAAGGAAGGACCATTAACCCACTCCTGACAAGGGCAAGGCCAACTGTGCTCTCTCAGACTCCGGCTGCTGATGGCATCTATTGTTTGTCAGTTAAACAGATCTGGCTTTACTCACTCCAATACTTATCAGGGAATTGAGATATGGCCATAATATAACATCACACTAGGTCAAAAGACATTTTCAGAATATAATAAAGAATATCACTATTTCATTTTCATTTAGTTTAATAATTTGGAGCAGACAAAAAAGCCTGTACTGTGGTGTAATTTATGCCAATAAATAATCAAGATATTTTCACATTGCCCATACACTATAAGAAACAGCGTGAAGCAAATTGATTAGATCAGAAGTGCCCAATCCTGGTAGTGGAGACCGTGGAGAGCTAAGACACCACACCACCACACCTGTACACATATCCAAACGTCTCTGAAGGCCCTTAATTACCTGGATGTAGCATATTACATTGATCAGCTATAACATCAACACCACCTGCAGCTGCACCTAATACTGAGTAAGTCCCCTCTGACCATTCGAGACAGACCTCGGAAGGTTTCCTGTGGATAGATCACCATAGATCACCCATAAAAGGATTGGACATTCCTAATCATGATAAACAAAAGCAACATCTGACAGTGCTGGACTTGTAGCACTGTTAAGTGCCATGTGGAGTTGAACTACTAGCAAAAAAAAAAAAAAAAACATATTTAAAAGCACGTACAATAAGAATAAACTGGCATTCAAAAGCCCAATGTACCTCATTTAGAGCAAACAGTGTTTCATAGCGATGAAACCCATATGGGGCAGTTTTAGCAGCCAATTCATCCTATTTAATAAATAAATCTAGCATCTTCTCCAGGAAGATCTAAACCTCCCCTCAACCCAAATCACAGTCTTATGTGAGTATGTCCTCTGTGCTTCTATGCCTTGTTGCCCTCTGGTGGTTGTTTCTTAAGTAGCATAAAACATTTGGTGGACACAGTTGATGTACATGATTTTCAAGTTTCCTGACAAAACACAATTGCAAAAAAAAAAAAAAAAAAAAAAAAAAAAAAAGTGAGGGAAATGACTTTTCGCCACTCTTTGTTTGGATGTTTCCCCCCAAGCAGCAGTAGCAATCACAGGGGCATTACCACTAAATTAAGTGTAAAACACAGGAGTTCTTTGTGCTATTAAAAAGAACAAGCAGTCCTGTCAGTCCATTCACTGACTAGTTAACACAGACCCTCTCAAACCACAGTCCATAAGTAAGGCCATAAGTTGTGTTACTTGAAGTAAGCTTTGTTTTGAGAGTAAACTGTACAGAAGTTCTATTTACAGTTTCTAAAGTAGGGGACAGGAAGTAACTGGGCAACTGTGTTTTTTTTTTCAGTTTGGCAGCTGTGCATCTTTACATATTTTCTTAATACACATAAGCACAAATATCCTCAGGTTTTACTTGTTCGTCATGCAGAGCCCAGAAATCTTTCACATTAACTTATTTCTATATAAGAAATATTTAATACAATTAAATATAATAAGGAAATAAAGATTTCATATCATTTCTGTCTATAAGCTGAAGTGCAGTTGGGTCATGCAGCAGGACAATGATCCAAAGCACATAAGCATCTACCTTAAACCCTACAAAAATATTCCAAACTTCATTACAAAAAGAGTTTTGTTTAGTTTTTTAGGGGTCTTTTTGCTGCTAAAGATGCAGTAACCAGCTACTAAGAACGCAATCACATTTCCACACAGGATTGTCATACTGAATATCTTTTCTTAATGAATAACAAACACTTTTACTCTTTTTTGGTTGTAGGTTAAGATATGATGCAATTTACGGTAATGTTTGTAAATTGAGGAAGTCAGACGAAGGGGCAAACAATCTTTTATAGCACAGTACATTGCAACTTGTGTTCCTTTGGCTTGCCCAGCTTTTCCATGACGTACTGCTAAGCTAGCTCTGTTCACTAATTTTTTTTTTAAAGTTTATTTATTATTTTCTTCTCTCTGTAAAAATTAAAAAGTTAAAGGTTTTGTTTATAAGTAAAATGTGTTATAGGTCAAGTATAGGCAAACAGTTTATTTACTACAGGTTCGTAAGAACATAGCTAATAAGGTAAAAGTCTGAAATGTTAGAGCAAATGTTTATATAGAATATGATATATTATATGTAAGAACATATTTATATATAAGTTCAAGTAGAGCTGGGAAATATGACAATATTTTATTGTATCAAGATCAATTTTGTTATCATGATACACAACAATGTGTTGTCAATATGTTGTCTAAACATATTGAAGGTATTGTTAGTGTTCAGCTGATTAACTGCAGGTTTTATTAGAAACAGTATAATTAGAGACTGATTTATTAGATGAAGTACAGCAGATGTTAAAAAATCACTGCATTCAGTCTGGGAGAGTATCTGAAAAGTAGTTTATAAGAATCTATTGCTACTGATGTATTGAATATATTAGTCTGTGATCACAAATATTGTGATAAATTATGTGTACCGTGAAAAATGTCTTTAAATATAATGATGAAGTATTTTTACCAGATCGCCTAGACCTAACAATTTGTAGGTCATATGAGCTGATACACCTGAAATGTTGTGAAGGTGGTAGTACGAAGACTGAGACCTCACCTATAGCATGTGAGTAGGTGACGTTGTATAACACGACCACATAGCTGTCACTGTCGGGGTAGAGTTCTCTGAAGGTTTCAGCACACTTCTGGACGTTGATGGGTCTTTTGCCGAACACATACATGAGAGGCAGCCTCCTGGAAGGACTAAGACACGATCGTCCATAGTGCACGATGCAGTCTGCCCCAACATGCTCCGCAGCTACTTCATCCACACAACAGCTGTGAAAGAGAACCATAACCCACTTTATTCACTGTCCAGTTCTACTAATCAAGCGGTCTAGTAGTCCACGTAAAAGCTAAGAAAAGCTTAACTGTAGAAGCAGTTCTTACCTGCCATAAGAAGTGTCTCCTAAAATGTAAGTCTTTACTTCGGTTCCCTTCTCGATTGCTGCAGAGACGGCTACAGAATCAACCAGGAGTTCATCTGGAAACTGCAAAGCTACCTGTGTAGAAAACAGACAGCAGTGAATGGAAAAAAGGTCTGACAGCTAGTTTTGATGACCACAGCAGGATAAACGCTGAAGTGTACAGACGTATCTTAAAGCAGTATTATGTGAGAATTGGTATTTTTTGCTCTTGGGCTCCTACAGTTGGGGATTGCTAGTCACTTTTACTTCACTGCAGTAAATACAAATCACACTTTCAGCTCCCCCTCATGAACAGATGTACACATGCATTTGTTGACAAGCTCAGAGACCCAGAGCTGGCATTTGAAGTGAATGAAGCATGTGGACTGAGGAGGTAGAGTAATATTACAGGATTTTAAATAAATATGACTTGAATTAAACAGCGTTACACAGCTCTAGCAAGAGGCATTATACATACACGTTACATAGTGCAGTAGCAACGTTCTGGGCCCGAATGCCATTCTCCCTATTACAGTCAGTAGAGAATCAACCTGGTTTTGAAGCTGATATTTTAAGGTGCAATTGCTACGTAATGATGCCTAAACTGCTCATAAAAAAAGGCACATATCGTGTAGAAACAGATTTCTCCTGATTTTTTTTTGGAATAAAAGATTGTAATGTGGTAATTACACATTGTTTACATTTACATTTGAGGCATTTAGGGCAACTCTCCAGAGCGACTTACAAAAATACTCTTAGCTAGCTTGTATCAACTAGGATCCAAAAGATACCTTAAACTAGATTAGATTAGATACTACTAAATACAAAAGTCAGTGTGGAGACCACAATACTCGACAATACACTTCTCCCAAGTACTCTCAGAACAGGTGGGTCTTCAGTTTGTGTTTAAAGACAGCAGTTCTTTTCACCACTCCGGTGCAGGACAGAAAAAAGCCTTGTTGCTTGTTGATGCTTGTTTTCTTGGATCTTGAAGAATGGCCGGTCAAGCTGAGCCATACTTGAAGCTCGAAGAGCTCTTGGTACTGATCGGCTTTTGACCATCGCCATCAAGTAATCATTTCCACCCACATTGTTAATGTTTCAAGACACGCAGTCCAATCCACATATGAAAACTAAGCTTTATAAACAACATCCAGACACTTCTATCAACTTACTCTGCTGACAGGAGTTTAGTCACACCTATTAATGTTTTAACTGCTAGAGACATAAAGTGGTTGGAAAATAGTCATGTGAAATGAATTACGGGATTCGGTTCATACATCCACACATATAAGTGGATCTCAGAATATAAAAAATTGGCCTTCTCAGCCAAAAAGTGCTGAGCGGCTAAATGAGTCACCTGATATGAACACTGTGATTCTTTTTTATGCACTTTAGTCTCAGGTTCTGCAGGATTTGCACAAGTTCTGGACATTACAAAACTTTTTAACATTACATTACTTATTCCATCTAATTATGCTCCCTTCAAAATGAGCAATATAAGTAATAAAATACTATGATTACTACATGTATCCTCCAGTACAGATTACCCCGGAAGCTGACATGCTAACTTTTACCTCATTCTCACTGATTCATTACAAATCCAGTGTACTGGGGTACAGAGCCAAAACAACACAAACTGTTCCACTGTCCAATTATTTGATTTCAAAAGAAATGTTGAATGAGCACCTAGGTCTCTACATGTACACATAAGGTTATTTGTCAAAATGCAACACTTGTCCATTCACTTCTACCACTGTATGAACACAGCTCATGCAAAAGTAGAGCATAAGGGAGAACTGGTGTATAAGAGTAGAGTCACCTTTTTGAAACCTTTGTTCTGAATAAAATGACAGGTGTCGCTGATCTGATACAGATCCTCTAGATCGCCAGCCGGGTTGTCAGATTCAGTGGCAGCTACATCCACAGTGCGCTGCAGAACTGCCTCGCTGTTACTGCTGAACGCCTCCGTCATTTTCTGTGAGGGAGCAGCACCGCATTCAGTGCCTAGAGGAGAGAGCACAGCACAATACGATCTAAGCCATTCATGTAGAACTGCTGCGTAGCCCTCAGACAGCCAGCATTACTGTACACGGCCGGAACCGTTCTTCACTGTAGCGTCTAATCTTACTCCAATAGGCTGATCAGACTATTAGTTGTGAGCAATTTAGCTAGGATATACCACTTGATATTGTAATAATTTCTCAATTTAATCCTAGAAATACTAAACTGTAATAAAACCCAAAATTGCAGTAAAGTAATACCAGGTCCATCACACCTTTTTTGTTTCAGTACTTTTGCCAAGACACTTTCCATGATTTCCATACTTACACTGAGCGAATTAAAAGCATGTCAGCATTGGTTTTACACATATGGCTAGTTATTGTATTATTTAACATATACAATGTGCATATAACATATACATCTTACTCCATAAACAGCAAATCTCTCTGTAAATCATTTGGTGTTCCATAAAAAAACTTTGCATTTCAATGGCTCAATTTCTTTACTTTTTCGGCAATTTTCCCAATTTCTAGGGGTTTCCATGACCAAAAAAAATCACCTTTAAACTTCTAGGATTTCCCCCCCCCAAGATTTTCCAGAATGTAATAAAACCCTAATAATGTACTATAATTAAGTCCATTATTGGTAAATATGCTATTCCCAACTAACACAGCTAGAACTGTTCTTCTCTGTGGGTTCGAATCTTACTCCAATAGGCTGGTTAGTTCTGAGCAGTCTAGCTAGGACTCATAATATCACATGATCAGCACTTAATAGTATTAATTTGTAATAATTATTTGTAATAAATTGTAATAATTTTCCAATGTAATCACAGAAAAGTAACATTCTGCACTAAACTGTAATAAAACCCAACCATGTAGTTAGGTTTTTTAGGAAGGGGGAAAAAATCAGTACTTTTCCCAAGACATTTTCCATGACCCTACTTATACTGAGCGTATTAAAAGCATGGTTAGTTGATTTATTATTATTCACCATGCACTATTTGCAAATCATACTCCATAAAAGCAAATCCTTAAATAGGGCATCCTTGACTTACTATGCAGCCTCAGTGCCTCAATGTCTTAAGCTTTTTCAGGACGTCATTAATATTTATAATATTTACAGGACTATTTTTCTGTAAATTTCTAGGCTGTCCAGATTTTCCAGGACGTGGAAAAAACCCTGATAACAAGTGGAATAAATAACTCATAATGTAGTAAGATCCTGCATTATTGGTGAATTACACAGACAGCTCTCATTAATAGTGTATTTTATTACTGTAAGATATTTAGTGGCTACTACAGCATGGATATGATGTTCATTAGCTCTGATCTACAGCTCAGTCTAACTATAAAGATCTGTGAATCTGTGGGTCATTCTGACAACTTTAACGCGCAGAGCTGAACAGGATGAAGACCAAAACAGGGTAATATCGCCATGCCGCGCCGAAAACGAGCCTCAGAAGGAAGCCAGAGACGAGTCAGAGAACAGGCGGACACGGATCTGACGGATTTTCAGGAGTGTTACAGTTTAAATGACATACTAAATTAAAATCGTGCAGTTTTCTCAAACCGGCTCCACGTGAACACAGCACCTCTTCCTCAGTGCCCTCTTCTTCTCTGGTAAAATCTCTCCGCGCTCCCTCTCTGAACCCCGGCTTGTGCGCCCTCTAGTGTTACACACAGCGAGAGACCCGAGCGGAGAGGGACTTCAGGATGCCTTCAGGTTCGTTCAGACGCGAGGCACTAGAGGGCGCTCCTGAGCTATTTTTAAACGATGAATTATTTTTTAGATAATAATAAAAAACCTCAAAAACTTAAATAAATAATCTTTCTAATTTTCGCAACATAAAATAGCGAAGTTATATGATAATTTATATAAGATCATTTTGAATAGTTCCACAGTGAAAATTCACAGTAGCAAAGTGAAAGCAAGTAGATAAATGATTAATATATATATACAATATAAATAATAAAAGAGTTCAATAAAACGTATGCTGCCTTCCAGTGATTTAGGAAAATACTAATTGTAGCATTATTATTTTATTATAAACATGTTTTTTTGTTGTTGTTGAAGGATTAGATATAAACACAAAATATGATGGCATCTTAACCTAAAGCGTGCTGATCTTAATAATTGCAGTCTGAGCAATTATTTCATTATTACATGATTCATAAATGCCTATCTTTTTGTGCACATATTTGTCACTGTACAGTGTACACTGTACAGCGAAATGTGTCCTCCACATTTAACCCATCTGTGGTAGTGAACACACACACTAGTGAACTAGGGGCAGTGAATACACACACCCAGAGCGGTGGGCAGCCAACTCCAGCACCTGGGGAGCAGAGAGGGTAAAGGGCCTTGCTCAAGGGCCCAACAGTGGCAACTTGCCAAGCCCGATAGCCCGGCACACCGATCGATAGCCCGGCACTCTAACCGCTGAGCAACCACTGCCCCAGTTCAGTATTCAGTAAAATATTTATATTTATATTTTACTTTACTGAATGTAATAAAATTAGCATCGTTAAGAAAGACTAAAGAATTGTCCTTAGACAACTGCAAGTATGAATATTAATACATTTAGCACATAATGTATTTTTGTATTATTTGTAGTAATAACAAATATGACATGGTCTCCAGAGAAATGGGATACCTTTATGTAGTTTGTTCTTTTAAAATGAATTCGAGCCTAAAAGATCAAAAATAAAAACCATTTAGCTAAGATTTTTAGTCGTTCAGCCCAGAGACTGTACACACGTAGACAAAATTGTTGGTACCCTTCAGGTAATGAAAGAAAAAAAACACAATGGTCACAGAAATAACTTGAATCTGACAAAAGTAATAATAAATAAAAATGCTGTGAAAATTAACATTGCTTTTCAACCATGCTTCAACAGAATTATATATATAAAAAAAAAAACTCATGAAACAAGCCTGGACAGAAATTATGATACCCTTAACTTAATATTTTGTAGCACAACCTTTTGAGGCAATCACTGCAATCAAACGATTCCTGTAACTGTCAATGAGACTTCTGCACCTCTCTATTTTGACCCACTCCTCATGAGCAAACTGCTCCAGTTGTCTCAGGTTTGAAGGCTACCTTTCCCAGACGGCATGTTTCAGCTCCTTCCAAAGATGCTCAATAGGATTTAGGTCAGGGCTCATAGAAGGCCACTTCAGTATTGTCCAATGTTTTCCTCTTATCCATTCTTGGGTGTTTTTAGCTGTGTGTTTTGGGTCATTATACTGTTGCAAGACCCATGACCTGCCACTGACACCAAGCTTTCTGACATTGGGCAGTACATTTCTCCCCATCCCTTGATAGTCTTGAGATTGCATTGTACCCTGCACAGATTCAAGACACCCTGTGCCAGATGCAGCGAAGCAGCCCCAGAACCTCCATGTCCAACCTCCATTTCACAGTAGGGACAGTGTTCTTTTCTTGATATGCTTCATTTTTTCCATCTGTGAACATAGAGCTGATGTGCCTTGGCAAAAAATTTAATTTTTGTCCATCTGTCCATAGGACATTCTCCCAGAAGCTTTTGGGCTTGTCAACATGTAGTTTGGCAAATTCCAGTCTGGCTTTTTTTATGGTTTGTTTTCAACAATGGTGTCCTCCTTCCTTCATCTTCCATGAAGTCCACTTTGGCTCAAACAATGACGTATGGTGCAATCTGACACTGATATTCATTGAGCTTGAAGTTTACCTTTAATCTCTTTAGAGTTTTTCTGTGATTTTAGCTTTTGTTACCATTCGTATTATCAGTCTCTTTGATTTGTCATCAATTTTTCTCCTGCAGCCATGTCCAGGGAGGTTGGCTACAGTCCCATGGATCTTAAATTTCTGAATAATATGTGCAACTGTATTCATTAGAACATCAAGCTGCTTGGAAATGGTCTTATAACCTTTACCTTTAACATGCTTGTCTATAATTTTCTTTCTAATCTCCTGAGACAATTCTTTCCTTCACTTCCTCTGGTCCATGTTGAGTGTGGTACACACCATGTTACCAAACAGCACAGTGATTACCTGTAGCCCTATATATAGGCCCACTGACTGATTGCAAGATTGTAGACACCTGTGATGTTAATTAGTGGACACACCTTGATTTAATATTTCCTTTTGGTCACATTATTTTCCCTGAAGGACACAAACACAGCCGCTTTCAGCTATGCAGACTGGGGGCTCTATCTTGCTCACTGCTATCTCACACCCCTCCAACAGTCTATTTTCACACCTTCTGCCTCATCGTTTAAAAAGCAACAGTGCTAATATTTCTATGCTGATGGCCGTGGTGGTCTCAAAATGAGTCAAAAAGTTCAAGTCAGCTTTATTGTTGAAACCACTGTTATGTACAGGAAAGACACAGAATTCAAATTGCGGTACTCTCTGAAAAATGGTGCAGCACTTAACGTTAAATAAACATTTACATAAACATTAAGCATTAAATAACACATAGCAAGAAAATGTATTATATTAATCTGTAGAAATGTAAGTGTATAAGTGTTTGTATAAATAAAGAGGTCCCTGACATTGACTTAAGTAAAGTAAAGTGAAGTGCCATATGCAGGAACTTTAAAGTTTGTAAATAAAGTATAAGTAGAGAGACCCCTGAAATAACACAAAAACGTAAGTCAGATTAAAAATCTAGCTATAGTCAGTGCAAATATAAACAGTAGTGCCAATATGAGCTTAAAGATTCATAAAGTGACATGTGCATAACCAGTTCTTAATGATGCAGAGTTCAGCACTGATTTGTGTGTTATTGGTGTGCATGATCCAAAGTTTGTATGTTAAGGGGGTGAAAGGGGAAGGGGATGCAGGCATGAAGAGAGTTGAGCATCCTGACTGCCTGGTGGACCGAGCTGTTCCTCAGTCTTCTGGTTCTAGCCTGGAGACTCTGAAGTCTCCTCCCTGATGGCAGCAGGCTGAAGAAGCTGTTTAGTGTGTGGGTAGGATCCCCCGCCATGCAGAGCGCTTTCAGAGTGAGACGGGTGCTGTGTAGGTCATGAAGGGAGGGGAAAGAGGTGCTGACGATCTTCTCAGCTGTTCTTAAGAACAGAAAACACGTTTTCTCCACGTTCAGACAGAGATTGTTGTAAGCACCACAGGGCCAGTTGGTTCACCTCATTCCTGTAATTTGTCTTATCATTGTTGCTGATGAGACCTACTACAGTAGTGCCATCCACAAACCTAATGAAGATGTTGGAGCTGTGTTGACAGCTCACTTAAAGATTGCTAAAATAGGGCCCTGGGTTTCAGTCATAGATGCGTTCAAAAATGTCACAATGCATTTCCGGACACAACGCAAGCCCGAGCTACATCCTGAGTGTTGCTGCTAAGCGTACTACACCGACAGCCAAGTAGTCAACCTAATGCGTTTTTTTTTTTCAGTCAACGGTCATGGCGGACCAGTTGTGATTTGTCTTCCATCGCACCTCTGAGTACTGAGTGCTTAAACCGCAGCAGTAGTGAACAAACACACTTTCACTTTGTACAGCACGACTGTGCACTTGCAGAGTATTGACTGTGCATTTACATTGGTGTTTGTATACTTGCGTTGAGTGTGTTTCTGGCCAAACACTGGGAAAAACAAGCTTCTTTCCTGAGTAGGTTCTTATGATAAACTTATTTTTGTCTCTATCTGTTTACTCTTAGTCCAGTAATACTGTGACATAGAAGCTACAGGCCTCAATGATCTGCAGTATGAATGGGGTTTTCCTGAACGCTGATCTAATGGTAAGTGTCTGTAGATGCATCGTAAACCCCACCTCCCTGTTTGTGATTACGGAACAGAATAGGAAAACAGTTAGAGTTTGAAGCAAATGTTTATTTGTGTTAATATCAGTCATCATAAAGCTTTTACTATAATGTGCAGTACTGTTCAGATACTGTTAATTTCTATTACAGTGTGCAGCGCTGCTAAAGCTTAAATACATCCCTAAATACACTAAAGCTTTATTTCATTAAGACACACTTTGATTATAAACTGACACTAGATTTAAAAAAGCAAATTTGGTCAAACATATAAACAATAAAAATAAAAACAAACTGAACAAATAAAGATAAAACTAGCCAAAACTCTTTAGTCTAAAAACTATATATTACAAATACAGTATATTCTCATATTATGTAAGACTTTTGGCACCCCTGCTCAAATCACATGCATTTATGACTTTCTAAGAGTAAATAAGAGACACATGGCTGCACTTCCTAAACAGGAACTGTGCTCTAAAATGTTCGATTTGTGACATTTAAAGTTTGTCGTGTAGAAAATTAATTCATTTACTTTCACTTAGAAAATCAATATGTATTTGATAAGTTTGCAAAATATTAAACAGAATTCACTGTAATAGTTAATGTCTGAACTATAATTATAACAGTTAATTCAGTTAAGTTAATAACTGAAATTATGATTAAAGTTATTAACTGAGCTCATGGTAATGATTAATAACTGAGCTCAGGATGATGGTTAAAGATGAAGTCATAATAATTAAGACTGGTTTTAAATTTAGCCACTTTAGCAAGTGGTTTGGTCTTGAGTCAACTGTCCATGTGGGCAACCTGCATGAAAAGACACATATGTACACATATATATACACATATGATGAAATGCTGCCCTCTTCCATTTCAGCCACAATCAGGAGTAAACACAGTCTTTCTTCATAGACCTATAAGATAAAAACATTTATAAATTGGTTATGAATTGGCATGTGTTTATTAAAATATAATTACTTGACATGCATAATATATACTATATTTAGTCAGGTTCACTCTCCATATGTCCATATTAATTTTGCCTCTCTACACTCCTGCAATAGATATAAAAATCAGTCTGATGTGATTTAATTTAAAACAAAACAAAACCAAAAATGAATCTACATGAATATACTGAGAGAAAGAGACTGCAGATGTTTGGTTCAAAGACTCAAAATTGATCTGTCTGAAGCACAGTGCACAAGATGTAAGGGGTCAGTGTCTGCCGCCTACCAGCCAAGGGCGACAGCAGTGAGGCACTGTTACCCAAGGGAACTCCAATCCCCAGAAGTCCTAGGGGTAATCAGTGCAAATCAGACACATTTAAGCATTTAAAGCCGTGACAAACAGCACTTCTCTGTCACATGTTTGTAGAGTGGTGGCCGGTACACAGACGTGAAAGAAAGAGAAGTCTTCAAAGAAAGAAAAGAGAAAAGAAAGAAGGTTAAAAAGGACTTTAAAGAAAAAAGAGGAGTTGTGAGATAAGGTAAGAGTTGCAAGAGTAAAGAGCTGAAGAGTTCACAGCTCAATACTCAAGCAGCTCCATAGTAAAAAGAGTCGGTAAGCCAAACTAACAGTAGACTAAGGTTATAGTAAGGGAAACGTTGATCCTCAGCTGCATCCACCAGCTTCCTCTTCAGAGAGAGATGCATTTGTTTGACTTCCTTTAGTTGTTTTTTAAAGAACTGTCCTTAGTCCGAGTTACGCCATCTTGCCGGGTTGCTGGTTTAAATCCAGCTGAGGGGAACTGTTTTCCCAGAGTACACAAAATCATCCACAGTCACATTACCCACATCCTTACATCACACATTAAGACCTGTCCCCCTTTGCACTTGGGTCCGCTCCCTGACTGTCCCATAACAGAAAGGTGTGACCAACATGGACCCAGCAGAGTTGGATCAGTTTAAGACAGCATTGCAAAGCCAGGGTGCCACCATAGGGCGCCATGAGCAGCTACTGCTCCTCCTCCTGCTGTGCCTGCCCTGGTGTGTGGGGATTCTCATGTGGCAAACTCTGAAAGGTACTCTGGGGATCCAGAGAGCTGTAGAGGATTTGTATTTGAGCAGCAGCCTTCTCGGTTCCCCTCAGAGAGATCTAAGGTAGCCTACATGTAGCTACAGGTAGCCTCTTAACTGTTCAGGCATTGGCTTGGGCTGCAGCCCTGGGGGAGCAAGGCTCCCCTGGATTGTGCCACTGGCTTGGAGTTTGTGTACTTGCCTTCTCAGCCATGAAACCTCACCCCAATCTCTTGAGGTCAGGTTGTTCAATGGCATGCATCACCCATCAGGAAATGTGTGCCAGGGGGACCAGTGAGGAGCCCACAGATAACCCCAAAGGCCTCTGGGCTCCGGCTAAAGGGAAGCCTCATGGCCATTGGTGATTGTTCATTGGGCTCTGGACCCATTCTCACTGAACTAGACTATCACTTTGAGGGTGGGCTCTTAGTGAGAACACCCCGCTATATATAGCTCATGCCCCCCACTTGCAATTAGTGCTAGGGTATCCCTGGTTAGAACAGCAAAACCCCCGCATTGGTCCACGTTTTTTAGTAAGGCGAAGGCCCAAATTCTGTCTCCCCACAGGGAGTATGACTGTGCCATAAGCCTCCTCCCGGGCACTACACAACCAGGATGGTTGTTTGCACTTTCACCCCCTGAGCATGCAGCCATGGATGCATACATTAAGGAGGCTTTAGAACTAGGCTTTATTTGCCCATCATCTTCGGCTGCAGGTCCATTCCATTGGACAGCTGAAGCCCAAAAGGCATTTGAGGGACTTAAGGCATGGCTGACATCCCCCCAGTACTTCAACTGCCCAATTCAGAGGAATCTTTTGTTGTCGAGGTAGATGTGTGGGAGCTGTCCTTACCCAATGCCTAGCTCTAGCCAAGAAGCTCTACCCTTGTGCATTCTATTCCCACCAGCTGACATCAACAGAACACTATTACGACATTGGGGATTGGGAGCTCCTTGCTGTACAGCTCGGTCTTCAGGAATAGAGGCACTGGCTTGAGGGGGCCAAACACCCCTTTGTGGTTTGGACTGACTGCAAGAGTCCAGCCTATATCCAGCAGGCCAAGTCACTCAACTCAACCCACTTCAGGCTTGGTGGATGTTGTTTTTCAGCCGCTTCAATTTCATGCTGTCCTACAGGCCAGGTTCTGAAAACACCAAGCCAGACGCTTTTTCCAGGCAATGGGCATCTCCTAAGCCTGACCCCACTCCGGAGCCCATTATTCCTGCTCCTTGAATCCTAGCTCCCCTTTCAATGGGTGCTGGAAACCGCCATCAGGGAGGCTCTCTGACAAGAACCGGATTGTGTGCCTTCATTGCAGCGTGTGAGATCTGTACATGCATGAAGACACCTAGGTCACGGCCCCAAGGGTCGCTCCATCCATTGCCTATCCCTGCATGTCCATGGTCCCACATCTCCCTGGACTCCCAAAGGCAATACGGTGATCCGTTTTTCAAGACATGCAAATTTCTGGCACTGCCCAAGCTTCCATCTGCCAAGGAGACTTTACCTCCCTCCCTCTATATAGATCCAACCCACGTTCCATGTCTCTCGACTCAAGCCTTTAAGACTCAAGGTCTGTGTTAACTACAGTTTAACAGCTGGTCTGAATGGTTCCACACACTGATTGTGAAGGAAGAATTGTAATAATCTGTAACTCTCCTCCTTCAAATGGCTCAGACTGTTCAGGCAATACTGTTCTAAAAGTCCAAAAACGATTTAGTGGTTTGTATACTAAACCCCATCACTCCTCATTACACTTATCTTACCTTAATCTGTATTCAGCTTCAGCTCTGAGTAGATGGTTTTCTGATCGGTATCAGCAGTGGTTTTCTCTAACAGTGGAGAAGAGACACCAAATTAACACCAACCAAAAACAGATCAAACAAAGATCATATCAGTGTATGATGAATGTTTTCAGCACATTTCAAGAGTTTCCCCAGTTTCCTTCATCACCATATTAGCCCTGATGTTAAATGCTAACAGAGCTGCAGTAACACGTTTTTTCTAATTTGACTGGGTTTACTTGCCTGTTACTGTGTGAAATACCACCCTCCTTTTCCCTGATGTTTGCATGTTTGGTCACACATTTAAGTAATAAATCTCTCTCTCTTTCTCTCTTATATTCACTTTTATTCCCTCTTACTTGATTTGCCAGCTATTATGAAGGTAGTGTTCTCGATTAGACTGTAATTAGACTGTATTTGATTACTGTATTTACCTTATTCACTATATGTAGTATATGTTATGGCCTCATTACTTTTTCATTTTTCAATTAGTAACAAAAAGGTAAAGGTAATCAGTGTTGGTGAATATTAATAAAGTTTACTGCTTACTCTTAATAATGCTCTCCCACTAAAAAAGTAAAAATCGTTTCTTAATTAAAGCCTGAAAGCAGTATATGGAAGTTCTTGTTACACTTGATACAATGTTACTATTGTTTGTTAAGCAAATATTTGCTTATGTATTTCTGTTTATTGGTTTATTTATGTGTTTGCTTTTTTTTCCTGTGTAATCTTCAGCTTTAATTCAGAAACTTTTTAAGAGCCGAATAGTGCTGGTGATTAATATTCATGAGCTCATTAAGAATTTGATTAAATTGGTCACATTTAAAAGTGCTGCAGCAGTAAAGAGGGAGTGGCATCCTGAGAACCACCATGGTGACTTTATGAACAGGACTGAAAAATCATCCTGTAAATGTTTATGGCTTTACTGTTGAGTTTTCAGAAAGTGGCATAAAATGTAAAGCTTTCTAAAATACGTTCGCTCATCTAGGAGTGTTTTTTTTATCTCACCTTCAGGCATGTAGCCCAAGTCTTGTTTTTTCTTTGGCTTCTTCTTGGATTTTAGATTAATTGCAACATATGTCACATCACTGGATTCAGCTGGAGCATCTAAGAGAGATGTAGATATAGACTGATGTTAGATATAATCTTTTTTCTCTTTTTATTTCTCTGTTTACTTTGTTTACAAAAAGGTAGCATGGTGCATGCCCTAATGGGAACCATGTGCAGTTTGAGTATAGCAAATGTTTTTATCCAACAATGTTCTCAAAGCCTATAAGATAAAGATAATCAGAGACCAAAACACATTTCCACCAGGAATTGGGGGGTAGAAACTGCCTATAATAGTTGCATGTTAAGATTTTGTCTTAAGATTGGTGGTAAGCTACATGTGGACTAGGTATGAGTTGAGTGCAGACTGGGGGTGGATTGAAAGTGGACTGGTTCGGCACAGACAGAAAACTAGGTGTTGTTATCCAGAGCACCCAATCAAGAAGCTAATTTTCATTTTCTGGGCAAAAAAAAAACAAACAAAACAAATGTACAACATTGACCATACCAGATAAGCAAAGAATTTATGTGTTTACAGTGCAGAGAGCATATTAACTTAATGGTCAATCTTGGTCTACACAGGGCCAAAGATATACATTTATTTGTTATTAATTCAGCGTTGCTCAAAAGCAAACACTCTATGCTAATAACATGCTAAGGTGTATTATTCAGTAACTACAGGTCTATTCTTGCGTATTAGATGTTTAAAATAACACTTTTAGCCCATCAGCAGTTCATAGGCTGTTTAAGGAGTTTTAGGATGTATGTTGTCACTCATTCTGCCCCAGAAAAATAAGAGTATTAAAAGAACATGGCTAATATTGCCATAGCATTAATGTCCATGATAAGTGCAAGTGTGACAGAGCTGTAATTGTTTTCTTGTCAAACATCACAAAATCGTTACAATCTCTTCAAGTAATAGATTTTACTAATGTAAAGCTAAATGCTGGTGGGTTTGTTGGTAATGGAAAGTAAACTTACCAGACTGCAGTGGTGTTGATGCTGAAACAGTGTCCTCAGGTCCTGCCAGATTCTGTCTCTGACTGGTGTTCTGCTTATTTCTACTAGTGAGCCACAGAGATCCTCCACCTCCAGAGTAATCCAAATAAAAGTTATCGTTGACACACTTACTTTTATTAAAAAAATAACAGCGAAATTACATACTTTACATACACTTTTCTCAAAAAAAAAACAAGAGCAAGAGTCAACATTCAGATTGCAGAGGTGACAGAAATAACTTTAGTATAAACTTCTGTTTGTACTGAACACAGTATAAAAAAAGTTTATTTACAAACCCTTATTCTTCTTGCAGCACCAAACCAGGCTCAGTATGATGAGTAAAATGATTAAACTTGACCCCACTGCCACTCCTGCTGCTAAAGAACTAGATCCAGGACCACGACTGTCCAAGTCTGAGAAACAAACAGCAACATTTAAATGAGTGAGTGTAGACCATGATGTTCAGATCAGTGTTTAGCTTTACATTAAAAGTAGAGTCCATCAGTCCTGAAGTGTTTATTAACCTCTTACATAACTTCATAATATTTCACACAATATTTTTTACTCAACTTGTTGCCTTACAAACTGCAGGTGTAAGAGTGCAGAAATAGATGACTGCCAATTAGTATATAGGACAGAGCAAGCAGAAACAAGGAGAAAATGTACATAGGAAACATCCACAGTCAGAGTTCTGGTCAGAAGATAAATATTATTTAATAATGTAATCTTCACCATTTCTTTCTGCATTCAAGATCTATTACTGCCATTCTTACTTACCAGTAACGTTTACCCAGAGTGCATCACTGTAGGGGGTGTAGTTGACTGGGTCTCCTCTCCCAGCTTTGCACCAGTACTGACCTCCATCAGAGACACTAACTGAGCTAATGGTGTGGGAGTGTGTTTCAGTGCTGAACTCATTCTGAGGGTTCTGTGTGTGTTTAGTCCAGTAAAACCTCCATCCAGCAGACTGATCCAGGACACACTCCAGAGTCACTGAGCTTCCTCTCAGTGTAGCTCCTTTAAGACTCGATCTGAGTTCAGGTTTAGGTTTACCTGCTGATGGAGATGAAGCACAGAGTTCAGATCATGAAATCAGAGTCTTTATCACACTGATGTTCTCATAACATTAACCATCTTCAGATTAGATTCAGATTAGATTAAGCTGCTGGTTAGAAGTTAAGTTGCATACTTAATGAACTAACATTTAATTAATGGAAAACTGAAAATAAATATATATAATATGTTCCCAGAATTCAACTAGAGGTGCTATATGAAACTGTAAAACACATGTAAACACATGTCTCATACTGGCTTTAACACCGTTCACAGTAATGAAAACACTGATCTCAGTACATCAGCTAAACTCACACTGACTCACAAGAGGGTAAACACAAATCTGTGTAATGTAGTAAAAGCTTCAGTAGAGTTTGGAGACAGATTCATTTATTAAGCTCAAATTTCACCAAGAATGCAGGAAGTGGTGATACTGAGGAGACTGCAGCAGCTCCACATTTCAGGACCATTTATCTGCAACTGTTATAATTAATTATTAAATTAAATAAACTGAGTTCAGTAAAGGACTGTGCGTCCTTGCTTTAACAGGGTCAGGTCTCGAGATGGCAGCTATTCTTGTGTCAGTGTCTACAGAAGAGAAACTCCAATTTGGAGAAGTAAAAGTAGGATAAAGCAAACAGGGATCTGCACCAGGCTAAAATCTAACACTAACCGATGCTACCTTTTACCATCTCTTCTCTCTTTACACTTCCTTAAAAACAAAATTGGGTGAGATTCCTGAAAACAATATACTCACATATGACTGTACAGATCAACTGAAATCTAGATCTAGCACCACATCACATACCATCATCACTAAAGCAGCAGATCTCTCTGTACTCTCCCTCTTCCCACAGCATCTCTAACTGTTATACAGTCTGAATATATTTAGAAACAAACACATGTTCACTTAGTAATTCTGATCACTACATTATTTTACAGTCATGTGAAAACGTTAGGACACTCCATAGAAACCTTTAACATATTGAATAATCTTTATAATCTGATCTTTAAAAGCAAAATAATTTACATAAAACAATTTACTAACATGACCAGGTCAGACCATCCTTGCATGTTCAGCCCGAGAGCAGACCACAAGACGAGTAAAGAAGACTCTTACAATCCCAAAATGTCATCATGGGACCTACAGGTAGCTCTTTCCACTGTTAATGTGAAAGTACATGAATCTACATCAGAAAGAGACTGAACAAGTTTGATTTTCATGGACGTGTGTAAGGAGGAAACCCTTGCTGTCAAAAACTAGCAGGGGCTGAAAATTCAGACTGTATATTGTCTGATAGTACAGGCTGCCTGCTTTCAGTTCCAGCTCCTACGCAGAAGCCCTCCACTACTCAAACACCTAAACACTTCCTCTCACTGCATCTTCCACATCTGCTCTGTCAGCTAAACGTTCCTCACAAAGT
This sequence comes from Salminus brasiliensis, assembly GCF_030463535.1. NCBI lineage: Eukaryota > Metazoa > Chordata > Actinopteri > Characiformes > Bryconidae > Salminus > Salminus brasiliensis. The sequence continues at coordinate 26,807,413 of NC_132886.1, forward strand.
TCAGCTACTACTTTTAGTTGAGTGCTGGATCTGAACTCTCTGAACTCACTGAGATACTGTGTGCTCTAAAGAGAAGTGTGCTGACCCTCCTCCATCACTTCTGCAGTTCATGTTCAGGATCAGTTACTGTCACAGGACCAGTGTCCCAAAAGCATCTCAGTGTTCAAATCATCTGAACTGGTAGAGAGAGAGTGCTCAGTGTGATGCTCGCTCGACCCTTTAAGAACCATGTTTAAGTTAAGATGGTTTTGGGAAACTCAATCTGCTCCTTTTCCAGTCAGGGAATCTGAGTAGAGCACAGTTGATGCTGAGTGTAACAGAATCTGACTTCTCTCAAGTCTGATTAGCTAATGAATTTATCTCCAGTTGATGAAATAAAAACATACAGATATTAAACTGTACATTTGAGGTTTCTGTTTTCAGATGTGTAACATGTTTTCATATTGTTTATTTTACTGTGTTTTACAGCTATAAAGTAGGATCTGCTAAATCAGATTAGAGAGGATTTACTGCCCACTACTTACGTCTGTCTGTAAAAACCTTTCAAACCACAGAAATCAATCAAACTCTGTTCAATCCTACTTTAAAATAATAAATTCATACTGAGAGACAATTTCAGATGTTTGTACATTATTCACTATACGATACCATAACTGTCAATCATCTAAACACTTCCTCTCACTGCATCCTCCACTTTCTGTCTGGACAAACTCTAACTGAAGTTTTAAGCCACTTACTGTCACTGTGCCTTTTATTGTAGAGTCAGTAATCATCACAGAGACACTGATTCTATTCAGTTCCATCAACATTAGAGATTTCATAGTTCTTCCTCCATTGAGCTTCACTGAGAGGATCATTATTCTTAAACCACTCGTAATTCCAGACACCTTCACTTTCTATTCACATGTGAGAGTGACTCTCTCTCTGATGAACACACACTCAGCTGACTGCATCTTTTAATAAATACTTTTATAAAATATGAAACTCTCTCTATGAAGATACACACCAGTATTAAACACTGTGGAATAATCTGAAATAACTGCAGGATTGTCTTACAATTATTCTGAAATCAAGTCTTTTCTGAAAAGAAAAACAGAAATGATTACTTACCAACTGTAATCTTGACTGGAGCACTGTAGTGTGAGTCGTAGTCAACTCCTCCATGTCCTCTGCGTGCTATACACAGATACTCTGCTGTTCCTGTATCAGACACTGTTATACTGAGTGTGTTGGTGTCTTTATATTCAGTCAGAGGATTTAACTGCTGAGAGTCTTTGTACCACCTAAACCTCCATCCAGTGACTGAGCTCTGCAGATCACAGGTCAGAGTAAGTGTGTCTCCAGTGTAGACAGTGGTGTGAGGATCCACCCTCAGTGTTGGTTTGGGTATTTCTGTTGAGATGAAATGATGAAGAGATCAGAGCTGATTTTACTTTTACAATATAAACAGTAGTTTATCAGGATAAGATCAGACTTTGTACATAAAGAGAATCTAGATTCTACATTTGGTGTGAATATTACAGTAGTTTGATTGTATCTGCAGTGTTGCTACACTGTGCAGAATGCTCAGATTCAGGGGTGAACACAGATCCTGGTCTTGAGTTAAAGTAGAAAAGTGCTTCTAAATGTATTTGAGTAATAAAAGTAAAGTTACTGAGTTATTATTACATTATTTTGAATGTATATTAGGAGCTGTGTCTGCACATATTAAAAATACATTTTATAACAATGTTTCCAGTTTTACAAAATGACATTAATTAGAACATTTTCATACTTTCACAATAATTTCCTTTTGTCACTTATAATATTTAAAGAAACAGCAAACACACTCTAAACCAATCAGGAGGAGAACTTTGGCTAGCATCTGGGTGTTGACCCCTCCCCAGGCCAGCATCACATTACATACATCAACCCTAAAGCAGCAGATCTCTCTGTTCTCTGTCTCTGTTTTACACAGAGTGTCTAACTGTTATACAGTCTGAACATATTTACAAACATAGACTCACGTTTCTTTAGTGATTCTGAAAAATCACTACATTATTAAACAGTCATGTGAAAAGGTTAGGACACCCCATGAAGAAATGTGTCCTTTTTTTAACATATTTAAACATGTGGACTGTCATGATCCACTGGGTCAGACAGTGAGGGTGAACCCTCGCAGGGGATGGAGCAAAGCGAGAGAGTTTATTTACTCAAAACAGGCAGAGCTCAAGAAAAAGCAGCAAGTGTTAACAGGATTAATGATAAACCAAAAGACAAACGTGACACCGAAAACTGGGCAAACAAGAGCACACCTGTGGCTGGTGAGGGACGAGGGCTAGGCTAGCGTGCCAGGGCTGAGCCAGAACGATACAGAAACCCTAACCCTACAGGCAGTGCCTGGAGAAAACCGTGAAACAGAAAGACAGCGCGGGTCAGGCGCTTCTGAGACTTACTGGACCTCCGGAGCTGAGGGATCCACTGCCGAACCCAAACAACAGAACCGAGACAATGACAGGGTTACCTTCTTTGAGCACAGGCGATAACTAGAGCCTGTACTTGAGCTGACTTTCGTGACTAAGCTTCGAGAATGAAGCGTAGTGAGTTAAGTTCACTCACATAAACAAGCCCCTACAGATTCCTTCAGTACACTACGGCCTTAGGTAAGCAGGCAGTAACGGTTCGGCAGATACACTAGAGTCCCTAGGCTAAGGAGGTTAGCCTCTACTACCTGAGGCCGTTGACAAGCCCAACAGGTTCAGTCTGCACTACGATCCACCAGATCCACCAGATCCAACACCAGATCCACTAGATCCAACACCAGATCCAACACCAGATCCAACACCAGATCCAACACCAGATCCAACACTGCGTTCACCTGAGTTAAACAGAGTTAATAACCGGCACTGGCTGCTGTCGCTAGACCTCCTTAAATACACCAGCCACAGGTGGAACGTATTAACCAAGAGTAAACACAAACACATCAACCCAACCGTGAATGATGAACATAACGTGACTGTCAACATAAATATCCCCTTCAACATAAGAGTCCATGACATGACATGACTGAAAAACTCAAAGTCTCCGTGAACACCTGCGAGTGACGCGGGCGTGACATGGACATTTGGTCTTCATTTAACAGCACTAAGGTATGAAGGTAAAATAACTAAACACATTAAACTGAACTTTAATAAATCATTATTAAAATGCTGAGTGTAACAGAATCTGACTTCTCTTAAGTCTGACCATCTAATGAATTTATCTCCAGTTGATGAAATAAAAACATACAGATATTAATCTGTACATTTGAGCTTTCTGTTTTCAGATGTGTGTTACAGTGTTTTTCTGTATTGTTTATTTTACTTTACTGTTTTACAACTCCAAAGTAGGATCAGCTAAATCAGATTAGAGAGGATTTACTGCTCTTTTAATAAACACTGAAGTAAAAAACTCCCTGAAATCACAGAGACACTGATTCTATTCAGTTCCATCAACATTAGAGATTTCATAGTTCTTCCTCCATTGAGCTTCACTGAGAGGATCATTATTCTTAAACCACTCATAACTCCAGACTCCTCCACTTTCTATTCACATGTGAGAGTGACTCCCTCTCTGATGAACACACGCTCAGCTGACTGCATATTTTAATATAGACTTTTATAAAATATGAAACTCTCTCTATGAAGATACACACCAGTATTAAACACTGTGGAATAATCTGAAATAACTGCAACTGAAATCAAGTCTTTTCTAAACAGAAAAACAGAAATGATTACTTACCAACTGTAATCTTGACTGGAGCACTGTAGTGTGAGTCGTAGTCAACTCCTCCATGTCCTCTGCGTGCTATACACAGATACTCTGCTGTTTCTGTATCAGACGCTGTTATACTGAGTGTGTTGGTGTCTTTATATTCAGTCAGAGGATTTAACTGCTGAGAGTCTTTGTACCACCTAAACCTCCATCCAGTGAGTGAGATCTGCAGATCACAGGTCAGAGTAAGTGTGTCTCCAGTGTAGACAGTGGTGTTAGGATCCACCCTCAGTATTGGTTTGGGTATTTCTGTTGAGATGAAATGATGAAAAGATCAGAGCTGATTTTACTTTTACAATATAAACAGTAGTTTATCAGGATAAGATCAGACTTTGTACATAAAGAGAATCTAGATTCTACATTTGGTGCGAATATTACAGTAGTTTGATTGTATCTGCAGTGTTGCTACACAGTGCAGAATGCTGATATTCAGGGGTGAACAACACAGATCCTGGTCTGGAGTTAGAAAAGTAGAAGTTGAAAAGTGCTTCTAAATGTATTTGAGTAATAAAAGTAAAGTAAGTTCTGGATATTATAATTACTGATATTTAAATTTCTATTAAATTCAAAAAAGGAGTTTGTAAAGCAAGTTTCCAGGTTATTAAAAATGACATAAATCAGAAAAGATTTTATTGTTTTTGTTTTTACTGATAGCCAGTGAAATAATGAATATTAAAATGGGAAAGATTCACAGATAGATTAAAGTGGCAGTGGAGAAGCAAAGTCACAGGACACATAAGGTACCATCCATCACTGAATTAGCAAAACTTAAAAAACAAACAAACACACACAAAAAAAAAACGTTTCACAAATAACCACAAATTAATCCTCAATTTTTTTTCTCAGAGGGAATTAGTTCAAAACAGTATTAGCTATGGCAGTAAGGAATAATGAATCATATCCATTAATAAAGAACTGACAATAGAGTAAACCCCTATAATCTAAATCTAAAACTAAACCTCAGATTACACACTGTAAACACGATATAATAGTTTAATTTAATATATTTAATTAATTGATTTAAATTAATTGTATGACAGTAAAACCTGTGAATTCAGTTCTCTTTACAGAAAATTATGAGATGCTTTTATTGCTACATTAAAGAGAAATTTAGACCCATGCTTCCTTTCAATACATTAACTTCAAGAACTTTCTAGGTGCTACTTTAACCAGATAATTAGTGTACTTCCATTGTAGTCTCCAGTCTCTCTGTTCATAAACACTGAGGACTTTTGTTGTAAATAAAGTCATGATTGTTTTGTTGAGATTATGAATATTCTTCATCCTTTAGAAAACGGAACTTTTCAAAAAGGCCTGTTTGACTTACAGCATTTACTGTTGATAGTGTTGTAAAGCTCAGCTTAATTTACAATTTTACTGCACTTAAATACACAGTGTATGTACTGCTTTTAGGACTCTATTAATTTTGTAGAAATGCATTAATTTGGTATTAAGAATGAGGAATAATTACAAAGTACAAGTTAAATAATTCTGTAAATGTAAATGATTTACCTTCAGTTTGTCCACACTGGAAGAGCACAATCAGCACTAAAGTAAGGAGGGAAACAGAGGACATGATGCAGGAACAGTTTTGCACATCAGGACAGTTTAGTTACTGAAGTATGAAATTACTGAAGGTTCAAAGTGTTTCAGCACTGTTCAGGATCAGCTGAGTATCATTACATTTATATACACAGTTTATAACTCAAACAAGTGAACCAACTCTTATTCAGACTGAAACTGAATGGAAGGAACCGCATCAGGATTCAGTGCAGCCAGTCCTGAAGCATCGAGAATCACTGCATTCCTTTCAACTGAACTGTTCCACTAGATGATCCACCACTGATACAACTGAACTGTTCCACTAGATGATCCACCACTGATAGCACTGAACTGTTCCACTAGATGATCCACCACTGATACAACTGAACTGTTCCATTAGATGATCCACCACTGATACAACTGAACTGTTCCACAACATGCTCCACCACTGATACAACTGAACTGTTCCACTAGATGATCCACCAATGATACAACTGAACTGTTCCACTAGATGATTCACCACTGATACCACTGAACTGTTCCACTAGATGATCCACCAGTGATACCACTGAACTGTTACACAACATGCTCCACCACTGATACAACTGAACTGTTCCACTAGATGATCCACCACTGATACAACTGAACTGTTCCACTAGATGATCCATTACTTATACAACTGCACTGAGCACCACCACCACACCTATAAAAGCATGGTGACCAACTGACTAAACTTCATGCCGTCCATCGATCTTCTTGGTGAGTGTCGCAGTGGGTCCAGAGCCTACCTGGAATTACTGGGCACAATGCAGGTATACTGCCTGCACAGGGAACCAGTCAATAAAAGGGTACCACACATAACTGTTCACTCACTCTTAGGAGCTGTTTAGCACAGTTCACCTACCATGTGTGTTTTTAGGAGTTAACATTCCTTACAGACTGAGAGACCTGTGCGAGGATTAATCCCAAACACAAAACTATTGGCCCCGGAAGCTATGAACAGACACACACACACACACACACACACACACACACACACACACACACACACTACCTAGAGCTCTACTGTGCCACCCTAAAATTCTTGCCTTTTAAAAATATTAAAATGTCTACACATGTCTCATATACAGTCCCCTCAAAATATCTGGGTCAAAGGCACATTTTACACTTGGTATAAATTTACAATTTTTAAATCAAACCAATCCCACGTAATTAGAGGACACATTTCAGACTTTCATTTAAATAAAAGGGTATTTTCATCCAGTTCAGTTTTGTAAAGAAAAATAAATGTAAAGTTTCTGTCAGTTAAAGTTCTTTGTTGCTATGACAAATGTCAATCACTACCAGGTGATGGATATCAAATTTGTATAGACATACAATCTACTTGGATAGCAATAATTATATATAGCCTATAGTGTGACCACAGAATTGTGTGGAGCACTGTACTGTAGACAATTCACAACCAATCATTACCATGTTTTGTCTCCATACAAAATCTCATATTTCTCATTAGGATTTAAAAATAATTAATTAATTAACAATATTTTTAAAGTGTATGTTTCACTAATTAATTTAATGTGAATCCTTTTCAGTCTGGCCACCTTGGTATGTACTAGTATGATAATGGCTGCAGCCTCTGTGATTGAGGAAGTTCTAAAATGTGACTGTATTGGATATTTAATATGAGCCTGTATTTCTGTCAGTGCACTAACAGGGGTTATGCAGCATTTGTTATTATGGGAAGCATGGTTATGTTCTGTGGATAGCTAGCCTTTCATTTAACTGACTAATAGACAGGCCTTGTAATCTTTTGGTAGGTGATGTATTTTGGTGACACTTTTTTACCAAATTGTTGAAGCAAAGGAATAATAAATATTTATGTACTTTTTAAGGCTATTTTGTAACTCTGTCCCTCTGCAGAACTATTGTCCTGTGGTTAGTATGAGTAAAAACATGGTTAAAAAACATGGTGGAAATTATTTCCTAATTTTCCTATTTTCCTAAAATAAATTATGAACTCCTCTTTACGAATAAGATCTTAACTCAGACAAAACTCAGACCAGCTTCACAGCACATAATCCATCTCTTTGTAATGATCAATCATTGTTTTAGAACACAGTTGGTTTAAAATGTTTTTAAAGAAGCCAATTTTTTCATATTAGCATGTTAGCATGAAAAATGCTTTTAATGACTTAAGTCATTAAAGTGAGTTTTCTCCATGAAACCCATTTAGTTAGAAGATATTTAGGAAAAATGTGTCTTTGTCCCAAATGTCATATAATTATAGATTTTTTATAATCCATACAGTTGTGTTCGAACATACACAATTCATGGAATGAATGTTATGGTAATATTGGGCTTTCAGTGATTTCTTTGAACCTTTCCTTGTCTGAGGCAGAATGAGTTACAACTTACATCAAAAAAATAGAATTTGGTTCACATGTTTTAATTGGGAGAGAAGGGTCATAATTAAGGATCATAATTATACACACAATGTCATACACCCACATACATTACTAATTCAGCATTTAGACTGAGCAATACACAGCACAATGAGGAAGTCTAAAAAGCTCCGTACAGATTTGAGAAGAATGAGAGTAGATTTGCACAAGTCAGGAATGTCTCTTGAAGCTATTTGTGAACAGATTGGTAGAAAATCAATTTGAACATCTTAATGTCCTCTGTGACTGACCATGATTACCTACAGCTGTGGCTTCTCTGTGCCAACATAAAAGGAATTGTTTGACAGCACTCGTTAGATTGTTAGACCAATGCAAAGCACAATGAGGAAGTTCTGAAAAACTCTTAGTACAGATTTGAGGGAATGAGAGTAGATTTGCACAAATCAGGAATGTCTATAGAAAGTATTTCTATACAACCACAGATTCGAAGAACATCAGTTTGAACAATATCATGAATATATGTCATTACTAGGAGGTGTAGCCACTTTGCCAAAGTCTAGAATAATACCCAAACTGTCATACTTGGTTGAAAGGAAATGAATTCAGATGGTCAAGACCAACCCAAAAACCTTTGTACTACACTGACCAGAGGGGTCAACCCCAAGAAAACTGTTAAGCTTGGTGGTGATATGATCATGTGGCTGCTTTGCAATGCTTTGTGGTACATTGCAACTAATATATTACTCAATGACTTCTTCAGAATTCTTCATCAAAACCTCAAACCATCAGCTAGAGGTTAAAACCTGTCCACAGTTGAGTGTTTCAACATGACAGTGATACTAAAACATATCAAGAGTAGTTGTGGAATGGATGAAGCAAGCAAACATTAAGCTTCAGGAATTGCATTGTGGGTTCTGTTTAAATTTATATTCATGGTAAGAAACAAATTTGGTTCAATAACTTTAGAGGAACCAAAACTCAAAAGAGGATTCCATCTTCCTCTGGTCGACTCTGCAAATAACAGAACAACAAGAATATCTGGACATAAATAGCGAGATGTGACATTAAGCTATAAATTATGAGAATGGGAGTCAGTGTACATGTTCAGTGTTAACGTGAAAGTCCATGCAGGTAAACAGTCATATGTACATCTAATGTGGTAGAAATGAAACAGTGTGACAATCCAGAGCAGGACAGCATTGCAGTGGACAGCAGGGTAGATAGACAGATAGGTAGGTAGGTAGGTAGGTAGGTAGATAGATTCATGTAAACAGAATACATTTTGCAGTTTGGCAAAATTATGCAGTTTTGACTGTGTAGCATATGCGTGTGTCAAATGAGAGAACAGAGTCAAAAACAACACCTAGGATTTAATGGTGGTACTGGATGTGACTGAAAATCTAGACTCACAGCATTATGCATGGTCTAGATGCATTTAAAAACCTTCATACAGCAGCAGCTCTGACTCTAATGAAGATATAAAGAAAAGAGTTACTCACAGAGCAGCACAGAGAGTGGACTGACCTCCATACTGTCTCACTGACCACTGACTAACTAACAGGTTGAACGGAAGTCTGCTTTGAACAAACACTTCCTTTTTCTTTACAGCGAAAGTTACTGCAACCGAGAGAGAGAGAGAGAGAGAGAGAGAGAGAAAGAGAGATATTCAAATAACTACAATCAGAGGTGGAGCCAGTAGGAGGAGGGTGATGGTAGGCATGTCCAAAAATAAATAAATAAACATAAATAAAATATTTAGAATTTAATGTTAAAATTAAATTATTTTTTTTTTATTAAAAAGTTAATGTCTGTTCAACAACATGACAGAAGCAAATGCTGATTAACATGAATATTTTGGGAAACTGGGGCTGGATTAGTAGGCTACCCAGCTCTATTAACCTTGTAGTTAACCGGTGTAGTGATCACTAGTGTGACCTGGAAATCAGTAAAGACAAACAGAATCATAGGATCTTGTAAAATAAATAATTTCTACATACACATACACACTGATCAGCCATAAAATTAACACCAACTTTTTCTTAATAACAAATACAGCTGTGTTTGAACATACACAACTCATGGGAATGAATGTCATGGAAATTTGGTGCACAAGTTGTAATTGGGGGAGGAGGGATCTGAAGTCAACAAAGGATCAGAATTATACATTCAGTGTCAAAAATACACCCACATAAATTACTAACTCAGCAATTAGACTGAGCAATACACAGTACAATGAGGAAGTCTAAAAAGCTCAGTACAGATTTGAGAAGAATGAGAGTAGATTTACACAAGTCAGAATGTCTCTTGGATTTATTTCTATACAACCGCAGAACATTTCAACGCCTTAATGTCCTCTTAACGTGCTGTCACTGATCATAATTGCCTCTACCTCTCTCTCTCTAGCTTCTCTGTGCCTACATAAAAGGACTTGTTTGACAGCACACATTATATTAATAAATACACAGCACAATGATGAAGGCCTAAAACTTTGTTTCTGCATTTATTGTCCATTATATCAGCGTTTAAACACCTCAGTATCACAGCTGGAAAAAGAACAGTCCAATCAACAGTGTCCTGTGAGTCTGTGTCATGTCCACTGATTAAGGACATCTACAAGGTGAACCTAGTCTTATAGAGTGGACGTGGTGTTTAAAAACTCCAGCCGAAATACTGTGTCTGATCCACTCATACCAGACCAGAACTACAGTGCTGAGACCCACCACCCAAATACTACCTGCTCTGTGGTGGTCCTGTGGGGTCCTGACCATTGAAGAACAGGGTGAAAGGAGGATAACAGTGTAACAGAGAAACAGATGAACTACAGTCTGTAATTATAGAACTACAAACTGCTCCTACATGATAAGTGGAGCTGATAAAAGCAACAATGAGAGTAGAAACATGGATAGTATTCATTTTATGGCTGATTGGTATATACGTGCACTTACCCACTTCTTATGACTGTTATCAAAATAAACTGACTTACTTTTTCCTTTGAAAGAAACACAGAACCTGATAGTTCAGAGCTTCCAGACTGCATTTAGACACCTTCATACAGCAGCAGCTCTAATCTCAATTGAACATATGATCCATTCATTTTATTAATTTAATAATGTATTGGTTCGTTCATCAGGAAATTGTGATACAATGTTAAGAACAGCTCTTGAAAGTGAAAAATGCAGGTTTTTGTGCAACAGTGACGATATGTTACAATAATTTAACATTTTTATAGAGACTCTTCATGTGCAGTTATAAAAGCATTAAACTGTTTATGTCCAAACATGATGGTCAGCAGTGTTAGTATAGCACTTCTGAAAGAGCTGTGGCTGTTGACTGTGTTTCTGCTAGCTCTTGCTCTTGTGGTTGAAGTTCAGGTGGTTGAACTTATCATTGGTTATAACTGGTAGCAACAGGCATGAAATCAGATGGCTGCATTTATAGAGTGTGTGTGTGTGTGTGTGTGTGTGTGTGTGTGTGTGTGCAATGTGTGTGTATTTTCCATGATGTAAAGGGTGTAAATGATCTAAACAGTATTATTTTAGTTTATCATCAGCTGATGAGGTCATTTCCACTCTTCCACTGGAACAGAAGTCAGACCACTAGCACTGAAACTCCTTTCTGTATCAGTTTAGTTGATGAAATGATACATATAGTCTATGACCAGTTAAATAACCAGCTAATCCACTGATTATGTAGTGATTAATAATATGTAATAATATATTTTAATAAAACCTGTAAGAGCTCATGTATGAGTGGTGTATGGCTAATAGACTCCGGGAATAGTCTGATGAGTCTTTATCTGATGCAGTTCTGCTGTTTGAATTAGACGATGCAGGGTCTCGAGTGTGTAAACACTGAACTACTGTGAAATGAATCAACCAGTTATTTCTGTATTTAAAGTGAAAACCTCATACTTTTACATCCTTTATTTAAAAGTGTAGCTGATCTAAAAGAAAAGCACATGTATTTTAGTCTGCTCTTTACTGAGACTCTGACTGGATGAGATGAGCAAAAACCCTTTTAGCATCTCCTCCCCCTCCTGCAATGGTTGAAGCCACTGCTGATGTGCAACAGAGACAAACCACAACCACGTGAGTGAGGAGGGGGGGGGGGGGGGGGGTAAAATAGCTCTAAAAGCATGCAGCTATATTGATGAACATTATTTTATAAATACTGAATACACATCTTACATATACAAAGGTGGCAAACCTTTAGAAACAGGAACTGATTATGAACAGTAATAACTAACTTACAGTCTATTAATGATGACTCGTCTGATCCACTTGTACCAGTGCAACACACTATTAACACGCCACTACCATGTCAGTGTCACTGCAGTGCTGGTTCTGTTGACTCCAATCCAGTCGTGGTCATAATATTCTGATATGACTGTATATTTATTCTGACTGGCTGCGTTACGGTGTTGTATGACAGCACCACTGCTGATAAACACAAGGCCCTACAGAGGGTGGTGTAAACCAACCAGCACATTACCACAGCTGCACTTCCTCCCATACAGGACATCTACAACAAGAGAGGCCTGAGGAAAGCCAGCAGCATCTCCTTTTACCCCACACAAACCACAGCCATTTCCTGTTCCAACCCTTGTCTTCTGGAAAGACATATCAGAACATTCGAGCCAGAACCACCAGACTCAAGAACAGTTTTTATACAGACTGATGCTGATCTAAATCCTGACCTAAACGTCCTCAGTACGTTTACACACTGAGCTCCAGCTGCTCATGTGGGCCTTTATGCACATTGTACTCTGAACTCTCTAATACTAAACACTAAGTCTGAAATACTGGAACAGTAAGCTAATGCTCATTCACCTGCACTGTACACTTTATTAATGTATACGTACTACAACACCTCTGCTGCAACACTGCAGTACTGTTTACACACATGTTGTAGTGTCTGTGCACCTGTTGTCCTTGTCTTGTCTGTTGTCTTGCACTAGTGCTTCTGTTTATTGTCACTGTCCAATGGTAGTTCATTATACTGTACTGTAGTATTTCTAGGAGGTAGCAACACCACCTAGCCATAACCCCATATTCTAATTTTCTTAATATTACATGTGTGGTGAATGGGTAAAGGATCCATATAAGTGGACCAAACACAGCAGTTAGGGTTGAGATTAGGATTAAGACCAGGATTGGTTTACTACTGAGTAATTTTCCACAGTAGATACTGCAGTACTTTTACTCATTTCATAAATTTAAAAGTATTCTGACCCATTTGTAACTAACTAGGTACTTCCTAACTTGATGTTCACATGCAGTTCTGCCTCAAAAATGACAGAGGCCGCCAATGCTCCTTTTAAAAACTCATTGATTTACAGCAAAAGCACCTCTGTACATATAAAAACAGGAATGAATGAAAATCAATATTTATTTTTGAAATTGAAATTGTATCACATCCATTACATTCAGTGTAAACAATCATCAAATTTACTCAAAAATCAAGTACACAGTATTTGTTGATGTTCACATTTAAATAAAACTAATTTAATATTTTTTGTGTAACAGTAGTAGATCAACCAATCAAATTGACTGATTAAGAATGCACCAAAACACGTAACCAAGAGGAAGGCTGAAAGTGGTGCTTGTGTGATGAACATGGCGGCTGCACAAAGAATATTGTTCCTAATTCAGAAACGTCACTTGTAACAACAACGTAATCCACAAGACCAGGCAGCTTGTCTTTATGCAGCACATGGTTTACATTCACTTGACCTTCGTGATTTTATGAATTGTCACAGATACCGACTTCCTCGGGTGGGAGATCATCTTCTTGGTGGAGGAGGAGTTGATAAGAGGAACCAGATGAAATGTTGCCCTTAGCCCCACCATTCAGCTACTGACAGCTCTTCAGTTTTATTCCAGTGGTGGTTTTCTGCAGACTCTTGGTAATGACCCTGGCCTAAGCAAAGCTGCAGCGTGTAATAATATAATAATATATATATTATTTTGGCCTGGGAGTACTCATGACCCCTTCGTCTGGACAAATTCTGGAGTGTATCAGCTGGCAAGGGATGGTGCATTTGCTGATGCATATGTACTGGGTGACCACTGGGTTATCCACTCTAAAGCTACTTACTCACTCATGTCTCGAATCCCCATACTGAGGCAGAGAGAGAGCTTTGGGCATCAGGGGGATTTCAGTGTTCACCAGAACACCGCTGTGCCATCATTGTTGTATGTGCTATGTTGCATATCATTGCAGTACTTGCTGGCATACACCTTACTGATGGGGAAAAATGAGGAAGATGAGGAGGAGGACGAGGAAAGAGAAGAAAGAAACATCCCTGTAGAATTACCAGGAGACTTTAGGCCGGTATGGAAACACAAATGCGAATGTTAAGGAACGTTGTTGCTTCAATTTATTGTGGATAAGTGACCCGTGTTTGTTATTGTGTTTTTTTGGGGGTTTTTTATGGTGCCTCTTCTTCACTGTAGCATTTTTTTCAGTTTTAGCGGTACCCACTCTTTTCGACCTGTAGCCCGTCTTTTTCAAGGGAAAATAACTGCTCACTTCACCCACAGGTATTAAAGTATATGAGTCTCTGGAGGAGGCTCAGTAGATGACCCAGTAGATTTACTAATGTAAATCTACCTCCTCAAAGATCCCTAAAGTTGTACTTGGGCTTAGTAACATTTCCAGGAATATTTTTTCCGGTAGTTTTTCCTCCTCCGGAGGGAGGGCTGGTGGGTGTACTGTGTTTTGTTAAATAAATTACTTTTTTATTTTTTCTAATAAAAGTAATTGAAATACTCCTTGCTTATTCCTAATTCCTAATCATACGTTAGTAGAGTATGGAGTAATAATGAGTATGTATGTAAATTGGTGGTCTAGTTTTTGATTGCTATTGCTTTTCTACCCCAGAGGCAGAGTCAATAAATAACTGCTTAAAAGACATTCATATTTTTGGGGACATAGAAGGCTTTTGGCAAACACTTCTAAAATTGTCTCTTAAAGTTTCGTATTCTTTAACTTCATAAATAACTAAGATAAAATGCTTTTGTTGACCTGGACTGTTTGATATGGGTAGTCAATTTCATGATAAATGATGTGACATTACATCATATCATACTATTATATGCAGATTGTGGATATAATCAGTACTTAAGGAATTCTGAATAACATTGGCAGTTTATTTTTAAAGAATCATATTTAAGTTATGTAAGCATTAAATGTAAAAATGTAATACAAAACAGAATTCCACTTGATAATGTTTATTTTGAAACTGGCAATACAATATTACAGCAATACTTTAAAAACAGGTATAATAAAAGAAGCAATTAAAATAATAATATTAATATAATTAAAATAATAAAAAAAGATTGCTCAGTTGGTCCCTTCTTAAAGTTCCACTAAATGTATGAAAGCAAGATTATTGCAGTATAACATTATTGCAGTATATACATTTTAGGATAAGACAAATCAGTTTATAAACATGTATAAAATAATAATACAAAGTATTAAAACTGAGGAGGAAATACAGACACACAATGCGAGATAAACATAAATTAATAATACAATTATTTGACTGTCTGTAGCTGCTGAAACAGCGCTACACCTACAACTGGTGCTGAAAGCTCACAGGATTAGAACTCCAACATGAAGACTTGGAGTTCAGCACTCAGTAAGATGTTCCTCCTTCTATTAGAGCTTACGTCCTGTTCACCTCATCAGGTTGAGCTGTGAAACACACAGTGATGAACAGATGAGTCTTTAATCAGAGATCCTGATTCAGCTGAAGTGGAACAGAGAGATTTCTGATCCAGTGAGCTTTACAATGTGTTTACAGTGAGTTCTTACCTCGAGCTCTGTGGCATTTGACACCCAGTATAATGGACACCAGCAGATATGGAGACATCGCCAGCAGACTACTGAGCAGACTAAGGGCTGAGAATCGAGTTTCTGGAATAGACAGATCTACACACACACAAACACACAAAGACACACAGACACACATCCCATCTATGACTATATCTGAGAATATGCAATTCTGTGTGTGTGTTTGACAGAGGATCAGGGAGACCAGATTGTAACACAAAAATCATTTGAATCAACTGAATCTTTATCTTGTCTCTCTACATTCAAGATCTGTTACCAATGTTCTTACTCACCAGTAACATTTACCCAGAGTGCATCACTGTAGGGTGTGTAGTTGACTGGGTCTCCTCTCCCAGCTCTGCACCAGTACTGACCTCCATCAGAGACACTAACTGAGCTGATGGTGTGGGAGTGTGTTTCAGTGCTGAACTCATTCTGAGGGTTCTGTGTGTGTTTAGTCCAGTAAAACCTCCATCCAGCAGACTGATCCAGGACACACTCCAGAGTCACTGAGCTTCCTCTCAGTGCAGCTCCTTTAAGACTAAATCTGAGTTCAGGTTTAGGTTTAACTGCTGATGGAGATGAAGCACAGAGTTCAGATCATGAAATCAGAATCTTTATCACACTGATGTTCTCATAACATTAACCAGCTTCAGATTAGATTCAGCTACTGGTTAGAAGTTTACATACTTAGCAATTAACTAAAATTTAGTTTATGAAAAACTGAAAAACATATATATAATATATTCCCATAATTCAACAAGAGACGCTGTATGAAACACATGTATCATACTGGCTTTAACACAGTTCACAGTAATTATCTTCAACAGAGCAACACACACTTACTGTCTCTGTGAAAACACTGATCTCAGTACATCTGCTAAACTCACACTGACTCACAAGAGAGTAAACACACTTCACCAAGACTGAAATCAGTGTAATGTAGTAAAAGCTTCAGTAGAGTTTGGAGACAGATTCATTTATTAAGCTGAAATTTCACCAAGAATGCAGGAAGTGGTGATACTGAGGAGACTGCAGCAGCTCCACATTTCAGGACTATTTATCTGCAAATGTTATAAATTATTAAATTAAATAAACTGAGTTCAGTAAAGGACTGCGTGTCCTTGCTTTAACAGGATCAGGTCTCGAGACGGCAGCTATTCTTGTGTCAGTGTCTACAGAAGAGGAACTCCAGTTTGGAGAAGTAAAAGTAGGATAAAGCAAACAGGGATCTGCACCAGGCTAAAATCTAACACTAACCGATGCTACCTTTAACCATCTCTTCTCTCTTTACACTTCTTTAAAAACAAAATTGGGTGAGATTCCTGAAAACAATATACTCACATATGACTGTACAGATAAACTGAAATCTAGATCCAGCACCACATCACATACCATCATCACTGAAGCAGCAGATCTCGTCTGTACTCTCCCTCTTCCCATAGCATCTCTAACTGTTATACAGTCTGAATATATTTAGAAACAAACACATGTTCACTTAGTAATTCTGATCACTACATTTTCCAGTCATGTGAAAACGTTAGGACATTCAATAGAAACCTTTAACATATTGAATAATCTTTATAATCTAATCTTTAAAAGCAAAATAATTTACATAAAACAATTTACTAACATGACCAGGTCAGGCCATCCTTGCATGTTCAGCCCGAGAGCAGACCACAAGACGAGTAAAGAAGACTCTTACAATGCCAAAATATCATCATGGGACCTACTTGTAGCTCTTTCCACTGTTAATGTGAAAGTACAGGAATCTACATAAGAAAGAGACTGAACAGGTTTGATTTTCATGGACGTTTGTAAGGAGGAAACCCTTGCTGTCAAAAACTAGCAGGGGCTGAAAATTCAGACTGTATATTGTCTGATAGTACAGGCTGCCTGCTTTCAGTTCCAGCTCCTACACAGAAGCCCTCCACTACTCAAACACCTAAACACTTCCTCTCACTGCATCTTCCACATCTGCTCTGTCAGCTAAACGTTCCTCACAAAGTTCAGCTACTACTTTTAGTTAAGTGCTGGATCTGAACTCTCTGAACTCACTGAGATACTGTGTGCTCTAAAGAGAAGTGTGCTGACCCTCCTCCATCACTTCTGCAGTTCATGTTAAGGATCAGCTACTGTCACAGGACCAGTGTCCCAAAAGCATCTCAGTGTTTAAATCATCTGAACTGGTAGAGAGAGAGTGCTCAGTGTGATGCTCGCTCGACCCTTTAAGAACCATGTTTTAGTTAAGATGGTTTTGGGAAACTCAATCTGCTCCTTTTCCAGTCAGGGAATCTGAGTAGAGCACAGGTGATGCTGAGTGTAACAGAATCTGACAGACTTCTCTCAAGTCTGATCAGCTAATGAATTTATCTCCAGTTGATGAAATAAAAACATACAGATATTAAACTGTACATTTGAGGTTTCTGTTTCAGATGTGTTACATGTTTTCATATTGTTTATTTTACTGTATTGTTTTACAGTAGAATCCGCTAAATCAAATTAAAGAGGATTTACTGCTGCTGAAATCTCAGTCATTAGACAAACCCCCACTACTCACCCCTGTCTGTAAAAACTTTTAAAAATAATAAATCCACACTGAGAGACAATTCCAGATGTTTGTACATTATTCCCTATACACCATAACTGTCAATCATCTAAACACTTCCTCTCACTGCATCCTCCACTTTCTGTCTGATCAAACTCTAGCTGAAGTTTTAATCCACTCACTGTCACTGTGCCTTTTATTGTAGAGTCAGTGTTCATTAGTGAAGCTCCCTGAAATCACAGAGACACTGATTCTATTCAGTTCCATCAACATTAGAGATTTCATAGTTCTTCTTCCATTGAGCTTCACTGAGAGGATCATTATTCTTAAACCACTCGTAACTTGAACACACGCTCAGCTGACTGCATCTTTTAATATAGACTTTTATAAAATATGAAACTCTCTCTATGAAGATACACACCAGTATTAAACACTGTGGAACAATCTGAAATAACTGCAGAATTATTTAATTATTCTGAAATCAAATCTTTTCTAAACAGAAAAACAGAAATGATTACTTACCAACTGTAATCCTGACTGGAGCACTGTGGTGTGAGTAGTAGTCTCCTCTGAGTGCTACACACTGATACTCTGCTGTTCCTGTATCAGACACTGTTATACTGAGTGTGTTGGTGTCTTTATCTTCAGTCAGAGGATTTAACTGCTGAGAGACTTTGTACCACGTAAACCTCCATCCAGTGAGTGAGATCTGCAGATCAGAGTAAGTGTGTCTCCAGTGTAGACAGTGGTGTGAGGATCCACCCTCAGTGTTGGTTTGGGTATTTCTGTTGAGATGAAATGATGAAGAGATCAGAGCTGATTTTACTTTTTCAATATAAACAGTAGTTTATCAGGATAAGATCAGACTTTGTACATAAAGAGAATCTAGATTCTACATTTGGTGTGAATATTACAGTAGTTTGATTGTATCTGCAGTGTTGCTACACAGTGCAGAATTCTGATATTCAGGGGTGAACAACACAGATCCTGGTCTGGAGTTAAAGTAGAAAAGTGCTTCTAAATGTATTTGAGTAATAAAAGTAAAGTTACTGAGTTATTATTACATTATTTTGAATGTATATTAGGAGCTGTGTCTGCACATATTAAAAATACATTTTATAACAATGTTTCCAGGTTTACAAAATGACATTAATTAGAACATTTTCATACTTTCACAATAATTTCCTTTTGTCACTTATAATATTTAAAGAAACAGCAAACACACTCTAAACCAATCAGGAGGAGAACTTTGGCTAGCATCTGGGTGTTGACCCCTCCCCAGGCCAGCGTCACATTACACACCATCAACCCTAAAGCAGCAGATCTCTCTGTTCTCTGTCTCTGTTTTACACAGCATGTCTAACTGTTATACAGTCTGAACATATTTACAAACATAGACTCACATTTCTTTAGTGATTCTGAAAAATCACTACATTATTATACAGTCATGTGAAAAGGTTAGGACACCCCATGAAGAAATGTGTCCTTTTTTTTAACATATTTAAACATGTGGACTGTCATGATCCACTGGGTCAGACAGTGAGGGTGAACCCTCGCAGGGGATGGAGCAAAGCGAGAGAGTTTATTAACTCAAAACAGGCAGAACTCAAGAAAAAGAAGCAAGTGTTAACAGGATTAATGATAAACCAAAAGACAAACGTGACACCGAAAACTGGGCAAACAAGAGCACACCTGTGGCTGGTGAGGGACGAGGGCTAGGCTAGCGTGCCAGGGCTGAGCCAGAATGATACAGAAAGCCTAACCCTACAGGCAGTGCCTGGAGAAAACCGTGAAACAGAGAGACAGCGCGGGTCAGGCGCTTCTGAGACTTACTGGACCTCCGGAGCTGAGGGATCCACTGCCGAACCCAAACAACAGAACCGATACAATGACAGGGTTACCTTCTTTGAGCACAGGCGATAACTAGAGCCCGTACTTGAGCTGACTTTCGTGACTAAGCTTCGAGAATGAAGCTTCACCCACATAAACAAGCCCCTACAGATTCCTTCAGTACACTACAGCCTTAGGTAAGCAGGCAGTAACGGTTCGGCAGATACACTAGAGTCCCTAGGCTAAGGAGGTTAGCCTCTACTACCTGAGGCCGTTGACAAGCCCAACAGGTTCAGTCTGCACTACGATCCACCAGATCCAACACCAGATCCAACACCAGATCCACTAGATCCAACACCAGATCCACCACTGCGTTCACCTTAGTTCATTCTCGGCACTGGCTGCTGTCGCCAGCCCTCCTTAAACACACCAGCCACAGGTGGAACGTATTAACAGGACGTGAAGTAAAACACATGAAGTAAACACAACAGTGAAGCATGAACATAACGTGAAAACGTGAAAAATCCTCTTCAACACAAGAGTCCATGACATGACATGACTGAAAAACTCAAAGTCTCTGTGAACGCCTGCGAGCGACGCGGGCGTGACATGGACATTTGGTCTTCATTTAACAGCACTAAGATATGAAGGTAAAATAACTAAACACATTAAACTGAACTTTTATAAATCATTATTAAAATGCTGAGTGTAACAGAATCTGACTTCTCTTAAGTCTGACCATCTAATGAATTTATCTCCAGTTGATGAAATAAAAACATACAGATATTAAACTGTACGTTTGAGCTTTCTGTTTTCAGATGTGTGTTACAGTGTTTTTCTGTATTGTTTATTTTACTTTACTGTTTTACAACTCCAAAGTAGGATCAGCTAAATCAGATTAGAGAGGATTTACTGCTCTTTTAATAAACACTGAAGTAATAAACTCCCTGAAATCACAGAGACACTGATTCTATTCAGTTCCATCAACATTAGAGATTTCATAGTTCTTCCTCCATTGAGCTTCACTGAGAGGATCATTATTCTTAAACCACTCGTAACTCCAGACTCCTCCACTTTCTATTCACATGTGAGAGTGACTCTCTCTCTGATGAACACACACTCAGCTGACTGCATCTTTTAATAAAGACTTTTATAAAATATGAAACTCTCTCTATGAAGATACACACCAGTATTAAACACTGTGGAATAATCTGAAATAACTGCAGGATTTTCTTACAATTATTCTGAAATCAAGTCTTTTCTAAAAAGAAAAATTATTACTTACCAACTGTAATCCTGACTGGAGCACTGTACTGTGTGTAGTACTCTCCTCTGCGTGCTATACACTGATACTCTGCTGTATCAGACACTGTTATACTGAGTGTGTTGTTGTCTTTATATTCAGTCAGAGGATTTAACTGCTGAGAGTCTTTGTACCACGTAAACCACCATCCAGTGAGTGAGCTCTGCAGATCACAGGTCAGAGTAAGTGTGTCTCCAGTGTAGACAGTGGTGTTAGGATCCACCCTCAGTGTTGGTGTGGGTATTTCTGTTGAGATGAAATGATGAAGAGATCAGAGCCGATTTTACTTTTACAATATAAACAGTAGTTTATCAGGATAAGATCAGACTTTGTACATAAAGAGAATCTAGATTCTACATTTGGTGTGAATATTACAGTAGTTTGATTGTATCTGCAGTGTTGCTACACTGTGCAGAATGCTGATATTCAGGGGTGAACAACACAGATCCTGGTCTTGAGTTAAAGTAGAAAAGTGCTTCTAAATGTATTTGAGTAATAAAAGTAAAGTAAGTTCTGGATATTATAATTACTGATATTTAAATTTCTATTAAATTCAAAAAAGGAGTTTGTAAAGCAAGTTTCCAGGTTATTAAAAATGACATAAATCAGAAAAGATTTTATTGTTTTTGTTTTTACTGATAGCCAGTGAAATAATGAATATTAAAATGGGAGAGATTCACACATAGATTAAAGTGGCAGTGGAGAAGCAAAGCCACAGGACACATAAGGTACCATCCATCACTGAATTAGCAAAACTTAAAAAACAAACAAACACACACAAAAAAAAAACGTTTCACAAATAACCACAAATTAATCCTCAATTTTTTTTCTCAGAGGGAATTAGTACAAAGAGTATTAGCTATGGCAGTAAGGAATAATGAATCATATCCATTAATAAAGAACTGAGAATAGAGTAAACCCCTATAATCTAAATCTAAAACTAAACCTCAGATTACACACTGTAAATACGATATAATTGTTTAATTTAATATATTTAATTAATTGATTTAGATTAATTGTATGACAGTAAAACCTGTGAATTCAGTTCTCTTTACAGAAAATTATGAGATGCTTTTATTGCTTCATTAAAGAGAAATTTAGACCCATGCTTCCTTTCAATACATTAACTTCAAGAACTTTCTAGGTGCTACTTTAACCAGATAATCAGTGTACTTCCATTGTAGTCTCCAGTCTCTCTGTTCATAAACACTGAGGACTTATGTTGTAAATAAAGTCATGATTGTTTTGTTGAGATTATGAATATTCTTCATCCTTTAGAAAACGGAACTTTTCAAAAAGGCCTGTTTGACTTACAGCATCTACTGTTGATAGTGTTGTAAAGCTCAGCTTAATTTACAATTTTACTGCACTTAAATACACAGTGTATGTACTGCTTTTAGGACTCTATTAATTTTGTAGAAATGCATTAATTTGGTATTAAGAATGAGGAATAATCTGTACAAATTAAATAATTCTGTAAATGTAGATGATTTACCTTCAGTTTGTCCACAGTGGAAGAGCACAATCAGCACTAAAGTAAGGAGAGAAACAGAGGACATGATGCAGGAACAGTTTTCACATCAGGACAGTTTAGTTACTGAAGTATGAAATTACTGAAGGTTCAAAGTGTTTCAGCACTGTTCAAGATCAGCTGAGTATCATTACATTTATATACACAGTTTATAACTCAAACAAGTGAACCAACTCTTATTCATACTGAAACTGAATGGAAGGAACAGCATCAGGATTCAGTGCAGCCAGTCCTGAAGCATCGAGAATCACTGCATTCCTTTCAACTGAACTGTTCCACTAGATGATCCACCACTGATACCACTGAACTGTTCCACTAGATGATCCACCACTGATACAACTGAACTGTTCCACTAGATGATCCACCACTGATACAACTGAACTGTTCCACAACATGCTCCACCACTGATACAACTGAACTGTTCCACTAGATGATCCACCACTGATACAACTGAACTGTTCCACTAGATGATCCACCACTGATACAACTGAACTGTTCCACTAGATGATCCACCACTGATACAACTGAACTGTTCCACTAGATGATCCACCACTGATACAACTGCACCGTTCCACTAGATGATCCATTACTTATACAACTGCACTGAGCACCACCACCACACCTATAAAAGCATGGTGACCAACTGACTAAACTTCATGCCGTCCATCGATCTTCTTGGTGAGTGTCGCAGTGGGTCCAGAGCCTACCTGGAATTACTGGGCACAATGCAGGTATACTGCCTGCACAGGGAACCAGTCAATAAAAGGGTACCCCACACAACCATTCACTCACTCCTAGGAGCTGTTTAGCACAGTTCACCTACCATGTGTGTTTTTAGGAGTTAACATTCCTTACAGACTGAGAGACCTGTGCAAGGATTAATCCCAAACACAAAACTATTGGCCCCGGAAGCTATGAACAGACACACACACACACACACACACACACACACACACACACACACTACCTACAGCACTACTGTGCCACCCTAAAATTCTTGCCTTTTAAAAATATTAAAATGTCTACACATGTCTCATATACAGTCCACTCAAAATATCTGGGTCAAAGGCACATTTTACACTTGGTATAAATTTACAATTTTTAAATCAAACCAATCCCACGTAATTAGAGGACACATTTCAGACTTTCATTTAAATAAAAGGGCATTTTCATCCAGTTCAGTTTTGTAAAGAAAAATAAATGTAAAGTTTCTGTCAGTTAAAGTTCTTTGTTGCTATGACAAATGTCTATCACTACCAGGTGATGGATATCAAATTTGTATAGACATACAATCTACTTGGATAGCAATAATTATATATAGCCTATAGTGTGACCACAGAATTGTGTGCTGTACTGGGAGCACTGTACTGTACACAATTCACAACCAATCATTACCATGTTTTGCCTCCATACAATATCTCATATTTTTCATTAGGATTTAAAAATAATTAATTAATTAATAATAATTGTGACGTTAATAATTAATAAAAAGTGTACGTTTCACTAATTAATTTAATGTGAATCTTTTTCAGTCTGGCCACCTTGGTATGTACTAGTATGATAATGGCTGCAGCCTCTGTGATTGAGGAAGTTCTGAAATGTGACTGTATTGGATATTTAATATGTGCCTGTATTTCTGTCAGTGCACTAACAGGGGTTATGCAGCATTTGTTATTATGGGAAGCATGGTTATGTTCTGTGGATAGCTAGCCTTTCATTTAACTGACTAATAGACAGGCCTTGTAATCTTTTGGTAGGTGATGTATTTTGGTGACACTTTTTTACCAAATTGTTGAAGCAAAGGAATAATAAATATTTATGTACTTTTTAAGGCTGTTTTGTAACTCTGTCCCTCTGCAGAACTATTGTCCTGTGGTTAGTATGAGTAAAAAACATGGTTAAAAAAACATGGTGAAAATTATTTGCTAATTTTCCTATTTTCCTAAAATAAATTATGAACTCCTCTTTACAAATAAGATCTTAACTCAGACAAAACTCAGACCAGCTTCACAGCACATAATCCATCTCTTTGTAATGATCAAACTGTGTTTTAGAACACAGTTGGTTTAAAATGTTTTTAAAGAAGCCAATTTTTTCATATTAGCATGTTAGCATGAAAAATGCTTTTAATGACTTAAGTCATTGAAGTGAGTTTTCTCCATGAAACAGGGATAAACGGCAACCCATTTAGTTAGAAGATATTTAGGAAAAATGTGTCTTTGTCCCAAATGTCATATAATTATAGATTTTTTATAATCCATACAGTTGTGTTAGAACATACACAATGTATGGGAATGAATGTTATAGTAATATTGGGCTTTCAGTGATTTCTTTGAATCTTTCCTTGTCTGAGGCAGAATGAGTTACAACTTACATCAAAAAATAGAATTTGGTGCACATGTTTTAATTGGGAGAGAAGGGTCATAATTAAGGATCATAATTATACACACAATGTCATACACCCACATACATTACTAATTCAGCAATTAGACTGAGCAATACACAGCACAATGAGGAAGTCTAAAAAGCTCCGTACAGATTTGAGAAGAATGAGAGTAGATTTGCACAAGTCAGGAATGTCTCTTGAAGCTATTTGTGAACAGATTGGTAGAAAATCAATTTGAACATCTTAATGTCCTCTGTCACTGACCATGATTGCCTACAGCTGTGGCTTCTCTGTGCCAACATAAAAGGAATTGTTTGACAGCACTCGTTAGATTGTTAGACCAATTCAAAGCACAATGAGGAAGTCCTGAAAAACTCTTAGTACAGATTTGAGGGAATGAGAGTAGATTTGCACAAATCAGGAATGTCTATAGAAAGTATTTCTATACAACCACAGATTCGAAGAACATCAGTTTGAACAATATCATGAATATATGTCATTACTAGGAGGTGTAGCCACTTTGCCAAAGTCTAGAATAATACCCAAACTGTCATACTTGGTTGAAAGGAAATGAATTCAGATGGTCAAGACCAACCCAAAAACCTTTGTACTACACTGACCAGAGGGGTCAACCCCAAGAAAACTGTTAAGCTTGGTGGTGATATGATCATGTGGCTGCTTTGCAATGCTTTGTGGTACATTGCAACTAGTATATTACACAATGACTTCTTCAGAATTCTTCATCAAAACCTCAAACCATCAGCTAGAGGTTAAAACTTGTCCACAGTTGAGTGTTTCAACATGACAGTGATACTAAAACACATCAAGAGTAGTTGTGGAATGGATAAAGCAAGCAAACATTAAGCTTCAGGAATTGCATTGTGGGTTCTGTTTAAATTTATATTCATGGTAAGAAACAAATTTGGTTCAATAACTTTAGAGGAACCAAAACTCAAAAGAGGATTCCATCTTCCTCTGGTCGACTCTGCAAATAACAGAACAACAAGAATAACTGGACATAAATAGCGAGATGTGACATTAAGCTATAAATTATGAGAATGGGAGTTAGTGTACATGTTCAGTGTTAACGTGAAAGTCCATGCAGGACATAAACAGTCATATGTACATCTAATGTGGTAGAAATGAAACAGTGTGACAATCCAGAGCAGGACAGCATTGCAGTGGACAGCAGGGTAGATAGACAGACAGGTAGGTAGGTAGGTAGGCATAATAAAGGCACTTAAAATAGTAGTAAGAAGTGGCAAATAGGAAACAGTAAACCTGACTATAAATACAGCTATATTAATAAATAAAGCTATAATATACATAATATAACCCAATTACATAAATAAGAAGTACTAGAAAAGTGGAGAGTAATGCACAATGCAATGTAGTGGAGAGGGCAGAACAGTAAAAAGAAGGCATCTCAATACAAGGGAAAGGAATAGACTTGCAGCATTGAGCAGACAGCAGGAGCAGCTCAGGACATGGGATGAAGAGATGAAAGGAGAAAAGGAACAAAGGGGTTTAGTAATATGAATAGTCAGAAACAGGTTCTCTGAACAGTAGAGAACAGCAGTAATATCCAGAAACAGGAAGTGTATTCAAGAGCTGAGGAGCTTTATTGGAGAACGTTCTTCCGCCCATATCATCTTTAAAAGCAAGGATCTGACAGTAGGCCTGCATCTTGTGAGCAAAGTGTACAAGGCAGGTTCTACGGTTTCATGATTTGCATGAGCTTCCAGCCAATACGGCATTACAATAGTCCAATAGGTTATAAAAGCATTGACCAGCTTCTCAGCATCATGTAAACAGAATACATTTTGCACTTTGGCAAAATTATGCATTTTTGACTATGTAGCATATGTGTGTGTCAAACGAGAGAACAGAGTCAAAAACAACACCTAGGATTTAATGGTGGTACTGGGTGTGACTGAAAATCTAGACTCACAGCATTATGCATGGTCTAGATGCATTTAAAAACCTTCATACAGCAGCAGCTCTCACTCTAATGAAGATATAAATAAAAGAGTTACTCACAGAGCAGCACAGAGAGTGGACTGACCTCCATACTGTCTCACTGACCACTGACTAACTAACAGGTTGAACGGAAGTCTGCTTTAAACAAACACTTCCTTTTTCTTTACAGCGAAAGTTACTGCAATCGAGAGAGAGAGAGAGAGAGAGAGAGAGAGAGAGATATTCAAATAACTACAATCAGAGGTGGAGCCAGTAGGAGGAGGGTGATGGTAGGCATGTCCAAAAATAAATAAATAAACATAAATAAAATATTTAGAATTTAATGTTAAAATTAAATTAATTTTTTAAAATTAAAAAGTTAATGTCTGTTCAACATGACAGTGTAGAAGCAAATGGCCAAATTAACATGCTGATTAACATGAATATTTTGGGAAACCGGGGCTGGATTAGTAGGCTACCCAGCTCTATTAACCTTGTAGTTAACCGGTGTAGTGATCACTAGTGTGACCTGGACATCAGTAAAGACAAACAGAATCATAGGATCTTGTAAAATAAATAATTTCTACATACACATACACACTGATCAGCCATAAAATTAACACCAACTTTTTCTTAATAATAAATACAGCTGTGTTTGAACATACACAACTCATGGGAATGAATGTCATGGAAATTTGGTGCACAAGTTGTAATTAGGGGAGGAGGGATCTGAAGTCAACAAAGGATCAGAATTATACATTCAGTGTCAAAAATACACCCACATAAATTACTAACTCAGCAATTAGACTGAACAATACACAGTACAATGAGGAAGTCTAAAAAGCTCAGTACAGATTTGAGAAGAATGAGAGTAGATTTGCACACGTTAGGAATGTCTCTTGATGATATTTCTATACAACCGCAGAACATTTCAACGCCTTAATGTCCTCTTAACGTGCTGTCACTGATCATAATTGCTGCTACCTCTCTCTCTCTAGCTTTTCTGTGCCTACATAAAAGGAATTGTTTGACAGCACACATTATATTGATAAATACACAGCACAATGATGAAGGCCTAAAACTTAGTTTCTGCATTTATTGTCCATTATATCAGCGTTTAAACACCTCAGTATCACAGCTGGAAAAAGAACAGTCCAATCAACAGTGTCCTGTGAGTCTGTGTCATGTCCACTGATTAAGGACATCTACAAGGTGAACCTAGTCTTATAGAGTGGACGTGGTGTTTAAAAACTCCAGCCGAAATACTGTGTCTGATCCACTCATACCAGACCAGAACTACAGTGCTGAGACCCACCACCCAAATACTACCTGCTCTGTGGTGGTCCTGTGGGGTCCTGACCATTGAAGAACAGGGTGAAAGGAGGATAACAGTGTAACAGAGAAACAGATGAACTACAGTCTGTAATTATAGAACTACAAACTGCTCCTATATGATAAGTGGAGCTGATAGAAGCAACAATGAGAGTAGAATTCATTTTATGGCTGATTGGTATATACGTGCACTTACCCACTTCTTATGACTGTTATCAAAATAAACTGACTTACTTTTTCCTTTGAAAGAAACACAGAACCTGATAGTTCAGAGCTTCCAGACTGCATTTAGACACCTTCATACAGCAGCAGCTCTAATCTCAAATGAACATATGATCCATTCATTTTATTAATTTAGTAACGTATTGGTTCGTTCATCAGGAAATTGTGATACAATGTTAAGAACAGCTCTTGAAAGTGAAAAATGCAGGTTTTTGTGCAACAGTGACGATATGTTACAATAATTTAACGTTTTTTATAGAGACTCTTCATGTGCAGTTATAAAAGCATTAAACTGTTTATGTCCAAACATGATGGTCAGCAGTGTTAGTATAGCACTTCTGAAAGAGCTGTGGCTGTTGACTGTGTTTCTGCTAGCTCTTGCTCTTGTGGTTGAAGTTCAGGTGGTTAAACTGATCATTGGTTATAACTGGTAGCAACATGCATGAAATCAGATGGATGCATTTATAGAGAGAGAGTGTGTGTGTGTGTGTGTGTGTGTGTGTGTGTGCAATGTGTGTGTATTTTCCATGATGTAAAGGGTGTAAATGATCTAAACAGTATTATTTTAGTTCCTCATCAGCTGATGAGGTAATTTCCACTCTTCCACTGGAACAGAAGTCAGACCACTAACACTGAAACTGTGAGCTCCTCTCAGACACTCTTTTCTGTATCAGTTTAGTTGATGAAATGATACATATAGTCTATGACCAGTTAAATAACCAGCTAATCCACTGATTATGTAGTGATTAATAATATGTAATAATATATTTTAATAAAACCTGTAAATGCTTGTGTATGAATGGTGTATGGCTGAGAGACTCCGGGAATAGTCTGATGAGTCTTTATCTGATGCAGTTCTGCTGTTTGAATTAGACGATGCAGGGTCTTGAGTGTGTGAACACTGAACTACTGTGAGTTGAATCAACCAGTTGTTTCAGTATTTAAAGTGAAAACCTCGTCCTTTTACATCCTTTATTTAAAGTGTAGCTGATCTAAAAGAAAAGCTCATGTATTTTAGTCTGCTCTTTACTGAGAAACTGCCTGGTTGAGATGAGCAAAAAACCCTTTTAGCATCTCCTCCCCCTCCTGCAATGGTTGAAGCCACTGCTGATGTGCAATAGAGACAAACCACAACCACGTGAGTGAGGATGGGAGGGAGTAAAATAGCTCTAAAAGCATGCAGCTATATTGATGAACATTAATTTATAAATACTGAATACACATCTTACACATATACAAAGGTGGCAAAGCTTTAGAAACAGGAACTGATTATGAACAGTAATAACTAACTTCTGCAAATCAGTCTATTAATGATGACTCGTCTGATCCACTCGTACCAGTGCAACACACTACTAACACGCCACCACCATGTCAGTGTCACTGCAGTTCTGGTTCTGTTCACTCCAATCCAGTCGTGGTCATAATATTCTGATATGACTTTATATTTATTCTGACTGGCTGCGTTACAGTGTGGTATGACAGCACCACTGCTGATAAACACAAGGCCCTACAGAGGGTGGTGTAAACCAACCAGCACATTACCACAGCTGCACTTCCTCCCATACAGGACATCAACAACAAGAGAGGCCTGAGGAAAGCCAGCAGCATCTCCTTTTACTCAACACAAACCACAGCCACTTCCTGTTCCAACCCTTGTCTTCTGGAAAGACATACCAGAACATTCGAGCCAGAACCACCAGATTCAAGAACAGTTTTTATACAGACTGATGCTGATCCTGACCTAAACTTCCTCAGTACATTTACACACTGAGCTCCACCTGCTCATGTGGGCCTTTATGCACATTGTACTCTGAACTCTCTAATACTAAACACTAAGTCTGAAACACTGGAACAGTAAGCTAATGCTCATTCACCTGCACTGTACACTTTATTAATGTATACGTACTACAACACCTCTGCTGCAACACTGCAGTACTGTTTACACACGTGTTGTACTGTCTGTGCACCTGTTGTCCTGGTCTTGTCTGTTGTCTTGCACTAGTGCTTCTGTTTATTGTCACTGTCCAATGGTAGTTCATTATACTGTACTGTAGTATTTCTAGGAGGTAGTGACATCACCTAGCCATGACCCCATATTCACTTCTAATGTTCTTTATATTACATGTGTGGTGAATGGGTAAAGGATCCATATAAGTGGACCAAACACAGCAGTTAGGGTTGAGATTAGGATTAAGACCAGGATTGGTTTACTACTGAGTAATTTTCCACAGTAGATACTGCAGTACTTTTACTCATTTCATAAATTTAAAAGTATTCTGACCCATTTGTAACTAACTAGGTACTTCCTAACTTGATGTTCACATGCAGTTCTGCCTCAAAAATGACAGAGGCCGCCAATGCTCCTTTTAAAAACTCACTAAATCACTGGTTCCATTCACAGCAAAAGCACCTCTGTACATATAAAAACAGGAATGAATGAAAATCAATATTTATTTTTGAAATTGAAATTGTATCACATCCATTACATTCAGTGTAAACAATCATCAAATTTACTCAAAAATCAAGTACACAGTATTTGTTGATGTTCACATTTAAATAAAACTTGACTGATTAAGAATGCACCAAAACACGTAACCAAGAGGAAGGCTGACAGTGGTGCTTGTGTGATTAACATGGCGGCTGCACAAAGAATATTGTTCCTAATTCAGAAACGTCACTTATAACAACAACGTAATCCACAAGACCAGGCAGCTTGTCTTTATGCAGCACATGGTTTACATTCACTTGACCTTCGTGAGTTTTATTCCAGTGGTGGTTTTCTGCAGACTCTTGGTGATGACCCTGGCCTAAGCAAAGCTGCTGCGTGTAATATATATTATTTTGGCCTGGGAGTACTCATGACCCCTTCGTCTGGACAAATTCTGGAGTGTATCAGCCGGCAAGGGATGGTGCATTTGCTGGTGCATATGTACTGGGTGACCACTGGGTTATCCACTCTAAAGCTACTTACTCACTCATGTCTCGAAACCCCATACTGAGACAGAGAGAGAGCTTTTGGCATCAGGGGGATTTCAGTGTTCACCAGAGTGCCGCTGTGCCATCATTGCTGTATGTGCTATGCTGCATATCACTGCAGTACTTGCTGGCATACACCTTACTGATGGGGAAAATGAGGAAGATGAGGAGGAGGACGAGGAAAGAGAAGAAAGAAACATCCCTGCAGAATCACCAGGAGAGAAGGACTTTAGGCCGGTTTGGAAACACAAATGCAAATATTAAGGAACGTTTTTGCTTCAGTTTATTGTGGATAAGTGAACCGTGTTTATTGTGTTTTTTTGTGGGGTTTTTTTTTGGGTGCCTCTTCTTCACTGTAGCATTTTTTTTCAGTTTTAGCTGTACCCACTCTTTTCAACCTGCAGCCCGTCTTTTTCAAGGGCAAATAACTGCTCACTTCACCAACAGGTATTAAAGTGTATGAGTCTCTGGAGGAGTCTCAGTAGATGACCCAGTAGATTTACTAATGTAAATCTACCTCCTCAAAGATCCCTAAAGTTGTTCTTGGGCTTAGTAACATTTCCAGGAATATTTTTTCTGTTAGCTGGTGGGTTTATTGTGTTTTGTTAAATAAATTACTTTTTTATTTTTTCTAATAAAAGTAATTGAAATACTCCTTGCTTATTAGTTTGTTTTTCTAACAATTACTTTCCTAATCATACGTTAGTGGAGTATGGAGTAAGAATGAGTATGTATGTAAATTGGTGGTATAGTTTTTGTTTGCCATTGCTTTTCTACCCCAGAGGCAGAGTCAATAAATAACTGCTTAAAAGACATTCATAATTTTGGGGACATAAAAGGCTTTTTGCAAACACTTCTAAAATTGTCTCTTAGTTTTGTATTCTTTAACTTCATAAATAACTAAGATAAAATGTTGTTGTTGACCTGGACTGTTTGATATGGATAGTCAATTTCATGATAAATGATGTGACATTACATCATATCACACTATTATATGCAGATTGTGGATATAATCAGTACTTAAGGAATGCTGATTAACATTGGCAGTTTATTTTAAAGAATCATATTTAAGTTATGTAAGCATTAAATGTAAAAATGTAATAGAAAACAGAATTCCCCTTGATAATGTTTATTTTGAAACTGGCGATACAATATTACAGCAATACTTTAAAAACAAGAATATTGAAAAATAAATAAAAAAAGATTGCCCAGTTGGTCCCTTCTTAAAATTCCACTAAAAACGTATGAAAGCAAGATTATTGCAGTATAACATTATTGCAGTATATATATTTTAGGATAAGACTAATCAGTTTATAAAGATGTATAAAATAATAATACGAAGTATTAAAACTAAGGAGGAAATACAGACACACAGTGCGAGATAAACATAAATTAATAATACAATTATTTGACTCAGTCTGTAGCGGCTGAAACAGCGCTACACCTGCCTAGTACTACACTTAGAGAGACAGAGAGAGTAAATGAAGCTGTTGATGTTTCAGTGGATGAAGCTGCTGTTAAAATCCTCTACTGCTGATCTGCCAGACTGGAGGATCTCTAACAGGGTGCTGAAAGCTCACAGGATTAGAACTCCAACATGAAGACTTGGAGTTCAGCACTCAGTAAGATGTTCTTCCTTCTATCAGAGCTTACGTCCTGTTCACCTCATCAGGTTGAGCTGTGAAACACACAGTGATGAACAGATGAGTCTTTAATCAGAGATCCTGATTCAGCTGAAGTGGAACAGAGAGATTTCTGATCCAGTGAGCTTTACAGTGTGTTTACAGTGAGTTCTTACCTCGAGCTCTGTGGCATTTGACACCCAGTATAATGGACACCAGCAGATATGGAGACATCGCCAGCAGACTAAGGGCTGAGAATCGAGTTTCTGGAATGGACACACACACACACACACACACACACACACACACACACACACACACACACACACACACACACACACACACACACACACACACACACACACACACACACACACACACACACACTCACACTATATCTTTATCTTGTCTCTCTACATTCAAGATCTGTTACCAATGTTCTTACTCACCAGTTACGTTTACCCAGAGTGCATCACTGTAGGGTGTGTAGTTGACGGGGTTTCCTCTCCCAGCTCTGCACCAGTACTGACCTTCATCAGAGACACCAACTGAGCTGATGGTGTGGGAGTGTGTTTCAGTGCTGAACTCATTCTGAGGGTTCTGTGTGTGTTTAGTCCAGTAAAACCTCCATCCAGCAGACTGATCCAGGACACACTCCAGAGTCACTGAGCTTCCTCTCAGTGTAGCTCCTTTAAGACTAAATCTGAGTTCAGGTTTAGGTTTAACTGCTGATGGAGATGAAGCACAGAGTTCAGATCATGAAATCAGAGTCTTTATCACACTGATGTTCTCATAACATTAACCAGCTTCAGATTAGATTCAGCTACTGGTTAGAAGTTTACAGACTTAGCAATTAACTAAGATTGAATTATATATAATATATTCCCATAATTCAACAAGAGACGCTGTATGAAACACATGTATCATACTGGCTTTAACACAGTTCACAGTAATTATCTTCAACACAGCAACACACTCTTACTGTCTCTGTGAAAACACTGATCTTAGTACATCAGCTAAGCTCACACTGACTCGCACAAGAGAGTAAACACACTTCACCAAGACTGAAATCTGTGAAATGCAGTAAAAGCTTCAGTAGAGTTTGGAGACAGATTCATTTATTAAGCTGAAATTTCACCAAGAATGCAGGAAGTGGTGATACTGAGGAGACTGCAGCAGCTCCACATTTCAGGACTATTTATCTGCAACTGTTATAAATTATTAAATAAATAAACTGAGTTCAGTAATGGACAGTGTGTCCTTGCTTTAACAGGGTCAGGTCTCGAGACGGCAGCTTGTGTCAGTGTCTACAGAAGAGGAGCTCCAATTTGGAGAAGTAAAAGTAGGATAAAGCAAACAGGGATCTGCACCAGGCTAAAATCTAACACTAACCGATGCTACCTTTTACTATCTCTTCTCTCTTTACACTTCCTTAAAAACAAAATTGGGTGAGATTCCTGAAAACAATATACTCACATATGACTGTACAGATCAACTGAAATCTAGATCCAGCACCACATCACATACCATCACTAAAGCAGCAGATCTCTCTGTACTCTCCCTCTTCCCACAGCATCTAACTGTTATACAGTCTGAATATATTTAGAAACAAACACATGTTCACTTAGTAATTCTGATCACTACATTATTTTACAGTCATGTGAAAACGTTAGGACACTCCATAGAAACCTTTTAACATATTGAATAATCTTTATAACCTGATCTTTAAAAGCAAAATAATTTACATAAAACAATTTACTAACATGACCAGGTCAGGCCATCCTTGCATGTTCAGCCCGAGAGCAGACCACAAGACGAGTAAAGAAGACTCTTACAATCCCAAAATGTCATCATGGGACCTACTGGTAGCTCTTTCCACTGTTAATGTGAAAGTACAGGAATCTACATCAGAAAGAGACTGAACAGGTTTCATTTTCATGGATGTGTGTAAGGAGGAAACCCTTGCTGTCAAACTAGCAGGGGCTGAAAATACAGACTGTATATTGTCTGATAGTACAGGCTGCCTGCTTTCAGTTCCAGCTCCTACACAGAACCCCACCACTACTCAGACACCTAAACACTTCCTCTCACTGCATCTTCCACATCTGCTCTGTCAGCTAAACGTTCCTCACAAAGTTCAGCTACTACTTTTAGTTCAGTGCTGGATCTGAACTCTCTGAACTCACTGAGATACTGTGTGCTCTAAAGAGAAGTGTGCTGACCCTCCTCCATCACTTCTGCAGTTCATGTTCAGGATCAGTTACTGTCACAGGACCAGTGTCCCAAAATCATCTCAGTGTTCAAATCATCTGAACTGGTAGAGAGAGAGTGCTCAGTGTGATGCTCGCTCGACCCTTTAAGAACCATGTTTAAGTTTGTCATGCTGGCTAGGCGAGACAAGGGAACACTCGCAGGGACAGAGCAATGCGGAGAAACCGTCTTTAATGGACGAACCAAACAGAACAAACACAAACGAAACGAGGCAGCAAAGTACAGGGTCCAATAAACAGAAACAGAAAACAAACAGGTGAAAACCGAAAGGGGATAAACCAGGAAAAAACCACCTGAGACTGGAAAGCCGTCCGGGAGCAAAGCGAGAGGGGACCAATCACAAACCGCGCTAGTCAGGCGCTGACGAACTTACTCGACTCAGTTGCTAGGGAACCGGACGCCAAATCACCTTGGCGACCAACCGGTGAACCAGACAGCGAACTCCTGTACGAGAGACCGCTCCGATAGAGCATAGACTATTTGAACTTGTAGAACTTCCTAGAAGTCTCCAGACCATGAAGCAAACCTTACAGCTTGGCATCGCAAGAGTAATTCTCGTTTGCTCCCTTTGTACTCCAGCACTCAGGTGAAACAAATCATAACTAAACAGAAAACAAGGCGCCTTACTGCGACCGCTGTCAACATAAAAGTCCTTAGTGAAAAAACCAACGGGAGGAACAGAAAGTACGTGAACATAGAAATTAACCTAACATTGACTGAAAAGTTCCCAGGAGCCTGTGGACCGCGGCCCGAAGCCGCCCCTGGGGGGGGAGGGGGCCGCAGGGCTGACAAAGTTAAAATGGTTTTGGGAAACTCAATCTGCTCCTTTTCCAGTCAGGGAATCTGAGTAGAGCACAGGTGATGCTGAGTGTAACAGAATCTGACTTCTCTTAAGTCTGATTATATAATGAATTTATCTCCAGTTGATAAAATAAACATACAGATATTAAACTGTACATTTGAGGTTTCTGTTTTCAGATGTGTTACATGTTTTCATATTGTTTATTTTACTGTGTTTTACAGCTATAAAGTAGGATCAGCTAAATCAGATTAGAGAGGATTTACTGCCCACTACTCACGTCTGTCTGTAAAAACCTTTCAAACCACAGAAATCAATCAAACTCTGTTCATTCCTACTTTAAAATATTAAATTCATACTGAGAGACAATTCCAGATGTTTGTACATTATTCACTATACGACACCATAACTGTCAATCATCTAAACACTTCCTCTCACTGCATCCTCCACTTTCTGTCTGAACAAACTCTAACTGAAGTTTTAACCCACTCACTGTCACTGTGCCTTTTATTGTAGAGTCAGTGTTCATTAGTGAAGCTCTCTGAAATCACAGAGACACTTATTCTATTCAGTTCCATCAACATTAGAGATTTCATAGTTCTTCCTCCATTGAGCTTCACTGAGAGGATCATTATTCTTAAACCACTCGTAACTCCAGACTCCTCCACTTTCTATTCACATGTGAGAGTGACTCTCTCTCTGATGAACACACACTCAGCTGGCTGCATCTTTTAATAAAGACTTTTATAAAATATGAAACTCTCTCTATGAAGATACACACCAGTATTAAACACTGTGGAATAATCTGAAATAACTGCAGGATTTTCTTACAATTATTCTGAAATCAAGTCTTTTCTAAACAGAAAAACAGAAATGATTTCTTACCAACTGTAATCTTGACTGGAGCACTGTAGTGTGAGTCGTAGTCAACTCCTCCATGTCCTCTGAGTGCTATACACAGATACTCTCTTGTTCCTGTATCAGACACTGTTATACTGAGTGTGTTGGTGTCTTTATATTCAGTCAGAGGATTTAACTGCTGAGAGACTTTGTACCACCTAAACCTCCATCCAGTGAGGGAGATCTGCAGATCACAGGTCAGAGTAAGTGTGTCTCCAGTGTAGACAGTGGTGTGAGGATCCACCCTCAGTGTTGGTTTGGGTTTTTCTGTTGAGATGAAATGATGAAGAGATCAGAGCTGATTTTACTTTTACAATATAATCAGTAGTTTATCAGGATAAGATCAGACTTTGTACATAAAGAGAATCTAGATTCTACATTTGGTGTGAATATTACAGTAGTTTGATTGTATCTGCAGTGTTGCTACACAGTGCAGAATGCTGATAATCAGGGGTGAACAACACAGATCCTGGTCTTGAGTTAAAGTAGAAAAGTGCTTCTAAATGTATTTGAGTAATAAAAGTAAAGTTACTGAGTTATTATTACATTATTTTGAATGTATATTAGAAGCTGTGTCAGCACATATTAAAAATACATTTTATAACAATGTTTCCAGTTTTACAAAATGACATTAATTAGAACATTTTCATACTTTCACAATAATTTCCTTTTGTCACTTATAATATTTAAAGAAACAGCAAACACACTCTAAACAAATCAGGAGGAGAACTTTGGCTAACATCTGGGTGTTGACCCCTCCCCAGGCCAGCGTCACATTACACACCATCAACCCTAAAGCAGCAGATCTCTCTGTTCTCTGTCTCTGTTTTACACAGAGTGTCTAACTGTTATACAGTCTGAACATATTTACAAACATAGACTCACGTTTCTTTAGTGATTCTGAAAAATCACTACCTTATTATACAGTCACGTGAAAAGGTTAGGACACCCCATAAAGAAATGTGCCTTTTTTTTAACATATTTAAACATGTGGACTGTCATGATCCACTGGGTCAGACAATGAGGGTGAACCCTCGCAGGGGATGGAGCAAAGCGAGAGAGTTTATTAACTCAAAACAGGCAGAACTCAAGAAAAAGCAGCAAGTGTTAACAGGATTAATGATAAACCAAAAGACAAACGTGACACCGAAAACTGGGCAAACAAGAGCACACCTGTGGCTGGTGAGGGACGAGGGCTAGGCTAGCGTGCCAGGGCTGAGCCAGAACGATACAGAAAGCCTAACCCTACAGGCAGTGCCTGGAGATAACCGTGAAACAGAGAGACAGCGCGGGTCAGGCGCTTCTGAGACTTACTGGACCTCTGGAGCTGAGAGATCCACTGCCGAACCCAAACAACAGAACCGATACAATGACAGGGTTACCTTCTTTGAGCACAGGCGATAACTAGAGCCCGTACTTGAGCTGACTTTCGTGACTAAGCTTCGAGAATGAAGCGTAGTGAGTTAAGTTCACTCACATAAACAAGCCCCTACAGATCCCTTCAGTACACTACGGCCTTAGGTAAGCAGGCAGTAACGGTTCGGCAGATACACTAGAGTCCCTAGGCTAAGGAGGTTAGCCTCTACTACCTGAGGCCATTGACAAGCCCAACAGGTTCAGTCTGCACTACGATCCACCAGATCCAACACCAGATCCAACACCAGATCCAACACCAGATCCAACATGAGATCCAACACCAGATCCAACACTGCGTTCACCTTAGTTCATTCTCGGCACTGGCTGCTGTCGTCAGCCCTCCTTAAACACACCAGCCACAGGTGGAACGTATTAACAGGACGTGAAGTAAAACACATGAAGTAAACACAACAGTGAAGCATGAACATAACGTGAAAACATGAAAAATTCCCTTCAACACAAGAGTCCATGACATGACATGACTGAAAAACTCAAAGTCTCCGTGAACACCTGCGAGTGACGCGGGCGTGACATGGACATTTGGTCTTCATTTAACAGCACTAAGGTATGAAGGTAAAATAACTAAACACATTAAACTGAACCTTTATAAATCATTATTAAAATGCTGAGTGTAACAGAATCTGACTTCTCTTAAGTCTGACCATCTAATGAATTTATCTCCAGTTGATGAAATAAAAACATACAGATATAAAACTGTACATTTGAGCTTTCTGTTTTCAGATGTGTGTTACAGTGTTTTTCTGTATTGTTTATTTTACTTTACTGTTTTACAACTCCAAAGTAGGATCAGCTAAATCAGATTAGAGAGGATTTACTGCTCTTTTAATAAACACTGAAGTAATAAACTCCCTGAAATCACAGAGACACTGATTCTATTCTGTTCCATCAACATTAGAGATTTCATAGTTCTTCCTCCATTGAGCTTCACTGAGAGGATCATTATTCTTAAACCACTCGTAACTCCAGACTCCTCCACTTTCTATTCACATGTGAGAGTGACTCTCTCTCTGATGAACACACACTCAGCTGACTGCATCTTTTAATAAAGACTTTTATAAAAAATGAAACTCTCTCTATGAAGATACACACCAGTATTAAACACTGTGGAATAATCTGAAATAACTGCAGGATTATTCAATTATTCTGAAATCAAGTCTTTTCTGAAAAGAAAAACAGAAATTATTACTTACCAACTGTAATCCTGACTGGAGCACTGTAGTGTGAGTCGTAGTCTCCTCTGAGTGCTATACACTGATACTCTGCTGTTCCTGTATCAGACACTGTTATACTGAGTGTGTTGGTGTCTTTATATTCAGTCAGAGGATTTAACTGCTGAGAGTCTTTGAACCACCTAAACCTCCATCCAGTGAGTGAGCTCTGCAGATCACAGGTCAGAGTAAGTGTGTCTCCAGTGTAGACAGTGGTGTGAGGATACACCCTCAGTGTTGGTTTGGGTATTTCTATTGAGATGAAATGATGAAGAGATCAGAGCCGATTTTACTTTTACAATATAAACAGTAGTTTATCAGGATAAGATCAGACTTTGTACATAAAGAGAATCTAAATTCTACATTTGGTGTGAATATTACAGTAGTTTGATTGTATCTGCAGTGTTGCTACACTGTGCAGAATGCTGATATTCAGGGGTGAACAACACAGATCCTGGTCTGGAGTTAAAGTAGAAAAGTGCTTCTAAATGTATTTGAGTAATAAAATTAAAGTAAGTTCTGGATATTATAATTACTGATATTTAAATTTCTATTAAATTCAAAAAAGGAGTTTGTAAAGCAAGTTTCCAGGTTATTAAAAATGATATAAATCAGAAAAAATTTTATTGTTTTTGTTTTTACTGATAGCCAGTGAAATAATGAATATTAAAATGGGAGAGATTCACAGATAGATTAAAGTGGCAGTGGAGAAGCAAAGCCATAGGACACATAAGGTACCATCCATCACTGAATTAGCAAAACTTAAAAAACAAACAAACACACACAAAAAAAAAAACGTTTCACAAATAACCACAAATTAATCCTCATTTTTTTTTCTCAGAGGGAATTAGTACAAAGAGTATTAGCTATGGCAGTAAGGAATAATGAATCATATCCATTAATAAAGAACTGAGAATAGAGTAAACCCCTATAATCTAAATCTAAAACTAAACCTCAGATTACACACTGTAAACACGATATAATAGTTTAATGTAATATATTTAATTAATTGATTTAGATTAATTGTATGACAGTAAAACCTGTGAATTCAGTTCTCTTTACAGAAAATTATGAGATGTTTTTATTGCTACATTAAAGAGAAATTTAGACCCATGCTTCCTTTCAATACATTAACTTCAAGAACTTTCTAGGTGCTACTTTAACCAGATAATCAGTGTACTTCCATTGTAGTCTCCAGTCTCTCTGTTCATAAACACTGAGGACTTATGTTGTAAATAAAGTCATGATTGTTTTGTTGAGATTATGAATATTCTTCATCCTTTAGAAAACGGAACTTTTCAAAAAGGCCTGTTTGACTTACAGCATCTACTGTTGATAGTGTTGTAAAGCTCAGCTTAATTTACAATTTTACTGCACTTAAATACACAGTGTATGTACTGCTTTTAGGACTCTATTCATTTTGTAGAAATGCACTAATTTGGTATTAAGAATGAGGAATAATCTGTACAAATTAAGTAATTCTGTAAATGTAAATGATTTACCTTCAGTTTGTCCACAGTGGAAGAGCACAATCTGCACTAAAGTAAGGAGAGAAACAGAGGACATGATGCAGGAACAGTTTTCACATCAGGACAGTTTAGTTACTGAAGTATGAAATTACAGAAGGTTCAAAGTGTTTCAGCACTGTTCAAGATCAGCTGAGTATCATTACATTTATATACACAGTTTATTACTCAAACAAGTGAATCAACTCTTATTCATACTGAAACTGAATGGAAGGAACAGCATCAGGATTCAGTGCAGCCAGTCCTGAAGCATCGAGAATCACTGCATTCCTTTCAACTGAACTGTTCCACTAGATGATCCACCACTGATACCACTGAACTGTTCCACTAGATGATCCACCACTGATACCACTGAACTGTTCCACTAGATGATCCACCACTGATACCACTGAACTGTTCCACTAGATGATCCACCACTGATACAACTGAACTGTTCCACTAGATGATCCACCACTGATACCACTGAACTGTTCCACTAGATGATCCACCACTGATACAACTGAACTGTTCCACTAGATGATCCACCAGTGATACCACTGAACTGTTCCACTAGATGATCCACCAGTGATACCACTGAACTGTTCCACTAGATGATCCACCACTGATACAACTGCACCGTTCCACTAGATGATCCACCACTGATACAACTGCACTGAGCACCACCACCACACCTATAAAAGCATGGTGACCAACTGACTAAACTTCATGCCGTCCATCGATCTTCTTGGTGAGTGTCGCAGTGGGTCCAGAGCCTACCTGGAATTACTGGGCACAATGCAGGTATACTGCCTGCACAGGGAACCAGTCAATAAAAGGGTACCCCACACAACCATTCACTCACTCCTAGGAGCTGTTTAGCACAGTTCACCTACCATGTGTGTTTTTAGGAGTTAACATTCCTTACAGACTGAGAGACCTGTGCAAGGATTAATCCCAAACCCAAAACTATTGGCCCCGGAAGCTATGAACAGACACACACACACACACACACACACACACACACACACACACACACACGCACACAACCTACAGCACTACTGTGCCACCCTAAAATTCTTGCCTTTTAAAAATATTAAAATGTCTACACATGTCTCATATACAGTCCCCTCAAAATATCTGGGTCAAAGGCACATTTTACACTTGGTATAAATTTACAATTTTTAAATCAAACCAATCCCACGTAATTAGAGGACACATTTCAGACTTTCATTTAAATAAAAGGGTATTTTCATCCAGTTCAGTTTTGTAAAGAAAAATAAATGTAAAGTTTCTTTCAGTTAAAGTTCTTTGTTGCTATGACAAATTTCAATCACTACCAGGTGATGGATATCAAATTTGTATAGACATACAATCTACTTGGATAGCAATAATTATATATAGCCTATAGTGTGACCACAGAATTGTGTGGAGCATTGTACTGTAGACAATTCACAACCAATCATTACCATGTTTTGTCTCCATACAAAATCTCATATTTCTCATTAGGATTTAAAAATAATTCATATTTTTAAAGTGTACGTTTCACTAATTAATTTAATGTGAATCCTTTTCAGTCTGGCCACCTTGGTATGTACTAGTATGATAATGGCTGCAGCCTCTGTGATTGAGGAAGTTCTGAAATGTGACTGTATTGGATATTTAATATGAGCCTGTATTTCTGTCAGTGCACTAACAGGGGTTATGCAGCATTTGTTATTATGGGAAGCATGGTTATGTTCTGTGGATAGCTAGCCTTTCATTTAACTGACTAATAGACAGGCCTTGTAATCTTTTGGTAGGTGATGTATTTTGGTGACACTTTTTTACCAAATTGTTGAAGCAAAGGAATAATAAATATATATGTACTTTTTAAGGCTGTTTTGTAACTCTGTCCCTCTGCAGAACTATTGTCCTGTGGTTAGTATGAGTAAAAAACATGGTTAAAAAAACATGGTGAAAATTATTTCCTAATTTTCCTATTTTCCTAAAATAAATTATGAACTCCTCTTTACGAATAAGATCTTAACTGAGACAAAACTCAGACCAGCTTCACAGCACATAATCCATCTCTTTGTAATGATCAATCATTGTTTTAGAACACAGTTGGTTTAAAATGTTTTTAAAGAAGCCAATTTTTTCATATTAGCATGTTAGCATGAAAAATGCTTTTAATGACTTAAGTCATTAAAGTGAGTTTTCTCCATGAAACAGGGATAAACGGCAACCCATTTAGTTAGAAGATATTTAGAAAAAATGTGTCTTTGTCCCAAATGTCATATAATTATAGATTTTTTATAATCCATACAGTTGTGTTAGAACATACACAATTCATGGGAATGAATGTTATGGTAATATTGGGCTTTCAGTGATTTCTTTGAACCTTTCCTTGTCTGAGGCAGAATGAGTTACAACTTACATCAAAAAATAGAATTTGGTGCACATGTTTTAATTGGGAGAGAAGGGTCATAATTAAGGATCATAATTATACACACAATGTCATACACCCACATACATTACTAATTCAGCAATTAGACTGAGCAATACACAGCACAATGAGGAAGTCTAAAAAGCTCCGTACAGATTTGAGAAGAATGAGAGTAGATTTGCACAAGTCAGGAATGTCTCTTGAAGCTATTTGTGAACAGATTGGTAGAAAATCAATTTGAACATCTTAATGTCCTCTGTCACTGACCATGATTGCCTACAGCTGTGGCTTCTCTGTGCCAACATAAAAGGAATTGTTTGACAGCACTCGTTAGATTGTTAGACCAATGCAAAGCACAATGAGGAAGTCCTGAAAAACTCTTAGTACAGATTTGAGGGAATGAGAGTAGATTTGCACAAATCAGGAATGTCTATAGAAAGTATTTCTATACAACCACAGATTCGAAGAACATCAGTTTGAACAATATCATGAATATATGTCATTACTAGGAGGTGTAGCCACTTTGCCAAAGTCTAGAATAATACCCAAACTGTCATACTTGGTTGAAAGGAAATGAATTCAGATGGTCAAGACCAACCCAAAAACCTTTGTACTACACTGACCAGAGGGGTCAACCCCAAGAAAACTGTTAAGCTTGGTGGTGATATGATCATGTGGCTGCTTTGCAATGCTTTGTGGTACATTGCAACTAGTATATTACACAATGACTTCTTCAGAATTCTTCATCAAAACCTCAAACCATCAGCTAGAGGTTAAAACTTGTCCACAGTTGAGTGTTTCAACATGACAGTGATACTAAAACACATCAAGAGTAGTTGTGGAATGGATGAAGCAAGCAAACATTAAGCTTCAGGAATTGCATTGTGGGTTCTGTTTAAATTTATATTCATGGTAAGAAACAAATTTGGTTCAATAACTTTAGAGGAACCAAAACTCAAAAGAGGATTCCATCTTCCTCTGGTCGACTCTGCAAATAACAGAACAACAAGAATAACTGGACATAAATAGCGAGATGTGACATTAAGCTATAAATTATGAGAATGGGAGTGAGCGTACATGTTCAGTGTTAACGTGAAAGTCCATGCAGGTAAACAGTCATATGTACATCTAATGTGGTAGAAATGAAACA
The DNA here is from genome assembly GCF_030463535.1 of Salminus brasiliensis. NCBI lineage: Eukaryota > Metazoa > Chordata > Actinopteri > Characiformes > Bryconidae > Salminus > Salminus brasiliensis. The sequence goes on from NC_132886.1 coordinate 26,852,389, forward strand.
GTGTGACAATCCAGAGCAGGACAGCATTGCAGTGGACAGCAGGGTAGATAGACAGGTAGACAGGTAGACAGGTAGGTAGGTAGGTAGGGGAAAGTTTTTACAGCAGCAAAATCAAACAAGAGAGCAGCATAAAAAAGGCACTTAAAATAGTAGTAAGAAGTGGCAAATAGGAAACAGTAAACCTGACTATAAATACAGCTATATTAATAAATAAAGCTATAATATACATAATATAACCCAATTACATAAATAAGAAGTACTAGAAAAGTGGAGAGTAATGCACAATGCAATGTAGTGGAGAGGGCAGAACAGTAAAAAGAAGGCATCTCAATACAAGGGAAAGGAATAGACTTGCAGCATTGAGCAGACAGCAGGAGCAGCTCAGGACATGGGATGAAGAGATGAAAGGAGAAAAGGAACAAAGGGGTTTGGTAATATGAATAGTCAGAAACAGGTTCTCTGAACAGTAGGGAACAGCAGTAATATCCAGAAACAGGAAGTGCATTCAAGAGCTGAGGAGCTTTATTGGAGAACGTTCTTCCGCCCATATCATCTTTAAAAGCAAGGATCTGACAGTAGGCCTGTATCTTGTGAGCAAAGTGTACAAGGCAGGTTCTACGGTTTCATGATTTGCATGAGCTTCCAGCCAATACGGCATTACAATAGTCCAATAGGTTATAAAAGCATTGACCAGCTTCTCAGCATCATGTAAACAGAATACATTTTGCAGTTTGGCAAAATTATGCATTTTTGACTATGTAGCATATGCGTGTGTCAAATGAGAGAACAGAGTCAAAAACAACACCTAGGATTTAATGGTGGTACTGGGTGTGACTGAAAATCTAGACTCACAGCATTATGCATGGTCTAGATGCATTTAAACACCTTCATACAGCAGCAGCTCTGACTCTAATGAAGATATAAATAAAAGAGTTACTCACAGAGCAGCACAGAGAGTGGACTGACCTCCATACTGTCTCACTGACCACTGACTAACTAACAGGTTGAACGGAAGTCTGCTTTGAACAAACACTTCCTTTTTCTTTACAGCGAAAGTTACTGCAATCGAGAGAGAGAGAGAGAGAGAGAGAGAGAGATATTCAAATAACTACAATCAGAGGTGGAGCCAGTAGGAGGAGGGTGATGGTAGGCATGTCCAAAAATAAATAAATAAACATAAATAAAATATTTAGAATTTCATGTTAAAATTAAATGATTTTTTTAATTAAAAAGTTAATGTCTGTTCAACAACATGACAGAAGCAAATGTCCAAATTAACATGCTGATTAATATGAATATTTTGGGAAACTGGGGCTGGATTAGTAGGCTACCCAGCTCTATTAACCTTGTAGTTAACCGGTGTAGTGATCACTAGTGTGACCTGGAAATCAGTAAAGACAAACAGAATCATAGGATCTTGTAAAATAAATAATTTCTACATACACATACACACTGATCAGCCATAAAATTAACACCAACTTTTTCTTAATAATAAATACAGCTGTGTTTGAACATAAACAACTCATGGGAATGAATGTCATGGAAATTTGGTGCACAAGTTGTAATTAGGGGAGGAGGGATCTGAAGTCAACAAAGGATCAGAATTATACATTCAGTGTCTAAAATACACCCACATAAATTACTAACTCAGCAATTAGACTGAACAATACACAGTACAATGAGGAAGTCTAAAAAGCTCAGTACAGATTTGAGAAGAATGAGAGTAGATTTGCACACGTTAGGAATGTCTCTTGATGATATTTCTATACAACCGCAGAACATTTCAACGCCTTAATGTACTCTTAACGTGCTATCACTGATCATAATTGCCTCTACCTCTCTCTCTCTAGCTTCTCTGTGCCTACATAAAATGACTTGTTTGACAGCACACATTATATTGATAAATACACAGCACAATGATGAAGGCCTAAAAGTTTCTGCATTTATTGTCCATTATATCAGCGTTTAAACACCTCAGTATCACTGCTGGAAAAAGAACAGTCCAATCAACAGTGTCCTGTGAGTCTGTGTCATGTCCACTGATTAAGGACATCTACAAGGTGAACCTAGTCTTATAGAGTGGACGTGGTGTTTAAAAACTCCAGCCGAAATACTGTGTCTGATCCACTCATACCAGAGCAGAACCAGTGTCACTACAGTGCTGAGACCCACCACCCAAATACTACCTGCTCTGTGGTGGTCCTGTGGGGTCCAGACCATTGAAGAACAGGGTGAAAGGAGGATAACAGTGTAACAGAGAAACAGATGAACTACAGTCTGTAATTATATAACTACAAACTGCTCCTACATGATAAGTGGAGCTGATAAAAGCAACAATGAGAGTAGAAACATGGATAGTATTCATTTTATGGCTGATTGGTATATACGTGCACTTACCCACTTCTTATGACTGTTATCAAAATAAACTGACTTACTTTTTCCTTTGAAAGAAACACAGAACCTGATAGTTCAGAGCTTCCAGACTGCATTTAGACACCTTCATACAGCAGCAGCTCTAATCTCAATTGAACATATGATCCATTCATTTTATTAATTTAATAATGTATTGGTTCGTTCATCAGGAAATTGTGATACAATGTTAAGAACAGCTCTTGAAAGTGAAAAATGCAGGTTTTTGTGCAACAGTGACGATATGTTACAATAATTTAACATTTTTATAGAGACTCTTCATGTGCAGTTATAAAAGCATTAAACTGTTTATGTCCAAACATGATGGTCAGCAGTGTTAGTATAGCACTTCTGAAAGAGCTGTGGCTGTTGACTGTGTTTCTGCTAGCTCTTGCTCTTGTGGTTGAAGTTCAGGTGGTTGAACTTATCATTGGTTATAACTGGTAGCAACAGGCATGAAATCAGATGGCTGCATTTATAGAGTGTGTGTGTGTGTGTGTGTGTGTGTGTGTGTGCAATGTGTGTGTATTTTCCATGATGTAAAGGGTGTAAATGATCTAAACAGTATTATTTTAGTTTATCATCAGCTGATGAGGTCATTTCCACTCTTCCACTGGAACAGAAGTCAGACCACTAGCACTGAAACTCCTTTCTGTATCAGTTTAGTTGATGAAATGATACATATAGTCTATGACCAGTTAAATAACCAGCTAATCCACTGATTATGTAGTGATTAATAATATGTAATAATATATTTTAATAAAACCTGTAAGAGCTCATGTATGAGTGGTGTATGGCTAATAGACTCCGGGAATAGTCTGATGAGTCTTTATCTGATGCAGTTCTGCTGTTTGAATTAGACGATGCAGGGTCTCGAGTGTGTAAACACTGAACTACTGTGAAATGAATCAACCAGTTATTTCTGTATTTAAAGTGAAAACCTCATACTTTTACATCCTTTATTTAAAAGTGTAGCTGATCTAAAAGAAAAGCACATGTATTTTAGTCTGCTCTTTACTGAGACTCTGACTGGATGAGATGAGCAAAAACCCTTTTAGCATCTCCTCCCCCTCCTGCAATGGTTGAAGCCACTGCTGATGTGCAACAGAGACAAACCACAACCACGTGAGTGAGGAGGGGGGGGGGGGGGTAAAATAGCTCTAAAAGCATGCAGCTATATTGATGAACATTATTTTATAAATACTGAATACACATCTTACATATACAAAGGTGGCAAACCTTTAGAAACAGGAACTGATTATGAACAGTAATAACTAACTTACAGTCTATTAATGATGACTCGTCTGATCCACTTGTACCAGTGCAACACACTATTAACACGCCACTACCATGTCAGTGTCACTGCAGTGCTGGTTCTGTTGACTCCAATCCAGTCGTGGTCATAATATTCTGATATGACTGTATATTTATTCTGACTGGCTGCGTTACGGTGTTGTATGACAGCACCACTGCTGATAAACACAAGGCCCTACAGAGGGTGGTGTAAACCAACCAGCACATTACCACAGCTGCACTTCCTCCCATACAGGACATCTACAACAAGAGAGGCCTGAGGAAAGCCAGCAGCATCTCCTTTTACCCCACACAAACCACAGCCATTTCCTGTTCCAACCCTTGTCTTCTGGAAAGACATATCAGAACATTCGAGCCAGAACCACCAGACTCAAGAACAGTTTTTATACAGACTGATGCTGATCTAAATCCTGACCTAAACGTCCTCAGTACGTTTACACACTGAGCTCCAGCTGCTCATGTGGGCCTTTATGCACATTGTACTCTGAACTCTCTAATACTAAACACTAAGTCTGAAACACTGGAACAGTAAGCTAATGCTCATTCACCTGCACTGTACACTTTATTAATGTATACGTACTACAACACCTCTGCTGCAACACTGCAGTACTGTTTACACACATGTTGTAGTGTCTGTGCACCTGTTGTCCTTGTCTTGTCTGTTGTCTTGCACTAGTGCTTCTGTTTATTGTCACTGTCCAATGGTAGTTCATTATACTGTACTGTAGTATTTCTAGGAGGTAGCAACACCACCTAGCCATAACCCCATATTCTAATTTTCTTAATATTACATGTGTGGTGAATGGGTAAAGGATCCATATAAGTGGACCAAACACAGCAGTTAGGGTTGAGATTAGGATTAAGACCAGGATTGGTTTACTACTGAGTAATTTTCCACAGTAGATACTGCAGTACTTTTACTCATTTCATAAATTTAAAAGTATTCTGACCCATTTGTAACTAACTAGGTACTTCCTAACTTGATGTTCACATGCAGTTCTGCCTCAAAAATGACAGAGGCCGCCAATGCTCCTTTTAAAAACTCATTGATTTACAGCAAAAGCACCTCTGTACATATAAAAACAGGAATGAATGAAAATCAATATTTATTTTTGAAATTGAAATTGTATCACATCCATTACATTCAGTGTAAACAATCATCAAATTTACTCAAAAATCAAGTACACAGTATTTGTTGATGTTCACATTTAAATAAAACTAATTTAATATTTTTTGTGTAACAGTAGTAGATCAACCAATCAAATTGACTGATTAAGAATGCACCAAAACACATAACCAAGAGGAAGGCTGAAAGTGGTGCTTGTGTGATGAACATGGCGGCTGCACAAAGAATATTGTTCCTAATTCAGAAACGTCACTTGTAACAACAACGTAATCCACAAGACCAGGCAGCTTGTCTTTATGCAGCACATGGTTTACATTCACTTGACCTTCGTGATTTTATGAATTGTCACAGATACCGACTTCCTCGGGTGGGAGATCATCTTCTTGGTGGAGGAGGAGTTGATAAGAGGAACCAGATGAAATGTTGCCCTTAGCCCCACCATTCAGCTACTGACAGCTCTTCAGTTTTATTCCAGTGGTGGTTTTCTGCAGACTCTTGGTAATGACCCTGGCCTAAGCAAAGCTGCAGCGTGTAATAATATAATAATATATATATTATTTTGGCCTGGGAGTACTCATGACCCCTTCGTCTGGACAAATTCTGGAGTGTATCAGCTGGCAAGGGATGGTGCATTTGCTGATGCATATGTACTGGGTGACCACTGGGTTATCCACTCTAAAGCTACTTACTCACTCATGTCTCGAATCCCCATACTGAGGCAGAGAGAGAGCTTTGGGCATCAGGGGGATTTCAGTGTTCACCAGAACACCGCTGTGCCATCATTGTTGTATGTGCTATGTTGCATATCATTGCAGTACTTGCTGGCATACACCTTACTGATGGGGAAAAATGAGGAAGATGAGGAGGAGGACGAGGAAAGAGAAGAAAGAAACATCCCTGTAGAATTACCAGGAGACTTTAGGCCGGTTTGGAAACACAAATGCGAATGTTAAGGAACGTTGTTGCTTCAATTTATTGTGGATAAGTGACCCGTGTTTGTTATTGTGTTTTTTTGGGGGTTTTTTATGGTGCCTCTTCTTCACTGTAGCATTTTTTTCAGTTTTAGCGGTACCCACTCTTTTCGACCTGTAGCCCGTCTTTTTCAAGGGAAAATAACTGCTCACTTCACCCACAGGTATTAAAGTATATGAGTCTCTGGAGGAGGCTCAGTAGATGACCCAGTAGATTTACTAATGTAAATCTACCTCCTCAAAGATCCCTAAAGTTGTACTTGGGCTTAGTAACATTTCCAGGAATATTTTTTCCGGTAGTTTTTCCTCCTCCGGAGGGAGGGCTGGTGGGTGTACTGTGTTTTGTTAAATAAATTACTTTTTTATTTTTTCTAATAAAAGTAATTGAAATACTCCTTGCTTATTCCTAATTCCTAATCATACGTTAGTAGAGTATGGAGTAATAATGAGTATGTATGTAAATTGGTGGTCTAGTTTTTGATTGCTATTGCTTTTCTACCCCAGAGGCAGAGTCAATAAATAACTGCTTAAAAGACATTCATATTTTTGGGGACATAGAAGGCTTTTGGCAAACACTTCTAAAATTGTCTCTTAAAGTTTCGTATTCTTTAACTTCATAAATAACTAAGATAAAATGCTTTTGTTGACCTGGACTGTTTGATATGGGTAGTCAATTTCATGATAAATGATGTGACATTACATCATATCATACTATTATATGCAGATTGTGGATATAATCAGTACTTAAGGAATTCTGAATAACATTGGCAGTTTATTTTTAAAGAATCATATTTAAGTTATGTAAGCATTAAATGTAAAAATGTAATACAAAACAGAATTCCACTTGATAATGTTTATTTTGAAACTGGCAATACAATATTACAGCAATACTTTAAAAACAGGTATAATAAAAGAAGCAATTAAAATAATAATATTAATATAATTAAAATAATAAAAAAAGATTGCTCAGTTGGTCCCTTCTTAAAGTTCCACTAAATGTATGAAAGCAAGATTATTGCAGTATAACATTATTGCAGTATATACATTTTAGGATAAGACAAATCAGTTTATAAACATGTATAAAATAATAATACAAAGTATTAAAACTGAGGAGGAAATACAGACACACAATGCGAGATAAACATAAATTAATAATACAATTATTTGACTGTCTGTAGCTGCTGAAACAGCGCTACACCTACAACTGGTGCTGAAAGCTCACAGGATTAGAACTCCAACATGAAGACTTGGAGTTCAGCACTCAGTAAGATGTTCCTCCTTCTATTAGAGCTTACGTCCTGTTCACCTCATCAGGTTGAGCTGTGAAACACACAGTGATGAACAGATGAGTCTTTAATCAGAGATCCTGATTCAGCCGAAGTGGAACAGAGAGATTTCTGATCCAGTGAGCTTTACAATGTGTTTACAGTGAGTTCTTACCTCGAGCTCTGTGGCATTTGACACCCAGTATAATGGACACCAGCAGATATGGAGACATCGCCAGCAGACTACTGAGCAGACTAAGGGCTGAGAATCGAGTTTCTGGAATAGACAGATCTACACACACACAAACACACAAAGACACACAGACACACATCCCATCTATGACTATATCTGAGAATATGCAATTCTGTGTGTGTGTTTGACAGAGGATCAGGGAGACCAGATTGTAACACAAAAATCATTTGAATCAACTGAATCTTTATCTTGTCTCTCTACATTCAAGATCTGTTACCAATGTTCTTACTCACCAGTAACATTTACCCAGAGTGCATCACTGTAGGGTGTGTAGTTGACTGGGTCTCCTCTCCCAGCTCTGCACCAGTACTGACCTCCATCAGAGACACTAACTGAGCTGATGGTGTGGGAGTGTGTTTCAGTGCTGAACTCATTCTGAGGGTTCTGTGTGTGTTTAGTCCAGTAAAACCTCCATCCAGCAGACTGATCCAGGACACACTCCAGAGTCACTGAGCTTCCTCTCAGTGCAGCTCCTTTAAGACTAAATCTGAGTTCAGGTTTAGGTTTAACTGCTGATGGAGATGAAGCACAGAGTTCAGATCATGAAATCAGAATCTTTATCACACTGATGTTCTCATAACATTAACCAGCTTCAGATTAGATTCAGCTACTGGTTAGAAGTTTACATACTTAGCAATTAACTAAAATTTAGTTTATGAAAAACTGAAAAACATATATATAATATATTCCCATAATTCAACAAGAGACGCTGTATGAAACACATGTATCATACTGGCTTTAACACAGTTCACAGTAATTATCTTCAACAGAGCAACACACACTTACTGTCTCTGTGAAAACACTGATCTCAGTACATCTGCTAAACTCACACTGACTCACAAGAGAGTAAACACACTTCACCAAGACTGAAATCAGTGTAATGTAGTAAAAGCTTCAGTAGAGTTTGGAGACAGATTCATTTATTAAGCTGAAATTTCACCAAGAATGCAGGAAGTGGTGATACTGAGGAGACTGCAGCAGCTCCACATTTCAGGACTATTTATCTGCAAATGTTATAAATTATTAAATTAAATAAACTGAGTTCAGTAAAGGACTGCGTGTCCTTGCTTTAACAGGATCAGGTCTCGAGATGGCAGCTATTCTTGTGTCAGTGTCTACAGAAGAGGAACTCCAGTTTGGAGAAGTAAAAGTAGGATAAAGCAAACAGGGATCTGCACCAGGCTAAAATCTAACACTAACCGATGCTACCTTTAACCATCTCTTCTCTCTTTACACTTCTTTAAAAACAAAATTGGGTGAGATTCCTGAAAACAATATACTCACATATGACTGTACAGATAAACTGAAATCTAGATCCAGCACCACATCACATACCATCATCACTGAAGCAGCAGATCTCGTCTGTACTCTCCCTCTTCCCATAGCATCTCTAACTGTTATACAGTCTGAATATATTTAGAAACAAACACATGTTCACTTAGTAATTCTGATCACTACATTTTCCAGTCATGTGAAAACGTTAGGACATTCAATAGAAACCTTTAACATATTGAATAATCTTTATAATCTAATCTTTAAAAGCAAAATAATTTACATAAAACAATTTACTAACATGACCAGGTCAGGCCATCCTTGCATGTTCAGCCCGAGAGCAGACCACAAGACGAGTAAAGAAGACTCTTACAATGCCAAAATATCATCATGGGACCTACTTGTAGCTCTTTCCACTGTTAATGTGAAAGTACAGGAATCTACATAAGAAAGAGACTGAACAGGTTTGATTTTCACGGACGTTTGTAAGGAGGAAACCCTTGCTGTCAAAAACTAGCAGGGGCTGAAAATTCAGACTGTATATTGTCTGATAGTACAGGCTGCCTGCTTTCAGTTCCAGCTCCTACACAGAAGCCCTCCACTACTCAAACACCTAAACACTTCCTCTCACTGCATCTTCCACATCTGCTCTGTCAGCTAAACGTTCCTCACAAAGTTCAGCTACTACTTTTAGTTAAGTGCTGGATCTGAACTCTCTGAACTCACTGAGATACTGTGTGCTCTAAAGAGAAGTGTGCTGACCCTCCTCCATCACTTCTGCAGTTCATGTTAAGGATCAGCTACTGTCACAGGACCAGTGTCCCAAAAGCATCTCAGTGTTTAAATCATCTGAACTGGTAGAGAGAGAGTGCTCAGTGTGATGCTCGCTCGACCCTTTAAGAACCATGTTTTAGTTAAGATGGTTTTGGGAAACTCAATCTGCTCCTTTTCCAGTCAGGGAATCTGAGTAGAGCACAGGTGATGCTGAGTGTAACAGAATCTGACAGACTTCTCTCAAGTCTGATCAGCTAATGAATTTATCTCCAGTTGATGAAATAAAAACATACAGATATTAAACTGTACATTTGAGGTTTCTGTTTCAGATGTGTTACATGTTTTCATATTGTTTATTTTACTGTATTGTTTTACAGTAGAATCCGCTAAATCAAATTAAAGAGGATTTACTGCTGCTGAAATCTCAGTCATTAGACAAACCCCCACTACTCACCCCTGTCTGTAAAAACTTTTAAAAATAATAAATCCACACTGAGAGACAATTCCAGATGTTTGTACATTATTCCCTATACACCATAACTGTCAATCATCTAAACACTTCCTCTCACTGCATCCTCCACTTTCTGTCTGATCAAACTCTAGCTGAAGTTTTAATCCACTCACTGTCACTGTGCCTTTTATTGTAGAGTCAGTGTTCATTAGTGAAGCTCCCTGAAATCACAGAGACACTGATTCTATTCAGTTCCATCAACATTAGAGATTTCATAGTTCTTCTTCCATTGAGCTTCACTGAGAGGATCATTATTCTTAAACCACTCGTAACTTGAACACACGCTCAGCTGACTGCATCTTTTAATATAGACTTTTATAAAATATGAAACTCTCTCTATGAAGATACACACCAGTATTAAACACTGTGGAATAATCTGAAATAACTGCAGAATTATTTAATTATTCTGAAATCAAATCTTTTCTAAACAGAAAAACAGAAATGATTACTTACCAACTGTAATCCTGACTGGAGCACTGTGGTGTGAGTAGTAGTCTCCTCTGAGTGCTACACACTGATACTCTGCTGTTCCTGTATCAGACACTGTTATACTGAGTGTGTTGGTGTCTTTATCTTCAGTCAGAGGATTTAACTGCTGAGAGACTTTGTACCACGTAAACCTCCATCCAGTGAGTGAGATCTGCAGATCACAGGTCAGAGTAAGTGTGTCTCCAGTGTAGACAGTGGTGTGAGGATCCACCCTCAGTGTTGGTTTGGGTATTTCTGTTGAGATGAAATGATGAAGAGATCAGAGCTGATTTTACTTTTTCAATATAAACAGTAGTTTATCAGGATAAGATCAGACTTTGTACATAAAGAGAATCTAGATTCTACATTTGGTGTGAATATTACAGTAGTTTGATTGTATCTGCAGTGTTGCTACACAGTGCAGAATTCTGATATTCAGGGGTGAACAACACAGATCCTGGTCTGGAGTTAAAGTAGAAAAGTGCTTCTAAATGTATTTGAGTAATAAAAGTAAAGTTACTGAGTTATTATTACATTATTTTGAATGTATATTAGAAGCTGTGTCTGCACATATTAAAAATACATTTTATAACAATGTTTCCAGGTTTACAAAATGACATTAATTAGAACATTTTCATACTTTCACAATAATTTCCTTTTGTCACTTATAATATTTAAAGAAACAGCAAACACACTCTAAACCAATCAGGAGGAGAACTTTGGCTAGCATCTGGGTGTTGACCCCTCCCCAGGCCAGCGTCACATTACACACCATCAACCCTAAAGCAGCAGATCTCTCTGTTCTCTGTCTCTGTTTTAGACAGCATGTCTAACTGTTATACAGTCTGAACATATTTACAAACATAGACTCACATTTCTTTAGTGATTCTGAAAAATCACTACATTATTATACAGTCATGTGAAAAGGTTAGGACACCCCATGAAGAAATGTGTCCTTTTTTTTAACATATTTAAACATGTGGACTGTCATGATCCACTGGGTCAGACAGTGAGGGTGAACCCTCGCAGGGGATGGAGCAAAGCGAGAGAGTTTATTAACTCAAAACAGGCAGAACTCAAGAAAAAGAAGCAAGTGTTAACAGGATTAATGATAAACCAAAAGACAAACGTGACACCGAAAACTGGGCAAACAAGAGCACACCTGTGGCTGGTGAGGGACGAGGGCTAGGCTAGCGTGCCAGGGCTGAGCCAGAATGATACAGAAACCCTAACCCTACAGGCAGTGCCTGGAGAAAACCGTGAAACAGAGAGACAGCGCGGGTCAGGCGCTTCTGAGACTTACTGGACCTCCAGAGCTGAGGGATCCACTGCCGAACCCAAACAACAGAACCGATACAATGACAGGGTTACCTTCTTTGAGCACAGGCGATAACTAGAGCCCGTACTTGAGCTGACTTTCGTGACTAAGCTTCGAGAATGAAGCTTCACTCACATAAACAAGCCCCTACAGATCCCTTCAGTACACTACAGCCTTAGGTAAGCAGGCAGTAACGGTTCGGCAGATACACTAGAGTCCCTAGGCTAAGGAGGTTAGCCTCTACTACCTGAGGCCGTTGACAAGCCCAACAGGTTCAGTCTGCACTACGATCCAACACCAGATCCAACACCAGATCCAACACCAGATCCAACACCAGATCCAACACCAGATCCAACACCAGATCCACCACTGCGTTCACCTTAGTTCATTCTCGGCACTGGCTGCTGTCGCCAGCCCTCCTTAAACACACCAGCCACAGGTGGAACGTATTAACAGGACGTGAAGTAAAACACATGAAGTAAACACAACAGTGAAGCATGAACATAACGTGAAAACGTGAAAAATCCTCTTCAACACAAGAGTCCATGACATGACATGACTGAAAAACTCAAAGTCTCTGTGAACGCCTGCGAGCGACGCGGGCGTGACATGGACATTTGGTCTTCATTTAACAGCACTAAGATATGAAGGTAAAATAACTAAACACATTAAACTGAACTTTTATAAATCATTATTAAAATGCTGAGTGTAACAGAATCTGACTTCTCTTAAGTCTGACCATCTAATGAATTTATCTCCAGTTGATGAAATAAAAACATACAGATATTAAACTGTACGTTTGAGCTTTCTGTTTTCAGATGTGTGTTACAGTGTTTTTCTGTATTGTTTATTTTACTTTACTGTTTTACAACTCCAAAGTAGGATCAGCTAAATCAGATTAGAGAGGATTTACTGCTCTTTTAATAAACACTGAAGTAATAAACTCCCTGAAATCACAGAGACACTGATTCTATTCAGTTCCATCAACATTAGAGATTTCATAGTTCTTCCTCCATTGAGCTTCACTGAGAGGATCATTATTCTTAAACCACTCGTAACTCCAGACTCCTCCACTTTCTATTCACATGTGAGTGTGACTCTCTCTCTCTGATGAACACACACTCAGCTGGCTGCATCTTTTATTAAAGATTTTTATAAAATATGAAACTCTCTCTATGAAGATACACACCAGTATTAAACACTGTGGAATAATCTGAAATAACTGCAGGATTTTCTTACAATTATTCTGAAATCAAGTCTTTTCTAAAAAGAAAAATTATTACTTACCAACTGTAATCCTGACTCGATCACTGTACTGTGTGTAGTACTCTCCTCTGTGTGCTATACACTGATACTCTGCTGTATCAGACACTGTTATACTGAGTGTGTTGGTGTCTTTATATTCAGTCAGAGGATTTAACTGCTGAGAGTCTTTGTACCACGTAAACGTCCATCCAGTGAGTGAGATCTGCAGATCACAGGTCAGAGTAAGTGTGTCTCCAGTGTAGACAGTGGTGTTAGGATCCACCCTCAGTGTTGGTTTGGGTTTTTCTGTTGAGATGAAATGATGAAGAGATCAGAGCTGATTTTACTTTTACAATATAAACAGTAGTTTATCAGGATAAGATCAGACTTTGTACATAAAGAGAATCTAGATTCTACATTTGGTGCGAATATTACAGTAGTTTGATTGTATCTGCAGTGTTGCTACACAGTGCAGAATGCTGATATTCAGGGGTGAACAACACAGATCCTGGTCTTGAGTTAAAGTAGAAAAGTGCTTCTAAATGTATTTGAGTAAAGAAAGTAAAGTAAGTTCTGGATATTATAATTACTGATATTTAAATTTCTATTAAATTCAAAAAAGGAGTTTGTAAAGCGAGTTTCCAGGTTATTAAAAATGACATAAATCAGAAAAGATTTTATTGTTTTTGTTTTTACTGATAGCCAGTGAAATAATGAATATTAAAATGGGAAAGATTCACAGATAGATTAAAGTGGCAGTGGAGAAGCAAAGCCACAGGACACATAAGGTACCATCCATCACTGAATTAGCAAAACTTAAAAAACAAACAAACACACACACAAAAAAAAAACGTTTCACAAATAACCACAAATTAATCCTCATTTTTTTTTCTCAGAGGGAATTAGTACAAAGAGTATTAGCTATGGCAGTAAGGAATGATGTATCATATCCATTAATAAAGAACTGACAATAGAGTAAACCCCTATAATCTAAATCTAAAACTAAACCTCAGATTACACACTGTAAATACGATATAATAGTTTAATTTAATATATTTAATTAATTGATTTAGATTAATTGTATAACAGTAAAACCTGTGAATTCAGTTCTCTTTACAGAAAATTATGAGATGCTTTTATTGCTACATTAAAGAGAAATTTAGACCCATGCTTCCTTTCAATACATTAACTTCAAGAACTTTCTAGGTGCTACTTTAACCAGATAATCAGTGTACTTCCATTGTAGTCTCCAGTCTCTCTGTTCATAAACACTGAGGACTTATGTTGTAAATAAAGTCATGATTGTTTTGTTGCGATTATGAATATTCTTCATCCTTTAGAAAACGGAACTTTTCAAAAAGGCCTGTTTGACTTACAGCATCTACTGTTGATAGTGTTGTAAAGCTCAGCTTAATTTACAATTTTACTGCACTTAAATACACAGTGTATGTACTGCTTTTAGGACTCTATTAATTTTGTAGAAATGCATTAATTTGGTATTAAGAATGAGGAATAATCTGTACAAATTAAGTAATTCTGTAAATGTAAATGATTTACCTTCAGTTTGTCCACAGTGGAAGAGCACAATCAGCACTAAAGTAAGGAGAGAAACAGAGGACATGATGCAGGAACAGTTTTGCACATCAGGACAGTTTAGTTACTGAAGTATGAAATTACTGAAGGTTCAAAGTGTTTCAGCACTGTTCAAGACCAGCTGAGTATCATTACATTTATATACACAGTTCATAACTCAAACAAGTGAACTAACTCTTATTCATACTGAAACTGAATGGAAGAAACAGCATCAGGATTCAGTGCAGCCAGTCCTGAAGCATCGAGAATCACTGCATTCCTTTCAACTGAACTGTTCCACTAGATGATCCACCACTGATACCACTGAACTGTTCCACTAGATGATCCACCACTGATACCACTGAACTGTTCCACTAGATGATCCACCACTGATACAACTGAACTGTTCCACTAGATGATCCACCAGTGATACCACTGAACTGTTACATTTACATTTACATTTACGGCATTTAGCAGACACTCTTATCCAGAGCGACTTACAAAGTGCTTTGCTATTTACCCAAGAAAACCTTAGCTAGTTAGAATAGGCTAATAATTCAAAAGATACCTCTAAGCTTAGACATTGCTAAAAACAATACAATAAGGCGACCATAGAACTATTCGTCCAAGTACTCTCTGAAGAGGTGGGTCTTCAGTCTGCGTTTGAAGACAGCGAGCGACTCGGCCGTTCGGACACCCAGGGGCAGCTCGTTCCACCACTTTGGTGCCAGGACAGAAAAAAGCCGAGCCGTACTTGAAGCTCGAAGGGCTCTTGGTGCGGATCGGCTTTTGACCATTGCCATCAGATACGGAGGGGCTGGTCCGTTCTTGGCTTTGTAGGCCAGAGTCAGGGTTTTGAATCTGATGCTGAACTGTTCCACTAGATGATCCACCAGTGATACCACTGAACTGTTCCATTAGATGATCCACCACTGATACAACTGCACCGTTCCACTAGATGATCCATTACTTATACAACTGCACTGAGCACCACCACCACACCTATAAAAGCATGGTGACCAACTGACTAAACTTCATGCCGTCCATCGATCTTCTTGGTGAGTGTCGCAGTGGGTCCAGAGCCTACCTGGAATTACTGGGCACAATGCAAGTATACTGCCTGCACAGGGAACCAGTCAATAAAAGGGTACCACACACAACCATTCACTCACTCCTAGGAGCTGTTTAGCACAGTTCACCTACCATGTGTGTTTTTAGGAGTTAACATTCCTTACAGACTGAGAGACCTGTGCAAGGATTAATCCCAAACCCAAAACTATTGGCCCCAGAAGCTATGAACAGACAAACACACACACACACACACAACCTACAGCTCTACTAAAATTCTTGCCTTTTAAAAATATTAAAAATGTCTACACATGTCTCATATACAGTCCCCTCAAAATATCTGGGTCAAAGGCACATTTTACACTTGGTATAAATTTACAATTTTTAAATCAAACCAATCCCACGTAATTAGAGGACACATTTTAGACTTTCATTTAAATAAAAGGGTATTTTCATCCAGTTCAGTTTTGTAAAGAAAAATAAATGTAAAGTTTCTGTCAGTTAAAGTTCTTTGTTGCTATGACAAATGTCAATCACTACCAGGTGATGGATATCAAATTTGTATAGACATACAATCTACTTGGATAGCAATAATTATATATAGCCTATAGTGTGACCACAGAATTGTGTGGAGCACTGTACTGTAGACAATTCACAACCAATCATTACCATGTTTTGTCTCCATACAAAATCTCATATTTCTCATTAGGATTTAAAAATAATTCATATTTTTAAAGTGTACGTTTCACTAATTAATTTAATGTGAATCCTTTTCAGTCTGGCCACCTTGGTATGTACTAGTATGATAATGGCTGCAGCCTCTGTGATTGAGGAAGTTCTGAAATGTGACTGTATTGGATATTTAATATGTGCCTGTATTTCTGTCAGTGCACTAACAGGGGTTATGCAGCATTTGTTATTATGGGAAGCATGGTTATGTTCTGTGGAAAGCTAGCCTTTCATTTAACTGACTAATAGACAGGCCTTGTAATCTTTTGGTAGGTGATGTATTTTGGTGACACTTTTTTACCAAATTGTTGAAGCAAAGGAATAATAAATATATTATATATATAAATATATAAATATATACTTTTTAAGGCTGTTTTGTAACTCTGTCCCTCTGCAGAACTATTGTCCTGTGGTTAGTATGAGTAAAAACATGGTTAAAAAACATGGTGGAAATTATTTCCTAATTTTCCTATTTTCCTAAAATAAATTATGAACTCCTCTTTACGAATAAGATCTTTACTCAGACAAAACTCAGACCAGCTTCACAGCACATAATCCATCTCTTTGTAATGATCAATCATTGTTTTAGAACACAGTTGGTTTAAAATGTTTTTAAAGAAGCCAATTTTTTCATATTAGCATGTTAGCATGAAAAATGCTTTTAATGACTTAAGTCATTAAAGTGAGTTTTCTCCATGAAACAGGGATAAATGGCAACCCATTTAGTTAGAAGATATTTAGGAAAAATGTGTCTTTGTCCCAAATGTCATATAATTATAGATTTTTTATAATCCATACAGTTGTGTTAGAACATACACAATTCATGGAATGAATGTTATGGTAATATTGGGCTTTCAGTGATTTCTTTGGACCTTTCCTTGTCTGAGGCAGAATGAGTTACAACGTACATCAAAAAATAGAATTTGGTGCACATGTTTTAATTGGGAGAGAAGGGTCATAATTAAGGATCATAATTATACACACAATGTCATACACCCACATACATTACTACTTCAGCAAATAGACTGAGCAATACACAGCACAATGAGGAAGTCTAAAAAGCTCCGTACAGATTTGAGAAGAATGAGAGTAGATTTGCACAAGTCAGGAATGTCTCTTGAAGCTATTTGTGAACAGATTGGGAGAAAATCAATTTGAACAACTTAATGTCCTCTGTCACTGACCATGATTGCCTACAGCTGTGGCTTCTCTGTGCCAACATAAAAGGAATTGTTTGACAGCACTCGTTAGATTGTTAGACCAATGCAAAGCACAATGAGGAAGTCCTGAAAAACTCTTAGTACAGATTTGAGGGAATGAGAGTAGATTTGCCCAAATCAGGAATGTCTGTAGAAAGTATTTCTATACCACAGATTCGAAGAACATCAGTTTGAACAATATCATGAATATATGTCATTACTAGGAGGTGTAGCCACTTTGCCAAAGTCTAGAATAATACCCAAACTGTCATACTTGGTTGAAAGGAAATGAATTCAGATGGTCAAGACCAACCCAAAAACCTTTGTACTACACTGACCAGAGGGGTTAACCCCAAGAAAACTGTTAAGCTTGGTGGTGATATGATCATGTGGCTGCTTTGCAATGCTTTTTGGTACATTGCATCTAGTATATTACACAATGACTTCTTCAGAATTCTTCATCAAAACCTCAAACCATCAGCTAGAGGTTAAAACTTGTCCACAGTTGAGTGTTTCAACATGACAGTGATACTAAAACACATCAAGAGTAGTTGTGGAATGGATGCAAACAAACATTAAGCTTCAGGAATTGCATTGTGGGTTCTGTTTAAATTTATATTCATGGTAAGAAACAAATTTGGTTCAATAACTTTAGAGGAACCAAAACTCAAAAGAGGATTCCATCTTCCTCTGGTCGACTCTGCAAATAACAGAACAACAAGAATAACTGGACATAAATAGCGAGATGTGACATTAAGCTATAAATTATGAGAATGGGAGTCAGTGTACATATTCAGTGTTAACGTGAAAGTCCATGCAGGTAAACAGTCATATGTACATCTAATGTGGTAGAAATGGAACAGTGTGACAATCCAGAGCAGGACAGCATTGCAGTGGACAGCAGGGTAGATAGACAGGTAGACAGGTAGACAGGTAGGTAGGTAGGTAGGGGAAAGTTTTTACAGCAGCAAAATCAAACAAGAGAGCAGCTTAATAAAGGCACTTAAAATAGTAGTAAGAAGTGGCAAATAGGAAACAGTAAACCTGACTATAAATACAGCTATATTAATAAATAAAGCTATAATATACATAATATAACCCAATTACATAAATAAGAAGTACTAGAAAAGTGGAGAGTAATGCACAATGCAATGTAGTGGAGAGGGCAGAACAGTAAAAAGAAGGCATCTCAATACAAGGGAAAGGAATAGACTTGCAGCATTGAGCAGACAGCAGGAGCAGCTCAGGACTTGGGATGAAGAGATGAAAGGAGAAAAGGAACAAAGGGGTTTAGTAATATGAATAGTCAGAAACAGGTTCTCTGAACAGTAGAGAACAGCAGTAATATCCAGAAACAGGAAGTGCATTCAAGAGCTGAGGAGCTTTATTGGAGAACGTTCCTCCGCCCATATCATCTTTAAAAGCAAGGATCTGACAGTAGGCCTGTATCTTGTGAGCAAAGTGTACAAGGCAGGTTCTACGGTTTCATGATTTGCATGAGCTTCCAGCCAATACGGCATTACAATAGTCCAATAGGTTATAAAAGCATTGACCAGCTTCTCAGCATCATGTAAACAGAATACATTTTGCAGTTTGGCAAAATTATGCATTTTTGACTATGTAGCATATGTGTGTGTCAAACGAGAGAACAGAGTCAAAAACAACACCTAGGATTTAATGGTGGTACTGGGTGTGACTGAAAATCTAGACTCACAGCATTATGCATGGTCTAGATGCATTTAAAAACCTTCATACAGCAGCAGCTCTCACTCTAATGAAGATATAAATAAAAGAGTTACTCACAGAGCAGCACAGAGAGTGGACTGACCTCCATACTGTCTCACTGACCACTGACTAACTAACAGGTTGAACGGAAGTCTGCTTTAAACAAACACTTCCTTTTTCTTTACAGCGAAAGTTACTGCAATTGAGAGAGAGAGAGAGAGAGAGAGAGAGAGAGAGAGATATTCAAATAACTACAATCAGAGGTGGAGCCAGTAGGAGGAGGGTGATGGTAGGCATGTCCAAAAATAAATAAATAAACATAAATAAAATATTTAGAATTTAATGTTAAAATTAAATTAATTTTTTAAAATTAAAAAGTTAATGTCTGTTCAACATGACAGTGTAGAAGCAAATGGCCAAATTAACATGCTGATTAACATGAATATTTTGGGAAACCGGGGCTGGATTAGTAGGCTACCCAGCTCTATTAACCTTGTAGTTAACCGGTGTAGTGATCACTAGTGTGACCTGGAAATCAGTAAAGACAAACAGAATCATAGGATCTTGTAAAATAAATAATTTCTACATACACATACACACTGATCAGCCATAAAATTAACACCAACTTTTTCTTAATAATAAATACAGCTGTGTTTGAACATACACAACTCATGGGAATGAATGTCATGGAAATTTGGTGCACAAGTTGTAATTAGGGGAGGAGGGATCTGAAGTCAACAAAGGATCAGAATTATACATTCAGTGTCAAAAATACACCCACATAAATTACTAACTCAGCAATTAGACTGAGCAATACACAGTACAATGAGGAAGTCTAAAAAGCTCAGTACAGATTTGAGAAGAATGAGAGTAGATTTGCACAAGTCAGAATGTCTCTTGGATCTATTTCTATACAACCGCAGAACATTTCAACGCCTTAATGTCCTCTTAACGTGCTATCACTGATCATAATTGCCGCTACCTCTCTCTCTCTAGCTTTTCTGTGCCTACATAAAAGGAATTGTTTGACAGCACACATTATATTGATAAATACACAGCACAATGATGAAGGCCTAAAACTTAGTTTCTGCATTTATTGTCCATTATATCAGCGTTTAAACACCTCAGTATCACAGCTGGAAAAAGAACAGTCCAATCAACAGTGTCCTGTGAGTCTGTGTCATGTCCACTGATTAAGGACATCTACAAGGTGAACCTAGTCTTATAGAGTGGACGTGGTGTTTAAAAACTCCAGCCGAAATACTGTGTCTGATCCACTCATACCAGACCAGAACTACAGTGCTGAGACCCACCACCCAAATACTACCTGCTCTGTGGTGGTCCTGTGGGGTCCTGACCATTGAAGAACAGGGTGAAAGGAGGATAACAGTGTAACAGAGAAACAGATGAACTACAGTCTGTAATTATAGAACTACAAACTGCTCCTATATGATAAGTGGAGCTGATAGAAGCAACAATGAGAGTAGAAAGTGGATAGTATTCATTTTATGGCTGATTGGTATATACGTGCACTTACCCACTTCTTATGACTGTTATCAAAATAAACTGACTTACTTTTTCCTTTGAAAGAAACACAGAACCTGATAGTTCAGAGCTTCCAGACTGCATTTAGACACCTTCATACAGCAGCAGCTCTAATCTCATGAACATATGAACATATGATCCATTCATTTTATTAATTTAGTAACGTATTGGTTCGTTCATCAGGAAATTGTGATGAACAATGTTAAGAACAGCTCTTGAAAGTGAAAAATGCAGGTTTTTGTGCAACAGTGACGATATGTTACAATAATTTAACGTTTTTTATAGAGACTCTTCATGTGCAGTTATAAAAGCATTAAACTGTTTATGTCCAAACATGATGGTCAGCAGTGTTAGTATAGCACTTCTGAAAAAGCTGTGGCTGTTGACTGTGTTTCTGCTAGCTCTTGCTCATGTGGTTGAAGTTCAGGTGGTTGAACTTATCATTGGTTATAACTGGTAGCAACAGGCATGAAATCAGATTTCTCTCTCTTCTTTCTATCAGCATTTATAGAGAGAGAGAGTGTGTGTGTGTGTGTGTGTGTGTGTGTGTGTGTGTGCAATGTGTGTGTATTTTCCATGATGTAAAGGGTGTAAATGATCTAAACAGTATTATTTTAGTTCTTCATCAGCTGATGAGGTAATTGCCACTCTTCCACTGGAACAGAAGTCAGACCACTAACACTGAAACTGTGAGCTCATCTCAGACACTCTTTTCTGTATCAGTTTAGTTGATGAAATGATACATATAGTTTATGACCAGTTAAATAACCAGCTAATCCACTGATTATGTAGTGATTTATTATATCTAATAATATATTTTAATAAAACCTGTAAATGCTTGTGCATGAGTGGTGTATGGCTGATAGACTCCGGGAATAGTCTGATGAGTCTTTATCTGATGCAGTTCTGCTGTTTGAATTAGACGATGCAGGGTCTCGAGTGTGTGAACACTGAACTACTGTGAGTTGAATCAACCAGTTGTTTCAGTATTTAAAGTGAAAACCTCGTCCTTTTACATCCTTTATTTAAAAGTGTAGCTGATCTAAAAGAAAAGCACATGTGTTTTAGTCTGCTCTTTACTGAGAAACTGCCTGGATGAGATGAGCTAAAACCCTTTTAGCATCTCCTCCCCCTCCTGCAATGGTTGAAGCCACTGCTGATGTGCAACAGAGACAAACCACAACCACGTGAGTGAGGATGGGAGGGAGTAAAATAGCTCTAAAAGCATGCAGCTATATTGATGAACATTAATGTATAAATACTGAATACACATCTTACACATATAAGGTGGCAAAGCTTTAGAAACAGGAACTGATTATGAACAGTAATAACTAACTTCTGCAAATCAGTCTATTAATGATGACTCGTCTGATCCACTCGTACCAGTGCAACACACTACTAACACGCCACCACCATGTCAGTGTCACTGCAGTTCTGGTTCTGTTCACTCCAATCCAGTCGTGGTCATAATATTCTGATATGACTTTATATTTATTCTGACTGGCTGCGTTACGGTGTGGTATGACAGCACCACTGCTGATAAACACAAGGCCCTACAGAGGGTGGTGTAAACCAACCAGCACATTACCACAGCTGCACTTCCTCCCATACAGGACATCTACAACAAGAGAGGCCTGAGAAAAGCCAGCAGCATCTCCTTTTACCCCACACAAACCACAGCCACTTCCTGTTCCAACCCTTGTCTTCTGGAAAGACATACCAGAACATCCGAGCCAGAACCACCAGACTCCAGAACAGTTTTTATACAGACTGATGCTGATCTAAACCCTGACCTAAACTTCCTCAGTACGTTTACACACTGAGCTCCAGCTGCTCATGTGGGCCTTTATGCACATTGTACTCTGAACTCTCTAATACTAAACACTAAGTCTGAAACACTGGAACAGTAAGCTAATACTCATTCACCTGCACTGTACACTTTATTAATGTATACGTACTACAACACCTCTGCTGCAACACTGCAGTACTGTTCACACACATGTTTTACTGTCTGTGCACCTGTTGTCCTGGTCTTGTCTGTTGTCTTGCACTAGTGCTTCTGTTTATTGTCACTGTCCAATGGTAGTTCATTATACTGTACTGTAATATTTCTAGGAGGTAGCAACACCACCTAGCCATGACCCCATAATCACTTCTAATTTTCTTTATATTACATGTGTGGTGAATGGGTAAAGGATCCATATAAGTGGACCAAACACAGCAGTTAGGGTTGAGATTAGGATTAAGACCAGGATTGGTTTACTACTGAGTCATTTTCCACAGTAGATACTGCAGTACTTTTACTCATTTCATAAATTTAAAAGTATTCTGACCCATTTGTAACTAACTAGGTACTTCCTAACTTGATGTTCACATGCAGTTCTGCCTCAAAAATGACAGAGGCCGCCAATGCTCCTTTTAAAAACTCACTGATTCACTGGTTCCATTCACAGCAAAAGCACCTCTGTACATATAAAAACAGGAATGAATGAAAATCAATATTTATTTTTGAAATTGAAATTGTATCACATCCATTACATTCAGTGTAAACAATCATCAAATTTACTCAAAAATCAAGTACACAGTATTTGTTGATGTTCACATTTAAATAAAACTAATTTAATATTTTTTGTGTAAAAGTAGTAGATCAACCAATCAAATTGACTGATTAAGAATGCACCAAAACACGTAACCAAGAGGAAGGCTGACAGTGGTGCTTGTGTGATGAACATGGTGGCTGCACAAAGAATATTGTTCCTAATTCAGAGACGTCACTTATAACAACAACGTAATCCACAAGACCAGGCAGCTTGTCTTAATGCAGCACATTGTTTACATTCACTTGACCTTCGTGATTTTATGAATTGTCACAGATACCAACTTCCTCAGGTGGGAGATCATCTTCTTGGTGGAGGAGGAGATGATAAGAGGAACCAGATGAAATGTTGCCCTTAGCCCCACCATTCAGCTACTGACAGCTCTTTTGTTTTATTCCAGTGGTGGTTTTCTGCAGGCTCTTGGTAATGACCCTGGCCTAAGCAAATCTGCTGCATGTAATATAATAATATATATATTATTTTGGCCTGGGAGTACACATGACCCCTTCGTCTGGACAAATTCTGGAGTGTATCAGCTGGCAAGGGATGGTGCATTTGCTGGTGCATATGTACTGGGTGACCACTGGGTTATCCACTCTAAAGCTACTTACTCACTCATGTCTTGAATCCCCATACTGAGACAGAGAGGTGAGAGGTTTAAGCATCAGTGGAATTTCAGTGTTGACCAGAGTGCCGCTGTGCCATCATTGTTGTATGTGCTATGCTGCATATCATTGCAGTACTTGCTGGCATACACCTTACTGATGGGGAAAATGAGGAAGATGAGGAGGAGGAGGAGGAAAGAGAAGAAAGAAACATCCCTGTAGAATTACCAGGAGACTTTAGGCCGGCTTGGAAACACAAATGCAAATATTAAGGAACGTTTTTACTTCAGTTTGTTGTGGATAAGTGACCCGTGTTTGTTATTGTGTTTTTTTGTAGGTTTTAGGGTGCCTCTTCTTCACTGTAGCATTTTTTTCAGTTTTAGCTGTACCCACTCTTTTCGACCTGCAGCCCATCTTTTTCAAAGGCAAATAACTGCTCACTTCCCCAGAGGCAGAGTCAATAAATAACTGCTTAAAAGACATTCATAATTTTGGGGACATAGAAGGCTTTTGGAAAACACTTCTAAAATTGTCTCTTAAAGTTTCGTATTCTTTAACTTCATAAATAACTAAGATAAAATGTTGTTGACCTGGACTGTTTGATATGGGTAGTCAATTTCATGATAAATGATGTGACATTACATCATATCAGATTGTGAATATAATCAGTACTTAAGGAATGCTGACATTGGCAGTTTTTTTTAAAGAATCATATTTAAGTTATGTAAGCATTAAATGTAAAAATGTAATACAAAACAGAATTCCACTTGATAATGTTTATTTTGAAACTGGCAATACAATATTACAGCAATACATTGAAAAATAAATAAAAAAGATTGCTCAGTTGGTCTCTTCTTAAAATTCCACTAAATGTATAAAAGCAAGATTATTGTAGTATATACATTTTAGGATAAGACAAATCAGTTTATAAAGATGTATAAAATAATAATACGAAGTATTAAAACTGAGGAGGAAATACAGACAGTGCGAGATAAACATATATGAATAATACAATTATTTGACTGTCTGTAGCTGCTGAAACAGCGCTACACCTGCCTCACTACTAGTACTGCACTTACTGACAGAGAGTAAATGAAGCTGTTGATGTTTCAGTGGATGAAGCTGCTGTTAAAATCCTCTACTGCTGTTCTTTCAGACTGGAGGATCTCTAACAGGGTGCTGAAAGCTCACAGGATTAGAACTCCAACATGAAGACTTGGAGTTCAGCACTCAGTAAGATGTTCTTCCTTCTATCAGAGCTTACGTCCTGTTCACCTCATCAGGCTGAGCTGTGAAACACACAGTGATGAACAGATGAGTCTTTAATCAGAGATCCTGATTCAGCTGAAGTGGAACAGAGAGATTTCTGATCCAGTGAGCTTTACAGTGTGTTTACAGTGAGTTCTTACCTCGAGCTCTGTGGCATTTGACACCCAGTATGATGGACACCAGCAGATATGGAGACATCGCCAGCAAACTACTGAGCAGACTAAGGGCTGAGAATCGAGTTTCTGGAATAGACAGATCTACACACACACAAACACACACACACACATTCCGTCTATGACTATATCTGAGAATATGCAATTCTGTGTGTGTGTTTGTCAGAGGATCAGGGAGACCAGATTGTAACACATAAATCATTTAATAACTGAATCTTCATCTTGTCTTTCTACATTCAAGATCTGTTACCAATGTTCTTACTCACCAGTAACATTTACCCAGAGTGCATCACTGTAGGGTGTGTAGTTGACTGGGTCTCCTCTCCCAGCTCTGCACCAGTACTGACCTCCATCAGAGACACTAACTGAGCTGATGGTGTGGAAGCGTGTTTCAGTGCTGAACTCATTCTGAGGGTTGTGTGTGTGTTTAGTCCAGTAAAACCTCCATCCAGCAGACTGATCCAGGACACACTCCAGAGTCACTGAGCTTCCTCTCAGTGCAGCTCCTTTAAGACTCGATCGGAGTTCAGGTTTAGGTTTAACTGTTGATGGAGATGAAGCACAGAGTTCAGATCATGAAATCAGAGTCTTTATCACACTGATGTTCTCATAACATTAACTGGCTTCAGATTAGATTCAGTTACTGGTTAGAAGTTTACATACTTAGCAATTAACTAAGATTGAATTTATGAAAAACTGAAAAACATATATATAATATATTCCCATAATTCAACAAGAGACCCTGTATGAAACACATGTATCATACTGGCTTTAACACAGTTCACAGTAATTATCTTCAACACAGCAACACACTCTTACTGTCTCTGTGAAAACACTGATCTCAGTACATCAGCTAAACTCACACTGACTCTCACAAGAGGGTAAACACACTTCATCAAGACTGAAATCTGTGAAATGCAGTAAAAGCTTCAGTAGAGTTTGGAGACAGATTCATTTATTAAGCTGAAATTTCACCAAGAATGCAGGAAGTGGTGATACTGAGGAGACTGCAGCAGCTCCACATTTCAGGACTATATCTGCAACTGTTATAAATTATTAAATAAATAAACTGAGTTCAGTAAAGAACTGTGTGTCCTTGCTTTAACAGGGTCAGGTCTCGAGACGGCAGCTTTTCCTGTGTCAGTGTCTACAGAAGAGGAGCTCCAATTTGGAGAAGTAAAAGTAGATCTAGCACCACATCACATACCATCACTAAAGCAGCAGATCTCTCTGTACTCTCCCTCTTCCCACAGCATCTCTAACTGTTATACAGTCTGAATATATTTAGAAACAAACACATGTTCACTTAGTAATTCTAATCACTACATTATTTTACAGTCATGTGAAAACGTTAGGACACTCCATAGAAACCTTTTAACATATTGAATAATCTTTATAATCTGATCTTTAAAAGCAAAATAATTTACATAAAACAATTTACTAACATGACCAGGTCAGGCCATCCTAGCATGTTCAGCCCGAGAGCAGACCACAAGACGAGTAAAGAAGACTCTTACAATCCCAAAATATCATCATGGGACCTACTGGTAGCTCTTTCCACTGTTAATGTGAAAGTACAGGAATCTACATCAGAAAGAGACTGAACAAGTTTGATTTTCATGGATGTGTGTAAGGAGGAAACCCTTGCTGTCAAAAACTAGCAGGGGCTGAAAATTCAGACTGTATATTGTCTGATAGTACAGGCTGCCTGCTTTCAGTTCCAGCTCCTACACAGAAGCCCTCCACTACTCAAACACCTAAACACTTCCTTTAGAAGTTCCTTTTCATAGTTCTTCCTCTATTGAGCTCCACTGAGAGGATCATTATTCTTAAACCACTCGTAACTCCAGACTCCTCCACTTTCTATTCACATGTGAGAGTGACTCTCTCTCTGATGAACACACACTCAGCTGACTGCATCTTTTAATAAAGACTTTTATAAAATATGAAACTCTCTCTATGAAGATACACACCAGTATTAAACATTGTGGAATAATCTGAAATAACTGCAGGATTATTCAATTATTCTGAAATCAAGTCTTTTCTAAAAAGAAAAACAGAAATGATTACTTACCAACTGTAATCCTGACTGGAGCACTGTAGTGTGAGTAGTACTCTCCTCTGCATGCTATACACAGATACTCTGCTGCTCCTGTATCAGACGCTGTTATACTGAGTGTGTTGGTGTCTTTATATTCAGTCAGAGGATTTAACTGCTGAGAGACTTTGTACCACCTAAACCTCCATCCAGTGAGTGAGCTCTGCAGATCACAGGTCAGAGTAAGTGTGTCTCCAGTGTAGACAGTGGTGTGAGGATCCACCCTCAGTGTTGGTGTTGGTTGTTCTGTTGAGATGAAATGATGAAGAGATCAGAGCTGATTTTACTTTTACAATATAAACAGTAGTTTATCAGGATAAGATCAGACTTTGTACATAAAGAGAATCTAGATTCTACATTTGGTGTGAATATTACAGTAGTTTGACTGTATCTGCAGTGTTGCTACACAGTGCAGAATGCTGATAATCAGGGGTGAACAACACAGATCCTGGTCTGGAGTTAAAGTAGAAAAGTGCTTCTAAATGTATTTGAGTAATAAAAGTAAAGTTACTGAGTTATTACATTATTTTGAATGTATATTAGGAGCTGTGTCTGCACATATTAAAAATACATTTTATAACAATGTTTCCAGTTTATTACAAAATGACATTAATTAGAACATTTTCATACTTTCACAATAATTTCCTTTTGTCACTTATAATATTTAAAGAAACAGCAAACACACTCTAAACCAATCAGGAGGAGAACTTTGGCTAACATCTGGGTGTTGACCCCTCCCCAGGCCGGCATCACATTACACACCATCAACCCTAAAGCAGCAGATCTCTCTGTTCTCTGTCTCTGTTTTACACAGCATGTCTAACTGTTATACAGTCTGAACATATTTACAAACATAGACTCACGTTTCTTTAGTGATTCTGAAAAATCACTACATTATTATACAGTCATGTGAAAAGGTTAGGACACCCCATGAAGAAATGTGTCCTTTTTTAACATATTTAAACATGTGGACTGTCATGATCCACTGGGTCAAACAATGAGGGTGAACCCTCGCAGGGGATGGAGCAAAGCGAGAGAGTTTATTAACTCAAAACAGGCAGAACTCAAGAAAAAGCAGCAAGTGTTAACAAGATTAATGATAAACCAAAAGACAAACGTGACACCGAAAACTGGGCAAACAAGAGCACACCTGTGGCTGGTGAGGGACGAGGGCTAGGCTAGCGTGCCAGGGCTGAGCCAGAACGATACAGAAACCCTAACCCTACAGGCAGTGCCTGGAGATAACCGTGAAACAGAGAGACAGCGCGGGTCAGGCGCTTCTGAGACTTACTGGACCTCCGGAGCTGAGAGATCCACTGCCGAACCCAAACAACAGAACCGATACAATGACAGGGTTACCTTCTTTGAGCACAGACGATAACTAGAGCCTGTACTTGAGCTGACTTTCGTGACTAAGCTTCGAGAATGAAGCGTAGTGAGTTAAGTTCACTCACATAAACAAGCCCCTACAGATCCCTTCAGTACACTACGGCCTTAGGTAAGCAGGCAGTAACGGTTCGGCAGATACACTAGAGTCCCTAGGCTAAGGAGGTTAGCCTCTACTACCTGAGGCCGTTGACAAGCCCAACAGGTTCAGTCTGCACTACGATCAACCAGATCCAACACCAGATCCAACACCAGATCCAACACCAGATCCAACACCAGATCCAACACCAGATCCACCACTGTGTTCACCTTAGTTCATTCTCGGCACTGGCTGCTGTCGCCAGCCCTCCTTAAACACACCAGCCACAGGTGGAACATATTAACAGGACGTGAAGTAAAACACATGAAGTAAACACAACAGTGAAGCATGAACATAACGTGAAAACGTGAAAAATCCTCTTCAACATATGAGTCCATGACATGACATGACTGAAAAACTCAAAGTCTCCGTGAACACCTGCGAGCGACGCGGGCGTGACATGGACATTTGGTCTTCATTTAACAGCACTAAGATATGAAGGTAAAATAACTAAACACGTTAAACTGAACTTTAATAAATCATTATTAAAATGCTGAGTGTAACAGAATCTGACTTCTCTTAAGTCTGACCATCTAATGAATTTATCTCCAGTTGATGAAATAAAAACATACAGATATTAAACTGTACATTTGAGCTTTGTTTTCAGATGTGTGTTACAGTGTTTTTCTGTATTGTTTATTTTACTTTACTGTTTTACAACTCCAAAGTAGGATCAGCTAAATCAGATTAGAGATGATTTACTGCTCTTTTAATAAACACTGAAGTAATAAACTCCCTGAAATCACAGAGACACTGATTCTATTCAGTTCCATCAACATTAGAGATTTCATAGTTCTTCCTCCATTGAGCTTCACTGAGAGGATCATTATTCTTAAACCACTCGTAACTCCAGACTCCTCCACTTTCTATTCACATGTGAGAGTGACTCTCTCTCTGATGAACACACACTCAGCTGACTGCATCTTTTAATAAAGACTTTTATAAAATATGAAACTCTCTCTATGAAGATACACCCCAGTATTAAACACTGTGGAATAATCTGAAATAACTGCAGGATTTTCTTACAATTATTCTGAAATCAAGTCTTTTCTGAAAAGAAAAACAGAAATTATTACTTACCAACTGTAATCCTGACTGGAGCACTGAGGTGTGAGAAGTAGTCTCCTCTGTATGCTACACACTGATACTCTGCTGTTCCTGTATCAGACACTGTTATACTGAGTGTGTTGGTGTCTTTATATTCAGTCAGAGGATTTAACTGCTGAGAGTCTTTGAACCACCTAAACCTCCATCCAGTGAGTGAGCTCTGCAGATCACAGGTCAGAGTAAGTGTGTCTCCAGTGTAGACAGTGGTGTGAGGATCCACCCTCAGTGTTGGTTTGGGTTTTTCTGTTGAGATGAAATGATGAAGAGATCAGAGCTGATTTTACTTTTACAATATAAACAGTAGTTTATCAGGATAAGATCAGACTTTGTACATAAAGAGAATCTAGATTCTACATTTGGTGTGAATATTACAGTAGTTTGATTGTATCTGCAGTGTTGCTACACAGTGCAGAATGCTGATAATCAGGGGTGAACAACACAGATCCTGGTCTGGAGTTAAAGTAGAAAAGTGCTTCTAAATGTATTTGAGTAATAAAAGTAAAGTAAGTTCTGGATATTATAATTACTGATATTTAAATTTCTATTATATTCAAAAAAGGAGTTTGTAAAGCAAGTTTCCAGGTTATTAAAAATGATATAAATCAGAAAATTTTTTATTGTTTTTGTTTTTACTGATAGCCAGTGAAATAATGAACATTAAAATGGGAGAGATTCACACATAGATTAAAGTGGCAGTGGAGAAGCAAAGCCACAGGACACATCCATCACTGAATTAGCAAAACTTAAAAAACAAACAAACACACACACACAAAAAAAAACGTTTCACAAATAACCACAAATTAATCCTTTAATTTTTTTTTCTCAGAGGGAATTAGTACAAAGAGTATTAGCTATGGCAGTAAGGAATAATGAATCATATCCCTTAATAAAGAACTGACAATAGAGTAAACCCCTATAATCTAAATCTAAAACTAAACCTCAGATTACACACTGTAAATACGATATAATAGTTTAATGTAATATATTTAATTAATTGATTTAGATTAATTGTATGACAGTAAAACCTGTGAATTCAGTTCTCTTTACAGAAAATTATGAGATGCTTTTATTGCTACATTAAAGAGAAATTTAGACCCATGCTTCCTTTCAATACTTTAACTTCAATAACTTTCTAGGTGCTACTTTAACCAGATAATCAATGTACTTCCATTGTAGTCTCCAGTCTCTCTGTTCATAAACACTGAGGACTTATGTTGTAAATAAAGTCATGATTGTTTTGTTGAGATTATGAATATTCTTCATCCTTTAGAAAACGGAACATTTTAAAAAGGCCTGTTTGACTTACAGCATCTACTGTTGATAGTGTTGTAAAGCTCAGCTTAATTTACAATTTTACTGCACTTAAATACACAGTGTATGTACTGCTTTTAGGACTCTATTAATTTTGTAGAAATGCATTAATTTGGTATTAAGAATGAGGAATAATCTGTACAAATTAAATAATTCTGTAACTGTAAATGATTTACCTTCAGTTTGTCCACAGTGGAAGAGCACAATCAGCACTAAAGTAAGGAGAGAAACAGAGGACATGATGCAGGAACAGTTTTGCACATCAGGACAGTTTAGTTACTGAAGTATGAAATTACAGAAGGTTCTAAGTGTTTCAGTACTGTTCAAGATCAGCTGAGTATCATTACATTTATATACACAGTTTATTACTCAAGACTCAGATTAGTCAGACTGAAACTGAATGGAAGGAACAGCATCAGGATTCAGTGAAGCCAGTCCTGAAGCATCGAGAATCACTGCATTCCTTTCAACTGAACTGTTCCACTAGATGATCCACCACTGATACAACTGAACTGTTCCACTAGATGATCCACCACTGATACAACTGAACTGTTCCACAACATGCTCCACCACTGATACAACTGCACCGTTCCACTAGATGATCCATTACTTATACAACTGCACTGAGCACCACCACCACACCTATTAAAGCATGGTGACGAACTGACTAAACTTCATGCCTTCCATCGATCTTCTTGGTGAGTGTCGCAGTGGGTCCAGAGCCTACCTGGAATTACTGGGCAAAATGCAGGTATACTGCCTGCACAGGGAACCAGTCAATAAAAGGGTACCACACACAACCATTCACTCACTCCTAGGAGCTGTTTAGCACAGTTCACCTACCATGTGTGTTTTTAGGAGTTAACATTCCTTACAGACTGAGAGACCTGTGCAAGGATTAATCCCAAACACAAAACTATTGGCCCCTGGAGCTATGAACAGACACACACACACACACACACACACACACACACACACACACACACACACATACACACACAACCTACAGCACAACTGTGCCACCCTAAAATTCTTGCCTTTTAAAAATATTAAAATGTCTACACATGTCTCATATACAGTCCCCTCAAAATATCTGGGTCAAAGGCACATTTTACACTAAATAAATTTACAATTTTTTAATCAAACCAATCCCACGTAATTAGAGGACACATTTTAGACTTTCATTTAAATAAAAGGGTATTTTCATCCAGTTCAGTTTTGTAAAGAAAAATAAATGTAAAGTTTCTGTCAGTTAAAGTTCTTTGTTGCTATGACAAATGTCAATCACTACCAGGTGATGGATATCAAATTTGTATAGACATACAATCTACTTGGATAGCAATAATTATATATAGCCTATAGTGTGACCACAGAATTGTGTGCTGTACTGGGAGCACTGTACTGTACACAATTCACAACCAATCATTACCATGTTGTGCTCTGATCTTCACAGAAACCTGGCTTTCTGGCAACACGCCAGAATCAGCGATCCAGCTAGACACGCACTCCGTTCACCGCGGCGACCGCACGGCAGCGTCGGGGAAGAACAAAGGCGGCGGTGTCTGTGTTTACGTAAACAACGCGTGGTGTTCAGACGTAAAGACAGTTGAAAAACATTGTCTAGCGGACTTAGAACTGCTGATGGTGAAGTGCAGACCCCACTATTTGCCGAGAGAGTTCAATGCTGTGTTTATAATGGCTATTTACATTCCGCCACGTGCAAACTCAGCTGCTGCGCTGGGGCTGCTGCATGACGTCATCAGTAAACAAGAAACCGCTAACCCGGACTCCGTGTTTATTGTTGCCGGCGACTTCAACCATTGCAACCTGAGGACTGTCCTCCCCAAGTATTATCAGCACGTGAGCTTTCCGACGAGGGAGAACAACTTACTCGACCAAGTCTACAGCAACGTGAGGGGGGGCTACAGAGCGGTGCCTCGACCACACTTCGGACAGTCCGACCACATCTCCGTGTTCCTCTACCCAGCATACAGACAGCTCCTCAAGCGGTCACTTCCAGTGAGTAAAACTGTTAAAGTATGGAATGAAGAAACTGATTCAGTGCTTCAGGACTGCTTTGACAGTACGAACTGGGATGTGTTTAGAACCGCTGCTGTGAGAGAGGATGGTTCTGTTGATCTAGAGGACTATGCTTCTGGGGTAACTAGCTACATCAGCAGCTGCATTGAAAACATTGTCCCTTCAAAGCGCTGCATAAAGTACCCCAACCAAAAACCATGGATAAATGGTGAAGTTCGGTCCATGCTACATGCTCGCCAGACTGCATTTCTCTCTGGCAACGCTGATGACTACAAAAGGTCTAGATACGACCTGCGTAGATCTATCAGAGAAGCTAAGAGACAGTACAGGCTGAAGCTGGAGGGCTACTACACCACAGCAGACTCCCGGAGCATGTGGCGGGGACTGCAGCACATCACTAATCATCAACAAACAAGCGGGGCGCTCACAACCAGCCACTCCGCACTACCTGATGAGCTGAATGAGTTCTATGCTCGTTTTGATGTCCTCAACCTTGGCCAACTGAAGGACATTGCGGCCAAGGAGAGCATACAGAACTCATCACTTATTGTAACACCAGTGGATGTGCGCAGGAACCTGATGAGAATAAACCCACGCAGAGCAGCAGGCCCAGACAACATCCCCGGGCGTGCGCTCAAGGTTTGTTCATCAGAATTGGCTGATGTGTTTGTAGACATATTCAATCTGTCACTCACACAAGCTTTTGTGCCATCCTGTTTCAAGACCACCACCATCGTGCCTCTCCCAAAGAAAAGTAATGTGAGCTGCCTAAATGACTATCGCCCTGTTGCACTCACTTCAATCGTGATGAAGTGCTTTGAGAGGATAGTCATGACTTACATCCAGAAGACCATTCCCAACACTATAGACCCTCTACAGTTCGCGTACCGTCGGAACCGGTCCACAGACGACGCAGTCAACGCTGCTCTTCACAAAGCCCTCACACACCTGGAGGGCAAGGACACATATGTCAGAATGCTCTTTATTGATTACAGTTCAGCATTCAACACGGTCATCCCACACAGACTTTCAGAAAAGCTCCTCACCCTCGGACTGACACCAGCCCTCTGCAACTGGGTGCTGAATTTTCTAACAGACAGACCCCAGTGAGTCAGAGTGGGCAGCCGCACATCCAGCACAAGAACAGTAAGCACAGGGGTCCCTCAAGGCTGTGTGCTGAGCCCCCTTCTGTACACGCTCTTCACATACGACTGTGTGGCCTCCCAGAACAACACCAGCATCATCAAATTTGCTGATGATACTACAGTCATTGGACTGATCACTGGTGGGGAAGAAACAGCGTACAGGAAGGAGGTGGCTGAGCTGGTGGCCTGGTGTCATGACAACAATCTTTCCTTGAATGCAGACAAGACCAAGGAAATGATTGTCGATCCAAGGAGAGAGCTGCACACACCCCTGTACATAGGGGAGACTGAGGTGGAGAGGGTGAAAACCTTCAAATTCCTTGGCATCCACATCAGTGAGGATCTCAGCTGGTCCCACAACACTCAGATCATCATCAGGAAGTCCCAGCAGAGACTGTACTTTCTGAGAAGGCTGAGAAAATTTGGCATGCCAGCCAAAATTCTCAGCACCTTCTACAGGAGTATGATTGAGAGTGTTCTTACCAGCTCCATCATCGTCTGGTATGGAAACTCTGCCCAGGACAGAAAGGCTCTCCAGCGTGTGATCAAAACCGCACAGTCCATCTCAGGAGCAGCCTTCCCCTCACTGCAGAACATCTACCATAACAGAGTCACCAGGAGAGCCCACAACATAATCAGGGACAGTACACACCCCCAGCACACGCTCTTCACACTTTTACCTTCAGGCAGACGCTACAGGAGTGTGAAGTCCAGGACCACAAGACTCACAAACAGTTTCTACTCACAGGCCATCAGGCTTGTGAACACCTCACGCACTACCTCTCCAACCCTTCCTATCTGAACTGGTTTTAAACTCTAATCTGATTTTAACTGCACCTTACACTCACTGTACTGCTGCTGTCAGAACACTGTTTACATTCGCTAATTGCACACTATTGTTTACATTTCTTACTTGCAAGCTGCACTTTATAGCTGCTGCTCTTCATACTTGCTCATACTTGCACATAAAAGCACATGTAACTTTTATTTTAATTTTTTAATTGTAAAAAGGGAAAAAGTTTACTTTAATTTTATTTACTTCAACTTATATTATTATACTTTATTTATTTTGTATATATTTTTTATTATTATTTGTTAATTTCTTTTTTGTTATCTTTATCTATTGGTGAATGGAGGGACAGCAAAGTAAGAATTTCATTGTACAGCGTAACTGTCTGTTTCTGCTGTGCATATGACAATAAAACTCTTGAGTCTTGAGTCTTGAGTACAATATCTCATATTTCTCATTAGGATTTAAAAATAATTAATTAATTAATAATATTTTTAAAGTGTACGTTTCACTAATTAATTTAATGTGAATCCTTTTCAGTCTGGCCACCTTGGTATGTACTAGTATGATAATGGCTGCAGCCTCTGTGATTGAGGAAGTTCTGAAATGTGACTGTATTGGATATTTAATATGAGCCTGTATTTCTGTCAGTGCACTAACAGGGGTTATGCAGCATTTGTTATTATGGGAAGCATGGTTATGTTCTGTGGAAAGCTAGCCTTTCATTTAACTGACTAATAGACAGGCCTTGTAATCTTTTGGTAGGTGATGTATTTTGGTGACACTTTTTTACCAAATTGTTGAAGCAAAGGAATAATAAATATTTATGTACTTTTTAAGGCTGTTTTGTAACTCTGTCCCTCTGCAGAACTATTGTCCTGTGGTTAGTATGAGTAAAAAACATGGTTAAAAAAACATGGTGAAAATTATTTCCTAATTTTCCTATTTTCCTAAAATAAATTATGAACTCCTCTTTACGAATAAGATCTTAACTCAGACAAAACTCAGACCAGCTTCACAGCACATAATCCATCTCTTTGTAATGATCAAACTGTGTTTTAGAACACAGTTGGTTTAAAATGTTTTTAAAGAAGCCAATTTTTTCATATTAGCATGTTAGCATGAAAAATGCTTTTAATGACTTAAGTCATTGAAGTGAGTTTTCTCCATGAAACAGGGATAAACAGCAACCCATTTAGTTAGAAGATATTTAGGAAAAATGTGTCTTTGTCCCAAATGTCATATAATTATAGTTTTTTTTATAATCCATACAGTTGTGTTAGAACATACACAATTAATGGGAATGAATGTTATGGTAATATTGGGCTTTCAGTGATTTCTTTGAACCTTTCCTTGTCTGAGGCAGAATGAGTTACAACTTACATCAAAAAATAGAATTTGGTGCACATGTTTAATTAGGGAGAGAAGGGTCATAATTAAGGATCATAATTATACACACAATGTCATACACCCACATACATTACTAATTCAGCAATTAGACTGAGCAATACACAGCACAATGAGGAAGTCTAAAAAGCTCCGTACAGATTTGAGAAGAATGAGAGTAGATTTGCACAAGTCAGGAATGTCTCTTGAAGCTATTTGTGAACAGATTGGTAGAAAATCAATTTGAACATCTTAATGTCCTCTGTCACTGACCATGATTGCCTACAGCTGTGGCTTCTCTGTGCCAACATAAAAGGAATTGTTTGACAGCACTCGTTAGATTGTTAGACCAATTCAAAGCACAATGAGGAAGTCCTGAAAAACTCTTAGTACAGATTTGAGGGAATGAGAGTAGATTTGCACAAATCAGGAATGTCTATAGAAAGTATTTCTATACAACCATAGATTCGAAGAACATCAGTTTGAACAATATCATGAATATATGTCATTACTAGGAGGTGTAGCCACTTTGCCAAAGTCTAGAATAATACCCAAACTGTCATACTTGGTTGAAAGGAAATGAATTCAGATGGTCAAGACCAACCCAAAAACCTTTGTACTACACTGACCAGAGGGGTCAACTCCAAGAAAACTGTTAAGCTTGGTGGTGATATGATCATGTGGCTGCTTTGTAATGCTTTGTGGTGCATTGCAACTAGTATATTACACAATGACTTCTTCAGAATTCTTCATCAAAACCTCAACCACCAGCTAGAGGTTAAAACTTGTCCACAGTTGAGTGTTTCAACATTACAGTGATACTAAAACACATCAAGAGTAGTTGTGGAATGGATGAAGCAAGCAAACATTAAGCTTCAGGAATTGCTTTGTGGGTTCTGTTTAAATTTATATTCATGGTAAGAAACAAATTTGGTTCAATAACTTTAGAGGAACCAAAACTCAAAAGAGGATTCCGTCTTCCTCTGGTCGACTCTGCAAATAACAGAACAACAAGAATAACTGGACATAAATAGCGAGATGTGACATTAAGCTATAAATTATGAGAATGGGAGTCAGTGTACATGTTCAGTGTTAACGTGAAAGTCCATGCAGGTAAACAGTCATATGTACATCTAATGTGGTAGAAATGAAACAGTGTGACAATCCAGAGCAGGACAGCATTGCAGTGGACAGCAGGGTAGACAGACAGACAGACAGACAGACAGATAGGTAGGGGAAAGTTTTTACAGCAGCAAAATCAAACAAGAGAGCAGCTTAATAAAGGCACTTAAAATAGTAGTAAGAAGTGGCAAATAGGAAACAGTAAACCTGACTATAAATACAGCTATATTAATAAATAAAGCTATAATATACATAATATAACCCAATTATATAAATAAGAAGTATTAGGAAAGTGGAGAGTAATGCACAATGCAATGTAGTGGAGAGGGCAGAACAGTAGAAAGAAGGCATCTCGATACAAGGGAAAGGAATAGACTTGCAGCATTGAGCAGACAGCAGGGGCAGCTCAGGACATGGGATGAAGAGATGAAAGGAGAAAAGGAACAAAGGGGTTTAGTAATATGAATAGTCAGAAACAGGTTCTCTGAACAGTAGAGAACAGCAGTAATATCCAGAAACAGGAAGTGTATTCAAGAGCTGAGGAGCTTTGTTGGAGAACGTTCTTCCGCCCATATCATCTTTAAAAGCAAGGATCTGACAGTAGGCCTGCATCTTGTGAGCAAAGTGTACAAGGCAGGTTCTACGGTTTCATGATTTGCATGAGCTTCCAGCCAATACGGCATAACAATAGTCCAATAGGTCATAAAAGCATTGTCCAGCTTCTCTGCATCATGTAAACAGAATACATTTTGCAGTTTGGCAAAATTATGCATTTTTGACTATGTAGCATATGTGTGTGTCAAACGAGAGAACAGAGTCAAAAACAACACCTAGGATTTAATGGTGGTACTGGGTGTGACTGAAAATCTAGACTCACAGCATTATGCATGGTCTAGATGCATTTAAAAACCTTCATACAGCAGCAGCTCTCACTCTAATGAAGATATAAATAAAAGAGTTACTCACAGAGCAGCACAGAGAGTGGACTGACCTCCATACTGTCTCACTGACCACTGACTAACTAACAGGTTGAACGGAAGTCTGCTTTAAACAAACACTTCCTTTTTCTTTACAGCGAAAGTTACTGCAATCGAGAGAGAGAGAGAGAGAGAGAGAGAGAGAGATATTCAAATAACTACAATCAGAGGTGGAGCCAGTAGGAGGAGGGTGATGGTAGGCATGTCCAAAAATAAATAAATAAACATAAATAAAATATTTAGAATTTAATGTTAAAATTAAATTAATTTTTTAAAATTAAAAAGTTAATGTCTGTTCAACATGACAGTGTAGAAGCAAATGGCCAAATTAACATGCTGATTAACATGAATATTTTGGGAAACCGGGGCTGGATTAGTAGGCTACCCAGCTCTATTAACCTTGTAGTTAACCGGTGTAGTGATCACTAGTGTGACCTGGACATCAGTAAAGACAAACAGAATCATAGGATCTTGTAAAATAAATAATTTCTACATACACATACACACTGATCAGCCATAAAATTAACACCAACTTTTTCTTAATAATAAATACAGCTGTGTTTGAACATACACAACTCATGGGAATGAATGTCATGGAAATTTGGTGCACAAGTTGTAATTAGGGGAGGAGGGATCTGAAGTCAACAAAGGATCAGAATTATACATTCAGTGTCAAAAATACACCCACATAAATTACTAACTCAGCAATTAGACTGAGCAATACACAGTACAATGAGGAAGTCTAAAAAGCTCAGTACAGATTTGAGAAGAATGAGAGTAGATTTGCACAAGTCAGAATGTCTCTTGGATCTATTTCTATACAACCGCAGAACATTTCAACGCCTTAATGTCCTCTTAACGTGCTGTCACTGATCATAATTGCCGCTACCTCTCTCTCTCTAGCTTTTCTGTGCCTACATAAAAGGAATTGTTTGACAGCACACATTATATTGATAAATACACAGCACAATGATGAAGGCCTAAAACTTAGTTTCTGCATTTATTGTCCATTATATCAGCGTTTAAACACCTCAGTATCACAGCTGGAAAAAGAACAGTCCAATCAACAGTGTCCTGTGAGTCTGTGTCATGTCCACTGATTAAGGACATCTACAAGGTGAACCTAGTCTTATAGAGTGGACGTGGTGTTTAAAAACTCCAGCCGAAATACTGTGTCTGATCCACTCATACCAGACCAGAACTACAGTGCTGAGACCCACCACCCAAATACTACCTGCTCTGTGGTGGTCCTGTGGGGTCCTGACCATTGAAGAACAGGGTGAAAGGAGGATAACAGTGTAACAGAGAAACAGATGAACTACAGTCTGTAATTATAGAACTACAAACTGCTCCTATATGATAAGTGGAGCTGATAGACGCAACAATGAGAGTAGAATTCATTTTATGGCTGATTGGTATATACGTGCACTTACCCACTTCTTATGACTGTTATCAAAATAAACTGACTTACTTTTTCCTTTGAAAGAAACACAGAACCTGATAGTTCAGAGCTTCCAGACTGCATTTAGACACCTTCATACAGCAGCAGCTCTAATCTCAAATGAACATATGATCCATTCATTTTATTAATTTAGTAACGTATTGGTTCGTTCATCAGGAAATTGTGATACAATGTTAAGAACAGCTCTTGAAAGTGAAAAATGCAGGTTTTTGTGCAACAGTGCCGATATGTTACAATAATTTAACGTTTTTTATAGAGACTCTTCATGTGCAGTTATAAAAGCATTAAACTGTTTATGTCCAAACATGATGGTCAGCAGTGTTAGTATAGCACTTCTGAAAGAGCTGTGGCTGTTGACTGTGTTTCTGCTAGCTCTTGCTCTTGTGGTTGAAGTTCAGGTGGTTAAACTGATCATTGGTTATAACTGGTAGCAACATGCATGAAATCAGATGGATGCATTTATAGAGAGAGTGTGTGTGTGTGTGTGTGTGTGTGTGTGTGTGTGCAATGTGTGTGTATTTTCCATGATGTAAAGGGTGTAAATGATCTAAACAGTATTATTTTAGTTCCTCATCAGCTGATGAGGTAATTTCCACTCTTCCACTGGAACAGAAGTCAGACCACTAACACTGAAACTGTGAGCTCCTCTCAGACACTCTTTTCTGTATCAGTTTAGTTGATGAAATGATACATATAGTCTATGACCAGTTAAATAACCAGCTAATCCACTGATTATGTAGTGATTAATAATATGTAATAATATATTTTAATAAAACCTGTAAATGCTTGTGTATGAGTGGTGTATGGCTGATAGACTCTGGGAATAGTCTGATGAGTCTTTATCTGATGCAGTTCTGCTGTTTGAATTAGACGATGCAGGGTCTTGAGTGTGTGAACACTGAACTACTGTGAGTTGAATCAACCAGTTGTTTCAGTATTTAAAGTGAAAACCTCGTCCTTTTACATCCTTTATTTAAAGTGTAGCTGATCTAAAAGAAAAGCTCATGTATTTTAGTCTGCTCTTTACTGAGAAACTGCCTGGTTGAGATGAGCAAAAAACCCTTTTAGCATCTCCTCCCCCTCCTGCAATGGTTGAAGCCACTGCTGATGTGCAATAGAGACAAACCACAACCACGTGAGTGAGGATGGGAGGGAGTAAAATAGCTCTAAAAGCATGCAGCTATATTGATGAACATTAATTTATAAATACTGAATACACATCTTACACATATACAAAGGTGGCAAAGCTTTAGAAACAGGAACTGATTATGAACAGTAATAACTAACTTCTGCAAATCAGTCTATTAATGATGACTCGTCTGATCCACTCGTACCAGTGCAACACACTACTAACACGCCACCACCATGTCAGTGTCACTGCAGTTCTGGTTCTGTTCACTCCAATCCAGTCGTGGTCATAATATTCTGATATGACTTTATATTTATTCTGACTGGCTGCGTTACAGTGTGGTATGACAGCACCACTGCTGATAAACACAAGGCCCTACAGAGGGTGGTGTAAACCAACCAGCACATTACCACAGCTGCACTTCCTCCCATACAGGACATCAACAACAAGAGAGGCCTGAGGAAAGCCAGCAGCATCTCCTTTTACTCAACACAAACCACAGCCACTTCCTGTTCCAACCCTTGTCTTCTGGAAAGACATACCAGAACATTCGAGCCAGAACCACCAGATTCAAGAACAGTTTTTATACAGACTGATGCTGATCCTGACCTAAACTTCCTCAGTACATTTACACACTGAGCTCCACCTGCTCATGTGGGCCTTTATGCACATTGTACTCTGAACTCTCTAATACTAAACACTAAGTCTGAAACACTGGAACAGTAAGCTAATGCTCATTCACCTGCACTGTACACTTTATTAATGTATACGTACTACAACACCTCTGCTGCAACACTGCAGTACTGTTTACACACGTGTTGTACTGTCTGTGCACCTGTTGTCCTGGTCTTGTCTGTTGTCTTGCACTAGTGCTTCTGTTTATTGTCACTGTCCAATGGTAGTTCATTATACTGTACTGTAGTATTTCTAGGAGGTAGTGACATCACCTAGCCATGACCCCATATTCACTTCTAATGTTCTTTATATTACATGTGTGGTGAATGGGTAAAGGATCCATATAAGTGGACCAAACACAGCAGTTAGGGTTGAGATTAGGATTAAGACCAGGATTGGTTTACTACTGAGTAATTTTCCACAGTAGATACTGCAGTACTTTTACTCATTTCATAAATTTAAAAGTATTCTGACCCATTTGTAACTAACTAGGTACTTCCTAACTTGATGTTCACATGCAGTTCTGCCTCAAAAATGACAGAGGCCGCCAATGCTCCTTTTAAAAACTCACTAAATCACTGGTTCCATTCACAGCAAAAGCACCTCTGTACATATAAAAACAGGAATGAATGAAAATCAATATTTATTTTTGAAATTGAAATTGTATCACATCCATTACATTCAGTGTAAACAATCA
Source organism: Salminus brasiliensis (assembly GCF_030463535.1). Taxonomy (NCBI): domain Eukaryota; kingdom Metazoa; phylum Chordata; class Actinopteri; order Characiformes; family Bryconidae; genus Salminus; species Salminus brasiliensis. The sequence goes on from NC_132886.1 coordinate 26,895,261, forward strand.
TCAAATTTACTCAAAAATCAAGTACACAGTATTTGTTGATGTTCACATTTAAATAAAACTTGACTGATTAAGAATGCACCAAAACACGTAACCAAGAGGAAGGCTGACAGTGGTGCTTGTGTGATTAACATGGCGGCTGCACAAAGAATATTGTTCCTAATTCAGAAACGTCACTTATAACAACAACGTAATCCACAAGACCAGGCAGCTTGTCTTTATGCAGCACATGGTTTACATTCACTTGACCTTCGTGAGTTTTATTCCAGTGGTGGTTTTCTGCAGACTCTTGGTGATGACCCTGGCCTAAGCAAAGCTGCTGCGTGTAATATATATTATTTTGGCCTGGGAGTACTCATGACCCCTTCGTCTGGACAAATTCTGGAGTGTATCAGCCGGCAAGGGATGGTGCATTTGCTGGTGCATATGTACTGGGTGACCACTGGGTTATCCACTCTAAAGCTACTTACTCACTCATGTCTCGAAACCCCATACTGAGACAGAGAGAGAGCTTTTGGCATCAGGGGGATTTCAGTGTTCACCAGAGTGCCGCTGTGCCATCATTGCTGTATGTGCTATGCTGCATATCACTGCAGTACTTGCTGGCATACACCTTACTGATGGGGAAAATGAGGAAGATGAGGAGGAGGACGAGGAAAGAGAAGAAAGAAACATCCCTGCAGAATCACCAGGAGAGAAGGACTTTAGGCCGGTTTGGAAACACAAATGCAAATATTAAGGAACGTTTTTGCTTCAGTTTATTGTGGATAAGTGAACCGTGTTTATTGTGTTTTTTTGTGGGGTTTTTTTTTGGGTGCCTCTTCTTCACTGTAGCATTTTTTTTCAGTTTTAGCTGTACCCACTCTTTTCAACCTGCAGCCCGTCTTTTTCAAGGGCAAATAACTGCTCACTTCACCAACAGGTATTAAAGTGTATGAGTCTCTGGAGGAGTCTCAGTAGATGACCCAGTAGATTTACTAATGTAAATCTACCTCCTCAAAGATCCCTAAAGTTGTTCTTGGGCTTAGTAACATTTCCAGGAATATTTTTTCTGTTAGCTGGTGGGTTTATTGTGTTTTGTTAAATAAATTACTTTTTTATTTTTTCTAATAAAAGTAATTGAAATACTCCTTGCTTATTAGTTTGTTTTTCTAACAATTACTTTCCTAATCATACGTTAGTGGAGTATGGAGTAAGAATGAGTATGTATGTAAATTGGTGGTATAGTTTTTGTTTGCCATTGCTTTTCTACCCCAGAGGCAGAGTCAATAAATAACTGCTTAAAAGACATTCATAATTTTGGGGACATAAAAGGCTTTTTGCAAACACTTCTAAAATTGTCTCTTAGTTTTGTATTCTTTAACTTCATAAATAACTAAGATAAAATGTTGTTGTTGACCTGGACTGTTTGATATGGATAGTCAATTTCATGATAAATGATGTGACATTACATCATATCACACTATTATATGCAGATTGTGGATATAATCAGTACTTAAGGAATGCTGATTAACATTGGCAGTTTATTTTAAAGAATCATATTTAAGTTATGTAAGCATTAAATGTAAAAATGTAATAGAAAACAGAATTCCCCTTGATAATGTTTATTTTGAAACTGGCGATACAATATTACAGCAATACTTTAAAAACAAGAATATTGAAAAATAAATAAAAAAAGATTGCCCAGTTGGTCCCTTCTTAAAATTCCACTAAAAACGTATGAAAGCAAGATTATTGCAGTATAACATTATTGCAGTATATATATTTTAGGATAAGACTAATCAGTTTATAAAGATGTATAAAATAATAATACGAAGTATTAAAACTAAGGAGGAAATACAGACACACAGTGCGAGATAAACATAAATTAATAATACAATTATTTGACTCAGTCTGTAGCGGCTGAAACAGCGCTACACCTGCCTAGTACTACACTTAGAGAGACAGAGAGAGTAAATGAAGCTGTTGATGTTTCAGTGGATGAAGCTGCTGTTAAAATCCTCTACTGCTGATCTGCCAGACTGGAGGATCTCTAACAGGGTGCTGAAAGCTCACAGGATTAGAACTCCAACATGAAGACTTGGAGTTCAGCACTCAGTAAGATGTTCTTCCTTCTATCAGAGCTTACGTCCTGTTCACCTCATCAGGTTGAGCTGTGAAACACACAGTGATGAACAGATGAGTCTTTAATCAGAGATCCTGATTCAGCTGAAGTGGAACAGAGAGATTTCTGATCCAGTGAGCTTTACAGTGTGTTTACAGTGAGTTCTTACCTCGAGCTCTGTGGCATTTGACACCCAGTATAATGGACACCAGCAGATATGGAGACATCGCCAGCAGACTAAGGGCTGAGAATCGAGTTTCTGGAATGGACACACACACACACACACACACACACACACACACACACACACACACACACACACACACACACACACACACACACACACTATATCTTTATCTTGTCTCTCTACATTCAAGATCTGTTACCAATGTTCTTACTCACCAGTTACGTTTACCCAGAGTGCATCACTGTAGGGTGTGTAGTTGACGGGGTTTCCTCTCCCAGCTCTGCACCAGTACTGACCTTCATCAGAGACACCAACTGAGCTGATGGTGTGGGAGTGTGTTTCAGTGCTGAACTCATTCTGAGGGTTCTGTGTGTGTTTAGTCCAGTAAAACCTCCATCCAGCAGACTGATCCAGGACACACTCCAGAGTCACTGAGCTTCCTCTCAGTGTAGCTCCTTTAAGACTAAATCTGAGTTCAGGTTTAGGTTTAACTGCTGATGGAGATGAAGCACAGAGTTCAGATCATGAAATCAGAGTCTTTATCACACTGATGTTCTCATAACATTAACCAGCTTCAGATTAGATTCAGCTACTGGTTAGAAGTTTACAGACTTAGCAATTAACTAAGATTGAATTTATGAAAAACTGAAAAACATATATATAATATATTCCCATAATTCAACAAGAGACGCTGTATGAAACACATGTATCATACTGGCTTTAACACAGTTCACAGTAATTATCTTCAACACAGCAACACACTCTTACTGTCTCTGTGAAAACACTGATCTTAGTACATCAGCTAAGCTCACACTGACTCGCACAAGAGAGTAAACACACTTCACCAAGACTGAAATCTGTGAAATGCAGTAAAAGCTTCAGTAGAGTTTGGAGACAGATTCATTTATTAAGCTGAAATTTCACCAAGAATGCAGGAAGTGGTGATACTGAGGAGACTGCAGCAGCTCCACATTTCAGGACTATTTATCTGCAACTGTTATAAATTATTAAATAAATAAACTGAGTTCAGTAATGGACAGTGTGTCCTTGCTTTAACAGGGTCAGGTCTCGAGACGGCAGCTTGTGTCAGTGTCTACAGAAGAGGAGCTCCAATTTGGAGAAGTAAAAGTAGGATAAAGCAAACAGGGATCTGCACCAGGCTAAAATCTAACACTAACCGATGCTACCTTTTACTATCTCTTCTCTCTTTACACTTCCTTAAAAACAAAATTGGGTGAGATTCCTGAAAACAATATACTCACATATGACTGTACAGATCAACTGAAATCTAGATCCAGCACCACATCACATACCATCACTAAAGCAGCAGATCTCTCTGTACTCTCCCTCTTCCCACAGCATCTAACTGTTATACAGTCTGAATATATTTAGAAACAAACATGTTCACTTAGTAATTCTGATCACTACATTATTTTACAGTCATGTGAAAACGTTAGGACACTCCATAGAAACCTTTAACATATTGAATAATCTTTATAACCTGATCTTTAAAAGCAAAATAATTTACATAAAACAATTTACTAACATGACCAGGTCAGGCCATCCTTGCATGTTCAGCCCGAGAGCAGACCACAAGACGAGTAAAGAAGACTCTTACAATCCCAAAATGTCATCATGGGACCTACTGGTAGCTCTTTCCACTGTTAATGTGAAAGTACAGGAATCTACATCAGAAAGAGACTGAACAAGTTTCATTTTCATGGATGTGTGTAAGGAGGAAACCCTTGCTGTCAAACTAGCAGGGGCTGAAAATTCAGACTGTATATTGTCTGATAGTACAGGCTGCCTGCTTTCAGTTCCAGCTCCTACACAGAAGCCCTCCACTACTCAAACACCTAAACACTTCCTCTCACTGCATCTTCCACATCTGCTCTGTCAGCTAAATGTTCCTCACAAAGTTCAGCTACTACTTTTAGTTCAGTGCTGGATCTGAACTCTCTGAACTCACTGAGATACTGTGTGCTCTAAAGAGAAGTGTGCTGACCCTCCTCCATCACTTCTGCAGTTCATGTTCAGGTTCAGCTACTGTCACAGGACCAGTGTCCAAAAAGCATCTCAGTGTTCAAATCATCTGAACTGGTAGAGAGAGAGTGCTCAGTGTGATGCTCGCTCGACCCTTTAAGAACCATGTTTAAGTTTGTCATGCTGGCTAGGCGAGACAAGGGAACACTCGCAGGGACAGAGCAATGCGGAGAAACCGTCTTTAATGGACGAACCAAACAGAACAAACACAAACGAAACGAGGCAGCAAAGTACAGGGTCCAATAAACAGAAACAGAAAACAAACAGGTGAAAACCGAAAGGGGATAAACCAGGAAAAAACCACCTGAGGCTGGAAAGCCGTCCGGGAGCAAAGCGAGAGGGGACCAATCACAAACCGCGCTAGTCAGGCGCTGACGAACTTACTCGACTCAGTTGCTAGGGAACCGGACGCCAAATCACCTTGGCGACCAACCGGTGAACCAGACAGCGAACTCCTGTACGAGAAACCGCTCCGATAGAGCATAGACTATTTGAACTTGTAGAACTTCCTAGAAGTCTCCAGACCATGAAGCAAACCTTACAGCTTGGCATCGCAAGAGTAATTCTCGTTTGCTCCCTTTGTACTCCAGCACTCAGGTGAAACAAATCATAACTAAACAGAAAACAAGGCGCCTTACTGCGACCGCTGTCAACATAAAAGTCCTTAGTGAAAAAACCAACGGGAGGAACAGAAAGTACGTGAACATAGAAATTAACCTAACATTGACTGAAAAGTTCCCAGGAGCCTGTGGACCGCGGCCCGAAGCCGCCCCTGGGGGGGGAGGGGGCCGCAGGGCTGACAAAGTTAAAATGGTTTTGGGAAACTCAATCTGCTCCTTTTCCAGTCAGGGAATCTGAGTAGAGCACAGGTGATGCTGAGTGTAACAGAATCTGACTTCTCTTAAGTCTGATTATATAATGAATTTATCTCCAGTTGATAAAATAAACATACAGATATTAAACTGTACATTTGAGGTTTCTGTTTTCAGATGTGTTACATGTTTTCATATTGTTTATTTTACTGTGTTTTACAGCTATAAAGTAGGATCAGCTAAATCAGATTAGAGAGGATTTACTGCCCACTACTCACGTCTGTCTGTAAAAACCTTTCAAACCACAGAAATCAATCAAACTCTGTTCATTCCTACTTTAAAATATTAAATTCATACTGAGAGACAATTCCAGATGTTTGTACATTATTCACTATACGACACCATAACTGTCAATCATCTAAACACTTCCTCTCACTGCATCCTCCACTTTCTGTCTGAACAAACTCTAACTGAAGTTTTAACCCACTCACTGTCACTGTGCCTTTTATTGTAGAGTCAGTGTTCATTAGTGAAGCTCTCTGAAATCACAGAGACACTTATTCTATTCAGTTCCATCAACATTAGAGATTTCATAGTTCTTCCTCTATTGAGCTTCACTGAGAGGATCATTATTCTTAAACCACTCGTAACTCCAGACTCCTCCACTTTCTATTCACATGTGAGAGTGACTCTCTCTCTGATGAACACACACTCAGCTGGCTGCATCTTTTAATAAAGACTTTTATAAAATATGAAACTCTCTCTATGAAGATACACACCAGTATTAAACACTGTGGAATAATCTGAAATAACTGCAGGATTTTCTTACAATTATTCTGAAATCAAGTCTTTTCTAAACAGAAAAACAGAAATGATTTCTTACCAACTGTAATCTTGACTGGAGCACTGTAGTGTGAGTCGTAGTCAACTCCTCCATGTCCTCTGAGTGCTATACACAGATACTCTCTTGTTCCTGTATCAGACACTGTTATACTGAGTGTGTTGGTGTCTTTATATTCAGTCAGAGGATTTAACTGCTGAGAGACTTTGTACCACCTAAACCTCCATCCAGTGAGGGAGATCTGCAGATCACAGGTCAGAGTAAGTGTGTCTCCAGTGTAGACAGTGGTGTTAGGATACACCCTCAGTGTTGGTTTGGGTTTTTCTGTTGAGATGAAATGATGAAGAGATCAGAGCTGATTTTACTTTTACAATATAATCAGTAGTTTATCAGGATAAGATCAGACTTTGTACATAAAGAGAATCTAGATTCTACATTTGGTGTGAATATTACAGTAGTTTGATTGTATCTGCAGTGTTGCTACACAGTGCAGAATGCTGATAATCAGGGGTGAACAACACAGATCCTGGTCTTGAGTTAAAGTAGAAAAGTGCTTCTAAATGTATTTGAGTAATAAAAGTAAAGTTACTGAGTTATTATTACATTATTTTGAATGTATATTAGAAGCTGTGTCAGCACATATTAAAAATACATTTTATAACAATGTTTCCAGTTTTACAAAATGACATTAATTAGAACATTTTCATACTTTCACAATAATTTCCTTTTGTCACTTATAATATTTAAAGAAACAGCAAACACACTCTAAACAAATCAGGAGGAGAACTTTGGCTAACATCTGGGTGTTGACCCCTCCCCAGGCCAGCGTCACATTACACACCATCAACCCTAAAGCAGCAGATCTCTCTGTTCTCTGTCTCTGTTTTACACAGAGTGTCTAACTGTTATACAGTCTGAACATATTTACAAACATAGACTCACGTTTCTTTAGTGATTCTGAAAAATCACTACATTATTATACAGTCACGTGAAAAGGTTAGGACACCCCATAAAGAAATGTGCCTTTTTTTTAACATATTTAAACATGTGGACTGTCATGATCCACTGGGTCAGACAGTGAGGGTGAACCCTCGCAGGGGATGGAGCAAAGCGAGAGAGTTTATTAACTCAAAACAGGCAGAACTCAAGAAAAAGCAGCAAGTGTTAACAGGATTAATGATAAACCAAAAGACAAACGTGACACCGAAAACTGGGCAAACAAGAGCACACCTGTGGCTGGTGAGGGACGAGGGCTAGGCTAGCGTGCCAGGGCTGAGCCAGAACGATACAGAAAGCCTAACCCTACAGGCCGTGCCTGGAGAAAACCGTGAAACAGAGAGACAGCGCGGGTCAGGCGCTTCTGAGACTTACTGGACCTCTGGAGCTGAGAGATCCACTGCCGAACCCAAACAACAGAACCGATACAATGACAGGGTTACCTTCTTTGAGCACAGGCGATAACTAGAGCCCGTACTTGAGCTGACTTTCGTGACTAAGCTTCGAGAATGAAGCGTAGTGAGTTAAGTTCACTCACATAAACAAGCCCCTACAGATCCCTTCAGTACACTACGGCCTTAGGTAAGCAGGCAGTAACGGTTCGGCAGATACACTAGAGTCCCTAGGCTAAGGAGGTTAGCCTCTACTACCTGAGGCCATTGACAAGCCCAACAGGTTCAGTCTGCACTACGATCCACCAGATCCAACACCAGATCCAACACCAGATCCAACACCAGATCCAACACCAGATCCAACACTGCGTTCACCTTAGTTCATTCTCGGCACTGGCTGCTGTCGCCAGCCCTCCTTAAACACACCAGCCACAGGTGGAACGTATTAACAGGACGTGAAGTAAAACACATGAAGTAAACACAACAGTGAAGCATGAACATAACGTGAAAACGTGAAAAATTCCCTTCAACACAAGAGTCCATGACATGACATGACTGAAAAACTCAAAGTCTCCGTGAACACCTGCGAGTGACGCGGGCGTGACATGGACATTTGGTCTTCATTTAACAGCACTAAGATATGAAGGTAAAATAACTGAACACATTAAACTGAACCTTTATAAATCATTATTAAAATGCTGAGTGTAACAGAATCTGACTTCTCTTAAGTCTGACCATCTAATGAATTTATCTCCAGTTGATGAAATAAAAACATACAGATATAAAACTGTACATTTGAGCTTTCTGTTTTCAGATGTGTGTTACAGTGTTTTTCTGTATTGTTTATTTTACTTTACTGTTTTACAACTCCAAAGTAGGATCAGCTAAATCAGATTAGAGAGGATTTACTGCTCTTTTAATAAACACTGAAGTAATAAACTCCCTGAAATCACAGAGACACTGATTCTATTCTGTTCCATCAACATTAGAGATTTCATAGTTCTTCCTCCATTGAGCTTCACTGAGAGGATCATTATTCTTAAACCACTCGTAACTCCAGACTCCTCCACTTTCTATTCACATGTGAGAGTGACTCTCTCTCTGATGAACACACACTCAGCTGACTGCATCTTTTAATAAAGACTTTTATAAAAAATGAAACTCTCTCTATGAAGATACACACCAGTATTAAACACTGTGGAATAATCTGAAATAACTGCAGGATTATTCAATTATTCTGAAATCAAGTCTTTTCTGAAAAGAAAAACAGAAATTATTACTTACCAACTGTAATCCTGACTGGAGCACTGTAGTGTGAGTCGTAGTCTCCTCTGAGTGCTATACACTGATACTCTGCTGTTCCTGTATCAGACACTGTTATACTGAGTGTGTTGGTGTCTTTATATTCAGTCAGAGGATTTAACTGCTGAGAGTCTTTGAACCACCTAAACCTCCATCCAGTGAGTGAGCTCTGCAGATCACAGGTCAGAGTAAGTGTGTCTCCAGTGTAGACAGTGGTGTGAGGATACACCCTCAGTGTTGGTTTGGGTATTTCTATTGAGATGAAATGATGAAGAGATCAGAGCCGATTTTACTTTTACAATATAAACAGTAGTTTATCAGGATAAGATCAGACTTTGTACATAAAGAGAATCTAAATTCTACATTTGGTGTGAATATTACAGTAGTTTGATTGTATCTGCAGTGTTGCTACACTGTGCAGAATGCTGATATTCAGGGGTGAACAACACAGATCCTGGTCTGGAGTTAAAGTAGAAAAGTGCTTCTAAATGTATTTGAGTAATAAAATTAAAGTAAGTTCTGGATATTATAATTACTGATATTTAAATTTCTATTAAATTCAAAAAAGGAGTTTGTAAAGCAAGTTTCCAGGTTATTAAAAATGATATAAATCAGAAAAAAATTTATTGTTTTTGTTTTTACTGATAGCCAGTGAAATAATGAATATTAAAATGGGAGAGATTCACAGATAGATTAAAGTGGCAGTGGAGAAGCAAAGCCATAGGACACATAAGGTACCATCCATCACTGAATTAGCAAAACTTAAAAAACAAACAAACACACACAAAAAAAAAAACGTTTCACAAATAACCACAAATTAATCCTCATTTTTTTTTCTCAGAGGGAATTAGTACAAAGAGTATTAGCTATGGCAGTAAGGAATAATGAATCATATCCATTAATAAAGAACTGAGAATAGAGTAAACCCCTATAATCTAAATCTAAAACTAAACCTCAGATTACACACTGTAAACACGATATAATAGTTTAATGTAATATATTTAATTAATTGATTTAGATTAATTGTATGACAGTAAAACCTGTGAATTCAGTTCTCTTTACAGAAAATTATGAGATGCTTTTATTGCTACATTAAAGAGAAATTTAGACCCATGCTTCCTTTCAATACATTAACTTCAAGAACTTTCTAGGTGCTACTTTAACCAGATAATCAGTGTACTTCCATTGTAGTCTCCAGTCTCTCTGTTCATAAACACTGAGGACTTATGTTGTAAATAAAGTCATGATTGTTTTGTTGAGATTATGAATATTCTTCATCCTTTAGAAAACGGAACTTTTCAAAAAGGCCTGTTTGACTTACAGCATCTACTGTTGATAGTGTTGTAAAGCTCAGCTTAATTTACAATTTTACTGCACTTAAATACACAGTGTATGTACTGCTTTTAGGACTCTATTCATTTTGTAGAAATGCATTAATTTGGTATTAAGAATGAGGAATAATCTGTACAAATTAAGTAATTCTGTAAATGTAAATGATTTACCTTCAGTTTGTCCACAGTGGAAGAGCACAATCTGCACTAAAGTAAGGAGAGAAACAGAGGACATGATGCAGGAACAGTTTTCACATCAGGACAGTTTAGTTACTGAAGTATGAAATTACAGAAGGTTCAAAGTGTTTCAGCACTGTTCAAGATCAGCTGAGTATCATTACATTTATATACACAGTTTATTACTCAAACAAGTGAATCAACTCTTATTCATACTGAAACTGAATGGAAGGAACAGCATCAGGATTCAGTGCAGCCAGTCCTGAAGCATCGAGAATCACTGCATTCCTTTCAACTGAACTGTTCCACTAGATGATCCACCACTGATACCACTGAACTGTTCCACTAGATGATCCACCACTGATACCACTGAACTGTTCCACTAGATGATCCACCACTGATACCACTGAACTGTTCCACTAGATGATCCACCACTGATACAACTGAACTGTTCCACTAGATGATCCACCACTGATACCACTGAACTGTTCCACTAGATGATCCACCACTGATACAACTGAACTGTTCCACTAGATGATCCACCAGTGATACCACTGAACTGTTCCACTAGATGATCCACCAGTGATACCACTGAACTGTTCCACTAGATGATCCACCACTGATACAACTGCACCGTTCCACTAGATGATCCACCACTGATACAACTGCACTGAGCACCACCACCACACCTATAAAAGCATGGTGACCAACTGACTAAACTTCATGCCGTCCATCGATCTTCTTGGTGAGTGTCGCAGTGGGTCCAGAGCCTACCTGGAATTACTGGGCACAATGCAGGTATACTGCCTGCACAGGGAACCAGTCAATAAAAGGGTACCCCACACAACCATTCACTCACTCCTAGGAGCTGTTTAGCACAGTTCACCTACCATGTGTGTTTTTAGGAGTTAACATTCCTTACAGACTGAGAGACCTGTGCAAGGATTAATCCCAAACCCAAAACTATTGGCCCCGGAAGCTATGAACAGACACACACACACACACACACACACACACACACACACACACACACACACGCACACAACCTACAGCACTACTGTGCCACCCTAAAATTCTTGCCTTTTAAAAATATTAAAATGTCTACACATGTCTCATATACAGTCCCCTCAAAATATCTGGGTCAAAGGCACATTTTACACTTGGTATAAATTTACAATTTTTAAATCAAACCAATCCCACGTAATTAGAGGACACATTTCAGACTTTCATTTAAATAAAAGGGTATTTTCATCCAGTTCAGTTTTGTAAAGAAAAATAAATGTAAAGTTTCTTTCAGTTAAAGTTCTTTGTTGCTATGACAAATTTCAATCACTACCAGGTGATGGATATCAAATTTGTATAGACATACAATCTACTTGGATAGCAATAATTATATATAGCCTATAGTGTGACCACAGAATTGTGTGGAGCATTGTACTGTAGACAATTCACAACCAATCATTACCATGTTTTGTCTCCATACAAAATCTCATATTTCTCATTAGGATTTAAAAATAATTCATATTTTTAAAGTGTACGTTTCACTAATTAATTTAATGTGAATCCTTTTCAGTCTGGCCACCTTGGTATGTACTAGTATGATAATGGCTGCAGCCTCTGTGATTGAGGAAGTTCTGAAATGTGACTGTATTGGATATTTAATATGAGCCTGTATTTCTGTCAGTGCACTAACAGGGGTTATGCAGCATTTGTTATTATGGGAAGCATGGTTATGTTCTGTGGATAGCTAGCCTTTCATTTAACTGACTAATAGACAGGCCTTGTAATCTTTTGGTAGGTGATGTATTTTGGTGACACTTTTTTACCAAATTGTTGAAGCAAAGGAATAATAAATATTTATGTACTTTTTAAGGCTGTTTTGTAACTCTGTCCCTCTGCAGAACTATTGTCCTGTGGTTAGTATGAGTAAAAAACATGGTTAAAAAAACATGGTGAAAATTATTTGCTAATTTTCCTATTTTCCTAAAATAAATTATGAACTCCTCTTTACGAATAAGATCTTAACTCAGACAAAACTCAGACCAGCTTCACAGCACATAATCCATCTCTTAGTAATGATCAATCATTGTTTTAGAACACAGTTGGTTTAAAATGTTTTTAAAGAAGCCAATTTTTTCATATTAGCATGTTAGCATGAAAAATGCTTTTAATGACTTAAGTCATTAAAGTGAGTTTTCTCCATGAAACAGGGATAAACGGCAACCCATTTAGTTAGAAGATATTTAGGAAAAATGTGTCTTTGTCCCAAATGTCATATAATTATAGATTTTTTTTAATCCATACAGTTGTGTTAGAACATACACAATGTATGGGAATGAATGTTATGGTAATATTGGGCTTTCAGTGATTTATTTGAACCTTTCCTTGTCTGAGGCAGAATGAATTACAACTTACATCAAAAAATAGAATTTGGTGCACATGTTTTAATTGGGAGAGAAGGGTCATAATTAAGGATCATAATTATACACACAATGTCATACACCCACATACATTACTAATTCAGCAATTAGACTGAGCAATACACAGCACAATGAGGAAGTCTAAAAAGCTCTGTACAGATTTGAGAAGAATGAGAGTAGATTTGCACAAGTCAGGAATGTCTCTTGAAGCTATTTGTGAACAGATTGGTAGAAAATCAATTTGAACATCTTAATGTCCTCTGTCACTGACCATGATTGCCTACAGCTGTGGCTTCTCTGTGCCAACATAAAAGGAATTGTTTGACAGCACTCGTTAGATTGTTAGACCAATGCAAAGCACAATGAGGAAGTCCTGAAAAACTCTTAGTACAGATTTGAGGGAATGAGAGTAGATTTGCACAAATCAGGAATGTCTATAGAAAGTATTTCTATACAACCACAGATTCGAAGAACATCAGTTTGAACAATATCATGAATATATGTCATTACTAGGAGGTGTAGCCACTTTGCCAAAGTCTAGAATAATACCCAAACTGTCATACTTGGTTGAAAGGAAATGAATTCAGATGGTCAAGACCAACCCAAAAACCTTTGTACTACACTGACCAGAGGGGTCAACCCCAAGAAAACTGTTAAGCTTGGTGGTGATATGATCATGTGGCTGCTTTGCAATGCTTTGTGGTACATTGCAACTAGTATATTACACAATGACTTCTTCAGAATTCTTCATCAAAACCTCAAACCATCAGCTAGAGGTTAAAACTTGTCCACAGTTGAGTGTTTCAACATGACAGTGATACTAAAACACATCAAGAGTAGTTGTGGAATGGATGAAGCAAGCAAACATTAAGCTTCAGGAATTGCTTTGTGGGTTCTGTTTAAATTTATATTCATGGTAAGAAACAAATTTGGTTCAATAACTTTAGAGGAACCAAAACTCAAAAGAGGATTCCATCTTCCTCTGCAAATAACAGAACAACAAGAATAACATAAATAGCGAGATGTGACATTAAGCTATAAATTATGAGAATGGGAGTCAGTGTACATGTTCAGTGTTAACGTGAAAGTCCATGCAGGTAAAGAGTCATATGTACATCTAATGTGGTAGAAATGAAACAGTGTGACAATCCAGAGCAGGACAGCATTGCAGTGGACAGCAGGGTAGATAGACAGACAGGTAGGTAGGTAGGTAGGTAGGTAGGTAAGTAGGTAGGTAGGTAGATAGATAGATAGATAGATAGATAGATAGATAGATAGATAGATAGATAGGGGAAAGTTTTTACAGCAGCAACATCAAACAAGAGAGCAGCATAATAAAGGCACTTAAAATAGTAGTAAGAAGTAGCAAATAGGAAACAGTAAACCTGACTATAAATACAGCTATATTAATAAATAAAGCTATAATACATAATACATAATATAACCCAATTATATAAATAAGAAGTACTAGAAAAGTGGAGAGTAAAGCACAATGCAATGTAGTGGAGAGGGCAGAACAGTAGGAAGAAGGCATCTCGATACAAGGGAAAGGAATAGACTTGCAGCATTGAGCAGACAGCAGGGGCAGCTCAGGACATGGGATGAAGAGATGAAAGGAGAAAAGGAACAAAGGGGTTTAGTAATATGAATAGTCAGAAACAGGTTCTCTGAACAGTAGAGAACAGCAGTAATATCCAGAAACATGAAGTGTATTCAAGAGCTGAGGAGATTTATTGGAGAACGTTCTTCCGCCCATATCATCTTTAAAAGCAAGGATCTGACAGTAGGCCTGCATCTTGTGAGCAAAGTGTACAAGGCAGGTTCTACGGTTTCATGATTTGCATGAGCTTCCAGCCAATACGGCATTACAATAGTCCAATAGGTTATAAAAGCATTGACCAGCTTCTCAGCATCATGTAAACAGAATACATTTTGCAGTTTGGCAAAATTATGCAGTTTTGACTATGTAGTATATGTGTGTACTGGGTGGTACTGGGTGTGACTGAAAATCTAGACTCACAGCATTAAGCATGGTCTAGATGCATTTAAAAACCTTCATACAGCAGCAGCTCTGACTCTAATGAAGATATAAATAAAAGAGTTACTCACAGAGCAGCACAGAGAGTGGACTGACCTCCATACTGTCTCACTGACCACTGACTAACTAACAGGTTGAACGGAAGTCTGCTTTAAACAAACACTTCCTTTTTCTTTACAGCGAAGGTTACTGCAATCGAGAGAGAGAGAGAGAGAGAGAGAGAGAGAGAGAGAGAGAGAGAGAGAGATATTCAAATAACTACAATCAGAGGTGGAGCCAGTAGGAGGAGGGTGATGGTAGGCATGTCCAAAAATAAATAAATAAACATAAATAAAATATTTAGAATTTAATGTTAAAATTAAATTATTATTTTTTTAAATTAAAAAGTTAATGTCTGTTCAACATGACAGTGTAGAAGCAAATGGCCAAATTAACATGCTGATTAATATGAATATTTTGGGAAACTGGGGCTGAATTAGTAAGCTACCCAGCTCTATTAACCTTGTAGTTAACCGGTGTAGTGATCACTAGTGTGACCTGGACATCAGTAAAGACAAACAGAATCATAGGATCTTGTAAAATAAATAATTTCTACATACACATACACACTGATCAGCCATAAAATTAACACCAACTTTTTCTTAATAATACATACAGCTGTGTTTGAACATATACAACTCATGGGAATGAATGTCATGGAAATTTGGTGCACAAGTTGTAATTGGGGGAGGAGGGATCTGAAGTCAACAAAGGATCAGAATTATACATTCAGTGTCAAAAATACACCCACATAAATTACTAACTCAGCAATTAGACTGAGCAATACACAGTACAATGAGGAAGTCTAAAAAGCTCAGTACAGATTTGAGAAGAATGAGAGTAGATTTGCACAAGTCAGAATGTCTCTTGGATCTATTTCTATACAACCGCAGAACATTTCAACGCCTTAATGTCCTCTTAACGTGCTGTCACTGATCATGATTGCCGCTACCTCTCTCTCTCTAGCTTTTCTGTGCCTACATAAAAGGAATTGTTTGACAGCACACATTATATTGATAAATACACAGCACAATGATGAAGGCCTAAAACTTAGTTTCTGCATTTATTGTCCATTATATCAGCGTTTAAACACCTCAGTATCACAGCTGGAAAAAGAACAGTCAAATCAACAGTGTCCTGTGAGTCTGTGTCATGTCCACTGATTAAGGACATCTACAAGGTGAACCTAGTCTTATAGAGTGGACGTGGTGTTTAAAAACTCCAGCCGAAATACTGTGTCTGATCCACTCATACCAGACCAGAACTACAGTGCTGAGACCCACCACCCAAATACTACCTGCTCTGTGGTGGTCCTGTGGGGTCCTGACCATTGAAGAACAGGGTGAAAGGAGGATAACAGTGTAACAGAGAAACAGATGAACTACAGTCTGTAATTATAGAACTACAAACTGCTCCTATATGATAAGTGGAGCTGATAGAAGCAACAATGAGAGTAGAAACATGGATAGTATTCATTTTATGGCTGATTGGTATATACATGCACTTACCCACTTCTTATGACTGTTATCAAAATAAACGGACTTAATTTTTCCTTTGAAAGAAACACAGAACCTGATAGTTCAGAGCTTCCAGACTGCATTTAGACACCTTCATACAGCAGCAGCTCTAATCTCAAATGAACATATGATCCATTCATTTTATTAATTTAGTAACGTATTGGTTCGTTCATCAGGAAATTGTGATACAATGTTAAGAACAGCTCTTGAAAGTGAAAAATGCAGGTTTTTGTGCAACAGTGACGATATGTTACAATAATTTAACGTTTTTTATAGAGACTCTTCATGTGCAGTTATAAAAGCATTAAACTGTTTATGTCCAAACATGATGGTCAGCAGTGTTAGTATAGCACTTCTGAAAGAGCTGTGGCTGTTGACTGTGTTTCTGCTAGCTCTTGCTCTTGTGGTTGAAGTTCAGGTGGTTAAACTGATCATTGGTTATAACTGGTAGCAACATGCATGAAATCAGATGGATGCATTTATAGAGAGAGAGTGTGTGTGTGTGTGTGTGTGTGTGTGTGCAATTGTGTGTGTGTATTTTCCATGATGTAAAGGGTGTAAATGATCTAAACAGTATTATTTTAGTTCATCATCAGCTGATGAGGTAATTTCCACTCTTCCACTGGAACAGAAGTCAGACCACTAACACTGAAACTGTGAGCTCCTCTCAGACACTCTTTTCTGTATCAGTTTAGTTGATGAAATGATACATATAGTCTATGACCAGTTAAATAACCAGCTAATCCACTGATTATGTAGTGATTAATAATATGTAATAATATATTTTAATAAAACCTGTAAATGCTTGTGTATGAGTGGTGTATGGCTGATAGACTCTGGGAATAGTCTGATGAGTCTTTATCTGATGCAGTTCTGCTGTTTGAATTAGACGATGCAGGGTCTCGAGTGTGTGAACACTGAACTACTGTGAGTTGAATCAACCAGTTGTTTCTGTATTTAAAGTGAAAACCTCGTCCTTTTACATCCTTTATTTAAAAGTGTAGCTGATCTAAAAGAAAAGCACATGTGTTTTAGTCTGCTCTTTACTGAGAAACTGCCTGGATGAGATGAGCTAAAACCCTTTTAGCATCTCCTCCCCCTCCTGCAATGGTTGAAGCCACTGCTGATGTGCAACAGAGACAAACCACAACCACGTGAGTGAGGATGGGAGGGAGTAAAATAGCTCTAAAAGCATGCAGCTATATTGATGAACATTAATGTATAAATACTGAATACACATCTTACACATATACAAAGGTGGCAAAGCTTTAGAAACAGGAACTGATTATGAACAGTAATAACTAACTTCTGCAAATCAGTCTATTAATGATGACTCGTCTGATCCACTCGTACCAGTGCAACACACTACTAACACGCCACCACCATGTCAGTGTCACTGCAGTTCTGGTTCTGTTCACTCCAATCCAGTCGTGGTCATAATATTCTGATATGACTTTATATTTATTCTGACTGGCTGCGTTACGGTGTGGTATGACAGCACCACTGCTGATAAACACAAGGCCCTACAGAGGGTGGTGTAAACCAACCAGCACATTACCACAGCTGCACTTCCTCCCATACAGGACATCTACAACAAGAGAGGCCTGAGAAAAGCCAGCAGCATCTCCTTTTACCCCACACAAACCACATCCACTTCCTGTTCTTACCCTTGTCTTCTGGAAAGACATACCAGAACATCCGAGCCAGAACCACCAGACTCAAGAACAGTTTTTATACAGACTGATGCTGATCTAAACCCTGACCTAAACGTCCTCAGTACGTTTACACACTGAGCTCCAGCTGCTCATGTGGGCCTTTATGCACATTGTACTCTGAACTCTCTAATACTAAACACTAAGTCTGAAACACTGGAACAGTAAGCTAATACTCATTCACCTGCACTGTACACTTTATTAATGTATACGTACTACAACACCTCTGCTGCAACACTGCAGTACTGTTTACACACATGTTGTACTGTCTGTGCACCTGTTGTCCTGGTCTTGTTTGTTGTCTTGCACTAGTGCTTCTGTTTATTGTCACTGTCCAATGGTAGTTCATTATACTGTACTGCAGTATTTCTAGGAGGTAGCGACACCACCTAGCCATGACCCCATAATCACTTCTAATTTTCTTTATATTACATGTGTGGTGAATGGGTAAAGGATCCATATAAGTGGACCAAACACAGCAGTTAGGGTTGAGATTAGGATTAAGACCAGGATTGGTTTACTACTGAGTCATTTTCCACAGTAGATACTGCAGTACTTTTACTCATTTCATAAATTTAAAAGTATTCTGACCCATTTGTAACTAACTAGGTACTTCCTAACTTGTTCACATGCAGTTCTGCCTCAAAAATGACAGAGGCCGCCAATGCTCCTTTTGAAACTCACTGATTCACTGGTTCCATTCACAGCAAAAGCACCTCTGTACATATAAAAACAGGAATGAATGAAAATCAATATTTATTTTTGAAATTGAAATTGTATCACATCCATTACATTCAGTGTAAACAATCATCAAATTTACTCAAAAATCAAGTACACAGTATTTGTTGATGTTCACATTTAAATAAAACTAATTTAATATTTTTTGTGTAACAATAGTAGATCAACCAATCAAACTGACTGATTAAGAATGCACCAAAACACGTAACCAAGAGGAAGGCTGACAGTGGTGCTTGTGTGATGAACATGGTCGGCTGCACAAAGAATATTGTTCCTAATTCAGAGACGTCACTTATAACAATGACGTAATCCACAAGACCAGGCAGCTTGTCTTAATGCAGCACATTGTTTACATTCACTTGACCTTCGTGATTTTATGAATTGTCACAGATACCAACTTCCTCAGGTGGGAGATCATCTTCTTGGTGGAGGAGGAGATGATAAGAGGAACCAGATGAAATGTTGCCCTTAGCCCCACCATTCAGCTACTGACAGCTCTTTTGTTTTATTCCAGTGGTGGTTTTCTGCAGGCTCTTGGTAATGACCCTGGCCTAAGCAAATCTGCTGCATGTAATATAATAATATATATATTATTTTGGCCTGGGAGTACACATGACCCCTTCTTCTGGACAAATTCTGGAGTGTATCAGCTGGCAAGGGATGGTGCATTTGCTGGTGCATATGTACTGGGTGACCACTGGGTTATCCACTCTAAAGCTACTTACTCACTCATGTCTTGAATCCCCATACTGAGACAGAGAGGTGAGAGGTTTAAGCATCAGTGGAATTTCAGTGTTGACCAGAGTGCCGCTGTGCCATCATTGTTGTATGTGCTATGCTGCATATCATTGCAGTACTTGCTGGCATACACCTTACTGATGGGGAAAATGAGGAAGATGAGGAGGAGGAGGAAAGAGAAGAAAGAAACATCCCTGTAGAATTACCAGGAGACTTTAGGCCGGCTTGGAAACACAAATGCAAATATTAAGGAACGTTTTTACTTCAGTTTGTTGTGGATAAGTGACCCGTGTTTGTTATTGTGTTTTTTTGTAGGTTTTAGGGTGCCTCTTCTTCACTGTAGCATTTTTTTCAGTTTTAGCTGTACCCACTCTTTTCGACCTGCAGCCCATCTTTTTCAAAGGCAAATAACTGCTCACTTCCCCAGAGGCAGAGTCAATAAATAACTGCTTAAAAGACATTCATAATTTTGGGGACATAGAAGGCTTTTGGAAAACACTTCTAAAATTGTCTCTTAAAGTTTCGTATTCTTTAACTTCATAAATAACTAAGATAAAATGTTGTTGACCTGGACTGTTTGATATGGGTAGTCAATTTCATGATAAATGATGTGACATTACATCATATCAGATTGTGAATATAATCAGTACTTAAGGAATGCTGACATTGGCAGTTTTTTTTAAAGAATCATATTTAAGTTATGTAAGCATTAAATGTAAAAATGTAATACAAAACAGAATTCCACTTGATAATGTTTATTTTGAAACTGGCAATACAATATTACAGCAATACATTGAAAAATAAATAAAAAAGATTGCTCAGTTGGTCTCTTCTTAAAATTCCACTAAATGTATAAAAGCAAGATTATTGTAGTATATACATTTTAGGATAAGACAAATCAGTTTATAAAGATGTATAAAATAATAATACGAAGTATTAAAACTGAGGAGGAAATACAGACAGTGCGAGAGAAACATATATGAATAATACAATTATTTGACTGTCTGTAGCTGCTGAAACAGCGCTACACCTGCCTCATTACTAGTACTACACTTACTGACAGAGAGTAAATAAGGCTGTTGATGTTTCAGTGGATGAAGCTGCTGTTAAAATCCTCTACTGATGATCTTTCAGACTGGAGGATCTCTAACAGGGTGCTGAAAGCTCACAGGATTAGAACTCCATGAAGACTTGGAGTTCAGCACTCAGTAAGATGTTCTTCCTTCTATCAGAGCTTACGTCCTGTTCACCTCATCAGGTTGAGCTGTGAAACACACAGTGATGAACAGATGAGTCTTTAATCAGAGATCCTGATTCAGCTGAAGTGGAACAGAGAGATTTCTGATCCAGTGAGCTTTACAGTGTATTTACTGTGAGTTCTTACCTCGAGCTCTGTAGCATTTGACCCCCAGTATGATGGACACCAGCAGATATGGAGACATCGCCAGCAGACTACTGAGCAGACTAAGGGCTGAGAATCGAGTTTCTGGAATAGACAGATCTACACACACACACACACACACACACACACACACACACACACACACACACACACACACACACACACACACACATTCCGTCTATGACTATATCTGAGAATATGCAATTCTGTGTGTGTGTTTGTCAGAGGATCAGGGAGACCAGATTGTAACACATAAATCATTTAATAACTGAATCTTCATCTTGTCTTTCTACATTCAAGATCTGTTACCAATGTTCTTACTCACCAGTAACATTTACCCAGAGTGCATCACTGTAGGGGGTGTAGTTAACTGGGTCTCCTCTCCCAGCTCTGCACCAGTACTGACCTCCATCAGAGACACTAACTGAGCTGATGGTGTGGGAGTGTGTTTCAGTGCTGAACTCATTCTGAGGGTTCTGTGTGTGTTTAGTCCAGTAAAACCTCCATCCAGCAGACTGATCCAGGGCACACTCCAGAGTCACTGAGCTTCCTCTCAGTGCAGCTCCTTTAAGCCTCGATCTGAGTTCAGGTTTAGGTTTAACTGCTGATGGAGATGAAGCACAGAGTTCAGATCATGAAATCAGAGTCTTTATCACACTGATGTTCTCATAACATTAACCAGCTTCAGATTAGATTCAGCTACTGGTTAGAAGTTTACATACTTAGCAATTAACTAAGATTGAATTTATGAAAAACTGAAAAACATATATATAATATATTCCCATAATTCAACAAGAGACGCTGTATGAAACACATGTATCATACTGGCTTTAACACAGTTCACAGTAATTATCTTCAACACAGCAACACACTCTTACTGTCTCTGAAAACACTGATCTCAGTACATCAGCTAAACTCACACTGACTCTCACAAGAGGGTAAACACATTTCACCAAGACTGAAATCTGTGAAATGCAGTAAAAGCTTCAGTAGAGTTTGGAGACAGATTCATTTATTAAGCTGAAATTTCACCAAGAATGCAGGAAGTGGTGATACTGATGAGACTGCAGCAGCTCCACATTTCAGGACTATTTATCTGCAACTGTTTTAAATTATTAAATAAATAAACTGAGTTCAGTAAAGGACTGTGTGTCCTTGCTTTAACAGGGTCAGGTCTCGAGACGGCAGCTTGTGTCAGTGTCTACAGAAGAGGAGCTCCAATTTGGAGAAGTAAAAGTAGGATAAAGCAAACAGGGATCTGCACCAGGCTAAAATCTAACACTAACTGATGCTACCTTTTACCATCTCTTCTCTCTTTACACTCCCTTAAAAACAAAATTGGGTGAGATTCCTGAAAACAATATACTCACATATGACTGTACAGATCAACTGAAATCTAGATCCAGCACCACATCACATACCATCATCACTAAAGCAGCAGATCTCTTTGTACTCCCCCTCTTCCCACAGCATCTCTAACTGTTATACAGTCTGAATATATTTAGAAACAAACATGTTCACTTAGTAATTCTGATCACTACATTATTTTACAGTCATGTGAAAACGTTAGGACACTCCATAGAAACCTTTAACATATTGAATAATCTTTATAATCTGATCTTTAAAAGAAAAAATAATTTACATAAAATAATTTACTAACATGACCAGGTCAGACCATCCTTGCATGTTCAGCCCGAGAGCAGACCACAAGATGAGTAAAGACTCTTACAATCCCAAAATGTCATCATGGGACCTACAGGTAGCTCTTTCCACTGTTAATGTGAAAGTACATGAATCTACATCAGAAAGAGACTAAACAGGTTTGATTTTCATGGACGTGTGTAAGGAGGAAACCCTTGCTGTCAAAAACTAGCAGGGGCTGAAAATTCAGACTGTATATTGTCTGATAGTACAGGCTGCCTGCTTTCAGTTCCAGCTCCTACACAGAAGCCATCCACTACTCAAACACCTAAACACTTCCTCTCACTGCATCTTCCACATCTGCTCTGTCAGCTAAACGTTCCTCACAAAGTTCAGCTACTACTTTTAGTTGAGTGCTGGATCTGAACTCTCTGAAGTCACTGAGATACTGTGTGCTCTAAAGAGAAGTGTGCTGACCCTCCTCCATCACTTCTGCAGTTCATGTTCAGGATCAGTTACTGTCACAGGACCAGTGTCCCAAAAGCATCTCAGTGTTTAAATCATCTGAACTGGTAGAGAGAGAGTGCTCAGTGTGATGCTCGCTCGACCCTTTAAGAACCATGTTTAAGTTAAGATGGTTTTGGGAAACTCAATCTGCTCCTTTTCCAGTCAGGGAATCTGAGTAGAGCACAGGTGATGCTGAGTATAACAGAATCTGACAGACTTCTCTCAAGTCTGATCAGCTAATGAATTTATCTCCAGTTGATGAAATAAAAACATACAGATATTAAACTGTACATTTGAGGTTTCTGTTTTCAGATGTGTTACATGTTTTCATATTGTTTATTTTACTGTGTTTTACAGCTATAAAGTAGGATCTGCTAAATCAGATTAGAGAGGATTTACTGCCCACTACTCACGTCTGTCTGTAAAAACCTTTCTAACCACAGAAATCAATCAAACTCTGTTCATTCCTACTTTAAAATAATAAATTCATACTGAGAGACAATTCCAGATGTTTGTACATTATTCACTATACGACACCATAACTGTCAATCATCTAAACACTTCCTCTCACTGCATCCTCCACTTTCTGTCTGAACAAAATCTAACTGAAGTTTTAATCCACTCACTGTCACTGTGCCTTTTATTGTAGAGTCAGTGTTCATTAGTGAAGCTCCCTGAAATCACAGAGACACTGATTCTATTCAGTTCCATCAACATTAGAGATTTCATAGTTCTTCCTCCATTGAGCTTCACTGAGAGGATCATTATTCTTAAACCACTCGTAATTCCAGACTCCTCCACTTTCTATTCACATGTGAGAGTGACTCTCTCTCTGATGAACACACACTCAGCTGACTGCATCTTTTAATAGACTTTTATAAAATATGAAACTCTCTCTGAAGATATACACCAGTATTAAACACTGTGGAATAATCTGAAATAACTGCAGGATTTTCTTACAATTATTCTGAAATCAAGTCTTTTCTGAAAAGAAAAACAGAAATGATTACTTACCAACTGTAATCTTGACTGGAGCACTGTAGTGTGAGTCGTAGTCAACTCCTCCATGTCCTCTGCGTGCTATACACAGATACTCTGCTGTTCCTGTATCAGACGCTGTTATACTGAGTGTGTTGGTGTCTTTATATTCAGTCAGAGGATTTAACTGCTGAGAGTCTTTGTACCACCTAAACCTCCATCCAGTGAGTAAGCTCTGCAGATCACAGGTCAGAGTAAGTGTGTCTCCAGTGTAGACAGTGGTGTGAGGATCCACCCTCAGTGTTGGTTTGGGTATTTCTGTTGAGATGAAATGATGAAGAGATCAGAGCTGATTTTACTTTTACAATATAATCAGTAGTTTTATCAGGATAAGATCAGACTTTGTACATAGAGAATCTAGATTCTACATTTGGTGTAAATGTTACAGTAGTTTGATTGTATCTGCAGTGTTGCTACACTGTGCAGAATGCTCAGATTCAGGGGTGAACAACACAGATCCTGATCCTGGTCTTAAAGTAGAAAAGTGCTTCTAAATGTATTTGAGTAATAAAAGTAAAGTTACTGAATTATTATTACATTATTTTGAATGTATATTAGGAGCTGTGTCTGCACATTAAAAATACACTTTAGAACAAAGTTTTCAGTAAAAAAAAAAACATTTTAGAATAATTTCCTTTTGCCACTTTTAATATTTAAAGAAACAGCAAACACTTTAAACCAATCAGAAGGAGAATGTTGGCTAGCATCTGGGTGTTGACCCCTCCCCAGGCCAGCGTCACATTACACACCATCAACCCTAAAGCAGCAGATCTCTCTGTTCTCTGTCTCTGTTTTACACAGAGTGTCTAACTGTTATACAGTCTGAACATATTAAAAAACATAGACTCACGTTTCTTTAGTGATTCTGAAAAATCACTACCTTATTATACAGTCATGTGAAAAGGTTAGGACACCCCATGAAGAAATGTGTCCTTTTTTAAACATATTTAAACATGTGGACTGTCATGATCCACTGGGTCAGACAATGAGGGTGAACCCTCGCAGGGGATGGAGCAAAGCGAGAGAGTTTATTAACTCAAAACAGGCAGAACTCAAGAAAAAGCAGCAAGTGTTAACAGGATTAATGATAAACCAAAAGACAAACGAGACACCGAAAACTGGGCAAACAAGAGCACACCTGTGGCTGGTGAGGGACGAGGGCTAGGCTAGCATGCCAGGGCTGAGCGAGAACGATCCAGAAACCCTAAACCTACAGGCAGTGCCTGGAGATAACCGTAAAACAGAGAGACAGCGCGGGTCAGGCACTTCTGAGACTTACTGGACCTCCAGAGCTGAGAGATCCGCTGCTGAACCCAAACAACAGAACCGATACAATGACAGGGTTACCTTCTTTGAGCACAGGCGATAACTAGAGCCCGTACTTAAGCTGACTTTCGTGACTAAGCTTCGAGAATGAAGTGTAGTGAGTTAAGTTCACTCACATAAACAAACCCTACAGATCCCTTCAGTACACTACGGCCTTAGGTAAGCAGGCAGTAACGGTTCGGCAGATACACTAGAGTCCCTAGGCTAAGGAGGTTAGCCTCTACTACCTGAGGCCGTTGACAAGCCCAACGGATTCAGTCTGCACTACGACCCACCAGATCCACCAGATCCAACACCAGATCCACCAGATCCACCACTGCGTTCACCTTAGTTCATTCTCGGCACTGGCTGCTGTCGCCAGCCCTCCTTAAACACACCAGCCACAGGTGGAACGTATTAACAGGACGTGAAGTAAAACACATGAAGTAAACACAACCGTGAATGATGAACATAACGTGAAAACGTGAAAAATCCTCTTCAACACAAGAGTCCATGACATGACATGACTGAAAAACTCATAGTCTCTGTGAACACCTGCGAGTGACGCGGGCGTGACATGGACATTTGGTCTTCATTTAATAGCACTAAGATATGAAGTTAAAATAACTAAACACGTTAAACTGAACTTTTATAAATCATTATTAAAATGCTGAGTGTAACAGAATCTGACTTCTCTTAAGTCTGACCATCTAATGAATTTATCTCCAGTTGATGAAATAAAAACATACAGATATTAAACTGTACATTTGAGCTTTCTTTTTTCAGATGTGTTACAGTGTTTTTCTGTATTGTTTATTTTACTTTACTGTTTTACAACTCCAAAGTAGGATCAGCTAAATCAGATTAGAGAGGATTTATTGCTCTTTTAATAAACACTGAAGTAATAAACTCCCTGAAATCACAGAGACACTGATTCTATTCAGTTCCATCAACATTAGAGATTTCATAGTTCTTCCTCCATTGAGCTTCACTGAGAGGATCATTATTCTTAAACCACTCGTAATTCCAGACTCCTCCACTTTCTATTCACATGTGAGAGTGACTCTCTCTCTGATGAACACACACTCAGCTGACTGCATCTTTTAATAAAGACTTTTATAAAATATGAAACTCTCTTTATGAAGATACACACCAGTATTAAACACTGTGGAATAATCTGAAATAACTGCAGGATTTTCTTACAATTATTCTGAAATCAAGTCTTTTCTAAAAAGAAAAATTATTACTTACCAACTGTAATCCTGACTGGATCACTGTACTGTGTGTAGTACTCTCCTCTGTGTGCTATACACTGATACTCTGCTGTATCAGACACTGTTATACTGAGTGTGTTGGTGTCTTTATATTCAGTCAGAGGATTTAACTGCTGAGAGACTTTGTACCACCTAAACTTCCATCCAGTGAGTGAGATCTGCAGATCACAGGTCAGAGTAAGTGTGTCTCCAGTGTAGACAGTGGTGTTAGGATACACCCTCAGTGTTGGCGTTGGTTGTTCTGTTGAGATGAAATGATGAAGAGATCAGAGCTGATTTTACTTTTTCAATATAAACAGTAGTTTATCAGGATAAGATCAGACTTTGTACATAAAGAGAATCTAGATTCTACATTTGGTGTGAATATTACAGTAGTTTGATTGTATCTGCAGTGTTGCTACACAGTGCAGAATGCTGATATTCAGGGGTGAACAACACAGATCCTGGTCTTGTGTTAAAGTAGAAAAGTGCTTCTAAATGTATTTGAGTAATAAAAGTAAAGTAAGTTCTGGATATTATAATTACTGATATTTAAATTTCTATTAAATTCAAAAAAGGAGTTTGTAAAGCAAGTTTCCAGGTTATTAAAAATGACATAAATCAGAAAAGATTTTATTGTTTTTGTTTTTACTGATAGCCAGTGAAATAATGAACATTAAAATGGGAGAGATTCACAGATAGAATAAAGTGGCAGTGGAGAAGCAAAGCCACAGGACACATAAGGTACCATCCATCACTGAATTAGCAAAACTTAAAAAACAAACAAACACACACAAAAAAAAAAACGTTTCACAAATAACCACAAATTAATCCTCAATTTTTTTTCTCAGAGGGAATTAGTACAAAGAGTATTAGCTATGGCAGTAAGGAATAATGAATCATATCCATTAATAAAGAACTGACAATAGAGTAAACCCCTATAATCTAAATCTAAAACTAAACCTCAGATTACACACTGTAAATATGATATAATAGTTTAATTTAATATATTTAATTAATTGATTTAGATTAATTATATGACAGTAAAACCTGTGAATTCAGTTCTCTTTACAGAAAATTATGAGATGCTTTTATTGCTTCATTAAAGAGAAATTTAGACCCATGCTTCCTTTCAATACATTAACTTCAAGAACTTTCTAGGTGCTACTTTAACCAGATAATCAGTGTACTTCCATTGTAGTCTCCAGTCTCTCTGTTCATAAACACTGAGGACTTATGTTGTAAATAAAGTCATGATTGTTTTGTTGAGATTATGAATATTCTTCATCCTTTAGAAAACGGAACTTTTCAAAAAGGCCTGTTTGACTTACAGCATCTACTGTTGATAGTGTTGTAAAGCTCAGCTTAATTTACAATTTTACTGCACTTAAATACACAGTGTATGTACTGCTTTTAGGGTTCTATTCATTTTGTAGACATGCATTAATTTGGTATTAAGAATGAGGAATAATCTGTACAAATGAAATAATTCTGTAAATGTAAATGATTTACCTTCAGTTTGTCCACAGTGGAAAAGCACAATCAGCACTAAAGTAAGGAGAGAAACAGAGGACATGATGCAGGAACAGTTTTGCACATCAGGACAGTTTAGTTACTGAAGTATGAAATTACTGAAGGTTTAAAGTGTTTCAGCACTGTTCAAGATCAGCTGAGTATCATTACATTTATATACACAGTTTATTACTCAAACAAGTGAACCAACTCTTATTCATACTGAAACTGAATGGAAGGAACAGCATCAGGATTCAGTGCAGCCAGTCCTGAAGCATTTAGAATCACTGCATTCCTTTCAACTGAACTGTTCCACTAGATGATCCACCACTGATACAACTGAACTGTTCCACTAGATGATCCACCACTGATACCACTGAACTGTTCCACTAGATGATCCACCACTGATACAACTGAACTGTTCCACTAGATGATCCACCACTGATACAACTGAACTGTTCCACAACATGCTCCACCACTGATACAACTGAACTGTTCCACTAGATGATCCACCAGTGATACCACTGAACTGTTCCACTAGATGATCCACCACTGATACAACTGCACCGTTCCACTAGATGATCCATTACTTATACAACTGCACTGAGCACCACCACCACACCTATAAAAGCATGGTGACCAACTGACTAAACTTCATGCCGTCCATCGATCTTCTTGGTGAGTGTCGCAGTGGGTCCACAATTACTGGGCACAATGCAGGTATACTGCCTGCACAGGGAACCAGTCAATAAAAGGGTACCACACAGAACCATTCACTCACTCTTAGGAGCTGTTTAGAACAGTTCACCTACCATGTGTGTTTTTAGGAGTTAACATTCCTTACAGACTGAGAGACCTGTGCAAGGATTAATCCCAAACACACAACTATTGGCCCCGGAAGCTATGAACAGACACACACACACACACACACACACACACACACACACACACACACACACACACATACACACACTACCTACAGCACTACTGTGCCACCCTAAAATTCTTGCCTTTTAAAAATTTTAAAATGTCTACACATGTCTCATATACAGTCCCCTCAAAATATCTGGGTCAAAGGCACATTTTACACTTGGTATAAATTTACAATTTTTAAATCAAACCAATCCCACGTAATTAGAGGACACATTTTAGACTTTCATTTAAATAAAAGGGCATTTTCATCCAGTTCAGTTTTGTAAAGAAAAATAAATGTAAAGTTTCTGTCAGTTAAAGTTCTTTGTTGCTATGACAAATGTCTATCACTACCAGGTGATGGATATCAAATTTGTATAGACATACAATCTACTTGGATAGCAATAATTATATATAGCCTATAGTGTAACCACAGAATTGTGTGGAGCACTGTACTGTAGACAATTCACAACCAATTATTACCATGTTTTGCCTCCATACAATATCTCATATTTCTCATTAGGATTTAAAAATAATTAATTAATTAATAATATTTTTAAAGTGTACGTTTCACTAATTAATTTAATGTGAATCCTTTTCAGTCTGGCCACCTTGGTATGTACTAGTATGATAATGGCTGCAGCCTCTGTGATTGAGGAAGTTCTGAAATGTGACTGTATTGGATATTTAATATGAGCCTGTATTTCTGTCAGTGCACTAACAGGGGTTATGCAGCATTTGTTATTATGGGAAGCATGGTTATGTTCTGTGGATAGCTAGCCTTTCATTTAACTGACTAATAGACAGGCCTTGTAATCTTTTGGTAGGTGATGTATTTTGGTGACACTTTTTTACCAAATTGTTGAAGCAAAGGAATAATAAATATATATGTACTTTTTAAGGCTGTTTTGTAACTCTGTCCCTCTGCAGAACTATTGTCCTGTGGTTAGTATGAGTAAAAAACATGGTTAAAAAAACATGGTGAAAATTATTTCCTAATTTTCCTATTTTCCTAAAATAAATTATGAACTCCTCTTTACGAATAAGATCTTAACTGAGACAAAACTCAGACCAGCTTCACAGCACATAATCCATCTCTTTGTAATGATCAATCATTGTTTTAGAACACAGTTGGTTTAAAATGTTTTTAAAGAAGCCAATTTTTTCATATTAGCATGTTAGCATGAAAAATGCTTTTAATGACTTAAGTCATTAAAGTGAGTTTTCTCCATGAAACAGGGATAAACGGCAACCCATTTAGTTAGAAGATATTTAGAAAAAATGTGTCTTTGTCCCAAATGTCATATAATTATAGATTTTTTATAATCCATACAGTTGTGTTAGAACATACACAATTCATGGGAATGAATGTTATGGTAATATTGGGCTTTCAGTGATTTCTTTGAACCTTTCCTTGTCTGAGGCAGAATGAGTTACAACTTACATCAAAAAATAGAATTTGGTGCACATGTTTTAATTGGGAGAGAAGGGTCATAATTAAGGATCATAATTATACACACAATGTCATACACCCACATACATTACTAATTCAGCAATTAGACTGAGCAATACACAGCACAATGAGGAAGTCTAAAAAGCTCCGTACAGATTTGAGAAGAATGAGAGTAGATTTGCACAAGTCAGGAATGTCTCTTGAAGCTATTTGTGAACAGATTGGTAGAAAATCAATTTGAACATCTTAATGTCCTCTGTCACTGACCATGATTGCCTACAGCTGTGGCTTCTCTGTGCCAACATAAAAGGAATTGTTTGACAGCACTCGTTAGATTGTTAGACCAATGCAAAGCACAATGAGGAAGTCCTGAAAAACTCTTAGTACAGATTTGAGGGAATGAGAGTAGATTTGCACAAATCAGGAATGTCTATAGAAAGTATTTCTATACAACCACAGATTCGAAGAACATCAGTTTGAACAATATCATGAATATATGTCATTACTAGGAGGTGTAGCCACTTTGCCAAAGTCTAGAATAATACCCAAACTGTCATACTTGGTTGAAAGGAAATGAATTCAGATGGTCAAGACCAACCCAAAAACCTTTGTACTACACTGACCAGAGGGGTCAACCCCAAGAAAACTGTTAAGATTGGTGGTGATATGATCATGTGGCTGCTTTGCAATGCTTTGTGGTACATTGCAACTAGTATATTACACAATGACTTCTTCAGAATTCTTCATCAAAACCTCAAACCATCAGCTAGAGGTTAAAACTTGTCCACAGTTGAGTGTTTCAACATGACAGTGATACTAAAACACATCAAGAGTAGTTGTGGAATGGATGAAGCAAGCAAACATTAAGCTTCAGGAATTGCATTGTGGGTTCTGTTTAAATTTATATTCATGGTAAGAAACAAATTTGGTTCAATAACTTTAGAGGAACCAAAACTCAAAAGAGGATTCCATCTTCCTCTGGTCGACTCTGCAAATAACAGAACAACAAGAATAACTGGACATAAATAGCGAGATGTGACATTAAGCTATAAATTATGAGAATGGGAGTGAGCGTACATGTTCAGTGTTAACGTGAAAGTCCATGCAGGTAAACAGTCATATGTACATCTAATGTGGTAGAAATGAAACAGTGTGACAATCCAGAGCAGGACAGCATTGCAGTGGACAGCAGGGTAGATAGACAGGTAGACAGGTAGACAGGTAGGTAGGTAGGTAGGGGAAAGTTTTTACAGCAGCAAAATCAAACAAGAGAGCAGCATAAAAAAGGCACTTAAAATAGTAGTAAGAAGTGGCAAATAGGAAACAGTAAACCTGACTATAAATACAGCTATATTAATAAATAAAGCTATAATATACATAATATAACCCAATTACATAAATAAGAAGTACTAGAAAAGTGGAGAGTAATGCACAATGCAATGTAGTGGAGAGGGCAGAACAGTAAAAAGAAGGCATCTCAATACAAGGGAAAGGAATAGACTTGCAGCATTGAGCAGACAGCAGGGGCAGCTCAGGACATGGGATGAAGAGATGAAAGGAGAAAAGGAACAAAGGGGTTTAGTAATATGAATAGTCAGAAACAGGTTCTCTGAACAGTAGAGAACAGCAGTAATATCCAGAAACAGGAAGTGCATTCAAGAGCTGAGGAGCTTTATTGGAGAACGTTCTTCCGCCCATATCATCTTTAAAAGCAAGGATCTGACAGTAGGCCTGTATCTTGTGAGCAAAGTGTACAAGGCAGGTTCTACGGTTTCATGATTTGCATGAGCTTCCAGCCAATACGGCATTACAATAGTCCAATAGGTTATAAAAGCATTGACCAGCTTCTCAGCATCATGTAAACAGAATACATTTTGCACTTTGGCAAAATTATGCAGTTTTGACTATGTAGTATATGTGTGTGTCAAACGAGAGAACAGAGTCAAAAACAACACCTAGGATTTAATAGTGGTACTGGGTGTGACTGAAAATCTAGACTCACAGCATTATGCATGGTCTAGATGCATTTAAAAACCTTCATACAGCAGCAGCTCTGACTCTAATGAAGATATAAATAAAAGAGTTACTCACAGAGCAGCACAGAGAGTGGACTGACCTCCATACTGTCTCACTGACCACCGACTAACTAACAGGTTGAACGGAAGTCTGCTTTGAACAAACACTTCCTTTTTCTTTACAGCGAAAGTTACTGCAATCGAGAGAGAGAGAGAGAGAGAGAGAGAGAGATATTCAAATAACTACAATCAGAGGTGGAGCCAGTAGGAGGAGAGTGATGGTAGGCATGTCCAAAAATAAATAAATAAACATAAATAAAATATTTAGAATTTAATGTTAAAATTTTTTTTTTTTTTTTTAATTAAAAAGTTAATGTCTGTTCAACATGACAGTGTAGAAGCAAATGGCCAAATTAACATGCTGATTAACATGAATATTTTGGGAAACTGGGGCTGGATTAGTAGGCTACCCAGCTCTATTAACCTTGTAGTTAACCGGTGTAGTGATCACTAGTGTGACCTGGACATCAGTAAAGACAAACAGAATCATAGGATCTTGTAAAATAAATAATTTCTACATACACATACACACTGATCAGCCATAAAATTAACACCAACTTTTTCTTAATAATACATACAGCTGTGTTTGAACATATACAACTCATGGGAATGAATGTCATGGAAATTTGGTGCACAAGTTGTAATTGGGGGAGGAGGGATCTGAAGTCAACAAAGGATCAGAATTATACATTCAGTGTCAAAAATACACCCACATAAATTACTAACTCAGCAATTAGACTGAGCAATACACAGTACAATGAGGAAGTCTAAAAAGCTCAGTACAGATTTGAGAAGAATGAGAGTAGATTTGCACAAGTCAGAATGTCTCTTGGATCTATTTCTATACAACCGCAGAACATTTCAACGCCTTAATGTCCTCTTAACGTGCTGTCACTGATCATGATTGCCGCTACCTCTCTCTCTCTAGCTTCTCTGTGCCTACATAAAAGGACTTGTTTGACAGCACACATTATATTGATAAATACACAGCACAATGATGAAGGCCTAAAACTTAGTTTCTGCATTTATTGTCCATTATATCAGCATTTTAAACACCTCAGTATCACAGCTGGAAAAAGAACAGTCCAATCAACAGTGTCCTGTGAGTCTGTGTCATGTCCACTGATTAAGGACATCTACAAGGTGAACCTAGTCTTATAGAGTGGACGTGGTGTTTAAAAACTCCAGCCGAAATACTGTGTCTGATCCACTCATACCAGACCAGAACTACAGTGCTGAGACCCACCACCCAAATACTACCTGCTCAGTGGTGGTCCTGTGGGGTCCTGACCATTGAAGAACAGGGTGAAAGGAGGATAACAGTGTAACAGAGAAACAGATGAACTACAGTCTGTAATTATAGAACTACAAACTGCTCCTATATGATAAGTGGAGCTGATAGAAGCAACAATGAGAGTAGAAACATGGATAGTATTCATTTTATGGCTGATTGGTATATACGTGCACTTACCCACTTCTTATGACTGTTATCAAAATAAACGGACTTAATTTTTCCTTTGAAAGAAACACAGAACCTGATAGTTCAGAGCTCATCGTTCGTTCATCAGGAAATTGTGATACAATGTTAAGAACAGCTCTTGAAAGTGAAAAATGCAGGTTTTTGTGCAACAGTGACGATATGTTACAATAATTTAACGTTTTTTATAGAGACTCTTCATGTGCAGTTATAAAAGCATTAAACTGTTTATGTCCAAACATGATGGTCAGCAGTGTTAGTATAGCACTTCTGAAAGAGCTGTGGCTGTTGACTGTGTTTCTGCTAGCTCTTGCTCTTGTGGTTGAAGTTCAGGTGGTTAAACTGATCATTGGTTATAACTGGTAGCAACATGCATGAAATCAGATGGATGCATTTATAGAGAGAGAGTGTGTGTGTGTGTGTGTGTGTGTGTGTGTGTGTGCAATTGTGTGTGTGTATTTTCCATGATGTAAAGGGTGTAAATGATCTAAACAGTATTATTTTAGTTCATCATCAGCTGATGAGGTAATTTCCACTCTTCCACTGGAACAGAAGTCAGACCACTAACACTGAAACTGTGAGCTCCTCTCAGACACTCTTTTCTGTATCAGTTTAGTTGATGAAATGATACATATAGTCTATGACCAGTTAAATAACCAGCTAATCCACTGATTATGTAGTGATTAATAATATGTAATAATATATTTTAATAAAACCTGTAAATGCTTGTGTATGAGTGGTGTATGGCTGATAGACTCTGGGAATAGTCTGATGAGTCTTTATCTGATGCAGTTCTGCTGTTTGAATTAGACGATGCAGGGTCTCGAGTGTGTGAACACTGAACTACTGTGAGTTGAATCAACAAGTTGTTTCAGTATTTAAAGTGAAAACCTCGTCCTTTTACATCCTTTATTTAAAAGTGTAGCTGATCTAAAAGAAAAGCACATGTGTTTTAGTCTGCTCTTTACTGAGAAACTGCCTGGATGAGATGAGCTAAAACCCTTTTAGCATCTCCTCCCCCTCCTGCAATGGTTGAAGCCACTGCTGATGTGCAACAGAGACAAACCACAACCACGTGAGTGAGGATGGGAGGGAGTAAAATAGCTCTAAAAGCATGCAGCTATATTGATGAACATTAATGTATAAATACTGAATACACATCTTACACATATACAAAGGTGGCAAAGCTTTAGAAACAGGAACTGATTATGAACAGTAATAACTAACTTCTGCAAATCAGTCTATTAATGATGACTCGTCTGATCCACTCGTACCAGTGCAACACACTACTAACACGCCACCACCATGTCAGTGTCACTGCAGTTCTGGTTCTGTTCACTCCAATCCAGTCGTGGTCATAATATTCTGATATGACTTTATATTTATTCTGACTGGCTGCGTTACGGTGTGGTATGACAGCACCACTGCTGATAAACACAAGGCCCTACAGAGGGTGGTGTAAACCAACCAGCACATTACCACAGCTGCACTTCCTTCCATACAGGACATCTACAACAAGAGAGGCCTGAGAAAAGCCAGCAGCATCTCCTTTTACCCCACACAAACCACAGCCACTTCCTGTTCTTACCCTTGTCTTCTGGAAAGACATACCAGAACATCCGAGCCAGAACCACCAGACTCAAGAACAGTTTTTATACAGACTGATGCTGATCTAAACCCTGACCTAAACGTCCTCAGTACGTTTACACACTGAGCTCCAGCTGCTCATGTGGGCCTTTATGCACATTGCACTCTGAACTCTCTAATACTAAACACTAAGTCTGAAACACTGGAACAGTAAGCTAATACTCATTCACCTGCACTGTACACTTTATTAATGTATACGTACTACAACACCTCTGCTGCAACACTGCAGTACTGTTCACACACGTGTTGTACTGTCTGTGCACCTGTTGTCCTGGTCTTGTCTGTTGTCTTGCACTAGTGCTTCTGTTTATTGTCACTGTCCAATGGTAGTTCATTATACTGTACTGTAGTATTTCTAGGAGGTAGTGACATCACCTAGCCATGACCCCATAATCACTTCTAATTTTCTTTATATTACATGTGTGGTGAATGGGTAAAGGATCCATATAAGTGGACCAAACACAGCAGTTAGGGTTGAGATTAGGATTAAGACCAGGATTGGTTTACTACTGAGTCATTTTCCACAGTAGATACTGCAGTACTTTTACTCATTTCATAAATTTAAAAGTATTCTGACCCATTTTTAACTAACTAGGTACTTCCTAACTTGATGTTCACATGCAGTTCTGCCTCAAAAATGACAGAGGCCGCCAATGCTCCTTTTAAAAACTCACTGATTCACTGGTTCCATTCACAGCAAAAGCACCTCTGTACATATAAAAACAGGAATGAATGAAAATCAATATTTATTTTTGAAATTGAAATTGTATCACATCCATTACATTCAGTGTAAACAATCATCAAATTTACTCAAAAATCAAGTACACAGTATTTGTTGATGTTCACATTTAAATAAAACTAATTTAATATTTTTTGTGTAACAGTAGTAGATCAACCAATCAAATTGACTGATTAAGAATGCACCAAAACACGTAACCAAGAGGAAGGCTGACAGTGGTGCTTGTGTGATGAACATGGTGGTTGCACAAAGAATATTGTTCCTAATTCAGAGACGTCACTTATAACAATGACGTAATCCACAAGACCAGGCAGCTTGTCTTAATGCAGCACATTGTTTACATTCACTTGACCTTCGTGATTTTATGAATTGTCACAGATACCAACTTCCTCAGGTGGGAGATCATCTTCTTGGTGGAGGAGGAGATGATAAGAGGAACCAGATGAAATGTTGCCCTTAGCCCCACCATTCAGCTACTGACAGCTCTTTTGTTTTATTCCAGTGGTGGTTTTCTGCAGGCTCTTGGTAATGACCCTGGCCTAAGCAAATCTGCTGCATGTAATATAATAATATATATATTATTTTGGCCTGGGAGTACACATGACCCCTTCGTCTGGACAAATTCTGGAGTGTATCAGCTGGCAAGGGATGGTGCATTTGCTGGTGCATATGTACTGGGTGACCACTGGGTTATCCACTCTAAAGCTACTTACTCACTCATGTCTTGAATCCCCATACTGAGACAGAGAGGTGAGAGCTTTAAGCATCAGTGGAATTTCAGTGTTGACCAGAGTGCCGCTGTGCCATCATTGTTGTATGTGCTATGCTGCATATCATTGCAGTACTTGCTGGCATACACCTTACTGATGGGGAAAATGAGGAAGATGAGGAGGAGGAGGAGGAAAGAGAAGAAAGAAACATCCCTGTAGAATTACCAGGAGACTTTAGGCCGGCTTGGAAACACAAATGCGAATATTAAGGAACGTTTTTGCTTCAGTTTATTGTGGATAAGTGACCCATGTTTGTTATTGTGTTTTTTTGTAGGTTTTTTTTATGGTGCCTCTTCTTCACTGTAGCATTTTTTTCAGTTTTAGCTGTACCCACTCTTTTCGACCTGCAGCCCATCTTTTTCAAAGGCAAATAACTGCTCACTTCCCCAGAGGCAGAGTCAATAAATAACTGCTTAAAAGACATTCATAATTTTGGGGACATAGAAGGCTTTTGGAAAACACTTCTAAAATTGTCTCTTAAAGTTTCGTATTCTTTAACTTCATAAATAACTAAGATAAAATGTTGTTGACCTGGACTGTTTGATATGGGTAGTCAATTTCATGATAAATGATGTGACATTACATCATATCAGATTGTGAATATAATCAGTACTTAAGGAATGCTGACATTGGCAGTTTTTTTTTAAAGAATCATAAGTTATGTAAGCATTAAATGTAAAAATGTAATACAAAAACAGAATTCCACTTGATAATGTTTATTTTGAAACTGGCAATACAATATTACAGTAATACTTTAAAAAAGAGAATATTGAAAAATAAATAAAAAAAAGATTGCCCAGTTGGTCTCTTCTTAAAATTCCACTAAATGTATAAAAGCAAGATTATTGTAGTATATACATTTTAGGATAAGACAAATCAGTTTATAAAGATGTATAAAATAATAATACGAAGTATTAAAACTGAGGAGGAAATACAGACAGTGCGAGAGAAACATATATGAATAATACAATTATTTGACTGTCTGTAGCTGCTGAAACAGCGCTACACCTGCCTCACTACTAGTACTGCACTTATTGACAGAGAGTAAATGAAGCTGTTGATGTTTCAGTGGATGAAGCTGCTGTTAAAATCCTCTACTGCTGTTCTTTCAGACTGGAGGATCTCTAACAGGGTGCTGAAAGCTCACAGGATTAGAACTCCAACATGAAGACTTGGAGTTCAGCACTCAGTAAGATGTTGCTCCTTCTATTAGAGCTTATGTCCTGTTCACCTCATCAGGTTGAGCTGTGAAACATACAGTGATGAACAGATGAGTCTTTAATCAGAGATCCGGATTCAGCTGAAGTGGAACAGAGAGATTTCTGATCCAGTGAGCTTTACAGTGTGTTTACAGTGAGTTCTTACCTCGAGCTCTGTGGCATTTGACACCCAGTATGATGGACACCAGCAGATATGGAGACATCGCCAGCAAACTACTGAGCAGACTAAGGGCTGAGAATCGAGTTTCTGGAATAGACAGATCTACACACACACAAACACACACACACACATTCCGTCTATGACTATATCTGAGAATATGCAATTCTGTGTGTGTGTTTGTCAGAGGATCAGGGAGACCAGATTGTAACACATAAATCATTTAATAACTGAATCTTCATCTTGTCTTTCTACATTCAAGATCTGTTACCAATGTTCTTACTCACCAGTAACATTTACCCAGAGTGCATCACTGTAGGGTGTGTAGTTGACTGGGTCTCCTCTCCCAGCTCTGCACCAGTACTGACCTCCATCAGAGACACTAACTGAGCTGATGGTGTGGAAGCGTGTTTCAGTGCTGAACTCATTCTGAGGGTTCTGTGTGTGTTTAGTCCAGTAAAACCTCCATCCAGCAGACTGATCCAGGACACACTCCAGAGTCACTGAGCTTCCTCTCAGTGCAGCTCCTTTAAGTCTCAATGTGAGTTCAGGTTTAGGTTTAACTGCTGATGGAGATGAAGCACAGAGTTCAGATCATGAAATCAGAGTCTTTATCACACTGATGTTCTCATAACATTAACCAGCTTCAGATTAGATTCAGTTACTGGTTAGAAGTTTACATACTTAGCAAATAACTAAGATTGAATTTATGAAAAACTGAAAAACATATATATAATATATTCCCATAATTCAACAAGAGACGCTGTAGGAAACATGTATCATACTGGCTTTAACACAGTTCACAGTAATTATCTTCAACACAGCAACACACTCTTACTGTCTCTGTGAAAACACTGATCTCAGTACATCAGCTAAACTCACACTGACTCTCACAAGAGGGTAAACACACTTCACCAAGACTGAAATCTGTGAAATGCAGTAAAAGCTTCAGTAGAGTTTGGAGACAGATTCATTTATTAAGCTGAAATTTCACCAAGAATGCAGGAAGTGGTGATACTGAGGAGACTGCAGCAGCTCCACATTTCAGGACTATATCTGCAACTGTTATAAATTATTAAATAAATAAACTGAGTTCAGTAAAGGACTGTGTGTCCTTGCTTTAACAGGGTCAGGTCTCGAGACGGCAGCTTTTCCTGTGTCAGTGTCTACAGAAGAGGAGCTCCAATTTGGAGAAGTAAAAGTAGATCTAGCACCACATCACATACCATCACTAAAGCAGCAGATCTCTCTGTACTCTCCCTCTTCCCACAGCATCTCTAACTGTTATACAGTATGAATATATTTAGAAACAAACATGTTCACTTAGTAATTCTAATCACTACATTATTTTACAGTCATGTGAAAACGTTAGGACACTCCATAGAAACCTTTTAACATATTGAATAATCTTTATAATCTGATCTTTAAAAGCAAAATAATTTACATAAAACAATTTACTAACATGACCAGGTCAGGCCATCCTTGCATGTTCAGCCCGAGAGCAGACCACAAGACGAGTAAAGAAGACTCTTACAATCCCAAAATATCATCATAGGACCTACTGGTAGCTCTTTCCACTGTTAATGTGAAAGTACAGGAATCTACATCAGAAAGAGACTGAACAAGTTTGATTTTCATGGATGTGTGTAAGGAGGAAACCCTTGCTGTCAAAAACTAGCAGGGGCTGAAAATTCAGACTGTATATTGTCTGATAGTACAGGCTGCCTGCTTTCAGTTCCAGCTCCTACACAGAAGCCCTCCACTACTCAAACACCTAAACACTTCCTCTCACTGCATCTTCCACATCTGCTCTGTCAGCTAAACGTTCCTCACAAAGTTCAGTTACTACTTTTAGTTCAGTGCTGGATCTGAACTCTCTGAACTCACTGAGATACTGTGTGCTCTAAAGAGAAGTGTGCTGACCCTCCTCCATCACTTCTGCAGTTCATGTTCAGGATCAGTTACTGTCACAGGACCAGTGTCCAAAAAGCATCTCAGTGTTCAAATCATCTGAACTGGTAGAGAGAGCGTGCTCAGTGTGATGCTCGCTCGACCCTTTAAGAACCATGTTTAAGTTAAAATGGTTTTGGGAAACTCAATCTGCTCCTTTTCCAGTCAGGGAATCTGAGTAGAGCACAGGTGATGCTGAGTGTAACAGAATCTGACAGACTTCTCTCAAGTCTGATTAGCTAATGAATTTATCTCCAGTTGATGAAATAAAAACATACAGATATTAAACTGTACATTTGATGTTTCTGTTTTCAGATGCGTTACATGTTTTCATATTGTTTATTTTACTGTATTGTTTGACAGCTATAAAATAGGATCAGCCAAATCAGATTAGAGAGGATTTACTGCTGCTGGAATCTCACAGTCATTAGACAAACCCCCACTACTCACCTGTCTGTAAAAACTTTTCTAACCACAGAAATCAATCAAACTCTGTTCATTTCTACTTTAAAATAATAAATTCATACTAAGAGACAACTCCAGATGTTTGTACATTATTCACTACACGACACCATAGCTGTCAATCATCTAAACACTTCCTCTCACTGCATCCTCCACTTTGTCTGAACAGACTCTAACTGAAGTTTTAAGCCACTCACTGTCACTGTGCCTTTTATTGTAGAGTCAGTGTTCATTAGTGAAGCTCCCTGAAATCACAGAGACACTGATTCTATTCAGTTCCATCAACATTAGAGATTTCATAGTTCTTCCTCCATTGAGCTCCACTGAGAGGATCATTATTCTTAAACCACTCATAACTCCAGACTCCTCCACTTTCTATTCACATGTGAGAGTGACTCTCTCTCTGATGAACACACACTCAGCTGACTGCATCTTTTAATAAAGACTTTTATAAAATATGAAACTCTCTCTATGAAGATACACCCCAGTATTAAACATTGTGGAATAATCTGAAATAACTGCAGGATTATTCAATTATTCTGAAATCAAGTCTTTTCTAAACAGAAAAACAGAAATTATTACTTACCAACTGTAATCTTGACTGGAGCACTGTAGTGTGAGTAGTAGCCTCCTCTGAGTGCTATACACTGATACTCTGCTGTTCCTGTATCAGACACTGTTATACTGAATGTGTTGGTGTCTTTATCTTCAGTCAGAGGATTTAACTGCTGAGAGTCTTTGTACCACCTAAACCTCCATCCAGTGAGTGAGATCTGCAGATCACAGGTCAGAGTAAGTGTGTCTCCAGTGTAGACAGTGGTGTGAGGATACACCCTCAGTGTTGGTTTGGGTATTTCTGTTGAGATGAAATGATGAAGAGATCAGAGCTGATTTTACTTTTACAATATAAACAGTAGTTTATCAGGATAAGATCAGACTTTGTACATAAAGAGAATCTAGATTCTACATTTGGTGTGAATATTACAGTAGTTTGATTGTATCTGCAGTGATGCTACACAGTGAAGAATGCTGATATTCAGGGGTGAACAACACAGATCCTGGTCTTGAGTTAAAGTAGAAAAGTGCTTCTAAATGTATTTGAGTAATAAAAGTAAAGTAAGTTCTGGATATTATAATTACTGATATTTAAATTTCTATTAAATTCAAAAAAGGAGTTTGTAAAGCAAGTTTCCAGGTTATTAAAA
This sequence comes from Salminus brasiliensis, assembly GCF_030463535.1. Classification (NCBI taxonomy): domain Eukaryota; kingdom Metazoa; phylum Chordata; class Actinopteri; order Characiformes; family Bryconidae; genus Salminus; species Salminus brasiliensis. Next base: position 26,937,370 of record NC_132886.1, read on the forward strand.
ATGATATAAATCAGAAAATTTTTTATTGTTTTTGTTTTTACTGATAGCCAGTGAAATAATGAACATTAAAATGGGAGGGATTCACAGATAGATTAAAGTGGCAGTGGAGAAGCAAAGCCACAGGACACATAAGGTACCATCCATCACTGAATTAGCAAAACTTAAAAAACAAACAAACACACACACAAAAAAAAAACATTTCACAAATAACCACAAATTAATCCTTTATTTTTTTTTTCTCAGAGGGAATTAGTACAAAGAGTATTAGCTATGGCAGAAAGGAATAATGAATCATATCCCTTAATAAAGAACTGACAATAGAGTAAACCCCTATAATCTAAATCTAAAACTAAACCTCAGATTACACACTGTAAATACGATATCATAGTTTAATGTAATATATTTAATTAATTGATTTAGATTAATTGTATGACAGTAAAACCTGTGAATTCAGTTCTCTTTACATAAAATTATGAGATGCTTTTATTGCTTCATTAAAGAGAAATTTAGACCCATGCTTCCTTTCAATACATTAACTTCAAGAACTTTCTAGGTGCTACTTTAACCAGATAATCAGTGTACTTCCATTGTAGTCTCCAGTCTCTCTGTTCATAAACACTGAGGACTTATGTTGTAAATAAAGTCATGATTGTTTTGTTGAGATTATGAATATTCTTCATCCTTTAGAAAACGGAACTTTTCAAAAAGGCCTGTTTGACTTACAGCATCTACTGTTGATAGTGTTGTAAAGCTCAGCTTAATTTACAATTTTACTGCACTTAAATACACAGTGTATGTACTGCTTTGTAGAAATGCATTAATTTGGTATTAAGAATGAGGAATAATTTGTACAAATTAAATAATTCTGTAAATGTAAATGATTTACCTTCAGTTTGTCCACAGTGGAAGAGCACAATCAGCACTAAAGTAAGGAGAGAAACAGAGGACATGATGCAGGAACAGTTTTGCACATCAGGACAGTTTAGTTACTGAAGTATGAAATTACAGAAGGTTCTAAGTGTTTCAGCACTGTTCAAGATCAGCTGAGTATCATTACATTTATATACACAGTTTATTACTCAAGACTCAGATTAGTCAGACTGAAACTGAATGGAAGGAACAGCATCAGGATTCAGTGAAGCCAGTCCTGAAGCATCGAGAATCACTGCATTCCTTTCAACTGAACTGTTCCACTAGATGATCCACCACTGATACAACTGAACTGTTCCACTAGATGATCCACCACTGATACAACTGAACTGTTCCACAACATGCTCCACCACTGATACAACTGAACTGTTCCACAACATGCTCCACCACTGATACAACTGAACTGTTCCACTAGATGATCCACCACTGATACAACTGCACCGTTCCACTAGATGATCCATTACTTATACAACTGCACTGAGCACCACCACCACACCTATAAAAGCATGGTGACGAACTGACTAAACTTCATGCCTTCCATCGATCTTCTTGGTGAGTGTCGCAGTGGGTCCAGAGCCTACCTGGAATTACTGGGCAAAATGCAGGTATACTGCCTGCACAGGGAACCAGTCAATAAAAGGGTACCACACACAACCATTCACTCACTCCTAGGAGCTGTTTAGCACAGTTCACCTACCATGTGTGTTTTTAGGAGTTAACATTCCTTACAGACTGAGAGACCTGTGCAAGGATTAATCCCAAACCCAAAACTATTGGCCCCGGAAGCTATGAACAGACAAACACACACACACACACACACACACACACACACACACACACACACACAACCTACAGCTCTACTGTGCCACCCTAAAATTCTTGCCTTTTAAAAATATTAAAATGTCTACACATGTCTCATATACAGTCCCCTCAAAATATCTGGGTCAAAGGCACATTTTACACTTGGTATAAATTTACAATTTTTAAATCAAACCAATCCCACGTAATTAGAGGACACATTTCAGACTTTCATTTAAATAAAAGGGTATTTTCATCCAGTTCAGTTTTGTAAAGAAAAATAAATGTAAAGTTTCTGTCAGTTAAAGTTCTTTGTTGCTATGACAAATGTCAATCACTACCAGGTGATGGATATCAAATTTGTATAGACATACAATCTACTTGGATAGCAATAATTATATATAGCCTATAGTGTGACCACAGAATTGTGTGCTGTACTGGGAGCACTGTACTGTACACAATTCACAACCAATCATTACCATGTTGTGCTCTGATCTTCACAGAAACCTGGCTTTCTGGCAACACGCCAGAATCAGCGATCCAGCTAGACACGCACTCCGTTCACCGCGGCGACCGCACGGCAGCGTCGGGGAAGAACAAAGACGGCGGTGTCTGTGTTTACGTAAACAACGCGTGGTGTTCAGACGTAAAGACAGTTGAAAAACATTGTCTAGCGGACTTAGAACTGCTGGTGGTGAAGTGCAGACCCCACTATTTGCCGAGAGAGTTCAATGCTGTGTTTATAATGGCTATTTACATTCCGCCACGTGCAAACTCAGCTGCTGCGCTGGGGCTGCTGCATGACGTCATCAGTAAACAAGAAACCGCTAACCCGGACTCCGTGTTTATTGTTGCCGGCGACTTCAACCATTGCAACCTGAGGACTGTCCTCCCCAAGTATTATCAGCACGTGAGCTTTCCGACGAGGGAGAACAACTTACTCGACCAAGTCTACAGCAACGTGAGGGGGGGCTACAGAGCGGTGCCTCGGCCACACTTCGGACAGTCCGACCACATCTCCGTGTTCCTCTACCCAGCATACAGACAGCTCCTCAAGCGGTCACTTCCAGTGAGTAAAACTGTTAAAGTATGGAATGAAGAAACTGATTCAGTGCTTCAGGACTGCTTTGACAGTACGAACTGGGATGTGTTTAGAACCGCTGCTGTGAGAGAGGATGGTTCTGTTGATCTAGAGGACTATGCTTCTGGAGGTAACTAGCTACATCAGCAGCTGCATTGAAAACATTGTCCCTTCAAAGCGCTGCATAAAGTACCCCAACCAAAAACCATGGATAAATGGTGAAGTTCGGTCCATGCTATGTGCTCGCCAGACTGCATTTCTCTCTGGCAACGCTGATGACTACAAAAGGTCTAGATACGACCTGCGTAGATCTATCAGAGAAGCTAAGAGACAGTACAGGCTGAAGCTGGAGGGCTACTACACCACAGCAGACTGCATTTCTCTCTGGCAACGCTGATGACTACAAAAGGTCTAGATACGACCTGCGTAGATCTATCAGAGAAGCTAAGAGACAGTACAGGCTGAAGCTGGAGGGCTACTACACCACAGCAGACTCCCGGAGCATGTGGCGGGGACTGCAGCACATCACTAATCATCAACAAACAAGCGGGGCGCTCACAACCAGCCACTCCGCACTACCTGATGAGCTGAATGAGTTCTATGCTCGTTTTGGTGTCCTCAACCTTGGCCAACTGAAGGACATTGCGGCCAAGGAGAGCATACAGAACTCATCACTCATTGTAACACCAGTGGATGTGCGCAGGAACCTGATGAGAATAAACCCACGCAGAGCAGCAGGCCCAGACAACATCCCCGGGCGTGCGCTCAAGGTTTGTTCATCAGAATTGGCTGATGTGTTTGTAGACATATTCAATCTGTCACTCACACAAGCTTTTGTGCCATCCTGTTTCAAGACCACCACCATTGTGCCTCTCCCAAAGAAAAGTAATGTGAGCTGCCTAAATGACTATCGCCCTGTTGCACTCACTTCAATCGTGATGAAGTGCTTTGAGAGGATAGTCATGACTTACATCCAGAAGACCATTCCCAACACTATAGACCCTCTACAGTTCGCGTACCGTCGGAACCGGTCCACAGACGACGCAGTCAACGCTGCTCTTCACAAAGCCCTCACACACCTGGAGGGCAAGGACACATATGTCAGAATGCTCTTTATTGATTACAGTTCAGCATTCAACACGGTCATCCCACAGAGACTTTCAGAAAAGCTCCTCACCCTCGGACTGACACCAGCCCTCTGCAACTGGGTGCTGAATTTTCTAACAGACAGACCCCAGTCAGTCAGAGTGGGCAGCCGCACATCCAGCACAAGAACAGTAAGCACAGGGGTCCCTCAAGGCTGTGTGCTGAGCCCCCTTCTGTACACGCTCTTCACATACGACTGTGTGGCCTCCCAGAACAACACCAGCATCATCAAATTTGCTGATGATACTACAGTCATTGGACTGATCACTGGTGGGGAAGAAACAGCGTACAGGAAGGAGGTGGCTGAGCTGGTGGCCTGGTGTCATGACAACAATCTTTCCTTGAATGCAGACAAGACCAAGGAAATGATTGTCGATCCAAGGAGAGAGCTGCACACACCCCTGTACATAGGGGAGACTGAGGTGGAGAGGGTGAAAACCTTCAAATTCCTTGGCATCCACATCAGTGAGGATCTCAGCTGGTCCCACAACACTCAGATCATCATCAGGAAGTCCCAGCAGAGACTGTACTTTCTGAGAAGGCTGAGAAAATTTGGCATGCCAGCCAAAATTCTCAGCACCTTCTACAGGAGTATGATTGAGAGTGTTCTTACCAGCTCCATCATCGTCTGGTATGGAAACTCTGCCCAGGACAGAAAGGCTCTCCAGCGTGTGATCAAAACCGCACAGTCCATCTCAGGAGCAGCCTTCCCCTCACTGCAGAACATCTACCATAACAGAGTCACCAGGAGAGCCCACAACATAATCAGGGACAGTACACACCCCCAGCACACACTCTTCACACTTTTACCTTCAGGCAGACGCTACAGGAGTGTGAAGTCCAGGACCACAAGACTCACAAACAGTTTCTACTCACAGGCCATCAGGCTTGTGAACACCTCACGCACTACCTCTCCAACCCTTCCTATCTGAACTGGTTTTAAACTCTAATCTGATTTTAACTGCACCTTACACTCACTGTACTGCTGCTGTCAGAACACTGTTTACATTTGCTACTTGCACACTATTGTTTACATTTCTTACTTGCAACCTGCACTTTATAGCTGCTGCTCTTCATACTTGCTCATACTTGCACATAAAAGCACATGTAACTTTTATTTTAATTTTTTAATTGTAAAAAGGGAAAAAGTTTACTTTAATTTTATTTACTTCAACTTATATTATATATATACAAAATAAATAAAGTATATATTATACTTTATTTATTTTGTATATATTTTTTATTATTATTTGTTAATTTCTTTTTTGTTATCTTTATCTATTGGTGAATGGAGGGACAGCAAAGTAAGAATTTCATTGTACAGCGTAACTGTCTGTTTCTGCTGTGCATATGACAATAAAACTCTTGAGTCTTGAGTCTTGAGTACAATATCTCATATTTCTCATTAGGATTTAAAAATAATTAATTAATTAATAATATTTTAAAAGTGTACGTTTCACTAATTAATTTAATGTGAATCCTTTTCAGTCTGGCCACCTTGGTATGTACTAGCATGATAATGGCTGCAGCCTCTGTGATTGAGGAAGTTCTGAAATGTGACTGTATTGGATATTTAATATGAGCCTGTATTTCTGTCAGTGCACTAACAGGGGTTATGCAGCATTTGTTATTATGGGAAGCATGGTTATGTTCTGTGGATAGCTAGCCTTTCATTTAACTGACTAATAGACAGGCCTTGTAATCTTTTGGTAGGTGATGTATTTTGGTGACACTTTTTTACCAAATTGTTGAAGCAAAGGAATAATAAATATTTATGTACTTTTTAAGGCTGTTTTGTAACTCTGTCCCTCTGCAGAACTATTGTCCTGTGCTTAGTATGAGTAAAAAACATGGTTAAAAAAACATGGTGGAAATTATTTCCTAATTTTCCTATTTTCCTAAAATAAATTATGAACTCCTCTTTATGAATAAGATCTTAACTCAGACAAAACTCAGACCAGCTTCACAGCACATAATCCATCTCTTTGTAATGATCAAACTGTGTTTTAGAACACAGTTGGTTTAAAATGTTTTTAAAGAAGCCAATTTTTTCATATTAGCATGTTAGCATGAAAAATGCTTTTAATGACTTAAGTCATTGAAGTGAGTTTTCTCCATGAAACAGGGATAAACGGCAACCCATTTAGTTAGAAGATATTTAGGAAAAATGTGTCTTTGTCCCAAATGTCATATAATTATAGTTTTTTTATAATCCATACAGTTGTGTTAGAACATACACAATTCATGGAATGAATGTTATGGTAATATTGGGCTTTCAGTGATTTCTTTGGACCTTTCCTTGTCTGAGGCAGAATGAGTTACAACGTACATCAAAAAATAGAATTTGGTGCACATGTTTTAATTGGGAGAGAAGGGTCATAATTAAGGATCATAATTATACACACAATGTCATACACCCACATACATTACTAATTCAGCAAATAGACTGAGCAATACACAGCACAATGAGGAAGTCTAAAAAGCTCCGTACAGATTTGAGAAGAATGAGAGTAGATTTGCACAAGTCAGGAATGTCTCTTGAAGCTATTTGTGAACAGATTGGTAGAAAATCAATTTGAACATCTTAATGTCCTCTGTCACTGACCATGATTGCCTACAGCTGTGGCTTCTCTGTGCCAACATAAAAGGAATTGTTTGACAGCACTCGTTAGATTGTTAGACCAATGCAAAGCACAATGAGGAAGTCCTGAAAAACTCTTAGTACAGATTTGAGGGAATGAGAGTAGATTTGCACAAATCAGGAATGTCTATAGAAAGTATTTCTATACAACCACAGATTCGAAGAACATCAGTTTGAACAATATCATGAATATATGTCATTACTAGGAGGTGTAGCCACTTTGCCAAAGTCTAGAATAATACCCAAACTGTCATACTTGGTTGAAAGGAAATGAATTCAGATGGTCAAGACCAACCCAAAAACCTTTGTACTACACTGACCAGAGGGGTTAACCCCAAGAAAACTGTTAAGCTTGGTGGTGATATGATCATGTGGCTGCTTTGTAATGCTTTGTGGTGCATTGCAACTAGTATATTACACAATGACTTCTTCAGAATTCTTCATCAAAACCTCAAACCATCAGCTAGAGGTTAAAACTTGTCCACAGTTGAGTGTTTCAACATGACAGTGATACTAAAACACATCAAGAGTAGTTGTGGAATGGATGAAGCAAGCAAACATTAAGCTTTAGGAATTGCATTGTGGGTTCTGTTTAAATTTATATTCATGATGAGAAACAAATTTGGTTCAATAACTTTAGAGGAACCAAAACTTAAAAGAGGATTCCATCTTCCTCTGGTCGACTCTGCAAATAACAGAACAACAAGAATAACTGGACATAAATAGCGAGATGTGACATTAAGCTATAAATTATGAGAATGGGAGTCAGTGTACATGTTCAGTGTTAACGTCCATGCAGGTAAACGGTCATATGTACATCTAATGTGGTAGAAATGAAACAGTGTGACAATCCAGAGCAGGACAGCATTGCAGTGGACAGCAGGGTAGATAGACAGATAGGTAGGTAGGTAGGTAGGTAGGTAGGTAGATGGATGGATGGATGGATGGATGGATAGATAGGGGGAAGTTTTTGCAGCAGCAAAATAAAACAAGATGGCAAATAGCAAACAGTAAACCTGACTATAAATACAGCTATATTAATAAATAAAGCTATAATATACATAATATAACCCAATTACATAAATAAGAAGTACTAGAAAAGTGGAGAGTAATGCACAATGCAACGTAGTGGAGAGCCAGATCGGGAAGACCTGGGGCAGAACAGTAGGAAGAAGGCATCTCGATACAAGGGAAAGGAATAGACTTGCAGCATTGAGCAGACAGCAGGGGCAGCTCAGGACATGGGATGAAGAGATGAAAGGAGAAAAGGAACAAAGGGGTTTAGTAATATGAATAGTCAGAAACAGGTTCTCTGAACAGTAGAGAACAGCAGTAATATCCAGAAACAGGAAGTGTATTCAAGAGCTGAGGAGCTTTATTGGAAAACGTTCTTCCGCCCATATCATCTTTAAAAGCAAGGATCTGACAGTAGGCCTGCATCTTGTGAGCAAAGTGTACAAGGCAGGTTCTACGGTTTCATGATTTGCATGAGCTTCCAGCCAATACGGCATTACAATAGTCCAATAGGTTATAAAAGCATTGACCAGCTTCTCAGCATCATGTAAACAGAATACATTTTGCAGTTTGGCAAAATTATGCAGTTTTGACTGTGTAGCATATGTGTGTGTCAAACGAGAGAACAGAGTCAAAAACAACACCTAGGATTTAATGGTGGTACTGGGTGTGATTGAAAATCTAGACTCACAGTATTATGCATGGTCTAGATGCATTTAAAAACCTTCATACAGCAGCAGCTCTCACTCTAATGAAGATATAAATAAAAGAGTTACTCACAGAGCAGCACAGAGAGTGGACTGACCTCCATACTGTCTCACTGACCACTGACTAACTAACAGGTTGAACGGAAGTCTGCTTTAAACAAACACTTCCTTTTTCTTTACAGCGAAAGTTACTGCAATCGAGAGAGAGAGAGAGAGAGAGAGAGAGAGAGAGCGAGAGAGAGAGAGAGAGAGAGAGAGAGATATTCAAATAACTACAATCAGAGGTGGAGCCAGTAGGAGGAGGGTGATGGTAGGCATGTCCAAAAATAAATAAATAAACATAAATAAAATATTTAGAATTTAATGTTAAAATTAAATTATTTTTTTTTTCAATTAAAAAGTTAATGTCTGTTCAACATGACAGTGTAGAAGCAAATGGCCAAATTAACATGCTGATTAATATGAATATTTTGGGAAACTGGGGCTGGATTAGTAGGCTACCCAGCTCTATTAACCTTGTAGTTAACCGGTGTAGTGATCACTAGTGTGACCTCGAAATCAGTAAAGACAAACAGAATCATAGGATCTTGTAAAATAAATAATTTCTACATACACATACACACTGATCAGCCATAAAATTAACACCACCTTTTTCTTAATAATACATACAGCTGTGTTTGAACATACACAACTCATGGGAATGAATGTCATAGAAATTTGGTGCACAAGTTGTAATTGGGGGAGGAGGGATCTGAAGTCAACAAAGGATCAGAATTATACATTCAGTGTCAAAAATACACCCACATAAATTACTAACTCAGCAATTAGACTGAGCAATACACAGTACAATGAGGAAGTCTAAAAAGCTCAGTACAGATTTGAGAAGAATGAGAGTAGATTTACACAAGTCAGAATGTCTCTTGGATCTATTTCTATACAACCGCAGAACATTTCAACGCCTTAATGTCCTCTTAACGTGCTGTCACTGATCATAATTGCCGCTACCTCTCTCTCTCTAGCTTCTCTGTGCCTACATAAAAGGACTTGTTTGACAGCACACATTATATTGATAAATACACAGCACAATGATGAAGGCCTAAAACTTTCTTTCTGCATTTACTGTCCATTATATCAGCGTTTAAACACCTCAGTATCACAGCTGGAAAAAGAACAGTCCAATCAACAGTGTCCTGTGAGTCTGTGTCATGTCCACTGATTAAGGACATCTACAAGGTGAACCTAGTCTTATAGAGTGGACGTGGTGTTTAAAAACTCCAGCCGAAATACTGTGTCTGATCCACTCATACCACAGCAGAACTACAGTGCTGAGACCCACCACCCAAATACTACCTGCTCTGTGGTGGTCCTGTGGGGTCCTGACCATTGAAGAACAGGGTGAAAGGAGGATAACAGAGTAAACAGAGAAACAGATGAACTACAGTCTGTAATTATAGAACTACAAACTGCTCCTATATGATAAGTGGAGCTGATAGAAGCAACAATGAGAGTAGAAACATGGATAGTATTCATTTTATGGCTGATTGGTATATACATGCACTTACCCACTTCTTATGACTGTTATCAAAATAAACTGACTTACTTTTTCCTTTGAAAGAAACACAGAACCTAATAGTTGAGAGCTTCCATACTGCATTTAGACACCTTCATACAGCAGCAGTTCTAATCTCAAATGAACATATGATCCATTCATTTTATTAATTTAGTAACGTATTGGTTCGTTCATCAGGAAATTGTGATACAATGTTAAGAACAGCTCTTGAAAGTGAAAAATGCAGGTTTTTGTGCAACAGTGACGATATGTTACAATAATTTAATGTTTTTTATAGAGACTCTTCATGTGCATTAAACTGTTTATGTCCAACATGACCACATGATGGTCAGCAGTGTTAGTATAGCACTTCTGAAAGAGCTGTGGCTGTTGACTGTGTTTCTGCTAGCTCTTGCTCTTGTGGTTGAAGTTCAGGTGGTTAAACTGATCATTGGTTACAACTGGTAGCAACAGGCATGAAATCAGATGGATGCATTTATAGAGAGAGAGAGAGAGAGAGAGAGTGTGTGTGTGTGTGTGTGTGCAATGTGTGTGTATTTTCCATGATGTAAAGGGTGTAAATGATCTAAACAGTATTATTTTAGTTCATCATCAGCTGATGAGGTAATTTCCACTCTTCCACTGGAACAGAGGTCAGACCACTAACACTGAAACTGTGAGCTCCTCTCAGACACTCTTTTCTGTATCAGTTTAGTTGATGAAATGATACATATAGTCTATGACCAGTTAAATAACCAGCTAATCCACTGATTATGTAGTGATTAATAATATGTAATAATATATTTTAATAAAATCTGTAAGTTCTCGTGTATGAGTGGTGTATGGCTGAGAGACTCCGGGAATAGTCTGATAAGTCTTTATTTGATGCAGTTCTGCTGTTTGAATTAGACGATGCAGGGTCTTGAGTGTGTGAACACTGAACTACTGTGAGTTGAATCAACCAGTTATTTCTGTATTCAAAGTGTACAGGATGTATTACATCCTTTATTTAAAAGTGTAGCTGATCTAAAAGAAAAGCTCATGTATTTTAGTCTGCTCTTTACTGAAAAACTGCCTGGTTGAGATGATCAAAAACCCTTTTAGCATCTCCTCCCCCTCCTGCAATGGTTGAAGCCACTGCTGATGTGCAATAGAGACAAACCACAACCACGTGAGTGAGGATGGGAGGAAGTAAAATAGCTCTAAAAGCATGCAGCTATATTGATGAACATTAATGTATAAATACTGAATACACATCTTACACATATACAAAGGTGGCAAAGCTTTAGAAACAGGAACTGATTATGAACTGTAATAACTAACTTCTGCAAATCAGTCTATTAATGATGACTCGTCTGATCCACTCGTACCAGTGCAACACACTACTAACATGCCACCACCATGTCAGTGTCACTGCAGTGCTGGTTCTGTTCACTCCAATCCAGTCGTGGTCATAATATTCTGATATGACTTTATATTTATTCTGACTGGCTGCGTTACGGTGTGGAATGACAGCACCACTGCTGATAAACACAAGGCCCTACAGAGGGTGGTGTAAACCAACCAGCACATTACCACAGCTGCACTTCCTCCCATACAGGACATCTACAACAAGAGAGTCCTAAGAAAAGCCAGCAGCATCTCCTTTTACCCAACACAAACCACATTCACTTCCTGTTCCAACCCTTGTCTTCTGGAAAGACATACCAGAACATTCGAGCCAGAACCACCAGACTCAAGAACAGTTTTTATACAGACTGATGCTGATCTAAACCCTGACCTAAACTTCCTCAGTACGTTTACACACTGAGCTCCAGCTGCTCATGTGGGCCTTTATGCACATTGTACTCTGAACTCTCTAATACTAAACACTAAGTCTGAAACACTGGAACAGTAAGCTAATACTCATTCACCTGCACTGTACACTTTATTAATGTATACGTACTACAACACCTCTGCTGCAACACTGCAGTACTGTTTACACACATGTTGTACTGTCTGTGCACCTGTTGTCCTGGTCTTGTCTGTTGTCTTGCACTAGTGCTTCTGTTTATTGTCACTGTCCAATGGTAGTTCATTATACTGTACTGTAGTATTTCTAGGAGGTAGTGACATCACCTAGCCATGACCCCATATTCACTTCTAATGTTCTTTATATTACATGTGTGGTGAATGGGTAAAGGATCCATATAAGTGGACCAAACACAGCAGTTAGGGTTGAGATTAGGATTAAGACCAGGATTGGTTTACTACGGAGTCATTTTCCACAGTAGATACTGCAGTACTTTTACTCATTTCATAAATTTAAAGGTATTCTGACCCATTTGTAACTAACTAGGTACTTCCTAACTTGATGTTCACATGCAGTTCTGCCTCAAAAATGACAGAGGCCGCCAATGCTCCTTTTAAAAACTCACTAAATCACTGGTTCCATTCACAGCAAAAGCACCTCTGTACATATAAAAACAGGAATGAATGAAAATCAATATTTATTTTTGAAATTGAAATTGTATCACATCCATTACATTCAGTGTAAACAATCATCAAATTTACTCAAAAATCAAGTACACAGTATTTGTTGATGTTCACATTTAAATAAAACTTGACTGATTAAGAATGCACCAAAACACGTAACCAAGAGGAAGGCTGACAGTGGTGCTTGTGTGATGAACATGGCGGCTGCACAAAGAAAATTGTTCCTAATTCAGAGACGTCACTTATAACAACAACGTAATCCACAAGACCAGGCAGCTTGTCTTTATGCAGCACATGGTTTACATTCACTTGACCTTCGTGAGTTTTATTCCAGTGGTGGTTTTCTGCAGACTCTTGGTGATGACCCTGGCCTAAGCAAAGCTGCTGCGTGTAATATATATTATTTTGGCCTGGGAGTACTCATGACCCCTTCGTCTGGACAAATTCTGGAGTGTATCAGCTGGCAAGGGATGGTGCATTTGCTGGTGCATATGTACTGGGTGACCACTGGGTTATCCACTCTAAAGCTACTCACTCATGTCTCGAAACCCCATACTGAGACAGAGAGAGAGCTTTGGTCATCAGGGGGATTTCAGTGTTCACCAGAGTGCCGCTGTGCCATCATTGCTGTATGTGCTATGCTGCATATCATTGCAGTACTTGCTGGCATACACCTTACTGATGGGGAAAATGAGGAAGATGAGGAGGAGGACGAGGAAAGAGAAGAAAGAAACATCCCTGTAGAATTACCAGGAGACTTTAGGCCGGCTTGGAAACACAAATGCGAATATTAAGGAACGTTGTTGCTTCAATTCATTGTGGATAAGTGAACCGTGTTTGTTATTGTGTTTTTTGTGGGGTTTTTTTAGGGTGCCTCTTCTTCACTGTAGCATTTTTTCAGTTTTAGCTGTACCCACTCTTTTCAACCTGCAGCCAGTCTTTTTCAAGGGCACATAACTGCTCACTTCACCCACAGGGATTAAAGTGTATGAGTCTCTGGAAGAGGCTCAGTAGATGACCCAGTAGATGTAAACTTACTAATGTATATATACCTCCTCAAAGATCCCTAAAGTTGTTCTTGGGCTTAGTAACATTTCCAGGAATATTTTTTCTGTTAGTTTTTCCTAACAGAAAAAATAGGGAGGACTGGTGGGTTTATTGTGTTTTGTTAAATAAATTACTTTTTTATTTTTTCTAATAAAAGTAATTGAAATACTCCTTGCTTATTAGTTTGTTTTTCTAACAATTACTTTCCTAATCATATGTTAGTGGAGTATGGAGTAATAATGAGTATGTATGTAAATTGGTGGTATAGTTTTTGATTGCCATTGCTTTTCTACCCCAGAGGCAGAGTCAATAAATAACTGCTTAAAAGACATTCATAATTTTGGGGACATAGAAGGCTTTTGGAAAACACTTCTAAAATTGTCTCTTAAAGTTTTGTATTCTTTACCTTCATAAATAACTAATATAAAATGTTGTTGTTGACCTGGACTGTTTGATATGGGTATCAATTTCATGATAAATGATGTGACATTACATCATATCACACTATTATAAGTATATTGTGGATATAATCAGTACTTAAGGAATGCTGATTAACATTGGCAGTTTATTTTAAAGAATCATATTTAAGTTATATAAGCATTAAATATAAAAATGTAATAGAAAGCAGAATTCCACTTGATAATGTTTATTTTGAAACTGGCAATACAATATTACAGCAATACTTTAAAAAAAACAAGAATATTGAAAAATAAATAAAAAAGATTGCCCAGTTGGTCCCTTCTTAAAATTCCACTAAAAACTTGAAAGTAAGATTATTTCAGTATAACATTATTGCAGTATATACATTTTAGGATAAGACAAATCAGTTTATAAAGATGTATAAAATAATAATACGAAGTATTAAAACTGAGGAGGAAATACAGGCACACAGTGCGAGATAAACATAAATGAATAATACAATTATTTGACTCAGTCTGTAGCTGCTGAAACAGCGCTACACCTCCCTCACTACTAGTAATGCACTTACTGACAGAGTAAATGAAGCTGTTGATGTTTCAGTGGATGAAGCTGCTGTTAAAATCCTCTACTGCTGATCTGCCAGACTGGAGGATCTCTAACAGGGTGCTGAAAGCTCACAGGATTAGAACTCCATGAAGACTTGGAGTTCAGCACTCAGTAAGATGTTCTTCCTTCTAATACTCACCAGTAACATTTACCCAGATTGCATCACTGTAGGGTGTGTAGTTGACTGGGTCTCCTCTCCCAGCTCTGCACCAGTACTGACCTCCATCAGAGACACTAACTGAGCTGATGGTGTGGGAGTGTGTTTCAGTGCTGAACTCATTCTGAGGGTTCTGTGTGTGTTTAGCCCAGTAAAACCTCCATCCAGCAGACTGATCCAGGACACACTCAAGAGTCACTGAGCTTCCTCTCAGTGCAGCTCCTTTAAGACTAAATCTGAGTTCAGGTTTAGGTTTAACTGCTGATGGAGATGAAGCACAGATTTCAGATCATGAAATCAGAGTCTTTATCACACTGATGTTCTCATAACGTTAACCAGCTTCAGATTAGATTCAGTTACTGGTTAGAAGTTTACATACTTAGCAATTAACTAAGATTGAATTTATGAAAAACTGAAAAACATATAATATATTCCCATAATTCAACAAGAGATGCTGTATGAAACACATGTATCATACTGGCTTTAACACAGTTCACAGTAATTATCTTCAACACAGCAACACTCTTACTGTCTCTGTGAAAATACTGATCTCAGTACATCAGCTAAGCTCACACTGACTCACACAAGAGGGTAAACACACTTCACCAAGACTGAAATCTGTGAAATGCAGTAAAAGCTTCAGTAGAGTTTGGAGACAGATTCATTTATTAAGCTGAGATTTCACCAAAAATGCAGGAAGTGGTGATACTGATGAGACTGCAGCAGCTCCACATTTCAGGACTATTTATCTGCAACTGTTATAAATTATTAAATAAATAAACTGAGTTCAGTAAAGAACTGTGTGTCCTTGCTTTAACAGGGTCAGGTCTCAAGACGGCAGCTTGTGTCAGTGTCTACAGAAGAGGAGCTCCAATTTGGAGAAGTAAAAGTAGGATAAAGCAAACAGGGATCTGCACCAGGCTAAAATCTAACACTAACTGATGCTACCTTTTACCATCTCTTCTCTCTTTACACTCCCTTAAAAACAAAATTGGGTGAGATTCCTGAAAACAATATACATATGACTGTACAAATCAACTGAAATCTAGATCCAGCACCACATCACATACCATCATCACTAAAGCAGCAGATCTCTCTGTACTCCCCCTCTTCCCACAGCATCTCTAACTGTTATACAGTCTGAATATATTTAGAAACAAACATGTTCACTTAGTAATTCTGATCACTACATTATTTTACAGTCATGTGAAAACGTTAGGACACTCCATAGAAACCTTTAACATATTGAATAATCTTTATAATCTGATCTTTAAAAGAAAAAATAATTTACATAAAACAATTTACTAACATGACCAGGTCAGACCATCCTTGCATGTTCAGCCCGAGAGCAGACCACAAGACGAGTAAAGACTCTTACAATCCCAAAATGTCATCATGGGACCTACAGGTAGCTCTTTCCACTGTTAATGTGAAAGTACATGAATCTACATCAGAAAGAGACTGAACAGGTTTGATTTTCATGGACGTGTGTAAGGAGGAAACCCTTGCTGTCAAAAACTAGCAGGGGCTGAAAATTCAGACTGTATATTGTCTGATAGTACAGGCTGCCTGCTTTCAGTTCCAGCTCCTACACAGAAGCCCTCCACTACTCAAACACCTAAACACTTCCTCTCACTGCATCTTCCACATCTGCTCTGTCAGCTAAACATTCCTCACAAAGTTCAGCTACTACTTTTAGAGTGTTGGATCTGAACTCTCTGAACTCACTGAGATACGGTGTGCTCTAAAGAGAAGTGTGCTGACCCTCCTCCATCACTTCTGCAGTTCATGTTCAGGATCAGTTACTGTCACAGGACCAAAAAGTCCAAAAAGCATCTCAGTGTTCAAATCATCTGAACTGGTAGAGAGAGAGTGCTCAGTGTGATGCTCGCTCAACTCTTTAGGAACCATGTTTAAGTTAAGATGGTTTTGGAAAACTCAATCTGCTCCTTTTCCAGTCAGGGAATCTGAGTAGAGCACAGTTGATGCTGAGTGTAACAGAATCTGACTTCTCTTAAGTCTGACCATCTAATGAATGTATCTCCAGTTGGTGAAATAAACATACATATATTAAACTGTATATTTGAGGTTTCTGTTTTCAGATGTGTTACATGTTTTCATATTGTTTATTTTACTGTATTGTTTTACAGCTATAAAATAGGATCAGCCAAATCAGATTAGAGAGGATTTACTGCTGCTGGAATCTCAGTCATTAGACAAACCCCCACTACTCACGTCTGTCTGTAAAAACTTTTCTAACCACAGAAATCCATCAAACTCTGTTCATTCCTACTTTAAAATAATAAATTCATACTAAGAGACAACTCCAAATGTTTGTACATTATTCACTACGACACCATAGCTGTCAATCATCTAAACACTTCCTCTCACTGCATCCTCCACTTTCTGTCTGAACAGACTCTAACTGAAGTTTTAACCCACTCACTGTCACTGTGCCTTTTATTGTAGAGTCAGTGTTCATTAGTGAAGCTCTCTGAAATCACAGAGACACTGATTCTATTCAGTTCCATCAACATTAGAGATTTCATAGTTCTTCCTCCATTGAGCTTCACTGAGAGGATCATTATTCTTAAACCACTCGTAACTCCAGACTCCTCCACTTTCTATTCACATGTGAGAGTGACTCTCTCTCTGATGAACACACACTCAGCTGACTGCATCTTTTAATATAGACTTTTATAAAATATGAAACTCTCTCTATGAAGATACACCCCAGTATTAAACACTGTGGAATAATCTGAAATAACTGCAGGATTATTCAATTATTCTGAAATCAAGTCTTTTCTAAAAAGAAAAACAGAAATGATTACTTACCAACTGTAATCTTGACTGGAGCACTGAGGTGTGAGTAGTAGCCTCCTCTGAGTGCTATACACTGATACTCTGCTGTTCCTGTATCAGACACTGTTATACTGAGTGTGTTGGTGTCTTTATATTCAGTCAGAGGATTTAACTGCTGAGAGACTTTGTACCACCTAAACCTCCATCCAGTGAGTGAGATCTGCAGATCACAGGTCAGAGTAAGTGTGTCTCCAGTGTAGACAGTGGTGTTAGGATCCACCCTCAGTGTTGGTTTGGGTTTTTCTGTTGAGATGAAATGATGAAGAGATCAGAGCTGATTTTACTTTTACAATATAAACAGTAGTTTATCAGGATAAGATCAGACTTTGTACATAAAAAGAATCTAGATTCTACATTTGGTGTGAATATTACAGTAGTTTGATTGTATCTGCAGTGTTGCTACACAGTGCAGAATGCTGATATTCAGGGGTGAACAACACAGATCCTGATCTGGAGTTAAAGTACGTAAGTACTTCTAAATGTATTTGAGTAATAAAAGTAAAGTTACTGAGTTATTATTACATTATTTTGAATGTATATTAGAAGCTGTGTCTGCACATATTAAAATACACTTTAGAACAATGTTTCCAGTTTATTACAAAATGACATTAATTAGAACATTTTCATACTTTCACAATAATCTCCTTTTGCCACTTATAATATTTAAAGAAACAGCAAACACACTCTAAACAAATCAGGAGGAGAACTTTGGCTAACATCTGGGTGTTGACCCCTCCCCAGGCCAGCGTCACATTACACACCATCAACCCTAAAGCAGCAGATCTATCTGTTCTCTGTCTCTGTTTTACACAGCATGTCTAACTGTTATACAGTCTGAACATATTTACAAACATAGACTCACATTTCTTTAGTGATTCTGAAAAATCACTACCTTATTATACAGTCATGTGAAAAGGTTAGGACACCCCATGAAGAAATGTGTCCTTTTTTTAACATATTTAAACATGTGGACTGTCATGATCCACTGGGTCAGACAATGAGGGTGAACCCTCGCAGGGGATGGAGCAAAGCGAGAAAGTTTATTAACTCAAAACAGGCAGAACTCAAGAAAAAGCAGCAAGTGTTAACAGGATTAATGATAAACCAAAAGACAAACGTGACACCGAAAACTGTGAAACCTGTGGCTGGTGAGGGACGAGGGCTAGGCTAGCGTGCCAGGGCTGAGCCAGAATGATACAGAAAGCCTAACCCTACAGGCAGTGCCTGGGGAAAACCGTGAAACAGAGAGACAGCGCGGGTCAGGCGCTTCTGAGACTTACTGGACCTCTGGAGCTGAGAGATCCACTGCCGAACCCAAACAACAGAACCGATACAATGACAGGGTTACCTTCTTTGAGCACAGGCGATAACTAGAGCCCGTACTTGAGCTGACTTTCGTGACTAAGCTTCGAGAATGAAGTGTAGTGAGTTAAGTTCACTCACATAAACAAGCCCCTACAGATCCCTTCAGTACACTACGGCCTTAGGTAAGCAGGCAGTAACGGTTCGGCAGATACACTAGAGTCCCTAGGCTAAGGAGGTTAGCCTCTACTACCTGAGGCCGTTGACAAGCCCAACAGGTTCAGTCTGCACTACGATCCACCAGATCCACCAGATCCAACACCAGATCCAACACCAGATCCAACACCAGATCCAACACCAGATCCAACACTGCGTTCACCTTAGTTCATTCTCGGCACTGGCTGCTGTCGCCAGCCCTCCTTAAACACACCAGCCACAGGTGGAACATATTAACAGGACGTGAAGTAAAACACATGAAGTAAACACAACAGTGAAGCATGAACATAACGTGAAAACGTGAAAAATCCTCTTCAACACAAGAGTCCATGACATGACATGACTGAAAAACTCAAAGTCTCTGTGAACACCTGCGAGCGACGCGGGCGTGACATGGACATTTGGTCTTCATTTAACAGCACTAAGATATGAAGTTAAAATAACTAAACACATTAAACTGAACTTTTATAAATCATTATTAAAATGCTGAGTGTAACAGAATCTGACTTCTCTTAAGTCTGACCATCTAATGAATTTATCTCCAGTTGATGAAATAAAAACATACAGATATTAAACTGTACATTTGAGCTTTCTGTTTTCAGATGTGTGTTAGTGTTTTTCATATTGTTTATTTTACTTTACTGTTTTACAACTCCAAAGTAGGATCAGCTAAATCAGATTAGAGAGGATTTACTGCTCTTTTAATGAACACTGAAGTAATAAACTCCCTGAAATCACAGAGACACTGATTCTATTCTGTTCCATCAACATTAGAGATTTCATAGTTCTTCCTCCATTGAGCTTCACTGAGAGGATCATTATTCTTAAACCACTCATAATTCCAGACTCCTCCACTTTCTATTCACATGTGAGAGTGACTCTCTCTCTCTCTCTGATGAACACACACTCAGCTGACTGCATCTTTTAATAAAGACTTTTATAAAATATGAAACTCTCTCTATGAAGATACACACCAGTATTAAACACTGTGGAATAATCTGAAATAACTGCAGGATTTTCTTACAATTATTCTGAAATCAAGTCTTTTCTAAACAGAAAAACAGAAATGATTAGTTACCAACTGTAATCTTGACTGGAGCACTGTAGTGTGAGTCGTAGTCAACTCCTCCATGTCCTCTGCGTGCTATACACAGATACTCTGCTGTTCCTGTATCAGACGCTGTTATACTGAGTGTGTTGGTGTCTTTATATTCAGTCAGAGGATTTAACTGCTGAGAGACTTTGTACCACATAAACTTCCATCCAGTGAGTGAGCTCTGCAGATCACAGGTCAGAGTAAGTGTGTCTCCAGTGTAGACAGTGGTGTGAGGATACACCCTCAGTGTTGGTGTGGGTTTTTCTGTTGAGATGAAATGATGAAGAGATCAGAGCTGATTTTACTTTTACAATATAAACAGTAGTTTATCAGGATAAGATCAGACTTTGTACATAAAGAGAATCTAGATTCTACATTTGGTGCGAATATTACAGTAGTTTGATTGTATCTGCAGTGTTGCTACACAGTGCAGAATGCTGATATTCAGGGGTGAACAACACAGATCCTGGTCTTGAGTTAAAGTAGAAAAGTGCTTCTAAATGTATTTGAGTAAAGAAAGTAAAGTAAGTTCTGGATATTATAATTACTGATATTTAAATTTCTATTAAATTCAAAAAAGGAGTTTGTAAAGCGAGTTTCCAGGTTATTAAAAATGACATAAATCAGAAAAGATTTTATTGTTTTTGTTTTTACTGATAGCCAGTGAAATAATGAACATTAAAATGGGAGGGATTCACAGATAGATTAAAGTGGCAGTGGAGAAGCAAAGCCACAGGACACATAAGGTACCATCCATCACTGAATTAGCAAAACTTAAAAAACAAACAAACACACACACAAAAAAAAAACGTTTCACAAATAACCACAAATTAATCCTCATTTTTTTTTCTCAGAGGGAATTAGTACAAAGAGTATTAGCTATGGCAGTAAGGAATGATGTATCATATCCATTAATAAAGAACTGACAATAGAGTAAGCCCCTATAATCTAAATCTAAAACTAAACCTCAGATTACACACTGTAAATACGATATAATAGTTTAATTTAATATATTTAATTAATTGATTTAGATTAATTGTATGACAGTAAAACCTGTGAATTCAGTTCTCTTTACAGAAAATTATGAGATGCTTTTATTGCTACATTAAAGAGAAATTTAGACCCATGCTTCCTTTCAATACATTAACTTCAAGAACTTTCTAGGTGCTACTTTAACCAGATAATCAGTGTACTTCCATTGTAGTCTCCAGTCTCTCTGTTCATAAACACTGAGGACTTATGTTGTAAATAAAGTCATGATTGTTTTGTTGCGATTATGAATATTCTTCATCCTTTAGAAAACGGAACTTTTCAAAAAGGCCTGTTTGACTTACAGCATCTACTGTTGATAGTGTTGTAAAGCTCAGCTTAATTTACAATTTTACTGCACTTAAATACACAGTGTATGTACTGCTTTTAGGACTCTATTAATTTTGTAGAAATGCATTAATTTGGTATTAAGAATGAGGAATAATCTGTACAAATTAAGTAATTCTGTAAATGTAAATGATTTACCTTCAGTTTGTCCACAGTGGAAGAGCACAATCAGCACTAAAGTAAGGAGAGAAACAGAGGACATGATGCAGGAACAGTTTTGCACATCAGGACAGTTTAGTTACTGAAGTATGAAATTACTGAAGGTTCAAAGTGTTTCAGTACTGTTCAAGACCAGCTGAGTATCATTACATTTATATACACAGTTCATAACTCAAACAAGTGAACTAACTCTTATTCATACTGAAACTGAATGGAAGGAACAGTATCTGGATTCAGTGCAGCCAGTCCTGAAGCATCGAGAATCACTGCATTCCTTTCAACTGAACTGTTCCACTAGATGATCCACCACTGATACCACTGAACTGTTCCACTAGATGATCCACCACTGATACCACTGAACTGTTCCACTAGATGATCCACCACTGATACAACTGAACTGTCCCACTAGATGATCCACCAGTGATACCACTGAACTGTTACATTTACATTTACATTTACGGCATTTAGCAGACACTCTTATCCAGAGCGACTTACAAAGTGCTTTGCTATTTACCCAAGAAAACCTTAGCTAGTTAGAATAGGCTAATAATTCAAAAGATACCTCTAAGCTTAGACATTGCTAAAAACAATACAATAAGGCGACCATAGAACTATTCGTCCAAGTACTCTCTGAAGAGGTGGGTCTTCAGTCTGCGTTTGAAGACAGCGAGCGACTCGGCCGTTCGGACACCCAGGGGCAGCTCGTTCCACCACTTTGGTGCCAGGACAGAAAAAAGCCGAGCCGTACTTGAAGCTCGAAGGGCTCTTGGTGCGGATCGGCTTTTGACCATTGCCATCAGATACGGAGGGGCTGGTCCGTTCTTGGCTTTGTAGGCCAGAGTCAGGGTTTTGAATCTGATGCTGAACTGTTCCACTAGATGATCCACCAGTGATACCACTGAACTGTTCCATTAGATGATCCACCACTGATACAACTGCACCGTTCCACTAGATGATCCATTACTTATACAACTGCACTGAGCACCACCACCACACCTATAAAAGCATGGTGACCAACTGACTAAACTTCATGCCGTCCATCGATCTTCTTGGTGAGTGTCGCAGTGGGTCCAGAGCCTACCTGGAATTACTGGGCACAATGCAGGTATACTGCCTGCACAGGGAACCAGTCAATAAAAGGGTACCACACATAACCGTTCACTAACTCCTAGGAGCTGTTTAGCACAGTTCACCTACCATGTGTGTTTTTAGGAGTTAACATTCCTTACAGACTGAGAGACCTGTGCAAGGATTAATCCCAAACACAAAACTATTGGCCCCGGAAGCTATGAACAGACACACACACACACACACACACACACACACACACACACACACAACCTACAGTTCTACAAAAATTCTTGCCTTTTAAAAATATTAAAAATGTCTACACATGTCTCATATACAGTCCCCTCAAAATATCTGGGTCAAAGGCACATTTTACACTTGGTATAAATTTACAATTTTTAAATCAAACCAATCCCACGTAATTAGAGGACACATTTTAGACTTTCATTTAAATAAAAGGGTATTTTCATCCAGTTCAGTTTTGTAAAGAAAAATAAATGTAAAGTTTCTGTCAGTTAAAGTTCTTTGTTGCTATGACAAATGTCAATCACTACCAGGTGATGGATATCAAATTTGTATAGACATACAATCTACTTGGATAGCAATAATTATATATAGCCTATAGTGTGACCACAGAATTGTGTGGAGCACTGTACTGTAGACAATTCACAACCAATCATTACCATGTTTTGTCTCCATACAAAATCTCATATTTCTCATTAGGATTTAAAAATAATTCATATTTTTAAAGTGTACGTTTCACTAATTAATTTAATGTGAATCCTTTTCAGTCTGGCCACCTTGGTATGTACTAGTATGATAATGGCTGCAGCCTCTGTGATTGAGGAAGTTCTGAAATGTGACTGTATTGGATATTTAATATGTGCCTGTATTTCTGTCAGTGCACTAACAGGGGTTATGCAGCATTTGTTATTATGGGAAGCATGGTTATGTTCTGTGGAAAGCTAGCCTTTCATTTAACTGACTAATAGACAGGCCTTGTAATCTTTTGGTAGGTGATGTATTTTGGTGACACTTTTTTACCAAATTGTTGAAGCAAAGGAATAATAAATATTTATGTACTTTTTAAGGCTGTTTTGTAACTCTGTCCCTCTGCAGAACTATTGTCCTGTGGTTAGTATGAGTAAAAACATGGTTAAAAAACATGGTGGAAATTATTTCCTAATTTTCCTATTTTCCTAAAATAAATTATGAACTCCTCTTTACGAATAAGATCTTAACTCAGACAAAACTCAGACCAGCTTCACAGCACATAATCCATCTCTTTGTAATGATCAATCATTGTTTTAGAACACAGTTGGTTTAAAATGTTTTTAAAGAAGCCAATTTTTTCATATTAGCATGTTAGCATGAAAAATGCTTTTAATGACTTAAGTCATTAAAGTGAGTTTTCTCCATGAAACAGGGATAAACGGCAACCCATTTAGTTAGAAGATATTTAGGAAAAATGTGTCTTTGTCCCAAATGTCATATAATTATAGATTTTTTATAATCCATACAGTTGTGTTAGAACATACACAATTCATGGAATGAATGTTATGGTAATATTGGGCTTTCAGTGATTTCTTTGGACCTTTCCTTGTCTGAGGCAGAATGAGTTAAAACGTACATCAAAAAATAGAATTTGGTGCACATGTTTTAATTGGGAGAGAAGGGTCATAATTAAGGATCATAATTATACACACAATGTCATACACCCACATACATTACTAATTCAGCAAATAGACTGAGCAATACACAGCACAATGAGGAAGTCTAAAAAGCTCCGTACAGATTTGAGAAGAATGAGAGTAGATTTGCACAAGTCAGGAATGTCTCTTGAAGCTATTTGTGAACAGATTGGGAGAAAATCAATTTGAACATCTTAATGTCCTCTGTCACTGACCATGATTGCCTACAGCTGTGGCTTCTCTGTGCCAACATAAAAGGAATTGTTTGACAGCACTCGTTAGATTGTTAGACCAATGCAAAGCACAATGAGGAAGTTCTGAAAAACTCTTAGTACAGATTTGAGGGAATGAGAGTAGATTTGCCCAAATCAGGAATGTCTGTAGAAAGTATTTCTATACCACAGATTTGAAGAACATCAGTTTGAACAATATCATGAATATATGTCATTACTAGGAGGTGTAGCCACTTTGCCAAAGTCTAGAATAATACCCAAACTGTCATACTTGGTTGAAAGGAAATGAATTCAGATGGTCAAGACCAACCCAAAAACCTTTGTACTACACTGACCAGAGGGGTTAACCCCAAGAAAACTGTTAAGCTTGGTGGTGATATGATCATGTGGCTGCTTTGCAATGCTTTTTGGTACATTGCATCTAGTATATTACACAATGACCTCAAACCATCAGCTAGAGGTTAAAACTTGTCCACAGTTGAGTGTTTCAACATGACAGTGATACTAAAACACATCAAGAGTAGTTGTGGAATGGATGAAGCAAGCAAACATTAAGCTTCAGGAATTGCATTGTGGGTTCTGTTTAAATTTATATTCATGGTAAGAAACAAATTTGGTTCAATAACTTTAGAGGAACCAAAACTCAAAAGAGGATTCCATCTTCCTCTGGTCGACTCTGCAAATAACAGAACAACAAGAATAACTGGACATAAATAGCGAGATGTGACATTAAGCTATAAATTATGAGAATGGTAGTCAGTGTACATGTTCAGTGTTAACGTGAAAGTCCATGCAGGTAAACAGTCATATGTACATCTAATGTGGTAGAAATGAAACAGTGTGACAATCCAGAGCAGGACAGCATTGCAGTGGACAGCAGGGTAGACAGACAGACAGACAGACAGACAGACAGATAGGTAGGGGAAAGTTTTTACAGCAGCAAAATCAAACAAGAGAGCAGCTTAATAAAGGCACTTAAAATAGTAGTTAGAAGTGGCAAATAGGAAACAGTAAACCTGATTATAAATACAGCTTTATTAATAAATAAAGCTATAATATACATAATATAACCCAATTACATAAATAAGCAGTATTAGAAAAGTGGAGAGTAATGCACAATGCAATGTAGTGGAGAGGGCAGAACAGTAGAAAGAAGGCATCTCGATACAAGGGAAAGGAATAGACTTGCAGCATTGAGCAGACAGCAGGGGCAGCTCAGGACATGGGATGAAGAGATGAAAGGAGAAAAGGAACAAAGGGGTTTAGTAATATGAATAGTCAGAAACAGGTTCTCTGAACAGTAGAGAACAGCAGTAATATCCAGAAACAGGAAGTGTATTCAAGAGCTGAGGAGCTTTGTTGCAGAACGTTCTTCCGCCCATATCATCTTTAAAAGCAAGGATCTGACAGTAGGCCTGCATCTTGTGAGCAAAGTGTACAAGGCAGGTTCTACGGTTTCATGATTTGCATGAGCTTCCAGCCAATACAGCATTACAATTGTCCAATAGGTTATAAAAGCATTGTCCAGCTTCTCAGCATCATGTAAACAGAATACATTTTGCAGTTTGGCAAAATTATGCATTTTTGACTATGTAGCATATGTGTGTGTCAAACGAGAGAACAGAGTCAAAAACAACACCTAGGATTTAATGGTGGTACTGGGTGTGACTGAAAATCTAGACTCACAGCATTATGCATGGTCTAGATGCATTTAAAAACCTTCATACAGCAGCAGCTCTGACTCTAATGAAGATATAAATAAAAGAGTTACTCACAGAGCAGCACAGAGAGTGGACTGACCTCCATACTGTCTCACTGACCACTGACTAACTAACAGGTTGAACGGAAGTCTGCTTTAAACAAACACTTCCTTTTTCTTTACAGCGAAAGTTACTGCAATCGAGAGAGAGAGAGAGAGAGAGAGAGAGAGAGAGAGAGATATTCAAATAACTACAATCAGAGGTGGAGCCAGTAGGAGGAGGGTGATGGTAGGCATGTCCAAAAATAAATAAATAAACATAAATAAAATATTTAGAATTTAATGCTAAAATTAAATTATTTTTTTTTTAATTAAAAAGTTAATGTCTGTTCAACATGACAGTGTAGAAGCAAATGGCCAAATTAACATGCTGATTAACATGAATATTTTGGGAAACTGGGGCTGGATTAGTAGGCTACCCAGCTCTATTAACCTTGTAGTTAACCGGTGTAGTGATCACTAGTGTGACCTGGAAATCAGTAAAGACAAACAGAATCATAGGATCTTGTAAAATAAATAATTTCTACATACACATACACACTGATCAGCCATAAAATTAACACCACCTTTTTCTTAATAATACATACAGCTGTGTTTGAACATACACAACTCATGGGAATGAATGTCATGGAAATTTGGTGCACAAGTTGTAATTAGGGGAGGAGGGATCTGAAGTCAACAAAAGATCAGAATTATACATTCAGTGTCAAAAATACACCCACATAAATTACTAACTCAGCAATTAGACTGAGCAATACACAGTACAATGAGGAAGTCTAAAAAGCTCAGTACAGATTTGAGAAGAATGAGAGTAGATTTGCACAAGTCAGAATGTCTCTTGGATCTATTTCTATACAACCGCAGAACATTTCAACGCCTTAATGTCCTTTTAACGTGCTGTCACTGATCATAATTGCCGCTACCTCTCTCTCTCTAGCTTTTCTGTGCCTACATAAAAGGAATTGTTTGACAGCACACATTATATTGATAAATACACAGCACAATGATGAAGGCCTAAAACTTAGTTTCTGCATTTATTGTCCATTATATCAGCGTTTAAACACCTCAGTATCACAGCTGGAAAAAGAACAGTCCAATCAACAGTGTCCTGTGAGTCTGTGTCATGTCCACTGATTAAGGACATCTACAAGGTGAACCTAGTCTTATAGAGTGGACGTGGTGTTTAAAAACTCCAGCCGAAATACTGTGTCTGATCCACTCATACCAGACCAGAACTACAGTGCTGAGACCCACCACCCAAATACTACCTGCTCTGTGGTGGTCCTGTGGGGTCTTGACCATTGAAGAACAGGGTGAAAGGAGGATAACAGTGTAACAGAGAAACAGATGAACTACAGTCTGTAATTATAGAACTACAAACTGCTCCTATATGATAAGTGGAGCTGATAGAAGCAACAATGAGAGTAGAAACATGGATAGTATTCATTTTATGGCTGATTGGTATATACGTGCACTTACCCACTTCTTATGACTGTTATCAAAATAAACTGACTTACTTTTTCCTTTGAAAGAAACACAGAACCTGATAGTTCAGAGCTTCCAGACTGCATTTAGACACCTTCATACAGCAGCAGCTCTAATCTCAAATGAACATATGATCCATTCATTTTATTAATTTAGTAACGTATTGGTTCGTTCATCAGGAAATTGTGATACAATGTTAAGAACAGCTCTTGTAAGTGAAAAATGCAGGTTTTTGTGCAACAGTGACGATATGTTACAATAATTTAACGTTTTTTATAGAGACTCTTCATGTGCAGTTATAAAAGCATTAAACTGTTAATGTCCAAACATGATGGTCAGCAGTGTTAGTATAACACTTCTGAAAGAGCTGTGGCTGTTGACTGTGTTTCTGCTAGCTCTTGCTCTTGTGGTTGAAGTTCAGGTGGTTGAACTTATCATTGGTTATAACTGGTAGCAACAGGCATGAAATCAGATGGATGCATTTATAGAGAGAGAGAGTGTGTGTGTGTGTGTGTGTGTATGTGTGTACAATGTGTGTGTATTTTCCATGATGTAAAGGGTGTAAATGATCTAAACAGTATTATTTTAGTTCATCATCAGCTGATGAGGTAATTTCCACTCTTCCACTGGAACAGAAGTCAGACCACTAACACTGAAACTGTGAGCTCCTCTCAGACACTCTTTTCTGTATCAGTTTAGTTGATGAAATGATACATATAGTCTATGGCCAGTTAAATAACCAGCTAATCCACTGATTATGTAGTGATTAATAATATGTAATAATATATTTTAATAAAACCTGTAAGAGCTCATGTATGAATGGTGTATGGCTGAGAGACTCCGGGAATAGTCTGATGAGTCTTTATCTGATGCAGTTCTGCTGTTTGAATTAGACGATGCAGGGTCTCGAGTGTGTGAACACTGAACTACTGTGAGTTGAATCAACCAGTTGTTTCAGTATTTAAAGTGAAAACCTCGTCCTTTTACATCCTTTATTTAAAGTGTAGCTGATCTAAAAGAAAAGCTCATGTATTTTAGTCTGCTCTTTACTGAGAAACTGCCTGGTTGAGATGAGCAAAAAACCCTTTTAGCATCTCCTCCCCCTCCTGCAATGGTTGAAGCCACTGCTGATGTGCAATAGAGACAAACCACAACCACGTGAGTGAGGATGGGAGGGAGTAAAATAGCTCTAAAAGCATGCAGCTATATTGATGAACATTAATGTATAAATACTGAATACACATCTTACACATATACAAAGGTGGCAAAGCTTTAGAAACAGGAACTGATTATGAACAGTAATAACTAACTTCTGCAAATCAGTCTATTAATGATGACTCGTCTGATCCACTCGTACCAGTGCAACACACTACTAACACGCCACCACCATGTCAGTGTCACTGCAGTGCTGGTTCTGTTCACTCCAATCCAGTCGTGGTCATAATATTCTGATATGACTTTATATTTATTCTGACTGGCTGCGTTACGGTGTGGTATGACAGCACCACTGCTGATAAACACAAGGCCCTACAGAGGGTGGTGTAAACCAACCAGCACATTACCACAGCTGCACTTCCTCCCATACAGGACATCTACAACAAGAGAGGCCTGAGAAAAGCCAGCAGCATCTCCTTTTACCCCACACAAACCACATCCACTTCCTGTTCTTACCCTTGTCTTCTGGAAAGACATACCAGAACATCCGAGCCAGAACCACCAGACTCAAGAACAGTTTTTATACAGACTGATGCTGATCTAAACCCTGACCTAAACGTCCTCAGTACGTTTACACACTGAGCTCCAGCTGCTCATGTGGGCCTTTATGCACATTGTACTCTGAACTCTCTAATACTAAACACTAAGTCTGAAACACTGGAACAGTAAGCTAATACTCATTCACCTGCACTGTACACTTTATTAATGTATACGTACTACAACACCTCTGCTGCAACACTGCAGTACTGTTTACACACATGTTGTACTGTGTGTGCACCTGTTGTCCTGGTCTTGTTTGTTGTCTTGCACTAGTGCTTCTGTTTATTGTCACTGTCCAATGGTAGTTCATTATACTGCACTGCAGTATTTCTAGGAGGTAGCGACACCACCTAGCCATGACCCCATAATCACTTCTAATTTTCTTTATATTACATGTGTGGTGAATGGGTAAAGGATCCATATAAGTGGACCAAACACAGCAGTTAGGGTTGAGATTAGGATTAAGACCAGGATTGGTTTACTACTGAGTCATTTTCCACAGTAGATACTGCAGTACTTTTACTCATTTCATAAATTTAAAAGTATTCTGACCCATTTGTAACTAACTAGGTACTTCCTAACTTGATGTTCACATGCAGTTCTGCCTCAAAAATGACAGAGGCCGCCAATGCTCCTTTTAAAAACTCACTGATTCACTGGTTCCATTCACAGCAAAAGCACCTCTGTACATATAAAAACAGGAATGAATGAAAATCAATATTTATTTTTGAAATTGAAATTGTATCACATCCATTACATTCAGTGTAAACAATCATCAAATGTACTCAAAAATCAAGTACACAGTATTTGTTGATGTTCACATTTAAATAAAACTAATTTAATATTTTTTGTGTAACAGTAGTAGATCAACCAATCAAATTGACTGATTAAGAATGCACCAAAACACGTAACCAAGAGGAAGGCTGACAGTGGTGCTTGTGTGATGAACATGGCGGCTGCACAAAGAATATTGTTCCTAAATCAGAGACGGAGAGGTGAGAGGTTTAAGCATCAGTGGAATTTCAGTGTTGACCAGAGTGCCGCTGTGCCATCATTGTTGTATGTGCTATGCTGCATATCATTGCAGTATTTGCTGGCATACACCTTACTGATGGGGAAAATGAGGAAGAGGAGGAGGAAAGAGAAGAAAGAAACATCCCTGTAGAATTACCAGGAGACTTTAGGCCGGCTTGGAAACACAAATGCAAATATTAAGGAACGTTTTTGCTTCAGTTTATTGTGGATAAGTGACCCGTGTTTGTTATTGTGTTTTTTTGTAGGTTTTATGGTGCCTCTTCTTCACTGTAGCATTTTTTTCAGTTTTAGCTGTACCCACTCTTTTCGACCTGCAGCCCATCTTTTTCAAAGGCAAATAACTGCTCACTTCCCCAGAGGCAGAGTCAATAAATAACTGCTTAAAAGATATTCATAATTTTGGGGACATAGAAGGCTTTTGGAAAACACTTCTAAAATTGTCTCTTAAAGTTTCGTATTCTTTAACTTCATAAATATCGAAGATAAAATGTTGTTGACCTGGACTGTTTGATATGGGTAGTCAATTTCATGATAAATGATGTGACATTACATCATATCAGATTGTGAATATAATCAGTACTTAAGGAATGCTGACATTGGCAGTTTTTTTTAAAGAATCATATTTAAGTTATGTAAGCATTAAATGTAAAAATGTAATACAAAACAGAATTCCACTTGATAATGTTTATTTTGAAACTGGCAATACAATATTACAGAAATACTTTAAAAATAAGAATATTGAAAAATAAATAAAAAAGATTGCTCAGTTGGTCTCTTCTTAAAATTCCACTAAATGTATAAAAGCAAGATTATTGTAGTATATACATTTTAGGATAAGACAAATCAGTTTATAAAGATGTTTAAAATAATAATACAAAGTATTAAAACTGAGGAGGAAATACAGACAGTGCGAGATAAACATATATGAATAATACAATTATTTGACTGTCTGTAGCTGCTGAAACAGCGCTACACCTGCCTCACTACTAGTACTGCACTTACTGACAGAGAGTAAATGAAGCTGTTGATGTTTCAGTGGATGAAGCTGCTGTTAAAATCCTCTACTGCTGTTCTTTCAGACTGGAGGATCTCTAACAGGGTGCTGAAAGCTCACAGGATTAGAACTCCAACATGAAGACTTGGAGTTCAGCACTCAGTAAGATGTTGCTCCTTCTATTAGAGCTTATGTCCTGTTCACCTCATCAGGTTGAGCTGTGAAACACACAGTGATGAACAGATGAGTCTTTAATCAGAGATCCTGATTCAGCTGAAGTGGAACAGAGAGATTTCTGATCCAGTGAGCTTTACAGTGTGTTTACAGTGAGTTCTTACCTCGAGCTCTGTGGCATTTGACACCCAGTATAATGGACACCAGCAGATATGGAGACATCGCCAGCAAACTACTGAGCAGACTAAGGGCTGAGAATCGAGTTTCTGGAATAGACAGATCTACACACACACAAACACACACACACACACACATTCCGTCTATGACTATATCTGAGAATATGCAATTCTGTGTGTGTGTTTGTCAGAGGATCAGGGAGACCAGATTGTAACACATAAATCATTTAATAACTGAATCTTCATCTTGTCTTTCTACATTCAAGATCTGTTACCAATGTTCTTACTCACCAGTAACATTTACCCAGAGTGCATCACTGTAGGGTGTGTAGTTGACTGGGTCTCCTCTCCCAGCTCTGCACCAGTACTGACCTCCATCAGAGACACTAACTGAGCTGATGGTGTGAAAGCGTGTTTCAGTGCTGAACTCATTCTGAGGGTTCTGTGTGTGTTTAGTCCAGTAAAACCTCCATCCAGCAGACTGATCCAGGACACACTCCAGAGTTACTGAGCTTCCTCTCAGTGCAGCTCCTTTAAGTCTCAATGTGAGTTCAGGTTTAGGTTTAACTGCTGATGGAGATGAAGCACAGAGTTCAGATCATGAAATCATGAGTCTTTATCACACTGATGTTCTCATAACATTAACCAGCTTCAGATTAGATTCAGTTACTGGTTAGAAGTTTACATACTTAGCAATTAACTAAGATTGAATTTATGAAAAACTGAAAAACATATATATAATATATTCCCATAATTCAAGAGACGCTGTAGGAAACATGTATCATACTGGCTTTAACACAGTTCACAGTAATTATCTTCAACACAGCAACACACTCTTACTGTCTCTGTGAAAACACTGATCTCAGTACATCAGCTAAACTCACACTGACTCTCACAAGAGGGTAAACACACTTCACCAAGACTGAAATCTGTGAAATGCAGTAAAAGCTTCAGTAGAGTTTGGAGACAGATTCATTTATTAAGCTGAAATTTCACCAAGAATGCAGGAAGTGGTGATACTGAGGAGACTGCAGCAGCTCCACATTTCAGGACTATATCTGCAACTGTTATAAATTATTAAATAAATAAACTGAGTTCAGTAAAGGACTGTGTGTCCTTGCTTTAACAGGGTCAGGTCTCGAGACGGCAGCTTTTCCTGTGTCAGTGTCTACAGAAGAGGAGCTCCAATTTGGAGAAGTAAAAGTAGATCTAGCACCACATCACATACCATCACTAAAGCAGCAGAACTCTCTGTACTCCCCCTCTTCCCACAGCATCTCTAACTGTTATACAGTCTGAATATATTTAGAAACAAACATGTTCACTTAGTAATTCTAATCACTACATTATTTTACAGTCATGTGAAAACATTAGGACACTCCATAGAAACCTTTTAACATATTGAATAATCTTTATAATCTGATCTTTAAAAGCAAAATAATTTACATAAAACAATTTACTAACATGACCAGGTCAGGCCATCCTTGCATGTTCAGCCCGAGAGCAGACCACAAGACGAGTAAAGAAGACTCTTACAATCCCAAAATATCATCATGGGACCTACTGGTAGCTCTTTCCACTGTTAATGTGAAAGTACAGGAATCTACATCAGAAAGAGACTGAACAGGTTTGATTTTCATGGATGTGTGTAAGGAGGAAACCCTTGCTGTCAAAAACTAGCAGGGGCTGAAAATTCAGACTGTATATTGTCTGATAGTACAGGCTGCCTGCTTTCAGTTCCAGCTCCTACACAGAAGCCCTCCACTACTCAAACACCTAAACACTTCCTCTCACTGCATCTTCCAGATCTGCTCTGTCAGCTAAACGTTCCTCACAAAGTTCAGTTACTACTTTTAGTTCAGTGCTGGATCTGAACTCTCTGAACTCACTGAGATACTGTGTGCTCTAAAGAGAAGTGTGCTGACCCTCCTCCATCACTTCTGCAGTTCATGTTCAGGATCAGTTACTGTCACAGGACCAGTGTCCCAAAATCATCTCAGTGTTCAAATCATCTGAACTGGTAGAGAGAGAGTGCTCAGTGTGATGCTCTCACGACCCTATAGGAACCATGTTTAAGATAAGATGGTTTTGGGAAACTCAATCTGCTCCTTTTCCAGTCAGGGAATCTGAGTAGAGCACAGGTGATGCTGAGTGTAACAGAATCTGTCAGACTTCTCTCAAGTCTGATCAGCTAATGAATTTATCTCCAGTTGATGAAATAAAAACATACAGATATTAAACTGTACATTTGAGGTTTCTGTTTTCAGATGTGTTACATGTTTTCATATTGTTTATTTTACTGTATTGTTTTACAGCTATAAAATAGAATCAGCTAAATCAGATTAGAGAGGATTTACTGCTGCTGGAATCTCACAGTCATTAGACAAACCCCCACTACTCCCCACTGTCTGTAAAAACCTTTCTAACCACACAAATCAATCAAACTCTGTTCATTCCTACTTTAAAATAATAAATTCATACTGAGACAATTCCAGATGTTTGTACATTATTCACTATACGACACCATAGCTATCAATCATCTAAACACTTCCTCTCACTGCATCCTCCACTTTCTGTCTGAACAAACTCTAACTGAAGTTTTAAGCCACTCAGTGTCACTGTGCCTTTTATTGTAGAGTCAGTGTTCATTAGTGAAGCTCTCTGAAATCACAGAGACACTGATTCTATTCAGTTCCATCAACATTAGAGATTTCATAGTTCTTCCTCCATTGAGCTTCACTGAGAGGATCATTATTCTTAAATCACTCGTAACTCCAGACTCCTCCACTTTCTATTCACATGTGAGAGTGACTCTCTCTCTCTGATGAACACACACTCAGCTGACTGCATCTTTTAATAAAGACTTTTATAAAATATGAAACTCTCTCTATGAAGAATACACCAGTATTAAACACTGTGGAATAATCTGAAATAACTGCAGGATTTTCTTACAATTATTCTGAAATCAAGTCTTTTCTGAAAAGAAAAACAGAAATTATGTCTTACCAACTGTAATCTTGACTGGAGAACTGTAGTGTGAGTAGTAGTCTCCTCTGTGTGCTATACACAGATACTCTGCTGTTCCTGTATCAGACACTGTTATACTGAGTGTGTTGTTGTCTTTATATTTAGTCAGAGGATTTAACTGCTGAGAGTCTTTGAACCACCTAAACCTCCATCCAGCAAGTGAGCTCTGCAGATCACAGGTCAGAGTAAGTGTGTCTCCAGTGTAGACAGTGGTGTGAGGATACACCCTCAGTGTTGGTTTGGGTATTTCTGTTGAGATGAAATGATGAAGAGATCAGAGCTGATTTTACTTTTACAATATAAACAGTAGTTTATCAGGATAAGATCAGACTTTGTACATAAAGAGAATCTAGATTCTACATTTGGTGTGAATATTACAGTAGTTTGATTGTATCTGCAGTGTTGCTACACAGTGCAGAATGCTGATATTCAGGGGTGAACAACACAGATCCTGGTCTTGAGTTAAAGTAGAAAAGTGCTTTTAAATGTATTTGAGTAATAAAAGTAAAGTTACTGAGTTATTATTACATTATTTTGAATGTATATTCTATGTGTTTGCACATTAAAAATAAACTTTATAACAAAGGTTTCGAGTTAACAAAAATGACATGAATTAGAAAATGTTCAAACTTTCAAATTACTTTTGCCACTTTTTATATTTATACACAAAACACACTCTAAACCAATCAGGAGGAGAATGTTGGCTAGCATCTGGGTGTTGACCCCTCCCCAGGCCAGCATCACATTACACACCATCAACCCTAAAGCAGCAGATCTATCTGTTCTCTGTCTCTGTTTTACACAGCATGTCTGTTATACAGTCTGAACATATTTACAAACATAGACTCACGTTTCTTTAGTGATTCTGAAAAATCACTACCTTATTAAACAGTCATGTGAAAAGGTTAGGACACCCCATGAAGAAATGTGTCCTTTTTTTTAACATGTTTAAACATGTGGACTGTCATGATCCACTGGGTCAGACAGTGAGGGTGAACCCTCGCAGGGGATGGAGCAAAGCGAGAGAGTTTATTAACTCAAAACAGGCAGAACTCAAGAAAAAGCAGCAAGTGTTAACAGGATTAATGATAAACCAAAAGACAAACGTGACACCGAAAACTGGGCAAACAAGAGCACACCTGTGGCTGGTGAGGGACGAGGGCTAGGCTAGCGTGCCAGGGCTGAGCCAGAACGATACAGAAACCCTAACCCTACAGGCAGTGCCTGGAGAAAACCGTGAAACAGAGAGACAGCGCGGGTCAGGCGCTTCTGAGACTTACTGGACCTCCGGAGCTGAGAGATCCACTGCCGAACCCAAACAACAGAACCGATACAATGACAGGGTTACCTTCTTTGAGCACAGGCGATAACTAGAGCCCGTACTTAAGCTGACTTTCGTGACTAAGCTTCGAGAATGAAGTGTAGTGAGTTAAGTTCACTCACATAAACAAGCCCCTACAGATCCCTTCAGTACACTACGGCCTTAGGTAAGCAGGCAGTAACGGTTCGGCAGATACACTAGAGTCCCTAGGCTAAGGAGGTTAGCCTCTACTACCTGAGGCCGTTGACAAGCCCAACGGATTCAGTCTGCACTACGATCCACCAGATCCAACACCAGATCCAACACCAGATCCAACACTGCGTTCACCTTAGTTCATTCTCGGCACTGGCTGCTGTCGCCAGCCCTCCTTAAACACACCAGCCACAGGTGGAACGTATTAACAGGACGTGAAGTAAAACACATGAAGTAAACACAACAGTGAAGCATGAACATAACGTGAAAACGTGAAAAATCCTCTTCAACATATGAGTCCATGACATGACATGACTGAAAAACTCAAAGTCTCCGTGAACACCTGCGAGCGACGCGGGCGTGACATGGACATTTGGTCTTCATTTAACAGCACTAAGGTATGAAGGTAAAATAACTAAACACATTAAACTGAACTTTTATAAATCATTATTAAAATGCTGAGTGTAACAGAATCTGACTTCTCTTAAGTCTGACCATCTAATGAATTTATCTCCAGTTGATGAAATAAAAACATACAGATATTAAACTGTACATTTGAGCTTTCTGTTTTCAGATGTGTGTTACAGTGTTTTTCTGTATTGTTTATTTTACTTTACTGTTTTACAACTCCAAAGTAGGATCAGCTAAATCAGATTAGAGAGGATTTACTGCTCTTTTAATAAACACTGAAGTAATAAACTCCCTGAAATCACAGAGACACTGATTCTATTCAGTTCCATCAACATTAGAGATTTCATAGTTCTTCCTCCATTGAGCTTCACTGAGGATCATTATTCTTAAACCACTCGTAACTCCAGACTCCTCCACTTTCTATTCACATGTGAGAGTGACTCTCTCTCTGATGAACACACACTCAGCTGACTGCATCTTTTAATAAAGACTTTTATAAAATATGAAACTCTCTCTATGAAGATACACACCAGTATTAAACACTGTGGAATAATCTGAAATAACTGCAGGATTTTCTTACAATTATTCTGAAATCAAGTCTTTTCTAAACAGAAAAACAGAAATTATTACTTACCAACTGTAATCTTGACTGGAGCACTGCGGTGTGAGTAGTACTCCCCTCTGTATGCTATACACTGATACTCTGCTGTTCCTGTATCAGACACTGTTATGCTGAGTGTGTTGGTGTCTTTATCTTCAGTCAGAGGATTTAACTGCTGAGAGTCTTTGTACCACCTAAACCTCCATCCAGTGAGGGAGATCTGCAGATCACAGGTCAGAGTAAGTGTGTCTCCAGTGTAGACAGTGGTGTGAGGATACACCCTCAGTGTTGGTTTGGGTATTTCTATTGAGATGAAATGATGAAGAGATCAGAGCCGATTTTACTTTTACAATATAAACAGTAGTTTATCAGGATAAGATCAGACTTTGTACATAAAGAGAATCTAGATTCTACATTTGGTGTGAATATTACAGTAGTTTGATTGTATCTGCAGTGTTGCTACACTGTGCAGAATGCTGATATTCAGGGGTGAACAACACAGATCCTGGTCTGGAGTTAAAGTAGAAAAGTGCTTCTAAATGTATTTGAGTAATAAAATTAAAGTAAGTTCTGGATATTATAATTACTGATATTTAAATTTCTATTAAATGCAAAAAAGGAGTTTGTAAAGCAAGTTTCCAGGTTATTAAAAATGACATAAATCAGAAAAGATTTTATTGTTTTTGTTTTTACTGATAGCCAGTGAAATAATGAATATTAAAATGGGAGAGATTCACAGATAGATTAAAGTGGCAGTGGAGAAGCAAAGCCATAGGACACATAAGGTACCATCCATCACTGAATTAGCAAAACTTAAAAAACAAACAAACACACACAAAAAAAAAATGTTTCACAAATAACCACAAATTAATCCTCAATTTTTTTTCTCAGAGGGAATTAGTACAAAGAGTATTAGCTATGGCAGTAAGGAATAATGAATCATATCCATTAATAAAGAACTGAGAATAGAGTAAACCCCTATAATCTAAATCTAAAACTAAACCTCAGATTACACACTGTAAACACGATATAATAGTTTAATGTAATATATTTAATTAATTGATTTAGATTAATTGTATGACAGTAAAACCTGTGAATTCAGTTCTCTTTACAGAAAATTATGAGATGCTTTTATTGCTACATTAAAGAGAAATTTAGACCCATGCTTCCTTTCAATACATTAACTTCAAGAACTTTCTAGGTGCTACTTTAACCAGATAATCAGTGTACTTCCATTGTAGTCTCCAGTCTCTCTGTTCATAAACACTGAGGACTTATGTTGTAAATAAAGTCATGATTGTTTTGTTGAGATTATGAATATTCTTCATCCTTTAGAAAACGGAACTTTTCAAAAAGGCCTGTTTGACTTACAGCATCTACTGTTGATAGTGTTGTAAAGCTCAGCTTAATTTACAATTTTACTGCACTTAAATACACAGTGTATGTACTGCTTTTAGGACTCTATTCATTTTGTCGAAATGCATTAATTTGGAATTAAGAATGAGGAATAATCTGTACAAATTAAGTAATTCTGTAAATGTAAATGATTTACCTTCAGTTTGTCCACAGTGGAAGAGCACAATCAGCACTAAAGTAAGGAGAGAAACAGAGGACATGATGCAGGAACAGTTTTGCACATCAGGACAGTTTAGTTACTGAAGTACGAAATTACTGAAGGTTCAAAGTGTTTCAGTACTGTTCAAGATCAGCTGAGTATCATTACATTTATATACACAGTTTATAACTCAAACAAGTGAACCAACTCTTATTCATACTGAAACTGAATGGAAGGAACAGCATCAGGATTCAATGCAGCCAGTCCTGAAGCATCGAGAATCACTGCATTCCTTTCAACTGAACTGTTCCACTAGATGATCCACCACTGATACCACTGAACTGTTCCACTAGATGATCCACCACTGATACCACTGAACTGTTCCACTAGATGATCCACCACTGACACCACTGAACTGTTCCACTAGATGATCCACCACTGATACAACTGAACTGTTCCACTAGATGATCCACCACTGATACCACTGAACTGTTCCACTAGATGATCCACCACTGATACAACTGAACTGTTCCACAACATGCTCCACCACTGATACAACTGAACTGTTCCACTAGATGATCCACCACTGACACCACTG
Source organism: Salminus brasiliensis (assembly GCF_030463535.1). Taxonomy (NCBI): domain Eukaryota; kingdom Metazoa; phylum Chordata; class Actinopteri; order Characiformes; family Bryconidae; genus Salminus; species Salminus brasiliensis. The sequence goes on from NC_132886.1 coordinate 26,977,028, forward strand.
AACTGTTCCACTAGATGATCCACCAGTGATACCACTGAACTGTTCCACTAGATGATCCACCACTGATACAACTGCACCGTTCCACTAGATGATCCATTACTTATACAACTGCACTGAGCACCACCACCACACCTATAAAAGCATGGTGACCAACTGACTAAACTTCATGCCGTCCATCGATCTTCTTGGTGAGTGTCGCAGTGGGTCCAGAGCCTACCTGGAATTACTGGGCACAATGCAGGTATACTGCCTGCACAGGGAACCAGTCAATAAAAGGGTCCCACACATAACCATTCACTCACTCCTAGGAGCTGTTTAGCACAGTTCACCTACCATGTGTGTTTTTAGGAGTTAACATTCCTTACAGACTGAGAGACCTGTGCAAGGATTAATCCCAAACACAAAACTATTGGCCCCGGAAGCTATGAACAGACACACACACACACACACACACACACACACACACAACCTACAGCACTACTGTGCCACCCTAAAATTCTTGCCTTTTAAAAATATATAATGTCTACACATGTCTCATATACAGTCCCCTCAAAATATCTGGGTCAAAGGCACATTTTACACTTGGTATAAATTTACAATTTTTAAATCAAACCAATCCCACGTAATTAGAGGACACATTTCAGACTTTCATTTAAATAAAAGGGTATTTTCATCCAGTTCAGTTTTGTAAAGAAAAATAAATGTAAAGTTTCTGTCAGTTAAAGTTCTTTGTTGCTATGACAAATGTCAATCACTACCAGGTGATGGATATCAAATTTGTATAGACATACAATCTACTTGGATAGCAATAATTATATATAGCCTATAGTGTGACCACAGAATTGTGTGGAGCACTGTACTGTAGACAATTCACAACCAATCATTACCATGTTTTGTCTCCATACAAAATCTCATATTTCTCATTAGGATTTAAAAATAATTCATATTTTTAAAGTGTACGTTTCACTAATTAATTTAATGTGAATCCTTTTCAGTCTGGCCACCTTGGTATGTACTAGTATGATAATGGCTGCAGCCTCTGTGATTGAGGAAGTTCTGAAATGTGACTGTATTGGATATTTAATATGTGCCTGTATTTCTGTCAGTGCACTAACAGGGGTTATGCAGCATTTGTTATTATGGGAAGCATGGTTATGTTCTGTGGAAAGCTAGCCTTTCATTTAACTGACTAATAGACAGGCCTTGTAATCTTTTGGTAGGTGATGTATTTTGGTGACATTTTTTTACCAAATTGTTGAAGCAAAGGAATAATAAATATTTATGTACTTTTTAAGGCTGTTTTGTAACTCTGTCCCTCTGCAGAACTATTGTCCTGTGGTTAGTATGAGTAAAAAACATGGTTAAAAAAACATGGTGAAAATTATTTCCTAATTTTCCTATTTTCCTAAAATAAATTATGAACTCCTCTTTACGAATAAGATCTTAACTCAGACAAAACTCAGACCAGCTTCACAGCACATAATCCATCTCTTAGTAATGATCAATCATTGTTTTAGAACACAGTTGGTTTAAAATGTTTTTAAAGAAGCCATTTTTTTCATATTAGCATGTTAGCATGAAAAATGCTTTTAATGACTTAAGTCATTAAAGTGAGTTTTCTCCATGAAACAGGGATAAACGGCAACCCATTTAGTTAGAAGATATTTAGGAAAAATGTGTCTTTGTCCCAAATGTCATATAATTATAGATGTTTTATAATCCATACAGTTGTGTTAGAACATACACAATGTATGGGAATGAATGTTATGGTAATATTGGGCTTTCAGTGATTTATTTGAACCTTTCCTTGTCTGAGGCAGAATGAATTACAACTTACATCAAAAAATAGAATTTGGTGCACATGTTTTAATTGGGAGAGAAGGGTCATAATTAAGGATCATAATTATACACACAATGTCATACACCCACATACATTACTAATTCAGCAATTAGACTGAGCAATACACAGCACAATGAGAAAGTCTAAAAAGCTCCGTACAGATTTGAGAAGAATGAGAGTAGATTTGCACAAGTCAGGAATGTCTCTTGAAGCTATTTGTGAACAGATTGGTAGAAAATCAATTTGAACATCTTAATGTCCTCTGTCACTGACCATGATTGCCTACAGCTGTGGCTTCTCTGTGCCAACATAAAAGGAATTGTTTGACAGCACTCGTTAGATTGTCAGACCAATGCAAAGCACAATGAGGAAGTCCTGAAAAACTCTTAGTACAGATTTGAGGGAATGAGAGTAGATTTGCACAAATCAGGAATGTCTATAGAAAGTATTTCTATACAACCACAGATTCGAAGAACATCAGTTTGAACAATATCATGAATATATGTCATTACTAGGAGGTGTAGCCACTTTGCCAAAGTCTAGAATAATACCCAAACTGTCATACTTGGTTGAAAGGAAATGAATTCAGATGGTCAAGACCAACCCAAAAACCTTTGTACTACACTGACCAGAGGGGTCAACCCCAAGAAAACTGTTAAGCTTGGTGGTGATATGATCATGTGGCTGCTTTGCAATGCTTTGTGGTACATTGCAACTAGTATATTACACAATGACTTCTTTAGAATTCTTCATCAAAACCTCAAACCATCAGCTAGAGGTTAAAACTTGTCCACAGTTGAGTGTTTCAACATGACAGTGATACTAAAACACATCAAGAGTAGTTGTGGAATGGATGAAGCAAGCAAACATTAAGCTTCAGGAATTGCTTTGTGGGTTCTGTTTAAATTTATATTCATGGTAAGAAACAAATTTGGTTCAATAACTTTAGAGGAACCAAAACTCAAAAGAGGATTCCATCTTCCTCTGCAAATAACAGAACAACAAGAATAACATAAATAGCGAGATGTGACATTAAGCTATAAATTATGAGAATGGGAGTCAGTGTACATGTTCAGTGTTAACGTGAAAGTCCATGCAGGTAAACAGTCATATGTACATCTAATGTGGTAGAAATGAAACAGTGTGACAATCCAGAGCAGGACAGCATTGCAGTGGACAGCAGGGTAGATAGACAGACAGGTAGGTAGGTAGGTAGGTAGGTAGGTAGGTAAGTAGGTAGGTAGGTAGGTAGATAGTTAGATAGATAGATAGATAGATAGATAGGGGAAAGTTTTTACAGCAGCAAAATCAAACAAGAGAGCAGCATAATAAAGGCACTTAAAATAGTAGTAAGAAGTGGCAAATAGGAAACAGTAAACCTGACTATAAATACAGCTATATTAATAAATAAAGCTATAATACATAATACATAATATAACCCAATTATATAAATAAGAAGTACTAGAAAAGTGGAGAGTAAAGCACAATGCAATGTAGTGGAGAGGGCAGAACAGTAGGAAGAAGGCATCTCGATACAAGGGAAAGGAATAGACTTGCAGCATTGAGCAGACAGCAGGGGCAGCTCAGGACATGGGATGAAGAGATGAAAGGAGAAAAGGAACAAAGGGGTTTAGTAATATGAATAGTCAGAAACAGGTTCTCTGAACAGTAGAGAACAGCAGTAATATCCAGAAACAGGAAGTGTATTCAAGAGCTGAGGAGCTTTATTGGAGAACGTTCTTCCGCCCATATCATCTTTAAAAGCAAGGATCTGACAGTAGGCCTGCATCTTGTGAGCAAAGTGTACAAGGCAGGTTCTACGGTTTCATGATTTGCATGAGCTTCCAGCCAATACAGCATTACAATTGTCCAATAGGTTATAAAAGCATTGTCCAGCTTCTCAGCATCATGTAAACAGAACATTTTGCAGTTTGGCAAAATTATGCAGTTTTGACTATGTAGTATATGTGTGTGTCAAACGAGAGAACAGAGTCAAAAACAACACCTAGGATTTAATGGTGGTACTGGGTGTGACTGAAAATCTAGACTCACAGCATTATGCATGGTCTAGATGCATTTAAAAACCTTCATACAGCAGCAGCTCTGACTCTAATGAAGATATAAATAAAAGAGTTACTCACAGAGCAGCACAGAGAGTGGACTGACCTCCATACTGTCTCACTGACCACTGACTAACTAACAGGTTGAACGGAAGTCTGCTTTAAACAAACACTTCCTTTTTCTTTACAGCGAAAGTTACTGCAATCGAGAGAGAGAGAGAGAGAGAGAGAGAGAGAGAGAGAGAGAGAGATATTCAAATAACTACAATCAGAGGTGGAGCCAGTAGGAGGAGGGTGATGGTAGGCATGTCCAAAAATAAATAAATAAACATAAATAAAATATTTAGAATTTAATGTTAAAATTAATAACATTAATTAATTATTAATGTCTGTTCAACATGACAGTGTAGAAGCAAATGGCCAAATTAACATGCTGATTAATATGAATATTTTGGGAAACTGGGGCTGGATTAGTAGGCTACCCAGCTCTATTAACCTTGTAGTTAACCGGTGTAGTGATCACTAGTGTGACCTGGACATCAGTAAAGACAAACAGAATCATAGGATCTTGTAAAATAAATAATTTCTACATACACATACACACTGATCAGCCATACAATTAACACCACCTTTTTCTTAATAATACATACAGCTGTGTTTGAACATAAACAACTCATGGGAATGAATGTCTTGGAAATTTGGTGCACAAGTTGTAATTGGGGGAGGAGGGATCTGAAGTCAACAAAGGATCAGAATTATACATTCAGTGTCAAAAATACACCCACATAAATTACTAACTCAGCAATTAGACTGAACAATACACAGTACAATGAGGAAGTCTAAAAAGCTCAGTACAGATTTGAGAAGAATGAGAGTAGATTTGCACAAGTCAGAATGTCTCTTGAATATATTTCTATACAACCGCAGAACATTTCAATGCCTTAATGTCCTCTTAACGTGCTGTCACTGATCATAATTGCCTCTACCTCTCTCTCTCTAGCTTCTCTGTGCCTACATAAAAGGACTTGTTTGACAGCACACATTATATTGATAAATACACAGCACAATTATGAAGGCCTAAAACTTAGTTTCTGCATTTATTGTCCATTATATCAGCGTTTAAACACCTCAGTATCACTGCTGGAAAAAGAACAGTCCAATCAACAGTGTCCTGTGAGTCTGTGTCATGTCCACTTATTAAGGACATCTACAAGGTGAACCTAGTCTTATAGAGTGGAGGTGGTGTTTAAAAACTCCAGCCGAAATATTGTGTCTGATCCACTCATACCACAGCAGAACCAGTGTCACTACAGTGCTGAGACCCACCACCCAAATACTACCTGCTCTGTGGTGGTCCTGTGGGGTCCTGACCATTGAAGAACAGGGTGAAAGGAGGATAACAGAGTAAACAGAGAAACAGATGAACTACAGTCTGTAATTATAGAACTACAAACTGCTCCTATATGATAAGTGGAGCTGATAGAAGCAACAATGAGAGTAGAAACATGGATAGTATTCATTTTATGGCTGATTGGTATATACGTGCACTTACCCACTTCTTATGACTGTTATCAAAATAAACTGACTTACTTTTTCCTTTGAAAGAAACACAGAACCTGATAGTTCAGAGCTTCCAGACTGCATTTAGACAACTTCATACAGCAGCAGCTCTAATCTCAAATGAACATATGATCCATTCATTTTATTAATTTAGTAACGGATTGGTTAATTCAGCAGGAAATTGTGATACAATGTTAAGAACAGCTCTTGAAAGTGAAAAATGCAGGTTTTTGTGCAACAGTGACGATATGTTACAATAATTTAACGTTTTTTATAGAGACTCTTCATGTGCAGTCATAAAAGCATTAAACTGTTTATGTCCAAACATGATGGTCAGCAGTGTTAGTATAGCACTTCTGAAAGAGCTGTGGCTGTTGACTGTGTTTCTGCTAGCTCTTGCTCTTGTGGTTGAAGTTCAGGTGGTTAAACTTATCATTGGTTACAACTGGTAGCAACAGGCATGAAATCAGATGGATGCATTTATAGAGAGAGAGTGTGTGTGTGTGTGCGTGCGTGCAATATGTGTGATTGTGTGTGATTGTGTGTATTTTCCAGGACGTAAAGGGTGTAAATGATTTAAACAGTATTATTTTAGCTCATCACTGCTGATGAGGTCATTTCCACTCTTCCACTGGAACAGAAGTCAGACCACTAACACTGAAACTGTGAGCTCATCTCAGACACTCTTTTCTGTATCAGTTTAGTTGATGAAATGATACATATAGTCTATGACCAGTTAAATAACCAGCTAATCCACTGATTATGTAGTGATTTATTATATCTAATAATATATTTTAATAAAACCTGTAAATGCTTGTGCATGAGTGGTGTATGGCTGATAGACTTCGGGAATAGTCTGATGATTCTTTTTCTGATGCAGTTCTGCTGTTTGAATTAGACGATGCAGGGTCTTGAGTGTGTGAACACTGAACTACTGTGAGTTGAATCAACCAGTTGTTTCTGTATTTAAAGTGAAAATCTCATCCTTTTACATCCTTTATTTAAAGTGTAGCTGATCTAAAAGAAAAGCTCATGTATTTTAGTCTGCTCTTTACTGAGAAACTGCCTGGATGAGATGAGCTAAAACCCTTTTAGCATCTCCTCCCCCTCCTGCAATGGTTGAAGCCACTGCTGATGTGCAACAGAGACAAACCACAACCACGTGAGTGAGGATGGGAGGGAGTAAAATAGCTCTAAAAGCATGCAGCTATATTGATGAACATTAATGTATAAATACTGAATACACATCTTACACATATACAAAGGTGGCAAAGCTTTAGAAACAGGAACTGATTATGAACAGTAATAACTAACTTCTGCAAATCAGTCTATTAATGATAACTCGTCTGATCAACTCGTACCAGTGCAACACACTACTAACACGCCACCACCATGTCAGTGTCACTGCAGTTCTGGTTCTGTTCACTCCAATCCAGTCGTGGTCATAATATTCTGATATGACTTTATATTTATTCTGACTGGCTGCGTTACGGTGTGGTATGACAGCACCACTGCTGATAAACACAAGGCCCTACAGAGGGTGGTGTAAACCAACCAGCACATTACCACAGCTGCACTTCCTCCCATACAGGACATTTACAACAAGAGAGGCCTGAGAAAAGCCAGCAGCATCTCCTTTTACCCAACACAAACCACATCCACTTCCTGTTCTTACCCTTGTCTTCTGGAAAGACATACCAGAACATCCGAGCCAGAACCACCAGACTCAAGAACAGTTTTTATACAGACTGATGCTGATCTAAACCCTGACCTAAACGTCCTCAGTACGTTTACACACTGAGCTCCAGCTGCTCATGTGGGCCTTTATGCACATTGTACTCTGAACTCTCTAATACTAAACACTAAGTCTGAAACACTGGAACAGTAAGCTAATACTCATTCACCTGCACTGTACACTTTATTAATGTATACGTACTACAACACCTCTGCTGCAACACTGCAGTACTGTTTACACACATGTTGTACTGTCTGTGCACCTGTTGTCCTGGTCTTGTCTGTTGTCTTGCACTAGTGCTTCTGTTTATTGTCACTGTCCAATGGTAGTTCATTATACTGTACTGCAGTATTTCTAGGAGGTAGCGACACCACCTAGCCATGACCCCATAATCACTTCTAATTTTCTTTATATTACATGTGTGGTGAATGGGTAAAGGATCCATATAAGTGGACCAAACACAGCAGTTAGGGTTGAGATTAGGATTAAGACCAGGATTGGTTTACTACTGAGTCATTTTCCACAGTAGATACTGCAGTATTTTTACTCATTTCATAAATTTAAAAGTATTCTGACCCAATTGTAACTAACTAGGTACTTCCTAACTTGATGTTCACATGCAGTTCTGCCTCAAAAATGACAGAGGCCGCCAATGCTCCTTTTAAAAACTCACTGATTCACTGGTTCCATTCACAGCAAAAGCACCTCTGTACATATAAAAACAGGAATGAATGAAAATCAATATTTATTTTTGAAATTGAAATTGTATCACATCCATTACATTCAGTGTAAACAATCATCAAATTTACTCAAAAATCAAGTACACAGTATTTGTTGATGTTCACATTTAAATAAAACTAATTTAATATTTTTTGTGTAACAGTAGTAGATCAACCAATCAAATTGACTGATTAAGAATGCACCAAAACACGTAACCAAGAGGAAGGCTGAAAGTGGTGCTTGTGTGATGAACATGGCGGCTGCACAAAGAATATTGTTAATATTTCAGAGACGTCACTTATAACAATGACGTAATCCACAAGACCAGGCAGCTTGTCTTTATGCAGCACATGGTTTACATTCACTTGACCTTCCTGATTTTATGAATTGTCACAGATACCAACTTCCTCAGGTGGGAGATCATCTTCTTGGTGGAGGAGGAGATGATAAGAGGAACCAGATGAAATTTTGCCCTTAACCCCACCGTTCAGCTACTGACAGCTTTTATTCCAGTGGTGGTTTTCTGCAGGCTCTTGGTAATGACCCTGGCCTAAGCAAAGCTGCTGCGTGTAATAATATAATAATATATATATTATTTTGGCCTGGGAGTACACATGACCCCTTCGTCTGGACAAATTCTGGAGTGTATCAGCTGGCAAGGGATGATGCATTTACTGGTGCATATGTACTGGGTGACCACTGGGTTATCCACTCTAAAGCTACTTACTCACTCATGTCTCGAATCACCATACTGAGGCAGAGAGAGAGCTTTGGGCATCAGGGGGATTTCAGTGTTCACCAGAACGCCGCTGTGCCATCATTGTTGTATGTGCTATGCTGCATATCATTGCAGTACTTGCTGGCATACACCTTACTGATGGGGAAAATGAGGAAGATGAGGAGGAGGAGGAGGAAAGAGAAGAAAGAAACATCCCTGTAGAATTACCAGGAGACTTTAGGCCGGCTTGGAAACACAAATGCGAATATTAAGGAACGTTGTTGCTTCAATTTATTGTGGATAAGTGAACCGTGTTTGTTATTGTGTTTTTTGGGGTTTTTTTAGGGTGCCTCTTCTTCACTGTAGCATTTTTTTCAGTTTTATCTGTACCCACTCTTTTCGACCTGCAGCCCGTCTTTTTCAAGGGCAAATAACTGCTCACTTCACCCACAGGTATTAAAGTATATGAGTCTCTGGAGGAGGCTCAGTAGATGACCCAGTAGATGTAAACTTACTTATGTATAATGTATATCTACCTCCTCAAAGATCCCTAAAGTTGTTCTTGGGCTTAGTAACATTTGCAGTAATATTTTTTTTTCTGGTAGTTTTTCCTCCTCCGGAAGGGAGGGCTGGTGGGTTTATTGTGTTTTGTTAGATAAATTACTTTTTTATTTTTTCTAATAAAAGTAATTGAAATACTCATTGCTTATTACTTTGTTTTTCTAACAATTACTTTCCTAATCATACATTAGTGGTTATAATAATGATTATGTATGTAAATTGGTGGTATAATTTTTGATTGCCATTGCTTTTCTACCCCAGAGGCAGAGTCAATAAATAAATGCTTAAAAGACATTCATAATTTTGGGGACATAGAAGGCTTTTGGAAAACACTTCTAAAATTGTCTCTTAAAGTTTCGTATTCTTTAACTTCATAAATAACTAAGATAAAATGTTGTTTTTGACCTGGACTGTATGATATGGGTAGTCAATTTCATGATAAATGATGTGACATTACATCATATCAGATTGTGGATATAATCAGTACATAAGGAATGCTGATTAACATTGGCAGTTTATTTTAAAGAATCATATTTAAGTTATGTAAACATTAAATGTAAAAATGTAATACAAAACAGAATTCCACTTGATAATGTTTATTTTGAAACTGGCAATACAATATTACAGCAATACTTTAAAAACAAGAATATTGAAAAATAAATAAAAAAGATTGCCCAGTTGGTCCCTTCTTAAAATTCCACTAAACGTATGAAAGTAAGATTATTTCAGTATAACATTATTGCAGCATATACATTTTAGGATAAGACAAATCAGTTTATAAAGATGTATAAAATAATAATACGAAGTATTAAAACTGAGGAGGAAATACAGACACACACGAAATAAACATAAATTAATAATACAATTATTTGACTGTCTGTGGCTGCTGAAACAGACCTACACCTCCCACACTACTAGTACTGCACTTATGGACAGAGAGTAAATGAAGCTGTTGATGTTTCAGTGGATGAAGCTGCTGTTAAAATCCTCTACTGCTGATCTTTTAGACTGGAGGATCTCTAACAGGGTGCTGAAAGCTCACAGGATTAGAACTCCAACATGAAGACTTGGAGTTCAGCACTCAGTAAGATGTTCCTCCTTCTATCAGAGCTTACGTCCTGTTCACCTCATCAGGTTGAGCTGTGAAACACACAGTGATGAACAGATGAGTCTTTAATCAGAGATCCTGATTCAGCTGAAGTGGAACAGAGAGATTTCTGATCCAGTGAGCTTTACAGTGTGTTTACAGTGAGTTCTTACCTCGAGCTCTGTGGCATTTGACACCCAGTATGATGGACACCAGCAGATATGGAGACATCGCCAGCAGACTACTGAGCAGACTAAGGGCTGAGAATCGAGTTTCTGGAATAGACAGATCTACACATACACAAACACACACACACACACACATTCCGTCTATGACTATATCTGAGAATATGCAATTCTGTGTGTGTGTTTGTCAGAGGATCAGGGAGACCAGATTGTAACACATAAATCATTTAATAACTGAATCTTCATCTTGTCTTTCTACATTCAAGATCTGTTACCAATGTTACTCACCAGTAACATTTACCCAGAGTGCATCACTGTAGGGTGTGTAGTTGACTGGGTTTCCTCTCCCAGCTCTGCACCAGTACTGACCTCCATCAGAGACACTAACTGAGCTGATGGTGTGGAAGCGTGTTTCAGTGCTGAACTCATTCTGAGGGTTCTGTGTGTGTTTAGTCCAGTAAAACCTCCATCCAGCAGACTGATCCAGGACACACTCCAGAGTCACTGAGCTTCCTCTCAGTGCAGCTCCTTTAAGACTCGATCTGAGTTCAGGTTTAGGTTTAACTGCTGATGGAGATGAAGCACAGAGTTCAGATCATGAAATCAGAGTCTTTATCACACTGATGTTCTCATAACATTAACTGGCTTCAGATTAGATTCAGCTCAGATTCAGCTACTGGTTAGAAGTTTACATACTTAGCAAATAACTAAGATTTAATTTATGAAAAACTGAAAAACATATATATAATATATTCCCATAATTCAACAAGAGACGCTGTTTGAAACACATGTATCATACTGGCTTTAACACAGTTCACAGTAATTATCTTCAACACAGCAACACACTCTTACTGTCTCTGAAAACACTGATCTCAGTACATCAGCTAAACTCACACTGACTCTCACAAGAGGGTAAACACACTTCACCAAGACTGAAATCTGTGAAATGCAGTAAAAGCTTCAGTAGAGTTTGGAGACAGATTCATTTATTAAGCTGAAATTTCACCAAGAATGCAGGAAGTGGTGATACTGTGGAGACTGCAGCAGCTCCACATTTCAGGATTATTTATCTGCAACTGTTATAAATTATTAAATAAATAAACTGAGTTCAGTAAAGGACTGTGTGTCCTTGCTTTAACAGGGTCAGGTCTCGAGATGGCAGCTTTTCATGTGTCAGTGTCTACAGAAGAGGAGCTCCAATTTGTAGAAGTAAAAGTAGGATAAAGCAAACAGGGATCTGCACCAGGCTGAAATTTAACACTAACCGATGCTACCTTTTACCATCTCTTCTCTCTTTCCACTCCCTTAAAAACAAAGTAGGGTGAGATTCCTGAAATGATGATGATGATTATTATTATTATTATTATTATTATTATTATTATTATTATTATTATTATTATGTTGGCACATCACACATCCATATCTAAATCTATCCAAATTATATTTGTTTATTTTCTGTGTGAATAAGTGAATAAATCCTCTACAGAAAACAAACTTTCTTTATTCATTTTAGTATCCATTTTATTTTCAGAATAAAACACATTAAAAGAAATAAAAATGTTCATAATTAGTTCCTCAACATTCTTCAAAATGAGTTAATGAATAATTAATATTATGTATATTATATGTAATATTAGTATCTTGGACTACCTCTGCTGAGTACCAAACGAGTGCTAAACACACATCAGAAGGGAAATGGGAATGTGAGCAAGGCTAAAAGCTAACCGGCTACAATCTCTTCAGCGTGATAACATCACATCTCACTGATGAGGACACAACAGTGCCATAATTTCTAAGTGCATTATTTGCCAGTTTCAGGGCAGGTGTTTGGGTTTTATTTGATTTGAGTTTTTTTTAATCAGCTATGTTCTGTCTTTTCCAGTCGGGGAATCTGAGTAGAGCACAGTTGATGCTGAGTGTAACAGAATCTGACTTCTCTTAATTCTGGTCATCTAATGAATTTATCTCCAGTTGGTGAAATAAAAACATTCAGATATTAAATTGTACATTTGAGGTTTCTGTTTCAGATGTGTTACATGTTTTTCATATGGTTTATTTTACTTTGTTTTACAACTCCAAAGTAGGATCAGCTAATCAGCTAAATCAGATTAGAGAGGATTTACTGCTCTTTTAATAAACACTAAAGCAATGAAGCTCCCTGAAATCACAGAGACACTGATTCTATATTTAGTTCCATCAACATTAGAGATTTCATAGTTCTTCCTCCATTGAGCTTCACTGAGAGGATCATTATTCTTAAACCACTCGTAACTCCAGACTCCTCCACTTTCTATTCACATGTGAGAGTGACTCTCTCTCTGATGAACAGAGAATCAGAGAACTATGCACTATGGTCACCTTATTGTCTTGTGTTTGGGAATGTCTAAGTTTAAAGGTATCTTTGAACCACTAGTCTATTATATGCTAAATGCCATAAATGTAAATAAACACACGCTTAGCTGACTACATCTTTTAATAAAGACTTTTATAAAATATGAAACACTCTCTATGAAGATACACACCAGTATTAAACAGTGTGGAATAATCTGAAATAACTGCAGGATTTTCTTACAATTATTCTAAAATCAAGTCTTTTCTAAACAGAAAAACAGAAATTATTACTTACCAACTGTAATCTTGACTGGAGCACTGAGGTGTGAGTAGTAGCCTCCTCTGAGTGCTATACAAAGATACTCTGCTGTTCCTGTATCAGACACTGTTACACTGAGTGTGTTGTTGTCTTTATATTCAGTCAGAGGATTTAACTGCTGAGAGACTTTGTACCACCTAAACCTCCATCCAGTGAGTGAGATCTGCAGATCACAGGTCAGAGTAAGTGTGTCTCCAATGTAGACAGTGGTGTGAGGATACACCCTCAGTGTTGGTTTGGGTTTTTCTGTTGAGATGAAATGATGAAGAGATCAGAGCTGATTTTACTTTTACAATATAAACAGTAGTTTATCAGGATAAGATCAGACTTTGTACGTAAAGAGAATCTAGATTCTACATTTGGTGTGAACATTACAGTAGTTTGATTGTATCTGCAGTGTTGCTACACAGTGCAGAATGCTGATATTCAGGGGTGAACAACACAGATCCTGGTCTTGAGTTAAAGTAGAAAAGTGCTTTTAAATGTATTTGAGTAATAAAAGTAAAGTTACTGAGATTATTAGATTATTTTATAGTTTTATTTTGCCACTTTTAATATTTAAAGAAACAGCAAACACTCTAAACCAATCAGGAGGAGAACTTTGGCTAGCATCTGGGTGTTCTTCAGTGACTCTGAAAAATCACTACATTGTTTCACAGTCATATGAAAAGGTTAGGACATCCAACTGTCATGATCCACTGGGACTGACAACAATGAGAGTGAACCCTTGCAGGGGATGGACCAAAGCGAGAGAGTTTAGTAAATAATAAACAGGGCAGAACACAAGATAAATCAGCAAAACGTTACGGGATGAATGTACAACAGAAACAGTGAAACACAATACTGCGCTAGTCAGACGCTTCTTAACTTACTTGACTCCAGAGCTGAGGGAACAGCTGCCGAACATGACAGAACCAATACTACTACTACTACTACTACAACAGGGCTAGCCTCCCTGAATACAGGCAATACCTCGAGCCCGTACATGAGCTAACGACTGTGACTAAGCTTTGAGCACAAAGCTAAGTGAGTTAAACTCACTCACATGAACTAGCCCCTACAGATCCTTACAATACACTCCGTCCCTAGAATAGAGAGTCAGAACAGTTCGGCAGGTACACAGGATTCTACATAAGAGTCCGTGGTAGACCATGACATTACTGTGACTGATAGACTAGGTGTTATTGGGCGTGACACCAATCAAGAAATTTGTCTTTGTCTCATGTGGAAATTTGGTCTTCATTTAACAGCACTAAGATATGAAGGAAAATAACTAAACACGTTAAACTGAACTTTTATAAATCATTATTAAAATGTAATTGATAAAAATGCAGTTTTTCTGTGAGGATAATGTAGGACACCTCCACATTCATTACTATTTATCAGATGCTCCACATCAGCTGCAGATGATTAGATCATGGTTAGAGAGGATTCTGGGGAAGTTTGATTTTGATGTCAGCTAAACATTCCTCACAAAGTTCAGCTACTACTTTTAGTTGAGTGTTGGATCTGAACTTTCTGAAGTCACTGAGATACTGTGTGCTCTAAAGAGAAGTGTGCTGACCCTCCTCCATCACTTCTGCAGTTCATGTTCAGGATCAGTTACTGTCACAGGACCAGTGTCCCGAAAGCATCTCAGTGTTCAAATCATCTGAACTGGTAGAGAGAGAGTGCTCAGTGTGATGCTCGCTCGACCCTTTAAGAACCATGTTTAAGTTAAGATGGTTTTGGGAAACTCAATCTGCTTCTTTTCCAGTCAGGGAATCTGAGTAGAGCACAGGTGATGCTGAGTGTAACAGAATCTGCCAGACTTCTCCTAAGTCTGATCATCTAATGAATTTATATCCAGTTGATGAAATAAAAACATACAGATATTAAACTGTACATTTGAGGTTTCTGTTTTCAGGTGTGTGTTCCAAGTTTTGTTTTCATATTGTTTATTTTACTGTGTTTTACAGCTATAAAGTAGAATCAGCTAAATCAGAATCTCACAGTCATTAGACAACCCCCCACTACTCACCTCTGTCTGTAAAAACTTTTCTAACCACAGAAATCAATCAAATTAATAGAGAAAAAATAATAAGGGGCAGTGGTGGTTCAGCGGTTAGAGCGCCGGGCTATCGATAACAGGTTGTGGGTTCGATTCCCGGGCTCGGCAAGCTGCCACTGTTTGGCCCTTGAGCAAGGCCCTTTACCTTCTCTGCTCCCTGGGCACTAGAGTTGGCTCAGGGTGTGTGTGTGTGTGTGTGTACTCACTGCCCTTGGTTCAGTAGTGTGTGTGTGTGTGTGTATGTGATGGGTAAAATGCAGAGGACACATTTCGCTGTGCAGTGTACAGTGAAAAATATGTGCACCTTTAAATTCATACTGAGAGACAATTCCAGATGTTTGTACATTATTCACTATACGACACCATAGCTGTCAATCATCTAAACACTTCTTCTCACTGCATCCTCCACTTTCTGTCTGAACAGACTCTAACTGTAAGTCTAAGTTTTAAGCCACTCACTGTCACTGTGCCTTTTATTCTAGAGTCAGTGTTCATTAGTGAGGCTCCCTGAAATCACAAAGACACTGATTCTATTCAGTTCCATCAACATTAGAGATTTCATAGTTCTTCCTCCATTGAGCTTCACTGAGAGGATCATTATTCTTAAACCACTCGTAATTCCAGACTCCTCCACTTTCTATTCACATGTGAGAGTGACTCTCTCTCTCTCTGATGAACACACACTCAGCTGACTGCATCTTTTAATAAAGACTTTTATAAAATATGAAACTCTCTCTATGAAGATACACACCAGTATTAAACACAGTGGAATAATCTGAAATAACTGCAGGATTTTCTTACAATTATTCTGAAATCAAGTCTTTTCTAAACAGAAAAACAGAAATGATTACTTACCAACTGTAATCTTGACTGGAGCACTGTAGTGTGAGTCGTAGTCTCCTCTGAGTGCTATACACTGATACTCTGCTGTTCCTGTATCAGACACTGTTATACTGAGTGTGTTGGTGTCTTTATATTCAGTCAGAGGATTTAACTGCTGAGGGTGTGTGAACCACCTAAACCTCCATCCAGTGAGTGAACTCTGCAGATCACAGGTCAGAGTAAGTGTGTCTCCAGTGTAGACAGTGGTGTTAGGATACACCCTCAGTGTTGGTTTGGGTATTTCTGTTGAGATGAAATGATGAAGAGATCAGAGCTGATTTTACTTTAACAATATAAACAGTAGTTTATCAGGATAAGATCAGACTTTGTACATAAAGAGAATCTAGATTCTACATTTGGTGTGAATATTACAGTAGTTTGATTGTATCTGCAGTGTTGCTACACAGTGCAGAATGCTGATATTCAGGGGTGAACAACACAGATCCTGGTTTTGAGTTAAAGTAGAAAAGTGATTTTAAATACCTTTGAGTAATAAAAGTAAAGTTACTGAGCTGTTATTGATATTATAGTTAAATATATTTACATTTCTATTAAAAGCTGTGTATCTGCACAAAAAAGAGTTCATAAAGAAAGTTTCCAGGTTAATAAAAATGACATTAATCAGAACCAATATTTGATTGTTTTTGTTTTCCCAGCCAGTGGAATAATAAATATTGAAATGGGAAGAATTCACAGATAGATTAAGTGGCAGTGGAGAAGCAAAGCCCCAGGACACATAAGGTACCATCCATCAATGAATTTAACAACACAAAAAAAATGTTTCACAAATAACCTCAAATTAATCCCCAAAATGTTCTTCTTAGAGGAAATTAATACAAAGATTACTAGTTAAGACAGTGGGTATAAATTAATTAGAAGAAAGAATATGAATATCCATTAACAGTAGCAGTTATTAACATAATGCTTATTCATCCTTTTAATGTAATACATTTATGCATAAAGCAAATCATCGAACTTATTTCTGTGCAAACATACACCTCACAAAGTAAACCCCTATAATCTAAATCTAAAACTAAACCTCAGATTACACACTGTAAATACAATATAATAGTTTAATTTAATCAAATGCTTCAGATGACTAGCATGACAGTAAAATCTGTGAATTCAGATCTTTTTACAGAAGATTATGAAATGCTTTAATGGCCTCATTAAATAGGAATTTAGACCCATGCTTCCTGCTTCCAACTTATTAACTTCAATAACTGTTTCCAGGTGCTACTGTAACCAGATAATCAGTGGACTTTCACTGAAGCCTTTAATATCTTTCTTCATAAACACTGAGGACTGTCTTATGTTGTAAATAAAGTCATGATTGTTTTGTTGAAATTATGAATATTCTTCATCCTTTAGAGGACTGAACTTAGGTCTGTCTGACTTACAGCATCTACTGTTGATAGTGTTGTAAAGCTCAGCTTAATTTAAAGTTTTACTGCACTTAAATACACAGTGTATGTACTGCTTTCAGGACAACTCTATTAATTGTGTAATTATTGGTATTAATTGTATTAATTTGGTATTAAGCATTAGGTACAAATAAAATAATATAAATTAAATAATTCTGTAAATGTAGGGGATTTACCATCAGTTTCTCCACAGTAGAAGAGCACAATCAGCACTAAAGTAAGGAGAGAAACAGAGGACATGATGCAGGAACAGTTTTGTCACATTAGGACAGTTTAGTTACTCAAGCATGAAATTACTGAAGATTCAAAGTGTTTCAGCACTGTTCAAGATCAGCTGAGTATCATTACTTTTAACTGAACTGTTCCTCTAGATAATCCTCCACTGATACAACTGAACTGTTCCACTAGATGATCCTCCACTGATACCACTGAACTGTTCCACTAGATGATCCACCACAGCTACAATTACACTGTTCACCAGTCTCTCACCTATATCTGCATTATTCAACACAACTGCTACAATTACACTGCTCACCTCCACAACTGCTACGACTTCACTGTTTCACTAGATGATCCATTACTGATTCAACTGCACTGATCATCATCATTCACACCTATTAATGCATGGTTCACCACCACCACGCCTACAACTGCACTGATCACCACCATCACATCTATTAATGCATTGTTTACCACCACCACCACACCTACAACTGCATTGATCATCACCACCACCACTGGAGCTATGCAACACACACTACCTACAGCACTATGCCTTCCTAAAAGTTATGATTTATAAAAAATATTAAAATGTGTACACATGTCTCATTTACAGTCCCCTCAAAATATATGGGTCAAAGGTTGTTTTTACCTTGGTATCATTTTACAGTTTTATATCAAACCAATCGCATGTTATTAGAGGACACATTTCAGACTTTCATTTAAATAAAAGAGCCTAATTTAAAAATGAATAATATTAAAATAATTTATATTTTAACGAATTTTTACTAATTTCCTTCCTTTTCAGTCCGGCCTGCCTTGGTATATACTAGTAAAGGTAAAGGTGCACGTATTTGTCACTGTACAGTGTACACTGTATGTGTACAATGTGTCCTCTGCACTTAACTCATCTGTGGTAGTGAACACACACACACTAGTGAACTAGGGGCAGTGAGTACACACACACACCCAGAGCGGTGGGCAGCCAACTCCAGCGCCCGGGGAGCAGAGAGGGTAAAGGGCCTTGCTCAAGGGCCCAACAGTGGCAGCTTGCCAAGCCCTATGATTGAGGGAGTTCTCTATGCTTCATGTGCTAAACTGTATTGGATATTTAATATGTGGTTTTATTTTTGTCAGTGCACAGAATGGGATATGCAGCATTTGCTATTATCGGGTGCACAGATATGTTCTGTGCATTGCTAGCCTTTCATTTAACTGACTGAGTCTAATGAAGATTCGATTAATTCATTTTATTCATTTACTAACGTATTGGTCCATTCATCAGGAAATTCTGATACAATGTTAAGAACTCTTAAAAGTGAGAAAGTTTTTTTGTGCAACAGTGACAATATGTTACTTTAATTTACAATTATTTTAATAGAGACTCTTCATGAGCAGTTATAAAGGAATAAACTGTTTATGTCCAAACATGGTGGTCAGCAGTGTTAGTATAACACTTCTGGAAGAGCTGTGGCTGTTGACTGTGTTTCTGCTAGCTCTTGCTCTTGTGGTTAAAGTGCAGGTGGTTAAACTTATCATTGGTTATAACTGGTAGCAACAGGCATGAAATCAGATGGATGCATTTAGAATATGCGAGTATTATTTTAGTTCTTCATCAGCTGATGATGTCATTTCCACTCTTCCACTGGAACAGAAGTCAGACCACTAACACTGAAACTGTGAGCTCCTCTCAGACACTCTTTTCTTTATCAGTTGATGAAATGATACATATAGTCAATGACCAGTTAAATAACCAGCTAATCCACTAATGATGTAGTGATTTATTACATATAATAATATATTTTAATAAAACCTGTAAGCGCTTGTGTATGAGTGGTGAATGACTCCAGGAACAGTCTGATGAGTCTTTATCTGATGCAGTTCTGCTGTTTGAATTAGACGATGCAAGGTCTCGAGTGTGTGAACACTGAACTACTGTGAGATGAATCAACCAGTTGTTTCTGTATTTAAAGTGAAAACCTCATACTTTTACATCCTTTATTTAAAAGTGTAGCTAATCTAAAAGAAAAGCACATGTATTTTAGTCTGCTCTTTACTGAGACTCTAACAGGATGAGATGACCTTTTAGCATCTCCTCCCCCTCCTGCAATGGTTAAAACCGCTGCTGATGTGCAATAGAGACAAACCACAACCACATGAGTAAGGATGGGGGGGGGGGGGGGGGGGGGCTATATTAATGAACATTAATTTATAAATACTAAATACACATCTTATACATCTGGGCTGTATTCACTCTAATCCAGTCGTGGTCATAATTTTCTGATATGACTGTGTATATATTTTGACTGGCTGCGGTACGGTGTGGTATAACAGCACCACTGCTGATAAACACAAGGCCTTACAGAGGGTGGTGTAAACCAACCAGCACATCACCACAGCTGCACTTCCTCCCATACAGGACATCAACAAGAGAGGCCTGAGGAAAGCCAGCAGCATCTATTTTACCCCACACAAACCACAGCCACTCAGTCTTTGCACTAGTGCTTCTGTCTATTGTCATTGTCTTTCCAGCCTAAACCCTTAGCAGAGGTGGTGAGTTGTTGCTCTGTTATAAGATGATCAAATAAGTTAGGGTTAGGATTACATTTACATTTATGGCATTTAGCTGACACTCTTATCCAGAGCAACTTACAGGGTTACTCGTATTACAGAGGTGGGCCAATGTAGTGTTAGGAGTCTTGCCCAAGGACTCTTATTGGTGTAGCGCAGCATAGTCACCCAGACTGGGAATCGAACCCCAGTCTCCCACGTGGTGAGGTAGCTCACTAGCAGGTAGTGGTATTATCTGTTGCGCCACACCAACCACCAGGATTAAGACCAGGATTGGTGTGGCCCAACATATAACACCACAACTTGCCCGTCTGGATGACTATGCTGTGCTACACCAATAAGTCCTTGGTTAAGCGTCTGAATGCTACAGTGGCCCACCTCTGTAATAACAGTAACCTTGTAAGTCACTCTGGATAAGAGCGTCAGCTAAATACCTTAAATGTTTAGGAAGGTTACAGAGGTCTACAAAGACTGTGTGTTCGATTCAACATAAAACAACATGCTCTCTTTCCTTTAGCATCAGACATCACATTCACATTGAGGCATGCAGTACTTCAACTCATTTGTACATTTAAAAGTATTCTGACCCATTTGTAACTCACTAGGTACTTCCTAACTTGATGCTCAAAAAGCGACAGAGGCTGCCAACGCTCCTTTAAAAAAGTCCCGTATTCACTGGTTCCATGCACAGCAAAAGCACCACAGGAATCCATGAAAATCAATATTTATTTTTGAAATCATAATTGCATCATGTACACTACATTCAATGTGAACAATAATCAAATTTACCAGCTTGATTTATGTAGTCTGCATGTTTCTGGTATCAGAGGGATTATATGGTTGTATGGATCAATGGTGTAGTGGGTAGAGTTACGGTCTCCTACTATGAAGGCCCTTAGCATGTTTTGGGTGTTATATTTTATTCCAGGGTTGAAAATAGTAATTGAACTGGATTGAAGTACAAAGTATTTGTTGATGTTCACATTTAAATAAAAGAAATGTAATATTTTCAGTGAAACAGTAGTAGATGTAAATTAGGTTCATGTATTATTTGCTAAGAAATGTCAACAAATTAGCCTACTAAGTTTGTCATCACTTCAACCAATCTAATTGACTGATTAAAAATGCACACAAACACGTAACCAAGAGGAAGGCTGACAGTGGTGCTTGTGTGATGAACATGGCGGCTGCACAAAGAATATTGTTAATATTTCAGAAACGTCACTTATAACAACAATGTAATCCACAAGGCTTAATGCAGCACATCATTTACATTCACTTGACCTTTGTGATGTTGTGTTGTGTGACAGATACCGACTTCCTCGGGTGTAAGATCATGTAAGATGACCCTGGCCTAAGCAAAGCTGCTGCATGTAATATATATTATTTTGGCCTGGGAGTACTCATGACCCATGTCGGGACCAATCCTGGTGTGTATGCATTTGCTGTTACATATGTACTGGGCAGCAGTGGTTATCCACTCCGAAGCTACTTACTCACTCCTGTCTTGAATTCCCATACTGAGGCAGAGAGAGAGAGCTTTGAGCATTAGAGGGATTGCAGTGTTCACCAGAATGCCGCTGTGCCATCATTGTTGTATGTGCTATGCTGCATAACATAGCAGTACTTGCTGGCATACACCTTACTGATGGGAAAAATGAGGAATAAACATCCCTGTAGAATTACCAGGAGAGAAGGACTTTAGGACGGCTTGGAAACACAAATGCAAATATATTTTATATATTTTGCTTATATTTTTCCTCCTCTGTAGTGAGGGCTGGTGGGTCAGATTTATGTCTGCCTCCACACTCCAAAACAGTGAGAATGAGTAGAAATTGTAAGTGTAATGTTGTTGTTGTTGTTTTTTTTTAAATAAAAGTGATTTAAATACTCATTGCTTATTAGTTTGTTTTTCTAATAATTACTTTCCTAATAATACTGGTTATAGTGTTAGTGGTTATAATAATGAGAACATGTATGTAAATTCGTGGTATAGTTTTTGATTGGCATTGCTCTGTTTAAAAGCCATTCATCATTTTTGGGGACTTAGAAGGCTTTTGAGAAACACTCCTAAAATTGTCTCTTAAAGTTACGTATTCTTTAAGTTTGTAAATAACTAAGATGAAATATTGTTGTTGACTTGGATTTTTAGATGTGGACGGTCGATATCAGGATACATTACATCACATCACACTTATATAAGTATATTGTGGATATGATCAGTACTTAAGGAATGCGGATTAACTTTGGCAGTTTATTTTAGAGGGTCATATTTAAGTTATATGAGTTGTGGTTAATGTGATTCAGTGCAGCACAGTGTGTAAAATATTTAAGTTGTGCATTTTGACTGAAATGAAAATAATTATTCAGGAACTGTAACTTATAATGTAAAAATGTAATAGAAAACAGAATTCCCCTTCATCTTGTTTATTTTGAAACTGGCAATACAATTTTACAGCATATAAAAAGCTATAAAAACAAGAATACATTTTAAGACAAAACAAATTAGTTTATAAACATGGATAAAATAATAACACAAAGTATTAAAACTGAGGAGGAAAAACAGACACACAGTGAGTGAGATAAACACAAATTAATAATACAATTATTTGACTCAGTCTGTAGCTGCTGAAACAGCGTCACACCTGCCTCATTACTAGTACTACACTTTGAGAGACAGAGAGAGTAAATGAAGCTGTTGATGTTTCAGTGGATGAAGCTGCTGTTAAAATCCTCTACTGCTGATCTGCCAGACTGGAGGATCTCTAACAGGGTGCTGAAAGCTCACAGGATTAGAACTCCAACATGAAGACTCCTTTCTATCAGAGCTTACGTCCTGTTCACCTCATCAGGCTGAGCTGTGAAACACACAGTGATGAACAGATGAGTCTTTAATCAGAGATCCTGATTCAGCTGAAGTGGAACAGAGAGATTTCTGATCCAGTGAGCTTTACAGTGTGTTTACAGTGAGTTCTTACCTCGAGCTCTGTAGCATTTGACCCCCAGTATGATGGACACCAGCAGATATGGAGACATCGCCAGCAGACTACTGAGCAGACTAAGGGCTGAGAATCAAGTTTCTTGAATAGACAGATCCACAAACACACACACACACACACAGACACACACAAACACACACAGACACAAACAAAAATAAAAAATAAAGTAGGGTGTATATATTATTGTTGAATGCATTTTCAGAAACATACAGAAAAAATACAGTTTTAAAGGAAACCTGACTGTTGAAAGCGGTGTGTGGTAAAATAGTGTACATGTTTATACGTCATTTTACTGGTATTGGACCAAATGTAAATATTTAAAGCTGGACAGGCTGAATTATATATTTAAGGTAAATTATATATTCAGCTCACTTTTCCTCACTCTGTAGACAACAACTTAGTGATGGAATAAAAATGTCAGCTTACCAGCAGAAAGTTTTAAAGTCTTTAGTTTTAATAATAAATACATTTTTTAGATGTATTTGACTGTATTGCACATGCACCTGTCCACTATACTGCATCTACAGGCTGGGTCTGGAGGAATGCTCCGTCTTATAGAAATCAGCTGTGAGGTCTGAGGGCTTTGTGGGGTGATACAAACAGTGGAGAGTAAGAGGATCTCTGAGAATACTGAAAGAATACTGAACTCCCGATTGGGTTGTTTCTGCACAGTGTGTTTTGGGGAGTGTGTAGCTAGGACTAGACAGAAGATTTATTTAAAAATATAAATAAAGAATACAGATATTTAGAAGTTATGACCCTAATACCTGTTAAATGATCTAGAACTAAAATATGTTAGACAGGTGCGATTGTATGCTCCAAGGTTTAGGGGTCACCCAAATGAGAACAGCTCACTAAAAAAACTACATTTTAAAGTCATTTCAGACTATCAATCCGGAATCAGTGTTGGAGAAACACTGACTGGAAAGACACCAACAAATCAAACACCCTTTGTTCACAATAAAGGATAAACACACACACACACACACACACACACATTTACATTTACATTTACATTTATGGCATTTAGCAGACGCTCTTATCCAGAGCGACTTACAAAGTGCTTTGCTATTTACCCAAGAAAAACCTTAGCTAGTTAGAATAGACTAATAATTCAAAGATACCTCTAAGCTTAGACATTACTAAACACAATACAATAAGGCGACCATACTACTCTATTCGCCCAAGTACTCTCGGAAGAGGTACTTGAAGCTCGAAGGGCTCTTGGTGCAGACCGGCTTTTGACCATTGCCATCAAGTACGGAGGGGCTGGTCCAGTCTTGGCTTTGTAGGCCAGCGTCAGGGTTTTGAATCTGATGCGGGCAGCTACAGGAAGCCAGTGGAGAGAACGCAGCAGTGGAGTGACATGGCTGAATTTAGGGACATTGAAGACGACCCGTGCCGCTGCATTCTGGATGAGTTGCAGGGGCCTGATGGTGCGCAGAGGGAGACCAGCCAGAAGAGAGTTGCAGTAATCAAGTCTGGAAGTGACGAGAGACTGAACCTGGGCACCTGGGCGGCCTCTCTAGAGAGGAAGGGTCGAATTCTCCGGATGTTGTACAGAAGGAATCTGCAGGACCGAGTTACGTTTGCAACATGTCTTGAGAATGATAACTGAACGAACACACACACACACACACACACACACACACACACACACATATATATATATATATATATATATATATATATATATATATATATATGAAAGTTTTGGTTGGACTACTGTTTTCAGTCCAGTAGTGACACTGAGGTGTTTAAAAACATCAGCAGCTCTGCTGTGTCTGATCTACTCATGCCAACACAACACACACTAACACACCACCACCACATCAGTGTATCACAAAATGTTGGTGAGAATCAATATATTTGAGAAGAGGAGATCAAATCATTTTGGACAAAATCATTTCTTTTCTTGATATGCTTCATTTTCCATCTGTGAACACAGAGCTGATGTGCCTTGGCAAAGGCACAGGCATAGGACATTCTGCCAGAAGCTTTGGGGCTTGTCAACATGTAGTTTGGCAAATTCCAGTCTGGCTGTTTTCGACAATGGTGTCCTCCTTGGTCATCTCCCATGAAGTCCACTTGATTGTTTTTTGAGCTTGAAGTTCACCTTTAATCTCTTCAGAAGTTTTTCTGGGCTCTTTTGTTATCATTCGTATTATCCGTCTCCGATTTGTCATAAATTTTCCTCCTGTGGCCACGTTCAGGGAGGTTGGCTACAGTCCCATGGATCTTATTTTTCTGAATAATATGTGCAACTGTAGTCACAGGAACATCAGGCTGCTTGGAGATGGTCTTATAACCTTTACCTTTAACATGCTTTTCTATAATTTTTTTTCTAATCTCCTGAGACAACTCTTTCTTTTGCTTCCTCTGGTCCATGTTGAGTGTGGTACACATCATGTCACCAAACAGCACATTGACTACCTGTAGCCATATATATATAGGCCCACTAACTAAATACAAGATTGTAGACACCTGTGATGCCAATTATTGGACACACCTTGATTGATTTAATGTCCCTTTGGTCACATTATTTTCAGGGGTACCATCATTTTTGCCCAGGCCTGTTTAATGAGTTTACTTTTTAAAATAATTCTGTTGAAGCATTGTTCAAAATCAATGTCGGATTTTCATTTGTTAATATTCATAGCATTTTTATTTATTATTACTTTTGTCAGAATTAAGTTATTTCTGTGACCATTGTGGGTTTTTCTTTCATTAACCGAGGAGTACCAACAATTTTGTCCATGTGTGTAATGAACTAATACACATACAGACAGCACTACTCTAGCCCCTTGGCTTTAATAACACACAGGCCAACCAATGATTTCATCTGATCCATACAGGGTGTGGTGGGGCACAACAAATGATGTGCTTGTCTATAGACCTACTATAGATGATGATGTCATCCTAATAGATGATAGCATGCGGAATTCAAAGGCATAATCAGCCACCAACCTTCTCCACAGGCCGGAAGGTTAAATGTTTGCGACAGTGCAGTGCACATGGGGCCCAGGATAATGCCCTACCATTGAGGAGGGAGTATGTCACCTTAGCACGCTCTGACGGAAAGCGGGACTTTGCTGCTCGAAATCCTCTACAGCCTCCTGGTTCACCTGTATAGTCAGCATGCCCCCTGACTAGCTAGAGCAATTTTTGCCTGCTCAAGATCAAATGGCTCTGCTGGGCCCATGTTTTGGCTGGATCTTTCTGTAATGTGGTGCTCAACTACAGCGGGGTTTGAACCCAGGCCGCCGTGTTCACGTGATCACGTAACCAATGGCCCCAAGTGCAGAGCACTGGTTAAGTGGAAGGCAGACACTCCTGCCTTCATCTGGACACACACACACATACAGACACTGCACAAACACAGGGAACTCGAGGGAAAGAGGGGGGAAACAAACACAGGAGGAACACATGGAGGAGAATGAGACCCACTCAGCCTTCCACTCAAGAACGTAGCTGATATAAGCGCTTATATAGCATTTTGCCCAGGTGTGGTACATTGGGCTTAATTGCTGGCTGGCATGACTCTGGGCCTCCCCCTGGTGGCAAGATGAGGCCTTGCCCTAGAGCTACCCCTTAGAGCACTGCCACACTGTGTGTGTGGGATACTGCACTGAGAGAAAGACCAGCTTGTCAGAGACACATTAACCATGGTGGTCTCAAAATTTGTCAAAAAGTCAAAACTTCCTTTATTGTTAAAACTGCAATATGTACCGGACATACACAGGATTAAAATTGTGTTACTCTTTCATGGTGCAACAATAAACATCAAACATTAAAATAAACATTAAACATAAAATAATACTTAGTAAGAAATGGTATATTATACTATTTTGTAGAAATGTAAGTGTATAAGTGTTTGTATAAATAAAGTTGCACGTGTTCATTCTTCAACAAAAGATGGAAGTATATTTTTTTGGAAGAACTTATTTTTGTCTCCATCTGTTTACTCTTAGTCCAGTAATACTGTGACATAGAAGCCACAGTGTCCTCAGTGATCTGGAGTATGAATGGGGTTTTCCTGAATGCTGATCTAATGGTAAGTGTCTATAGATGCATCGTAAACCCCACCCCCTGTCTGTGATTGTGGAACAGAATATGAAAGCAGTTAGAGTTTGAAGCAAATATTTATTTGTGTTAATATCAGTCATCATTAAAAAGCTTTTATTATAATGTGCAGTACTGTTCAGTTACAGTTCAATACTATTACAGTGTGCAGCTATACACCACTAAATTTCATTAAGACACACTTTGATTATAAACTGACACTAGATTAAAAAAAAAGTAAATTTGGTCAAACATATAAACAATAAAAATAAGAACAAACAGAACAAATTAAGATACAACTAGCCAAAACTCTTTCGTCTGAAAACTATATATTATAAAACACATATACAAATACAGTATATTCTCATATTATGCAAGGGTTTTTACACATCTGTTCAAATGACTGAAATCATGATAAAGGTTAAACACATATACTTATTATAAAGGTTAATAAATCAAGATAAAAGGTTATTAACTGAGCTCATGATAATGGTTAATAACTGAGCTCAGGATGATGGTAAAAATAAAGTCATAATAATTGAGACTGGTTTTAAAATTTAGCCACTAAGTGGCTTGGCCTTGAGTCAACTGTCCATGTGGGCAACCTTCATGAAAAGACAATTTTCATAAATATGTACACATGATCAAATGCTGCCCTCTTCTGTTA
This sequence comes from Salminus brasiliensis, assembly GCF_030463535.1. NCBI lineage: Eukaryota > Metazoa > Chordata > Actinopteri > Characiformes > Bryconidae > Salminus > Salminus brasiliensis. The sequence continues at coordinate 27,005,018 of NC_132886.1, forward strand.
GCACTCCTTAGAGCCTCAACCAGAAGTAAACACAAGCTTTCTTCATAAACCTATAAGATAAAAAAACATTTATAAATCGGTTATGAATTGGCATGTGTTTATTAAAATATAATTACTTGACATGTATAATATATACTATATTTAGTCTGGTCCACTCTCCATATGTCCATATTGATTTTGCCTCTCTACACTCCTGCAATAGATATAAAATAAATCAGTCTGATGTGATTGAACTGCAGACTTGCAGCCTTAATTTAAAGCATTTCACAAAAATATTACAACTATGGAATTTTCTCACACAATGAACAGAAGAAAACCTTTTTAACACATTAACACAACATTCAATTTTACATTTTCATTTGAACAATATGAGAGATTGAGGTAAAATAACAAAACACATTGAATTGATGAAATATCTTTTAAAAGTTAGGACATCCCACATTTATTATTATTTTTAATGTCTAAGATTAGAATCAGGTGCACCACATCAGACTGTCTTACTTAAACCTCAGATATTCAGTTTGGTTTGCTCTTAATTGATGTCAGCAGCCTTCCCACTGCCAGATCCAAAGAGCTCTCTGATGACTTTAGAAAGAAAGCTGTAGATGCACATCATTCTGGGAGAGGATTTAAAAAGATCTCAGAACCATTAGAAATCAGCCATTCGACTGTCCGCAGAATAATTTAAGTAATAATATACCAGCATGACCAGGTTAGGCCACCCTAGCAAGTTCAGCCCAAGAACAGACAGCAAGATGTGTAAATAAGTCACTAACAATTCTAAAATGTCATCTATTGTCAGAAACAGTTCTGAGGCACCTTTTACCCTTTCCTGGTTTAGTAATATCCCATCCATCTTTCAATTTTGTTAAAATGATGTCTCTCATTTTTATTATGTTAAACAAGAAACATTTAAAAAAGGTTTAATCGGGTGTCATGATTTTCCTCATGACTTTAAATGTAGTTAATGTTTTAATTAAAGTAATGCTTCAATGAATGTGTATGGTTTGTATCTCTCAACAGAGAATGGGAAAAGGAGTTCAATAAGAACAACTAGGCTTTTTCATGCAGTGGCTACGACACTATATTCACGTGTTCTGAAGCTCTGTGCTTTTCCAAAGATTTTAGTTGATAAACTAAAAGTGAATAAACAAAATCAATAAATAAAATCAGCATGTCGCTTGCCATTCCCTTTAAAAGCCAGGTGTGGTCGGATTGCAAAGCGGGGGTGTACGTGCGTTGGGCACAGGCCTGTGTTGACAATTTATTGCCAGGATAGCAATGAACGTCTTACTGTTGACGTCTGCCTGGGTTGTTTTCAGTCAGTGGCGCACCTGTGTTTTCCGTTGCCATGACAGCAATACACCATAAATTGACCCTTAACACACATCATTTCAAGACCGCCATGCCCATTGGCATAGATATAGTTCTTAGATATAGTTTTTACCACGTTGTTGTGAAAGGCCCTATATAAATACCTTTTGAATATGTTCACAGGCAGAAGGTATGAAGATAGACTGTTGGTGGGTTGTAATATAGCAATGAGCATCAGGGTGATGCAGATAGGGCTTATAAAATGTAAATAAGGCAGTTTTGACAGTAAAAACAGTGCTCAACAACACATCCATTTCCAAGCAGATATTTTAGCCACAAGCTTTTTTATGTAATCATCTTTTTAATTAAAAGATAATTTTTTTCTACTAAAATATACAACAACGTGCCAATCAACAAACAGTACTCAGCCATTATCCTAAAATGCAATGGTCACATTAAAAGTGGATTGCTTCTTTAATTATAGAACAACCTCATGGCTTCTGAAATGAGGTCTGTGTTGAGTACAGTTTAACAGCTGGTCCGAATGGTTCTACACACCGATTGTGAAGGAAGAATTGCAATAATCTGTAACTCTCCTCCTTCAAATGGCTCGGACTGTTCAGGCGATACTGTTCCAAAAGTCCAAAAACTATTTAGTGGCTTATGTACTAAACCCCATCACTCCTCATTACACCTCATCTTACCTTAATCTGGATTCAGCTTCAGCTCTGAGTAGATGGTTTTCTGATCGGTATCAGCAGTGGTTTTCCCTAACAGTGGAGAAGAGACACAGAATTAACCATAAGAACTAAGAACAAGATCATATCAGTGTATATAATGAATGTTTTCAGCACATTTCCACAATTTCCCAGTTTCCTTCGTCATCATCATATTGGCCCTGATGTTAAAAGCTCCTAAAAAAGTTTTTTTTCTCATTGGGTTTACTGGCCTGTTACTGTGTTTGTGTGAAATGTGGTGTGACCACTTTCCTTTTCCTTCCTGTTTGCATGTTTGGTCACACATTTAAGTAAGGAATATCTCTCTCTCTCTCTCTCTCTCTCTCTCTCTCTCTCTCTTATACTCACTCTTATTCTCTCTTACTTGATTTGTCAGCTATTATGAAGGTAGTATTCTCGATTAGTAATTACACTGTATTTGATTACTGTATTTACCTTATTCACTAAGGTAATAATAATAATAATAATAATAATAATAATAATATTAATTAAAAATTCTCTCCCACTAAAAAAGTAAAAATCCTATCTTAAAAGGCTTCTGTTTTATAAATAAAGCCTGAAAGCAGTTGGTGGAAGTTCTTGTTACATTTGATAAAAAAATTTGATATTGTTTTTTTGAGCAAATATTATTTATTTATGTATTTCTGTTGTTTATTGGTTTATTTATGTGTATGCATAATCTGCAGCTTCAATTCTGAGACTTTTTAAGAGCTGAACAGTGCTGAGGTCACAAGTGCTGCAACAGTAAAGAGGGAGCGGCGTCCTGAGAACCATCATGGTGACTTTATGAACAGGACTGAAAAATCTTCCTGCAAATTTCTGTGGCTTTACTGTTGAGTTTTCAGAAAGTGGCATAAAATGTCAAGCTTTCTAAAATACGTTCGCTCATCTATGAGTGTTTTTTTTTTATCTCACCCTCAGGCATGTTTCCCAAGTCTTGTTTTTTCTTTGTCTTTTTCTTGTATTTTAGATCAATTTCAACATATGTCACTTCACTGGATTCAGCTGGAGCATCTAAGAGAGATGTAGATATAGACTGATGTAAGATATTATCTTTTTTTACTTTTATTTTTTTGTCTACTTTGTTTACAAAGAGGTAGCATTATGCATGTCCTAATAGAAACCTTGTGCAGTTGGAGTCTAGCAAATGTCTCTATCAAACAAAGATGTTGTCTTCAGATTGGCGGTAAGCTACATGTGGACTGGGTGTGAGTTGAATGCAGACTGGGGGGGCTGAACGTGGACTGGTTCAGCACAGACTGAGAACTAGATATTGTTATCCCGAGCACCCAGTCAAGACGCTAATTTTCTTCTTCCGGGCAAATCCCCCCCCAAAAGTACACTGACCTGACCACACCAGATAAACAAAGAATTCACATGTTTACAGTGCAGAGTGCATATTAACTTGATGGTCAAGCTTGCTTGTAAAAAACAAACCAAGAAATGATTTCCACCCCAGAAAATTTTTAATTTTGCAAGTGTGCTGCCCGTGTCAGCTGACTGCACAACTGCAATCTAATCTAGTCTAATACAGGAACTAGACTGAGATGAAGTTCAGTTACATCTTTAATGTCACATATTAAAGAAGCTACTGTGTTCTTACCTCAGAGTGATCTAACTTTGGAAAAACGTAACTAAAGCTACATGGAACAGATACAGGAAATTTACATACACTCATCATGAACATAACAGACAGGGCAATGTTGGGCTTTAAGTGACTTCTTTAAACTGTAGAATAGAGCAGAAAGAGTTACAACATACATCTTTAATAGATTAAAAACTGCAGGATTTGGAAAAGTGTTATTTAATTTTTTATACAAAATCTACACAGGGCCAAAGAAATATATACTAATGCATTATTAATTCAGTGGTGCTGAATATTCCCTTAACACTCCGAGCCTTATAACATACTAAGGTGTATTACTCAGTAACTACATGGACTTCTGAACTGGTGGGGCCATTCTTTGGTAATAGATGTTTGTAATAACACTTTCGGCCCACTGGCGGTCCCTCGGCTGTTTAAGGAGTTTTAGGATGTATGTTATCACTCATTCTGCCACGGAAAAATGTGAGTATTAAAAGTAATAAACTAATAAAAAAAACTAATAGCATTCATGTCCATGATCAGCGCATGTAATCCCACCGCGTGTGACAGAGCTGTAATTGTGCTCTTGTCAAACATCACACAAAACAGTTACAATCTCTTCAAGTAAAAGATTTTACTAATGTAAAGCTAAATGCTGGTGGGTTTGTTGGTAATGAAAAGTAAACTGACCAGACTGCAGTGGTGTTGATGCTGAGACAGTGTCCTCAGGTCCTGCCAGATTCTGTCTCTGACTGGTGTTCTGCTTATTTCTACTAGTGAGCCACAGAGATCCTCCACCTCCAGAGTAATCCAAACAAACACTTTCACTTTTATTAAAAATGAATATCGAAATTACATACTTTACATACACTTTTAGCAAAAAATCACACTGCTTGTTTTTGGGGGTGGGGCATTGTTAGCAAGAGTAAACATTCAGAATGTGACAGAAATAACTTCTGTATAACCGTCTGTCTATACTGAATACACAGTATAAAAAATCATATTTACTAACCCTTTTTCTTCTGGCAGCACCAAACCAGGCTTAGTATAATGAGTAAAACAATTAAACTTGACCCCACTGCCACTCCTGCTGCTAAAGATCTAGATTCAGGACCAGGACCCAAGTCTGAGAAAAAAACAGCAAAATTGAAATGAGTGAGTGTAGACCATGATGCTCATATCAGTGTTTAGCTTTACATTAAAAGTCCATCAGTCCTGAAGTGTTTATTAACCTCTTATATAACTTCATAATATTTTACACTCTGAAAACTTGCTGCTTTAATGTAAAGAAGATAACTTTGTTCCAATGAAAACCTTGAACTTGAACTGAACTAAAGAAATGAGTTTTTTGTTCATTTACCCTGTTAAGTTCAAATATCTAAATTCTAGATTGGTTCTAGAGTTCCTGACTTATTTACTTTACTACACCTGTTTGTTTTACAGTAAACAAGTAAATGTATAATGTGATGAATAGACAGAAAGAGTATCATAAATACAGAAATAATACATGAAAACCATCATTTAAATGTTGCCTGATGAATCAATGCCACGCAAAAATGATCATCTAATAGAAACAACTCTCACAGTCAAACTGCAGTCAAACTGCAGTAAGAGTGCAGAAATAGATGACTGCCAATTAGTATATAGGACAGAGCAAGCAGAAATAAGGAGAAAATGTACATAGGAAACATCCACAGTCAGAGTTCTGGTCAGAAGATAAATATTATTTGATAATGTAATCTTCACCTTTTCTTTCTGCATTAATGATCTATTACTGCCATTCTTACTCACCAGTAACATTTACCCAGCGTGCATCACTGTAGGGGGTGTAGTTGACTGGGTCTCCTCTCCCAGCTCTGCACCAGTACTGACCTCCATCAGAGACACTAACTGAGCTGATGGTGTGGGAGCGTGTTTCAGTGCTGAACTCATTCTGAGGGTTCTGTGTGTGTTTAGTCCAGTAAAACCTCCATCCAGCAGACTGATCCAGGACACACTCCAGAGTCACTGAGCTTCCTCTCAGTGCAGCTCCTTTAAGACTCGATCTGAGTTCAGGTTTAGGTTTAACTGCTGATGGAGATGAAGCACAGAGTTCAGATCATGAATCAGAGTCTTTATCACACTGATGTTCTCATAACATTAACCAACTTCAGATTAGATTCAGCTACTGGTTAGAAGTTTTTACCCAAGTGACATACTTAGCAATTAACATTTAATTAATAGAAAAATGAAAATATATAATATGTCCCCATAATTCAACTAGAGGTGCTATATGAAACTGTAAAACACATGTAAACACATGACTCATACTGGGTTTAACACTGTTCACAGTAATGATCTTCACACACTCTTACTGTTTCTGTGAAAACACTGATCTCAGTACATCAGCTAAACTCACACTGACTCCCACAAGAGGCTAAACACACTTCACCAAGACTGAAATCTGTGAAATGCAGTAAAAGCTTCAGTAGAGTTTGGAGACAGATTCATTTATTAAGCTCAAATTTCACCAAGAATGCAGGAAGTGGTGATACTGAGGAGACTGCAGCAGCTCCTGTTATAAATTATTAAATTAAATTAACTGAGTTCAGTAAAAGACTGTGTGTCCTTGCTTTAACAGGGTCAGGCCTCAAGACGGCAGCTTTTCCTGTGTCAGTGTCTACAGAAGAGAAGTGAATTTTATTCCCAAATCCAACACATTAAAAGAAATAAAAATGTTCATAATTACTTCATGAACAAGAATGAGTTAATGAATAATTAATATTATGAATCTTTAAGGAAACTCACTCTTGGACTACCTCTGCTGAGTACCAGACTAGTGCTAAACATACATCAGAAGGGAAATCAGTGGCTTTTGTTTCAGTAAGATTTCAAAAAGCCAAACCCAAAATCCAAAGTGAGTGTGGGAAGGGCTAAAAGCTAACCGGCTACAATCTCTTCAGCTTGGTAACAGCACAACTCACTGATGAGGACACAACAGTGCAACATCATATTCTAAGTGTATTCTTTGCCATTTTCAAGGCAAGTGTTTGGGTTTTATTTGTTTTTTTTAAATCAGCTCTGTTTGTAATTTTTTCTTTTAAGGTTTTATTTATGATTTCCCCCCTTTTTTCTCCCCAATTTGGATCACCAGTTACCTATCCATACATATTCTCCCCCCATCACGTGCAATGCTCTCAGGCGCAGCCAGGTAGTGTCTATTTTTTCCCGAACTGCCGTTGATGCAACGCCACAGGAACTAACGTGCTCGGAGGAAAACATTTTTATAAAACATTAAACTCTATGAAGATACATGCCAGTATTAAAAAACATTTTCTTTAAAATGTATTCTAGTTTGTAAAAATAAACCATGACCAACCTCTTACTGTAATCCTGACTGGAGCACTGTAGTGTGAGATGTAGTCTCCTCTGCGTGCTAGACACTGATACTCTACTGTTCCTGTATCAGACACTGTTATACTGAGTGTGTCGGTGTCTTTATCTTCAGTCAGAGGATTTAACTGCTGAGAGACTTTGTACCACCTAAACCTCCATCCAGTGAGTGAGATCTGCAGATCACAGGTCAGAGTCAGTGTGTCTCCAGTGTAGACAGTGGTGTTAGGATACACCCTCAGTGTTGGTTTGGGTTTTTCTGTTGATATAAAATGAAGAGATCAGAGCTGCAGTGGTTTTATCAGAATGAGATCAGACCTCAGGATATATGTGCACTGGACTCTTCCAAGTGCTGGTAGCACCATATGGTATGGGGGGAAGAGGACAGGAAGAGGACTTTGGCTGGCTGATGTGTGTTGACCCCTCCCCAGGCCAGCACCACATCACATACCTTGCTGTCAAAAACTATCAAACTATCACCAGAAATGAAAATACAGACTGTATATTGTCTCAGTTCAGAAAGAGAATTAGAGTCCATTACTCCTGTTGTTTAACTGTTCACTGCTACAGTTCCTGTTATGGTGTGGTGTGTGGTTCAAGTGCAGTTTATTTATTTATTAATTTATGTATTTAATGAAACTACCTTTTTTTAGGTTATTATATTGTGTGTAACAAATGGTGAATGTTTTAATTCAAGATTGGAGCTTCATGAGACTATGTGGCCGTGATGGGGCTCAAACTCCCAACCATGGTGACAGGTGCCCACTGTGTTTCTGCTGCCCCACCACAGCTATGAGAGGTGGCGCTATAAAACTGTTTAAAAGCTAAACAGAAAGAAGGCCTGGGAAACACTAAGAAAGGAAACACCAGGGGTGTTCTTTTTTTCCAACAAAGGAACAATCCAAACGGTTCACAACATAAACTCCTTTTCTGTTCAGCTCTTGCTTTTCTGCACTGTTCCCAACATGAACTCTTTTCTTTTTCAACTCTTGCTTTTCTGCACTGTTTGTGACTTAGACCCACTGTTACCGTTTGCCCCTCTACAAATGTGCGACAGGGAAGTGTGTCTGGCTGGGTGTATATATACCATACCACACAGGTGGGTCTGGGGTCTGGGGATTCTGGGGCTTGGAGTTCTTTGCTCCAGCTCCACCAGCTTTCCTACAGTGCTGACCAGGCCCCCTGCTGGTGGTTGATGGTACACGCTGCTTGCTTGCAATTCCAGCTCATACACAGAACCCCACCACTACTCAAACACCTAAACACTTCCTCTCACTGCATCTTCCACATCTGCTCTGTCAGCTAAACGTTCCACACAAAGTTCAGCTACTACTTTTAGTTCAGTGCTGGATCTGAACTCTCTGAACTCACTGAGATACTGTGTGCTCTAAAGAGAAGTGTGCTGACCCTCAGTTCATGTTCAGGATCAGTTACTGTCACAGGACCAGTGTCCCAAAAGCATCTCAGTGTTCAAATCATCTGAACTGGTAGAGAGATAGCTCAGTGTGATGCTCGCTCGACACTTTAAGAACCATGTTTAAGTTAAGATGGTTTTGGGAAACTCAATCTGCTCCTTTTCCAGTCAGGGAATCTGAGTAAAGCACAGTTGATGCTGAGTGTAACAGAATCTGACTTCTCTTAAGTCTGATCATCTAATGAATTTATCTCCAGTTATGATATAAAAACATACAAATATTAGACTGTACACTTGAGGTTTCTGTGTTCAGATGTGTTACATGTTTTTCCGTATTGTTCCTGTATTGTTTACTGTATATTTTTACAACTATAGTGTAGGATCAGCTAAATCAGATTAGAGGATTTACTGCTCTTTTAATAAACACTGAATACTGAAGCAATGAAGCTCCCTGAAATCACAGAGACACTGATTCTATTCAGTTCCATCAACATTAGAGATTTCATAGTTCTTCCTCTATTGAGCTTCACTGAGAGGATCATTATTCTTAAACCACTCGTAATTCCAGACACCTCCACTTTCTATTCACATGAGAGTGACTCTCTCTCTGATGAACACACACTCAGCTGACTGCATCTTTTAATAAAGACTTTTATAAAATATGAAAATCTCTCTTTGAAGATGCACACCAGTATTAAACACTGTGGAATAATCTGAAATAACTGCAGGATTTTCTTACAATTATTCTGAAATCAAGTCTTTTCTAAACAGAAAAACAGAAGTGATTACTTACCAACTGTAATCTGGACTCGATCACTGTACTGTGTGTAGTACTCTCCTCTGCGTGCTATACACTGATACTCTGCTGTATCAGACACTGTTATACTGAGTGTGTTGGTGTCTTTATATTCAGTCAGAGGATTTAACTGCTGAGAGACTTTGTACCACATAAACCTCCATCCAGTGAGTGAGATCTGCAGATCACAGGTCAGAGTAAGTGTGTCTCCAGTGTAGACAGTGGTGTTAGGATCCACCCTCAGTGTTGGTGTGGGTTTTTCTGTTGAGATGAAATGATGAAGAGATCAGAGCTGATTTTACTTTTACAATATAAACAGTAGTTTATCAGGATAAGATCAGACTTTGTACATAAAGAGAATCTAGATTCTACATTTGGTGTGAATATTACAGTAGTTTGATTGTATCTGCAGTGTTGCTACACAGATATTCAGAGGTGAACAACACAGATCCTGGTCTTGAGTTAGAGTATAGAGTAATGTATTTGAGTAATAAAAGTAAAGTTTTGGATTTTACAATTACTGATATTTTAAATTCCTATTAAAAGATGTGTGTCTGCACACATGCAAAAAAGAATTGATGAAAGTAAACTTTTCAGGTTATTAAAAATGACATTAATCAGAAACAATATTTGATTGTTTTTGTTTTTCCTGATAACCAGTGGAATAATGAATATTGATAATGGAAATATTCACAGATCGATTAAGTGGCAGTGGAGAAGTAAAGCCACAGGACACATAAGGTGCCATCCATCAATGAATTAGCAACACTTAAAAAAAACAAACACACAAAAATGTTTCACAAATAACCACAAATGAATCCTCCAAAAATGTTTTTCTCAGAGGGAATTAATACAAAGACGGGGAGCAGAGAGGGTAAAGGGCCTTGTTCAAGAGCTCAAAAGCGGCAGCTTGAACCCATAACCCTGTTATCGATAGCCCAGTGCTCTAACCGCTGAGCCACCACTGCCCCATGTAAATAATTAGTTATATTTACATGTAAATTAATAAGTTATAAAGCATATCATCAAACCTATCCCTGCACAAACCTACACCTCACGAAGTAAACCACTATAATCTAAATCTAAAACTAAACCTCAGATTACACACTGTAAATACGATATAATAGTTTAATTTAATATATTTAATCAAATGATTCAGATGATCTGTACAAATTAAATAATTATGTAAATGTAGATGAGTTACCTTCAGTTTGTCCACAGTGGAAGAGCACAATCAACACTAAAGCAGGGAGAGAAACAGAGGACATGATGCAGGAACAGTTTTGCCCATTAGGACAGTTTAGTTACTCAAGTATGAAATTACTGAAAGTTCAAGGTGTTTCAGCACTGTTCAAGATCAGCTGAGTATCATTACATTTATATACACAGTTTATTACTCAAACAAGTGAACCAACTCTTATTCAGACTGAAATTGAATGGAAGGAACAACATCAGGATTCAGTGCAGCCAGTCCTGAAGCATCGAGAATCACTGCATTCCTTTCAACTGAACTGTTCCACTAGATGACCCACCACTGATACAACTGCACTGTTCCACTAGATGATCCACCACTGATACAACTGAACTGTTCCACTAGATGACCCACCACTGATACCACTGAACTGTTCCACTGGATGATCCACCACTGATACAACTGAACTGTTCCACTAGATGATCCACCACTGATACAACTGAACTGTTCCACTAGATGATCCACAACTGATACAACTGAACTGTTACACTAGATGATCCACCACTAATACCACTGAACTGTTACACTAGATGATCCACCACTGATACCACTGAACTGTTCCACTAGATGGTCCATTACTGATACAACTGCACTGTTCTACTAGATGATCCACCACTGATACCACTGAACTGTTCCACTAGATGATCCAACACTGATACAACTGAACTGTTCCACTAGATGATCCACCACTGATACAACTGAACTGTTCCACTAGATGATCCACCACTGATACAACTGAACTGTTCCACTAGATGATCCACCACTGATACCACTGAACTGTTCTACTAGATGATCCACCACTGATACAACTGAACTGTTCCACCACTGATACCACTGAACTGTTCCACTAGATGGTCCGTTACTGATACCACTGCACTGATCACCACCACCACCACACCTATAAAAGCATGGTGACCACCTGACTAAAAAACTGAACTGTTCCACTAGATGATCCACCACTGATACAACTGAACTGTTCCACTAGATGATCCACCACTGTTACCACTGAACTGTTCCACTAGATGATCCACCACTGATACAACTGAACTGTTCCACTAGATGGTCCATTACTGATACAACTGCACTGTTCTACTAGATGAGCCACCACTGATACCACTGAACTGTTCCACTAGATGATCCAACACTGATACAACTGAACTGTTCCACTAGATGATCCACCACTGATACAACTGAACTGTTCCACTAGATGATCCACCACTGATACAACTGAACTGTTCCACTAGATGATCCACCACTGATACCACTGAACTGTTCTACTAGATGATCCACCACTGATACCACTGAACTGTTCCACCACTGATACCACTGAACTGTTCCACTAGATGGTCCGTTACTGATACAACTGCACTGATCACCACCACCACCACACCTATAAAAGCATGGTGACGACCTGATTAAAAAACTGAACTGTTCCACTAGATGATCCACCACTGATGCAACTGAACTGTTCCACTAGATGATCCACCACTGATACCACTGAACTGTTCCACTAGATGATCCACCACTGATACAACTGAACTGTTCCACTAGATGGTCCATTACTGATACAACTGCACTGTTCTACTAGATGATCCACCACTGATACCACTGAACTGTTCCACTAGATGATCCACCACTGATAAAACTGAACTGTTCCACTAGATGATCCATCACTGATACAACTGAACTGTTCCACTAGATGATCCACCATTGATACCACTGAACTGTTCCACCACTGATACCACTGAACTGTTCCACTAGATGGTCTTTTACTGATACAACTGCACTGATCACCACCACCACCACACCTATAAAAGCATGGTGACCACCTGACTAAAAAACTGAACTGTTCCACTAGATGATCCACCACTGATACAACTGAACTGTTCCACTAGATGATCCACCACTGATACAACTGAACTGTTCCACTAGATGACCCACCACTGATACAACTGAACTGTTCCACTAGATGATCCACCACTAATACCACTAAACTGTTCCACCACTGATACCACTGAACTGTTCCACTAGATGGTCCGTTACTGATACAACTGCACTGATCACCACCACCACCACACCAATAAAAGCATGGTGACCACCTGACTAAAAAACTGAACTGTTCCACTAGATGATCCACCACTGATACCACTGAACTGTTCCACTAGATGGTCCATTACTGATACAACTGCACTGATCCGCACCACCACACCTATAAAAGCATGGTGACCACCTGACTAAAATTAATGCCATCCATCAATCTTCTTGGTGAGTGTCTCAGTGGGTCCAGGGCCTACCTGGAATTACTGGGCACAATGCAGGTATACTGCCTGGTCAGGAAACCAGTCAATAAAACGGTACCACACACAACCATTCACTCACTCTTTGGAGCTGGTTAGCATAGCCAGATCACCATGTGTGTTTTTAGGAGTTAAAATTCCTTACAGACTGAGAGACCTGTGCAAGGATTAATCCCAAACCCAAAACTATTGGCCCCTGGAGCTAAGCAACCCACACACTACCTACAGCACTACTGTGCCACCCTAAATTTCTTGCCTTTTAAAAATATTAAAATGTCTAAACATGTCTCATATACAGTCCCCTTACAATATCTGGGTTAAAGGCACATTTTCCATGGTATGAATGTAAACATTTTAAATCAAACCAATCGCACGTAATTAGAGGACACATTTCAGATTTTCATTTAAATAAAATGGTGTTTTCATCCAGTTCAGTTTTGAAATTGCAACCCTTTTCACACACTCCCCCTCATTTCAATTCATTTCAAATTATATTTCAAAGTGTTTTGTGAAGAAAAATAAATGTAAAGTTTCTGCCAGTCAAAGTTAGTTTCAAAGTTCTTTGTTGCTACAACAAATGTCTATCACTACCAGGTGATGGGTTGCTGATTTGCACAGACGTACAAACTACTTGAATAGCGGTAATTATATGTAGCCTATAGTATGACCACAGAATTGTGTGGAGCACTGTACTGTACACAATTCAAGCCAATACTTACCATGTTTCGAAGAACATCAGTTTGAACAATATCATGAATATATAAGTCATTACTAGGAGGTGTAGCCACTTTGCCAAAGTCTAGAAGAATACCCAAACTGTCATACTCGGTTAAGAGGAAATGAACTCAAAAGGTCAAGACCAATGCAAAAACCTTTGTGCTACACTTACCAGAGGTATGTTTGGAGGAGTATATACAAAGCATTCAACCCCAAGAAAACTGTTAAACATGGTGGTGATATCATCATGTGGCTGCTTTGCAATGCTTTGTGGTACTTTGCAATGCTTTGTGGTAACTGGTGCATTGCACAATGGCCTCAAACCATCAGCTAAAGGTTAAAACTTGGCCACAGTTGAATGTTTTAACATGACACCAAAACACACCAAGAGTAGTTGTGGAATGGATGAAGCAAGCAACCATTAAGCTTCAGGAATTGCATTGTGGATTCTGTTTAAATTTATATTCATGATAAGAAACAAATTTGGTTCAATAACTTTAGAGGAACCAAAACTCAAAAGAGGATTCCATCCTCCTCTGGTCGACTCTGCAAATAACAGAACAACAAGAATAACTTGACAAAAATAGTGAGATGTAACATCAAGCTATAAATTATCCATGCAGGTAAACAATCATATGCACATCTAATGTGGTAGGAATGAAACAGAGCAGGACAGCATTGCAGTGGACAGCAAGGTATTTGAGAGCCAGGTCGGGTTAAGTAATATGAATAGTAAAAAACAGGTTCTCGGAACAGTAGGGAACAGCAGTAATATCCTGAAACAGGAAGAGCTGGAAAGCTTTATTGGAGAACGTTTTTCCCTTTTTAAAAGCAAGAATCTGACAGTAAACCTGCATCTTATGAGCAAAGTGTACAAGACAGGTTCTACGGTTTTGTGATTTGCATAAGCTTCCAGCCAGTACAGCATTACAGTAGTGCAATAGGTTATAAATGCCTGCACCAGGTTCTCAGCATCATGTAAACAGAATACATTTCGCAGTTTGGCAAAATTATGCAGTTTTGACTATGTAGTATATGTGTGTGAGAGAACAGAGTGAAAACAACACCTAGGATTTAATGGAGGTACTGGATGTGACTGAAAATCTAGACTCACAGCATTAGGCATGGTCTAGATGCATTTAAACATCTTCAGCTCTGACTCTAATGAAGATATAAAGAAAAGAGTTACTCACAGAGCAGCACAGAGAGTGGACTGACCTCCATACTGTCTCACTGACCACTGACTAACTGAGCTAAACAGGCCAAACACTTCCTTTTTCTTTACAGCGAAAATTACTGCAATTGAGAGAAAGAGAGAGAGAGAGAGAGAGAGAGAGAAATATTCAAATAACTACAATCAGAGGTGGAGCCAGTAGGGGGAGGGTGATGGTGGGCAGGTTGTCCTGCCGTCTGCCCATGAATGTATGCAGAGACATGACCAAAAATAAATAAATAAACATTAATAAAATATTAAGAATTTCCGTAGGTGTTAATGTCTGTTCAACATGACAGTGTAGAATCAAATGCCCAAATTAACATGCTGATTAATATGAATATTTTGGGAAACTGAGGCTGGATTAGTAGGCTACCCAGCTCTATTAACTTTCTGTGTAGTGATCACTAGTGTGACCTGGAAATCAGTACAAACAGACAAACAGAATCATAAGATTCACAGAGGTGTCTGGATCTTGTAAAATATCCATAAAATTAACACCACCTTTTTCTTAATAATACATACAGCTCATACACAACTCATGGGAATGAATGTCATGAAAATATTGGGCTTTTAGTGATTTCTTTGAACATATCCTTGTCTGAGGCAGAATGAGTTACAACATACATCAAAAAAATAGGAATTTGGGGGAGGAGGAGTCTGAAGACAACAAAGGATCAGAATTATACATTCAGTGTCAAAAATACACCCACATACATTACTAACTCAGAAATTAGATTGAGCAATACACAGTACAATGAGGAAGTCTAAAAAGCTCAGTACAGATTTAAGAAGAATGAGAGTAGATTTGCACAAGTCAGGAATGTCTACAGAAACTATTTCTATACAACCACAGATTCGAAGAACATTTAAACGCCTGAATGTCCTCTTAACATCCTGTCACTGATCATGATTGCCTCTACCTCTCTCTCTCTAGCTTCTCTGTGCCTACATAAAAGGAATTGTTTGACAGCACACATTAGATTGATCAATACACAGCAAAATGATGAAGGCCTAAAACTTTGTTTCTGCATTTATTGTCCATTATATCAGCGTTTTAAACACCTCAGTATTACTGCTGGAAAAAGAACAGTCCAATCAACATTGTCCAGTGAGGCTGTGTCATGTCCACTGATTAAGGACATCTGCAAGGTGAACCTAGTCTAATAGAGTGGATAGTGAGTGGACGCGATGTTTAAAAACTCCAGCAGCACTACTGTGTCTGATCCACTCATACCAGAGCATGTTGTTATCAGCTGTTTCAGATTCTTTACTTCTCAAAGTTTCTTAAACTGAAACTGACTTCATTTTTATCTTGAAAGAAACACAGAACCTGAGAGTTTCCAGACTGCATTTAGACACCTTCATACAGCAGCAGCTGTGATTTAAATGAATATTTATTCATTATTTTATTCATTAAATTAAATTACATTCATTGATTCATGATTTTATTCATTTAGTCATTTTGGAATCTTTCCATTGGTCCATTCATCAGGAATTTCTGATACAATGTTAAGAACAACTCTTGAAAGTGAAAAATGCAGGTTTTTGCGCAACAGTGAATTAATTTACCATTTTAAAAGAGATTCTTCATGAGCAGTTATAAAAGCATTAAACTGTTTATGTCCAAACATGATGGTCAGCAGTGTTAGTATAGCACGTCTGAAAGAGCTGTGGCTGTTGACTGTGTTTCTGCTAACTCTTGCCTTTGTGGTTGAAGTTCAGGTGGTTAAACTGATCATCGGTTTTAACTGGTAGCAACATTTAGAGTTTATGTGTTTGTGTATGTGTGTGTGTGTGTGTGTGTGTGTGTGTGTGTGTGTGTGTGTGTGTGTTTGTGTGTAATTTTGTGTATTTTCCAGGACATAAAGGGTGTAAATGATCTAAACACTATATTTTAGTTCATATCAGCTGATGAGGTCATTTCCACTCTTCCTCTGGAACAGAAGTCAGACCACAAACACTGAAACTGTGAGCTCCTCTCAGACACTCTTTTCTGTATCAGTTTAATCCACTAATTATGTAGTGATTTATTATATATAATAATATATTTTAATAAAACCTGTGAGAGCTCGTGTATGAGTGGTGTATTGCTGAGAGACTCCTAGAATAGTCTGATGAGTCTTTATCTGATGCAGTTCTGCTGTTTGAATTAGACGATGCAGGGTCTCGAGTGTGTGAACACTGAACTACTGTGAGATGAATCAACCAGTTGTTTCTGTATTTAAAGTGAAAACCTCATA
Source organism: Salminus brasiliensis (assembly GCF_030463535.1). Classification (NCBI taxonomy): domain Eukaryota; kingdom Metazoa; phylum Chordata; class Actinopteri; order Characiformes; family Bryconidae; genus Salminus; species Salminus brasiliensis. The sequence continues at coordinate 27,021,958 of NC_132886.1, forward strand.
CTTTTACATCCTTTATTTAAAAGTGTAGCTGATCTAAAAGAAAAGCACATGTATTTTAGTCTGCTCTTTACTGAGAATCTGATGGGATGAGGTGAGCTAAAACCCTTTTTAAAACCCTCCTGCAACAGTTAAAGCCACTGCTGATGTGCAACAGAGACAAACCACAACCACGTGAGTGAGGATGGGAGGAAGTAAAATAGCTCTAAAAGCATGCAGCTATATTGATGAACATTAATGTATAAATACTGCATACACATCTTACACATATACAAAGGTGGCAAAGCTTTAGAAACAGGAACTGATTATGAACAGTAATTACTAACTTCTGCAAAACAGTCTATTAATGATGACTCATCTTATCCACTTGTACCAGTGCAACACACTACTAACACGCCACCACCATGTCAGTGTCACTGCAGTGCTGGGCTGTGTTCACTCCAATCCAGGGGTGGTCATAATATTCTGATATGACTGTATATTTATTCTGACTGGCTGCGTTATGATGTGGTATGACAGCACCACTGCTGATAAACACAAGGCCCTACAGAGGGTAAACCAATCAGCACATCACCACAGCTGCACTTCCTCCCAAACAGGACATCTACAACAAGAGAGGCCTGAGGAAAGCCAGCAGCATCTCCTTTTACTCCACACAAACCACATTCACTTCCTGTTCCAACCCTTGTCATCTGGAAAGACATACCAGAACATTTGAGCCAGAACCACCAGACTCAAGAACAGTTTTATCCAGACTGATGCTGATCTAAACCCTGACCTAAACGTCCTCAGTACGTTTACACACTGAGCTCCAGCTGCTCATGTGGACCTTTATGCACATTGCACTCTGAACTCTCTAATACTAAACACTAAGTCTGAAATACTGGAACAGTAAGCTAATGCTCATTCACCTGCACTGTACACTTTATTAATGTATATGTACTACAACACCTCTGCTGCAACACTGCAGTACTGTTTACACACATGTTGTAGTTTCTGTGCACCTGTTGTCCTGGTCTTGTCTGTTGTCTTTGCACTAGTGCTTCTGTTTATTGTCTCTGCACCAGAGTCACTGTCCAATGATAGTTCAATATACTGTACTGTAGTATTTCTAGGAGGTAGCACCACCGCCTACGTCACCCATGAACCCACACTCACTTTTAATTTTCTTTATATGACATGTGTGGTGAATAGGGAATGGCGGACAGCATGTGCCCAGTGAGTTTATTAGAGATTGAAATCAGTACACAGTGTCAGGGCAGACAGGAGTCAGAAAACAGGCAGGTGTGCAAATCAGTGTCAGGTCTGGACTCAAAGGTAAAAAAACAAACAAAGGTTCAGAAACTGATCTGGTAAGATGACCTCACTGCAAGTGACCAGATTGATTTTTTGTGTCCAGACATCACAATACTACTTGAATGGGTAGTATTGAATAAAAAACTGTTTTCATACGCGGAAGCAGGATAGCTGTATGTCACTCTGGATTTGACATGGTCGTTGTTTGTCCAGACTGAGACGCATTTGTAGAAACCTGATTGTAATTGCATTTTAAAACACTCCTCTAAATGTGTTTTGGATCTGTTTTGCAAAAATCAAGGTATCTTACCTTGTTCAGACAAGCTAATATGATTGGCACAGAAATAGATGTCCTGGTCAACTAAAGCTGTTTGGCCTTCTTCAGTTTCACCAAGTCTTAATGGTGCCTCTCCTTCCCTGTGGCAGTTTTTCTAGTTTTGGCTGTACCCACTCTTTCCCACCTGCAGTCTATCCTTTTCTAGGGCAATTAACTGCTCACTTCACTCACAGGTATTTTGTGAGTCTCTGGAGTAAGTGGGGCACTTTGACTGGACTGTGCACAGGAAGGCCCAGTAGATGACCCAGGACTGCTGCAGGGTGAAGAAGGTTGCACAGGGGATGTGGGTTGAGGAAGGGCACTCACATAAACATAAATCTACCTCTCAGAAGATCCCTTTAGTGGCAGTTGGGCCTAGTATGCCCAGTAGTTTTTGCTCCTCCAGAGTGAGGGCTGGTGTAGATAACTAACTTTTCTGAGTTCTGTACCCTTTCTTTTATCTTGAAGTCATCAATGGCAGATATGTTTCTGAAACTACAGACTTTTTTATTTCTGGCAATCTCCTCCCATTTCTGCTCCCTCTCTTTATTTACTGAATGTCCCCAAGCTTTGGAAAACGAGTATGTTTAGTTTTTTTTGATAGTTTACTTTTTGACTGGAAGTGTCTTTCCAGCGTAGATGCAGAGGTGGAATTAGCAAAGAACTTCTTAAAAGTTGCTTGTAATTTTGGGTATGAAGACGGCTTTTTGAAAACACGTATAGTTACATAATTCTTTAAGTTGTTTGTAAATCATTAGGATTGTTACCGGAAAACAAACCCTGGTTGTTGTTTAGGACCTGGGTTGTTAGCAGACATGAGTGATCGTTATCAGTATAAATGATTACATTACATCACAACACACATTTACAAGTATATTGTGGATATGATCAGTACTAAAGGAATGCTAAATGACTTGAAATATTGAAGTTGTGCGCTTTGACTGAAATTAACATAATAATTCAGGAACTGTAACTTTATAATAATGTAAACGGTGATGTTTTTTCTGAAAACAGTAAAATAGGAAATATAACTTCAGCTCATCAAGTTTATTTTTAAACTGGCAGTAAAATAAGACAGCAAATCTTCACTTATCACCAAATATGAAAATGATCTTATCAAATAAATGACACTGAATGAAAAGGTTCTGCATGTTTATGATGCTAATTTGCATTATAAAATTAGTACATTTTATGAGAAGACAAATCAGTACATGAAGACAGATAAAACAATAATACAAAGTATTAAAACTGAGGGGGAAATATAGGCACATCAATAAATACATATTAATAACAAAATCATTTAATAAAAATATAAAAAGAATTTCGCTAATTGTTTCAGTTTAATGGCATCAGTTGTAGCTGCTGAAACAGCACCACACCTGCCTCATTACTAGTACTACACTAGTTGTTGTTGATGTTTCAGTGGATGAAGCTGCTGTTAAAATCCTTTGCTGCTGATCTTTCAGACTGGAGGATCTCTAACAGGGTGCTGAAAGCTCACAGGATTAGAACTCCAACATGAAGACTTGGAGTTCAGCACTCAGTAAGATGTTCTTCCTTCTATCAGAGCTTACGTCCTGTTAACCTCATCAGGTTGAGCTGTGAAACACACAGTGATGAACAGATGAGTCTTTAATTAGAGATCCTGATTCAGCTGAAGTGGAACAGAGAGATTTCTGATCCAGTGAGCTTTACAGTGTGTTTACAGTGAGTTCTTACATCGAGCTCTGTAGTATTTGACCCCCAGTATGATGGACACCAGCAGATATGGAGACATCGCCAGCAGACTACTGAGCAGACTGAGGACTGAGAATCGAGTTTCTGGAATAGACAGATCTACACACACACACACACACACACACACACACACACATAAAATAAATTGAATAAAGTAGGGTGTATACATTACTATTGAATACATTTTCACATAAAACATAAAGTTATGAATTCAGCTCACTGTTTTATAGTCTTTAGTTTTTACTAATAAATGCATTTTTCTGGAAGTATTTGACTTTATGCAACACATTTGAATATCATTGGACATGTACCTGTCCACTATACTGCGTCTACAGGCTGAGTCTGGAGGAATGATCCATCTTATAGAAATCAGCTGTTAGGTCTGAGGGCTTTGTGGGGTGATACAAACAGTGGAGAGTAAGAGGATCTCTCTCTCAGAGACAGGATGAACAGAACTAGAGTAAGAGAATACTAAAAGAAGAAAGAGTAATCCTGGACAGTACTGTCCATCTTGTCTCTGAGGGAGAGACACTGAAAAGCTGGAGCTCAGGTCAGGGATTAGATGATTTCAACAGGAAACAGTTTGACTGGTAAAAAATATAAGACTCCATATAACTCACAACTGTTTTAAGATACTGGACTCCTGGTTGGGTTGTTTCTTTCCAGTGTGTGTTGAAGAATGTGTAGCTAGGACTAGAGAGCAGGTTTTCTTTTAGCTGGTTTGCTTATTTTAGTGATTATCCTCTACTTACTTTACTAACTTTACTCTACTTTCTGTGTGTGTGTTTGTCAGGGGATCAGGGAGACCAGATCGGAACACATAATCAAAAATCATTTAATAGCTGAATCTTCACCTTTTCTTTCTACATTCAAGATCTGTTACCAATGTTCTTACTCAACAGTAATGTTTACCCAGAGTGCATCACTGTAGGGTGTGTAGTTGATATAGTTAATTGCTGAGTATGCAACTTGGGTAAAAAATATATAATCTCAAATATAATCTGATTAAAACACTGGACTAATCTGAAAAAACTAAGACTTTCTTTAAAAAGTATTCTAGTTTGTAAAAAGAAACCATGACCAACCTCTTACTGTAATCTTGACTCGATCACTGTAGTCAGTGTAGTAGTATTTTCCTGTGTTTCCTCTGCGTGCTATACACTGATACTCTGCTGTTCCTGAATCAGACACTGTTATACTGAGTGTGTTGGTGTCTTTATATTCAGTCAGAGTTTCTAACATATGAGAGACTTTGTACCACCTAAACTTCCATCCAGTGAGTGAGATCTGCAGATCACAGGTCAGAGTAAGTTTGTCTCCAGTGTAGACAGTGGTGTGAGGATACACTCTCAGTGTTGCTTTGGGTGTGTCTGTTGAGATGAAATGAAGAGTGAAAAGTACTCTCTCTCTTCCCAAAGCATCTCTAACTGTTATACAGTCTGAATATACACTGCTCAAAAAAATAAAGGGAACACTTAAACAACACAATATAACTCCAAGTAAATCAATCTTCTGTGAAATCAAACTGTCCACTTAGGAAGCAACACTGATTGACAATCAATTTCACATGCTGTTGTGCAAATGGAATAGACAACAGGTAGAAATTATTGGCAATTAGCAAGACACACTCAATAAAGGAGTGGTTCTGCGGGTGGGGACCACAGATCACTTCTCAGTACCTATGCTTTCTGGCTGATGTTTTGATTACTTTTGAATGTTGTGGTAGCATGAGGCGGACTCTACAACCCACACAAGTGGCTCAGGTAGTGCAGCTCATCCAGGATGGCACATTAATGCGAGCTGTGGCAAGAAGGTTTGCTGTGTCTGTCAGTGTAGTGTCCAGAGGCTGGAGGCACTACCAGGCCAGTACACCAGGAGATGTGGAGGAGGCCGTGGGAGGGCAACAACCCAGCAGCAGGACCGCAAACTCCACCTTTGTGCAAGGACAGGGGAAGCACTGCCAGAGCACTGCAAAATGACCTCCAGCAGGCCATAAATGTGCATGTGTCTGCACAAACGGTTAGAAACCAACTCCATGAGGATGGTATAAGGGCCTGACATCCACAGATGGGGGTGCTCTTCACCCTGTGCTCTTCACAGATGAAAGCAGGTTCACACTGAGCACATGTGACAGACGTGACAGAGTCTGGAGACGCTGTGGAGAGCGATCTGCTGCCTGCATCATCCTTCGGCATGACCGGTTTGGCCATCGGTGGGTCAGTTAAAGCTCCTGATTTACTGCTGCTGCTGGAATCTCACAGGCATTAGACTAACCCCCACTACTCACCTCTGTCTGTAAAAACTATTCTAACCACAGAAATCAATCAAACTCTGTTAATTCCTACTTTAAAATAATAAATTCATACTGAGAGACAATTCCAGATGTTTCTATATTATTTACTATACAACACCATAACAGTCAATCATCTAAACTCTTCCTCTCACTGCATCCTTCACCTTCAGTCTGAACAAACTCTAACTGAAGTTTTAACCCACTTAGTGTCACTGTGCCTTTTATTGTAGAGTCAGTGTTCATTAGTGAAGTTCCCTGAAATCACAGAGACACTGAATCTATTCAGTTCCATCAACATTAGAGATTTCATAGTTCTTCCTCCATTGAGCTTCACTGAGAGGATCACTATTCTTAAACCACTTGTAATTCCAGACACCTCCACTTTCTATTATATAAGTGAGAGTGACTCTCTCTCTGATGAACACACACTAAAGACTTTTATAAAATATGAAACTCTCTCTATGAAGATGCACACCAGTATTAAACACTGTGGAATAATCTGAAATAACTGCAGAATTTTCTTACAATTATTCTGAAATTAAGTCTTTTCTAAAAAGAAAAACAGAAATAATTACTTACCAACTGTAATCCTGACTGGAGCACTGTAGTGTGAGTAGTAGTCCCCTCTGCGTGCTATACACAGATACTCTGCTGTATCAGACACTGTTATACTGAGTGTGTTGTTGTCTTTATATTCAGCAGTCAGACGTTGTAAATTCTGCGACACTTTGTGCCACCTAAACTCCCATCCAGTGAGAGAGCTCTGCAGATCACAGGTCAGAGTTAGTGTGTCTCCAGTGTAGACAGTGGTGTTAGGATACACCCTCAGTGTTGGTGTGGGTTTTTCTGTTGATATGAAATGATGAAGAGATCAGAGCTGATTTTACTTTTACAATATAAACAGTAGTTTATCAGGATAAGATCAGACTTTGTACATAAAGAGAATTTAGATTTTATTCTTAATTTGGTGTGAATATTACAGTAGTTTGATTGTATCTGCAGTGTTGCTACACGGTGCAGAATGCTGATATTCAGGGGTGAACAACACAGATCTTGGTCTTGAGTTAAAGTAGAAAAGTGCTTCTAAATGTATTTGAGTAATAAAAGTAAAGTAAGTTCTGGATATTATAAGTACTGCTATTTACATTTCTATTAAAAGTTATGTCTGCACACATGCAAAAAATGTTTATAAAGCAAGTTTCCAGGTTATTAAAAATTACATTAATCAGAAACAGTATTTTATTGTTTTAGTTTTTCCTGATAACCAGTGGAATAATGAATATTGAAATGAAAAAGATTCACAGATAGATTAAGTGGCAGTGGAGAAGTAAAGCCACAGGACACACAAGGTACCATCCATCAATGAATTTAGCAACATACAAAAAACAAACAAACAATCAAACAAACAAACAAACAACCAAAAACGTTTCACAAATAACCACAAATTAATTCTCAAAAAATGTTTTTCTCAGAGGGAATTAATACAAATACTACTGGTTAAGACAGTCTGGTAAATTATTCATATCCATTAATAAAGAACTGACAATATGAACATCCAATAACAGTAGCAGTCATTAACATTATGCTAATTTATTATTTTAATGTAATAAATTTATGCATAAAGCACATCATCAAATCTATTCCTGTGCAAACCTTCACCTCACAAAGTAAACCACAATAATCTAAATCTAAAACTAAACCTCAGATTAAACACTGTAAATACTATATAATAGTTTCATTTAATATATTTAATTCAATGATTCAGATGATTTCAGATGACAGTAAAACCTGTGAATTCAGATCTTTTTACAGGAGATTATGGGATGCTTTTATGGCCTCATTAAATAGGAATTTACACCCATGCTTCCTGCTTCCAACACATTAACTTTAAGAACTGGTGCTACTGTAACCAGATAATCGGCAGATCCTCACTGTAGCTTCCAGTCTTTCTGTTCATAAACGCTGAGGATTGTCTTATGTTGTAAATAAAGTCATGATTGTTTTGTTGAGATTATGAATATTCGTCATCCTTTAGAAAACATTTTTATTAAGGCCTGTTTGACTTACAGCATCTACTGTTGACAGTGTTGTAAAGCTCAACTTAAGTTACAGTTTCACTGCACTGAAATACACTGAAATAATAAGGAATAATCTGTACAAATTAAATAATTATGTAAATGTAGATGAGTTACCTTCAGTTTGTCCACAGTGGAAGAGCACAATCAGCACTAAAGTAAGGAGAGAAACAAAGGACATGATGCAGGAACAGTTTTGCACATCAGGACAGTTTAGTTACTGAAGTATGAAATTATTGAAGATTCAAGGTGTTTCAGCACTGTTCAAGATCAGCTGAGTATCATTACATGTATATACACAGTTTATAACTCAAACAGGTGAACCAACTCTTATTCAGACTGAACTTGAATGGAAGGAACAGCATCAGGATTCATTGCAGCCAGTCCTGAAGCATCGAGAATCACTGCATTCCTTTCAACTGAACTGTTCCACTAGATGATCCACCACTGATACAACTGAATTGTTCCACTAGATGATCCACCACTGATACCACTGAACTGTTCCACTAGACGATCCACCACTGATACAACTGAACTGTTCCACTAGACGATCCACCACTGATACCACTGAACTGTTCCACTACATGCTCCACCACTGATACAACTGAACTGTTCCACTAGATGATCCACCAGTGATGCAAGGATTAATCCCAAACCCAAAACTATTGGCCCCTGGAGCTATGCAACACACACACTACCAACAGCACTACTGTGCCGCCCTAAAATTCTTGCCTTTAAAAAATATTCAAATGTCTACACATGTCTACACCCCTCACAATATCTGGGTCAAAGGCAAATTTTACCCTTGGTATAAATTTTCAATTTTTAAATTAAACCAATCACACGTAATTAGAGGACACATTTCAGGCTGTTTTCATCCAGTTCAGTTTTGAAACTGCAACACTTTTCACGAGTTTCTGCCAGTCAAAGTTAAACTTTTTTCTTGTTGCTATGACAAATGTTTATCACTATCAGGTGATGGATAGCTGATTTGTATAGACAATATTGTACAGTATTATAGACAATTCACAGCCAATCTTTACCATGTTTTGCCTCCATACAATATCTCATATTTCTCATTAGGACTTCTAAGTCATATTTTTAAAGTGTACGTTTCACTAATTACCTTTAATGTGAATCCTTTTCAGTCTGGCCGCCTTGGTATGTACTAGTATGCTAATGACTGCACCCTCTGTGATTGAGGAAGTTCTGAAATGTGATAAACTGTATTGAATATTTAATATTTGGTTGTATTTCTTTCAGTGCACTAACTGGGGTTATGCAGCATTTGTTTTTATGGGGAGCATGGTTATGTTCTGTGGATAGCTAGCCTTTCATTTAACTGATAGACTGATAGACAGGCCATGTGATCTTTTAGTAGGTGATGTATTTTGGTGACACTTTTTTTTACCAAATTGTTTAAGCAACGGAATAATAAATCTTTATGTACTTTTAAGACTGTTTTGTAACTCTGTCCCTCTGCAGAACTATTGTCCTGTAGTCAGTATGAATTAAGGTAAAAAAACATGGTTAAAAAGACATGGTGAAAATGATTTAATAAAATCAAAAATCCTAAAACAATATGAACTCCTCTTTACGAATAAGATCTCAACTCAGACAAAACTCCAGCTTCAACCAGCTTCACAGCACATAATCCATCTCTTTGTAATGATCAATCATTGTTTTAGAACACAGTTGGTAAAAAAGCCATTTTTTTTCATATTAGCATGTTCGCATGAAAAATGCTTTTAATGACAGATAAAATAAATGGAGATGAGGTTTGCTCTGTGTAACAGGGATAAACGGAAACCCATTTAGTGTGCAGAGGGGCACATCAAGGAAAAATGTGTCTTTGTCCCAAATGTCATGTAATTATAGATTTTTATAATCCATACAATTGTGTTAGAGCATACACAATTCATGGGAATGAATGTTATTGGAATATTGGGCTTTCAGTGATTTATTTTTCCTTATCTGGGGCAGAATCAGTTACAGCATACATCAAAAAATAGAATTTGGTGCACATGTTTTAGTTGGGAGAGGAGGGGTCATAATTAAGGATCATAATTATACATACAATGTCAAAAATACACTCACATACATTCTCAGCAATTAGCAATTGGACTGAGCAATACACAGTACAACAAGGAAGTCCAAAAAGCTCAGTACAGATTTGAGAAGATTGAGAGTAGATTTGTACAAATCAGGAATGTATCTTGGAGCTATTTCTGAACAACCACAGATTTAAAGAACATCAATTTAAATGTCTTGATGTCCTCTTAATGTCCTGTCACTGATCATGATTGCCTACAGCTGTGGCTTCTCGGTGCCAACAAAAGGAATTGTTTGACAGCACTCGTTGGATAAACCAATGCACAGGACAATGATGAAGTCTTAAAAACCCTTAGTACAGATTTGAGAGAATGAGAGTGGATTTGCACAAATCAGGAATGTCTATAGAAAGTATTTCTATACAACCACAGATTCGAAGAACATCAGTTTGAACAATATCATGAATATATGTCATTACTAGGAGGTGTAGCCACTTTGCCAAAGTCTAGAATAATACCCAAACTATTATACTTGGTTGAGAGGAAATGAATTTAGATGGTCAAGACCAACCCAAAAACATTTGTGCTACACTGAACAGAGGTATGTTTGGAGGAGTAAATACAAAGCATTCAACCCCAAGAAAACTTAATCATGGTGGTGATATCATCATGTGGCTGCTTTGCAATGCTTTGTGGTACTTTGCAATGCTTTGTGGTAACTGGTGCATTGCACAATGACCTCAAACCATCAGCTAAAGGTTAAAACTTGGCCACAGTTGAATGTTTCAACATGACAGTGATACTAAAACACATCAAGGGTAGCTGTGGAATGGACGCAGCAGGCAAACATTAAGCTTCAGGAATTGCATTTGTGCATCTGCTTCAAATTCATATTTATGATAAGAAACAAATTTGGTTCAATAACTTTTTTTTGAGAAACCAAAACACAAAAGAGGAATCCATCCTCCTCTGGTTGACTCTGCAAGAATAACTGGACAGAAATAGATAAAACAGTGTGACAATCCAGAGCAGGACAGCATTGGAGTGGACAGCAGGGAAGTTGAGAGCCAGGTTGGGCAACACTGGGGCAAAACAGTAGGAAGAAGGCATCTCGATACAAGGGAAAGGAAAAAAGGGGTGAGGAAAAGACTGATCCAGGGGATAGGCAGACACCAGCCCCCAACCAGGGCAGCTCAGGACATGGGGTGAAGAGATGAAAGGAGAAAAGGAATGTGAATATGAAAAGTAAGAAACATGTTTGAATTATTGGTCTATTCTAACTAGCTAAGGCTTTTCTTGGGTAAATAGCAAAGCACTTTGTAAGTCGCTCTGGATAAGAGCGTCTGCTTAATGCAATAAATGTAAATGTAAATGTAAATGTTCTCTGAACAGTAGAGAACAGTGGTAATATCCAGAAACAGGAAGTGTATTCAAGAACTGGGGAGCTTTATTGGAGAACATTCTTCCCCACATCATTTTTAAAAGCAAGGATCTGACAGTAGACCAGCATCTTTTAAGCAAAGTGTACAAAACAGGTTCTATGGTTTCGTGATTTGCATGAACTTCCAGCAAGTACGGCATTGCAATAGTCCGGTTTGGCAAAATTATGCAGTTTTGACTATGTAGTATATCTGTGTGTCAAACGAGAGAACAGCAGCAGCTCTGACTCTAATGAAGATATAAAGAAAGAGTTACTCACAGAGCAGCACAGAAAGTGGACTGACCTCCATACTGTGGCTGACTAACCGATGGGTTGAACGTAGGTCTACTTTAAACAAATACTTCCCATTTCTTTACAGCCAAAGTTACTGCATTCGAGAGAGAGAGAGAGAGAGATATTTTCAAATAGCTACAGAGGTGGAGCCAGTAGGGGGAGGGTGATGGTGGGCAGGTTGCCCTGCCGTCTTCCCATGAATGTATTCAGAGACATGACCAAAAAGAAATAAATAAACATTAATAAAATATTCAGAATTCTGGTAGGTGTTAATGTCTGTTCAACATGACTGTGTAGATTTGAAATTGGCATTAAAACATTAACATGCTGATTAATATGAATATTTTGGGAAACTGGGGCTGGATTAGTAGGCTACCCAGCTCTATGCACTGTTACTTTCTGTGTAGTGATCACTAGTGTGTGACCTGGAAATCAGTAAAGACAAACAGATTATAAGATTTTCAAAGGTGTCTGGATCTTGTAAAATAAACAATTTCTATATACACATACACACCGATCAGCCGTAACATTAATACCACCTCATTGTTTCTGCATTCATAGTCCATTATATCACTATATATTACACTATCTATAAAGTGGACCTAGGTAAGAGTGTCTAATAGAGTGGACAGTCAGTGGACACAGTGTTTAAAAACTCCAGCAGAACTACTGTGTCTGTTCCACTCATACCAGAGCAGAACCAGTGTTGCTACAGTGCTGAGAATGACCCACCACCCAAATACTACCTGCTCTGTGGTGGTCAGTCCTGTGGGGTCCAGAGTAACAGAGTAAACAGAGAAACAGATGAACTACAGTCTGTAGTTATAGAACTACAAACTGCTCCTATATGATAAGTGGAGCTGATAGAAGCAACAATGAGAGTAGAAACATGGATAGTATTCATTTTATGGTTGATTGGTATATATGAACGTGCACTTACCCACTTATCAGTTTCTTAAACTGGAACAAACGGACTCCATTTTTCCTTTGAAAGAAATACTTTTAAACATCATCACACAAAACCTGATAGTTCAGAGCTTCCAGACTGCATTTAAACACCTTCATACAGCAGCAGCTCTGATTTGAATGAATATTTGGTTAATTAAATTTATTCATTTAGTCATTAAACTGTTTATTTCCAAACGTGGTGGTCAGCAGTGTTAGTATAGCATGTCTGAAATAGCTGTGGCTATTTAGAGTGTGTGTATATGTTTGTGTGTGTGTGTGCAATGTGAGTGATTATGTGTATGTTCCAGGAAGTAAAGGGTGTAAATGATAAACAGTATTATTTTAGTTCATCATCAGCTGATGAGGTCATTTCCACTCTTCCACTGGAACAGAAGTCAGACCACTAACACTGAAACTGTGAGCTCCTCTCAGATACTCTTTTCTGTATCAGTTTAGTTGATGAAATGATACATATAGTCAATGACCAGTTAAATAACCAGCTAATCCACTGATTATGTAGTGATTAATAATATGTAATAATATATTTTAATAAAATCTGTAAGTTCTCGTGTATGAGTGGTGCATTGCTGAGAGACTCCGGGAATAGTCTGATGAGTCTTTATCTGATGCAGTTCTGCTGATTGAATTAGACGATGCAGGGTCTCGAGTGTGTGAACACTGAACTACTGTGAGATTAATTAACCAGTTATTTCTGTATTTAAAGTGAAAACCTCGTCCTTTTACATCCTTTATTTAAAAGTGTAGCTAATCTAAAAGAAAAGCACATGTATTTTAGTCTGCTCTTTACTGAGACTCTGACAGGATGAGGTGAGCTAAAACCCTTTTAGCTTCTCCTCCCCCTCCTGCAACAGTTGAAGCCACTGCTGATGTGCAACAGAGACAAACCACAACTATATTGATGAACATTATATAAATACTGAATACACATTTTACACACATCTCCTAATATGACTGTTCACATATAGCTTCACATATATATACACAGGTTGCAAACATTTAGAAACAGAAACTTTTCTAGTTTTCTAGTTTCTAGTTTTATAATTCCAGAATGCAGTTCATTTGTTTCTTTGCATACTTTCTTAGCCTCCTTTCACCCTGTACTTCAATGGTCAGGACCCCACAGGACTGACCACTACAGAGCAGCTTTTATTTGGGTGGTGGGTCATTCTCAGCCCTGTAGTGACACTGGCATGGTAATGGCGTATCAGTGTGTTTTGTGCTCTATGCTGAAGTCAGGGACAGAAGCTCATCTGTTGCTACACAGTTTGTGTTGTCATCCTCTAGTCCTTCATCAGTGGTCACAGGACGTTGCCCACAGGACGCTGTTGGCTGCATATTTCAGGAGTGACACTGAGGTGTTTAAAAACTTCAGTGTACCAGTGCAACACACACTACCAAACCACCACACCCATGTCAGTGTCACTGCAGTGCTGGGCTGTGTTCACTCCAATCCAGGGGTGGTCATAATATTCTGATATGACTGTATATATATTCTGACTGGCTGCGTTAAGGTGTGGTATGACAGCACCACTGCTGATAAACACAAGGCCCTACAGAGGGTAAACCAATCAGCACATCACCACAGCTGCACTTCCTCCCATACAGGATGTCTCCAACAAGAGAGGCCTGAGGAAAGCCAGCAGCATCTCCTTTTACACCACACAAACCACAACCCTTGTCTTCTGGAAAGACACATCAGAACATCCGAGCCAGAACCACCAGACTCAGTTTTTATACAGACTGAAGCTGATCTAAACCTTTTCCTAAACTTCCTCAGTACATTTTCACACTGAGCTCCAGCTGCTCATGTGGGCCTTTATGCACATTGTACTCTGAACTCTCTAATACTAAACACTAAGTCTGAAATACTGGAACAGTAAGCTAATGCTCATTCACCTGCACTGTACACTTTATTAATGTATACGTACTACAACACCTCTGCTGCAACACTGCAGTACTGTTTACATACATGTTGTAGTGTCTGTGCACCTGTTGTCCTTGTCTTGTCTGTTGTTTTTGCACTAGTGCTTCTGTTTATTGTCTCTGCACCAGGGTCACTGTCCAATGGTAGTTCATTATACTGTACTGCAGTATTTCTAGGAGGTAGCACCACTGCCTACGTCACCCATGACCCCACACTCACTTTTAATGTTCTTTATACTACATGTGTGGTGAATGGGTAAAGGCAGACAGCATGTGCCCAGTGAGTTTATTAAAGATTGTATTCAGTACTCAGTATTAGTGGCAGGTCTGGACTCAAAGGTCAAAAAACAAGCATAGCTTCAGAAACTGATCTGGTAAGATGACTGTCCACACTGCAAGTGACCAGATTGAATTTTTGTATCCAGACATCACAATACTACTTGAATGGGTAGTATTGAATTAAAAACTGCTTAGGATAGATGGAGGTCGCCGTGGATTTGACATGGTCGTATTGCATTTCAAAACACTCATCTAAATGTGTTTTGGATCTGATTTGCAAAAATCAGATTTCATGTGGCTTTTGGCAGTTCAGACTATCAAAAATTAATCTGGGTAAAAATCTATATATGTCATAAATCAGATTCATAAAGGTCATACAGGTGTTAAAAATTTCATACAGGTGTAAGTCGCCTCTTAACCAAAGCACATGGATATATGTGCAGTACCAGGCCAGAAAAGTCTGTATTACTACTGATTTCATTCTCATACCAACCTCACACCTTTTTTCCTTACTACTCCAATCACTTTTTAGTAACCATTGCTATCCAGTGAACTGAAAATGGTTCTGGTACCTATTCCTTACATTCATTAGATTCTCTTTTTTTATTATTATCTTATGTTCTTTTTAGGTGAGTTGTTGTGCTGGTACGAGTGGATCAAACACACAGAGTTCGGTTGAACTCAACGATTTTAGAGTTGGGATTAATACCAGGATTGCTGTGGTGCAACAGATAACATTACAGTGGCCCACCTCTGTAATACGAGTAGCCTTGTAAGTTGCTCTGGATAAGAGTGTCAACTAAATTCCCTAAATGTAAAAAACGTTTAGGAACAAGGTTACAAAGGTCTACAAAGAATCAGAAGTGTTTGATCCACCATCAAAGTGTTTTATTAGAACAACATTCTCTCTTTCTTTTAGCATCCGACATCAGATTCACACTGAGGCATGTTTTTTTTTAATACTTATTCATTTCCCATCATAGATCTGCTACATTGTACCATCTGTACCAAACATTAGATGGATTCCCCAGAATGTTCGTAACACTGAGTAGACAGTAACCTTGTACTTAAAAACACTATAAAAATTACGAGCAATTCCCTGTTTAGCAAACGCAGTATTCAAACTCATTTGTAAATTTAAGAGTATCCTGACCCCATACGTAACTCACGCTACTTGCTAAATTGACGTCAAGGCTGGCAATGCTCCTTTTCCAACTCTTTTCCACCTGCAGTCAAGGGCTATTAACTGCTCACTTCACTCACAGGTATTTTGTGAGTCTCTGGAGTAAGTGGGGCATTTTGACTGGGCTGTGCACAGGAAGGCCCAGTAGATGACCCAGGACTGCTGCAGGGTGAAGATGGTTGCACAGGGGATGTGGGTTGAGGAAGGGCACTCACTTAAACATAAATCTACCTCTCCTAAGATCCCTTTAGTGGCTGTTGGGACTAGTATGCCCAGTAGTTTTTGCTCCTCCAGAGTGAGGGCTGGTGTGAATAATTTCTTTTATCTTTTCTTTTATCTTGAAGTCATGAAGTTCAATGGCAGATATGTTTCTGGAACTACAAAGAAGGAAAACGAGTATGTTCAGTTTTATGGTTATGGTTTATGGTTCACTTTTCGACTGGAAGTGTCTTTCCAGCGTAGATGCAGAAGTGGAATTAGCAAAGAACTTCTTAAAAGTTGCTTGTAATTTTGGGTATGAAGACGGCTTTTTGAAAACACTTTTAGTTACATCATTCTTTAAGTTGTTTGTAAATCATTAGGATCGTTACCGGAAAACAAACCCTGGTTGTTGTTTAGGACCTGGGTTGTTAGCAGACATGAGTGATCGTTATCATTATAAATGATTACATTACATCACAACACACTTTTACAAGTATATTGTGGATATGATCAGTACTTAAGGAATGCTGAATGACTTTAAATATTGAAGTTGTGCATTTTGACTGAAATTAACATAATAATTCAGGAACTGTAACTTTATTATAATGTAAAAAAAAGTGCTAGTGAACAGTACAATAGAAAACAGACCTTCAGTTTATCAAGTTTATTTGTAAACTGGCAGTAAAATATTACAGCAATACTATAAAATATCATGTCTTAAAATTCCACTTATCACCAAATATGAAAATGATCTTATCAAATAAATGACACTGAATGAAAAGATTCTGCATGTTTATAATGGTTATTTGCAGTATAAAATGAATACATTTTATGAGAAGACAAATCAG
This sequence comes from Salminus brasiliensis, assembly GCF_030463535.1. Lineage (NCBI taxonomy): Eukaryota > Metazoa > Chordata > Actinopteri > Characiformes > Bryconidae > Salminus > Salminus brasiliensis. Next base: position 27,038,840 of record NC_132886.1, read on the forward strand.
TTTATGAAGACAGATAAAACAATAATACAAAGTATTAAAACTGAGGAGGAAATATAGGCACACCAATGAGAACATATTAATAACAAAATCATTTAATACAAATATAAAAAGAATTTTGCTGATTCTTTCAGTTTAATGGCATCAGAGAGAGTAAATGAAGCTGTTGATGTTTCAGTGGATGAAGCTGCTGTTAAAATTCTCTACTGCTGATCTGCTAGACTGGATGATCTCTAACAGAGTGCTGAAAGCTCACAGGATTAGAACTCCAACATGAAGACTTGGAGTTCAGCACTCAGTAAGATGTTCCTCCTTCTATCAGAGCTTACATCCTGTTCACCTCATCAGGTTGAGCTGTGAAACACACAGTGATGAACAGATGAGTCTTTAATCAGAGATCCTGATTCAGCTGAAGTGGAACAGAGAGATTTCTGATCCAGTGAGCTTTACAGTGTGTTTACAGTGAGTTCTTACCTCGAGCTCTGTAGCATTTGACCCCCAGTATGATGGACACCAGCAGATATGGAGACATCGCCAGCAGACTACTGAGCAGACTGAGGACTGAAAATCGAGTTTCTGGAATAGACAGATCTACACAAACACACACACACACACACACGCACACGCACACACGCACACACGCAAGCACACATAAAATAAATTAGGGGGTATAAATTATTGTTGAATGCATTTTCATAAACATAAAATGATATATTCAGTTCAATATCATTGGACATGCACCTGTCCACTATACTGCAGCTACTGGCTGGGTCTGGGGGAATGATCCATCTTATAAAAATCAGCTCTGAGGTGTGTGTGTGTGTGTGTTTTATAAGTCTCTTTTTTTGTTATAAGTCTGGGTAAAGAAGATATTATCTGATAAATCACTGTCTCTCTAAGCGGAGAATAATAGGTACCATACGGAATAGGTCTAAGCCTTGCATATCTCAGGATCAGTTGTTGATGATACAAGTGTATTAGGGTAAGCTAAACGAAGAACGTAATATTTAAGGTCTCCAATCTAAAATTACGGATATATCCTATCTGAGCCACAGTCTCGCCTCTGTACCAAAACCGCTCATCTTTTTGATAAAGGAACATCTCAGGAACAGGTCAATAAAAGTCTGGACAGTATGGACAGTTGATGAGTATTCGTTGTGGTGCGGTGCAAGAAGGAAAGATCCTCAGCTGAGCCAGGAGACAGATTATTTGCAACTTATAGAGAGCTCAACTTTTCTTTTCTTTTGTTTTGTCTATTATTATTTACCACGTGTTAAGCTAGTTTTTGTTTTTCTAATTGTCACAAATGCTCCGTAGCAGCCTTTTAGATTTAAAAAGTTTCAACCAGCCAATTGAAACTACGGTAAGCCTCTGACTGCGACACATGTCTCAAGACTCTCGAGCAACCAGCTGGTCACCTCGCCTCACCTAATGGCAGACCACTGGAGCTCAGCTCAGTTTAGGAGCATCGCTTCCCATAACTGTATAAAAAGTTAACTGAGGTAAGTCTTAATCAAAATTAAACTAGCCTCAGTTGACAGACTCCAAATTTAGTGATAGCTCTGGACTTATCCAGGTGGTTCCCCTTTGAATGAGAATAATAATTAAACAAGTAGTCATTGATTAATTGATTGAATTAAATATTCGATCCTCATTAATTAACAAAAACTTTTAATTTGGTATATCACTCCTAATTGTTCAACACTGGCTACAATCTCTTCAGTTTGCTAACAACTCATCTCACTGATGAGGACACAACAAGAGGACAGCATCTGGTAAAGGCATGCTATGGCACTTTAAAGGCAAGTGTGTTTGTATTCTGTGTTTTTGAAGCAGTTTTCTTCTGTTTAAGTTAACGCTGCATTTCCATCATAGTGAGCTGAGTCAGCCTGACCATTTTGAGAGTATTACACATGAAATATTGTATTTTAACTTCATAACCTAAACAATTCAATACATTTTTCCTTACACTGTATCTGACACTATTCTTCAGATGGATGGTATTTATGTTTTCTATATTGTTTTTTTTACTGTGTTCTTTTACAGCTATAAAGTAGGATAAACTAAATCAGATTAAAGAGGATTTACTGCTGCTACTGGAATATCACAGTCATTAGACAAACCCCCATTACTCACCTGTCTGTAAAAACTTTTCTAACCACAGAAATCAATCAAACTCTGTTCATTCCTACTTTAAAATATTACATTCATACTGAGAGACAATTCCAGATGTTTCTATATTATTCACTATACAACAACATAGCTGTCAATCATCTAAACACTTCCTCTCACTGCATCCTCCACTTTCTGTCTGAACAAACTCAAGCTGAAGTTTTAACCCACTCAGTGTCACTGTGCCTTTTATTGTAGAGTCAGTGTTCATTAGTGAAGCTCTCTGAAATCACAGAGACACTGGTTCTATTCAGTTCCATCAACTTCTGTTCATGACAATATCTAACAATAATGCAATTTCTGTGTGTGTGTGTGTGTTTTGGTCAGAGGATAAATTAGACCAGATTGTAACACATAATGAAATATTATTTAATAATGTAATCTTCAACTTTTCTTTCTACAATCAAGATCTATTACCACCATTCTTACTTACCAGTTACGTTTACCCAGAGTGCATCACTGTAGGGTGTGTAGTTGACGGGGTTTCCTCTCCCAGCTCTGCACCAGTACTGACCTTCATCAGAGACACTAACTGAGCTGATGGTGTGGGAGTGTGTTTCAGTGCTGAACTCATTCTGAGGGTTCTGTGTGTGTTTAGTCCAGTAAAACCTCCATCCAGCAGACTGATCCAGGACACACTCCAGAGTCACTGAGCTTCCTCTCAGTGCAGCTCCTTTAAGACTAAATCTGAGTTCAGGTTTAGGTTTAACTGCTGATGGAGATGAAGCACAGAGTTCAGATCATGAAATCAGAGTCTTTATCACACTGACGTTCTCACAACCTTAACCAGCTTCAGATTAGATTCAGCTACTGGTTAGGTGTAAGTTAGTTTACTTCATTTTGCAGATATGAATAGATCCCAGACAGCGTCAGACTTTTAACACTTAATTAATGCAAAACTGAAAAAATATACACATATAAATATGTTCCCAGAATTCAACAAGAGACACTGTATGAAACACATGTATCATACTGGCTTCAACACAGTTCACAGTAATTATCTTCAACAGAGCAACACACACTCTTACTGTCTCTGTGAAAACACTGGTCTCAGTACATCAGCTAAACTCACACTGACTCACACAAGAGGCTAAACACACTTCACCAAGACTGAAATCTGTGTAATGCAGTAAAAGCTTCATTAGAGTTTGGAGACAGATTCATTTATTAAGCTCAAATTGCAGGAGACTGCAGCATGTATCTACATGTAACAGTTGTAGCAGAAGAGGGATGTAAATGACCTCGCATATGATAATCACTCTCTGTAAATTTCCCTAAAATTCACTCCTCTAGTGTCTCTACCATTGTAATCTAGTTAAACCTACTTTGGTTACGGTTGGAGACCTTATTAGCCGTGGTACTTGGTTATGTACATGGTACTTGTGATTTGTTTTGTGTGGATATATATCACCAGATGAAGACCTTCATGATGTGTATTCCCCAGAGATCCAGACTATTTCTTGCACTTTCTGTCTGAACAAACTCTAACTGAAGTTTTAAGCCACTCACTGTCACTGTGCCTTTTATTGTAGAGTCAGTGTTCATTAGTTAAGCTCCCTGAAATCACATAGACACTGATTCTATTCAGTTTCATCAACTTCTGTTCATGACAATATCTAAGAATAATGCAATTTGTGTGTGTGTGTGTGTGTGTGTGTGTGTGTGTGTTTTGGTCAGAGGATAAATTAGACCAGATTGTAACACATAATGAAATATTATTTAATAATGTAATCTTCAACTTTTCTTTCTACAATCAAGATCTGGTACCACCATTCTTACTCACCAGTAACGTTCACCCAGAGTGCATCACTGTAGGGTGTGTAGTTGACTGGGTTTCCTCTCCCAGCTCTGCACCAGTACTGACCTCCATCAGAGACACTAACTGAGCTGATGGTGTGGAAGCGTGTTTCAGTGCTGAACTCATTCTGAGGGTTCTGTGTGTCTTTAGTCCAGTAAAACCTCCATCCAGCAGACTGATCCAGGACACACTCCAGAGTCACTGAGCTTCCTCTCAGTGCAGCTCCTTTAAGACTCGATCTGAGTTCAGGTTTAGGTTTAACTGCTGATGGAGATGAAGCACAGATTCAGATCATGAAATCAGAGTCTTTATCACACTGATGTCATTATTAGCCGTGGTACTTGGTTATGTACATGGTATTTGTGATTTGTTTTGTGTGGATGTATATCACCAGATGAAGACCTTCATGATGTGTATTCCCCAGGGATCCTGACTATTTCCTTGTCTGAAATCGTCAGGAAAAGACCCGCCCCCCTACCTTTTTTTTTTGTTTTATGTTCGGATAAAGAAGATAGGACAGTTGATGGGTATTTGTTGTGGTGCGGTGCAAGAAGGAAGGACCAAGAAAATTCAGCGTGCACAAGATCCTCAGCTGAGCCAAGAGACAGATTATTTGCAACTTTCCAACTCTAAGCTCCCGCAACGATAGAGAGTTCAACTTTTCTTTTATTTAGCTTTGTCTATTATTATTTATCATGTGTTAAGCTAGTTTTTGTTTTTCTAATTGTCACATATGCTCCGTAGCGACCTCTTAGATTTACTAAGTTTCAACCAGCCAACTGAAACTACGATAAGCCTCTGACTGCGATGCATGTCTCAAGGAGCTCGAGCAACCAGCTGGTCACCTCGCCTCACCTAATGGCAGACCACCGGAGCTCAGCTCAGTTTAGGAGCATTGTTTCTCAAAACTGTAAATTATCCCGAAATTAAACTAGCCTTAGTTGACAGACGCCAAATTTAGTGATAGCCCTGGACTTATCCAGGTGGTTCCCCTTTGAATGAGAATAATGATTAAACAAGTAGTCATTGATTAATTGATTGAATTAAATATTCAATCCTCATTAATTAACAAAAACTTTTAATTTGGTATATCACTCCTAATTGTGCAACACTGGCTACAATCTCTTCAGTTTGCTAACAACTCATCTCACTGATGAGGACACAACAAGAGGACAGCATCTGGTAAAGGCATGCTATGGCACTTTAAAGGCAAGTGTGTTTGTATTCTGTGTTTTTGAAGCAGTTTTCTTCTGTTTAAGTTAACGCTGCATTTCCATCATAGTGAGCTGAGTCAGCCTGACCATTTTGAGAGTAATACACATGAAATATTGTATTTTAACTTCATAATCTAAACAATTCAATAAATTTTTCCTTACACTGTATCTGACACTATTCTTCAGATGGATGGTATTTATGTTTTCTATATTGTTTTTTTACTGTGTTCTTTTACGGCTATAAAGTAGGATAAACTAAATCAGATTAAAGAGGATTTACTGCTGCTGCTGGAATCTCACAGTCATTAGACAAACCCCCATTACTCACCTCTGTCTGTAAAAACTTTTCTAACCACAGAAATCAATCAAACTCTGTTCATTCCTACTTTAAAATATTACATTCATACTGAGAGACAATTCCAGATGTTTCTATATTATTCACTATACAACAACATAGCTGTCAATCATCTAAACACTTCCTCTCACTGCATCCTCCACTTTCTGTCTGAACAAACTCTAGCTGAAGTTTTAACCCACTCAGTGTCACTGTGCCTTTTATTGTAGAGTCAGTGTTCATTAGTGAAGCTCTCTGAAATCACAGAGACACTGATTCTATTCAGTTCCATCAACTTCTGTTCATGACAATATCTAACAATAATGCAATTTCTGTGTGTGTGTGTGTGTTTTGGTCAGAGGATAAATTAGACCAGATTGTAACACATATTATTTAATAATGTAATCTTCAACTTTTCTTTCTACAATCAAGATCTATTACCACCATTCTTACTCACCAATAACGTTTACCCAGAGTGCATCACTGTAGGGTGTGTAGTTGACTGGGTTTCCTCTCCCAGCTCTGCACCAGTACTGACCTCCATCAGAGACACTAACTGAGCTGATGGTGTGGAAGCGTGTTTCAGTGCTAAACTCATTCTGAGGGTTCTGTGCGTGTTTAGTCCAGTAAAACCTCCATCCAGCAGACTGATCCAGGACACACTCCAGAGTCACTGAGCTTCCTCTCAGTGCAGCTCCTTTAAGACTCGATCTGAGTTCAGGTTTAGGTTTAACTGCTGATGGAGATGAAGCACAGAGTTCAGATCATGAAATCAGAGTCCTTATCACACTCATGTTCTCATAACATTAACCAGCTTCAGATTAGATTCAGCTACTGGTTAGGTGTAAGTTAGTTTACTTCATTTTGCAGATATGAATAGATCCCAGACAGCGTCAGACTTTTAACACTTAATTAATGCAAAACTGAAAAAATATACACATATAAATATGTTCCCAGAATTCAACAAGAGACACTGTATGAAACACATGTATCATACTGGCTTCAACACAGTTCACAGTAATTATCTTCAACAGAGCAACACACACTCTTACTGTCTCTGTGAAAACACTGGTCTCAGTACATCAGCTAAACTCACACTGACTCACACAAGAGGCTAAACACACTTCACCAAGACTGAAATCTGTGTAATGCAGTAAAAGCTTCATTAGAGTTTGGAGACAGATTCATTTATTAAGCTCAAATTGCAGGAGACTGCAGCATGTATCTACATGTAACAGTTGTAGCAGAAGAGGGATGTAAATGACCTCTCATATGATAATCACTCTCTGTAAGTTTCCCTAAAATTCACTCCTCTAGTGTCTCTACCATTGTAATCCAGTTAATCCTACTTTGGTTACGGTTGGAGATCTTATTAGCCGTGGTACTTGGTAATGTACATGGTACTTGTGATTTGTTTTTTTGTGGATATATATCACCAGATGAAGACCTTCATGATGTGTATTCCCCAGAGATCCAGACTATTTCTTGCACTTTCTGTCTGAACAAACTCTAACTGAAGTTTTAAGCCACTCACTGTCACTGTGCCTTTTATTGTAGAGTCAGTGTTCATTAGTTAAGCTCCCTGAAATCACAGAGACACTGATTCTATTCAGTTTCATCAACTTCTGTTCATGACAATATCTAAGAATAATGCAATTTGTGTGTGTGTGTGTGTGTGTTTTGGTCAGAGGATAAATTAGACCAGATTGTAACACATATTATTTAATAATGTAATCTTCAACTTTTCTTTCTAGAATCAAGATCTGTTACCACCATTCTTACTCACCAGTAACGTTTACCCGGAGTGCATCACTGTAGGGTGTGTAGTTGACTGGGTTTCCTCTCCCAGCTCTGCACCAGTACTGACCTCCATCAGAGACACTAACTGAGCTGATGGTGTGGAAGCGTGTTTCAGTGCTGAACTCATTCTGAGGGTTCTGTGTGTGTTTAGTCCAGTAAAACCTCCATCCAGCAGACTGATCCAGGACACACTCCAGAGTCACTGAGCTTCCTCTCAGTGCAGCTCCTTTAAGACTCGATCTGAGTTCAGGTTTAGGTTTAACTGCTGATGGAGATGAAGCACAGAGTTCAGATTATGAAATCAGAGTCTTTATCACACTGAAGTTCTCATAACCTTAACCATTTTGCAGATATGAATAGATCCCAGACAGCGTCAGACTTTTAACACTTAATTAATGCAAAACTGAAAAAATATACACAAATAAATATGTTCCCAGAAGAGACGCTGTATGAAACACATGTATCATACTGGCTTCAACACAGTTCACAGTAATTATCTTCAACAGAGCAACACACACTCTTACTGTCTCTGTGAAAACACTGGTCCCAGTACATCAGCTAAACTCACACTGACTCACACAAGAGGCTAAACACACTTCACCAAGACTGAAATCTGTATAATGCAGTAAAAGCTTCATTAGAGTTTGGAGACAGATTCATTTATTAAGCTCAAATTGCAGGAGACTGCAGCATGTATCTACATGTAACAGTTGTAGCAGAAGAGGGATGTAAATGACCTCTCATATGATAATCACTCTCTGTAAGTTTCCCTAAAATTCACTCCTCTAGTGTCTCTACCATTGTAATCTAGTTAATCCTACTTTGGTTACGGTTGGAGACCTTATTAGCCGTGGTACTTGGTTATGTACATGGTACTTGTGATTTGTTTTGTGTGGATATATATCACCAGATGAAGACCTTCATGATGTGTATTCCCCAGGGATCCAGACTATTTCTTGCACTTTCTGTCTGAACAAACTCTAACTGAAGTTTTAAGCCACTCACTGTCACTGTGCCTTTTATTGTAGAGTCAGTGTTCTTTAGTAAAGCTCTCTGAAATCACATAGACACTGATTCTATTCAGTTTCATCAACTTTTGTTCATGACAATATCTAAGAATAATGCAATTTGTGTGTGTGTGTGTGTGTGTGTGTGTGTGTGTGTGTGTGTGTGTTTTGGTCAGAGGATAAATTAGACCAGATTGTAACACATATTATTTAATAATGTAATCTTCAACTTTTCTTTCTACAATCAAGATCTATTACCACCATTCTTACTCACCAATAACGTTTACCCAGAGTGCATCACTGTAGGGTGTGTAGTTGACGGGGTTTCCTCTCCCAGCTCTGCACCAGTACTGACCTCCATCAGAGACAGTAACTGAGCTGATGGTGTGGAAGCGTGTTTCAGTGCTGAACTCATTCTGAGGGTTCTGTGTGTGTTTAGTCCAGTAAAACCTCCATCCAGCAGACTGATCCAGGACACACTCCAGAGTCACTGAGCTTCCTCTCAGTGCAGCTCCTTTAAGACTCGATCTGAGTTCAGGTTTGGGTTTAACTGCTGATGGAGATGAAGCACAGAGTTCAGATCATGAAATCAGAGTCTTTATCACACTGAAGTTCTCATAACCTTAACCAGCTTCAGATTAGATTCAGCTACTGGTTAGGTGTAAGTTAGTTTACCTCATTTTGCAGATATGAATAGATCCCAGACAGCGTCAGACTTTTAACACTTAATTAATGCAAAACTGAAAAAATATACACATATAAATATGTTCCCAGAATTCAACAAGAGACACTGTATGAAACACATGTATCATACTGGCTTCAACACAGTTCACAGTAATTATCTTCAACAGAGCAACACACACTCTTACTGTCTCTGTGAAAACACTGGTCTCAGTACATCAGCTAAACTCACACTGACTCACACAAGAGGCTAAACACACTTCCCCAAGACTGAAATCTGTGTAATGCAGTAAAAGCTTCATTAGAGTTTGGAGACAGATTCATTTATTAAGCTCAAATTGCAGGAGACTGCAGCATGTATCTACATGTAACAGTTGTAGCAGAAGAGGGATGTAAATGACCTCTCATATGATAATCACTCTCTGTAAATTTCCCTAAAATTCACTCCTCTAGTGTCTCTACCATTGTAATCTAGTTAATCCTACTTTGGTTACGGTTGGAGACCTTATTAGCCGTGGTACTTGGTTATGTACATGGTACTTGTGATTTGTTTTGTGTGGATATATATCACCAGATGAAGACCTTCATGATGTGTATTCCCCAGAGATCCAGACTATTTCTTGCACTTTCTGTCTGAACAAACTCTAACTGAAGTTTTAAGCCACTCACTGTCACTGTGCCTTTTATTGTAGAGTCAGTGTTCATTAGTTAAGCTCCCTGAAATCACATAGACACTGATTCTATTCAGTTTCATCAACTTCTGTTCATGACAATATCTAAGAATAATGCAATTTGTGTGTGTGTGTGTGTGTGTGTGTGTGTGTGTGTGTGTTTTGGTCAGAGGATAAATTAGACCAGATTGTAACACATAATGAAATATTATTTAATAATGTAATCTTCAACTTTTCTTTCTACAATCAAGATCTGGTACCACCATTCTTACTCACCAGTAACGTTCACCCGGAGTGCATCACTGTAGGGTGTGTAGTTGACTGGGTTTCCTCTCCCAGCTCTGCACCAGTACTGACCTCCATCAGAGACACTAACTGAGCTGATGGTGTGGAAGCGTGTTTCAGTGCTGAACTCATTCTGAGGGTTCTGTGTGTCTTTAGTCCAGTAAAACCTCCATCCAGCAGACTGATCCAGGACACACTCCAGAGTCACTGAGCTTCCTCTTAGTGCAGCTCCTTTAAGACTCGATCTGAGTTCAGGTTTAGGTTTAACTGCTGATGGAGATGAAGCACAGATTCAGATCATGAAATCAGAGTCTTTATCACACTGATGTCATTATTAGCCGTGGTACTTGGTTATGTACATGGTATTTGTGATTTGTTTTGTGTGGATGTATATCACCAGATGAAGACCTTCATGATGTGTATTCCCCAGGGATCCTGACTATTTCCTTGTCTGAAATCGTCAGGAAAAGACCCGCCCCCCTACCTTTTTTTTTTGTTTTATGTTCGGATAAAGAAGATAGGACAGTTGATGGGTATTTGTTGTGGTGCGGTGCAAGAAGGAAGGACCAAGAAAATTCAGCGTGCACAAGATCCTCAGCTGAGCCAAGAGACAGATTATTTGCAACTTTCCAACTCTAAGCTCCCGCAACGATAGAGAGTTCAACTTTTCTTTTATTTAGCTTTGTCTATTATTATTTATCATGTGTTAAGCTAGTTTTTGTTTTTCTAATTGTCACATATGCTCCGTAGCGACCTCTTAGATTTACGAAGTTTCAACCAGCCAACTGAAACTACGGTAAGCCTCTGACTGCGATGCATGTCTCAAGGAGCTCGAGCAACCAGCTGGTCACCTCGCCTCACCTAATGGCAGACCACCGGAGCTCAGCTCAGTTTAGGAGCATTGTTTCTCAAAACTGTAAATTATCCCGAAATTAAACTAGCCTTAGTTGACAGACGCCAAATTTAGTGATAGCCCTGGACTTATCCAGGTGGTTCCCCTTTGAATGAGAATAATGATTAAACAAGTAGTCATTGATTAATTGATTGAATTAAATATTCAATCCTCATTAATTAACAAAAACTTTTAATTTGGTATATCACTCCTAATTGTGCAACACTGGCTACAATCTCTTCAGTTTGCTAACAACTCATCTCACTGATGAGGACACAACAAGAGGACAGCATCTGGTAAAGGCATGCTATGGCACTTTAAAGGCAAGTGTGTTTGTATTCTGTGTTTTTGAAGCAGTTTTCTTCTGTTTAAGTTAACGCTGCATATCCATCATAGTGAGCTGAGTCAGCCTGACCATTTTGAGAGTAATACACATAAATATTGTATTTTAACTTCGTAATCTAAACAATTCAATACATTTTTCCTTACACTGTATCTGACACTATTCTTCAGATGGATGGTATTTATGTTTTCTATATTGTTTTTTTACTGTGTTCTTTTACGGCTATAAAGTAGGATAAACTAAATCAGATTAAAGAGGATTTACTGCTGCTGCTGGAATCTCACAGTCATTAGACAAACCCCCATTACTCACCTCTGTCTGTAAAAACTTTTCTAACCACAGAAATCAATCAAACTCTGTTCATTCCTACTTTAAAATATTACATTCATACTGAGAGACAATTCCAGATGTTTCTATATTATTCACTATACAACAACATAGCTGTCAATCATCTAAACACTTCCTCTCACTGCATCCTCCACTTTCTGTCTGAACAAACTCTAGCTGAAGTTTTAACCCACTCAGTGTCACTGTGCCTTTTATTGTAGAGTCAGTGTTCATTAGTGAAGCTTTCTGAAATCACAGAGACACTGATTCTATTCAGTTCCATCAACTTCTGTTCATGACAATATCTAACAATAATGCAATTTCTGTGTGTGTGTGTGTGTTTTGGTCAGAGGATAAATTAGACCAGATTGTAACACATAATGAAATATTATTTAATAATGTAATCAACTTTTCTTTCTACAATCAAGATCTATTACCACCATTCTTACTTACCAGTTACGTTTACCCAGAGTGCATCACTGTAGGGTGTGTAGTTGACTGGGTTTCCTCTCCCAGCTCTGCACCAGTACTGACCTCCATCAGAGACACTAACTGAGCTGATGGTGTGGGAGTGTGTTTCAGTGCTGAACTCATTCTGAGGGTTCTGTGTGTGTTTAGTCCAGTAAAACCTCCATCCAGCAGACTGATCCAGGACACACTCCAGAGTCACTGAGCTTCCTCTCAGTGCAGCTCCTTTAAGACTCGATCTGAGTTCAGGTTTAGGTTTAACTGCTGATGGAGATGAAGCACAGAGTTCAGATTATGAAATCAGAGTCTTTATCACACTGATGTTCTCATAACCTTAACCAGCTTCAGATTCAGCTACTGGTTAGGTGTAAGTTAGTTTACCTCATTTTGCAGATATGAATAGATCCCAGACAGCGTCAGACTTTTAACACTTAATTAATGCAAAACTGAAAAAATATACACAAATAAATATGTTCCCAGAAGAGACGCTGTATGAAACACATGTATCATACTGGCTTCAACACAGTTCACAGTAATTATCTTCAACAGAGCAACACACACTCTTACTGTCTCTGTGAAAACACTGGTCTCAGTACATCAGCTAAACTCACACTGACTCACACAAGAGGCTAAACACACTTCCCCAAGACTGAAATCTGTGTAATGCAGTAAAAGCTTCATTAGAGTTTGGAGACAGATTCATTTATTAAGCTCAAATTGCAGGAGATTGCAGCATGTATCTACATGTAACAGTTGTAGCAGAAGAGGGATGTAAATGACCTCTCATATGACATTCACTCTCTGTAAATTTCCCTAAAATTCACTCCTCTAGTGTCTCTACCATTGTAATCCAGTTAATCCTACTTTGGTTACGGTTGGAGACCTTATTAGCCGTGGTACTTGGTAATGTACTTGTGATTTGTTTTGTGTGGATATATATCACCAGATGAAGACCTTCATGATGTGTATTCCCCAGGGATCCAGACTATTTCTTGCACTTTCTGTCTGAACAAACTCTAACTGAAGTTTTTAACTGAATTCAGATCATGAAATCAGAGTCTTTATCACACTGATGTGATTATTAGCTGTGGTACTTGGTTATGTACATGGTACTTGTGATTTGTTTTGTGTGGATATGCATCACCAGATGAAGACCTTCATGATGTGTATTCAACAGGCACCCTGACCTGAGATTTCCTTGTCTGAAATCGTCAGGAAAAGACCCCCCCTTTTTTTTTGTTTTATGTCCGTATAAAGAAGATAGGACAGTTGATCAGTATTTATTGTGGTGCGGTGCAAGAAGGAAGGACCAAGAAAATTAAGCGTGCACAAGATCCTCAGCTGAGCCAAGAGATTATTTGCAACTTTCCAACTCCGAACTCCCTTAACTATAGAGCTAGTTTTTGTTATTGTAATTGTCACATATGCGCCGTAGCAACCTCTTAGATTTACGAAGTTTCAACCTCTCGACTCTAACTGAAGTTTTAAGCCACTCACTGTCACTGTAACTTTTATTGTAGAGTCAGTGTTCATTAGTGAAGCTCCCTGAAATCACAGAGACACTGATTCAGTTCCATCAACATTAGAGATTTTATATCTTCCTCCATTGATCTTCACTTTTTTAAAAAAGGAAAACAGAAATTATTACTTACCAACTGTAATCTTGACTGGAGCACTGTGGTGTGTGAAGTATTTTTCTCCTCTGAGTGCTATACACTGATACTCTGCTGTTCCTGTATCAGTCGCTGTTATAATGAGTGTGTTGGTGTCTTTATCTTCAGCAGTCGGAGGGTCTAAATCCTGCTTGTTTTTTAACCACCTAAACCTCCATCCATTGAGTGAGTTCTGCAGATCACAGGTCAGAGTAAGTGTGTCTCCAGTGTAGACAGTGGTGTGAGGATCCACCCTCAGTGTTGGTTTGGGTTTTTCTGTTGAGATGAAATGATGAAGAGATCAGAGCCACATTAGCTGTGGATGATAAGAACAGAGTTAAAGAGGACTCTGGATGAGTCTATCTTCTTTAAACCTCAGAAATTTAATTTGATTTGCTCTTGATTGTTGAAATTAGTCGAGTCACCATGGTCACCAGATGCAAAGAGCTCTCTAAGGCCTTAAGAAAAAGACTGTATTTGCTAATAAGTGTGAAAAAAAAATTTGATGAGATCTCAGAACAATTAGAAATCAGCTGTTCCACAGTTATTATTATTTATTATTTTATTATTATTATTATTTTGTTCAGCAATGAACCAGGTCAGGCTGTGCTCGCAAGTTCAACTAAATAGCAGATCACAGGAGGACTAAAGAAATCTCTAACAGTGCTAAAATGTCACCAGAGGACCTACAGGTAGATCTTTCCTCAGTTGATATCAAAGTACATGAATCTACATCAGAAAGAGACTGAACAAGTTTGATTTTCATGGACGTTCTGAAAAGAGGAAACCCTTGCTGTCAAAAACTATTAGGGGCTGAAAATACAGACTGTATATTGTCTCAGTTCAGAAAGAGAATTAGAGTCCATTACACCTGTTGTTCAACTGTTCACTGTTACAGTTCCAGCTCCTACACAGAACCCCACCACTACTCAAACACCTAAACACTTCCTCTCACTGCATCTTCCACATCTGCTCTGTCAGCTAAACGTTCCTCACAAAGTTCAGCTACTACTTTTAGTTGAGTACTGGATCTGAACTCTCTGAACTCACTGAGATACTGTGTGCTCTAAAGAGAAGTGTGCTGACCCTCCTCCATCACTTCTGCAGTTCATTTTCAGGATCAGTTAGTGTCACAGGACCAGTGTCCCAAAAGCATCCTAGTGTTCAAATCATCTGAACTGGTAGAGAGAGAGAGTGCTCAGTGTGATGCTCACTCGACCCTTTAAGAACCATGTTACCATGGTAAGTTAAGATGGTTTTGGGAAACTCAATCTGCTCCTTTTCCAGTCAGGGAATCTGAGTAGAGCACAGGTGATGCTGAGTGTAACAGAATCTGACTTCTCTTAAGTCTGATCATCTAATGAATTTATCTCCAGTTGATAAAATAAAAACATACAGATATTAAACTGTAATATTCCAGACACCTCCACTTTCTATTCACATGTGAGAGTGACTCTCTCTCTGATGAACACACACTCAGCTGGCTGCATCTTTTAATAAAGACTTTTATAAAATATAAAACTCTCTATGAAGATACACACCAGTATTAAACAGTGTGGAATAATCTGAAATAACTGCAGGATTTTCTTACAATTATTCTGAAATCAAGTCTTTTCTGAAAAGAAAAACAGAAATGATTACTTACCAACTGTAATCCTGACTGGAGCACTGTACTGTGTGTAGTACTCTCCTCGGCGTGCTATACACTGATACTCTGCTGTATCAGACACTGTTATACTGAGTGTGTTGGTGTCTTTAAATTCAGCAGTGAGACGTTGTAATTTCTGAGACACTTTGTGCCACATAAACTCCCATCCAGTGAGTGAGCTCTGCAGATCACAGGTCAGAGTAAGTGTGTCTCCAGTGTAGACAGTGGTGTGAAGATCCACCCTCAGTGTTGGTGTGGGTTTTTCTGTTGAGATTTTACAATATAAACAGTAGTTTATCAGGATAAAATCAGACTTTGTAAATAAAGAGAATCTAGATTCTACATTTGGTGTGTGTCATGCTGGCTAGGCGAGACAAGGGAACACTCGCAGGGACAGAGCAATGCGGAGAAACCGTCTTTAATGGACGAACCAAACAGAACAAACACAAACAAAACGAGGCAGCAAAGTACAGGGTCCAATAAACAGAAACAGAAAACAAACAGGTGAAAACCGAAAGGGGATAAACCAGGAAAAAACCACCTGAGGCTGGAAAGCCGTCCGGGAGCAAAGCGAGAGGGGACAAATCACAAACCGCGCTCGTCAGGCGCTGACGAACTTACTCGACTCAGTTGCTAGGGAACCGGACGCCAAATCCCCTTGGCGACCAACCGGTGTACCAGACAGCGAACTCCTGTACGAGAAACCGCTCCGATAGAGCATAGACTATTTGAACTTGTAGAACTTCCTAGAAGTCTCCAGACCATGAAGCCAACCTTACAGCTTGGCATCGCAAGAGTAATTCTCGGCGCCGATGCCTCTGCGTTTGCTCCCTTTGTACTCCAGCTCTCATCAGATGTGAAACAAATCAGATGTAAACACAAAAACATGGCGCCTTACTGCGACCGCTGTCAACATAAAAGTCCTTAGAGAGCAAACCAACGGGAGGAACAGAAAGTACGTGAACATAGAAATTAACCTAACATTGACTGAAAAGTTCCCAGGAGCCTGTGGACCGCGGCCCGAAGCCGCCCCTGGGGGGGGGGGGTGCGGCGCCGCAGGGCTGACAGTGTGAATATTACAGTAGTTTGATTGTATCTGCAGTGTTGCTACACAGATACTGGTCTTGAGTTAAAGTAGAAAAGTGCAAGTTACTGAGCTGTTCTGGATATTATAGTTATTGATATTTTAAATTTCTATTAAAAGCTGTGTGTCTGCACACATGAAAAATACAGTTGATAAAGCAGATAAAACGTTCCAGTTTATTAAAAATTAATCATTAATCAGAAACAGTATTTACTGTTGGCAGTTTGCTTTTCCAGATTCGCGGTGGAATAATGAATATGGAATAGATAGATTAAGTGGCAGTGGAGAAGCAAAGCCCGGGGACACATACACTACCATACATCAATGAATTAGCAACACTTCACAAAACTGGCTCACAAATTAATACAAAGACTACTACAGTGGTTAATAATTAGTCATATCCATTAATAAAGAACTGAGAATATGAATCCATTAACAGTAGCAGTTATTAACATAATGCTAATTCATTCTGTTAATGTAATAAATGTATGCATAATTCATTAAGTTATAAAGTGTATGTACTGCTTTCAGGACAACTCTATTAATTGTGTAGAAATGTATTAATTTGATATTAAGCATGAGGAATAATCTGTCCAAATTAAATAATTCTGTAAATGTAGATGATTTACCTTCAGTTTGTCCACAGTGGAAGAGCACAATCAGCACTAAAGCAGGGAGAGAAACAGAGGACATGATGCAGGAACAGTTTTGCCCATCTGGACAGTTTAGTTACTCAAGCATGAAATTATTGAGGGTTCCAGGTGTTTCAGCACTGTTCAAGATCAGCTGAGTATCATTACATTTATATACACAGTTCATAACTCAAACAGGTGAACCAACTCTTATTCAGACTGAAACTGAATGGAAGAACAGCATCAGGATTTAGTGCAGCCAGTCCTGAAGCATCGAGATTCACTGCATTCCTTTCAACTGAACTGTTCCACTAGATGATCCTCCACTGATACCACTGAACTGTTACACTAGATGTTCCACTACTGATACTGCCCTGATCCCATTAAACTTATTAATGCATGGTTCACCATCACCACACCTACAACTAAACTGTTCACCACCACCATCCCTATATGCTCTGTTCAACATCACAGCTATGACTGCAATGATCACCACACTCTAGCTAAATTCAACCCATTCACCAGCATCAACATGACTACAATAACTGCACTGCACTATTACCAGTGCTAGACTGAACTACTATACTGTTCACTTTCACTGCTGCTAGAGTTGCTGCATTGTCCAACACCACCACTGATATAATTGAACTATACTGTTTTCTACCACAAAATGAATGCTATCCATCAATATTTTTGGTCAGTATCGCAGTGGGTCCAAAGCCTACCTGGAATTGCTGGGTACAATGCAGGAATACTGCCTGGACAGGGAACCAGTCAATAAAAGGGTACCACACACAACCATTCACTCACTCCTGGAAGCAGTTTAGCATAGCCAGTTCTTCTACCATGTGTGTTTTTGGGAGTACCTGGAATAAGCCCCTCAGAGACACAGGCAGAACACTTAACATTCCTCACAGCCTGAGAGACCTGTGCAAGGATTAATCCAAGAGTATTGCCCCCTGGAGCTATGAACACACACACTACCTACAGCACTTCTATGCCACCCTAAAACTGTCTACACATGTCTCTGTTCTGCCTTCCAGGAAATATTTGTATATTATTTTTTTTACTTCCTGTTTAGAAGTATCATGTGTAGAGCTGTTAGGAGAGCTGGAGACAATCAATAGCCATCCTGTATACAAGCATCCTACAATGTTGAAATTGTGTTTTTTGATCTGTCATCTAGAGATAAGAAATAAGAGTCATAATTAATGGACAGCATAAAGAAAAAAAACAATGTTGGGTTTGAGCCTCAATTTTATGCTAGCTGTTTCTGCTTTTTACATTTGACAGCTTGGATAAACATGTGCTAGGGTTAGTGATTAGTGATTTTTCTTTAATGCATATGTCTGAAAACATCTTATATTGTGTCAGCCCCTCGGTATTGCGCCCTCCCCGGGGTAATTCCGAGCCGCCGCCCACAGGCTCACGCGAGGACATTTGTTGTGTTTCCATTCATTTCTGATTCAATGTATCGGTTCAGTGTTTTGTTCATGTTCATGTGTTTTGATTCAGGCTTATCATGTCTTGTTTAGTTGATGTGTTTCACCTGAGACTGGGGGTACTTAAGGGGCTTCGGCACTCAGACAGTTCCTGTCTCTGACCATGGTGTGTTTAGGCCAGCTTTGGCTCGACTTCCTCATTTGCGAGCAAGCCACTTGACGTTTCATGTACTCAGCGAGGTTCGCTCCCTATCTGCTAAGTTATACACACGACTCTCGCTCCAGACCCTCTGCCATGCAGCAGTTCCAGGTTGGGTCGGCCTAGCTGCTCTTGCCAAGTAGCTGGTTCCCCAGCTATTCCCCCGGTCTCAGGTCATGCGCTGGAGTTTCACTCCTTAGCTGCGCGTAGTGGGTGGAGTCACGCTGCACTGGTCTCCCTGTTCCGCAACGGGTTGAACCCCCGTTTGCAGCAAGAGTTGGCGTGCCGAGGCGAGTGCTGGGGGGCCAGTGGCTGGTGGAAAAGGGCTGACCAAACCCGTAGCTCCTAGCCATGCCATGTTCCCAAGTCATGCCCCATACCCGAGCCATGCCACGCAGCCTGCCTCTGCTCCTGTCTCGGCGGCCCCGCCCACCTCTGCTCATGTCCCAGCAGTGGCATCTGTGCCTCCTACCAGCCAAGCAGTGCCAGCTGCCCCTGTTTCAAGGTCTGGTCAGGCAGTGGTGCCTGCCACTGCCCCAGGTGCTGGCTGCCACTGGTCCAGCGAAGGCAGTGCTTGCCGCCCCCATTCCTGCGATGCTGACTCCTAGTTCTCAATTAGTTAAGTGCTTTTGGTCTGGTTTTCTTGGTCATGTTCATGTTCACAGGTTCGCCCCAGTCATGTTTGTTTTTTCATTGTTTCTAGTTCAGCCTGTGGTTCCCGGGCCCCAGGACATGGTCACCCCGGCAGACACGGTCAGGCAGGTGCTGGGTTCCTGGAGGCGTGGGGGCCGGAGGCGTGGGGCCAGAGGCTGCGTTTCATGGTCTGGGACAGGTATGGTCCCAAGGTGCACTCCTAGGTGCTGGCTGATCATGTTGTTGGTGCTTGGAGGCGGGGACTTTGTGTACATCACCCGAGTAGGCCCCCCTGGGCCACTGGTGCTGTGCCCTTACGTTTTCGTCGGTCACGTCCCAGCGTGCCTGGCTGGCGGGGTTCCTCAGTGGCTGTTCATGCTCTGCAGGTTGCTGGCCGGCGACCAGGGTGTCCCCGTCGGGGTGTAGGGGGGTGTGGGGGGATTGGGAGTTGGTGGGTTACTGTCAGCCCCTCGATATTGCGCCCTCCCCCAGGGTGATTCTGAGCCACCGCCCACAGGCTCACACAAGGACTTTTGTTATGTTTCCGTTCATGTCTAACCGATTCAATGTATCAGTTCAGTGTTTTGTTCATGTTCATGTGTTGTGATTTAGGCTTATCATGTCTTGTTTAGTTGATGTGTTTTACCTGAGACTGGGGGTACCTAAGGGGCTTTGACGCTCAGTTCGACGCCGAGAATTAAATGGTTTGGAACCTTGAGGTAGCCTGAGAAGTTCCCGTCTCTGACCATGGTGTGTTTAGGCCTGCTGCGGCTCGACTTCCTCGTTTGTGAGCAAGCCACCTGGCGGTTCAAGTACTCAGCGAGGTTCACTCGCTATCTGCTAAGTTATACACACGACTCTTGCTCCAGCTAGGCGACCCTCTGCCATGCAGCAGTTCCAGGTTGGGTCGGCCTAGCCACTCTTGCCAAGTAGCTGGTTCCCCAGCTAATCCCCCAGTCTCAGGTCTGTTTGTTTTCACCCTCTTGTTTGCCATGTTCTGGTTGTGTTAATCACTGTGTTCACGTTTATGCCCTTTAGCTGCTGTATCTTTTGTCTCACTTGCCCCCTTTTGTTTGTCTTGTTTTGGTTAAATAAACTACTTGCATTGGACCCATCTCTCTGTGTTTGGCCTCCATGACATATAGAAAAATTGTTTTAAGAATATTTTACTTTGTTGTTTTTTTAGTTTCACTCTTGTGACACATCTTCACTCACAGTGAGTCTGCAATTAATTAAGGAGCTAAAGGCTATTCCCTAACTCCAGTGTCATGTGTATAGAGTTTGGTTGGCTGTCTAACTGAAGTTACAAAGCAAAGCAAAGATTGTCTGGTGCCTCAGCAATAACAGCTGTAAATAACCATCCTCTTATCTAAACATGGAAGAGAAATAAAAAGCTCTAAGAGCAGTCGTTCAGCATCTTCAACTGCCAGTGCAGCTGCAAGTGCCAAGGCTGAAGCGACAAATGTTTGAGCTGCATTCCTTGAAAGAGAGACCCAGTCAAAATTGGAAAAGGCACAAAAGGAAGCCGAATTTCAGTTAGGAAAGGCAAAATTGGAGGCTGAACTAGAAGCATTAATTCTGTAAAGAGAAGCAGCAGCAGCTATTGCACAAGCTGAAGAAATGGAGGGAGGTGTGATAAGGAATCAATCAAGACAATCAGTGTCAGATTGGAATTTTCCTGAGCATAGTGAATATGTGAAAACACTACAGAGACTGCTCACTTCACAAAGTTTTGTTTGTTTTGCCACCCCTGCACCTCCGTCTTCTCTTGATCAAAGCCTTATTGTAAGGGAGCGCCTGTGCCGCGGCCTTTCCACCCCCAGAGGGAGATCATGCTCCTTACCACCTAGTGATCAGCTCAATTGACAACAGCTAGTGGCGATCCTTATTAAGGACTTCCTTCTGTTTCCTCGGCACAGAGTCTTGAGTTTTTCTATGCGAATGCTAGGCCACGCCGGTATCTGCGTTACTCTCCCAGAGTTGTTCTCTGCAAAGCTCTTTTGTCTCTCTGGATGCACTCAACAGCTCAGTCATATGTTTCCCAGCAAGCCACAGTTTGTCCTACATCTGTAACCGACGATGTTGCATGCTACTTAGCACGCAGAGACTTAGTCACCACAAGTCTCTTTCAGTTCAATGACAGACCTGAAAGCTACAGGGCATGGTGGTCTTCCGTTAACAATGTAACCAAAAGCTTAGGTATCACAGCCAGTGAAGAATTGGATCTGATGGCAAAATGTCTAGATAGAGAATCTGCTGAACATGTCAAAAGGATATGCTCAGTACACATCAGCAAGCCTGAAATAGCCCTGAGAAGAGCTTAGCGTTGACACCAAGATTGTTATGCCTCTCCAGAGGTGATCGAAAGTGCCCTATTTAAGAAGCTGGATGATTTTCCCAGAATTTCAGTCAAAGACTCCACAATGTTAAGGGAGCTAGGGGACCTTCTCATGGAGCTTAACTGTGTCAAGGAAAAAGACTTCTTACCAGGTTTGTCATATCTGGATACAGCCTGTGGCATTGGTCCAATCATTGAAAAGCTTCCTTTCGCACTTCAAGAGAGGTGGATCTCGCATGGTTTACGGTATAAGGAGGGCAATGGTGGGCAGTTTCTACCATTTGATATCTTTGCAGGGTTCAAGCTGAAGGCCCTACAGAGGAGATTCCCATGAGGAGAAGCGGCGGACTGGGGAAAAACCACCCTATTCACAATAAAGCGCAAGCACTCAGGAAATGCAGGGCTTTTAGGGCACAGCCTCCTGAAGAAAGAATGGTGTTCCTTAAGGAAAATGAGATGTTTTAAGTGCTGTGCCTCAACAGCACATATGGCTAAAGATTGTAAAGTGGTAGTGAAGTGTGGTGAGTGTGGGAACAGTTGACACAACACAGCTATGCACCCAAGGCCAACATTCGTGGCCCCAAGTACAGTCTTTCCTGTCTCAGACCATGGTGGGGACTTTGAGTTATTTGACATTTGTAGTGACTCAACCTGTTTCTCCTTAAGAACATGTGCTGGTACCACTGACCTGTCTGGGATGCTTCCAAACAGAATCACTTGATGGAAGGGTTAATCTATCTCTCACACCACTAACTGAGCGCAATGAAATACTTAATAACGGCTCTAAAATACCAACTCCAGAAGCAGCTCCCCACTATTCCCACCTAAAGTATTTGGCACCTTATATTTCAGAGTTGGATCTAAATGCTGAGATTCTTCTGCTGCTTGGAAGAGAAATCATTGGGTTCCATAAAGGTCAGGCAGCAGGTTAAAGGGAGACAAGATGATCTGTTTGCTCAAAGAGTGGATCTAGGGTGGGTCCTGGTGGGTGATGTATGCCTGGGAAAAGCACACAAGCCAACAGGGAGTACAATCAAAACAACCAATATGGAAAATGGCTGTTCTACTCATCTCATCCCTTGCGAAAGCTTTGTAAACCCGAAAGAGAAAGTTTTTTTTAGTAATCATGAACCAGGAAGTCCATCAAGACAAGATGCAGAGGTGGGTTGCTCCTTTCCCCTTCAGAATACCAAGATATCAGCGTGTACCCAACAACCGCATAGTGTTTTGGTTCATGTTCAAGAGTGATTCTCAGGCACACTACAGGTAAGCGAGGTACACTTGCTTACCGCTCAGGTTCTAGTTCAGAGTCAGGAGCTAGTTACTGTGTTTACCTAGAGGCAAGCGAGGCACATTATGAAGGGAAGTGTATATCTGTAATATATGTACCCACTATTTTTTTTAAAATATATACAGTTGTGTTAGAACATACACAATTCATGGGAATGAATGTCATGGAAATATTGGGCTTTCAGTGATTTCTTTGAACCTTTCCTTGTCTGAGGCAGAATGAGTTACAACTTACATAACGTTTTAATTGATTGAAAGTCAACAAAGGGTGTTAATTTGATAAAACACACCTCCACTCACTTACATTACATAAATTCCCTTAGTACAGATTTGAGAAGAATTAAAGTAGATTTGCACAAGTCGGGAAAGTCTGTAAAAAACATTTCTGTACAACCGCAGATTCGAAGAACATCAGTCTTAACTTCCTGTCACTGATCATAATTGCCTCTAGCTGGAAGCTTCTCTGTCCCAATATAAAAGGGGATGTTTGACTGCACTCATTAGTTTACCCAATACACAGCACAATGATCAAGTCCTAAAAACATAGTGCAGGTTTTACAAGAATGACAGTAGAAGACAGAAATGTCTAGTGATATAGAGTATATAAATCATTACTAGGAGGTGTAACCACTGCCAAAGTCTAGAAGAAGTCATCAGTTCTGTGAAGCCAGCGTTGGAGACATCACTGTCTCTGTGCTCTGTGTTTAGCTTGCTTCTCCATTTTCTAACAATTATTTTTATATATCTGTTTAGTCATTTACTGCTTTGTACACCTAGTAATTGCTTTTAGATTGTGTTTACAGTCTATTCCCACAAGTTTATCAAAAGACGTAGTTGCAGTTTGCCCCTGCAACAAAGTTTATTTTCGTGCCCAAATCAACTACAAGCTTCCTGCTTTATTATGGCTGCTGCTAGGCTTTTTGAGTGTACGAAGAGTGGCATGTTTAGTCTAGACCCTTTTTCAGAATAGAGAGCAAGAGTCTCTGATAGCTGCCCTGGGAGCCTTAGGGAGAGCTAGCACCACCCCACTCCGCCGTTAGAGCCCTCAAATTGGGGCGAATGGGTGACAACTCTGCGGCATAGATGGAAAGCTACGGCTAATGCTAGTGCTAAGGCCAAAGCTAGTCCACCAGAACTCCCACCCCCCGATTTACATGTCAAACAGGTTTGCCCCGCTCAGCGAAGCACCTGCTGAGGAGCCTGTTCAAAGTACTCTGGTCATAGGACCTCTATTGTTTAGTCATCTATGTAGGGGCCAACGATATTCGTCTGTGGCAATCAGAAGTAACAAAGGCCCGGACGATTTCCGATGCCGTAATTTGATTTGGCCCCATCCCAATTAGCTTAGGGCATGTAGCCAAAACCCTTAAATTAGCAGTCATAAAACCTTTAATCAAGAAACCTTGATTCTTGATCCTAGTTTATTGTCTAATTACAGACCCATGTCCAACTTAACATTTATATCCAAGATATGAGAAAAAGCCCAACAACTCTGCTTATACCTGAGTAAGAATGACATGTATGAGAAATTCTAATCTGGATTCAGACCCCATCATAGCACTGAGACAGCCCTAGTAAAGACTAGAAACAATCTCCTTCTTGCCTCTGATCAAGGCTACGAATCATTATTAGCCCTACTCGACCTCAGTGCAGCCTTTGATACAATAGATCACACTATTCTCTTAGGAAGGTTAGAGAACATGGTTGGAATCACAGGAACAGCCCTATCATGGTTCAAATCATATCTAACCAAACAGTTCATAAAGGTAAAACATTTATCTTCAAATTATACAAAAATAAAATATGGAGTTCCGCAAGGCTCTATTTTAGGACCGCTATTATTTAGATTATACATGTTACCACTGGGCTCAGTTATAAGCAGACATGACGTTAATTTCCATTGTAATGCAGATGACACACAGCTCTATATATCAGCCAAACCTGACAATAAATTTAGATTAAAGAAAATCGAGGACTGTGTAAAGGATATAAAACTCTGGATGTCACATAACTTCCTTTTTCATAACAGTGACAAAACCAAGGCTCTCCTTTTAGGTCCAAAAGACACTAGAAATATCAGTGTCAAAAATCAGACTCAATGTTAGACTTGGCAGATTTTTCCATTATTCCTGGTCCAGCAGCTAAAAATCTTGCCGTGAGGGGTTCCCTTCTACCTATGTCAGACCAGCTACCACCTACCAGACCGACCACCAGCTACACTGACCAGAGGTATGTTTGGAGGAGTAAATGCAAAGCATTCAACGCCAAGAAAACTGTTAAGCATGGCGGTGGTAGCATCATGCTCTGTATGCTTCAGTAGTCTCTGAAAGAAACACTTCATCACACAGATCCTGATCAGGACTTCCAGACTGCATTCCAGACTCTAATGATGATATAAAGAAAAGAGTTACTCACAGAGCAGCACAGAGAGCGGACTGCCCTCCATAGTGTCTCACCGACCACTGATTAACTGACAGATTGAATGGAGGTCTGCTTTAAACAAACACTGCATTCGAGAGAGAGAGAGAGAGAGAGAGAGAGAGAGAGAGAGAGAGAGATTCAAATAACTACAATCAGAGGTGGAGCCTGTAGAGGAAGGGTAATGGTGGGTAGATTGCCCTGGCATCTGCCCATGAGAGTGGTCAGAGACATGACCAAAAATAAATCACATTAGTAAAATAGAGAATTCCAGTAGGTGTTAATATCTGTTCAATATGACTTTGTAGAATCCAAATGGACATTAAAAAATGAATGTGATCTTAGTGCTATGGAAATAAAGACAAACAGGATTATAGGATTTTACAAAGGTGTGAATCTTGGAAAATAAACAATTTCTACATACACAGAGATCAGCCATAAAATGAACACCAACTCATTGTTTTTGCATCCATTATATCATTATATAGTTTGTAAACACCTCAGTGTCATTGCTGGACAGAGAACAGTCTAGCAAACAGCATCCTGTGACCACTGATGAAGAACACAACACAAACTATACAGCAACCTTAAAAGAAGGCTAACAAAATAAACAGAGAAACAGATGAGTAGTTCTCTGTAATCTGTAGTCTGTAATAAGAACTACAAACTGCTCATATATGATAAGCGGAGCTGAAAAAGCAACAAATGAGAGTAGAAACATGGATATATATAACAGCAGTGCTAGTATAGCACTTCTGAAAGAGTTTCTAATAGCTCTTGCTCTTGTGGTTAAAGTTCAGGTGGTAAAATTGATCATTGTTTTTGACTGGTAGCAATAGGCATGAAATCATATGGCTGCATTTAGTGTGTGTGTGTGTGTGTGTGTGTGTGTGAGAGAGAGAGAGAGAGAGAGAGAGAGAGAGAGAGAGAGAGAGAGAGAGAGAGTGAGAGAGTGTGTGTGCGTGCGTGCGTGCAATATGTGTGATTGTGTGTATTTTCCAGGACATAAAGGGTGTAAATGATCTAAACAGTATTATTTTAGTTCTTCATCAGCTGATGAGGTCATTTCCACTCCAACAGAAGTCAGACCACTAACACTGAAACTGTGAGCTCCTCTCAGACACTCTTTTCTGTATCAGTTTAGTTGATGAAATGATACATATAGTCTATGACCAGTTAAATAACCAGCTAATCCACTAATTATGTAGTGATTTATTACATATAATAATACATATGTCTTTTAAAAACCTGTAAGAGCTCGTGCATGAGTGGTGTATTGCTGAGAGAATAGTCTGAGAAGTCCTGGAAGAGTCTATCTGATGCTGTTCTACTGTTTGAATTAGACGATGCAGGGCCTCAAGTATGTGAACACTGAACTACTGTGAGATGAATCAACCAGATGTTTCTGTATTAAAAGTGAAAACATCATACTTTTACAGAAAAGCACATGCATTTTAGTCTGTTCTTTACTGAGAATCTGAGACGGGCAAAATCCCTTTTAGCATCTCCTCTCCCTCTTGCAATGGTTGAAACCACTGCTGATGTGCAACAGAGACAAACCAATACAACCCACAGTGAGGATGGGAGGGAATAATATAGTGCAGCTATATTAATTAACATTCATTTATAAATACTGAATACACATCATTCACACAGTGTATTAATGTGACTGTTTACATATAGCTTCACACACATTATAATATTCTGATATGACTGTATATTAATTCTGACTGGCTGTGTTATGGTGTGGTATGACAGCACCACTGCTGATAAACACAAGGCCCTAGAGAGGGTGGTGTTAACCAACCAGCACATCACCACAGCTGCACTTCCTTCCATACAAGACATCTACAACAAGAGAGGCCTGAGGAAAGCCAGCAGCATCTATTTTACCCCACACAAACCACAGCCACTTCCTGTTCCAGCCCTTGTCTTCTGGAAAGACATACCAGAACATTCGAGCCAGAACCACCAGACTCCAGAACAGTTTTTATACAGACTGATGCTGATCTAAATCCTGACCTAAACGTCCTCAGTACGTTTACACACTGAGCTCCAGCTGCTCATGTGGGCCTTTATGTACATTGTTCTCTGAACGCTCTAATACTAAACACTAAGTCTGAAATACTAGAACAGTAAGCTAATGCTCATTCACTTGCACTGTACACTTTATTAATGTATACGTACTACAACACCTCTGCTGCAACACTGCAGTACTGTTTACACACATGTTGTAGTGTCTGTGCACCTGTTGTCCTTGTCTTGTCTGTTTTCTTGTACTAGTGCTTCTGTTTATTGTCACTGCACCACAGTCACTGTCCAATGGTAGTTCATTATACTGTACTGTAGTGTTTCTAGGAGGTAGCACCACCACCTAGCCATGACCCCATTATCACTTTAAATTTTCTTTATACTACATGTGTGGTGAATGGGTAAAGGCAGGCATACGTGGTAGAGGTCGGTGAGCGTAGAGGGTAGATACCAATTGTCAAGCTGTGTAGTCTCAGCCTGAACTGTAACCAGCCGGCTCAACTGCTTCATGATCACCAATAGCAGTTGCTCATGGCGGCCGATGGCATGCCTTGATGTTGCAAAGCCTCCTTGATCGGCGCCAACTCTGCTCAGTCCATTGTTGGTTGCACCTTTCTGTTATGGTGTGGGGTTTGGACGCAGGTGCAGTTAATCTCTTTATAAATTGATTTATTTAATGAAACTACCCCTTTTGAAGGGTTTTATATTATGGTGCATGTAACAGATGGTGAATGTCTTAAGTCAAGACAAGGTGCTTGGCCACCACAGCTGTGAAAGGTGGCAGCAAACTTTAAAGTTTAAAAGCAATATAGAAAAAAGGGTGGGAAAACAAACAAAGGAAACACCAGGAGTGGCATTTACTCAAACAAAGGACAATCCAAACATTTTCCAATCCAAAGTATTTTCTTTTTCTAGTTTTCCCTTTCACCACAAAAAACCCTCTTTTTCCTTTAAACCTTTTCAGCTTGTGTGTTTTTCAGACTGTTCGCAACTTAGACCCACTGTTACCATTCACCCCTCTACAAAGGTGCGACAGGGAATTGTGTTTGGCTGGGTGTATTCACACTGAGGAACGTTTGTTTTACTACTGAGTAATTTTCCACAGTAGATACTGCAGTACTTAAACTCATTTAATAAATTTAAAAGTATTCTGACCCATTTGTAACTCACTAGGTACTTCCTAACTTGACTTTACATGCAGTTCTGACTCAAAAGCGACAGAGGCCACCAATGCTCCTTTTAAAAACTCACTGATTTACTGGTTACATTCACAGCAAAAACACATATGTACATATAAAAACAAAATCATAATTGCATCACATACATGACATTCAATGTGAACATTTAATAAATTTCAATCACTTCAACCAATCAAATTGACTGATTAAGAATGCACACAAACACACAACCAAGAGGAAGGTTGACAAGGATGCTTGTGTAATAAACATGGCGGCTGCACAAAGAATATTGTTCCTAATTCAGAGATGCCACTTATAACAACGATGTAATGCACAAGACCAGGCTGTTTGTCTTAATGCAGCACATCATTTACATTCACTTGACCTTCCTGATGTTATGTTGTGTGACAGATACCTTCTATCTTCTTGGTGGAGGAGGAGTTGACAAAAGAAACCAGAAGAAATTTTGCCCTTAGCCCCACCATTCAGCTACTGACAGCTCTTCAGTTTTATTCCAGGGGTGGTTTTCTGCAGACTCTTGGTAATGACCCTGGCCTAAGCAAAGCTGCTGCATGTAATGTATATTATTTTGGTCTGGGAGTACTCATGACCCCTTCATCTGGGCCAACTCTGCAGTGTATCAGCTGGCAAGGGATGGTGCATTTGCTGGTGCATATGTACTGGGTGACCACTGGGTTATCCACTCTAAAGCTACTTACTCAATCCTGTCTCGAATCCCCATACTGAGACAGAGAGAGAGAGCTTTGGGCATCAGGGGGATTTCAGTGTTCACCAGAACGGCGCTGTGCCATCATTGCTGTGTGCGCTATGCTGCAATGCATTGCAGTACTTGCTGGCATACACTTTATTAATGGGGAAAATGAGGAAGATGGTGAGGAAGAGGATGAGGAAAGAAGAAAGAAACATCCCTGTAGAATTACCAGGAGAGAAGGACTTTAGGCCAGCTTGGAAACAAATGCAAATATTAAGGGACATTGTTGCTTATATTTATTTTGGATAAGTGACCAGTGTTTGTTTTAAACACAGTACAGACTCTAAGACATTTATTATTTTTTCCACTTTTAGCTATACCCACTCTTTTCCTCTCCTCTCTGGAGGAGATCAAGCCCTTTGACTAGGCTCTGCACAGGAAGGCCCAGGAGATGACCCAGTACTGCTGCAGGGTGAAGAAGGTTGCACAGGGGATGTAGGTTGAGGTAGGGTAGATGGAAACTCACTAATGCATACATCAACCTACTCAAAGATCCCTCTAGTTGCTCTTGGGCTTAGTAACATTTACAGTAACATTTTTTCTGGTAGGGCAGGTGGGTTTGTGTTTTGTTAAATTAATTACTTTTTTATTTTTTCTAATGAAAGTGATTGAAAAAAATTATTGCTTATTAGTTTGTTTTTCTAATAATTACTTTCCTAATCATACTTTATTGGTTATAATAATGAGAAAATGTTGGTGGTATAGTTGATATAGTGATTGGCATTGCTTTTCTACCGCAGAGGGAGTTCAGCACAGAGAGTCAATACAGAACTGTTTAAAAGCCATTTGTCTTTTTGGGGACTTCGAAGGCTTAGAAGGCTTTTGGGAATCACTCCTAAAAGTCTTAAAGCTACATATTCTTTAAGATCAAATGTTAGATTGTTAGATATGGGTGGTTAATGTCATGATAAATGATGTGACATTACATCATATTTTTATAAGTATATTGTGGATATGATCAGTACTTAAGGAATGCTGATTAACGTCGGCAGTTTATTTTTTACAGGATCATATTTAAGTTGTGAGTTGTGGTTAATGTGATTTAGTGCAGCACCGTGTGTGAAATATTGAAGTTGTGCATTTTGAATGAAATGAACATAATTATTAATGTAACTTTATTATAATGTAAAAATGTAATTAAAAAAAAATCCACTTCACAATGTTTATTTTAAAACTGGCAATACCATATTATAGAAATACATAATACAGAAATAACAGACAACTCAGTTGGTCCCTTCTGAAAATTGTACTTAATATGGAATCTAACTTATGAAAGAAAGATGATTATTGCAGTATTACATCCTGTTCACCTCATCAGGTTGAGCTGTGAAACACCGTGATGAACAGATGAGTCTTTAATCAGAGATCCTGATTCAGCTGAAGTGGAACAGAGAGATTTCTGATCCAGTGAGCTTTACAGTGAGTTCGTACCTCGAGCTCTGTAGCATTTGACCCCCAGTATGATGGACACCAGCAGATATGGAGACATCGCCAGCAGACTACTAATCAGACTGAGAATTGAGTTTCTGGAACACACACACACACACACACACACACACACACACACACACACACACACACACACTTAAATAAAGTGGGGTGTATAAATTATTATTGAATGTATACATTTTTCTGGAAGTTTTTGACTTTATGCAACACATTTGAATATCATTGGACATGCACCTGTCCACTATACTGTGTCTACAGGCTGGGTCTGGAGGAATAATCCATCTTATAGAAATCTGCTGTGAGGTCTGAGGGCTTTGTGGGGTGATACAAACAGTGGAGAGTAAAAGGCTCTCCCTCAGACAGGATGAACAGGACTAGAGTAAGAGAAAACTGAAAGAAGAAAGAGTAATCCTGGACAGTCCTGTCCATCCTGTCTCTGAGGGAGAGACACTGAAAAGCTGGAGCTCAGGTCAGAGGTTAGATGATTTCAACAGGAAACTGTTTGACTGTTAAGAAATATAAAACTCTAGTGACACACAACTGTTTTAGGCTACTGGACTCCTGGTTGGGTTGTTTCTGCAAAGCGTGTTGAAGAATGTGTAGCTAGGACTAGAGAGCAGATATTTTAAATTTTATTTATTTAAATTATTTTAAATACCTGTTAAATTATCTAGAACTGAAATATGTTAGATCTCCAGACACAGTAAATGTGTGGAACAAAGGCACACAGGTTCTAAGAGTGTGGCTTAAGTAAATAAATGTAGTACAAATTGTTCAGCTTTACATTAAAAGTAGATTTATCTTTCTCACATTGCTTTGATTCAAATTACAGTTAAAAACTAGAAACACTTGCAGGGAATGGATGATGCAACACTTAATGAACAAAGGCAGGGTAACAAGATGGGGGTTTACAAACAAGATGGGATAAATCAAGGCAGCAGCAACTAAGGGACAAAACTAACAAACAATACAAACTTGACAACTTGGACAACAAACCTAAGACTGGGAAGAGACAGGAGCTTGGGTACACGAGGGACAAACAGGACATAAAACTAAACAGGGCAGGACAAATGAAAAACTACTGAGCCTAGCTCTGGAGGGGACAGTGTTTTTACATTCAAGATCTATTACCACCATTCTTACTCACCAGTAACGTTTACCCAGAGTGCATCACTGTAGGGTGTGTAGTTGACTGGGTTTCCTCTTTCAGCTCTGCACCAGTACTGACCTCCATCAGACACTAACGGAGCTGATGGTGTGGGAGTGTGTTGCAGTGCTGAACTCATTCTGAGGGTTCTGTGTGTGTTTAGTCCAGTAAAACCTCCATCCAGCAGACTGATCCAGGACACACTCCAGAGTCACTGAGCTTCCTCTCAGTGCAGCTCCTTTAAGCCTCAATCTGAGTTCAGGTTTAGGTTTAACTGCTGATGGAGATGAAGCACAGAGTTCAGACCAGAAAATCAGAGTCTTTATCACACTGATGTTCTCATAACATTAACCAGCTTCAGATATTGGTTAGGATTAAACCTGTATACCCCAGTTTACAAGCTTTTACATTTAATTCCCATTTAATTCATTAAAATTTAAATGACCAAGAATGCAAAGTGGTGATAGTGCTCCACATTTCAAGACTATCTGCAACTGTTATAAATTATTAAAATAAATAAACTGAGTTCAGTAAAGGACTGCGTGCCCTTGCTTCAACAGGGTAGGGCCTCGAGATGGCAGCTTTTCTTGTGCCAGCGTTTACAGAAGAGGAGCTCCTTTTTCGAAGAAGCAAAAACCGGAGAGGGCAAACAGGGATCTGCACCAGGCTCAAATCTAACACTAACCGATGCGAGCTTTTATCATCTCTTCTCTCTATTTACAAGACATAATAATAATAATAATAATAATTTATTGTTTTGGCAATCCTGTACAAATGGCATGACATTTCCTAGGTGAATACTGTCAGGTCCGCATCGCCGCACCTCCCCTGGGCCGGTCCCAAGCCGCGGCGCGCAGGCTCACTCAAGGACTCGTGTTATGTTTCAGTGTGTATGTGTCGATTCTAAGACTCTGTTCATCTTCATTTATATCATGTGTTTGGTTCAGTTTACTTGTGTTCCGGTTTTTGATGGCTTTGTGTCTCTTGATTTAATCATGCATTTCACCTGAGGCTGGGGTACTTAAGGGTCTTCGACGCTCTATCCTGCTCTACTACTCATGTTCATGCGGCGGTACCAGGTTTTTTCCGTCTCCTAGTTAACTCAGCGCCTGGCTAGCGCAGCCTTAGTTTCCCCTTGTTTTCCCCAGGATCTGCCTGCTGGTTTTCATTAGTTTTCCCTTCCCGATCCTTCCCTACGTTCTAGCTCAGCTCCTGAAGTCCCACCAGTCACATGTGTGTTTTTGTGTTGGCCCTTTGGTTTGTCACGTTTGTATTTAGTTTGTCGTTGTGCCCTGTAATTGCTGCATTTTTGCTACGTTCACCCTTTTCTGTTCCCCCATCTCTACGAGTGTTCATCCCTCTGTGTCTGGCCTAACCTGCCATGACAGAATTATCAGCTGACAGCCTCCAAACAGCGGGGATGGAAGTCTTGGAAGCCCACTTGTCCTCCCAGCCCAGTCACCATGCCCCCTAGTTTGTATTCGGTAGGCAAGCCTGATACATATAATGGCAATCCAGAGCTTTGTGACAAGTTCTTGCTGCAGTGCTCTGCCTTTAAGAATCAACTGACCGGCACTGACCAGGCGAAAATCGCCTTCCTTGTATCCCGTCTCGCTGGTAAAGCACTTGATTGGGCCACTGCCACCTGGGAGGAGTTGAGCAACAAGCCCTTCTCGGAATGCCTTAAACACTTTAAGACGGTGTTACAACACCCCCGAGAAGGGCTCACTAAGGGCTATACTGCGGATGGAACAGGGCACCCGATTGGCGTACACTGGCCGCGGGCAGTGGATGGAACCAGCCAGCTTTGGTGGCTCTGTTCTGCAATGGGCTTAGCCCTCGTCTGTATGCCGGGACAAGTCATTAGAGTTGGACGAGCTCATCGCGCTCCCCATCCGCTAACGCAGTGAGTGTTTCTGTCCAGAGATTGGTTTCCCATCCAAGGGCTCATGAAGGCGTTTTTTTTTCCTCAACGCCACATCCCTAGTCCGTAGCCGATGGACGTTCCGGATACGTATTCTGGCAATCCGGAGCTTTACAATAGGTTCGTATTTTAGTGCTCGGTGTATTTAAGTTGTCATGGATTGGGCTCTGGATTGGGCCAGCGCCACCTGGGAGGAGCTTAACGTGAAGCCCTTCTCGGAGTACGTGAAGCACTTTAAGGCAGTGTTTCAGCGTCCCCGAGGGGGGGCTCACGCCGGACGACCTGCTGCTGTGGCTGGAGCAGGGTGACAGGTTGGTAGCCCACTATGCGCTGGAGTTCCGCTCCCTAGCCACGCGTAGTGGGTGGAGTCACGCCCCCCGTTTGCAGCAAGAGTTGGCGTGCCAAGGTGAGGCACTTAACCTGGACAAGCTCATAGCGCTCGCCATCAGGCTCGACCAGTTCTCTGGTCGTCCCACCTCCATCAGGCCCCGGGGTGCTGTGAGGCCTCTGTTCATGATTCGGCAGTGGCATCTGTTGGTTTTGGTTCTGGTGTTTTCCCCTGTTTTGTTAATAAATCATGCATCGAACTGTCCCTGCTAGTGTTCACCAGTCATTGTCTAGCCTAGCCAGCATGACACTATTAAGCATTTTGTCAAACCCATCCCTGTGCAAACCTGTACCTTACAAAATAAACAATTCATCAAACAATAAAAGTCTACTCAGATTACACACTAGAAGTACAATATAATGGTTTAATTTAATATATTTCAGTAAATGATTCAGATGATTTGAATGGCAGTAACACCTGTGAATTCAGACCTTTTTATAGAAGATTATGGATATGATTTTATGGCCATATTAATTAGGAATTTAGCATAAATTCCTTTTAAATTCCTTTTATTTAGCATAAATTTGCTTTTAACATAAAAAAAAAAAAAAAAAAAAAAAAAAAAAAAAAAAAAAAAACTGTTCACTTGCTGCCAAATATGTTCACTCCACCTCCTGATTGGTGCTACTGTAACCAGTTAAATAATGCACTTTCACTGTAGCCTTCTATCTCTCTTTTCATACAGTGAGAACTGTCTTATGTTGTTAATAAAGTCATTGTTTTGTTGAAATTACACACGTGGACAAATTGTTGGTACCTCTCGATTAATGAAAGAAAAAACACAATGGTCAGAGAAATAACTTTAATCTGACAAAAGTAATAATAAATAAAAAAAATTCTATAAAAATTAACAAATGAAAATCCGACATTGATTTTGAACCAACAAAATTGTTTTAAAAAGCAAACTTAGACTTGGAAAAAAATTATGGTACCCCTGAAAATAATGTGACAAAAGAGACATGTTAAATCAAGGTGTGTCCACTAATTAGCATCACAGGTGTCTACAATCTTGTAATCAGTCAGTGGGCCTATATATAGGGCTACAAGTAGTCACTGTGCTGTTTGGTAACATGGTGTGGATCACAATCAACATGGACCAGAGGAAGCGAAGGAAAGAGTTGTCTCAGGAGATCAGAAAGAAAATTATAGACAAGCATGATAAAGGTAAAGGTTGGACACCTCCATGTTCACAAATGGACACCTCCATGTTCACAAATGGAAAAATGAAGCATATCAAGAAAAGAACACTGTCCCTACTGTGAAACATGGAGGAGGCTCTGTTATGTTTTGGGGCTGCTTTGCTGCATCGGGCAAAGGGTGTCTTGAATCTGTGCAGGGTATAATGTAATCTCAAGACTATCAAGGCATTCTAGAGAGAAATGTGCTGCTCAGTCACAGGTCATTAGTCTTGCAACAGGATAATGACCCAAAACACACAGATAAAACACCCAAGAATGGCTAAGAGGAAAACATTCATAGCATTTTTATTTATCATTACTTTTGTCAGGTTCAAGTTATTTCTGTGATCATTGTGGGTTTTTCTTTCATTAACCGAGGGATACCAACAATTTTGTCCCCGTGTGTATGAATATTCTTTGTCCTTTAAAAAACGGAACTTTCCAAAAAGGCTGCTTGACTAACAGCATCTACTGTTGATAGTGTTGAAAGGTTCAGCTTAATTTACAGTTTCACTGCACTTAAATACACAGCGTATGTATTGCTTTCCAGACTTTTACTCTTTTTAAATAATATTTTATAAATGTATTAATCATAAGGAACAGTCTGTACATGCAAAAGAAATTTCAGTAAATGTAGATGATTTACCTTCAGTTTGTCCACAGTGGAAGAACACAGTCAGCACCTAAGCAGGGAGAGAAACAGCACATGATGCACATCAGTATCAAGCATCAAATGACTGAAGGTTGAAGGTGTTTCTGTACTGTGCAAGTTCAGCTGAGTATCATTACATTTATTACATAGTTTATTACTCAAAGTATATCACTTTTTGATCAGTTTTGTGGTTTTAAAGTAAATGAGTCTATAAAGTTTATGAACACCATCACCACTTCAACCAGTGTTATATTTTGTTAACCATCAAATATATCAAAGTTCCTTAAACTGAAACACGTCTTCTCTGAAAGAAATGCTTGTGAACATCACAAAGAACCTGAGAGTTCAGGACTTCCAGACTGCATTTAAACACCTTCATACAGCAGCAGCTCTGACTAATGAAGATATATAAAAAAAAAAAAAAAAAAAAAAAAAAAAAAAGTGTTACTCACAGAGCAGCACAGAGAGTGGACTGACCTCCATACTGTCTCATTGACCACGGACTGACTGACTGACCAACCGAGATCTGCTTTAAACACTCAACACTTCCTTTTTCTTAGCAGTCAAAGTTATTGCATTTAATAGAGAGATGTTCAAATAACCAATCAGAGGCAGAGCCAATAGAGAGAGAGTCCTTGAGGGGGTCAGAGAAAATAAATAAAGAAATAAAAACAAATTCTTAAAACATGAATCAATAAATATTGCTATTTAGTGAAGTACCACATAACATCTCCACCAATGTCCAACAGACACAGATCAGCTGAAGGTACTGAAATCAAGCAGTGCTCTCCCCTCTCCCTTTTCTCTGCGGTCATATCACCTTATTCAAATACAGACAGCTGATTATTATTATTAATAATAATCTTCATCATCATCATAATCACAGTACAATGAATATTTTGAGAAACTGGGGCTTTACAAAGGTGTCTTTTACATCGCATCACCACACCCTTGTCACTGTAGTGCTGGGACTGACCCATCGCCCAAATCATTCCTGCTCTGCGGTCCCTCTAATTTGTAGTATAATTCACAAGCACTTTTTAAGGTTTTATTTTTTATTAAAATATATTATATATAATAAATCACTACATCATTAGTGGATTAGCTGGTTATGTAACTGGTCATAGACTATATGTATCATTTCATCAACTAAACTGATCCAGAAAACAGTGTCTGAGAGGAGCTCACAGTTTCAGTGTTAGTGGTCTGATTTCTGTTCAGCAATGCTGTGTTCAACAGATCTAGAAAGGAACCAATGTGCCGGAAAACACTCAAAAACACTCCCTTGACTCCTGAGATATGAAGATTTGTCCTATAAATGTGGGAGCTTTGAATTGGAATATGATCTGTGCTGTGCTGTTAAACCTGCTAGCTAAGTCCAAACACAGCAGAACCAGTGTCTCATATCATTTTTACTCTTATCAGTCATTCAACTTTGCTCTCAGACAAAGTTTTTAATGTTAACACTTGTGTCAATAGCTCAGCAGTTAGTTGATAGCAACTGTGCTAAGCTGTCTAATACTTGGTGAAGCTGTAGCCAAATTAGCTAGACAAAGGCTAGCTTAACGAACCTACAGTTCCAGAACCACAAGGAAAAAAAAAAAAAAAATTGTCCGTACAACACCAGTTGCTTGATCGTTAATTACCAGTCAGTCAAGTCATTCTTGTATAAATGTTTATAAGTGGGCTTTCTGTCAACCAGAATTTGTTCTGCTAAAGCAGTTTGTTAGACTGATGATTAAACACTAACAGAACAATTGATTTAAGACTGTGCAGTGTTCGCTTTTGCAAATTTCATATTCTGACTTGCAGTCATACGGTGTCGTATGATTGCACCATTGCTGCTAAACATGAGGCCCTACAGAGGGTGATGTAAACCAACTGGCACATCACAACAGCTGCACTCACCCAAACAAATGCATCTAAAACAAGACAGGCCTGAGAAAAACCAGTAGCTTTTACCTTTTCCCACACAAACCACAAACACTTCCTATTTCAGAACTAAAATGAAAGAAATAGGACCACCAGACTCAAGAACAGTTTTTATACAGACTGATGCTGATCTAAACCCTGACCTAAACTTCCTCAGTACGTTTACACACTGAGCTCCACCTGCTCATGTGGACCTTTATGCACATTGTGCTCTGAACTCTCTAATACTAAACACTAAGTCTGAAATACTGGAACAGTAAGCTAAAGCTCATTCACCTCATTCACCTGTCTCTGCATCAGGGTCACTGCCCAATAGTGGTTTAATAGGGTATACTGTACTGTATGAATTTTAAGGAAGTAGCACCACATGTGTGGGGTCACCTGTGACCCCATAATCAGTTAAATTTTTTTAGAATGCGTGTCATGAATGGGTTATGCATATCAATTGCAGGTCCGTCCTCAAACCTGCTTGGTCAAAAACTGCAAAAGGTTTAGAAACAGGTAACTCCACCACACAGCAAAATGCTCACAGTAGCTACCGCATAGGCTCCACCAGGAGCAGCACAAACCTAGACTCCTATAAAGAGTCTTCATTATTCCAAGCCTAAAACCTCTGTAACAGCCTTTCCTTCTGAGAATAAGATCCTGGCAGTCTCGAATAGGTGCTTGAACTTATTCAGCTTCTCAGTCACATCCAG
Source organism: Salminus brasiliensis (assembly GCF_030463535.1). Classification (NCBI taxonomy): domain Eukaryota; kingdom Metazoa; phylum Chordata; class Actinopteri; order Characiformes; family Bryconidae; genus Salminus; species Salminus brasiliensis. Next base: position 27,077,514 of record NC_132886.1, read on the forward strand.
TTGTTGAACTTCAAGTAATGAGCACAATGAAAACTATTAAATAAGAGACAAAATAAAATAAAAACATGGTTTAACATAAGGTTGCTTTACAGACATCAATTAAGAACTGTAAAAAGCAAACCACTCAGTTAAGTAACTTCTAGCCTCGTTACTCCTATTTCAGCGTAAAAAAACAAACAAACAACCCTATCCAGATAAATTGTGCTATCCGGAAAGTGTGACATAGCAGACGTATGTAGCATAGTATAAAGATGTCTGTGACAGACTCAAAGGAACTCAAGGGAAATGTCCCACCTAAGCCCCACATTTACATTCCAATAAAGTTTATTGATCACATGCCTCTGAAGTTTGACTTTTTGCACCATTACAATACTTATAAGTAACTACTCATCATATTTTCTGCTCCATGAGGCACATGTTAATGCTCAGTAGTTCACATAGATGCTCCTTTAGTATATCTTTCAATGGGCATATATGCAGCTGAAACAGGTAGCCTAGTGCATCCCAACATTTTTCAACATGAACATTTTAATAACAACTTTTAAAAAAACATTTTTTTTTGGGGTGGGGTACTGCACTATAGGCCCCTGTGCCATGGCCTAAGCTTTTGGCCTTTGTTTTCCTTACATTTATGTTCCTTTTCTACTTTAAGTAGTTTTAAAACCAGTACTTTTACACTTTTACTTGAGTAAAAAGCTTAAGTTGATACTTCAACTTCTGTAGAAGTATTTTTAAACACTAGTATCTACACTTCTACCTGAGTAATGAACGTGAAAACTTTGGTTAGATAACAGCTCACACAGGCATAGAGAAAATAACAGTCTGTCATTGAAAGAAGCATACTTAGTATAATTATCTAGTATAATTAACCAAAAAGAAACTACAATGACACCACAACAATACACATAACTTAGTGTTTCTTTAAGATTCTTTAGTCCCACTGTGGGACTAATAAAGGACTCTCTTATCCATCTTATCTTTAACACTTATACATCAGTGCTACATAGCTCTCTGTGTACCAGGAGTGCATTAGGCAAGGCATCACATACTTCGTTTGCCTTTTGCCTTAGCACTGAGGCCCTCAAAACCACAAGGTGACCACCATTCAGAAATGTGAAGCAGCCTTTTCACACAACAGCACCAGCCCATGTCTACTCTGCTTCTTAAAGAGGCAGTACACACTTTACAATCTCAGTAGAGGCTGGTCACTTCATACAGGTGAGGGGTGTCGATTAGACAAAGCACAGGTTTTTCTATGTATTGTGCAGTACTTTGAGGCCAGAGGGGAGCCACTGTAACAATATTATTTAACCCACAACTTCAGCACGTTTTTTAGATTCCGGTATAATTTTAAGCAAGTCTACAGAGAGTCAGTGTTACAATCAGGGCAGCAGGTGTCAGAGAGCCACTATCAATATGTGGGAAAAAACCTAGGAGCTGTGGTATGCCTGTAAATTTGCCTTCGCAGCAGAGGTGTACATTTTTTAATATAAGGAATGTCATTATTTATATCCTAAAGGAGAACAGGGATTAGGTTCATTGTATTTCCATGGTAGTAGTAGATAAATATCTGGTAAAATTATGTAGTTAATTCACCCTAAAATAACTGTAGCTTTAGAGTCATGTGATCTCAGTCATTGCCACTCCAGAGCGCGGCTACTGTTCTATAAAATTTTGGTAAGGTTGGAAAAAAGGTTTGGGACACACCTGTTAATCATTTAATTTAGGTGTTTCAGTCCAACCTATTGTCACAGGTGTATAGAACCAAGCTTCAAGCCATGCACTCTACCTTTACACACATTAGTGAAAGAATGGGTCATTCAGCTCACTGAATTCTAGCAGAATACTGTGATCAGATGCCATATTCCACCAGCAACTGTGGGTAGCATTATTGACAAGTGACAGTGTGTAAGAACCATAGCAACTCAGTCACAAAGTGGAAGACCAGTGCTGAAGGGGAACAAGAGGAGGAGAAAAGCAAAGCAATGGAAGAAAAAAATAATACCATGCTAACTGCAGATCCATGAGTAGGACTGAGGAAAACTAGTTCCTAGAAACAGAGGAGAAAGAAAGAGTCCAAGGGACTCATGTTCCCTACCAGGCTGACCCCAAAGATACTGGTTACCAGCAAGCTCTTGTTTCCAAAGACAAGACTGCAATGACTGAGCTGTGTGAAGCCCTTAAGAAGGGCAGTTCCCAGCTGATATCAATTTGGTTAATTGCTGCTGGGAGTTGAGTAGTCTCCCTCTGGTGGCAGAAATATGGTGGTGCAGGCAGCTCCTTACAGAACTGAGTTTCACGTTATTTGAATAGGCCACTATATTCTCCTGCAGTCAACTACAAACATTCAGCTAGTTAATAAACTACCTAAGGAAACTGTTGATTCTGATGTTAGGGTTAGGACTAAAACCAGGATTAGGTTTAGAAGCAAGGTTCAGGTCCTGGTGAGGTTTAGGGTTAGGTAAAAGTAAGGAGAATTTAGTGGATGTTAAGTAGAATGCAAGTAAAAAGAGATTTAAACACAAAGTTTGATTCACGTAAAGTTTGAGCATTAAAGCAGACAACCACACTGAGGAATGTTTATTTTACTACTGATGCAGTAAAATATTACAGCAATACTATAAAAACAAGGATATTAAAAAAGTAAATAAGAAAATGTAAGGTTTTAAAAAAAGACTGATCAGTTAGGTCTTACATTCCATAAAAGATTCTACCAAATATGAAATCTAATCAAATGAGTGACACTGAATGAAAGGTTTCTACAAATTTATGAATGTTCTAAGCTCGAGGATTTATGTAGTATAAAAAAACATTATCAAATAATACATTTATCAAAGTATCTCTAAAATTTGTATATTAATCAATGTATAAAGACTGAGGAGGAAATACAGGCACACAGTGTGAGAAACACATATTAATAATAAAAAAATTATTGGCGTTTAAAGACTTAGTCTACAGCTGCTGAAACAGCGCCACACCTGCCTCATTACTAGTACTGCACTTACTGAAAGAGAGAGTAAAGGAAGCTGTTGATGTTTCAGTGGATGAAGCTGCTGTTAAAATCCTCTACTGCCGATCTGCCAGACTGGAGGATCTCTAACAGGGTGCTGAAAGCACACAGGATTAGAACTCCAACATGAAGACTTGGAGTTCAGCACTCAGTAAGATGTTCCTCCTTCTATTAGAGCTTACGTCCTGTTCACCTCATTAGGTTGAGCTGTGAAACACACAGTGATGAACAGATGAGTCTTTAATCAGAGATCCTGATTCAGCTGAAGTGGAACAGAGAGATTTCTGATCCAGTGAGCTTTACAGTGTGTTTACAGTGAGTTCTTACCTCGAGCTCTGTAGCATTTGACTCCCAGTATGATGGACACCAGCAGATATGGAGACATTGCCAGCAGACTACTGAGCAGACTGAGGACTGAGAATCGAGTTTTTGAATTAGACAGACCTGTTGCGCACACACACACACACACACACACACACACACACACACACACACACACACACACACTTGATACAGTAGGGTGTATAAACTATTGTTGAATGTATTTTCTGAAACAAACAGAAAAATTATAGTTTTTAAGGACACCCGAGTTTTCAAATAGTGAACATGTCCAACACCAGTAAAATATGATGTGTAAACCAAATGTGAATGTTTAGTTCATAATAAACAAACTGGTAAAATCCCTCCACCATCAGGTCACCACTGCTGCCCTGTCATGACATCATGTAGTTGTACTGGACTCAGTCCAACAGAAAATAAGACCACCAAGCTCTAGCTTTTGATGATGCAATAAAAATAGAAACTTAATGGCACGGTGATGTGAGCTTAAATGCAGAGGCGGCAAAAAAAAAGAAGAAAACAAAACAAAACAGAACAAATAGGCTACAAAGAGGCACAAACCCTGAAACTAACAAAAAAAAAACATGCTAACAGAATGAGTAATAAGACTAACAAAAGAAACAAACAGGCCAAGCCAACACAACATATACTGACATGACCATATGTATACATGAAGGCTGAAAGAGAGGGGTACTTATAACAAATACAAACAAAGAACACCTGGAGCTAACAAGGGGGTGTGGCTACAAATAAGGCACAGGTGGGAACGCTGACGAACAGGCGGGACAAGACACTAGTGCTAGGAACCACATGGTGAAACCGAACAAAGAGATGGGGCGTGACAGAAAAGAGAGCCATGTGCTTGAGAACACATGATGAGGCCAAACAAAGGCATAGGTGTGACACTTATTTTTAATAATAAATATATTTATCTGAAACACATTTGAACAGCACTGGACATGCACCTGTACACTATAATGAGTATTATATTTCTTAACAGTCAGGACGGTTTCCTGATTCCTAACAAAATGGATCACTCCTCTAGACTCCAGCGTAAAATAATCAGATTACATTATGCTCATTTTAGATTAGATTACTGATTACTCAGGTCGATTAACAGGTCATCACCCGACCACCCAGCCATATTGTGTAGACTTCATGTGAATTTCTTACATCATATTTATTCAAAATGATTTAATAGTGCAGCTCCACATACTGGACTCCTGTGATAAGAATACTGTAGACTCACTGTGACCTTCGATCAACCTTAGACAAAGTAGCACCGTTCAAAAATAAAATGATGAGGCAAAAAAGGCTTGCACCGTGGTACAGTGATCAAACTCGTACCTTAAAACAAACAGTGCGGAAACTAGAGCGTAAATGGCGGACGACCAAACTAGAGGTGTTCAACTCTGCGTGGAAGGACAGCCTCAGTCAATATAGAAAGGCACTCATTAAAGCTCGCTCAGCGTATCTGGCCTCGCTGATCGAGAAAAACAAAAACAATCCCAGAATTCTTTTTAATGAGATCTCTAAACTTACTAAAAGCCAGGCAGATACTCAACCCCAGATCCCAACATCTTTAACCAGTCATGTTTTTATGGACTATTTTAATAATAAAATAGAAAATATTAGACAACAAATCCAACCCTGCTTATTAAATCAAATATGGCCATCACCTGATGTAGTTGCTTTAGAACATAACTTAGTTGTAGAACAAAGGCTGGAAGCCTTCTACCCACTTCCACAGCCAGAACTAGAAAAAATTATATCCTCAGCTAATTGTACAACATGTACACTCGACCCGATTCCCTCTAAATTGCTAAAAGAAATTCTCCCAATTATAATCGGACCTCTTTTAAAAATTGTAAATTCATCCCTTAGCCTTGGGCATGTACCCCAAACCCTTAAAATAGCAGTTATAAAACCTTTAATCAAGAAACCAAATCTTGATCCTAGCGTATTATCTAATTATAGACCCATCTCAAACTTAACATTCGTATCTAAGATATTAGAAAAAGCTGTGGCCCAACAACTCTGCTTATACCTGAGTAAAAATTACATGTATGAGAAATTCCAGTCTGGATCACAGCACAGAGACAGCCCTAGTGAAGATTACGAATGATCTCCTTCTTGCCTCTGATCAAGGCTACGTATCTTTATTAGTCCTACTAGACCTTAGTGCAGCCTTTGATACAATAGATCATTCTATATTACTAGAAAGATTAGAGAAAATGGTTGGAATCACAGGGACAGCCCTATCATGGTTCCAATCATATCTAATGGGACGCTTCCAATTTGTAAAAATAAAAGATTTATCTTCAAACTATGCAGAAGTAAGATATGGAGTTCCGCAAGGCTCAATTTTAGGACCACTATTATTTACATTATACATGTTACCACTGGGCTCAGTTATAAGCAGACATGGCGTTAATTTCCATTTCTATGCAGATGACACACAGCTCTATATATCAGCCAAACCTGACGATAAATTTAGATTACAGAAAATGGAGGACTGTGTAAAGGATATAAAACTCTGGATGTCACATAACTTCCTTCTCCTTAACAGTGACAAAACCGAAGTTCTCCTTTTAGGTCCAAAAGACTCTAGAAATAAACTATCAGACTTAATGTTAGACTTGGCTGATTCTTCCATCATTCCTGGTTTAGCAGCTAAAAATCTTGGCGTCACATTCGACTCAGATTTATCATTTGAGCAACATATAGCTAATATTAGTAGAACAGCCTTTATGCAGCTTAGGAACATCTCCAAACTAAGAAACTCCTTATCACTACAAGACGCAGAAAAGCTAGTACATGCTTTTATTACCTCAAGGCTAGATTATTGTAACGCATTACTGTCAGGTTGTTCCAGCAGGAACCTCAATAAACTTTAGCTGGTGCAAAATGCTGCAGCCAGGGTCCTTACTAAAACTAGAAAATTTGACCATATCAGTCCAGTTCTATCAGCACTTCATTGGCTCCCAGTTAAATTCCGTATCGAATACAAAATTCTTTTATTAACATATAAAGCCCTACATGGCCTCGCTCCTGAGTACCTGCAGGATCTTATAGTATATTACGAACCATCAAGACTACTTAGATCTCAGGGTGCTGGCCTCTTACTCGTTCCCAAAATTCAGAAAACCTCAGCAGGGGGAAGAGCCTTTTCTTATAAAGCCCCCCAGCTCTGGAATAACCTTCCAGATAATGTTCGGGACTCAGACACAGTCTCAATCTTTAAATCTAAGCTGATAACTTATATGTTTAGTTTAGCTTTTGGTAATTAATGTTTCTTAGATAAGGGCTGCAGGTCCAGGGGTTCGCGGACCCAGGTAATTGTATGTACACTGAGAAAACGAACAAAGGTGCTTCATACGAACTGCATTGTATGCAATATTTTGTAGCATTTTGCTACCTTTGTCTGGTCTTTACACTGCTTGTGAAATCACCTGAAAGGTGCACAGTTTACAGTTTACAGTGCCTATAAAAATATTCAGTCCAATTAAGTCCATCAGTTAAGTCCATCCTTAAGAAATAGAAGGAATAATGTACATGTGTAAATCTGCCAAGAGCAGGTTGTCCTCACAAACTGAGTGACAATGCAATAAGGAGAATAGTAAGGGAGGCCACCAAGACACCTATGATTCTATGTTTGGTGGACACCAAACCACAAATTTGCCATCCTCATCATGAAGCATGGTGGTGGCAGCATCATGTTGTAGGGATGCTTCTCGTCAGCAGAACCTGGACGACTGGTTAAGGGTAAAATGAATAAAAAATATGGAGAAATCCTGGAGGTCAATCTGATTCAGACTGCAAGAGAACTACACATTTTCCAGCCAGACAATGACCCATAGCATTCAGGGAAATATACACAGAAATGGTTTAAAAACAACAGGGTGAATGTTCTGAAGTCAAAGCTCATCCTCAATTCAATAATGATTTCAATACAAATATTTTTATTCTTGTCTAAAAAGTCTAATTTTATTAAACATGATTTCATTTCTAAAAGCAAGAAAAGAGGTGAATACCTTGTATAGGCACTGTAGATCAATTTGGTGTTAGATAAAAGTGTTGAAACTAATGCTGAAAAAAATAACCATTGATCCCTGATTTGATTAAGGTGATACATTTACACTACTTTCATGGAAACACCTAATGTAAGAATATATTGAAAGTGTACAGTAAAAATTATGGGTCATCATGTGAACAGCGACAGATGATCTAGAGTCAGTAAATTTCAACCATATTCTCACCAGTGATCCACAGTGGCTGTAGGTTGCTGTACTGTGTGTGAAAGGCTGCTTCTCCTCTCTTTGCTCTGCACTCATAAACTCCTGTGTGATGTAGAGCAGCAGCACTGAGAGTGTAGGAGCCTCTGGCTTCTCTTCTGCTGTCTGAGTGGAACTTCTCACCATCCCTGTACCAGCTGAACGTCCAGCCTGTAGAGGAGTCTCTAACCTCAGAGCTTAGAGTCACTGAGTCTCCTTCAGTCAGCCAGCTCTGAGGAGACATGCTCAGTACAGCCTGGGCTTCACCTGACAGCATAGAGAAGAAGAAAACATGAAGATACAGAGTGATAAGATGATCACATAACTAATGAGAAGAAACCCGTGTAAATACATGTATCATACTGGCTTTAACACAGTTCACAGCAATTGTCTTTAACAGAGCAACACATTCTTACTCTCTCTGAGAAAACACTGATCTCAGTACATCAGCTAAACTCACACTGACACACTGAAATCTGTGTAATGCAGTAAATATTATTGCTATTGCTTATCTGTAAATAATATTGCTGTTGCTTTTTTTTAATTCTTATTTATATTGTGTATATAGTGTAAATTATTTGTCTACATTTTTCTGCTATCCCTTTCTGCTGTGACACTGAGAATTTCCCCACTGTGGGACTAATAAAGGATTATCTTATCTTATCTCTTATGCAGTAAAAGCTTCATTAGTTTGGAGACAGATTCATTTATCAACAGAAAGCATCACAGATAATCAGTAATGTGACTGATCACCGCTCAGCTTAACATTGTTCCAGACGTAGAGAGATCAGAGTGTACAGGGTGAACCACTGCATTAAAATGTCCATATCCTATTCAATTTTACATTTACCCATTTTCAAACCTATTTATCTTTTATGATTAAACCGGCTATTTCTAGAACTGCACCATTAAGATGTGCAGAAAAAAAAATAGATCTGATTGGCTGTCCTCTATTGTATCTTATTTAAGAAAGCACTCAGAACACTCATCAGAAATCTGCAGGACTAAAGTGTAGTAGGCCTGAGTAAATGAGTTGGATCTTGTGCCATTAAAGGAACTGTGAACTCAAAATGAGCAGGTTTTGCAGCTCAGTGTCCAAAGGGAATCCTATTGTCCATGATATGACCTCTTAATCAGTCAATTTAATTATAATTATAATACTATTATTATATAGGTTATGAAGGAGAGGAATGGAAGAGAGGAAAAAAAGTTCCTTTTTTACCTTTTAATCAAGAAATAATGTTGGGAAGACAACACACTCACCTGATACAGTCAGTCTAACAGCAGCACTGATCTCTGAGTTGACTGTGTTCCATTACAGGTATAATCACCTTCATGAGACCCATCAACATTAGAGATTTCATAGTTCTTCCTCCATTGAGCTTCACTGAGAGGATCATTATTCTTAAACCACTTGTAATTCCAGACTCCTCCACTTTCTATGTCACATGTGAGAGTGACTCTCTTTCTGATGAACACACGCTCAGCTGGCTGCACTTTCACTGTAGCCTTTGGTCTCTCTGTTCAAAGATCATAAAGACTTTAGAAAGGTAGAAACTCTGTGTGAAGGTTTTTCTCATAAGAAGATCCAGAATTCAAAATGGCATAATTAATCAACATTTTTACTCTCATTCTGAAATGAAGTCGTTTGTAGAAAGAAAACAGAGATCATGACCAACCTCTTACTGTCATCTTGACTGGAGCACTGTAGTGTGAGAAGTAGTCTCGCCTGCGTGCTATACACTGATACTCTGCTGTTCCTGTATCAGACGCTGTTATACTGAGTGTGTTGGTGTCTTTATATTCAGTCAGAGGATTTAACTGCTGAGAGACTTTGTACCACCTAAACCTCCATCCAGTGAGTGAGATCTGCAGATCACAGGTCAGAGTAAGTGTGTCTCCAGTGTAGACAGTGGTGTGAGGATCCACCCTCAGTGTTGGTGAATAACTCAGATAGGTGAATAATGCTTTTAAATGTTTTTGAGTGATAATAGTGAAATTACTATTATAATATTCTGAATGTAAATTAAAAACTGTGTGCACACATTTAAAATACACTGTATAGCAAATTAAATTATGAGAAAATAAGATTAATTACAAAGAATATTTCAATATTTTTAATTTCAACATTGTCTCCCTGCCAATTTGAATATTTAAACAAATACTAAACCACTCTAAACCAATCAGGAGGAGAACTTTGGCTGGCACCCAGGCATCTCTAACTGTTATACTAACTAAACATATCTAGAAACGTAGTAATTCTGAAAAATAACTACATTATTTTACAGTCATGTGACAAAGTTAGTACACCCCATGGCGACATTTTTCTTTGTTAACATATTTAATCATCTGGACATTTGATCTTCATTCTAACAATATTAAGAGATGGAGGTAACATAACCAATAATAATAACACTGAAAATATAAGTACCATGTGTAAATTGTAATAGAAATTCATTTTTCTTGTGAGGATAAAGTAAGAACACCCCACATTTATTACTACTTAAAATGTCTAAAGTTAGAATCAGGTGCTCCACATCAGCTGCACAAACCATTCAGTCATATTGAGAAACAATTGTCAACTTCAGTTAATAAATAACTGAGTGGTGGATCAGCAGTTAGAGCTCTGGGCTATCGATGACAGGGTTGTAAGTTTGATATCCAGGCTTGACAAGCTGCCACTGTTTGGCCCTTGAGCAAGGCCCTTCACCCTCTCTGCTCCCTGGGCGCTGGGTGTGTGTGTGTGCTCACTGCCCCTAGTTCACTAGTGTGTGTTCACTAGCACAGATGGGTAACACATTTCACTGTACAGTTTACAAAACATGCACCTTTCCCTTTAAATTATTCAATAATACAACATAGCTAATGTCGGTCATCTAAACACTTCCTCTCACTGCATCCTCCACTTTCTGTCTGAACAAACTCTAACTAAAGTTTTAATCCACTGACTGTCACTGTGCCTTTTATTGTAGAGTCAGTGTTCATTAGTGAAGCTCCCTGAAATCACAGAGACACTGACTCTATTCAGTTCCATCAACATTAGAGATTTCATAGTTCTTCCTCCATTGAGCTTCACTGAGAGGATCATCATTCTTAAACCACTCGTAACTCCAGACTCCTCCACTTTCTATGTCACATGTGAGAGTGACTCTCTCTCTGATGAACACACGCTCAGCTGACTGCATCTTTTAATAAAGGCTTTTATAAAATATGAAACTCTCTCTATGAAGATACACACCAGTATTAAACACTGTGGAAAAATCTGAAATAACTGCAGGATTTTCTTACAATTATTCTGAAACAAGTCTTTTCTGAAAAGAAAAACAGAAATTATTACTTACCAACTGTAATCTTGACTGGAGCACTATAGTGTGAGTAGTAGTATCCTCTGAGTGCTATACACTGATACTCTGCTGTTCCTGAATCAGACACTGTTATACTGAGTGTGTTGTTGTCTTTATATTTAGCAGACAGAGGATTTAAGTGCTGAAAGACTTTGAACCAGCTAAACCTCCATCCAGTGAGTAAGATCTGCAGATCACAGGTCAGAGTAAGTGTGTCTCCAGTGTAGACAGTGGTGTGAGGATCCACCCTCAGTGTTGGTTTGGGTTTTTCTGTTGAGATGAAATGATGAAGAGATCAGAGCTGATTTTACTTTTACAATATAAACAGTAGTTTTATCAGGATAAGATCAGACTTTGTACATAAAGAGAATTTAGTTTCTACATTTGGTGTGAATGTTACAGTAGGTTAATTGTATCTGCAGTGTATAATGCTGATCTTCAGGGGTGAACAAAGTACTTATTCTGACTTGAGTTAAAGAACAAAAGTGGTTTTTATTTATCAAACGAAAAGGTACTGAATATATAATAATTCAAGATATTATAGTCATTGTTATACTGAACTATTAAGATCTGTGTGTTTGTAGACATGAAAACTATGGTTGATTTAAGCAGGTACACGTTCCTAATTATTTATGAAAAAGGCATTCATCTGAAACAGGTTTCTTTCCTTTAATTTTTCCAACGTGAACTTTTTTTTTCCAGGTTACTTTTTCAGTTTTCCAGTAGAATATTAAATACTGATTATTGAATCCAGTGCTGCTGCCCAAATCTCTGGACATATGTGCAGCCGGCTTCTCCAAGTGCTGGGTTTTCATGGCGTGTACGGCGAGACAGAGACAGGGTGAACACTTGCCAACATGGATCTAAGCAAGATTTATTAAAACACAAAGGGAATACAGAGCAAGGTATGGAACAAACAAGGTGCAGCAACCTAAGGGACAAAACTGGAGCTCTAACAGAATGTGACAAACCAAATGGCAAACACAACAGACCTAGGACTGGGAGGAGTCAGGAGCAAAGTGGAATGAGTTGTGATATGCTTGAATAAGGATGAGGGAATGGGAGAAAACGAAACTGAGCTTGGGCGGTAGGAGGGGGAAACCAGAGCTGAGTACTAGAGCAACGCTCTACATGAATCCAGGTTTAACTGGACAACTGGCTACCTGAACGAGATACTGGGCAAGCCTAACTTGAGTGCGCCATGGAACAAACTCGTGAGCTGGAGCCGCTGGGGAGCATGAACTGGATGCGATTTAACGAAATTGCCTCGAGAACCAGACTATGACAAAGACAAGATGCCAGCTTAGAGGACCATGCCACAAACACCTAGAGGTTCAATTCATGGCAACTACAAGCTAGAGCGACGGCCCTTAAATGCTCCCAGTCCCAGGTGCAACACATGAACACAAAATGAAGGTGGAAGTCCTTATATGGGCTTGTGGGTGGCATATATATATAGTATCTATGGTATATATACAGTGGAGGAAATAAGTATTTGATCCCCCACTGATTTTGCAAGTTTGTACTCTGACAAATAATTAAAAAGTCTATGATTTTTATAGTAGCTTCATTTTAACAGTGAGAGATGGAAAATCAAAAAAAAAAGAAATCTAGAAAATGAAATAGTATTTAAATAAACAATAATTTGCATTTCATTGAGGGAATTAAGTATTTGATCCCCTAAAAACCATAACTAATGTTGGCTCCCACAGACCACTGACACACCTTAATCTCAGTGAAGTCGTTACCTGTATGAGAGACACCTGTCCCAAATTGTCACCTGTGTAAAAGGCCACCTGCCAAGGGACTCAGTGACACTCCAACACCTCCACCATGGGCAAGACTAAAGAACTGTCTAAAAATGTCAGGGACAAAATTGTTGACCTACACAATGCTGGAATGGGCCACAAAGCCATAAGTAAGAAGCTGGATGAGAAGGTGACAACTGTTGGTGCAATTATTAGGAACTAAAAATGGGTCGTGGATGGGTCTTCCAGCACGACAACGACCCAAAACATACAGCCAAGGAAACAAAGAAGTGGCTCCTTAAGAAGCATATCAAGATCATGATCCTCTTTGCATTACACACTGATACACACTGTTACACTGAGTGTGTTGGTGTCTTTACCTCCAGCAGTCAGACGTTCTAACTCCTTACTGTTTTTGTACCACCTAAACTTCCATCCAGTGAGTGAGATCTGCAGATCACAGGTCAGAGTAAGTGTGTCTCCAGTGTAGACAGTGGTGTGAAGATCCACCCTCAGTGTTGGTTTGGGTTTTTCTGTTAAGATGAAATGATGATGAGATCAGAGCTGATTTTACTTTTACAATATAAACAGTAGTTTATCAGGATGAGATCAGACTTTGTACATGAAGAGAATTTAGATTCTACATTTGGTGTGAATATTACAGTAAGCCAGACCAAGATGGGAAGAACACACGCAGAGATGGCTTCAAAGCAAGCAGATTTATTAACAAAAAACAAGGATACACAAAAGGGCAAAACAAGGCAAACAATGCAGCAACTAAGGGGTACAAACACAAACACAACACAAACGTGGCAAACAAGAGGGCAAACCAAAAACCTGGGACTGGGAGTTGAGCTGGCGCAAGTGGCTAGCGTTAGGGGAAAACCAAAAGGGGACAAGAAAGAAATCCTACAGGCAGAGTCTGGGCTAACTGCGCTCAAATGGCGCTGACAAAGGGAGGGGGAGCTGGGAGACCAGCTACTGAGCTACAATGGCTGGGCAGATCAAACCTGGAACAGCAGCGTTCTACCGTGAGCGAGGATTGCCTAGCTGGGACATGGGTAGCCAGAGAATCCGGACCGTGAGCGAGTGACTTGCTCCTGATTGAGAAATAAACACATCTTTACAGTACAGGGAATCTCTTGTGAAACCTCAAGGTCCCAAACAATACAATTCTCAACATCGAAGGGTGGTATGGAGGCTCCTTAAATATTCCCCAGTCCCAGGTGAAACTCATAAACCAAACAAAAAATGCAAACAACCGAACCAAACCACATGTGAAAGTAAACAAACTGAACCAAACACACATGAACATAAATGAAAACGAACCAAGTCACTGAATCAACATGAACGAAAATAAACCGGAAGTCCTTATTTGGGCCTGTGGGCAGCGGCTCGAGATCGCCCCAGTGTCACTGTAGTGCTGAGAATGACCCACCACCCAATTACTACCTGCTCTGTGGTGGTCCTGTGGGGTCCTGATCATTGAAGAACAGGGTGAAAGGAGGCTAAAAAAGTAAACATAGAAACATATGAACTACAGTCTGTAATTATAGAACTACAAACTGCTCCTATATGATAAGTGGAGCTGATAAAAGCAACAATGAGAGTAGAAACATGGATAGTCTGATGTTATGGCTGATTGGTATATATGCACGTGGACAAAACTGTTGGTACCCCTCGGTTAATAAAAAAAGAAATGGAGCATATCAAGAAAAGAACTCTGTCCCTACTGTGAAACATGAAGGAGGCTCTGTTATGTTCTGGGGCTGCTTTGCTGCATCTGGCACAGGGTGTCTTGAATCTGTGCCGGGTACAATGAAATCTCAAGACTATCAAGGGATTCTAGAGAGAATGTGCTGGCCAGTGTCAGAAAACTTGGTCTCAGTTGCAGGTCATGGGTCTTGCAACAGGATAATGACCCAAAATACACAGCTAAAAACACCCAAGAATGGCTAAGAGGAAAACATTGGACTATTCTGAAGTGGCCTTCTATGAGCCCTGACCTAAATCCTTTTGATCATCTGGAAAAAGCACCCTTCAAGCCTGAGACAACTGGAGCAGTTTGCTCATGAGGAGTGGGCCAAAATACCTGCTGGTAGGTGCAGAAGTCTTATTGACAGTTACAGGAATCGATTGATTGCAGTGATTGCCTCAAAATTATGCCTCAATGATGAACAAAATATTAAGTTAAGGATAGTTCCTCAAACCAAAGCAAACTGCTGATTCTTCCTTTGAAAGAAACACTTGAAAACATCATCATACAAAACCTGGTAGTTCAGAGCTTCCAGACTACATTTACGCACCTTCATACAGCAGCAGTGCTGACCTGATTTTGACTGATTTTTTTTCATTTCAGAATTTTGAAACTTTTCCATTGGTCTATTCATCAGGAACTTATTATACAATGTTAAGAACAACACATAAAAGGGAAAAACTGAGGATGTTGTGCAACAGTGATGATATGTTACATTGATTTAACATATTTTATAGAGACTCTTCAGTTATAAAAGCATTAAACTGTTTATGTCCAAACATGGTGGTCAGCAGTGTTAGTATAGCACTTCTGAAAGAGCTGTGGCTGTTGACTGTATTTCTGCTAACTCTTGCTCTTGTGGTTAAAGTTCATGTGGTTAAAATTATCATTGGTTATAACTGGTAGCAACAGGCATGAAATCAGATGGCTGCATTTAGATTGTGTGTCTATCGTAGGGATCTATATCATAATCTTCTTTTCTATAAAGACCATCTCAGCAAAATCCCAGTACTATTCCCAATTAATTAGTGCTAGTGATGAAAAAAAAACAACCTGCCCTAACCTGCCTTTTCTTTCTAAAATCCTTAAGAAGACAGTTGCTTTTATATTTCCTGGCCTGAATATGAAAAAGTATCCTGGTCCCCGTATTACCACAACTATTGCCTATGCCTAGCCCCCCTCCGAGTTACATCTACCTCAGTAGAAAGCCCCAAAACTAATTTTCAGGCCGTCCTGCCCCCAGAATATGTCGACATCCAGGATGTCTTCAGCAAAACCCAAGCCACTAAGCTTCCCCCTCATCGCCCTTATGATTATGCTATAGACCTAGTGGAGGGTTCCACAGTGCCCAAGGCTTGAATCTACCCCCTCTCGGAAGCTTTAGCCCAGGGGTACATAACTTTCTTCTTTATCCAGAAAAAGGGAGGTATTGATTATCGAGCATTAAATGCTATCACCAAGTGTTACCCTTATCCCTTGTTCCTGGTCCCGTCTGCCCTCAAACAGCTGCATGGCTCCCGTCTGAAATTACACCTGAGAAGCATGTATAACCTGGTGCGCATCAGGGAGGGGGATGAGTGGAAGACGGCTTTCCTGCCCACTAGGGTGCATTACCAGTACTGGGTCATGCCATACGGGTTGGTCAACGCCCCCTCCGTTGTCTTCATCAATGATGTCCTTAAGGACAACTTCAGATGCTTTGTGGTAGGCTTTTTGGACAACATTTTGGTCTATTCCCCCGACCTGCCCACGCATGTACACCAGGTTCGCCTGGTCCTGGCAAGGCTTAGGGCTCACCAGCTCTTCGCGAAGCTAGAAAAGTGCATGTTTCATCTGAGATCCCTTTTCTGGGAAACATCATTAGGAGGTCCAGCATTTTCTGGGATTTGCTCATTTCTACCATAGGTTTATTTGGGATTTTAGCAGTCTAGCAGTGCCCATTATGTCATTACTCAAGAGAGCTCCCCGGCGCATCACTGGAGGAGTCCTTCCAGACGCTTAAGTGCGCCTTCACGCCTGCCCCGTTGTTGTGCCACCCTGGAGATAGATTTTGTGACCGACCTGCCCAAGTTGGAGGGGAACATGGTGGCGATGACAGATCGCTTCTCTCGGGGGGCTCGGTTCATTCCATTGCCATCGGCAATGCAGACAGCTCAAGCCTTGGTAGACCATGTCCCCTGGAATTTCGGGATTCCGGAGAACATAGTGTCAAATCGTGGAGCCCAGTTCACGTCCTGGGTCTGGGGGGCATTTTGTGAACACCTGGGGGTGAGTGTTATTCTTACCTCCGGGTACCACCCCCAGTCCAATGGCCAGTGCGAGCACGCCAACCAGGAGCTGGACCTCACCCCATATCAGTGCTATCTGGGGTACCAGCCACCACTGGCCCCCTGGTCAGCCGCGGAGACCCGCGGAGATGTTTTTTTTTTTGTCATTTTTGTTTTTTTTCTTTTATCTATGGCGACCTTCAGAGTCCTGAAAGGGGCCTATAAATATAATGTGTTCTCATTTATTATTATTATTAAAGTGAAAATGCTTTTACATGAGCATTTTTAAATGTTCATGCTTTTACATTCTTTATTTTAAAGTGTAGCTGGTCTAAAAGAAAAGCACATGTATTTTAGTCTGCTCTTTACTGAGAATCTGACAGGATGAGACAAGCAAAAAACATTTTAGCATCTCCTTCCCCTCCTGCAATGGTTGAAGCCACTGCTGATGTGCAATAGAGAAAAAACACAACCACGTGAGTGAGTATGGGAGGGAGTAAAATAGCTCTAAAACCATGCTGCTATATTGATGAACATTAATTTATAAATACTGAATAAACATCATTCACACTAACATGACTGTTCACATATAGCTTCACATATATGAACAAAGGTGACAAACCTTTAGAAACAGTTTCATCCACCTAGCCCTCCCCCTACACAGACACCCTTACGGTATCCCCAATCGGTAGCACTACCATCATGTTCTACACAGAGTTTTTTCTCACCTGGAGAAGCCTGAGAGGACTGTGAGAAACACCTTCTTTGATTTCTCCAGTGCTTTTAACACCATACAGCCAGGGCTCCTAAATGACAAGCTGGAACATTGTAGAGTGAACAGTCACCTGTCAAACTGGATACTGGACTACCTCACCAACCGGCCACAGTATGTAGGGCACGGGACTGTGTCTCTGATATGGTGGTCAGCAGCACCGGGGCCCTTCAAGGAACCGTTCCTCTTCACACTATACACTGCTGACTTCATGAACAGCACACCTACCTGTCACCCCCAGAAGTTATCTGACGACTCAGAGATCGTCTGTCTCATAACTAATGAGGAGGACCGTGAGTACAGAGAACTTATTCAGGACTTTGTGGACTGGTGTCTGAAAAACCACCTTCAGATAAATGTGGGAAAGACCAAAGAACTGGTGGTGGATTTCCGCAGGTGCAGACAACCCCCTCCATCAGTGAACATCCAGGGTTTGAACATCAAGAGTGTGGACTCTTATAAATACCTGGGTGTTCATCTGAACAACAAACTGGACTGGTGGTGGAGACTGAGGTCCTTTGGGGTGCAGGGAGCAATCCTGAGAACTTTCTTCGACACAGTGGTGGCATCTGTCATCTTTTATGGAGTGGTCCGCTGGGGCAGTAGCATCTCGACAGCAGACAAGAAGAGACTGAAAAAACTCAAAAAGAGGGCCGTCCTGGGAAGCTTCTTAGACCAAGTGCAGGTAGTGGGAGACAGGAGGATGACAGCAAAGCTGGCATCTATGCTAGAGAACAGCTCCCACGCCCATGCATGAGACTCTGGCAGCACTGGGCAGCTCCTTTAGAGACAGGCAAGCACTTCACAACCAGCACTGCTCCCAGCGGACAACATACCCACACACTTAAACTACACACATGTTCAGGGAATAGAGGTCCCTCAATGTAAAAATACAACATGCAACCCCCCCCCCCAACACACACACATGCAATTGAAATTATCTATAAATAATCTGTATATGTTATTGTTTATTTTACTTCTATTATTTATGTTGTGTATATATTGGTAATTTATCTACATTTTGCAGCTGAGTGTCTTTATATACCTTTGCTGCTGTGACACTGTGAATTTCCCCACTGTGACTAATAAAGGATTAACTTATCTTATTTTATTTTATCTTATCTTAAATATGTATATGATAAAGGTAATATATGTCACATGGACAGATCGATTCTCATGATCTTAGGACCCCAGAGAACCACCACAGAACAGGTCTTATTTGCATTTGCAGCACTGCAGTGACAATGATGTGGTGGTGGTGAGTTGTTGCGCAGGTACGAGTGGATCAAACACAGCATTTAGGGTTAGGATTAAGACCAGGATTGGTGTGGAGCACCAGTACATGCAGATGCGCTAACACACCATGTTAACCAGCACCAGTCCTTTCTTAAGCACCAGTCCCTGGTTAAGAGTCTGAACACTATAGTGGCCCACCTCTGTAATACGAGTAGCCTTGTAAATCACTCTGGATGAGAGTGTCAGCTAAATACTCTAAATGTAAAAAACATTTAGGAGCAAGGTTACTACAAAGAATCTGAAGTATTTGATCCACCATCCAAGTGTTTTATTACATTATTAGAACAACATTCTCTCTTTCTTTCAGCATTCGACATCAGATTCACACTGAGGCAGGTTTATTTTACTATGGAGTCCTTTTCCACAGTAGATACTGCAGTGCTTAAACTCATTTTTATAAATTTAAGATCATTCTGACCTGGTTGTAACTCACTAGGTACTTTCTAACTTGATGTTCACATGGAGTTCTGCCTCAAAAACGACAAAGGTCGCCAATGCTCCTTTTAAAAATTCACTAAAAGCAGGAATTAATGAAAATCAATATTTGTTTTTGAAAACATAATTGCATCATGCACACTACATTTAATGTGAACAATAATCAAATTTACCAGCTTGGATTATGTAGTCTGCATGTTCCTGGTATTGGAGGGGTTATATGGTTGTATGTATCAATGGTGTAGTGGATAAATGGTATTTTGCTCTATCCTCAACATAAAGGTGTAGAGTGTTGTACTTTCTTAAGCACCAGTCCCTGGTTAAGAGTCTGAACACTATAGTGGCCCACCTCTGTAATACGCCTGGTGCCTGGTACCGGGCAAGCAGTGCCAGCTGCTCCTGTCACTGTTCCTGCAGTGCTATCTGCACCTGCGTCCACGATGGCGGTGCCCACTGCTTCAGCTCCTGTGCCAGCAATGCTTGCTGCCTCCGTTCCAGTGCGAGCATTGCCCGTCGCTTCAGTTCCGGTGTCTGTGCCTGCAGCGTCCGTCACTTCAGCTCCTTTGCCGGCTCCTAGGTCTGCTCCTGTGCTGGCAGACCAGCCCCTGACTCTATGCCAGTGTTCCCGTCCACCTCTGACTCTGTGAAGAAGGTGCCCAAACCGTAATTTCCTAGGCTGCTACCACAACGGCAGCCTCTAGAACTGTGCCCAGGCTTACCCAACGGACATTAACTTAGCCTTTTGATAGTCCTGGGCCTTATTTTGTGTTTGTTTCTGTACATGTTCATGTCCTGGTTCCTGTCTTAAGTATCCTGGTGCCTGTTTTTAGTTTGGTTTCTGTCCCTGTTCCGGTCATGGTTTTTGTCCCTGTTTCCAGCATGGTCTTAGTTCTTGCTTCTATGTCTATCCCTGTCCCGTTCCCTGTCCAGAACCAATTTCTGTCCCAATCACCTTTCCAGTCATATGTCCAGTCTTGTCTCCAGTCCCCATTTAGGTCCAGTGTCTGGCATATTGTCAAGCTCCCTGTCCGATCTTGTTTTGTATCCTGTCAGTTCTGGTCCCTCCTGTTCACACCTGTACCCTGTGCCTTGCCATACCCTCTAATATATATAAATTGGTGGTATAGTTTATGTTTGGCATTGCTTTTCTATCGTAGTGAATAAAGAACTGTTTAAAAGCCATTCATCATGTTGGGGACTTGGGAGGCTACTAAAATTGTCATTCTTAAAGTTACACATTCTTTGATGTGTTCGAAAATCACTACGATTAAATTGTTGAACTGGATTGTTGGATATGGATGGTCTAAGTATATTGTGGATATAATCAATACTTATGGAATTCTGATTAACGTTGGCAGTTTATTTTAAAGGATCATATTTCAGTTATATTAGTTGTGGTTAATGTGATTTAGTGTAGCACAGTGTGAAATATTGAAGTTGTGCATTTTGAATGAAATAAACATAATTATTTAGGAACTGTAACTTTATTATAATGTATGAATGTAATAGAAAACAGAATTCTCCTTCATCATGTTTATTTTGAAACTGGCAATACCATATTACAGCAATACTATAAAAAATAAAATATAAAAAAAATAAATAGGAAAATATTACAGGTAAAAAAAAGATTACTCAGTCTTGTTATTCCAAATAATATGGAATATAACTTATGAAAGCAAGATAATTATTGCAGTATAACAGTTAATATATTTTAGAATAAGACAAATTAGTTAATAAAGATAAAATTATACAAAGTATTAAAACTGAGGAGGAAATACAGACAGCTGCTGAAACAGCGCTACACCTGCCTCATTACTAGTACTGCACTTACTGACAGAGAGAGTAAATGAAGCTATTGATGTTTCAGTGGATGAAGCTGCTGTTAAAATCCTCTACTGCTGATCTTTCAGACTGGAGGATCTCTAACAGGGTGCTGAAAGCACACAGGATTAGAACTCCAACATGAAGACATGGAGTTCAGCACTCAGTTAGATGTTCCTCCTTCTATTAGAGCTTATGTCCTGTTCACCTCATCAGGTTGAGCTGTGAAACACACAGTGATGAACAGATGAGTCTTTAATCAGAGATCCTGATTCAGCTGAAGGGGAACAAAAAGAATTCTGATCCAGTGAGCTTTACAGTGTGTTTACAGTGAGTTCTTACCTCGAGCTCTGTGGCATTTGACCCCCAGTATGATGGACACCAGCAGATATGGAGACATCGCCAGCAAACTACTCAGCAGACTGAGGACTGAAAATCGAGTTTTTGAACTAGATAGACCTGTTACACAAACACACACACACACACACACTTGATACAGTAGGGTGTATAAACTATTGTTGAATGTATTCTCTGAAACAAACAGAAAAATGACAGTTTTTAAGGAAACCTGAGTTTTCAAATAGGGAACATGTCCAACAACAGTAAAATATGATGTGTAAACCAAATGTAAATGTTTAGCTCATAATAAACAAACTGGTATAATCCCTCCACTATCAGGTCACCACTGCTGCCCTGTCATGACGTCATGTAGTTGTACTGGACTCAATCCAATTCAAAATAAGACCATCAGTGAAGTTGTTCTTATGGGTGATTTCACGCTCTAGCTTTTGATTATGCAATAAAAATAGAAACTTATTGGCACGGTGATGTGAGCTTAAATACAGAGGCGGCAAAAAAAAAGAAGAAAACAAAACAAAACAGAACAAATAGGCTACAAAGAGGCACAAACCCTGAGACTAACCAAAAAAACATGCAAACAGAATGAGTAGTAAGACTAACAAAAGAATCAAACAGGCCAAGCCAACAAAACATATACTGACATGACCATATGTATACATGAAGGCTAAAACAGAGGGGTTCTTATAACAAATACAAACAAAGAACACCTGGAGCTAACAAGGGGGTATGGCTGCAAATAAGGCACAGGTGGGAACACTGACGAACAAGCGGGACAAGACACAAACAAAGCCATGTGCAAGGAACCACATGGTGAAACCGAACAAAGAGACGGGGCAAGAAAGAAAACAGAGCCATGTGCTTGAGAACTCATGATGAGGCCAAACAGAGGCATAGGTGTGACACTTATTTTTAATAATAAATATATTTATCTGAAACACATTTGAACAGCACTGGACATGCACCTGTACACTATACTGAGTATTATATTTCTTATCAGTCAGGCGGTTTCCTGATTCCTAACAAAATGGATCATTCCTCTAGACTCCAGCGTAAAATAATCAGATTACATTATGCTCATTTTAGATTAGATTACTGATTACTTTAACAAGTCATCACCTGACCACCCAGCCATATTGTGTAGACTTCATGTAAATTTCTTACATCAGATTTATTCAAAAGGATTTAATAGTGCAGCTCCACACACTGGACTCCTGTGATAAGAATACTGTAGACTTACTGTGCACTGTGATGATGACTGGACGACTCCTCCCTCCAGATTCAGACTGACACCAGTACACTCCAGTGTGAGATGTGGAGAGAGAGCTGATGCTGCAGATAGATCCTGTAACTGATCCCCAGCCTGATGTACAATCTGACACCTTCCCACTGTGTGTGTATCGACTCACTCTCCATCCAGTAGTGTCACTCTGTCCCTCGCAACTCAGTGACAGAGAGGCATTAATAAAGTGCAGTGTTCTGCTGGGACTGATGATCAGAGAGACTGGAGGAGGCGAAGCTGAAAAATAAAGAGAAAACTCACAGAAACAGATTCACCAAAGCACTGAAGCCTTACTCATGAAGTCAGTGCTGTGAAGTACGTAATGCTATAATGTCTCTCAAAATGAACAAAGGCGCTTCATACGACCTGCATTGTATGCAATATTTTGTAGCATTTTGCTACCTTTGTCTGGTCTTTACACTGCTTGTGAAATCACCTGAAAGGTGCACAGGTTACAATGCCTATAAAAATATTCACCCCAGTTAAGTCCATCAGTTAAGTCCATCCTTAAGAAATAGAAGGAATATGGTACATGTGTAAATCTGCCATGAGCAGGCTGTCCTCACAAACTGAGTGACAATGTAATAAGGAGAATAGTGAGGGAGGCCACCTATGATGCTATGTTTGGTGGACACCAAACCACAAATTTGCCATTCCCATCATGAAGCATGGTGGTGGCAGCATCATGTTGTAGGGATGCTTCTCGACAGCAGAACCTGGACGACTGGTTAAGGGTAAAATGAATAAAAAATATGGAGAAATCCTGGAGGTCAATCTGATTCAGACTGCAAGAGAACTACACATTTTCCAGCCAGACAATGACCCATAGCATTCAGGGAAATATACACAGAAATGGTGTAAAAACAACAGGGTGAATGTTCTGAAGTCAAAGCTCATCCTCAATTCAATAAAGATTTCAATACAAATATTTTTATACTTGTCTAGAAAGTCAAATTTTATTAAACATGATTTCATTTCTAAAAGCAGGAAAAGGGATGAATGCCTTGTATAGGCACTGTAGATCAATTTGGTGTTAGATAACAGAGTTGAAATTAATGCTGAAAAAAATAACCATTGATCCCTTAAACAGATTTGATTAAGGTGATACATTTACACTACTTTCATGGAAACACCTAATGTAAGAATACATTGAAAGTGTACAGTTAAAAATTATGGGTCACCATGTGCCCAGCAACAGATGATCTAAAATCAGTAAATGTAAGTCATTCCCACCATGTCCTCACCAGTGATCCACAGTGGCTGTAGGTTGCTGTACTGTGTGTGAAAGGCTGGTTCTCCTCTCTTTGCTCTGCACTCATAAACACCTGTGTGATGTAGAGCAGCAGCACTGAGAGTGTAGGAGCCTCCGGCTTCTCTTCTGCTGTCTGAGTGGAGCTCCTCACCATCTCTGTACCAGCTGAACGTCCAGCCTGTAGAGGAGTCTCTAACCTCACAGCTTAGAGTCACTGAGTCTCCTTCAGTCAGCCAGCTCTGAGGAGACACGCTCAGTACAGCCTGGGCTTCACCTGACAGCATAGAGAAGAACAACAACATGAAGATACAGAGTGATAAGATGATCACATATAATTAATGAGAAGAAACCCACACACTCACCAAACACAGTCAGTGTAACAGCAACACTGATGTCTGAGAGCTGAGAGTCACTTCTTCTTACTCCTCTGCAGGTGTATTTACCACTGTAAGACTCTGTAACAGGGCTGATTGTGTACTCCTGAGTGGTGCTGTGTGAGTGAAACGCTGGATCACTCTTAATCCAGTTGTATTTCCACTCAGTGTCTCCTCCTACCTGTATGTCACATCTCAGAGTGACAGTCTCTCCTCTGAACACGTCTTTAGCAGGTTTTATGGACACCAATGGTTTAGGGGGCTCTGTGACAAAATGATTCACTGTTAATAAACCATAAACCAAACTATTCCCAACTCTTATTACTTAATTGTTCTGAGAAACGTGTTTGTGATCACATATTCTGTATCTGCATGTTCTGTATCCTTATTAGGTTTTATGGACAATACAGGTTAGGGAGCCTCTATAATAAAATTTATTTAATGTTAATTAACCATAACTAACCTGTTTTTTACTCCTATTATTAAAATAGGTATTAACATTAAATATACAAATGTGTAACTGTATACCTCAAACTTTTTACAGCATTACCCTCACCACCTCTACTGTCTACATAATTTCTAACAATTCAACACTGTATCATCACAAATTTCTTACTCACCAGTAACATTTACCCAGAGTGCATCACTGTAGGGTGTGTAGTTGACTGGGTCTCCTCTCCCAGCTCTGCACCAGTACTGTCCTTCATCAGAGAAACTAACTGAGCTGATGATGTGGGAGTGTGTTTCAGTGCTGAACTCATTCTGAGGCTTCTGTGTGTGTTTAGTCCAGTAAAACCTCCATCCAGCAGACTGATCCAGGACACACTCCAGAGTCACTGAGCTTCCTCTCAGTGCAGCTCCTTTAAGAGTCGATCTGAGTTCAGGTTTAGGTTTAACTGCTGATGGAGATGAAGCACAGAGTTCAGATCATGAAATCAGAGTCTTTATCACACTGATGTTCTCATATTGTAATGTCTCCCTCTGCTGGCCTTAGTGGGGTGCCCATGCACAAGGCCTGGGCTCCGCCTCTCATGTGAGGCTATGCTCTAGACACAATAGACTAATTAGTTAATTAGTTGTTTTTGCTCCTAGACTATGGATTTACCTTTGATGTACCTGCCTGCCCATGATTTGACCCCTTTTGATCATTAACCAGCTTTAGATTAAAAGCCCAGCTGACTTTTAAAGAGCCCCATATCATATATTTACAGCCCCATATCATGGAAAACTGAATGTTCTTAATTTGTTAAAATGTAGGAGTTTGAAATAATGTTAGTTTCTGAACACATAATTGTTTCACACCACTGAACCTAAAGAGAGCACATTGTTTTAATGTGATAATTTTTCATTTTCACCCCCTTAACACATTTAGAACATGTCCATTTAAAATACCATTATTTTATGCTATGGGATCAACAGAGGTTGGAGAATTGAAGGTAAAACCAAATCAGGAATGTTTTCTGAACATAAAACTGCACAAAAGTTATGATTGACCTCTTAATTAATATCTTTTTAGGTTATTATGATAAAGGTACATTAGCTGTAGAGTACATTCTCTGATACAGTATAATCTCGCATACTGTAAACACTTTTACAGAATTCAGCACAAGGTGCGTATGAAACATTAAAACGTGTAAACACATGTATCATACTGGTTTTAACACAGTTAACAGTATTAATCTTCAACAGAGCAACACACACTCTTACTTTCTCTGTGAAAACACTGATTTCAGTGTTACGGTGTGGACTCGAGTGCAGTTCATTTTTTAATTTAATGATACTATCTCTTTTTTGGGGAGTATTATTTTATGGTGAGTGTAACAGATGTTGAATGTCTTAAGTCAAGACTGGTGCTTGGTGAGACTGTGGCGGAGCTCGAACTCCCAATCCTGGAAATGGGAGCCCAGCACGTTTCCACTGCACCACCACAGCTGTGTGTGGTGGCAGTATAAAAACTGTTTAAAAGCTATATAGAAAAAAGAGCGGGGAAAAAAAGAAAAACACCAGGAGTGTTGTGTACTCGAACAAAATGACAATCTAAACCTTTTTCCCACTCAAAATATTTTCTTTTTTCTTGACGACAAACGGCTCATTGGGGTCCAGCAGCTGTAAAACCGGAGGTGAGGTCAACCTCACTTTAATCTCTTCAAATGCCTTTTGTGCCTCCATGGACCAATGAAAGGGGCCTGGGGGTTTTTCGAGTCAGAGCAGTGAGAGAAGCTGCCAATGGACTGAAATTACACACAAAGCTGCGAAAGAAGAAGACCCCAGGAAGGACTGGACTTGCCTAAGAGACAAAGGACATGGCCAGTCTGAATCTTGGCTGGATCCATGTGAAGGGTGCCTTTGGAGATTATGAACCCCAAAAACGACACAGTCTCTTTGTGAAGCACCTTCTGACTTCTCCAACTTGATGAAAAGACGGTTCTCCAGGAGCAGTTGGAGGACTCGTCTGACATGTCCCACATGTTTCTCCGGATACTGGCTGTATATTAATATGTCGTCAAGGCAAACATATACGTAGCAGGCCAAGACTTTCTGTAACACGTCATTGATGAGACGCTGAAAAAACACTGAGGCACTCGTCCCCCTGTCGTATGCAGACCAGGTTGTAGGCGCGTAGGTCCAGTTTGATAAAAATTGATGCCTGCTACAATGCCTCAAAAGCAGTTAACATGAGATGGAGGGGATAGTGGTCTTTCACTGTGATCGTGTTTAGACCTCGGTAATCAATGCAGGGGCAGAGTCCGCCATCTTTCTTCCCCACAAAGAAGAAACCAGCCCTACCAGGGGATGAGGACGGACGTATGAAACCTGACTTTAACGTCTCCTTAATGTAGGAGTCCATGGCAGCTCGTTCCAGAGGAGAAAGTGCAAACAGGCCCCCCTGGTAGAAGATCTATGGCACAGTCGTAAGGCCTGTGGGTGGGCAGGATTTGCGATAAAGATAAAGTGGGTTGCCCAATCTATTCAAGGGTTGTGGAGCTCCAACCAGGGGTAACTCAGAACCAACTGCAGATGGGGTGCCCGAGTCAGGTACAATTCCACCTGCTCAGTGTGCACCCCAATCCGTAGTGTTATTGGTTGGGTGCGATGGGTCATGGCACTAGAGCCAACAATCCTTCCATCTATGGCATGGACTAGTAGTAGGCGTTGCAGGGGATCCACGGGAAGGCCAAGACTAGCAGCCAGTGAGCTGTCCACAAAATTGCCCGCAGCCCCAGAATCCACACACTTTCGAAGGACTGTCTGAGACCTATCCCCCAAGTTGGTTTGGGGTGGTAGATGGTCAGGTAATCGGGCATCTCCCAGTTGCATGGAGCCTCCTGTGGGAGGGAGGGGGGGGGGGGGTCCCAAGTGGAATTGACAGACTGCTGATGCCTGAAACCTGAAGCACGAGGGTTACGTTCCCGTTCTCTGGCCCTCTGACGTATGCGGTTGTCCAGGGGAATGCACACGTCGTAGAAGTCTGTGAGTGTAGAGGGTAGATCACGAGTGGCCAGCTCGTTGCCCTCAAGGCCTCTTTACCCCAAACGCTCTCAGCTGCCAAAGTGCAAAAGTGCAAAAGTGGTGTATTCTGCTACAGAGCGTGCACCCTGGGTGAGTTCTAGCAGTCGTGGGCCACTGTCTCTGCCCTCTAACGGCTGATAAAACGCCTGACGCAACGCCTTAGTAAACGCCTGACCAGTGAGGCAGTCAGGGGAATTCTGCTCCCACAGGGCCATGGCCCATGCTAGAGCTCGGTCCGTGAGCAGAGACACCATGTAGGCCACTTTGGAATACTCTGTGTGGAACCGGGAGAGTTGAGCTCATCTGCTCCGTAATCACCAATAGCAGCTGCTCATGGCGGCCGATGGCAGTGCCTTGATGTTGCAAAGCCTCCTTAATCGGCACCAACTCTGCTGAGTCATTGTTGTTTGCACCTTTCTGTTATGGTGTGGGGTTTGGAAACAAGTGCAGGTAATGTATTTATTTAAATGATACTACCCCTGTCTGGTGCATGTAACAGACGGTAAATGTCAACACAAGAGTACTTGGTGCTTGGTGAGACTGTGCAGGGCTCAAACTCCCAACCCTGGGAATGGGAGCCTAGTGCATTTCCACTACACCACCACAGCTGTGAAAGGTGGCAGTATAAAATAACTGTTTAAAAGCTATATAAAAAAAAAAGAAAACACACAAAAAGTGTTGTGCACTCAAACAAAGCACAATCTAAACCTTTTCCAAATCAAAATATTTTCTTTTTTTCTAGTTTTGCTTTTCGCCACTGATTACAACAAACTCTGTTTTCTCTTTTCTGTTGTTCACAACTTAAACTTAACTTCAGCTTTCCTTCACTATTTGTAGCACAAACTCTTTTCTTTTTCAGCTCTTGCATTTTTTTTTCCACAACTTAGAACCACTGTTACCGTTCGCCCCTCTACAAACGGGCGACGGGGAAATGTGTTTGGCTGGGTGTATTTATACTGTGCCACACAGGTGGGTCTGGTCAGCGATGATTACCGCTTAGGCTTCTAGGGCTTGGAGTTCTCTGCTCCAGCTCCACCAGCTTTCCTACTGTGCTAGCCAGGCCCCCTGCTGGTGGCTGGCGATACACGCTGCCTGCTTACACTCAGTACATCAGCTAAACTCACACTGACTCACACAAGAGGGTAAACACACTTCACCAAGACTGAAATCTGTGTAATGCAGTAAAAGCTTCATTAGAGTTTGGAGACAGATTCATTTATTAAGAGAAAGCATCACAGATAATCAATAATGTCACTGATCATCGCTCAGCTCAACATTAGCCCAGAAGTAGAGAGATCAGAGTGTACAGGGTGTAATAAGGACTCTGATATGTCAGTTATATCTGTTCTATAACATGTCCTGCAAACAGTAAATGAGTTGGATATTGTAACATTAAAGGAACTGTGAACTCAAAATGAGCAGGTTTTGTAGCTTAGTTTTCAAAGGGAATCCTATTTTCCATGAAAAGACCTTAGTTTAATACAATCTACTATTATTATATAGGTTTTGAAGTAGAGGAATGGAAGAGAGGAATTGTCCAAAGGTCATTTACTTTTATTCATAAAAATAACGTGGGGAAGACAGCACACTCACCTGATACAGTCAGTCTAACTGCAGCACTAATCTCTGAGAAGTGCGGCTCTGTTGACTGTGTTCCCTTACAGGTATAATCACCTTCATGAGACCCTTCAACATTAAAGATTTCATAGTTCTTCTTCCATTGAGCTTCACTGAGAGGATCATTATTTTTAAACCACTTGTAACTCCAGACTCCTCCACTTTCTATGTCACATGTGAGAGTGACTCTCTCTCTGATGAACACACGCTCAGCTGGCTGCACTTTTACTGTAGCCTTTGGTCTCTCTGTTCAAAGATCATAAAGACTTTAGAAAGGTAGAAACTCTGTGTGAAGAAGGTGTTTCTCATTAGAAGATCCAGAATTGAAAATCCTTCTGGAATAATTTATCAACATTTTTACTCTTATTCTGAAATGAAGTCGTTTGTAGAAAGAAAACAGAGATCATGACCAACCTCTTACTGTAATCTTGACTCGATTACTGTAGTCTGAGACATAGTCTCCTCTGAGTGCTATACACTGATAATCTGCTGTTCCTGTATCAGACACTGTTATACTGAATGTGTTGATGTCTTTATATTCAGTCAGAGGTTTTAACAGCGGAGAGACTTTGTACCACCTAAACGTCCATCCAGTGAGTGAGATCTGCAGATCACAGGTCAGAGTAAGTGTGTCTCCAGTGTAGACAGTGGTGTGAGGATCCACCCTCAGTGTTGGTTTGGGTTTTTCTGTTGAGATGAAATGATGAAGAGATCAGAGCTGATTTTACTTTTACAATATAAACAATAGTTTATCAGGATAAGATCAGACTTTGTACATGAAGAGAATTTAGATTCTACATTTGGTGTGAATATTACAGGTTAATTGTATCTGCAGTGTTGCTACACAGTGCAGACTGCTGATATTCAGGGGTGAACAACACAGATCCTTGTCTTGATTTAGAATACCAAAGTGAGTTTAAATGTTTTTGAGTAATACAAGTAAAGTAACTGAGTTATTATATTATTCTGAATATAAATTAAAAACTGTGTGCACACATTTAAAATACAATTTATAACAAATTAGTTTATTAAAAATAACATTAATTGGAAAATAATCTTCAACATTTTCAATCTTCAACATTGTTTACCTTTGCCAATTTTAATATTTAAACAAACACTAAAACACTCTAAACCTATCAGGAGTACTTTGGTCCACAAAGTATTGTTAATTCAAAAGATTATTGCTTGAGGATAGAAGCTGTCTCTGAACCGACTGGCTCTGGTCTACAAGCTTCTGTACCTCCTGCTGCTGGGCAGCCATGAAAACAGGCAGTGGCTTGGGTGGGTGGAGTCCTTGATAATCCTCCTTGACTTCCTTAGACAGCGGCTGGTTTTTAAATCCAGAAGGTTTGGCAGCTGAACTCTGATGGTACGCTGGGCTGTGTGCACCACCCTCTGCAGAGTTTTCCACTCTTGAGTGGTGCAGTTCCCGTACCAGGTGATGATACAGCCAGTCAGAATATTCTCCACAGTGCAGGTGTAGAACGTTCTGAATATGCAGGGGTTCATACCAAACCTCCTCAGCCGACTGAGGTAGAAGAGGCCCTGATGTGCTTTCTTCGCCACCCGTGTGGTGTGTTCTGTTCATGTAAGTTCCTCAGTGATGTGAACACCAAGGAACTTGAAGCTACTGACCCTCTTCATAGTGGTCCCATTGATGGAGATAGGGGTGTACGCACTCTCCTGTTTCCTGAAGTCCACTACCAGCTCCCTGGTCTTGCTGAGGTTAAGAGAAAGGTGGTTTTCCTGACACCAGTGCGACAGAAAGCTAACCTCCTCTTTGTAGGCTGTTTCATCATCATTGGAGAATAGGCCCATGATTGTCATGTCATCAGCAAATTTAATGATGACATTGGAGCTGTGTCTGGCTGTGCAGTCATAGGTGTTGAGGGAGTACAGCAGAAGGCTGAGCAGACATCTCAGTGTTAAGGGTCAGTGAGGAGCACATGAGGCTGCCCATCCTTACCACCTGCTATCGTCTCTGCATGAAGTTCAGGTTCCAGCTGTACAAAGAACTGTTCAGACCCAGATCCCAGAGCTTGGTGTCAAGCCTTGGTGGAATGATGGTGTTGAACACTGAACTGTAGTCCAAAAACCGCATTCTCACATAGGTGTTTTTCTTGTCCAGGTGGGAGAGGGCAGTGTGCAGAGTCAGGGCAATAGCATCATCAGTGGATCTCTTCCGGCTGTATGCAAATTGCAGTGGGTCCAGGGAGGCAGGTACTGAGGAGCAGATGAAGTCTTTGACCAGCCTCAGTGTTAAAAATGTATGCAAAGACTCCAGCAAGCTGACTGGCACATGCTTTAAGCGCTCTATTTCAATCTGCTTCTTTTCCAGTCAGGGAATCTGAGTAGACCACAGTTGATGCTGAGTGTAACAGAATCTGTCAGACTTCTTTTAAGTCTGATTATCTAATGAATTTATCTTCAGTTGATGAAATAAAAACATACAGATATTAAATGGTACAATTGAGCTTTCTGTTTTTAGACGTGTTACATGTTTTTCCATATTGTTTATTTTACTTTACTGTTTTACAGCTATAAAGTAGGATCAGATATTATATTCCATATTGTCATCTATACACTTCATCTCACTGCATCCTCCACTTTCTGTCTGAACAGACTCTAACTGAAGTTTTAACCCACTCACTGTCACTGTGCCTTTTATTGTAGAGTCAGTGTTCATTAGTGAAGCTCCCTGAAATGAAAGACACTGATTCTATTCAGTTTCATCAACATTAGAGATTTCATAGTTCATTCTCCATTGAGCTTCACTGAGAGGATCATTATTCTTAAACCACTCGTAATTCCAGACACCTTCACTTTCTATTCACATGTGAGAGTGACTATTTCTCTAATGAACACACGCTCAGGTGACTGCATCTTTTAATAAAGACTTCAATAAAATATGAAACTCTCTCTATGAATATACACCCCAGTATTAAACACTGTGGAATAATCTGAAATAACTGCAGGATTTTCTTACAATTATTCTGAAATCAAGTCTTCTCTAAAAAGAAAAACAGAAATTATTACTTACCAACTGTAATCTTGACCCGAGCACTGTACTGTGTGTCGTAGTCTCCTCTGAGAGCTATACACTGATACTCTGCTGTTCCTGTATCAGACGCTGTTATACTGAGTGTGTTGGTGTCTTTATATTCAGTCAGAGGTTTTAACTGCTGAGAGACTTTGTACCACATAAACCTCCATCCAGTATGTGAGATCTGCAGATCACAGGTCAGAGTAAGTGTGTCTCCTGTGTAGACAGTGGTGTGAGGATCCACCCTCAGTGTTGGTTTAAGTTTTTCTGTTTATATGAAATGATGAAGAGATCAGAGCTGATTTTACTTTTACAATATAAACAGTAGTTTATGAGGATAATATCAGACTTTGTACATGAAGAGAATTTAGATTCTACATTTGGTGTGAATATTACAGTTTGATTGCATCTGCAGTGTGTCATGGCGGGTTAGGCCAACTACAGAAGGTTGAACACTCGCAGAGATGGGCTCATTGCAAGTAATTTATTAAACAAAACAAGCCAAACAAAAGGGGGCAAGTGAGACAAAAAAGCCAGCAACCACATGGCATAAACACGAACACAGTAATCAACACAACCAGAACATGGCAAAAAAGAGGGCGAAGACAAACAGACCTGAGACAGGGGGTTTTAGCTGGGGAACCAGCTACTTGGCAAGAGTGGCTAGGCTGGCCCAGCCTGGAACTGCCGCAAGGCAGAGGGTCTAGCTGGAGCGAGAGTCGTGGGTATAACAAAGCAGATAATGAGCGAACCTCACTGAGTACTTAAACCGCCGGGTGGCTTTTTCGTAAACAAGGAAGTCGAGCCAAAACTGGCCTAAAACTATGTGGTTTGAGACGGGAACCTCTTGGGCTACCTCAAGGTTCCTAATCATTTGTTCATTTAATTCTCTGCCCCGAACTGTGCGTCGGAGCCCCTTAAGTACCCCCAGCCTCAGGTGAAACAAGCGAACTGAACCAAACACACATGCATGTAAATGAACCTCGTTCATCTCTCCCTCGTTGATCGTTCAATCAAAACCAGAACGGAAACACAACAAAAGTCCTTCTGTGAGCCTGTGGGCGTCAGCTCGGAATTGCCCCAGGGGAGGGCACGATACCAAGGGGCTGACACAATGTTGCTACACAGTGCAGAATACTGATATTCCGGGGTGAACAACACAGATCCTGGTCTTGAGTTAAAGTAGAAAAGTGCTTTTAAATGTATTTGAGTAATAAAAGTAAATTTACTGAGCTGTTTTGGATATTATAGTTATTGATATTATATTAGCAGGTTTAACTTTGAGCAGAAACTGGCTTCAACACTTTTACAGTACGGGGAACCTCTCGTGAAACATTGAGATCCCAAACGATACAATTCTCAATGTTGAATGGTGGTGTGGAGGCTCCTTACATATCCCCCAATTTCAGATGAAACTCCTAAACCAAACAAAGAATGCAAGCAAAGAATGCAAACAACCGAACCAAAACACACATGAACGTAAATAAACACAAACCGAGTCACTGAATCAAAACACAAACGTAAATAAAGCGGATGTCCTTATTTGGGCCTGTGGGCAGCGGCTTCAGATCACCCCGGGGGAGGGTGCAAAAAGGAGGGCCTGACAACAAAGTAAACCAATATAATCTAAATCTAAAACTAAACCTCAGATTAAACACTATAAATACGATAAAATAGTTTCTTTTATATATATTTGTTATACAATGATTCAGGTGATTTGCCTCATTTATCATTTATGTACATGCTTCATGTAGATGCTTTTATGGCTTCATTAAATAGGAATTTAGACCCATGCTTCTTGCTTCCAACACATTAACTTCAAGAACGGTTTTTAGGTGCTACTGTTACCAGAAAATCATAATCATGTTGTAAATTATGATTGTTCTGTTAAGATTATAAATATTCTTTATCCTTTGGAGGACTGAACTTTTCAAATGAACCTGCCTGACTTACAGCATCTACTGTTGATACACAGTGTATGTATTACAAATCTATTAATTTTGTAGAAATGTATTAATTTGGTATTAAGAATGAGGAATAATCTGTACGAATTAAATAATTCCATAAATGCATAAATACATGAATTACCTTCAGTTTGTCCACAGAGGAAGAGCACAATCAGCACTAAAGTAAGGAGAGAAACAGAGGACATGATGCAGGAACAGTTTTGCCCATCAGGACAGCTTAGTTACTCAAGTATGAAATTTAAAGGTTCAAGGTGTTTCAGCACTGTTCAAGGTCAACTGAGTATCATTACATGTATATACACATTTTATAACTCAAACAAGTGAACCAACTCTTATTCAGACTGAAACTGAATGGAAGAACAGCATCAGGATTTAGAGCAGCCGGTCCTGAAGCATCGAGAATCACTGCATTCCTTTCAACTGAACTGTTCCACTAGATGATCCACCACTGCCACCATCACACTCACAACTGCACTGATCACCACCACCACCACCCCTACAGTGGGGAAACAAAGTATTTAGTCAGTCACCAATTGTGCAAGTTCTCCCACTTAAAGATGAGAGAGGCCTGTAATTGACATCATAGGTAGATCTCAACTATGAGAGACAAAATATGAAAAAAAAAAAAAAATAAAATAGAAAACCACATTCTCTGATTTTTAAATAATTTATTTGCAAGTAATTATGGAAAAATAAGTATTTGGTCAGTAACAAAAGTTCATCTCAATACTTTGTTATTTATCCTTTGTTGGCAATGACAGAGGTCAAACGTTTTCTGTAAATCTTCACAAGGTTGGCACACACTGTTGCTGGTATGTTAGCCCATTCCTTCATGCAGATCTCCTCTAGAGCTGTGATGTTTTGGGCAACACAGACTTTCAACTCCCTCCAAAGGTTTTCTATGGGGTTGAGATCTGGAGACTGGCTAGGCCACTCCAGGACCTTGAAATGCTTCTTACGAAGCCACTCTTTTGTTGCCCTGGCAGTGTGCTTGGGATCATTGTCATGCTGAAAGACCCAGCCACGTTTCATCTTCAATGCCCTTGCTGAGGGAAGGAGGTTTGCACTCAAAATCTCACAATACATGGCCCCATTCATTCTTTCATGTACACGGACCAGTCGTCCTAGTCCCTTTGCAGAGAAACAGCCCCAAAGCATGATGTTGCCACCCCCACGCTTCACAGTTGGTATGGTGTTCTTTGGATGCAACTCCGCATTCACTCTCCTCCAAACACAACAAGTTGTGTGTGTACCAAACAGTTCTACTTTGGTTTCATCTGACCATAAAACATTCTCCCAATACTCTTCCGGAACATCCAAATGCTCTCTAGCAAACTTCAGACGCACCCGGATATGTACTGGCTTAAGCAGGGGAACACGTCTGGCACTGCAAGATCTGAGTCCCTGGTGGTGTAGTGTTACTGACGGTAGCCTTTGTAATGTTGGTCCCAGCTTTCTGCAGGTCATTCACTAGGTCCCCCCGTGTGGTTCTGGGATTTTTGCTCACCGTTCTTCTGATCATTTTGACCCCACAGGCTGAGATCTTGCATGTAGCCCCTGAACGAGGGAGATTAGCAGTGGTCTTGTAGGTCTCCCATTTTCTGATTATTGCTCCGACAGAATTATTTTTTCACACCAAGCTGCTTGCCTATTGCAGATTCAGTCTTCCCAGCCTGGTGCAGGTCTACAATTTTGTTTCTGGTGTCCTTCGACAGCTCTTTTGTCTTCACCATAGTGGAGTTTGGAGTGTGACTGTTTGAGGTTGTGGGCAGGTGTCTTTTATACCGTTAACGAGTTCAAACAGGTGCCATTAATACAGGTAATGAGTGGAGGACAGAGAAGCCTCTTAAAGAAGAAGTTACAGGTCTGTGACAGCCAGAAATCTTGCTTGTTTGTAGGTGACCAAATACTTATTTTCCACCATTTGCAAATAAATTCTTTAAAAATCAGACTGTGATTTTCTGATTTTTTTTTTTCTCATTAAGTCTCTCATAGTTGAGGACTACCTATGATGTCAATTATATGATGTAAACTACATATTATGTCCCCTCTCATCTTTTTAAGTGGGAGAACTTGCACAATTGATGATAAACTAAATACTTTTTTCCCCACTGTATTAATGCATTGTTTACCACCACCACCACACTGCAATAACTGATATGCTCACCAACATATATATATATACACATATACACACACACACATATATATATACATACACACACATCTGACTAAACTCATACCATCACGATCTTCTTGGTCAGTTCGCAGTGGGTCCAGAGCCTACCTGAAATTACTGGGAACAACGCAGGTATACTGCCTGGAGAGGGAACCAGTCAATCAAAGGCTACCACACACTCATCCATTCACCCACTCCAGGAGCAATTTGGCATAGCCAGTTTTGGGAGTACCCAGAACCTCAGAGACACAGCCAGAACACTTTACATTGCTTACAGACTGAGAGACCTGTGCAAGAAATAATCCCAAACCCAAAACTATTGGCCCCGGAAGCTAAAACACACACTATCTACAGCACTACAATGCCACCCTAAAATTCTTGCTCTTTAAAAATATTAAAATGTCAACACATTTCTATATCTCTATACAGTCCCTTCATAATATCTGGGACAAAATGGGACAAGATTTCCCTTGGTATGGCCCTACATCTTTAAAATCAAACCAATCAGATGTCATTAGAGGACACATTTAGACGTTGTCATGCTGGCTAGGCGAGACAAGGGAACACTCGCAGGGACAGAGCAATGCAAGAATATAGTCTTTAATGACGAATCAAACAAAAACACAACAAAACGAGGCAGCAAAGTACAGGGTCCAATAAAGCAGAAACAGAAACACAGGTGACAACAGAAATGGGGCTTAACCTGGGAAGACTACCTGAGGCTGGAACGTAGCCCGGGAGCAAAGCGAGAATGGGCAAATCAAACAGAGGGAGGAAGGCTAGAACTCAAAGAAACCAATGAAACTAGCAAACCAAAACCTCACCCCAAATCCGCGCTCGTCAGGCGCTAATAAATTTACTTGACTACAGTGCCAGGGAACCGGACGCCAAATCCCAGTGGCGACCAACCTGTGACCCAGACAGCGAACTCCTTCTGAACGTGAAACCGCTCCGATAGAGCATACACTACCGAAACCCGTAGACTCTCCTAGAAGTCTCATGAACGTGAAGCCAACCTTACAGCTTGGCATCGCAAGAGTGATTCTCGACGACGAAGCATCTGCGTTTGCTCCCTTTGTACTCCAGCTCTCAGGTGAAACGAATCAGAACTAAACTGAAAACATGGCGTCTTACTTCGACCACTGTCAACATAAAAGCCCTTGGTGAGAAAACCAACGGGAGGAACAGAAAGTACATGAACATTGAAATCAACCCAACTTCGACTCAAAAGTCCCAAGGAGCCTGTGGACCGCGGCCCGAAACTGGCCCCGGGGGGGCGCGGTGCCGCTGGGCTGACAGACGTTTATGTAAATAAAAGGGTTTTCATCCATTTCAGTTTTTAAATTTCAACACTTTTTACACACTCCTCCTCATTTCAAGGTGCCATAATGTTTGGGACATTTGGCTTCACAGGTGTATGTGATTACTTATTTATCTTCATTGATGATGTAACTGCTGAAGGGAGTAACACAATGAATTCTGAAGAAACATCTTATCTCCTCAAGGTTTATTAAACTCACTCAGCAGCTCTTCATCCAACAGTATGATGATCATTCCTAAAGCAACACAGGTGTTTTTTGAAGAAAAAAAAAAAGTTGAAGGTAAAGTTCTTTGTTGCTATGGCAAATGTCTATCAATGCCAGGTAATGGGTTGCTGATTTGTATAGGAGTACAATGTACTTTAATAGCGGTAATTATATATAGCCTATTGTGTGACCACAGAAGGCTATATATGTGGAGCACTGTACTGAACTGCACTGTTCTTAAAATTAATAATTTGTTTTAAAACACAGTTGGTATAAAAAGCACCACATTTTTAAAGAAGCTATTTTATTATTATTATTATTTATTTATTATTATTTATTATATTAGCATGTTAGCATGTATAAAATACGTATAAAATAAATGGAGATGGGATTTTTTCTATGTTACAGGGAAAATGGCAACCCATTTAGCTAGAAGAAGGTTTTAGACTTCGGAGCAGAGGCATATCAAGGAAAAATGTGTATTTATATCTGAGAACAGAGTCAAAAACAACACCTAGTTTTTAATGGTGGTGCTGGGTGTGACTGAGAACCCATCTAGACTTACAGCATTATCAGCATTTATACTTAATCAATAATCAATATTGGAAGATATTGAAGACATAAAGAAAAGAGTTACTCACAGAGCAGCACAGAGAATGGAATGACCTCCATACTGTCTCACTGACCACTGACTGACTGATGGGTTGAACGGAGGTCTACTTTAAACACTCACCACTTCCTTTTTCTTTACTGCCAAGGTTACTTCATTCGGGAGAGAGATATTCAACTAACTACAATCAGAGGTGGAGCCAGTAGGGGTAGGGTGATGGTGGGTAGGTTGCCCTGGCATCTGCCCTTGAATGTATTCAGAGACATGACCAAAAATAAATTAACATTAATAAAATATTCAGAATTCCTGTAGGATTTACAAAGGTGCCAGGATCTTATAAAATAAACAATTTCTACATACACATACACAGTGATTAGCCATAACATTAACACCACCTCATTGTTTCTGCATTCATTGTTCATTACATCAGCATATTGAACACCTCAGTATCACTACTGGACAAAGAATAGTCCAAACAATAGTGTCTTGTGATGCTGTGTCCTGTCCACTGATGAAGGACATCTACAAGGTGGACCTAAGTAAGAGTGTCTAATAGAGTGGACAGTGAGTCGACACAGTGTTTATTAAATCCAGCAGCACTACTTTGTCTGATCCACTCATACCAGAGCAGAACCAGTGTCACTGCAGTGCTGAAAATGCCTTACTACCTTCTCTGTGGTGGTCCTGTGGGGTCCTGACCATTGAAGAACAGGGTGAAAGGAGGCTAAAAAAGTAAACATAGAAACAGATGACCTACAGTCTGTAATCATAGAACTACAAACTGCTCCTATATGATAAGCGGAGCTACTAAAAGCAACAATAAGAGTAGAAACATGGATAGTCTTAATGTTATGGCTGATTGGTATATACACACATGGACAAAACTGTTGGTACCCCTTGGTTAATGAAAGAAAAAATGAAGCATATCAAGAAAAGAACACTGTCCCTACTGTGAAACATGGAGGAGGCTCGGTTCTGTTCTGGGGCTGCTTTGCTGCATCTGGCACAGGGTGTCTTGAATCTATGCAGGGTATAATGAAATCTCAAGACTATCAAGGGATTCTAGAGAGAAATGTGCTGCCTAGTGTCGGAAAACTTGGTCTCATTTGCAGGTCATGGGTCTTGCAACAGGATAATGACCCAAAACACACAGTTAAAAACACCCAAGAATTGCTAAGAGGAAAACATTGGACTATTCTGAAGTGGCCTTCTATAAGTCCTGACCTAAATCCTTTTGAGCATCTTTGAAAGGAGCTGAAACATGCCATCTGGAAAAGGCACCCTTCAAACCTGAGTCAGCTGAAGCAGTTTGCTCATAAGGAGTGGGCCAAAATACCTGCTGAGAGGTACAGAAGTCTTTCTGACAGTTACAGGAATCGATTGATTGCAGTGATTGCCTCAAAATGTTGTGCAACAAAATATTAAGTTAAGGGTAGTTCCTCAAACCGAAACAAACTGCTGATTCTTACATCATCATACAGAACCTGATAGTTCAGAGCTTCCAGTACAACAGTGATGATATGTTACATTAATTTAACATCTTTTATAGAGACTCTCCATGTGCAGTTATGAAAGCATTAAACTGTTTATGTCCAAACATGGTGGTCAGCAGTGTTAATATAGCACTTCTGAAAGAGCTGTGGCTGTTGACCGTGGTTCTGCTAACTCTTGCTCTTGTCGTTAAAGTTCATGTGGTTAAAATTATCATTGGTTATAACTGGTAGCAACAGGCATGAAATCAGATGGCTGCATTTAGATTGTTTGTGTGAGTCTGTGTGTTTGTGTGTGTATGTGAGTGATTGTGTGTATGTTCCAGTAATACTGTGTAAACAGTATTATTTTAGTTCTTCATCAGCTGATGTCATTTCCACTCTTCAACTGAAACAGAAGTCAGCCTAATCTACGTCATCTTAAAAGTACAGGAAGCCAGCTGGAGTGTTTTTCCAGGAAAACTGGTCTCACAATACACAAGGATCTATATCATAATCTTCTTTTCTATTAAGACCATCTCCATACAGCAAAATCCCAGTACTTTTCCCAATTTATTAGTGCTAGTGATGAAAACTCGCCCCGTTCTCTCTGGTAACCACCACTCTTCACCCACCAGACTCTTTACCTTCACACTTCTATTCTGTCGATCATTACAATTTACTAATAAAAAAAAATAATTCTAAAATAGATCTGATACACCAGCTTGCCACTTCCTGTCCCATATTTTCCATATTTTCCCATATTTCCCCTTTCGTTAATCCATTTACTATATTTTAGCTTTTCACTTTCTCTGATATATCTAATCTTATCCATAAATCTGAACTTTCCACTTCCCAACACCCCTGGTTAAATCATTTAACTTCATCCTTTAGGTCATATCTTTCATAAGTATAACCAGTTTCATTGTCATGTGGACGACACCCAGCTCTACCATTCTAGAAAACCCACCTCCATCCTCCCTCCCTCCTCCCTCTGCAAGTGTTTACAGGAAGTCAAGTCTTGGTTCTCCTTTAATTTTCTATCTCAACAGTGATAAAACAGATGTCATCATTGGTTCTGTCCTTGCAAAAGTAAATAGTTTCTGCATTCCCATTGACAACACTTTTGTTTCCCCCTCCCTTCAGGTAAAGAGTCTAGGTGTCGTCCTAGCACAATAAAATAACATCTCTCAAGGCAAGCGAGGTATGTTCACTTCCTGCTCAGGTTCCAAGGTGACCCACGTTCAAGGCAGCATGCTGCACAGTCAGGTTAGGTTGGCCTTACTTTTTGGTCTGGCGGCTGGTTCCCTAGCTACTCCTCTTTTGTTAATAGAATGTGGATCTACCCTTTGTTTGCTTAATCCACCGATGCCCAGGCCCGGCCTGTGGCTTTCTGTTCTAGCTCCCTCCTTGCTTCTCTCCTCGTTACATCCCTTTCCCTCATGCTCAGCTCCCGGTTCCTCCCAGTCCCAGGTTTGTTTTGTTCGCCATCTCTGTTGTCACATTTTGGTTCTGTTTGCTGTTTAACCCTTAGTTGCTGCATTTTTACCTTTAGTTTTCCTTTTGTGTTGTACCCTGTTTACATTCATAAAATAGCTTGCTTTGCTTACATCTCTGCGAGTGTTCATCCCTCTTGGTCTGGCCATACACGCCATGACAGAATTCCTGGCTGTAAATCTCCGAACAGCGGGTATGGGAGTCTTGAATCAGGCTGTTCGCGCCCAAGGACAGTTCTTGGAGCAGCAGCAACTCACTCAGTGAGTCTCACGCAGTGTGTCTGAGACTGTTGGTCACCTGGTGCAGCAACAGGCTGACCAACAGGACCAGGTCACCCAACTAGTGGGTGGCGTATAGGGGCTCCCGAAGCTTTGTTGGAGCCCACTAGCTCTCACAGCCCAGTCACTACATCCCCTAGTTCACAGTGGCAAACTGGTGGGCAAACCGGATACGTACACCGGCGATCCAGAGCTTTGTGAGGGGTTCTTGTTGTGCTCGGTTATCTTTAAAAACCAACCGACCGACACTGACCAGGCGAAGATCGCCTTTTTAGTCTCGCAGGTAAAGCTCTGAATTGTGAGCCACCAGGAGGAGGCTTCCCTGTTGGTTTTCCGGGTCTCTAAACCTGTCATAATACAAGGTTTGCCATGGTTAAGCCAACACAACCCCAGATTTCCTTGCCAGAACGGGAAATAGTATCCTGGTCACCGTATTGCCGCGACCATTGCCTACACCAAGCCCCCCTCTGAGTTACGTCTACCTTGGTAAAAAGCCTTGAGACCAATGTTCAGGTCATCCTGCCCCCAGAATATGTCGACATGCAGGACGTCTTCAGCAAACTAAGCTTCCCCCTCATCGCCCTTATGATTATGCTATAGACCTAGTAGAGGGTTCCACATTGCCCAAGGCTTGGATCTAGAGCTTGGAAGAGAAGCATTCAATGGAGGAGTACATCACAGAAGCTTAAACCCAGGGGTACTTAACTACGTCCAAGTCTTCCATAGCCACAGGTTTCTTCTTTATCCAGAAAAAGGGAGGTATTGATTATCGAGCATTAAAGGCTATCACCAAGCGTTACCCTTATCCCATGTCCCTGGTCCCGTCTGCCCTCAAACAGCTGCGTGTCGCCCAGCTGTTTACAAAATTACACCTGAGAAGCACATACAAACTGGTGCGCATCAGGGAGGGGGGATGAAAGGAAGACAGCTTTCCTGACCACTAGAGGGCATTACCAGTACCGGGTCATGCCATATGGGTTGTGCGCCAGGTTCGCCTGGTCCTGGCAAGGCTAAGGGCCCACCAGCTCTTCGCGAAGCTAGAGAAGTGCGTGTTTCATGTATCTGAGATCCCTTTTCTAGGATATATAATTAGCAAGCGAGGGGGTTCAGATGGACTAAGCCAAGGTCCAGGCCGTCTCCTGGCTCCGTTAAGGAGGTACAGCGTTTTCTGGGATTTGCTAATTTCTACCATGGCCGCACCCCATATCAGTGCTATCTGGGGTACCAGACACCACTGGCCCCCTGACAGCTGCGGAGACCCAGGTGCTGGCGGTGGAAGCAGTCTGGACCACGACCCACCAACACATCCAGACCTTCCTGCAGCGCTACAAACTTCAAGCTGACCGCAAGAGAGAGGAGACCCCGTCCTACAAGCGCGGGAATCAGGTCTAGTTGGCCACGAATGATCTGCGGACGGGGATTTCCCCTCACAAACTTTCAGCTAGGTTCATGGGTCCTTATTTAATTGTCAAAAGAATAAACAGTCATGTATAAGTTATAGTTTCCACCCCCTACGAGTGTCCATCTCTGCAAGTGTTCATCCCTCTTGGACTAGCTGTACACGCCATGACATTAATGTTTTTTGTTTTTATTCTTTTGTGTATGGCAAACTTCTATGTATGGCGACCTTTTATGTACGGCGATTCCTGAAAGGCGCCTATAAATAAAATGTGTTGTCATTTTTTATTATTATTAAAGTGAAAAACGTATGCTTTTACATTCTTTATTTTAAAGTGTAGCTGGTCTAAAAGAAAAGCTCATGTATTTTAGTCTGCTCTTTACTGAGAATCTGATGGGATGAGATAAGCAAAAACCCTTTTAGCATCTCCTCCCCCTCCTGCAATGGTTGAAGTCACTGCTGAAACAATTGAGACAAACCACAACCACGTGAGTGAGGATGGGAGGGAGTAAAATAGCTCTAAAAGCATGCAGCTATATTGATTAACATTAATTTATAAATACTGAATAAACATCATTCACACATCTGTTAACATGACTGTTAATATATAGCTTCACATATATGTACCAAGGTGACAAACCTTTAGAAACAGTTTCATCCCCTAGTCCTTCATCAGTGGTCACAGGACGTTGCCCACAGGACACTGGCTGTCATATTTCTGGTTGGTGGATTATTCTTAGTCCAGCAGTGACACTAAGGTGTTTAAAAACTCCAGTGTACCAATGCAACACACACACTAACAAACCACCACACCCTTTTCAGTGTCACTGCAGTACTAGGTTGTGTTCATTCCAATCCAGGGATGGTCATAATATTCTGATATGACTGTATATATATATTCTGACTGGCTGTGTAATGGTGTGGTATGACTGCACCACTGCTGATAAACACAAGGCCCTACAGAGGGTGGTGTAAACCAATCACCACAGCTGCACTTCCTCCCATACAGGACATCTACAACAAGAGAGGCCTTAGA
Organism: Salminus brasiliensis; assembly: GCF_030463535.1. NCBI lineage: Eukaryota > Metazoa > Chordata > Actinopteri > Characiformes > Bryconidae > Salminus > Salminus brasiliensis. Next base: position 27,121,972 of record NC_132886.1, read on the forward strand.
AAGCCAGCAGCATCTATTTTACCCCACACAAACCACAGCCATTTCCTGTTCCAACCTCATCTGGTCATTTAGTAACCAGTTCTATCCAGCGAACAGCCCATGGTTTAGGTACCTATTCCTTACATGCATAGATAAAATAAGCCAGACTTTCAGAGACATTGTTTTCTCTTTTTTTTTGAAGAAACATATAAAAAAGGACATATGTGCCATATCTATGTACTATCTGTGTACTATCTCTAGAGGGAATTCTCGCATGTTATCTTGATAGTTGCGTACCCAACAACAGTGTTGGAAGAACTGAGTGATCCTAATGGGGAGGACATTCACAATCTAACTCACTGCATCATAGACTATGTCAACTTCTGTGTGGATAACACTGTCCCCACCAAGACTGTTTAGTATTTTTCCAACAACAAGCCATGGATTAATCCAGAGGGCCTTCAGATCTGGTGATTAGGATGGAAGCTGTGCAGAGGGAACTGAGAAGGAAGATCGGAGAATAGAAAGCCAGCTGCAGGAAGAAGCTGTAAGAACAGCAGAACAATATCAGGGGAGTTTGGAAAGGCCTTAAAACCATATCTGGCCACACAAGTCCAATTCCCAGGTGGTGGGGACCAAAAGTGGGTGAATGAACTTCTATTGTGAATCTATTTTTCAACAGATTTGATCAATCACCTAGCCCTCCCCAACACAAACACCCCTACTGTATCCCCACTCTGTAGCACTACCATCATGTTCTACACAGAGATCTTTCTCACCTGGAGAAGCCAGAGAGGACTCTGAGAATCACATTCTTTGATTTCTCCAGTGCTTTTAACACCATACAGCCAGGGCTCCTAAAGGACAAGCTGGACAATTGTGGAGTGGACAGTCATCTGTCAAACTGGATACTGGACTACCTCACCAACCGGCCACAGTATGTGAGGGTACGGGACTGTGTCTCTGATATGGTGGTCAACAGCACAGAGGCCCTTCAAGGAACGGTCTTGGCACCGTTCCTCTTTAGCCTGTACACTGCAGACTTCATGTACAGCTCACCCACCTGTCACCTCCAGAAGTTCTCTGATGACTCAGCGATTGTCGGCCTTGTAACTAATGAGGAGGACCGTGAGTACAGAGAACTGATTCAGGACTTTGTGGACTGGTGTCTGCAGAACCACTTTCAGATAAACGCAGGAAAGACCAAAGAACTGGTGGTGCAGACACCCCCTCCATCAGTGAACATCCAGGGTATGGACATCGAGAGAGTGGACTCTTATAAATACCTGGGTGTTCATCTTAACAACAAACTGAACTGGTCAGTTAACACTGCTGCACTCTTCAAGACAGGCCAGAGCAGACTCTACCTACTGAGGAGACTGAAGTCCTTTGGGGTGCAGGGAGCACTCCTGAGGACTTTCTTTGACACAGTGGTGGCATCTGCCATCTTTTATGGCGTGGTGTGCTGGGGCAGTAGCATCTCGACGGCAGACAAGAAGAGACTGAACAAAAGAGGTCCGGCACTGTCCTGGGAAGCTTCTCAGACCCAGTGCAGGTGGTGGGAGGCAGGAGGATGACAACAAACCTGGCATCCATGCTAGAGAACAGCTCCCACCCCCATGCATGAGACTCTGGCAGCACTGGGCAGCTCCTTTAGAGACAGGCTGCTTCACCAAAAACCTTCAGAACCAGCACTGCTCCCAGCGGACCACATACACACACACTTAAACTACACACATGTTCAGGGAATAGAGGTCCTCAATGTAAAAATACAATGTGCAATACCCCCCGAGGAGTCATTTTCCACAGTACATACTGCAGTGCTTAAACTCATTTCATAAATTTAAGAGTTTTCTGATTGTAAGGCACTAGGTACTTCCTAACTTGATGTTTCCATGTAGTTCTGCCTCAAAAATGACAGAGGCCACCAATGCTCCTTTTAAAAATTCACTAAAAGCAGGAATTAATGAAAATCAATATTTATTTTTTAAAACATAATTGCATCATGTACACTACATTTAATGTGAACAATAATCAAATTTACCAGCTTGGATTATGTAGTCTGCATGTTCCTGGTATTGGAGGGGTTATATGGTTGTATGTATCAATGGTGTAGTGGATAAATGGTGTTTTGCTCTATCCTCAGCATAAATGTTTAGAGTGTACTTTATGATGCCTCTTCTTCCCTGTAGCATTTTTTTTCCAGTTTTAGCTGTACCCACTCTTTTTCCACCTGCAGGCTTTCTTTTTCAAAGGCAATTAACTGCTCACTTCACCCACAGGTATTTTGAGTCTGAGTGTATCCTGTCATTGTCTGTTGTTCCAATTGTTACCTCGCTCAGTTTGTCTGTTCAGCTAGACAATGTCTCATTGTTATCTTGCTTATGTTTATGTCTTTAGGTTTTTCTTGTCTTAGTCTGGTCCTCACTTCATTTGCTTTATGTTCTTGGGTTCTCTGGTAAGTATTTATTTAGAAGTCCCCTTTTTCTTGTTTCTTTGTTTCCTGGCTTGCCTTAATATTACGTATCTGTAAATAATACCTGTGTGTACGTCTGCTTCTGCCTCCTGCCTCAGCAATCCGCATGACAGAAGGACAGACCAACATAATGGATGTAGCGGGTAATCCCTGGGCCAGATGCGCCTGGCATGAGTATCCTAGCTCATGGGACCCACTTGACGTGGTTTGCACCCAGGCCCCCTGTTCCTGCTCTGGCAATGGCATCTGCGACTGCCCCAAGGCAAGCAGTGCCAGCTGCCCCTGTCTCTTTTCCTGTCTCAGCACTGGTATCTGCACTTGCTACAAGACAAGCAGTGCCAGCTGCTCCTGTCTCTGTTCCTGTTCCGGCAGTGCCAGTTGCCCCTGTCTTTGTTCCTGTCCTGGCAGTGGCATCTGCGCCTGCTACCGGGGCAAGCAGTGCCAGCTGCTACTGTCACTGTTCCTGCAGTGCTATCTGCACCTGCAACAAGGCAAGCAGTGCCCCCTGCTCCTGCGTCCATGATGGCGGTGCCCACTGCTTAAGATCCTGTGCCAGCAATGCCTGCTGCCTTCGTTCCAGTGCCAGCAGTGCCCGCCGCTTCAGTTACGATGTCTGTGCCTGCAGCGCCCATCACTTCAGCTCCTTTGCCAGCTCCCAGGTCATCTGCTTATGTGCTGACTCCCAGGTCATCTGCTTCTGTGCTGGCGGACCAGTCCGCCCCTGACTCTATGCCGGTGTTCGCGTCCGCCTCTGACTCTGTGAAGAAGATCCCCAAATCGTAATTTCCTTAGACATTAGCCTTAGCCTTTTGTTAGTCCTGGACCTCATTTTGTGTTTGTTTCTGTACATGTTCATGTCCTGGTTCCTGTCTTGAGTATCCCGGTGCCTGTTTCTAGTTTGGTTTCTGTCCCTGTTCCGGTCATGGTTTTTGTCCCTGTTTCCAGCATGGTCTCTTAGTTCTTGCTTCTATGTCTATCCCTGTCCTGTTCCCTGTCCAGTACCAATTTCTGTCCCAATCACCTTTAAAGTCATATGTCCAGTCATGTCTCCAGTCCCCATTTAGGTCCAGTGTCCGGCCTATTGTCAAGCTCCCTGTCCGATCTTGTTTTGTATCTCGTCAGTTCCTGTCCCTCCTGTTCACACTTGCACCCTGTTCCTTGCCACGCCCTCTCATATATGTAAATTGTTGGTATAGTTTATGTTTGGCATTGCTTTTCTATCGTACCAGCTTTTTGATCGAATTTGATCGTTAGAAAATCACTACGATCAAATTTGTTGTTGACCTGGAATGTTAGATATGGATGGTCAATATAAAAAAAGTATATTGGGGATATGATCAGTACTTAAGGAATGCTGATTAACGTTGGCAGTTTATTTGAAAGGATCATGTTTAAGCTATAAGAGTTGTGGTTAATGTGATTTAGTGCAGCACAGTGTGTGAAATACTGAAGTTGTGCATTTATAATGAAATGAACATAATTAGCATTATTATAATGAACGGAATTCCACTTCATAATGTTTATTTTTAAAGTTTATTAATAAAATATTACAGAAATACTATAAAAAATGAGAATATTAAAAAATAAACAAGAAAATATTAAAGGTAAAAAAAGAGTACTTAGTTTGTCCTGTCTTAAAATTCCACTTAATATGAAATCTAACTTATGAAAGCAAGATAATTATTGCAGTATAACAGTTAATATATTTTAGAATAAGACAAATTAGTTTGGATGGATAAAAGACGGATAAAATGATACAAAGTATTAAAACTGAGGAGGAAATACAGACAGCTGCTGAAACAGCGCCACACCTGCCTCATTACTAGTACTACACTTACTGTCAGGGAGAGAAAGTGAAGCTGTTGGTGTTTCAGTGGATAAAGTTGCTGTTAAAATCCTCTACTGCTGATCTGCCAGACTGGAGAATCTCTAACAGGATGCTAAAAGCACACAGGATTAGAACTCCAACATGAAGACTTGGAGTTCAGCACTCAGTAAGATGTTCCTCCTTCTATCAGAGCTTACGTCCTGTTCACCTCATCAGGCTGAGCTGTGAAACACACAGTGATGAACTTTAATCAGAGATCCTGATTCAGCTGAAGTGGAACAGAGATTTCTGATCCAGTGAGCTTTACAGTGTGTTTACAGTGAGTTCTTACCTCGAGCTCTGTAGCATTTGACCCCCAGTATGATGGACACCAGCAGATATGGAGACATCGCCAGCAGACTACTGAGCAGACTGAGGACTGAGAATCGAGTTTCTGAACTAGACAGACCTGTTACACAAACACACACACACACATTTGATACAGTAGGGTGTATAAACTATTGTTGAATGTATTCTCAGAAAAACAACTGTTTTAAAGGAAACCTGACAGACTGTGTGTTCAAATAGGACACATGTCAAACACCAATAAAATATGATGTGTAAACCGAATGTAAATGTTTAGTTTATAATAAACAAACTGGTAAAATCACCATATACTGACATGGCCATATAGATACATGAAGGCTGAAACAGAGGGGCACTTATAACAAATACAAACAAAGAACACCTGGAGCTAACAAGGGGGCAAGGCTACAAATAAGGCACAGGTGGGATCAATGACATACAGGCGGGGTTAGGAACCACATGGTGAAACCGAACGGAGCGTGACAGAAAACGGTGAGAAAATGGTGAGGCACAACAGAAGCATAGATGTGACACTTATTTTTAATAATAAACATATTTATCTGAAACACATTTGAACAGCACTGGACATGCACCTGTACACTATACTGAGTGTTATATTTCTTAACAGTTAGGTGGTTTCCTGATTTCCAACAAGATGGATCATTCCTCCAGACTCTAGAGTAAAATAATCAGATTACATTATGCTCATTTTAGATTAGATTACTGATTACTTTAACAGGTCATCACCTGAACACCCAGCCATACTGTGTAGACTTCATGTGAATTTCTTACAGCAGATTTATTCAAAATGATTTAATAGTGCAGCTCCATATACTGGACTCCTGTGATAGGAATACTGTAGACTTACTGTGCACTGTGATGATGACTGGACGACTCCTCCCTCCAGATTCAGACTGACACCAGTACACTCCAGTGTGAGATGTGGAGAGAGAGCTGATGCTGCAGGTAGATCCTGTAACTGATCCCCAGCCTGATGTACAGTCTGATACCTTCCCACTGTGTGTGTATCGACTTACTCTCCACCCAGTAGATTCACTCTGTCCCTTGCAACTCAGTGACAGAGAGGCATTAATAAAGTGCTGTGTTCTGCTGGGACTGATGATCAGAGAGACTGGAGGAGGCGAAGCTGAAGAATAAAGAGAAAACTCACAGAAACAGATTCACCAAAGCACTGAAGCCTTACTTATGAAGTCAGTGCTGTGAAGGTCATAATGCTATAATGTCTCTCAAAATAAACAAAGAGGCTTCATACGAACTGCATTGTATGCAATATTTTGTAGCATTTTGCTACCTTTGTCTGGTCTTTACACTGCTTGTGAAATCACCTGAAAGGTGCACAGGTTACAGTGCCTATAAAAATATTCACCCCAGTTAAGTCCATCAGTTAAGTCCATCCTTAAGAAATAGAAGGAATATGGTACATGTGTAAATCTGCCATGAGCAGGCTGTCCTCACAAACTGAGTGACAATGTAATAAGGAGAATAGTGAGGGAGGCCACCAAGACACCTATGATGCTATGTTTGGTGGACACCAAACCACAAATTTGCCATTCCCATCATGAAGCATGGTGGTGGCAGCATCATGTTGTAGGGATGCTTCTCGACAGCAGAACCTGGACGACTGGTTAAGGGTAAAATGAATAAAAAATATGGAGAAATCCTGGAGGTCAATCTGATTCAGACTGCAAGAGAACTACACATTTTCCAGCCAGACAATGACCCATAGCATTCAGGGAAAAATACACAGAAATGGTGTAAAAACAACAGGGTGAATGTTCTGAAGTCAAAGCTCATCCTCAATTCAATAAAGATTTCAATACAAATATTTTTATTCTTGTCTAAAAAGTCAAATTTTATTAAACATGATTTCATTTCTAAAAGCAGGAAAGGGGTGAATACCTTGTATAGGCACTATAGATCAATTTGGTGCTAGATAGCAGTGTTGAAACTAATGCTGAAAAAAATAACCATTGATTTGATTAAGGTGATACATTTACACTACTTTCATGGAAACACCTAATGTAAGAATACATTGAAAGTGTACAGTTAAAACTTATGGGTCATCATGTGAACAGCAACAGGTGATCTAGAGTCAGTAAATGTAAACCATTTCAACCATGTCCTCACCAGTGATCCACAGTGGCTGTAGGTTGCTGTACTGTGTGTGAAAGGCTGGTTCTCCTCTCTTTGCTTTGCACTCATAAACTCCTGTGTGATGTAGAGCAGCAGCACTGAGAGTGTAGGAGCCTCCAGCTTCTCTTCTGCTGTCTGAGTGGAGCTCCTCACCATCTCTGTACCAGCTGAACGTCCAGCCTGTAGAGGAGTCTCTAACCTCACAGCTTAGAGTCACTGAGTCTCCTTCAGTCAGCCAGCTCTGAGGAGACACGCTCAGTACAGCCTGGGCTTCACCTGACAGCATAGAGAAGAAGAAAACATGAAGATACAGAGTGATAAGATGATCACATAACTAATGAGAAGAAACCCACTCACTCACCAAACACAGTCAGTGTAACAGCTTCACTGATCTCTGAGAGCTGAGAGTCACTTCTTCTTTCTCCTCTGCAGGTGTATTTACCACTGTTAGACTCTGTAACAGGGCTGATTGTGTACTCCTGAGTGGTGCTGTGTGAGTGAAACACTGGATCACTCTTAATCCAGTTGTATTTCCACTCAGTGTCTCCTCCTGCCTGTATGTCACATCTCAGAGTGACAGTCTCTCCTCTGAACACGTCTTTATCAGGTTTTATGGACAACACAGATTTAGCACTTTCTGTAATAAAATAATTAATGTTACTAAACATCAACTGTTTCTAACTTATATTCTTAAAATAGCATTTAACTTCAAATACATCAAAATATGTCTCTATATAACTGTCACTCTTTACAGCATGACCCTCATCACCTCTGCTGTCTACATGCTTTCTAACAATTCAACACTGTATCATACTTTTTCGTACTTACCAGTAATGTTTACCCAGAGTGCATCACTGTAGGGTGTGTAGTAGACTGGGTTTCCTCTCCCAGCTCTGCACCAGTACTGACCTCCATCAGAGACACTAACTGAGCTGATGGTGTGGGAGCGTGTTTCAGTGCTGAACTCATTCTGAGGGTTCTGTGTGTGTTTAGTCCAGTAAAACCTCCATCCAGCAGACTGATCCAGGACACACTCCAGAGTCACTGAGTTTCCTCTCAGTGCAGCTCCTTTAAGCCTCGATCTGAGTTCAGGTTTAGGTTTATCTGCTGATGGAGATGAAGCACAGAGTTCAGATCATGAAATCATGAAATGAGTCTTTATCACACTGATGTTCTCATATTGTAATGTCTCCCTCTGCTGGCCTCAGTGGGGGGGCCCATGCACAAGGCCTGGGCTCTGCCTTTCATGTGAGGCTTGGCTGTAGGCACAACAGACTTATTAAGACTCCACTTAAGCACCTTTGTTTGGTGTGCTGGTGTGAAGTCTCTATGACACTACCTGTGACTCTGTGACTCTGCCCGTGATTTGACCCCTGTTTGTCCTGATGTTGAGTTTTGCCTTAGACCTAATAAAAATCCTTTGTGCATGCAACCTGCTCCAACCACTCTGTCACAAACATCATTAACCAGCTTTAGATTAAAAGCTCAGTTGACATTTTTAAAGAGTCCCATATCATATATTTACAGCCTCATATCATGGAAAACTGAATTTTCCTAATTTGTTAAAATATAGGAGTTTTAAATGATGATCGTTTCTGAACACATCATTGGTTCACACCACTGAACCTAAAGAGAGCACATTGTTTTAATGTGACATTTTTTTCATTTGCACCCACTTAACACATTTAGACCATGTAAATTTAAAATACCATTATTTTACGCTATGGGATCAACAGAGGTTGGAGAATTGAAAGTAAAACCAAATCATGAATGTTTTGTGAACATAAACTGCACACAAGCTAAACAAAGTTATTATATTATTATGATAAATGTACATTAGCTGTAGAGTACACTCTGATACAGTATAATCTCACATACTGTAACCACTTTTTACAGAATTCAGCATGAAAAACTGTATGAAACTGTAAAACACGTGTAAATACATGTATCATACTGGCTTTAACACAGTTCACAGCAATTATCTTTAACAGAGCAACACATTCTTACTCTCTCTGAGAAAACACTGATCTCAGTACATCAGCTAAACTAACACTGACACACTGAATTCTGTGTAATGCAGTAAATAATATTGCTATTGCTTATCTGTAAATAATATTGCTGTTGCTTTTTTAATTCTTATTTATATTGTGGATATAGTGTAAATTATTTGTCTACATTTTTCTGCTATCCCTTTTTGCTGTGACACTGAGAATTTCCCCACTGTGGGACTAATAAAGGATTATGTTATCTTATCTCTTATGCAGTAAAAGCTTCATTAGTTTGGAGATAGATTCATTTATCAACAGAAAGCATCACAGATAATCAGTAATGTGACTGATCACCACTCAGCTTAACATTGTTCCAGACGTAGAGAGATCAGTGTACAGGGTGAACCACTGCATTAAAATGTCCATATCCTATTCAATTTTACATTTACCCATTTTCAAACATATCTTTATGATTAAACCGGCTATTTCTAGAACTGCACCATTAAGATGTGCAGAAAAAAAATAAATCTGATTGGCTGTCCTCTATTGTATCTTATTTAAAAAAGCACTCAGAACACTCATCAGAAATCTGCAGGACTAAAGTGTAGTAGGCATGAGTAAATGAGTTGGATCTTGTGCCATTAAAGGAACTGTGAACTCAAAATGAGCAGGTTTTGCAGCTCAGTGTCCAAAGGGAATCCCCTTTTTTCCATGATATGACCTCTTTAATCAGTCAGTTTAATTCAATTTACTATTATTATATAGGTTATGAAGGAGAGGAATGGAAGAGAGGAATTGCCCAAAGTTCATTACCTTTAAATCAAGAAATAATGTGGGGAAGATGACACACTCACCTGATACAGTCAGTCTAACAGCAGCACTGATCTCTGAGTAGCGCGGCTCTGTTGACTGTGTTCCATTACAGGTATAATCACCTTCATGAGACCCATCAACATTAGAGATTTCATAGTTCTTCCTCCATTGACCTTCACTGAGAGGATCATTATTCTTAAACCACTTGTAATTCCAGACTCCTCCACTTTCTATGTCACATGTGAGAGTGACTCTCTCTCTGATGAACACACGCTCAGCTGGCTGCACTTTCACTGTAGGCTTTGGTCTCTCTGTTCAAAGATCATAAAGACTTTAGAAAGGTAGAAACTCAGTGTGAAGAAGGTGTTTCTCATAAGAAGAGCCAGAATTTAAAATCCTTCTGGAATAATTGATCAACATTTTTACTCTCATTCTGAAATGAAGTCGTTTGTAGAAAGAAAACAGAAATCATGACCAACCTCTTACTGTAATCCTGACTGGAGCACTGTAGTGTGAGTAGTAGTCTCCTTTGTGTGCTATACACTGATACTCTCCTGTTCCTGTATCAGACGCTGTTATGCTGAGTGTGTTGGTGTCTTTATATTCAGTCAGAGGATTTAACTGCTGATAGACTTTGTACCACCTAAACCTCCATCCAGTGAGTGAGATCTGCAGATCACAGGTCAGAGTAAGTGTGTCTCCAGTATAGACAGTGGTGTTAGGATACACCCTCAGTGTTGTTGTGGGTTTTTCTGTTGAGATGAAATGATAAAGAGATCAGAGCTGATTTTACTTTTATAATATAATCAGTATTTTTATCAGGATAAGATCAAACTTTGTACATTTAGATTCTACATTTGGTGTAAATGTTACAGTAGTTTGATTGCATCTGCAGTGTTGCTACTGTCTTGATACGTCAGGTCTGACAATGAGGGTGAACACTCGCAGGGGATGGACCAAAGCGAGAATGTTTATTAAAACAATAAACGGATCTACTTTACAGGGATAAACTTTACAGGGATAAAGGGTAAACCAAAATATAACTGTTCCAACTGAACTGGGGCAAAACAAAGGTGCACACCTGAGGTTGGCGAGACACAAGGGATAGGCTAGTATGCCAGGACTGAGTCTGAACTATAACACTAACCAAAACCTACAGGCAGTGCCTGGGTACACCAGTAAAAACAAAAGACAGGGCTTGTCAGCTGCCGAACCCAAAAGACAGAACCGATACGGGGCTTGCTACCCTGAATACTTCCGGTATGTTCAGCTTGCTACCATGAGTACCATAAGTACGTGCAGCTCGTTACCTGAGCTCAAGACTGTGACTATGCTTCGTGAGTAAAGCTAAGTGAGTTAAGCCCACTGCCATGAATCTGCTCCCAAAGGTTCCTATGGTTCAGTCCATTCCTTGGGTTCAAGGAGTCAGCTAGAGATCATAAAATTCAATAAATTCATAAAGTTCCAGGGGTAGATCCGAGCTTTGGGCAACATGGAACCTTCCACTAGATCAATCAAATGGGGGGGGGGGGGGGGGGAGCTTAGCAGCACTGGATTTACTGAACACGTCCTGCATTTCAGCATACTCCGGGGGCAGGACTACTACGTTCTCAGGCTCGGGGCTCTCTACGGAGGTCAACATGATCCGACATGAGGTTAAGGCAATGGTCGTGACAATACGGGGACCAGGGGACGATTTCCCGTTTGGGCCAGGAAATGTGGGGGTTATGCTGGCTCAACCAGGGCTGACCTAGTATCATCTCGTGCTCGGAGACCAGCAGAACTAGCAGTGATGCCACCTCCTGGTGGAGGAAGCTTATGGCGAACTTGATCCCGTCAGTGAGTGAGTGATGGGAAGGGGACCCACGGGCTGTCCGTCCAGGGCGGTAATGTGGAGGGGCCTCGAGAGCGGCATGGTCGGGATGCGCAGTCGTTCTACGATGTCCGCTCACAGGAAGCTGCCCTCCACTCCGCAGTCGATCAGTGCTCAACAAGAGACTGGCACTGATAGGATATCGTAGGATATCAAGAGAAAACAACAAGAGACTGGCACTGATAGGATATCGTTACCGGCAACGTGATCGACTGGGAGACGAGTCCCTGGACGGGAACACTCACTGCATTACACTTGGTGAACAGGCATGATTTGACCTTGAGTCGTCTCTTGCAGTTCTTACTTCGGTGCCTGCCACTCCGCAGTAGTAGCAGAGCCCGTCACAGCTCCGCCTGCTGTGCTCCTCCGGTATGAGGCTACCTATGCCCCTCTCCATGGGCTCACTGACAGGCACTGCTGACGACGTTGGGACGGGTAGTCATAAATGTTTCTCTACCCTAAGCTGCCCGACTGCTGTACCCCCAGCTCTCTGGGACCTGGGGTTGATAGGATGACTAAGGAGCTGATCTAACCAGATGACAAGCGCGATAAGCTCGTCCAGCTCTAATGACTCACCCCGGCACGTCAACCCCCACTACAGACATGGGCTAAGCCCCTTGCAGTACAGAGCCACCAAGGCCGATTGGTTACACCAGGTGACCAACAGTCTCTGACACACTCTGCAGAGTGTGCTGCTGTTGCCCCAAGAATTGACCTTGGGCACGAACAGCCTGATTCAAGGCCTCCATCCCCGCTGTTCGGAGGCTTTTGGCCGAGAATTCTGTCATGATCCGTCAGGTCTGACAATAAGGGTGAACACTCTCAGGGGTGGGGGTAAACACAAGAAAAGGCAGCAAACTTTACAGGGATAAAGGGTAAACCAAAATATAACTGTGCCAACTGAACTGGGGCAAAACAAAGGTGCACACCTGAGGCTAGCGAGTCACAAGGGATAGGCTAGCGTGCCAGGACAAAAGACTACGCTTGTCAGGCGCTCCTGAACTTACGTGACAGAACCGATACGATCACGGGGCTCGCTACTCGCTACCCTGAATACTTCCAGTACGTTCAGCTCGCTACCATGAGTACCTCAAGCACGTACAGCTCGTTACCTGAGCTCAAGACTGTAACTATGCTTCGTGAGTGAAGCTAAGTGAGTTAAGCTTACTACCATGAATCTGCCCCCAAAGGTTCCTACGGTCCGTTCCTGGGGTTCAATGAGTCTGCTACACAGTGTAGAATGCTGAGATTCAGGGGTGAACAACACAGATCCTGGTCTTGAGTAACGTAGGTGCTTTTAAATGTTTTTGAGTAATAAAAGTTACTGAGTTATTATTATATTATTCTGAATGTAAATTAAAAACGGTGTGCACACATTTCAAATACACTGTATAACAAATTCATTTACTAAAAAATAACATTAATTAGAAACAATTTTTCAACATTTTCAATCTTTCAACATTGTGTCCCTGCCAATTTTAATACTTAAACAAACACTAAACCACACTAAACCAATCAGAAGGAGAACATATTTAATCATCTGTACATTTGATCTTCATTCTAACAATATTAAGAGATGGAGGTAACACAGCTAAAAATATAAAACTGAAGATATAAGTACCATGTGTTAACTGTAATAGAAAAGAGTTTTCTTGTGAGGATAAAGTAAGAACACCCCACATTTATTACTACTTAAAATGTCTAAAGTTCAGGTGTCTAAATGTCAGAATCAGGTGCTCCACATCAGCTGCACAAACCATTCAGTCATATTGAGAAAGATTTGTTAACGTCAGTCAAACTGCTCTTCGGGGCCCATCTGCTGTCTCAGGCTCTCTTCGGGGGCCTCTCAGCAGTAGGGCCCAGACCATGCAGCTGGGACACACTCGTCTGCCACGGCAGGAGCGCGAGGCCCGCATGCGTGAAGGCAGGTGCCTCTACTGTGGGATCTCTGGGCACCTCCGTGCTGCTTGCCCAGAACTCTTGGGGAAATGCCAATGTCCATCAGGTGAGGGGAGACCACTGATGGACTTGATGCCTTTTTGGACTCTGGAGCGGCAGGGAACTTTCTAGATGCCGGCCTCGCCAGGAAGTTGGCTCTGCCGCTGGTCCCCTTGAGGGAGCCCATGCCTATAGTGGCCATAGATGGTCGGTTACTGGAGCCCGGGGTGGTGTCCAACCAAACCCACCCTCTGACGCTGCGAGTTGGTCCTCACACCAAGCAGCAGTGTTTTTCATTATCAGCACTCCTGACTTGCAGTTGGTGCTGGGTTTCCCTTGGCTCCAGCGTCATAACCCCCACATGGCCAGTCTGTCGGTCCTCATGCCTCAAGACCCCTAGAGTTACTGTGGGTACTGACACCAGTCCCGAAGGTTTTGACTCCTCACGAGTCCCAAGGGAGTACTGGGACCTTCAGGAGGTGTTTAGTAAATGGCAGGCCCAGCTGCTGCACCCCCACAGACCCTTTGACATCGCCATTGACCTCCTCCCTGGCACTACCCCCCCTAGGGGTAGGCTGTTTTCTTTGTCGGCACCAGAGTGTCAGGCAATGGAGGACTATGTCCAGGGTCAAAGAGGGGATGAGTGGAGGACGGCGTTCATCACCCTGTCTGGGCATTACAAGAACCTCGTCATGCCATTCGGTTTGATGAATGGGCCCGCCGTCTTCCAACAGTATATCAACGAGGTCCTCCGGGAGGCTTTGGACAGATACGTGTTCGTCTATTTAGATGACATTCTCATCTATAGTAAGTCCGTAGACGAACACGTCGACAACATCCAGCGGGTTCTCCAGTTGCTCCTGGAGAACCAACTGTTCATCAAACTGGAGAAATCACAGTTCCATGCGCAGTCGATCTCCTTTTTGGGCTTTGTTGTGTCGTAAGGAATTTTGGCTCCGTGGCAGCCCCTTTGACTGCTTTGACAAGGAAGACGTCAGGGAGGTTCATTTGGTCCATGGAGGCCAAGGAAGCATTCGACACCCTAAGGCGCCTGTTGACCACGGCCCTGGTTCTCCAGTTGCCCGACCCGGAACTTCCATTCATCGTGGAGGTGGACGCCTCTGAGGTAGGCGTGGGTGCAGTTCTCTCCCAACGGTCTGGCCCTGGCCAAAACCTGCACCCCTGTGCCTACTTCTCCCACCGCCTTACCCCAGCTGAACGGAATTATGATGTGGGTAACCGCGAATTATCGGTCAAGCTTGCATTAGAGGAGTGGAGACACTGGCTTGAGGGAGCAAAACATCCCTTTCTGGTCTGGATGGACCACAAGAATTTGGCCTATATCCAACAGGCCAAACGTCTTAATCCGCCCCAGGCCAGGTGGGGATTGTTCTTCACTTAGTTCGATTTCGTATTATCGTTCCGACCAGGCTCGAAGAACACCTGATGCTCTCTCTCGCCAGTTGGAGCCCCCTCCTCTATCAAACACGCCCACGACTATAGTCCTCAAAACCCGGATTGTGGCGCCCATCCGATGGGGACCAGAGGACGCGATCAAACGGGCTCACCTCACTAAACCTGATCCGGGTGGTGGCCCCCCGGATCGACTTTACATACCCGGGCCTGTAAGGGAACGGGTGCTTCAGTGGGGCCATGCGTCCTCCCAGGCAGCACACCCAGGGACTACACGCACGCTCGAGCTTCTGCGACAGCGATTCTGGTGGCCCGGCATGGAAGGAGACGTGCATGCTCATGTAGCTTCCTGTTTGGTGTGCTCTCAATGCAAAGATCCCAGAACCAGGCCCACTGGTCTGCTGCTCCCTCTGGCTGTCCCCACACGTCCTTGGTCCCACCTGTCCCTTGACTTTATCACAGGATTGCCCCGATCACGTGGCAACACTGTCATTTGGACAGGTTCTCCAAGGCTGGCTGCTTTGTGGCTCTTCCAAAGCTGCCATCAGCTAAAGAGACAGTGGATCTCGTACTCAACCAGGTGGTTTGGGTTCGCGGACTCCCCTCTGACATTGTGTCAGACCGTGGGCCCCCTCCTGTCTGCGGTAGCTGCTCAGAAGTGCTATGCAGACAGGAGGCAAAGGCCAGCTCCGACCTTTCATCCTGGGCAATGGGTTTGGCTTTCGGCTAAGGATCTGCCCTTGTGTGGTGCTCCCCACAAGTTGGCACCTCGTTACATCGGACCATATAAGACCAACGGGTCAATCCCGTTGCCTACCGCCTTGCCCTTCCCCCTTCGATGCGTGTTAACCCCACCTTCCACGTGTCCCACCTCAGGCTCATCTTGTGTTCCGTGGGTCCTGCCGATCCGCCAGGCCCGTGTACAGTTGGCGGTGCGCCGGCCTACACTGTCAAGTGCCATCTGGATGTCTGTCGGATCCGGGGCAGGCTCCAGTATCTAGTGGACTGGGAGGGTTATGGTCCGGAGGAGCGGTCCTGGGTGCCCTCCCGCCACATTCTGTACCCCGAGCTCATCTGGGCGTTTCGTCGGGACCGTGCTGCTGGGTTGGGGATGTCGGGTGCTGCCCCTTGGGGGGGGGGGGGGGGTTCTGTAAGGGGTAGCTCTAAGGCAAGGCATTCTCCTGCCACCAGGGGGGGCCCCAAGTCACCCCAGCCAGTAATTGTAGGCTATTTAAGCACACCGATCCAGTTGCCCCACTGCTGGATCTTTTGAGATCGTTTTTGTCCTTCAAGTTCAATTTCCCTCAAGTTTAAAGAGGTAGTGATGGATTATTTGGATGTACGAATACTGTAATGTACGAATAATGTACGAATGTTCTATGTGTGTGTTCTGCTATAATGACCATGGCTGAGACAGTCAGCATTGATGTACACTCAAGATTAATACCCTTGGGAGATTAGGCAGGGGTGAATCAGAGGCAAACTAATTGAAAAAGAACCCAAAAATTCTGCAGTACGTGATGGTCAGCACAATTGGCCTTGCAGGTGTTAGTACTCTTTTTAAAAAAAAAAATAGGGTTGTGAGAACACAGAACATAAGCGGGTACAAAAAGTAATTGGGCTAAAGAGTGCGGGGCTTTCCACAGTGATATAAGCGGACCCAAACGTAAGAAAAATATGCGTAGGGATAGTCACAGCAAGATAAGGACGGTACATAAGGCCCAAACGGAGCCATCCCTTTTTAGACTGCCTTGGGAGAGTGCTGGCTGTCTCAGGCTAACGCATTATATGTAATGCCTTAGTCTTCACCTTATTTGTACACTTTATGTGGAAATAAAGGTTGCACTCTGTCTTTCTATTGACTATGGAGCTGGATTCTTTTATGCACCATTTCTAAATGCTTATTAGCTGATTGGGGGAATTTATAGCGAAAAAGAGCCGACATTTTGGTGGCCCGTTGGTTGGCTTCGCTCTACGCGCCTTGCGTCCTGTCTGCCTGACACTGCCTGCCCCTGTGCCCGGCCTGTTCCTGTCCTCCTGTCCTTCAGCGCGCCCCTTTCATCTTTAAGGTAAGCCGATCTTTGTATTCAAAAATCTGCTTAAGGGGGGATAGGGCCTGGCTGTCCACAGGCTTCAGTGGTGTTCAGCTTTCAGTATATCTGGCTCCGAGTCAATGAGAAATGCTGATAACTATTATTAGAAAACCAAATAAAAAGTAAATAATTTCTAGAAAAACTCAGAAAAAGGAGTAAAACTCTTCAGAAAACCAAATAAAAAGTAAATAACTTCTAGAAAACCACAGAAAAAGGAGTAATATTCAGAAAACCAAATAAAAAAGTGATGATAAAATGGCATAGAGAAAAGCCGGCAGAGAGAAAAAAAGGGTTAAGGGAATAACCCTCAGAGATAAAGCCATTAAAGAAAAAGGCCTAGAGAAGAAAAAGGAAAAAGTGCACAAGTAATATTGGTACCAAAGTATATGTTACAAGTTTTTGTCTGTCTTAAATATTGTTTAAGACATGTTTTAATTGTGTTTTCTTTTGCTAAGTGCTTGCTATTCTTGAATTTTCTTGTCTAAAATGTTTAATGAAGTTTAAAAGATAATGGGAGGCACAGGCAATAGTATTACTATCTCTTATACTGTGGTCTCTATTGATATAATACCTTTAAGGACCTTTGTCCGTGTTGTTGTTAAGATCCTAACATGTATCAGGAGAGGGAATAAAGTGACAAAGTATAACTTGAAGTTTATTGGATATAGATAATTAGAGATATACGGAACCAGTGCTGGTCTCGCGGGCCCACAGGCCCAGTAGTGTGTATCCTATATCAATTGATAGTTGAAAAGCCTTAGGAGGTATGTTGATGGATATATGGTAAAATGTGTTGATGGTTAATGAACACCAGGTTGTGTTAAAGAATATTGGCTGTTATATGTTGAAGTAGCAAAAGATATAGCTGTAGGAGCTACACGTAGCTGTGTCCTACAACGGTTACAGAGGTGACTGTAGAGAGTATTATTGCAAGTGTTTGTTTGGATAAGGGCTCTATGAAGGAATATTGACAGCTTGACTGTGTTAGAACACACAAGGTGGTGTGTGTAAAATTGTACTTGTCCTGTAGGGCAAAGCAGCATCATGAACAGTGAGTTGCTTTCAGCTGAGACGCAGGGAATCAGAACTCATTTCTGGTTAGAGAGAACATATAAAAATGTGCAAGGTATTGAGTGTTGGCAATCAACGCAGCTTGTCAATCATAAATTGTGGTTGTTAACCGATTGGTATAACCTGGACCTTGCTGAAGAGTTTTTTACACACCTCAGATTAACTGAGAGAATTAGGTGTTTTTGGACCTCAAGACTATTGACTCCTGTCTTAAATCTACTCCTGACTAGTTCTAGTACAACAGGAGTCACATTGGGGTTAGAGAACCTGCCATGGGGATCATTTGAACCATTATCTGTGGCAGCAGACATTCAGGATAGACAGTGTAGGGAGCTACAAGTCTACCTGTCCATTACTACACGCACTGTTTTGTGGGAGCTTGGCTCCGCGACTATGATTTTGGCAGATGGCTTCAATCCAATAGGGATGGAGTTTCACACAGAGGCGCTGAAGCGCACTGCTGAAACAGTACATAAGATCCATGCTGAAGTTAGCTGGAATGGGCAGCCTCTCTGGACCCCAGAATAGCAGAAAGAAAAGTCAATAAAGGGACATATGCCTTTGTCATTTAACCAAGCGAAGGGGCTAATAAATATATGAAGTGTGAAGGTCAGACAACTACATCAATTATCTCAGAAACGTTTTCCTAGTTATTCACGTACTCCACTAGTATGATAAAGAGAACAGGTAGGGATTGAAACAGTAGAATTGACCAAAGCTAGTTTATATTTTAATAAAAAAAATAAATAAATAAATAAAAAGAAACATGCTAAATCTAATGTTTTATTAGGTCTTTGTCTCCAGTGATCCACAGGGGACAGAGAGAGAGCAGATAGCAAACCCTTTTCTGCCTGAAACCAAGGAGGGGACGAGCGAGAGAAAACTCCACCCAGAGGTGGTGACCATTGGACTGACTCACCTCACACCCACCTACAGGTTAACTCGCACCCACCTAAAACACACACATTCACACAGTCTGTTAGCAACCCTTTAATAACACCCAAATTATTTTTAGATTACACAGACACTATCACTTAAGTAACACACATGATGGGATCACGAGCTTCAAAGATAGAAAAAAGGGAACCATCACCCATAGACTTAGTGGTAGCCTCAGGAATAGCTCCAGAGGTAGAATTAAAGAGGACCATGCGGAAATGGAACAAACTGACCAAGAACCTCACGCATCAGTGGCCCAAGAGAGGAACCTTTGATGAAGACCTATGTCAAACTGTTGCAGACCTAGAAGGGAAAAAGGTGGTGACGTCCAAGAAAAAACACATCAAGCAGCAGAGACGTATGATCATTCTCAAAGCCTTCATTGAACAAGCCACACTTCTGAAAGAGGAGAAGTTGTACAAGCAACATGGGGACCAATCAGAACGACCCCGACTTTACCCTGAACTCAAGAGTGCACGACCACCTCCATATATTCCAGGCTCCAAGGACAAAGAATCAACTGCAAGGTAGATGGTCAAGTTCAAAGTCAAAGATCAGCCAGACTCCACAAGCAAACCTGCAGCCCCTGAGGGTCACTCTAGGACTCCAACCCCATGTCCATCCAGAGAAGAGATGAGGCAGCCCGAGAGGGGGGCTGAGAGACCTACGGCAGTTTCTCCGAGTCCACCTAAGCTGACACTACATAGTCTGTGCACACGAGACGACTCACAAAAGAATGACACCCAAGCAATAACTCTGAATGCACCTGATGACGAATGGCTGTATAACAATAGAGGTTCGCATCAAAAGCCTTCAATGCAGAGCACACCTCATGAACAAGAAGGCACAGCAAGCTACTGGATGACCAAATCAACGCAAGAAAACACTGACATCATGATCCCTCGACGAGTGCATGGTGAACTGATGATTGAGTCAGAGCAGCATGCAAGACACAGACGTGAGGATGAAGCGGCCTTAGAAGGCGTAGTGGGATTAAGCAGCATGCCGTGGCAAACCTTTAAAGATCACGTGGTTCACCATGTGGAGAGACACAGGAAAAAGAAGGAACAAGACAAAGAAAGCCTGGAAAAGTTGACTGCCCTCTTACAAAAAGCACAATTGACTGAATTAAAGAAAAAAGAAAAACCAAAGAAAGAAGACAAAGCTGACCCAGCCTATCAAGCTGCAGTGCTAACCCAACCAGCCATGATTCAACCCAATCCAGTTCCAGTAGCTAGCACCACGCAGACCTCAAATAGTCACCACACCACAGCCTCAAATGGCTTCACCAGCTATAACAATGCCAAACCAGCAACTGATGACAACGCCAAGCCAACAGATAAACGTACCTCCAAATATTAGCACACCTTTCATGGCCCCAATCAACTTCTATGTTGGCGGAGGAAATCGGGGTCATAGAGGAAGAGGAAGAGGTCGAGGAGGCAGAGGAGCAAGAGGAGGTAGGCCACCCTACTATGCACCAATGACAAGTGGTGGACCTGAAGCTGCTGAGCACCCAGTGCAACAACCTCTTCAAACCGCTGCCCCATACTCAACCGCCCCACCAAGACAATCCCAGGTTGAATGCTGGACATGTGGACAACCAGGTCACATAAGCCGTGTCTGCCCAAACGGGGCAGTGCCAACTCAAGATTGGTATTGACGAGGCCTAGGGAATCCTAAGGGGGAGTATCTGCAATTGACCGCTTCAGCATCTGCAACTGGAGAGCAAAGAGTAAAACTCTCAATAAATGGTCAACAAAAGACGTAATTTCTAGTGGACACTGGAGCTACGTACTCCATGATTAGCCCTGAAGGGTCTCAACTCCCCCTGTCCAACAAAAAGATCAGGACTCAAGGATTCTCTGGGAAAACACAAGTCTTAACCTTCACTGAACCACTAGAATTGACCTTAGACACCGAAACCATTGTTATGCCAATGTTATACTCACATTCAACTCCAGTAAATTTATTGGGAAGAGATATTTTATGCAAATTGAATGCCGACATCAAATGCACCCCAGACGGGGTGATGATTGACCTACCATCAACCGCGTTGCAAATGCTGATGACTGAAATTGAGCAAGGCCCTGAACAACCCACCGTGTACTGGCTTAAACTAATGGAATCAAACCTGATGAATAGCTTCAACAGCTGGAAAACCTGGATCAAAGCAGTATGGCCAAACATGACTGGTGTGATGGATGTCCTCCACTGCACTCTATATTACGACCCAACAAACACTAACACAGAATATGATGCAGCATGGACACAAAGTATGCAGGACTCCAACATCCTCCTTACTACAGGAGACATCTTTATCAGTCCTCAAGGGGTGGCAGCTGCAGCAGAGCTAGACTCCCAAACTGCTCAATGGTACAGAGTGGACAATGCAGTTCCACATGTTTCCTTGATGACTGCACAAGACAGCCAACCCCAAGACCTAGGACCCATGATGAAGGCATGCAGACAAATCAATTGGGTGAAAACTGACAATAGGTTCATACATAGGTCAGCTGATGGTTCCTATTATAGGATAGCTGTGAAATCAGTTGATAGAACAGTTGCAGAAAAGGTCCTTGTTGACAGAACTCTCATAGTTGGCCAATACACACTCACTTAAGAGCAGGAAGACATTTTAGCTAAAGTACCACAGAAATTGTGGACAACACATGACACTGACATTGGCCTAGTGACATCAGGAGGTGAAGTCGAAATTCAGGTCAAACCAAATGCTCGTCTACCGTATCAACACCAATATCCACTCAGTAATGCAGCCTACACTGGAATCAAGCCAACCATAGAAGGTTTGATTAAAGCAGGGGTATTAGTTGAGACCAAAAGTCCATGTAATACACCTATTTTTCCGGTTCGCAAACCAAACTCTGACAAATGGCGATTAGTACACGACCTTCGTGCCATAAACGCAATAGTGAACGCTGAAACACCAGTAGTACCTGACCCTCACACCTTACTCAGTAATATACCACCCGACACAGAGTGGTATACCGTTATTGATTTATGTTCAGCCTTTTTCAGTATTCCACTGAGTGAAAAATCCAGGTATTTGTTCGCATTCACTTATGGCGGAAGACAGTTAACTTACACCCGCCTACCACAGGGATTCAATGAATCCCCTTCTGTATTTAACAGAATATTGGCCATGGATTTGGCTGATATAAACATAACAAGCACTGTTCTTCAATATTGTGACGACATTCTACTAGCCTCTCAGAGTAAAGAACAGTGTGAAGCAGACTCACTAACAGTCCTAACAGCGCTGGCGGAAAAAGGCCATAAGGTAAGCAAGTCAAAATTACAGTTCTGTCAGAAAGAGGTAGAATACCTAGGCAGAAAACTCACATCACAGCAGTGAAAAATGCACCTAGACCCACCACGGTCTCTGAAATGCTAACCTTTTTAGGTATGGCAGGCTACAGTAGACAATGGATTTGTGACTTTGCGCTAAAAACATCTCCTCTTAGGAGGCTAATTCGAGTAGCAGGTCAGCAAAATTTGAAAGGGCAGTTAGAATGGGATGAAGAAGCATTGCAAGCCTTTGAGGCCATAAAAATGGACTTATGTACTGCTCCAGCACTAGCAAACCCAGATTATTCTAAACCATTTCAACTGTTTGTAGCAACCAAGAGTGGGTATGCAAATGCCGTATTGACACAGGCATCTGATGGGGGGTATCAGCCGGTTGCATACTTTAGTTCCCAGCTTGACAAAATTGAACAAGGTATGCCCCCTTGTTACCAAGACTTGGCTGCGGCAGCCTTTGCTTATGAAAAAGCCACTTCTATCACCAAAGGGCACAAGGTTGATTTGTATACCAACCATGCATTGCATGCGTTGTTAACGTCCAATTCATTTGTTTTAACTAATGCCAGACGACCTGGATATCACATTATACTTTCTGCACCCGAATTGACCATTCACAAGTGTAATAGGGTCAACCCAGCAGAAAGACTGGCCACACCAGACGAGGGAACCCCACATGACTGTGAGGTGCTAACCTCCACTTTCCTGAAACCAAGAGAAAACATGTACAGTGATTCTCTCCCAGGCACAGAGCAAACCCTATTTGTTGATGGTTCTTGTTTTAAAGGCCCAGACGGTAATTTAGCAGGGTTTGCAGTTGTACAGTACAACCAGAATACTGATAGTTTTAAGACTCTATATCAAGCCTCTATCCCGCAGCCATGTTCAGCTCAAGTAGCTGAGATCAAAGCACTTACCACAGCCTGCCAACTAGCGGGTGGCAAAAAGTGCACTATATTTACAGACTCTGCTTATGCCTATGGAGCTGATGGGACTCAAATAGCACATGGGAAAGCCATTTCTGATCTGTTAGCTGCCATTCAGTTGCCTGCAAAACTGGCTATTGTCAAATGTGCAGGCCACAAGACAGACCATTCTATAGTCACTAGAGGAAACAATTTTGCAGATCAACAGGCTAAGGAGGCAGCCTCATCCGTCCTACAGTGCCCAGTAGGACCACTTGGCAGGGAATATAGTATCCCTGATGACCAACAGGCCTATATTGCCGATCTCACTAGCCTAAAAAAAGCCCAAGACAGTGCTAGTGTATTGGAAAAAAGTGCCTGGAAGAAAAGGGGTGCCATGTGCATCCATGGTCTATGGTATGGTCCTAACGGACTGTTTCTGGCCCCTTGTAAGTTATTAACAACACTCATTTCAGATGCCCATGGGCCAGCCCACAAGCAAAGAAAAGACATTCTGAAAGAAATCAAAAGGGACTGGTGGTCACCTTACTTGGTCCCAACGGTAGATCACTTTTTATCCAATTGTGCAGTCTGTATTGTTTACAACTACAGGAAATCATTTACAGCACCTCTAGGGCACATTCCCACTCCTGATGGTCCATTCAGACACATAATGATGGATTATGTGGACATGGGAACCGAAGTTAGAAAATGCAGGTACATCATCATGATCATTGATGTTTTCAGTCGGTGGGCAGAAGCCACTGCCACACGTCATGCTTTGGCAGCAGCATTTGCCAAATTTTTACTTAGGGATGTGATCCCCAGATTTGGAATCCCAGACAAAATCAGCTCAGACAATGGGCCTCATTTTGTCAACTCCACTATCCACTACCTTACTCAAGCTTTACGAGTAAAGCAGAGACTAGGATGTGTCTATCATCCTCAGAGTCAAGGCCTTTAGAAAGATACAATGGCATGTTGAAAGACAAAATAGCCAAGATCATTATGGACAGCGGAGACAAAATTAATTGGCTAGATGCATTGCCACTAGCTCTAATGGCTATGCGGAGTACCACAAACCGCATCACGCATTTAACCCCTCATGAAATGATGACGGGTCGGCCAATGCCTGTTCCATACCTGAGAGCCCCTCAAACTTTTGATGTGGCATGTGACCATTTGCAGGCAGATTTGGTACAGTACACTAGGGCCCTAACACGAATTCACAGAGAAATCTACCAAGACGTGAAAGGGGCCACAATCAATAGGAAAGGTCTTTCCTTAGATGATGACATCAAAGAGTACCTCCCTGGTGATCTGGTACATTAAAACTTTCAAAAGAAAGTGGAGTACACCTAGACGTGAGGGACCATTCAAGGTAATAATAACTACCCCAACAGCTCTGAAAGTAGAAGGACGTCCTCATTAGTATCACATGAATCATTGTTCCAGAGCACCTGAATTGACCAAATTGGACCAGCCAGCTGAGCCTACCTCACCACAAGCCGAAGCACAGCCAGGTGACGACCCTGCGAAGACACCTTCACCAACTGACGGAAGTGAGAAAGCAGGACCAAGTGGTGTGTCCAGACCGGTCACTAGAAGCATGACCAGACAGCAGTCACAATCTGAAGACTCAGACAGCAGTTAAGTAATTGTGCACTTACATCTACCCACAGTTCTCTAAGAAGTCCCCCTCTCATCAGTCCTGATTAAAGCGGGGTCGGGCCATAAGTAGGGGCCCTCGTCGCTTTCCAGGTGAAGAAATTGAGCAGTATCCAAAACTCTGAGATTAGGAGGGTTGAGAA
Source organism: Salminus brasiliensis (assembly GCF_030463535.1). NCBI lineage: Eukaryota > Metazoa > Chordata > Actinopteri > Characiformes > Bryconidae > Salminus > Salminus brasiliensis. Next base: position 27,146,922 of record NC_132886.1, read on the forward strand.
CTGAGTAGAATCAGAATAAACATGTGTATATGGATTGTCTTGCTGTACTTCCTAGCTGGAGATTTTGCTGAAATATCAATCCCCAGCACGGCATTTCAAGATGACCATAACAAGTCAAACCAGGAACCCTACTGGGTCCCTGGACAAGAACTGTGGTTAAACAGAACTGAAATTGTAACCAATGACACCAAGGTTATCTTAGATGGAGGAAAATACAATATGTTATATCAATACCTTCTATTTTCTGTAAATCATTTACTAACCAACCTTGTATAGCTTGCCATAATGTAGGACTAAAACCTCAAGTAGCACCGCTAAGTAGCATTAGCATGTGTAGAGATCGGAGACACTTAGAGAAAAAGTGTATCCTACGTTGTCTGTTACATTACATGGATCCTCATCAAATGGATGACAACTTAAAAAAGTGTGATCCATTTCTGTTAACAAGACCAGCTACAACACTGCCAAGTAATATTGTAGCACCTAACCAATCTTACCCATTTTGTTTCTGTTCTACCTTGAATAGCACACAGATGGCCAAACTTTGCAAAACAAGATATGATGCAGTAGGCAGAAAGATCATTGTCAGAGCAAACCGTACTTCAGTGGCTGGCACTAGTTTTATGTTAGATTTCACTGAAGTGACTTTACCCGTCGCAGATATCTTCTGGGTCTGTGACGAAACAGGACTCATACAGACCATCCCACCTAATTGGCATGGTTGTTGTGCCCCAGTAGTACTAACGGGAAGCGTTATCCTGTTTAACTCTGACTTATTAATTGACTATGATGTTGCCCCAACAGCTAGCCCAACAATCAATATTCCTCAGAACACACCTGTAGATTCTATCAAATTTTTGGAGTTAGTTTTGGCCGGTAACCCACTTGTATCACCAGAACTATTTTCATGGGCACAAGTCATGAACAATTCCTTATTGCATTATCTGTGGTATAATCAACAGCATTTCTTAAACTACACCATTGACTCATTGCAGGAAAACGGACAGCTGAGTGACATTGAGAAGCTTGATCTCTCAAAACAATTTACCAATGATGTATCCAAGGCCGATAATGCAGATACCTGTGTAATGTTTGGCAACCACTGTTGTACCTACATCCACCCAAGGGGGATAGTAGATAACCTCACAAGTATACTGAGTATTTTGACTAAGCGTCGTGATCAATACTTAGCCAGTATTGATCCACAGGATAGCTCTTGGTGGGCCTGGATGGAATCGCAGCATTGGCAAACAATGCTGCCTCAAATTCTCGTTACAATTGTCACTATTCTCATACTGCTTAGTTGCTTTGTTCCTACTGTTAAGTATTTCTATGAAAAAGCTAGATGGCCGAATCCTGGTCAGTGCATTGTCGTGCAGTACACTGAGGTGTAGCCCTATTTTCACCCGTTGAATCACCATATTTTCTTTTCATTTATGTCTGCTTCCTGTTTATGTCTGCACAGTATTTGTTTTCTTGTATTTAAGGTACAGCCGTCAAGGCAGGAGGTGAGCCACACCTAGAAACAATAAGCTGGACATACCCTCTATAACTAGTACAACAAGGAGGCGGTTGGATACCCCCTCCACAAACTCCTCGTCATCCTACCACTCCCCTTCAGGATCATCTGCAGCCTGTGAATCCTCAACCCTTTTCCAGCATCATGGTAACCCTATGTAGACGTCCATGGCACCCTTTTCGGTGGCCTGGGCTTTGTGGCCTAACATTGTTCATTTTAACTGTCATTTCAATCCTTGTTGTCCTGCCTCTCATTTTGTCAACCCAAAAGAAAGATTTGACAGATCATCCCTACCAGTCGCACAAAAATTTCACCAACGTGTCTCTCAAATTCATATCATTCCGGTTGCCCAGAAGTGTGACGACTAGTCTTTATAAATGATTGAACACGCTTAAGACACAGCCTAATGTTGACATCTCTAGTCAGGTCACAAATGTTTGGATGTCCTATATGTTCTTCACGGCCCACTCTCTCATGAAAGACAATTGTGTGGTATGTGCAAAAGGACGCACACACCCTTTAATTTGGCCTGTACCATTTAACTCTACTGAATGTAATAATAACCTTGATGTCTCATCCCGTGATCTGTGCCCATTTTGGTGTCTAATGTATAAGGGTAACTCATGGTACTATAACTTTCAGAGTGAGGCCCTTTGTTCTAAATACCAAAACATGACAATCTTCTCTCCCATGCCCACCCCAGTTGTTACTGGTAATCAAACCAATTTACTGGCATCTTGGCTTAACAATACTGTTTTACCTGATTGTTTTTATGCACTGACTGGCTCAGTTCCCAAGCTGAAAAACTTCACAGGACAATGTGAAAGAATTTGGATGGTAGACAGGACTGACTCACCTTTACTGACTGGATCTCGTATGTTTGAGACACACAGCAACACATTTGTTGAGTTTGTGCAACCCAATCACCCCTTATTTGCTCTTAAAGATAATACAGTCTCTGTCCCAGACGTGTACTGGGTATGTGTGGATCCTTGGCTATATGTTACCCTGGATGATGGCTGGACAGGTCTATGTGTTAGAGTAATGTTAATTGTTCCTTTCACTCTAGTTCCAGTTTCACAAGAGGAACTGGACAAAGGCATTTTAAGCCCAGCATCCACTCCCACTAATCATAGAGTCCGACGTGATACCCCTCTATCCAGCTTTGATGACAAAGTTTATATTGATGCAATTGGTGTCCCAAGGGGGGTCCCTAATGAGTTTAAGGCAAGAAATCCAATTGCTGCAGGCTTTGAATCCATTTTATGGTGGGTTACTCTCAACAAGAATGTTGATTGGATAAATTATATCTATTACAACCAACAGCGCTTTGTCAACTACACCCATGATGCCCTGTCTGCCATTGCTGAACAACTCCATGCTTCCTCCCTAATGTCATGGCAAAATTGTGTTGCTCTTGACATGTTGTTAGCTGAAAGAGGTGGAGTATGTGCTATGTTTGGAGACTCATGTTGTACAATCATTCCAAATCATACTGCCAGTGATGGAAGCATCACCAGAGCCCTATCATATCTGAAAAGTCTCCGTAACGAACTAGCTGAGAACTCCGGCATCGACTGCAGCTTAACTGGCTGGCTAGAATCCATGTTTGGCAGATGGAAGGCTTTTACCATTGCCATTCTGTCAAGTCTGATTGTGGGCATTGTTGGCTTTGTGTGGCTGTTGTGTCATCCCCTGTATTCGAGGCCTTATAGTTAGGGCAGTAGACAAATCTGTGTCCAAAGAAATGTATGCAGGTCTCTACAATCTGCGTTCCAGCCCAAATGATTATTTTTCAAAACCGCAATCCAGACCTATCCTCCAGGCCATTTCGTCCTCTGACGATCTCTTCGCAGATGATTTTCAGCCACCTGAACACTCCGATTATGTTATCATGTCTTCCTTTCACAAGTCCTAATTCCCCCACATTTTGTTAGTTGTTTGCTCCTAGGGGGGAAATTATATAACAGATTTTGCTTTGTTTGATTTTGCTTAGTTTTTTATGTGCTTTATGTTAGTTTAATGTTAGATTTGCTTTTAATGTTTTAGTTTATGCTTATTTCCATATCATATCAATATATATGTTTGTATCAAGTAGCAGGAAACTAGGCAAGCTATGTGCATGGAACGTCTCTGGGAAGTTATAAACCGGGGATGAATAAGCTTTAGCAGCCACAACATTTTAAGGTGTTTTTCACTTTTACAGTATAATATTTTTGTTTAAACCATTATATATCCACCTGATGTATTTTCCACAAAACCATTATATATCCACCTGATGTATTTTCCACAACATTGTACGCATATATCTGTTCACATACATTGTTCGTAACATAAAGTTACGAAAGGGGGGAAATGATGGATTATTTGGATGTATGAATACGTTATGTACTCATAAATATGTTCTATGTGTGTGTTCTGCTATAATGACCATGACTGAGACAGTCAGCATTGATGTACACTCAAGATTAATACCCTTGGGAGATTAGGCAGGGGTGAATCAATGGCAAACTAATTGGAAAAGAACCCAAAAATTCTGCAGTACGTGATGGTCAGCACATTTGGCCTTGCAGGTGTTAGTACTCTTTTTTTTTTTTTTAAATAGGGTCGTGAGAACACAGAACATAAGCGGGTACAAAAAGTAATTGGGCTAAAGAATGCGGGGCTTTCCACAGTGATATAAGCAGACCCAAACGTAAGACATTGTAATAAAAAAAATATGCGTAGGGATAGTCACAGCAAGATAAGGACGGAGCCATCCCTTTTTAGACTGCCTTGGGAGAGTGCTGGCTGTCTCAGGCTAACGCATTATATGTAATGCCTTAGTCTTCACCTTATTTGTACACTTTATGTGGAAATAAAGGTTGCACTCTGTCTTTCTATTGACTATGGAGCTGGATTCTTTTATGCACCATTTCTAAATGCTTATTAGCTGACTGGGGGAATTTATAGAGAAAAAGAGCCGACAGTAGACAGCTCTCCCCTGGCATCCTTTGTTTGTTTCCCGCCTTTAGTTCACGTTAGACGCGACGTCTTCTTTGTTTATTAAATCCACCCATTTTATGTTTCATTTGTTGGCCACATTCATAACTGCTGCTTTGGGCAAGTGGCAGAGCGTCGGTCTCCCAATGCGGCGGATTGGGTTCGAGTCCCGGGTGATTTATTTCTTGTTTCCGTTTTGCGTGCTCTAAGATTAAGGACTCTGCACTTGGGGCCGTTGGTCATGTGATCGTGGTAGCTCACTCAGTAGTGTGCTGGCCCACCAACATGGCGGCCTGGGTTCAAACCCCGCTGTAAGTGGGCACCACATTACACTGGGCTATGGGTTACAGGGTTGTTGGTTTGATATCCGGGCTCGGCAAGCTGCCACTGTTTGGCCCTTGAGCAAGGCCCTTCACCCTCTCTGCGCACTGGGTGTGTGTGTGTTCACTAGTGTGTGTGTGTGTGGGTAACACATTTCACTGTACAGTTTACAAATACATGCACCTTTCCCTTTAAATTATTCAATAATACAACATAGCTAAAGTCAGTCATTTAAACACTTACTCACATTGCATCCTCCACTTTCTGTCTGAACAAACTTTAACTAAATTTTTAAGCCACTCACTGTCACTGTGCCTTTTATTGTAGAGTCAGTGTTCATTAGTGAAGCTCTCTGAAATCACAGAGACACTGATTCTATTAAGTTCCATCAACATTAGAGATTTCATAGTTCTTCCTCCATTAAGCGTCACTGAGAGGATAATTATTCTTAAATCACTCATAATTCCAGACACCTCCACTTTCTATTCACATGTGAGAGTGACTCTCTCTCTCTGATGAACACACACTCAGCTGACTATATGTTTTAATAAAGACTTTTATAAAATATGAAACTCTCTCTATGAAGATGCACACCAGTATTAAACACTGTGGAATAATCTGAAATAACTGCAGGGTTGTCTTACAATTTTTCTGAAATCAAGTCTTTTCTGAAAAGAAAAACAGAAATTAATACTTACCAACTATAATCCTGACTCGATCACTGTAGTGTGAGTAGTAGTCTCTGCTATAGAGTAGTGTATAGTGTATAGTGTAGAGTGCTATACACTGATACTCTGCTGTATCAGACACTGTTATACTGAGTGTGTTGTTGTTTTTATATTCATTCAGAGGATTTAACTGCTGATAGACTTTGAACCACCTAAACTTCCATCCAGTGAGTGAGATCTGAAGATCACAGGTCAGAGTAAGTGTGTCTCCAGTGTAGACAGTGGTGTGAGGATCCACCCTCAGTGTTGGTGTGGGTTTTTCTGTGGAGATGAAATGATGAAGAGATCAGAGCTGATTTTACTTTTACAACATAGTAGTTTAATCAGGATAAGATCAGCCTTTGAATACAGGTTAATAACAACGATACATAAACCTCAAACCTAGCTTTGGATAACAAAGGGGAGAACTCAAAACAGCCACAAGCTGAGCTTGAGTGATATGAGGGGGAAACTAGAACTAAGTACTAGAGCAACGCTTTACATGAATCCAGGTTTAACCGAAAAACTGGCTATCTGAATGAGATACTGGGCATAAACTGCATGCAACGTAACGGAATTGCCTCCAGAACCAGACTATGACAAAGACAAAATCCCAGCTTACAGGACCACGCCACAAACACCTAGCGGTTTAATTCATGGTAACTACAGGCTAGAGCGAATGCTCCCAGTCCCCTGTACAACACATGAACACAAAATAAATACAAACAAGGCAGAAGTCCTTATATTGGCCTGTGGGCGGCAACCTAGGATTGCCCCGGGGGACGGCACGATAATGAGTGCCTGACACTGGAAGTATCAAATAAAATGGGGAGAATTACTTAACTGGGGTGAAATTTGGGAAAAATAACACACAAATATTCAGGAGGAGAACTGCTGGCTGGTGTGTGTTGATCCCTCCCCTATATATATATATATATATATATATATATATATATATATATATATATATACACACATATACACAGAGTCAGAGTCACTTTCTGATGAACACACACAAAAAAGAAATAATTACTTACCAACTGTAATCCTGACTGGATCACTGAAGTTTGTGAAGTAGTTTTCTCCTCTTTGCATTACACACTGATAATCTGCTGTCTCAGACACTGTTACACTGAGTGTGTTGGTGTCTTTACCTCTAGCAGTCAGACGTTCTAACTTCTCACTGTTTTTGTACCACCTAAACTTCCATCCAGTGAGTGAGCTCTGCAGATCACAGGTCAGAGTAAGTGTGTCTCCAGTGTAGACAGTGGTGTGAGGATACACCCTCAGTGTTGGTTTGGGGTTTTCTGTTGAGATGAAATGATGAAGAGATCAGAGATGATTTTACTTTTACAACATAGTAGTTTAATCAGGATAAGATCAGCCTTTGTACATAAAAAGATGCTGATATTCAGGGGTGAACAACACAGATCCTGGTCTTGAGTTATAGTAGAAAAGTGCTTTTAAATGTATTTTAGTAATGAAAGTAAAGTTACTGAGCTGTTATGGATATTTTAGTTATTGATTGTTATAAATCGATATTAAATGCTGTGTGTCTGCACACATGAAAAATACAGTTCATAAAGCAGATAACCCTTCCAGTTTATTAAAATTATATTAATCAGAAACAATATTTGCTGCTGGCAGATTACTTTACCAGATTTGCAGTGGAATAATGAATAATGAAAACAGAAAGATTCACAGATAGTTAAAGATAAAACTGGTTCACAAAAAAACAGAAATTAATCCTCAAATAATGTTTTTCTTAGAGGGAATTAATACAAAGACTACTAGTTAAGACAGCGGGTATAAATTAGTCATATCCATAAATAAAGAACTGAGAATATGAATATCCATTAACAGTAACAGTCATTAACACATTTAATTCAAAAGTATATCATTAAACCTATCCCTGTGCAAACCTGCACCTCACAAAGGTCATGGAGTGCTAGGCCAGACCAAGATGGAACCAACATTAGCAGAGACGGTATTAAAGAAAGCAGATTTATTAACAAAAACAAAGGATACACAAAAGGGCAAAACAAGGCAAACAATGCAGCACCTTAGGGGTACAAACACAAACACAGCACAAACACAAGAGGGCGAACCAAAAACAAACCTGGGCCTGGCAGTTGAGCTGGCGCAAGGGGCTAGCGCTAGGGGAAAATCAAAGGGGACAAGAAAGTAACCCTACAAGCAGAGCCTGGGCTAAGCCAGGGTCAACGTAAACTGCGCTCGAATGGCGCTACAGCTGCTGAACTACAAAGGCTAGGCCGATCAAACCTGGAACTGCAGTATGCTGCCATGAGCGGGGGTCACCTAGCTGGGTTGGGGTTGCCATAGAATCCGGACCATGAGCGAGCAATCCTGGCAGAAAACGAGGGCTGGACAGTGTGTGGGCAGGTCAGGGGAGTAAACTAGGATGTCCTCCATGAAGTGCCCGAGGTAGTCCTTAAGGATGTCATTAATGAAGGCCTGGAAGACGGAGGGGGCATTGGCCAACTCGTATGGCATGACTTGGTATTGGTAGTGCCCCCTGGTGGTCATGAATGCTGTCTTCCATTCATCCCCGTCCCTGATGCACACTAGGTTGTACGCGTACACTAGGTTGTACCGTAGATCTAATTTAGTGAACAGTCGGGCTCCACGCAACTGTTCAAGGGCGGACGGGACCAGGGGCATTGGATAGGGGTACCGCTTTGTGATGGCATTCAGGGCATGGTAGTCTATACATGGCCTCAATTCTTCTGGATAAAAAAGAAACCCAAAGCTACTGGGGACTTGGAAGGCATTATGTACCCCTGAGCTAGAGCTTCCGAGATGTTATCCTCCATTGCCCTCTCCTCTTCCCCCGTGAGGGGGTAGATCCGAGCCTTGGGCAACATGGAACCCTCCACTAGATCGATCGCGCAATCGTACGGGCAATGAGGGGAAAGCTTAGCGGCTTGAGCCTTACAGAAAACATCCTGCATGTCAGTGTACTCTGAAGGCAGGATGACCTGGGTCTCGGTTTCAGGCTCTCTACCGAGGTCGACATGATTCTGAGGGGGGCAATGCTAAGGAAGTGACAGTGGTAATACTGGGACCAGGACACTATTCCCCATTTGGGCAAGGAAATATGGGGGGTTATTTTTGCTTAGCCAAGGCAGCCCGAGTATCAGAGCGTGCTCAGAGACCAGGAGAACCAACAGAGATGTTTCCTTCTGCTGAAGGAAGCTGGCAGCTAACTTGACCTTGGCAGTGACGTGGGTGATCGGCCGAGGACCCATGGGCTACCCGTCCAGGATGGTGATTCGGAGAGGTCTCGGGAGCGACTCGACCGGGATGTTAAGTTGGTGTACGACATCTGCTCGTAGGAAGCTGCCCTCCTCATCGCAGTCGATCAACCCTGCAATGATAGAAAGCTGGCACTGGTAGTATACCACCACAGGCAATGTGAACAACCGAGACACCAACCCCTGGACGGCCCCTGGAGGCTCCGCGCTCTCCGGTGACCTAGCGTGTAGCTCCTGGCAGTCGCCTCCCACATTCCTTGCACTGGTGCCCCGCTTCCCCGCAGTAATAGCGGAGCCCCTCGCGGCTCCTCCTACTGCGCTCCTCCGGGATGAGGTGATTGATGCCCACCTCCATTGGCTCACTGGCAAACGACGTTGTCGATTAGCTGGCCGCAGGTAGAACAACTGTGCTCGAGAGCTGAGCAGACCGCTGAGTAACCAGAGTGGCTGGCCCCTGGTGCTAGCTATGGTCCCCCCAGCACCCAGGGACCTGGGGTCGGTAGGGCGACCTAGGAGCTGCTCAAGCCGGATGGCGAGCACGATGAGCTCGTCCAGCTCTAAGGACTCACTCCGGCATGCCAGGTCTCGCTGCAGAGCTAAGGTCTCGCTGCAAAGCTGGCTGGCTCGTACTTTGCGGCCAGAGTACGGAACTCCAGCACATAGTGAGCCACTGATTGGTTGCCCTGCTCCATCCACAGCAGGAGGTCACCTTAGTGAGCCCTTCTCGGGGGTGTTGGAACACCGCCTTAAAGTGTCTAAGGTAGTCCGAGACTTAGGGCTTATTGCTCAGCTCCTCCCAGGTGGAAGCGGCCCAATCCAGAGATTTACCAGCGAGAAGGAAGACTAAGAAGGTGATCTTCGCCTGCTCAGTGTCGGTCGGTTGGTTCTTAAAGAACACCGAGCACTGCAACAAGAACCCCTTGCAAAGCTCTGGACTGCCATTATAGGTATGGATTAGTGGGCTACAACAAAGCTTGAACAAGCTTCGTGAGCCCCTGAATGCCACCCACTAGCTGGGTGACTTGGTGCTGCTGGTCCACCTGTTGCTGAGACCAACAGTCTTAGACACACTCTGGAGAGTGAGCTGCTGCTGGCCCAAGAACTACCCTTGGGCATGAACAGCCTGATTCAAGGCTTCCATCCCTGCTGTTCGGAGGCTGCTACTGAACTACTGAGCTACAATGGCTAGGCCGACCAAACCTGGAACCGCAGCATGCTGCCGTGAGCGAAGGTCGCCTAGCTGGGACGTGGTTAGACAGAGAATCCAGACCGTGAGCGAGTGAGCCTTGCAGAAAACGTGGATAGCAGGGTGACCTGCTCCTGAATGAGAACTCCAAGCAGAATCGTTCCAAACGATACAATTTTCGACGTCGAATGTTGGTGTGGAGGCTCCTTACATATCCCCCAGTCCCAGGTGAAACTCATAAACCAAACAAAGAATGCAAACAACCGAACCATAACACACGTGAACGAAAACGAACTGAACCAAACACACATGAACGTAAATATACGCGAACCGAGTCACTGAATCAACACACATGAATTTAAATAAACCGGAAGTCCTTATTTGGGCCTGTGGGCAGTGGCTCCAGATCGCCCCGGGGGAGGGTGTGATAACGAGGACCTGACAACAAAGTAAACCACTATAATCTAAATCTAAAACTAAACCTCAGAATATACACTGTAAATATGACATAATAGTTTCATTTAATATATTTAATTCAATGATTCAGATGATTTGCATAACAGTAACACCTGTGAATTCAGACATTTTTACAAAAGATGCTTTTATGGCTTCTGTCCTCTGGGGCGATTCTGAGCTGCTGCCCACAGGCTCAAAGGACTTTTGTTTTGTGATTCTGTTCTGGTTTTGATTCACAGACTCAGTTCATGTTCATTTACGTCATGTGTGTTTGGTTCAGTTCACTTGTGTTCCGGGTTTTGATTGCTTTTGACTTCTGATTTTATCATGCATTTTACCTGAGGCTGGGGATACTTAAGGGGCTTTGACGCTAGACTATACGCTGAGAATTATATGATTTATGGTCTAGGAACCTTGTGGTTGTCCGAGAGGTTCCAGTCCATTTTTCCACATAGTGTTTAGGCCAACTTCAACTTAACTCCGATGTCGACTACCGATCTACTCAGAGGTTTGAGCTTCCAGCGAGGTTCGCTTGTGTTTTAGGAGGGAGAAGGGATTCCCTCTGCTCTCGATCCGGCTATTCTGCTCCCAGGCACTGCCTGTTGATTTTAGTTGGTATTTCCTTCCCGTTCCTTCCCTACCACCTAGCTCAGCTCCCGGAACCCACCAACCTGTGTATTTTGTGTTGTCCCTTTGATTTGCCACAGTTGTATTTGGTTTATCGTTTTGCCCTGTACTTGCTGCCTTTTGCTACATTCTTCCCTTTCTGTTATCCTGTGTTTTGTTAATAAATATACTTGCATTAGACCCATCTTGCGAGTGTTCATCCCTCTGTGTCTGGCCTAAGCCGCCATGACAGCTTCATTAAATAGGAATTTAGACCCATGTTTCCTACTTCCAACACACTAACTTCAAGAACTGTTTCCAGGTGCTACTGTTACCAGATAATCATAATCATGTTGTAAATAAAGTAATAAATGTTTTGTTGAGATTATGAATATTCTTCATCCTTTACAGGACTGACCTTTTCAAAAGGACCTGCCTGACTTACAGCATCTACTGTTGATACACATTGTATGTATTAATTTGGTATTACGAATGAGGAATAATCTACACAAATAAAATAATTCCATAAATGCATGAATACATGAATTACCTTCAGTTTGTCCACAGTGGAAGAGCACAATCAGCACTAAAGTAAGGAGAGAAACAGAGGACATGTTGCAGGAACAGTTTTGCACATCAGGACAGTTTAGTTACTCAAGTATGAAATTAAAGGTTCAAGGTGTTTCAGGACTGTTCAAGATCAGCTGAGTATCATTACATTTATATACATAGTTTATAACTCTATATAACTTTATATAAGTGAACCAACTCTTATTCAGACTGAAACTGAATGGAAGAACAGCATCAGGTGCAACCAGTCCTGAAGCATCGAGAATTGCACTGCATTCCTTTCAACTGAACTGTTCCACTAGATGATCCACCACTGATACCACTGAACTGTTCCACTAGATGATCCACCACTGCCACCACCATCACACCGACAACTGCACTGATCACAACCACCACACTGCAGTAACTGATATGCTCACCACTACAACTGCTTATAATGTATATATATATATATATATATATATATATATATATATATATATATATACCACCTGATTAAACTCATGCCATCCATCGATCTACTTGGTCAATTTCGCAGTAGGTCCAGAGCCTACCTGAAATTACTGGGAACAATGCAGGTATACTGCCTGAACAGGGAACCAGTCAATCAAAGGGTACCACACACTCATCCATTCAACCACTCCAGGAGCAATTTAGCATAGCCAGTTTTGGAAGTGCCCGGAATAAACCCTCAGAGACACAGGCAGAACACTTAACATTGCTTACAGACTGAGAGACTTGTGCAAGGATTAATCCCAAACCCAAAACTATTGGCCCCTGGAGCTACAAACACACACACTACCTACAGCACTACTATGCCACCCTAAAATTCTTGATCTTTATAAATATTAAAATGTCAACACATTTCTCATATACAGTCCCTTCATAATATCTGGGACAAAAGGGGACATTTTCCCTTGGTATGGCCCTCCATTTACATTGTTAAAATCAAACCAATCAGATGTCATTAAAAGACACATTTTAGACGTTCATTTAAATAAAAGGGTGTTTTCATCCATTTCAGTTTTGAAATTTCAACACTTTTTACACATTCCTCCTTATTTCAAGGTGGCATAATGTTTGGGACATTTGGCTTCACAGGTGTATGTGATTACTTATTTATCTTCATTGATGATGTAACTGCTGAAGGAAGTAGCACAATAATTTCTAAAGAAACCTCTTATCTCCTCAAGGTTCATTAAACTCACTCAGCAGCTCTTCATCCAACAGTAATTTGATCATTCCTAAAGCAACACAGGTGGAAAAAATTTAAGGGAAAAAAATTAAGTTGAAGGTAAAGTTCTTTGTTGCTATGGCAAATGTCTATCAATGCCAGGTAATGGGTTGCTGATTTGTATAGGAGTACAATGTACTTTAATAGCGGTAATTATATATAGCCTATTGTGTGACCACAGAAGGCTATATATGTGGAGCACTGTACTGAAATGCACTGTTCTTAAAATCAATAATTGGTTTTAAAACACAGTTGGTATAAAAAGCACCACATTTTTAAAGAAGCAAATTTTTTATATTAGCATGTTAGCATGTATAAAATACGTATAAAATAAATGGAGATGGGATTTTCTCTATGTTACAGGGAAAATGGCAACCCATTTAGCTAGAAGAAGGTTGTAGACTTCGGAGCAGAGACATATCAAGGAAAAATGTGTATTTATATCTGAGAACAGAGTCAAAAACAACACCTAGTTTTTTATGGTGGTGCTGGGTGTGACTGAGAACCCATCTAGACTTACAGCATTATCAGCATTTATACTTAATCAATAATCAATGTTGGAAGATATTGAAGACATAAAGAAAAGAGTTACTCACAGAGCAGCACAGAGAGTGGAATGACCTCCATACTGTCTCACTGACCACTGACTGACAGGCGGGTTGAACGGAGGTCTACTTTAAGCACTCACCACTTCCTTTTTTTACTGCCAAGGTTACTTCATTTGGGAGAGAGATATTCAACTAACTACAATCAGAGGTGGAGCCAGTAGGGGTAGGGTGATGGTGGGTAGGTTGCCCTGGCATCTGCCCTTGAATGTATTCAGAGACATGACCAAAAATAAATTAACATTAATAAAATATTCAGAATTCCTGTAGGATTTACAAAGGTGCCTGGATCTTATAAAACAAACCACCTCATTGTTTCTGCATTCATTGTTCATTACATCAGCATATTGAACACCTCATTATCACTACTGGACAAAGAATAGTCCAAACAATAGTGTCTTGTGTCCTGTCCACTGATGAAGGACATCTACAAGGTGGACCTAAGTAAGAGTGTCTAATAGAGTGGACAGTGAGTCGACACAGTGTTTATTAAATCCAGCAGCACTACTTTGTCTGATCCACTCATACCAGAGCAGAACCAGTGTCACTGCAGTGCTGAAAATGACCCCCCACCTAATTACTACCTTCTCTTTGGTGGTCCTGTGGGGTCCTGATCATTGAAGAACAGGGTGAAAGGAGGCTAAAAAAGTAAACATAGAAACAGATGACCTACAGTCTGTAATCATAGAACTACAAACTGCTCCTATATGATAAGCGGAGCTAATAAAAGCAACAATAAGAGTAGAAACATGGATAGTCTTAATGTTATGGCTGATTGGTATATACACACATGGACAAAACTGTTGGTACCCCTCGGTTAATTAAAGAAAAAATGAAGCATATCAAGAAAAGAACACTGTCCCTACTGTGAAACATGGAAGAGGCTCGGTTCTGTTCTGGGGCTGCTTTGCTGCATCTGGCACAGGGTGTCTTGAATCTATGCAGGGTACAATGAAATCTCAATACTATCAAGGGATTCTAGAGAGAAATGTGCTGCCTAGTGTAAGAAAACTCGGTCTCAGTTGCAGGTCATGGGTCTTGCAACAGGATAATGACCAAAAACACAGTTAAAAACACCCAAGAATTGCTAAGAGGAAAACATTGGACTATTCTGAGGTGACCTTCTATAAGTCCTGACCTAAATCCTTTTGAGCATCTTTGGAAGGAGCTGAAACATGCCATCTGGAAAAAGGCACCCTTCAAACCTGAGACAACTGAAGCAGTTTGCTCATGAGGAGTGGGCCAAAATACCTGCTGAGAGGTACAGAAGTCTTATTGACAGTTACAGGAATCGATTGATTGCAGTGATTGCCTCAAAATGTTGTGCAACAAAATATTAAGTTAAGGGTACTTCCTCAAACCGAAACAAATTGCTGATTCTTTCTTGAAAACATCATCATACAGAACCTGATAGTTCAGAGCTTCCAGACTGCATTTAGACACCTTCATACAGAAGCAGTGCTGACTCTGAATTTTGAAATGTTTCCATTGGTCCATTCATCAGGAAAAACACATAAAAGGGAAAAACTGTGGATTTTGTGCAACAGTGACGATATGTTACATTAATTTAACATCTTTTATAGAGACTCTCCATGTGCAGTTATGAAAGCATTAAACTGTTTATGTCCAAACATGGTGGTCAGCAGTGTTAATATAGCACTTCTGAAAGAGCTGTGTCTGTTGACTGTGGTTCTGCTAACTCTTGCTCTTGTCGTTTAAGTTCATGTGGTTAAAATTATCATTGGTTATAACTGGTAGCAACAGGCATGAAATCAGATGGCTGCATTTAGATTGTTTGTGTGAGTCTGTGTGTTTGTGTATGTATGTGAGTGATTGTGTGTATGTTCCAGTAATACTGTGTAAACAGTATTATTTTAGTTCTTCATCAGCTGATGTCATTTCCACTCTTCAACTGAAACAGAAGTCAGCCTAATCTACGTCATCTTAAAACTACAGGAAGCCAGCTGGAGTGTTTTTCCAGGAAAACTGGTCTCACAATACACAGGGATCTATATCATAATCTTCTTTTTTATTAAGACCATCTCCATACAGCAAAATTCCAGAACTATTCCCAATTTATTAGTGCTAGTGATGAAAACTCACATGCCCCATTCTCTCTGGTAACCACCACTCTTCACCCACCAGACTCTTTACCTTCACACTTCTATTCTGTCGATCATTGCAATTTACTAATAAAAAAGATAATTCTAAAATAGATCTGATATACCAGCTTGCCACTTCCTGTCCCATATTTTCCCCTGTTTAGTCCCCTTTTGTTTATCCATTTACTATATTTTAGCTTTCCACTTTCTCTGATATATCTAATCTTATCCATAAATCTGAACTTTCCACTTCCCAACACCCCTGGTTAAATCATTTAACTTCTTCCTTTAGGTCATATCTTTCATAAGTATAACCAGTTTCATTGTTATGTGGACGACACCCAGCTCTACCATTCTAGAAAACCCACCTCCATCCTCCCTCCCTCCTCCCTCTGCAAGTGTTTACAGGAAGTCAAGTCTTGGTTCTCCTTTAATTTTCTATCTCAACAGTGATAAAACAGATGTCATCATTTGTTCTATCCTTGCAAAAGTAAACAGTTTCTCCATTCCCATTGACAACACTTTTGTTTCCCCCTCCCTTCAGGTAAACAGTGTGGGTGTCGTCCTTGATAGCACATTAAAATAACATCTCTCAAGGCAAGCGAGGTATGTTCACTTCCTGCTCAGGTTCCAAGGTGACCCACGTTTAAGGCAGCATGCTGCACAGTCAGGTTAGGTTGGCCTTACTTTTTGGTCTGGCGGCTGGTTCCCTAGCTACTCCTCTTTTGTTAATAGAATGTGGATCTACCCTTTGTTTGCTTAATCCACCGATGCCCAGGCCCGGCCTGTGGCTTTCTGTTCTAGCTCCCTCCTTGCTTCTCTCCTCGTTACATCCCTTTCCCTCATGCTCAGCTCCTGGTTCCTCCCAGTCCCAGGTTTGTTTTGTTCGCCATCTCTGTTGTCACATTTTGGTTCTGTTTGCTGTTTAACCCTTAGTTGCTGCATTTTCACCTTTAGTATCCCTTTGTGTTGTACCCTGTTTACATTCATAAAATAGCTTGCTTTGCTTACATCTCTGCGAGTGTTCATCCCTCTTGGTCTGGCCATACACGCCATGACAGAATTCCTGGCTGTAAATCTCCGAACAGCGGGTATGGGAGTCTTGAATCAGGCTGTTCGCACCCAAGGACAGTTCTTGGAGCAGCAGCAACTCACTCAGTGAGTCTCATGCAGTGTGTTTGAGACTGTTGGTCACCTGGCGCAGCAACAGGCTGACCAACAGCACCAGGTCACCCAACTAGTGGGTGGCGTCCAGGGGCTCCCGAAGCTTTGTTGGAGCCCACTAGCTCTCACAGCCCAGTCACTACATCCCCTAGTTCACAGTGGCAAACCGGTGGGCAAACCGGATACGTACACTGGCGATCCAGAGCTTTGTGAGGGGTTCTTGTTGTGCTCGGTTATCTTTAAGAACCAACCGACCGACACTGACCAGGCGAGGATCGCCTTTTTAGTCTCGCAGGTAAAGCTCTGAATTGTGAGCCACCAGGAGGAGGCTTCCCTGTTGGTTTTCCAGGTCTCCGTGCATGTCATAATACAAGGTTTGCCATGGTTAAGCCAACACAACCCCAGATTTCCTTGCCTGAACAGGAAATAGTATCCTGGTCACCGTATTGCCGCGACCTTTGCCTACACCTAGCCCCCCTCAGAGTTCTGTCTACCTTGGTAAAAAGCCCCGAGACCAATGTTCAGGTCGTCCGGCCCCCAGAATATGTCGACATGCAGGACGTCTTCAGCAAACTAAGCTTCCCCCTCATCGCCCTTATGATTATGCTATAGACCTAGTGGAGAGTTCCACATTGCCCAAGGCTTGGATCTAGAGCTTGGAAGAGAAGCATTCAATGGAGGAGTACATCACAGAAGCTTAAACCCAGGGGTACTTAACTACGTCCAAGTCTTCCGTAGCCACAGGTTTCTTCTTTATCCAGAAAAAGGGAGGTATTGATTATCGAGCACTAATGGCTATCACCAAGCGTTACCCTTATCCCATGTCCCTGGTCCCGTCTGCCCTCAAACAGCTGCGTGTCGCCCAGCTGTTTACAAAATTACACCTGAGAAGCACATACAAACTGGTGCGCATCAGGGAGGGGGGATGAAAGGAAGACAGCTTTCCTGACCACTAGAGGGCATTACCAGTACGGTCATGCCATATGGGTTGGCTCACGCATGTGCGCCAGGTTTGCCTGGTCCTGGCAAGGCTAAGGGCCCACCAGCTCTCCGCGAAGCTAGAGAAGTGTGTGTTTCATTTATCTGAGATCCCTTTTCTAGGATATATAATTATCAAGCGAGGGGGTTCAGATGGACTAAGCCAAGGTCCAGGTGGTCTTAGGCCGTCTCCTGGCTCCGTTAAGGAGGTCCAGCGTTTTCTGGGATTTGCTAATTTCTACCACAGCCGCGAAGATGCGACCAATGGCCGCACCCCATATCAGTGCTATCTGGGGTACCAGACACCACTGGCCCCCTGGACAGCTGCGGAGACCCAGGTGCTGGCGGTGGAAGCAGTCTGGACCACGACCCACCAACACATCCAGACCTTCCTGCAGCGCTACAAACTTCAAGCTGACCGCAAGAGAGAGGAGACCCCGTCCTACAAGCACGGGAATCGGGTCTAGTTGGCCACAAACGATCTGCGGACGGGGATTTCCCCTCACAAACTTTCAGTTAGGTTCATGGGTCCTTATTTAATTGTCAAAAGAATGAACAGTCATGTATAAGTTATAGTTTCCACCTCCTACGAGTGTCCATCTCTGCAAGTGTTCATCCCTCTTGGACTAGCTGTACATGCCATGACATTAATGTTTTTTGTTTTTTATTCTTTTGTGTATGGCGATCTTCTGTGTATGGTGACCTTTTATGTATGGCGAGTCCTGAAAGGCACCTATAAATAAAATGTGTTGTCATTTATTATTATTATTAAAGTGAAAAACTTATGCTTTTACATTCTTTATTTTAAAGTGTAGTTGGTCTAAAAGAAAAGCTCATGTATTTTAGTCTGCTCTTTACTGAGAATCTGACGGGATGAGATAAGCAAAAACCCTTTTAGCATCTCCTCCCCCTCCTGCAATGGTTGAAGTCACTGCTGATGTGCAATTGAGACAAACCACAACCACGTGAGGATGGGAGGGAGTAAAATAGCTCTAAAACCATGCTGCTATATTGATGAACATTAATTTATAAATACTGAATAAACATCATTCACACATCTGTTAACATGACTGTTAATATATAGCTTCACATATATGTACCAAGGTGACGAACCTTTAGAAACAGTTTCATCCCCTAGTCCTTCATCAGTGGTCACAGGACGTTGCCCACAGGACACTGGCTGTCATATTTCTGGTCGGTGGATTATTCTTAGTCAAGCAGCGACACTAAAGTGTTTAAAAACTCCAGTGTACTAATGCAACACACACACTAACAAACCACCACACCCTTGTCAGTGTCACTGCAGTACTGGGTTGTGTTCATTCCAATCCAGGGATGGTCATAATATTCTGATATGACTGTATATTTATATTCTGACTGGCTGTGTAACGGTGTGGTATGACTGCACCACTGCTGATAAACACAAGGCCCTACAGAGGGTGGTGTAAACCAATCAGCACATCACCACAGCTGCACTTCCTCCCATACAGGACATCTACAACAAGAGAGGCCTGAGGAAAGCCAGCAGCATCTATTTTACCCCACACAAACCACAGCCATTTCCTGTTCCAACCTCATCTGGTCATTTAGTAACCAGTGCTATCCAGCGAACAGCCCATGGTTTAGGTACCTATTCCTTACATGCATAGATAAAATAAGCCAGACTTTCAGAGACATTGTTTTCTCTTTTTTTTTGAAGAAACATACAAAAAAGGACATATGTGCCATATCTATGTAATATCTGTGTACTATCTCTAGAGGGAATTCTCGCATGTTATCTTGATAGTTGCGTACCCAACAACAGTGTTGGAAGGACATTCACAATCTAACTCACTGCATCATAGACTATGTCAACTTCTGTGTGGATAACACTGTCCCCACCAAGACTGTTTAGTATTTTTCCAACAATAAGCCATGGATTAATCCAAAGGGCCTTCAGATCTGGTGATTAGGATGGAAGCTGTGCAGAGGGAACTGAGAAGGAAGATCGGAGAGTGGAAAGCCAGCTGCAGGAAGAAGCTGTAAGAACAGCAGAACAATATCAGGGGAGCTTGGAAAGGCCTTAAAACCATATCTGGCCACACAAGTCCAACTCCCAGGTGGTGAGGACCAAAAGTGGGTGAATGAACTCTACTTGAATGTGAATGAACTTTACTATTGTGAATCTATTTTTCAACAGATTTGATCAATCACCTAGCCCTCTCCTACACAAACACCCCTACTGTATCCCCACTTTGTAGCACTACCATCATGTTCTACACAGAGATCTTTCTCACCTGGAGAAGCCAGAGAGGACTCTGAGAATCACATTCTTTGATTTCTCCAGTGCTTTTAACACCATACAGCCAGGGCTCCTAAAGGACAAGCTGGAAAATTGTGGAGTGGACAGTCATCTGTCAAACTGGATACTGGACTACCTCACCAACCGGCCACAGTATGTGAGGGTACGGGACTGTGTCTCTGATATGGTGGTCAACAGCACAGAGGCCCTTCAAGGAACGGTCTTGACACCGTTCCTCTTTAGCCTGTACACTGCTGACTTCATGTACAGCTCACCCACCTGTCACCTCCAGAAGTTCTCTGATGACTCAGCGATTGTCGGCCTTGTAACTAATGAGGAGGACCGTGAGTACAGAGAACTGATTCAGGACTTTGTGGACTGGTGTCTGCAGAACCACTTTCAGATAAACGCAGGAAAGACCAAAGAACTGGTGGTGGATTTCCGCAGGGGCAGACACCCCCTCCATCAGTGAACATCCAGGGTATGGACATCGAGAGAGTGGACTCTTATAAATACCTGGGTGTTCATCTAAACAACAAACTGTTCTGGTCAGTTAACACTGCTGCACTCTACAAGAAAGGCCAGAGCAGACTCTACCTGCTGAGGAGACTGAGGTCCTTTGAAATGCAGGGAGCACTCCTGAGGACTTTCTTTGACACAGTGGTGGCATCTGCCATCTTTTATGGAGTGGTCGGCTGGGGCAGTAGCATCTCAACGGCAGACAAGAAGAGACTGAACAAACTCATAAAGAGGTCCAGCACTGTCCTGGGAAGCTTCTCAGACCCAGTGCAGGTGGTGGGAGGCAGGAGGATGACAACAAACCTTGCTAGAGAACAGCTCCCACCCCCATGCATGAGACTCTGGCAGCACTGGGCAGCTCCTTTACAGCTAAAACTGGAAAAAAATGCTACAGGGAAGAAGAGGCATCATAAAGTACACTCTAAACATTTATGCTGAGGATAGAGCAAAACACCATTTATCCACTACACCATTGATACATACAACCATATAACCCCTCCTATACCAGGAACATGCAGACTACATAATCCAAGCTGGTAAATATCATTATTGTTCACATTAAACATAGTGTACATGATGCAATTATGTTTTCAAAAATACATTTTGTAGTAGTATTACGCCTTAGTATTACGTATCTGTAAATAATACCTGTGTGTACGTCTGCTTCTAATCATATTTACCAGCTTGGATTATGTAGTCTGCATGTTCCTGGTATTGGAGGGGTTATATGGTTGTATGTATCAGTGGTGTAGTGGATAAATGGTGTTTTGCTCTATCCTCAGCATAAATGTTTAGAGTGTACTTTATGATGCCTCTTCTTCCCTGTAGCATTTTTTTTCCAGTTTTAGCTGTACCCACTCTTTTTCCACCTGCAGGCTTTCTTTTTCAATGGCAATTAACTGCTCACTTCCCTGCAGGTATTTTGACTCTAAGTGTATCCTGTCATTGTCTGTTGTTCCAATTGTTACCTCGCTCAGTTTGTCTGTTTAGCTAGACAATGTCTCATTGTTATCTTGCTTATGTTTATGTCTTTAGGTTTTTCTTGTCTTAGTCTGGTCCTCACTTCATTTGCTTTATGTTCTGGTAAGTATTTATTTAGAGGTCTCCTTTTTCTTGTTTTTTTGTTTCCTGGCTTGCCTTAATATTACGTATCTGTAAATAATACCTGTGTGTACGTCTGCTTCTGCCTCCCGCCTCAGCAATCCGCATGACAGAAGGACAGACCAACATAATGGATGTAGCGGGTAATCCCTGGGCCAGATGCGCCTGGCATGAGTATCCTAGATCGTGGGAACCACTTGAAGTGGTTTGCACCCAGGCCCCCTGTTCCTGCTCTGGCAGTGGCATCTGCGACTGCCCCAAGGCAAGCAGTGCCAGCTGCCCCTGTCTCTTTTCCTGTCTCAGCACTGGTATTTGCACTTGCTACAAGACAAGCAGTGCCAGCTGCTCCTGTCTCTGTTCCTGTTCCGGCAGTGCCAGTTGCCCCTGTCTTTGTTCCTGTCCTGGCAGTGGCATCTGCGCCTGCTACCGGGGCAAGCAGTGCCAGCTGCTACTGTCACTGTTCCGGCAGTGCTATCTGCACCTGCATCAAGGCAAGCAGTGCCCCCCGCTCCTGCATTCAAGATGGCGGTGCCCACTGCCAGTCCGCCCCTGACTCTATTCCAGTGTTCCCGTCCGCCTCTGACTCTGTGAAGAAGATCCCCAAATCGTAATTTCCTTAGACATTACCTTAGTCTTTTGTTAGTCCTGGACCTCATTTTGTGTTTGTTTCTGTACATGTTCATGTCCTGGTTCCTGTCTTGAGTATCCCGGTGCCTGTTTCTAGTTTGGTTTCTGTCCCTGTTATGGTTTTTGTTCCTGTTTCCAGCATGGTCTTAGTTCTTGCTTCTATGTCTATCCCTGTCCTGTTCCCTGTCCAGTACCAATTTCTGTCCCAATCACCTTTCCAGTCATGTCTCCAGTCCCCATTTAGGTCCAGTGTCCAGCCTATTGTCAAGTTCCCTGTCCGGTCTTGTTTTGTATCTCGTCAGTTCCGGTCCCTCCTGTTCACACTTGCACCCCGTTCCTTGCCACACCCTCTCATATATGTAAATTGGTGGTACAGTTTATGTTTGGCATTGCTTTTCTATCGTACCAGCTTTTTGATCGTTAGATCAAATTTGTTGTTGACCTGGAATGTTAGATATGGATAGTTGATATAAAAAAAGTATATTGTGGATATGATCAGTACTTAAGGAATGCTGATTAACATTGGCAGTTTATTTTAAAGGATCATATTTAAGTTATATGAGTTGTGGTTAATGTGATTTAGTGCAGCACAGTGTGTGAAATACTGAAGTTGTGCATTTTGAATGAACATAATTAGCATTATTATAATTAACAGAATTTCACTTAATAATGTTTACTTTTAAAGTTTGTTAATAAAATATTACAGAAATACTATAAAAATGAGAATATTAAAAAATAAATAAGAAAATATTAAACATAAAAAAAGAGTACTCAGTTTGCCCTGTCTTAAAATTCCACTTAATATGGAATCTAACTTATGAAAGCAAGATAATTATCGCAGTATAACAGTTAATATATTTTAGAATAAGACTTTAGAATAAGACTAGAATAATTAGTTTGGATGGATAAAAGATGGATAAAATGATACAAAGTATTAAAACTGAGGAGGAAATACAGACAGCTGCTGAAACAGCGCCACACCTGCCTCATTACTAGTACTACACTTACTGACAGGAAGAGAAAATGAAGTTGTTGGTGTTTCAGTGGATGAAGCTGCTGTTAAAATTCTCTACTGCTGATCTGCCAGACTGGAGGATCTCTAACAGGGTGCTGAAAGCACACAGGATTAGAACTCCAACATAGACTTGGAGTTCAGCACTCAGTAAGATGTTCCTCCTTCTATCAGAGCTTACATCCTGTTCACCTCA
This sequence comes from Salminus brasiliensis, assembly GCF_030463535.1. NCBI lineage: Eukaryota > Metazoa > Chordata > Actinopteri > Characiformes > Bryconidae > Salminus > Salminus brasiliensis. Next base: position 27,170,363 of record NC_132886.1, read on the forward strand.
TCAGGTTGAGCTGTGAAACACACAGTGATGAACAGATGAGTCTTTAATCAGAGATCCTGATTCAGCTGAAGTTGAACAGAGAGATTTCTGATCCAGTGAGCTTTACAGTGTGTTTACAGTGAGTTCTTACCTCGAGCTCTGTAGCATTTGACCCCCAGTATGATGGACACCAGCAGATATGGAGACATCGCCAGCAGACTACTCTGCAGACTGAGAACTGAAAATCGAGTTTCTGAACTAGACAGACCTGTCACACACACACACACACACACACACACACACTTGATACAGTAGGGTGTATAAACTAACAGAAACAAACAGAAAAACAACTGTTTTAAAGGAAACCTGACAGACTGTGTTTTAAAATATTGAACATGTCCAACACCAGTAAAATTTGATGTGTAAACCAAATGTAAATATTTAGTTTATAATAAACAAACTGGTAAAATCCCTCCACCATCAGGTCACCACTGCTGCCCTGTCATGACACCATGTAGAAACAAACAGGCTGAGCCAACACACCATATACTGACATGACCATATGTATAAATGAAGGCTGAAACAGAGGGGTACTTATAACAAATACAAACAAAGAACACCTGGAGCTAACAAGGGGGCAAGGCTACAAATAAGGCACAGGTGGGATCACTGACGAACAGGCAGGGCTAAGAATGACAAGATACAAACAAAACCATGTGCTAGGAACCACATGGTGAAACCAAACAAAGAGACGGGGCGTGACAGAAAATAGAGCCATGTGCTTGAGAGCCAAACAGAGGCATTGGTGTGACACTTATTTTTGATAATAAATATATTTATCTGAAACACATTTGAACAGCACTGGACAGTATTATATTTCTTAACAGTCCTCGGTTTTCTGATTTCTAACAAGATGGATTGTTCCTCCAGACTCCAGCATAAAATAATCAGATTACATTATGTTCATTTTAGATTAGATTACTGATTACTTTAACAGGTCATCACCCGACCACCCAGCCATACTGTGTAGACTTCATGTGAATTTTTTACATCAGATTTATTCTAAATTATTCAATAGTGCTGCTCCATATACTGGACTCCTGTGATAAGAATACTGTAGACTTACTGTGCACTGTGATGATGACTGGAAGACTCCTCCCTCCAGATTCAGACTGACACCAGTACACTCCAGTGTGAGATGTGGAGAGAGAGCTGATGCTGCAGATAGATCCTGTTACTGATCCCCAGCCTGATGGACAATCTGATACCTTCCCACTGTGTGTGTATCGACTCACTCTCCATCCAGTAGAGTCACTCTGTCCCTCACAGCTCAGTGACAGAGAGGCATTAATAAAGTGCTGTGTTCTGCTGGGACTGATGATGAGAGAGACTGGAGGAGATGAAGCTGAAGAATAAAGAGAAAACTCACAGAAACAAATTCACCAAAGCAATGAAGCCCTACTCATGAAGTCAGTGCTGTGAAGGTCATAATGCTATAATGTCTCTCAAAATGAACAAAGGCGCTTCATACGAACTGCATTGTATGCAATACTTTGGAGCATGTTGCTACCTTTGTCTGGTCTTAACACTGCTTGTGAAATCACCTGAAAGGTGCACAGGTTACAGTTTACAGCGCCTATAAAAATATTAATATTTTTATAAAAAATATTAAATATAAATAAAAATAAATATTAATTACAAGTCCGTCAGTTAAGTCCATCATTAAGAAATATAGGGAATATGGTACATGTGTAAATCTGCCAAGAGCAGGCCGTCCTCACAAACTGAGTGACGATGCAATAAGGAGAATAGTGAGGGAGGCCACCAAGACACCTATGATGCTATGTTTGGTGGACACCAAACCACAAATTTGCCATCCCCATCATGAAGCATGGTTGTGGCAGCATCATGTTGTAGGGATGCTTCTCGACAGCAGAACCTGGACGACTTGTAAAGAGTAAAATGAATGAAAAGTATGGAGAAATCCTGGAGGACAATCTGATTCAGACTGCAAGAGAACCACAAATGTTCCATCCAGACAATGACCCATAGCATTTAGGGAAAATAACACAGAAATGGTTTAAAGACAACAGGGTGAATGTTCTGGAGTCAAAGCTCATCCTCAATTTAATAAAGATTTAAATAAAAATATTTTATTCTTGTCTAAGAAATCAAAGAAAAGGGTTGAATACATTAGGCAATGTAGATCTAAATATTGTCTACAGATTTTTTTTAACTGTCATGACTGACTAGGTCTGATAATGAGGGTGAACACTCGCAAGGGATGTCTTAATGAGAAAGAGTTTATTAACACAATAAACAGGGGTAAACTCAAGAAAAAGCACCCAACAGGGTGAATGTTCTGGAGTCAAAGCTCATCCTCAATTTAATAAAGATTTCAATAAAAATATTTTATTCTTGTCTAAAAAATCAAAGAAAAGGGTTGAATACTTTAGGCAATGTAGATCTAAATATTGTCTACAGATCTTTTTCTAACTGTCATGGCTGACTAGGTCTGATAATGAGGGTGAACACTCGCAAGGGATGTCTTAATGTGAAAGAGTTTATTAACACAATAAACAGGGGTAAACTCAAGAAAAAGCAGCCCTCATCCTTTCACACCAGTACTTGGGTAAGAGCAGATAGTATGTACGGGCCTCACCTGGGTGACCTAAAGCTGGGGAAGCGTGATCCCAGACAATAAGCTTCTCCTGGAGCGCCGCCGGGACGTAAACCCTGTCCAGGGGGTATGAGGGGGGGCACGGTGGTGTGCATGAGGGCATTGTCCCGGTCCCACTGAATTACCGCGACGGTTACACTCAACGGTAGGAACGGTGCTGGTGCGGTCTCTCCCTCATCCACCGACTGGCGGATGCGAGAGAGAACATCTGCCTTGGTATTGCGGGAGACCTGCCGATAAGAGATCATGAACTGGAAACTGGCAAAGAACAGGGACCACCTAGCTTGCCAGGGGTAAGACATTTTGCCTGCCAAGGTACACTTGGATCTTATGTTCTGTTAAGACTAGAAAGGGGTAGGCAGCACCCTCCAACCATTGACGCCACTCCCCTAGCGCCTTCTTAACCACTAGGAGCTCCCTATTCCCTACCCCATAGTTCCACTCGGCCCCCATGAGCTTTTTTGAATAGAAGGCCACCGGGTGAAGCCTGTTGCTTTCCCGTGACGATGGGAGAGAACAGCCCCAACCCCTTTTTGGATGTCGTCCAAAAAGACCACCACAAAGTGTCCAAGGTAGTCTTTGAGGACGTCATTGATAAATGCTTAAAAAACAGCGGGGGCGTTGGCTAACCTGTACGGCATGACCCCATACTGGTAGTGTCCCCTGGTGGTCATGAACGCCGTCTTCCACTCATCCCACCCCCTGATGTGTACTAAGTTATACGCACTGCACAGATCTAATTGGGTAAGGATCCGGGCTCCCTGCAACTGTCTGAGGGCGGACGGGACTAACGGCATGGGATATGGATATTGTAATGTGGTGCTCACTTACAGCGGGGTTTGAACCCAGGCCGCCGTGTTGGCGGGCTGGCGCGCTACTGAGTGAGCTACCACAATCACGTGGTAGCCAACGGGCCCAAGTGCAGAGTCTTTCAATCTTAGAGCAGGTAAAACGGAAATGAAAAATAAAGCCTCTCGGGACTCGAACCCAGGCCGCCGCGTCGCGAGACTGACGCTCTGCCACTTCACCAAAGCGGCAGTTATGAAAGCAGCCAACAAATGAAACTTAAAAAAGGGATGGGTTTAATAAACAAACAAAGGACGCCAGGGGAGAGCTGGCTACCTCTTTAACACTAGAGGGAAATACAACTAAGGACAAAAAGGATCTCCCAAAAGAAACCAGAAAACTGAGAAGTTACAGGGAAGGCAGACACTCCTGCCTTCCTCTGTAAAACTAGTGTATGTGTGCAAACACACACACATACACACACACACGGGCACACACACCAGGGAAGACAGACACTCCTGCCTTCCTCTGGTACAAGAGTGTATGAGTGCTACACGCACACACACACACAGACACACACACTGCACAGACACGGAGACAGACTCGGGAGAGACACATGAAGGGGAGTGACACATACTCAGCCTTCCACTCAAGAACTACACAGGCACACAGACACACACGACCAGAGTCAAAAGATCCAGCAGTGGGGCAACTGGATCTGTGTGCCTATATAGCCTACTTCCCAGGTGTAGGGAATTGGGCTCAATCACTAGCTGGGGTGACTCGGGGCCTCCCCCTGGTGGCAGGAGGAGGCCTTGCCCTAGAGCTACCCCTTACAGATATATCTTGGTGATAGCATTCAGCTCCCGATAATCGATGCATGGCCTTAACCCCCCTCCCTTTTTTTGGATGAAAAAGAACCCTGAATCCACCGGAGACTTGGACAGTGTGATGGATCCCTGGGCTAAAGCTTCTGTGATTGCTTTGGGCAATGTGGCCCCCTCCACTAGATCAATAGCACAATCATACGGGCGAAGCGGGAGAAGCTTAGCAGCACTGGATTTGCTGAACACGTCCTGCATGTCAGCATACTCTGGAGGCAGGACTACTAAGGTTTCAGGCTTGGGGCTCTCTACAGAGGGTGACATGACCCTAAGGGGGGATAGGCTAAGGCAGTGCTCGTGACAATACAGGGACCAGGACACGATTTCCCGTTTGGGCCAGGAAATGTGGGGGTTATGCTGGGTCAACCAGGGCAGACCTAGTATCAGCTTATGCTTGGAGACTGGGAGAACCAGCAGTGATGCCTCCTCCTGGTGGAGGAAACTGGCGGCTAACTTGACCCCAGCAGTGACGTGGGTGATAGGCCGGGGACCCGTGGGCTGCCCGTCCAGGGCGGTGATGTGGAGAGGCCTCACCTCCATGGCTCACTGACAGGCGCTGCTGACAACGTTGGGGCGAGTAGTCCCCCTGGACTCATGAACGTTACACTACGCTGAGCAGCCAGACCGGTCTGCCTTCTGGGCCTGGCTGCTGATCCCCCAGCTCCGTGGGTTCTGGGGTTGGTAGGGCGACCTAAGAGCTCGTCCAGCTCTAACGACTCACCCTGGCACGCCAGCTCCCACTGCAGACAAGGGCTAAGCCCATTATGGAACAGTGCCACCAAGGCCGGCTGGTTCCACCCACTGCCCGCGGCTAGAGTACAGAACTCCAGCGCGTACTGGGCCGCCGACCTGGCGCCCTGCTCCATTTACAGCAGGAGGTCGCCCTTAGTGAGCCCTTTTTGGGGAGGTTGTAAAATTTTTAAGGTAGTCCGAGAAGGGCTTGTCGCTTAGCTCTTCCCAGGCGGCTGTGGCCCAATAAAGAGCTTTCCCTGCGAGACAGGATACAAGGAAGGCGATCTTCGCCTGATTGGTGCCGGTCGGTTGATTCTTAACAAAGGCCACGCACAGTAACAAGAACCCCTCGCAAAGCTCTGGATCGCCATTATATGTATCCGGCTTGCCTAACGGATACGAACTAAGTGGCGTCGTGGCAGAGCTGGGAGAACTTTGTTTCTTCAATGGGAGAACGAGTTTCATGAGCCCCCGAATGCCACCCACTAGTTGGGTGATTTGTTGCTGCTGGTCTGCCTGTTGCTGCGCCAGGTGACCAACAGTCTCGGACACACTCTATAGAGTAATTGCTGTTGATTCAAGGCTTCCATTACCCCGCTGTTCGGAGGCCGTCTGCCGAGAATTCTGTCATCACTGACTAGGTCTGACAATGAGAGTGAACACTCGCAGGGGATGACTCGATGCGAGAGAGTTTATTAACACACTAAACAGGAGTAAACTGAAGAAAAAGCAGCAAAGTACATGGCCAAAGGAAAAACCAAACACAACTGTGACAATGTAATATGGGCAAAGCAAGGACACACACCTGAGGCTGGAGGGAATCCTGGAGCTAAGCTAGCATAGAGGGAATGAGCGGGATGAGAAACGATAACATAAACCAACAGGCAGTGCCTGGTAAAACTCTGGAAAACTAAAGCTGCGCTCGTCAGGCGATAGGGAACTTACATGATGTGAAAATGAGAGCTGAGAGATCAGCTGCAGAACCCAAACGGCATGAGTAAGACAGACCTGGTAAAGAGGCTCGCCCATGAACAGTAAATATAAATATCTCAGCCTCAGATGAAACATATTAACAAAAACAATGAACATAAATCAAACACACATGATGTAAAACAGAGCTCGTGAAACTAGACATGAACGTGAATCTTAAAACAAGAGTCCTCATGAGAGCCTGCAGGGCTCCGGGGCGGGCGCGGCGACGCGGGCCTGACACTAACACAATTTAGTGTTAGAAAACAGTATTGAAACTAATGCTGAACAAATGAACCATTGATCCCTTCAATTGATTTGATTAAGGCAATATATTTAGACTACTTTCATGGAAACACCTAATGTAAGAATACATTGAAAGGGTACAGTTAAAAATTATGGGTCATCATGTGCCCAGCAACAGATGATCTAAAATCAGTAAATGTAAATCATTCCCACCATGTCCTCACCAGTGATCCACAGTGGCTGTAGGTTGCTGAACTGTGTGTGAAAGGCTGGTTCTCCTCTCTTTGCTCTGCACTCATAAACTCCTGTGTGATGTAGAGCAGCAGCACTGAGAGTGTAGGAGCCTCCAGCTTCTTTTCTGCTGTCTGAGTGGAGCTCCTCACCATCTCTGTACCAGCTGAACGTCCAGCCTGTAGAGGAGTCTCTAACCTCACAGCTTAGAGTCACTGAGTCTCCTTCAGTCAGCCAGCTCTGAGGAGACACGTTCAGTACAGCCTGGGCTTCACCTGACAGCATAGAGAAGAAGAACAACATGAAGATACAGAGTGATAAGATGATCACATATAATTAATGAGAAAAAAACCCACACACCCACCAAACACAGTCAGTGTAACAGCGTCACTGATCTCTGAGAGCTGAGAGTCACTTCTTCTTTCTCCTCTGCAGGTGTATTTACCAAACTCTGTAACAGGGCTGATTGTGTACTCCTGAGTGGTGCTGTGTGAGTGAAACGCTGGATCACTCTTAAACCAGTTGTATTTCCACTCAGTGTCTCCTCCTACCTGTATGTCACACCTTAGAGTGACAGGCTCTCCCCTGAACACATCTTTATCAGGTTTAATGGACACCACAGATTTAGCACTTTCTGTAATACAATAATTCATGTTAATAAACAACAACTGTTTTTAACTAATATTCTTAAAATAGCAGTTAACTACATGCTTTCTAACAATTCAACACTGTATCATCACATTTTTCTAACTCACCAGTAACGTTTACCCAGAGTGCATCACTGTAGGGTGTGTAGTTGACTGGGTCTCCTCTCCCAGCTCTGCACCAGTACTGACCTCCATCGGAGACACTAACTGAGCTGATGGTGTGGGAGTGTGTTTCAGTGCTGAACTCATTCTGAGGGTTCTGTGTGTGTTTAGTCCAGTAAAACCTCCATCCAGCAGACTGATCCAGGACACACTCCAGAGTCACTGAGCTTCCTCTCAGTGCAGCTCCTTTAAACCTCGATCTGAGTTCAGGTTTAGGTTTGTCTGCTGATTGAGATGAAGCACAGAGTTCAGATCATGAAATCAGAGTCTTTATCACACTGATGTTCTCATATTGTAATGTCTCCCTCTGTTGGCCTTAGTGGGGTGCCCATGCAGAAGGCCTGGGCTCCGCCTCTCACATGAGGCTTGACTCTAGGCACAATATACTAATTAGTTAATTAGTTGTTTTTGCTTTTTGTTTTAGAGTATGGATTTACCTTTGATGTACCTACCTGCCCGTGATTTTGCCTTATCCCTAATAAATTTGCGCATGCAGTCCGCTACAAGCACTCCATCACACACATTAACCAGCTTTAGATTAAAAGCTTAGTTGACTTTTAAAGAGCCCCATATATCATATATTTATAGCCCCATATCATGGGAAACTGAATTTTTTAATTTGGTAAAATATAGGAGTTTGAAATAATGTTAGTTTCTGAACACATCATTGGTTCACACCACAGAACCTAAAGAGAGCACATTGATTTAATGTGACATTTTTTCATTTGTTCATGTTCAGGTGTTTTTGTTCAGGGTTATCAAGTCTTGTTTAGTTCATGCGTTTCACCTGAGGCTAGGGGTACTTAAGGGGCATTGACGCTCTGTTCGATGCCGAGAATTATATGGTAAATAGATATATATGGTCTATGGTTTATGGTTTATGGTCCGTTCTCCACTTAGTGTTTAGGCTAGATTTGGCTCGACTCCGTCGTCGACTGCTGATCTACTCTGAGGTTCAAGCTTCCAGTGAGGTTCGCTCGCTTTTCAGGGAGAGACTCCCTCTACTTATGTTCCAGCTAGGCGACCCTCTGCCACGCAGCAGTTCCAGGTTGGGTCGGCCTAGCAGCTCTTGCCAGGTAGCAGGTTCCCCAGCTAAACCATGTTCTGTTTTTGATCCATGTGTTCACGTTTATGCCCTTTAGTTGATGCATCTTTTTGTTTCACTTGCCCCCTTTTGTTTGTCTTGTGTTGGATAAATAAGCTACTTGCATTGAGATCATCTTTGAGAGTGTTCATCCCTCTGTGTCTGGCCTAACCCGCCATGACAGGACCCCCTAACACATTTAGACCATGTAAATTTCAAATATCATTATTTTTTGCTATGGGATCAACAGAGGTTGGAGAATTGTAGGTAAAACATGAATGTTTTCTAAACATGAAACTATACAAAAGTTATGATTGAACCTTTTAAATATATTTTTTATGTTATTATGATAAATGCACATTAGCTGTAGAGTACATTCTCTGATACAGTATAATCTCCCATACTGTAAACACTTATTACAGAATTTAGCACAATATGCTGTATGAAACTGTAAAAATCATACTGGTTTTAACACAGTTCACAGTAATTATCTTCAACAGAGCAAAACACACTCTTTCTGTCTCTGAGAAAACACTGATCTCAGTACATCACCAAGACTGAAATCTGTGTAATGTAGTAAAAGCTTAATTAGAGTTTGGAGACAGATAAATTTATTAACAGAAAGCATCACAGATAATCAATATGAGACTGATCATCGCTCAGCTTAACATTGGTCCAGAAGTAGAGAGGTCAGAGTGTACAGGGTGTAATAAGCACTCTGATGTGTCAGTTATATCTGTTCTATTCTATGTTTGACCCATAAAAAATTGCCAATTTTCAAACCTATTTATCTCTTATGATTAAACAGGGTGTTTCTGTAACTGCACCTTTAAGATATTCTGAAAAGAAAAACAGAAATAATTACTTACCAACTGTAATCCTGACTGGATCACTGAGGTGTGAGCAGTAGTCACCTCTGAGTGCTACACACTGATACTCTGCTGTATCAGACACTGTTATACTGAGTGTGTTGGTGTCTTTATATTCAGCAGTCAGACTCCTCACTGTTTTTGAACCACCTAAACTTCCATCCAGTGAGTGAGATCTGCAGATCACAGGTCAGAGTAAGTGTGTCTCCAGTGTGGACAGTGGTGTTAGGATCCACTCTCAGTGTTGTTGTGGGTATTTCTGTTGATATGAAATGATGAAGAGATCAGAGCTGATTTTACTTTTACAATATAAACAGTAGTTTATCAGGATAAGATCAGACTTTGTACATTTAGATTGGTTTGTACATTTACAGTTGGTGTTAATATTACAGCAGTTTGATTGTATCTGCAATGTTGCTACACAGTGTAGTGCTGAGTTTCAGGGGTGAAAAACACAGATCCCGGTCTTGAGTAACACAGGTGCTTTTAAATGTTTTTGAGTGATAAAAGTAAAGTAACTTTATTATAAAAAAAGTAAAGTTAAAAAGTTAAAAGGAAAGTTATTATTATATTATTCTGATTGTAAAATAAAAACAGTGTGCACAAATTTAAAATACACTTCATAACAAATTCATTTATTAAAAAATAACATTAATTATAAACAAATTGTCAACATGTTCAGTCTTTTAACATTGTTTTCCTGACAATTTTAACTCTAACACTCTAAACCAATCAGGAGGATAACTTTGGCTGGCATCCAGGCGTCTTTAACTGTTATATGGTCTAAAAATATCTAGACACAAATGTTACCTTAGTAATTCTGAAAAATAACTACGTTATTACATGTGAAAATGTTAGTACACCCCATGACCTTTGTCTTTATTAATATACTTAATCATCTGGACATTTGATCTTCATTCTAACAATATTAGGAGATAGAGGTAACATAACTAAAATATAAAACTAAAGATATAAGAACCATGTATAAATTGTAAATAAGAGAAATTCAATTTTATTGTGAGGATAAAGTAAGAGCACCCCACATTTATTACTACTTAAAATGTCTAAAGTTAGAATCAGGTGCTCCACATCAGCTGCACATCTGAAAACAATGGAAAATCAACCACTGTCTAAAGAATAATTTACATAAAACAACTGCCAGCATGGTCAGGTCAAACTGTGCTAGCAGGTTCAGCCCATGAGTGGAACACAAGATGCATAAAGACATTTCAAACCATCCTTAATTTATTACAGGACCCACAGGTAGCTACACTTAAGTTCAAAGTATCACAACGTTCATTCTTTTTAAAATGCAACAGAGCATTCAGTCAAATTGAGAAATAATTGTTAACTTCAGTTAACAAATAACTGGGTGGCTCAGTGGTTAGAGATTGGGGCTATTAATGACAGGGTTGTGGGTTCAATACCGGGCTCGGCAAGCTGCCACCCTTGAACAAGGCCCTTCACCCCCTCTACTCCCCAGGCGCTGGAGATGGCTGCCCACCGCTCTGGGTGTGTGTGTGCTCACTGCTCCTAGTTCACTAGTGTGTGTGTGTGTTCACTACCACAGATGGGTAACACATTTCACTATACATAGTACAGCAACAAAAACATGCACCTTTCCCTTTAAATTATTTAATAATACAACATAGCTAATGTCTGTCATCTAAACACTTCCTCTCACTGCATCCTTCACTTTTTGTCTGAACAGACAACTGAAGTTTTAAGCCACTCACTGTCACTGTGCATTTATTGTAGAGTCAGTGTTCATTAGTGAAGCTCCCTGAAATCACAGAGACACTGATTCTATTCAGTTCCATCAACATTAGAGATTTCATAGTTCTTCCTCCATTGAGCTTCACTGAGAGGATCATTATTCTTAAACCACTCGTAACTCCAGACTCCTCCACTTTCTATTCACATGTGAGAGTGACTCTCTCTCTCTGATGAACACACACTCAGCTGGCTGCATCTTTTAATAAAGATTTTTATAAAATATGAAACTCTCTCTATGAAGATACACATAATTCTTACAATTATTCTGAAATCAAGTCTTTTCTGAAAAGAAAAACAGACATTATTACTTACCAACTGTAATCCTGACTGGAGCACTGTAGTGTGAGTCGTAGTCTCCTTTGCGTGCTACACACTGATACTCTGCTGTTCCTGTATCAGACACTGTTATACTGAGTGTGTTGGTGTCTTTATATTCAGTCAGAGATTCTAACTGCTGAGAGACTTTGAACCACGTAAACCTCCATCCAGTGAGTGAGCTCTGCAGATCACAGGTCAGAGTAAGTGTGTCTCCAGTGTAGACAGTGGTGTGAGGATCCACCCTCAGTGTTGGTGTGGGTTTTTCTGTTGAGATGAAATGATGAAGAGATCAGAGCTGATTTTACTTTTACAATATAAACAGTAGTTTATCAGGATAAGATCAGACTTTGTACATAAAGAAAATCTAGATTCTACATTTGGTGTGAATATTACAGTAGTTTGATTGTATCTGCAGTGTTAGTGCAGGATGCTGATATTCAGGGGTAAACAACACAGATCCTGGTCTTGAGTTAAAGTAGAAAAGTGCTTTTAAATGTATTTGAGTAATAAAAGTAAAGTAAAGCAAAAACACATTTTATAAAGCAAATAAACTTTCCAGGTTATTAAAAATGGCATTAATCACAAACAATATTTACTGCTTAAAGACTGTTTTTCCAGATTTGCAGTGCAATAATGAATACTGAAAATGGAAAGATTCACAGATGTGGCAGTGGGGAAGCAAAGCCCCAGCACACAGAAACAAAAACAGTTCTTGAAGTTAATGTGTTGGAAGCAGGAAGCATAGGTCTGAATTCCTATTTAATAAGGCCATAACAGCCTCTCAGTCAAAAAAGCAGTAGCAGTCATTAACATAATGCTAATTCATTCTGTTAATGTAGTACATGTATGTACTATTAATTAAACTATAACGCATATCTTCAAATCTATCCCCATGCAAACCTACAGCTCACAAAGTAAACCCCTATAATCTAAATCTAAAAATAAACCTCAGATTACACACTGTAAATACAATATAATAGTTTCATTTAATAGATTTAATCAAATTCAGATGATTTGCATGACAGTAAAGCCTGTGAATTCAGATATTTTACAGAAAAGTATGAGATGCTTTTATGGCCTCATTAAATAGGAATTTAGACCCATGCTTCCTGCTTCCAACACATTTAAGAACTGTTTCTAGGTGCTACTGTAACCAGATAATCAGTGGACTTTCACTGTAGTCTCCAGTCTCTCTGTTCATAAACACTAAGTGATGATTGTTTTGATGAAATTATGAATATTCTTTAGAAAACTTTTCAAAAAGGTCTGTCTGACTACTGTCATCTACTGTTGATAGTGTTGTAAAGCTTAGCTTAATTTACAGTTTTACTGCACTTAAATACATAGTGTCTATATTGCTTTCAGGACAACTCTATTAATTTTGTAGAAATGTATTCATGTGGTATTAAGCATGAGGAATAATCTGTACAAATTAAATAATTCTGTAAATGTAGATGAATTACCTTCAGTTTGTCCACAGTGGAAGAGCACAATCAGCACTAAAGTAAGGAGAGAAATAGAGGACATGATGCAGGAACAGTTTTGCCCATCAGGACAGTTTAGTTACTCACGTATGAAATTATTATATATTCAAGGTGTTTCAGCACTGTTCAAGATCAGCTGAGTATCATTACATTTATGTACACAGTTTATTACTCAAACAAGTGAACCAACTCTTATTCAGACTGAAACTGAATGGAAGAAACAGCACCAGGATTCAGTGCAGTCAGATTTTTCTTTAATGCACATGTCTGAAATAGTCTTATTGTCTGAAAAATCTCATATAGGAAATAGTTTTAAGAATATTTTACTTTGTTGTTTTTTTAGTTTCACTCTTGTGACACATCTTCACTCGCAGTGATTCTGTAATAAATTAAGGCGCTAAAGGCTATTCCCTGACTCCAGTGTCATTTGTACGGAGTTTGACTGGCTGTCTAGTTTGACAGTACAGTCTCATACACAGCCCCCTAATAATATCTGGGCAAAGGTACAGGTTCCCTTTGTACGACCCTCAATTTACAATGTCAAATTAAACCAATCAGACATAATTAAAGGACACATTTTAGACTTTCATGTAAATAAAAGGGTATGTACATTCATTTCAGTTTTAAAATTTAAAACACTTTTACACACTTTCTCTCACTTCAAGGCACCATGATGTTTGGGACATTTAGCTTCTTAGTTGCTACAACAAATGTCTATCACTACCAGGTGATGGATGGCTGATTTGTATAGGAGTGCAATCTACTTGGATAGTGGTAGTTATATATACTGTAGCCTATAGTGTGACCACAGAATTGTGTGGATCACTGTACTGTAGACAATTCACAGCCAGTCATTACCATGTTTTCATTCCAATCAGTACCATTACCATTTGTCTTAAAAGTTTTATTTTAAAAATGTGTCAGCGTCTGTCAGTGCACTAACAAGGGATATGCAGCATTTCAGACAAAATAATAACATATTTTGACACATAATCCATCTCTTTGTTATGATCAATCATTTGTTTTAAAACACAGTTGGTATAAAAATATCAAGTTTCTAGAGAGGTCCTTTTTTAATATTATCATGTTAGCATAAAACATGTTTTTAATGATGGATAAATAAATGGAGATGAGGTTTTCTCCACTGCCAAAGTCTAGAAGAAGACCCAAACTGTCATCAGTTCTGTGAAGCCGGCGTTGGAGACATCAATGTCTCTGTGCTCTGTGTTTAGGTTGCTTCTCCACTATCTAACACTTATTTTTATATATGTTTAGTCATTTACTGCTTCGTACACTTACTAACTGCTTTTAGATTGTCAGACAGACAGTCTATTCCCAGACAGTCTATTCCCACAGGTTTATCAAAAAATGGAGTAGCAGTTTACCACTGCAACAAAGTTTATTTTCATGCTCAAATCAACTACAAGCTTCCTGCTTTATTATGGGTGCTGCTGGGCTTTTTGAGTGTACGAAGTGTGGCATGTTTGTACTAAATGTGAGCTAGTTAGCTCTTTGGTGGTTAAAGTGGAACAGTTGAAGGTGTTGTTCCTGGGTTCACTAAAGCATAGTCACTGATAGTAGCCCCGGGTGCCTTAGGGAGAGCTAGCACCCCCCCACACACTCCAGCGTTTGCCCCACTTCAAGCTTCTATAACCAGTATGTTTTTTAAATGGACTATTTTACTAATAAAAAAGAAAACATCAGACAACCCTCCTTATTAAATCAAACATGGCTGTCACCTGGTGTAGCTGATTTAGAACATGACTTAGTTGTAGAACAAAGGCTGGAAGCCTTCTATCCATTTCCACTATACTATACACTTGACCCAATTCCCTCAAAAATACTAAAAGAAATACTCCCAATTATAATCAGACCTCTTTGAACAATAGTAAATTCATCCCTTAGCTTAGGCCATGTACCCAAAATCCTTCAGTCATAAAACCTTTAATCAAGAACCAAATCTTGATCCTAGTGTATTGTTTAATTACAGACCCATGTCAAACTAAACATTTATATCCAAGATATTACAATAAGCAGTGACCCAATAACTCTGCCCATACCTGAGTAAGAATGACATGTATGAGAAAGCTACGAATCTTTATTAGCCCTACTCAACCTCAGTGCTGCCTTTGATACAAAAGATCACACTATTCTCTTATAAAGGTTAGAGAACATGTTTGAAATCACAGGAACAGCCCTATTGTGGTTCAAATCATATCTAACCAAATGCTATCAGTTCAGAAGGGTAAAAGATTTATCTTCAAATTACATAAAAGTAAGATATGGAGTTCAACAAGGCTCTATTTTAGGACTGCCATTATTTACATTATACATGTTACCACTGGGCTCAGTTATAGGCAGACATGATGTTAATTTCCATTGTTATGCAGATGCCAAACCTGATTATAAGTTTAGATTAAAGAATATGGAGGACTGTGTAAAGGATATAAAACTCTGGATGTCACATAACCTTCTTCTTCTTAAGAGTAACAAAACCAAGGTTCTCCTTTTAGGTGCAAAGGACACTAGAAATAAACTATCAGACCTAATGTTAGACTTGGCTGATTTTTCCATTATTCCTGGTCCAGCAGCTAAACATTATATTTGGCATCATACACACAGGCATCATATTTGATTCAGATCTATCATTTGAGCAACATATAGCTAATATTAGAAGGACAGCCTTTCTACATCTTAGGAACATTGCCAAACCAAGAAATTCCTTATCTCTACAGGATGCAAAAAAAGCTAGTACATGCTTTTATTATGTCAAGGCTTGATTATTGTAATTGTCAGAGTGTTACAGCAGGAACATCAATAAACTTCAACTAGTTCAAAATGCTGCAACCAGGGTCCTTCAAATCTAGGCTGAAAACTCATCTGTTTAGTTTAGCTTTTGGGAATTAATTAATACTGCTAAACATCATCTGCTCTATATAAACTGATACTGCTCAACCTTATCTTCTCCATAAATCCATTCAGAACTAACTCTGTCTCTTTACCTTCTCAGAGTAAATGGTCACCCATTCATCCAGCCCGACCTGCTGAAAAAACGCTAGGGGTCCTCTCTACCTACGTCAGACCAGCTACCAGACAGCTACCAGTCCAGAGCTTTTTCTCTGCACTGTCGCCGTTGTCTGCTCACTGGGGGTCTTAGGTTTTTTAAGTCTTTTTATGATATTGATTTATTGTCTTTTACTAATTACTTATTGTCTAACGCTGCTTTGTGACAACAGCAGTTGTAAAAAGAGCTGTACTAAAAATGCGATTTGATTTGATTTGATACTCGGTTGAGAGGAAATTAATTCAAAAGGTCAAGACCAACCCCAGAACCCAAACCCAAAAACCTTTGTACTACACTAACCAGAGTACATGCAAAGCATTCAACCCCAAGAAAACTGTTAAGCATGGTGGTGGTGGCTGCATGCTTGGTTTTCTCTGAAAGAAACACTTCATCGCACGGAACCTGATAGTTCAGGACTATCAGACTGCATCTAAAACACCTTCATACAGCAGCAGCTCTGACTCTAATGAAGACATAAAAAAAAGAGTTACTCACAGAGCAGCACAGAGAGTGGACTGACCTCCATACTGTCTCACTGACCACTGACTTATTGACCGGTTGAATGGAAGTCTGCTTTAAACAAACACTTCCTATTTCTTTACAGCCAAAGTTACTGAATTAGAGAGAGAGAGGGAGAGAGAGAGAGAGAGAGAGATAAATAGCTACAATCAGAGGTGGAGCCAGTAGGGGGAGGGTGATGGTGGGTAGGTTGCCCTGGTGTCCGCCCATGAGGGTGGTCAAAAATAAATAAACAAACATTAATAAAATATTCAGAATTCTGGTAGGTATTAATATGTTCAACATGACTGTGTAGAATTAAAAAGGGGGAATAAACAAATTCATATGTTGATTAATATGATCTTAGTACTATAAATATTTTAGTAGACTACCCAGCTCTATGCACTGTTACTTTCTGCATAGTAATCACTGGTGTGTGACCTGAAAATCAAGACAAACAGGTTTATAGGATTTATAAAGGTGTTAGAATCTTGTAAAAAAAAAACAATTTCTACATACACACACACACCGATTAGCCATAACATTACCACCACCTCATTGTTTCAGCATTCATTGTCCATTATATCATTATATAGTTTTTAAACACCTCACTGTCACTACTGGATATAGAATAGCCCAACCAACAGCGTCCTGTGACCACTGATGAAGAACACAACACAAACTGTACACTGTACACTTTATTAATGTATACGTACTACAACACCTCTGCTGCAACACTGCAGTACTGTTTACACACATGTTGTACTGTCTGTGCACCTGTTGTCCTAGTCTTGTCTGTTGTCTTGCACTAGTGCTTCTGTTTATTGTCACTGTCCAATGGTAGTTCATTATACTGTACTGTAGTATTTCTAGGAGGTAGTGACATCACCTAGCCATGACCCCATATTCACTTCTAATGTTCTTTATATTACATGTGTGGTGAATGGGTAAAGGATCCATACAAGTGGATCAAACACAACAGTTAGGGTTAGGATTAAGACCAGGATTGGTTTACCCACCCTCAGATCCCACAGTAGATCATAAATTTAAGAGTATTCTGACCCATTTGTAACTCACTATGTACTTCCTAACTTGATGTTCACATGCAGGTCTGCCTCAAAAATGACAGAGGCCGCCAATGCTCCTTTTAAAAACTAAATGATTCAATGGTTCCATTCACAGCAAAAGTAAGTATGTACATATAAAAACAGGAATTCATGAAAATCAATATTTATTTTTGAAATTGAAATTGCATCACATCTATTACATTAATTGTAAACAATAATCAAATTTACTCGAAAATTAAGTATTTGTTGATGTTCACATTTAAATAAAACTTTTAATATTTTCTGTGTAACAGTAGTAGATGTAAATTAGGACATTTTTAGTATTATTTGCTAAGAAAGGTCTACAAATTAGCCTACTAAACTTGCCATCACTTCAACCAATCAAATGTACTGATTTAAGAATGCACACAAACACGTAACCAAGAGGAAGACTGACAGTGGGGCTTGTGTGATGAACATGGTGGCTGCACAAAGAATATTTTTCCTATTTCAGAAGATGTCACTTAAAACAACAACGTAATCCATGAGGCCAGGCAGTTTGTCTTAATGCAACACATGGTTTACATTCACTTGACTTAGTAACATTTCCAGCAAAAAAAATCCTGGTAATTTTTTCCTCCTCCCGAGTCAGGGCGGTGTATTGTTAAATAAATTACTTTTTAATTTTTTTCTAATAAAAGTTATTACAAAACTAATTGCTTATTAGTTTGTTTTTCTAACAATTACTTTCCTAATCATACTTTAGTCATAATGAGAAAATGTATGTAAATTGGTGGTATAGTTTTTGATTGGCATTGCTTTTCTAATGCAGAGGCAGAGTCAATAAAAAACTGCTTAAAAGACATTTATAATTTTGGGGACATAGAAGGCTTTTGGAAAAAAACTCCTAAAATTGTCTCAAAGTTTTTTATTCTTTAACTTCGTAAATAACTAAGACAAATTGTTGTTGTTGTTATTGTGGGTATGATCAGTGCTAAAGAAATGCTGATTATTTTTTTGCAGTTTATGTTAAAGGATCATATTTAAGTTATATGAGTTGTGGTTAATGTGATTCAGTGCAGCACAGTGTGTTAAATATTAAAGTTGTGCATTTTGAATTAAATGAACGTAATTATTCATGAACTGTAACTTTATTATAATGTAAAAATGTAATAGAAAACAGAATTCCCCTTCATCATGTTTATTTGGCAATACAATTACAGCATATAAAAAGTTATAAAACCAAGAATATTAAAAAATAAATAAGAAAAAGATTGCGCAGTTGGTCCCTTCTTAAAATTCCACTAAAAAGTTGATGCAAGATGATTATTGCAGTATAACACTTAATAAATTTTAGGATAAGACAAATCAGTTTATAAAGATGGATAAAATAATAATACAAAGTATTAAAACTGAGGAAGAAAATACAGGCACACAGTGCGAGATAAACATAAATTAATAAAACAATTATTTGACTCAGTCTGCAACTTCTGAAACATCGCCACACCTGCCTCATTACTAGTACTGCACTTACTGACAGAGAGAGTAGATGAAGCTGTTGATGTCTCAGTGGATTGGAGAGATTTCTGATCCAGTGAGCTTTACAGTGTGTTTACAGTGAGTTCTTACCTCGAGCTCTGTAGCATTTGACCCCCAGTATGATGGACACCAGCAGATATGGAGGCATCGCCAGCAGACTACTCAGCAGACTGAGGACTGAGAATCGAGTTTTGGAACTAGATAGACCCACACACACACACAAACACACACACACACACTAAATTGAATAAAGTAGGGTGTATACATTATTGTTGAATGCATTTTCATAAACATAAAATTATAAATTCAGCTCACTGTTCCTCACTCAGTAGACAACCATTTGATGATGAAATATAAAAATTGCAGCTCACCAGAAGCAAGTTTTATATTCTTTAGTTTTTAATAATAAATACATTTTCCGTTCTGGAAGTATTTGACTTTATGCAACACATTTGAATATCATTGGACATGCACCTGTCCACTATATTAGTCTACAGGCTGGCTGTGGAGGAATGACCCATCTTATAGAAATCAGCTGTGAGGTCTGAGGGCTTTGTGGGGTGATACAAACAGTGGAGAGTAACAGGATCTCTCTCAGAGACAGGATGAACGGGACTAGACAGGACTAAATTAAGCCTCCCCCGCAGGTGATAAATATGTACATAGCCCTAGATTATCAGGCAGAGGAGTCAGAGTATACTTAATCTACCAGTATACACTAGATATTATTGAAAAACACTGTAACACCTTCACTTCTTTTAAGATTATCTACATTAATATATCAAATCCAGCCACGAATAAAAATGCATTCACACTAATTAATATCTATAGGCCTCCAGGGCTCTATTCTGAATTTTTAAAAGAATTTAGTAATTTTGCTGCAGACTTGGCAGTGTGCAGCGACAAAGTTATAATAGTAGGGGACTTTAATATTCATTTTGAAAAACCAGACGATCCATTAACAAAGGCGTTTGTATACATTTTAGATTCTGTCAACATCATACAAAATGTAACTGGACCCACACATTACTGTAACCATACCCTAGATTTAGTCCTGACCCTGGGTGTTAGCATTGATCATCTAAATATTGTACCTCAAAGCTCAGTAATATCAGACCATTATCTAATCTCCTTCGAGCTACATCTTAGGCAAAATGTTAATTTTTTCCCCCCGACACTGTCTAAAGCGCGCAATAACCCCAATGACAGCTATACAGTTTACTGAAAACCTCCCACCCCTATCGACCTTAGCTTACACTCCGACAGACCAAACGGAGCTAGTTAAATGAACAAACGATCTAGAAAATACCCTACGATCAACCCTAGACAAAGTAGCACCGTTTAAAAGTAAAATGACAAGGCAAAAAAGGCTCGCACCCTGGTATAGTGATCATACTCGTACCTTAAAACAAACAGTGCGGAAACTAGAGCGTAAATGGCGGACGACCAAACTAGAGGTGTTCCATTCTGCGTGGAAGGACAGCCTTAGTCAATATAGAAAGACACTCAGTGTATTTGGCCTCGCTGATCGAGAAAAACAAAAACAATCCCAGAATACTTTTTAGTGAGATCTCTAAGCTTACTAAAAGCCAGGCAGATACTCAACCCCAGATTCCAACATCTTTAACCAGTCATGTTTTTATGAACTATTTTAATAATAAAATAGAAAATATTAGACAACAAATCCAACCCTGCTTATTAAATCAAACATGGCTGTCACCTGGTGTAGCTGTTTTAGAACATAACTCAGTTGTAGAACAAAGGCTGGAAGTCTTCTACCCACTTCCACAGCCTGAACTAGAAAAAATTATTTCCTCATCAAATTGTACAACCTGTCCACTCGACCAAATTCCCTCTAAATTGCTAAAAGAAATACTCCCAATCATAATCAGACCTCTTTTAACAATTATAAATCCATCCCTTAGTCTTGGGCATGTACCCCAAACCCTTAAATTAGCAGTCATAAAACCTTTAATTAAGAAACCAAACCTTGACCCCAGTGTATTGTTTAATTACAGACCCATCTCCAACTTAACATTCGTATCCAAGATATTATTAAACTGCTTATACCTGAGTAAGAATGTATGAGAAATTCCAGTCTGGATTTAGATCCAATTACAGCACAGAGACAGATTACAAATGATCTCCTTCTTGCCTCTGACCTACTAGACCTTAGTGCAGCCTTTGATACAAGAGATCATACTATATTACTAGAAAGATTAGAGAAAATGGTTGGAATCACGGGAACAGCCCTATCGTGGTTCAAATCATATCTAACGGGACGCTATCAGTTCGTAAAGATAAAAGATTTATCTTCAAATTACACAGAAGTAAGATATGGAGTTCCTCAAGGCTCTATTTTAGGACCGCTACTATTTACATTATACATGTTACCACTGGGCTCAGTTATAGGCAGACATGACGTTAAATTCCATTTTAATGCAGATCACAGCTCTATATATCAGCCAAACCTGACGATAAAATTAGATTACAGAAAATGGAGGACTGTGTAAAGGATATAAAACTCTATAAAATGTTACATCATTTCCTTCTCCTCAACAGTGACAAAACCGAGGTTCTCCTTTTAGGTCGAAAAGACACTAGAAATAAACTATCAGACCTAATGTTAGACTTGGCTGATGCTTTCATTATTCCTGGTTTAGCAGCTAAAAATCTTGGCATCATATTCGACTTTTATCATTTGAGCAGCATATAGCCAATATTAGTAGGACAGCCTTTATGCAGCTTAGGAACATTGCCAAACTAAGAAACTCCTTATTTCTACAGGACGCAGAAAAGCTAGTACACGCTTTTATTACCTCAAGGCAATAGTAAAAAGTGTAATGCACTTTTGTTGGGTTGTTCCAGCAGGAACCTCAATAAACTTCAGCTGGTTCAAAATGCTGCAGCCAGGGTCCTTACTAAAACTAGAAAATTTGACCATATCAGTCCAGTTCTATCAGCACTTCATTGGCTCCCAGTTAAATCCCGTATTGATTACAAAATTCTTTTATTAACATATAAAGCCCTACATGGCCTCGCTCCTGAGAACCTGCAGGATCTTATTACATATTACGAACCATCAAGACTACTTAGATCTCAGGGTGCTGGACTCTTACTCATTCCCAAAATTCAGAAAACCTCAGCAGGGGGAAGAGCCTTTTCTTATAAAGCCCCCCAACTCTGGAATAACCTTCCAGATAATATTCGGGACTTAGACATAGTCTCAATCTTTAAATCCAAGCTGAAAACTCATCTGTTTAGTTTAGCTTTTGGTAATTAATGTTTTTTAGATAAAGGTTGCAGGTCCAGGGGTTCGCGAACCCAGGGAATTGTAGTACTGGAGCTGTCGTCTCGCAGCTTGGAGGAGCAGTTAGATGCAGGCATTTTCAGGGTGCTCCCATGTCTGTGTTACCTCCTGGCTCTCTCCTTTTAACTAGGCTGTTATAGTCAGACCTGCCGGAGTCATCAGACACACTCTGATACTGCCCAACATTCTCAGCTCTCTATAAATCCATTCAGAACTAACCCTCTCTTTTTACCTTCTCCGAGTAAATGGCCACCCAGCCCGACCTGCTGGAAGATTGCCCGCTGAGGTCCCCTCTACCTGCGTCAAACCAACTGCCACCTACCGGTCCAACCAGCAGGCCCCCCACCCACCACCACCCATACCAGACCAGCGGCTTACCCACCTACCACTGCTACCTGTTTAGTGACCATTTTTAACTATCTGTTATACCTGGTTTGGTCATTTTTATCATTAATGTTTAAATAGTTCTGACCAGAGGAGGATGGGTCCCCCTTGTGAGTCTTGGTTCCTCCCAAGGTTTCTTCCTCCAGCTCTGAGGGAGTTTTTCCTTGCCACTGTCGCCGTTGGCTTGCTTACTGGGGGTCTTTGATCCAACATGTCTTACGTTATTTTCTTCTTTTGTCTTTGTCTCTGTCTTTTATTAATCACTATTTATGTAAAGCTGCTTTGTGATGACAACAGTTGTAAAAAGCGCTATACAAATAAATCCGACTTGACTTGACTTACTAGACAGATATTTTAAAATACAACATAATGTCCCTCATTCCTGTTAAATTATCTAAAACTGAAATGTGTTAGATCTCCAGACACAGTAAATGTGTGGAGAAAAAAGGCACACAGGTTCTAAGAGCATGGATTAAGTAAATAAATGTAGTCCACAATGTTCAGCTTTACATTAAAAGTAGATTTATTTTTCTCACGTTGCTTTGATTCAAATTACAGTTAAAAACTAGAAACACTTGCAGGGAATGGATGATGCAACACTTAATGAACAAAGGCAGGGTAACACAAGATGGGGGTTTACAAACAAGATGGGATAAATCAAGGCAGCAGCAACTAAAGGAGAAAACTAACAAACAATACAAACTTGACAACTTAGACTGGACTGTAACAAAAAAACAAACCTAAGACAGGAGCTTGGGCACACAAGGGACAAACAGGACATAAAACTAAACAGGGCTGAGCCTAGCTCAGGAGGGGACAGGGGCAGAAGGAGAACTTAAAACCACAAGCAACGCTTTTTACATTCTTACTCACCAGTAACGTTTACCCAGAGTGCATTCACTGTAGGGGGTGTAGTTGACTGGGTCTCCTCTCCCAGCTCTGCAGCAGTACTGACCTCCATCAGAGACACTAACTGAGCTGATGGTGTGGAAGCGTGTTTCAGTGCTGAACTCATTCTGAGGGTTCTGTGTGTGTTTAGTCCAGTAAAACCTCCATCCAGCAGACTGATCCAGGACACACTCCAGAGTCTTTATCACACTGATGTTCTCATAACATTAACCGGCATCAGGTATTGGTTAGAATTAAACCTGTATACCCCAGTTTACAAGCTTTTACATTTAATTCCCATTTAATTCATTAAAAAAATGTCCAAGAATGCAGGAAGTGATGATACTGCTCCACATTTCAGGACTATTTATCTGCAACTGTTATAAATTATTCAAATAAATAAACTGAGTTCATTAAAGAACTGCGTGCCCTTGCTTTAGCAGGGTCGGGCCTCGAGACGGCAACTTTTCTTGTGCCAGCGTTTACAGAAGTGGAGGTCCAATTTGAAGAAGCAAAAACTGGAGATGGCAAACAGGGATCTGCACCAGGCTCAAATCTAACAGTAACCGATGCTAGCTTTTATCATTTCTTCTCTCTATTTACAAGACATACATGAGATTCCCTAGATGAATACTGTCAGGTCTGCGTCGCCGTGTCCTCCCCTGGGCCGGTCCCGAGCCGCGGCTCGCAGGCTCACTCAAGGACTTGTGTTATGTTTCAGTGTGTATGTGTCGATTCTAAGACCCGGTTGTGTTTATTTACGTCATGTGTGTTTGGTTCAGTTCACTTGTGTTTTGATGGCTTTGTGTCTCGATTTAATCATGCGTTTCACCTGAGGCTGGGGGTACTTAAGGGGCTTTGAAGCTCGATTCCATGTCGAGAATTATATGGTTTATGGTCAAAGAACCTTGAGGTTGCCCGAGAGGTTCCCATCTGTTACCACATCTGTTACCGCATCCCATCTGTTACCACATTTAGATTCGGCTCGACTGTTGTTTATGAGCAATTCGCCCGGAGGATCGAGCTTCCATCTTCTAGTTTACTCAGTGCCAGGCTAGAGCAGCCTTAGTTTCCCTTTGTTTTCCCCAGCCTGTTGGGTTTCGTGAGTTTTCCATTCTTGTTCTTCCCTACTTTCTAGCTCAGCTCCTGTGTTGTGTTGGCCCATTGGTTTGTCACGTTTGTATTTAGTTTGTCGTTGTGCCCTGTAATTGCTGCATTTTTGCTACGTTCACCCTTTTCTGTTCCCCTGTGTTCTGTTAATAAATATACTTGCATTGGCGGATTTGTTTCAGTAATATTCCAGAAAACCAAACCAGGGGAAGAGAGTGTGGGCAAAGCTAAAAGCTAACTGGCTACAATCTCCTCAGTTTGCCAACAGCTCGTCTCACTGACGAGGACACAACAAGAGGACAGCATCTAAAAAGAGCATCCTATGGCACTTTTGAGGCAAGTGTGTTATTGTGTTTTTGGAGCAGTTTTCTTCTGTTTAAGTTAACACTGCATTTCCATTACAGTGAGCTGAGTCAACCACTGCCTACTTTAAGAGTGAATGTCAGTAAGACACACGCAGGTAAAAATAAAAAGACCTAATATTGTATTTATAACTTTATAATCTAAATGATTTCATATATTTTTACTGTATGTTAATAATTTTACATGCTAAATATTTAAATAAAGAGAGTCACTCTGGTCTTTCTGTGTTTTGAAATTGGTTGTATTTGAGAAGCTCTGCTATAAAGTAGGATCAGCTAAATCAGATTTAAATCAGGATTTACTGCTGCTGGAATCTCAGTCATTAGACAAACCCCCACTACTCACCTCTGTCTGTAAAAACTTTTCTAACCACAGAAATCAATCAAACTCTGTTCATTCCTACTTTAAAATAATAAATTCATACTGAGACAATTCCAGATGTTTGTACATTATTCACTATACGACACCATAACTGTCAATCATCTTAACACTTCCTCTCACTGCATCCTCCACTTTCTGTCTGAACAGACTCTAACTGAAGTTTTAAGCCACTCAATGTCACTGTGCCTTTTATTGTAGAGTCAGTGTTCATTAGTAAAGCTCCCTGAAATCACAGAGACACTGATTCTATTCAGTTCCATCAACATTAGAGATTTTATAGTTCTTCCTCCATTGAGCTTCACTGAGAGGATCATTATTCTTAAACCACTCGTAACTCCAGACTTCTCCACTTTCTATTCACATGTGAGAGTGACTCTCTCTCTGATGAACACACACTCAGCTGGCTGCATCTTTTAATAAAGACTTTTATAAAATATGAAACTCTCTCTATGAAGATACACACCAGTATTAAACACTGTGGAATAATCTGAAATAACTGCAGGATTTTCTTACAATTATTCTGAAATCAAGTCTTTTCTAAACAGAAAAACAGAAATTATTACTTACCAACTGTAATCTTGACTGGAGCACTATAGTGTGAGCTGTATGCTCCTCTGTGTGCTACACACTGATACTCTGCTGTTCCTGTATCAGACACTGTTATACTGAGTGTGTTGGTGTCTTTATCTCCAGCTGTCAGATGTTTTAACTGCTGAGAGACTTTGAACCACCTAAACCTTCATCCAGTGAGTGAGATCTGCAGATCACAGTGGTGTGAGGATACACCTTCAGTGTTGGTTTGGGTTTTTCTGTTGAGATGAAATGATGAGGAGATAAGAGCTGATATTACTCAGCTTTACTGAGGCATTAAGAAAGAAGGCTGTAGATGCAGATAAGTCTGGGAATGGATTTAAAAAGATCTCAGAAGCATTAGAAATCAAATGTTTCACTGTACACATAATTTACTAACATGACCAGGTCAGGCTGTCCTAGCAAATTCAGATCAAGAGTAGATCACAAGATGAGTAAAGAAATCTCTAACAGTGCTAAAATGTCACCATAGAACCTACTGGTAGAATTTTCCAATGTTCGTGTCAGAATCCATGATCTATATCAGAAAGAGACTGAAGAAGTTTGATTTTTCATGAACAGTCTGAAAAGAGGAAACCCTTGCTGTTAAAAAATATCAGGGGGCTGAAAATACAGACTGTATATTGTCAGGGAATCTGAGTAGAGCACAGTTGATGCTGAGTGTAACAGAATCTGTCAGATTTCTCCAGAATGCTGATATTCAGAAGTGAACAACACAGATCCTGGTCTGGAGTTAAAGCTTTATTTAATTTATTTGCGTATCAAAAGTAAATTTACTGAATATATATAATAAGTCAAGATATTGTAGTCATTGTTAAATTTAGTCATTACATTATAGTCATAGTTACATACAGTACCATTCATAACTGAATTAGCAACACAACCGGTCCACAAATTACCACATATTAATACTCATCTAATGGTTTTCTTAGAGGGAATACATACAAAGACACATGCAAAGATTGTCATAACCTATTCCTGTACAAACCTGCACCTTACAAAATAAACAACTCAGACATCTCAATAAAAGTCTCCTCAGATTACACACTGCAAGAACAACATAATAGATTAATTTAATATATTTCAATAAATAATTCAGATGATTTGCATGGAAGTAACACCTGTGAATTCAGACCTTTTATAGAAGATTGTGGATATGATTTTAAGGCCATATTAATTAGGAATTTAGACCCAGTTTCCTGCTTTTAACTCATTTAACCTAAATAACTGTTCACTTGCTGCCAAATATGTTCATCCCACCTCATGATTGGTGCTAATTTACAGTTTTACTGCACTTAAATACACAGTGTTTAAATTTACATGGAAATTATATACATACATTTTAAAATAAAAACAACATGGTTTAACACAAAGTTGCTTTACAGGTATCAGTTAAGAACTGCAAACAGCAAATCACTCGGTTAAGTAACCTCTATAAAAATATCTAGCTCACTACAGTATATATACATTGACAATACAGAGGTGTGAAGTAACAACGTAATTTTTTTTTGTTATCTTATTTAAGTAAATATTTTGGTTATCTATACTTTACTGGAGTAATTATTTTTACTCCAGCAACTTTTTACTTCTACTCTTTACATTTTCCCACAATTATCTGAACTTTCTACTCTTTGCATTTTAAAAACAGCCTTGTTACTCCTATTTCATTCCGGTTTGTTTTTATTCCACTTAAAAAAAACAAAACATAAACCCTATCCAGATAAATCACATAGCAGACATAACAGACGTATGTAGCGTAGTATAAAGATGTCAGTGACCAACTCAAGAGAACTCGAGGGAAATGCACCAACTAAGCACAACATTTGCATTCCAATAAAGGTTATTGATCACATGCCTCTGAAGTTTGACTTTTTGCACAAATACAATACTTATAGACAATTACTCATCATATTTTCCCTCCTTGAAACACATGTTAATGCTCAGTAGTGCACATAGATGCTCTGATCTGATATTACTAAAATGCGTTAATTTTCAATGGGCAGATATGCAGCTGAAACAGGCAGCTTAGTGCATCCCAATTTTTTTCAACATGAACATTTTAATATAACTTTATAGCCATTATGGCGTTTAGAAAAATGTTTTTTGGGGAGGTGGGGTAGGGCTCTATAGGCCCCTCTAGCGTGGCCTAAGTGTTTGTTTTCCTTACAGTTCCTTTTCTACTTTAAGTAGTTTTGGAACCAGTACTTTAAACACTAGTATCTACACTTCTACCTGAGTAATGAATGTGAATACTTTCGACACCTTTGGTTAGATTACAGCTCACACATGCATAGATAAAATAATAGTCTGCTATTGAAAGAAGTGTACTTAGTATAATAACTAATAATAACTAACCTAGTATAGTTAACCAAAAAGAAACTACAATGACACCACAACAATACACATAAATGAGTGTTTCTTTACCACTTATACATCAGTGCTACAGAGCTCTCTGTGTACCAGGGGTGCAATATTAGGCAAAGCATCACACCCTTTTGTTTGCCTTTAGCTGTTAGTGTGAACATCACTGAGGCCCAACTTAGGGAACTGAGGCCCATGTAAAATAAGCTCAAAACCACAAGGTGACCACCATTCAGAAATGTGAAGCAGCCTTTTCACACAACAGCACCAGCCCATGTCTACTCTGATTCTTAAAGAGGCAGTACACACTTTACAATCTCAGTAGAGGCTGGTCATTTAATATAGGTGAGGTGTGCCTATTAGACAAAGCACAGGTTTTTCTATGTATGGTACAGTACTTTGAGGCCAGAGGGGAGCCACTGTAACAATATTATTTAACCCACAACTTCAGCACGTTTTTTAGATTCTGGTATAATGTTAAGCAAGTCTACAGAGAGTCAGTGTTACAATCAGGGCAGCAGGTGTCAGAGAGCCGCTATCAATATGTGGGG
Organism: Salminus brasiliensis; assembly: GCF_030463535.1. Lineage (NCBI taxonomy): Eukaryota > Metazoa > Chordata > Actinopteri > Characiformes > Bryconidae > Salminus > Salminus brasiliensis. Next base: position 27,199,296 of record NC_132886.1, read on the forward strand.
AAAAAACCTAGGAGCTGTGGTATGCCTGTAAATTTGCCTTTGCTTTAATATAAGGAATGTCATTATTTCTATCCTAAACAAGAACAGGGATGAAGTTCATAGTATTTCCATGGTAGTAGTAGATAAATATCTGGTAAATCAAAATTATGTAATTCAGTTAATTCACCCTAAAATTACTGTAGCTTTAGAGTCATGTGATCTCTGTCATTGCCATTCCGGGCCAGAGTGCTGCTACTGTTCTATGAAACTTTGGTAAGGTTGGAAAAAAGGTTTGGGACACACGGGTTTATCATTCAATTCAGGCGTTTCATTCAGACCCATTGTCACAGGTGTATAGAACCAAGCTTCAAGCCATGCACTCTACCTTTGCACACATTAGTGAAAGAATGGGTCATTCAGCTCACTGACTTCTAGCAGGATACTGTGATCAGATGCCATCAATGAACTTTCTTCTATCCTAGATATTCCATGAGCAACTGTGGGTAGCATTATTGACAAGTGACAGTGTGTAAGAACCATAGCAACTGAGTCACAAAGTGGAAGACCAGTGCTGAATGGGAACAAGAGGAGGAGAAAAGCAAAGCAATGGAAGAAAAAAATAATACCATGCTAACCACAGATCCATGAGTAGGACTGAGGAAAACTCAGAAGGGAAACCCTTAAAAGGGTAAGAATTACAAAAAGGCAGGAAAACTGAAAAAAAGGATGCCAAACAAAGAATAAAACAAGCTGATAAGCAACCCACTGGCCTGTAGGTAGTGTGGTTAGAACCTGCAAAGGTCCTAGGAAAAAACAGAAGGTGAAGAAAGAGGGACTCAAATAGCTCAAAACAGAGGAGAAAGACAGAGCCCAAAGGGTTCAGGTTCCCTACAAGGCTGACCCCAAAGAAACCGGTTCCCAGCAAGCTCTGGTTTCTGAGGCCAAAACACAAGACTGCAATGACTGAGCTCTGTGAAGCCATTAAGAAGGGCAGGTCCAAGCTGATATCAATTTGGTTAACTGCAGCTGGGAGTTGAGTGTAGTCTCCCTCTGGTGGCAGAAAGATAGCATTGCAGGCAGCTCCTTACAGAACTGAGTTTCAGGTTATTTAAATAGACCACTATATTCTCCTGCAGTCAACTACAAACTTTCAGCTAGTTAATAAACTACCTAAGGAAACTGTTGATTTTAAACAATGTTAGGATTAGGTTTAAAAGCAAGGTTCAGGTCCTGGTGAGGTTTAGGGTTAGGTAAAAGTAAGAAGAATTTAGTGGATGTTTAGTAGAATGCAAGTAAAAAGAGATTTAAACACATAGTTTGATTCACTTTTGGGAACTTAAGCAGACAACCACACTGAGGAATGTTTATTTTACTACTGATGCAGTAAAAATATTACAGCAAGGATATGGAAAAATAAGTAAATAAGAAAATTTTGAAGGTTTTTAAAAAAAAAACTGATCAGTTATGTCTTAAGATTTCACTTATTCCAACAAAGATTCCATCAAATATGAAATCTATCTAATCAAATGAATGACACTGAATAAAAGGTTTCTACAAGCTTATGAAGCTGAAAGCAAAATGATTTTTGCAGTATAAAAAAACATTATCAAAGTATCATTATATATATATATATATATATATATATATATATATATATATATATATATATATATATATATATATATTTGTATATGTATATATATATTTGTATATATATCAGTTTATAAAGACTGAGGAGGAAATACAGGCACACAGTGTGAGAAACATTTATTAATAAAATAAAATCATTGGAGTTTAAAGGCTTAGTCTACAGCTGCTAAAACAGCGCCACACCTGCCTCATTACTAGTACTGCACTTACTGACAGAGAGAGTAAATTAAGCTGTTGATATTTCAGTGGATGAAGCTGCTGTTAAAATCCTCTACTGCTGATCTTTTAGACTGAAGGATCTCTAACAGGGTGCTGAAAGCTCACAGGATTAGATCTCCAACATGAAGACTTGGAGTTCAGCACTCAGTAAGATGTTCCTCCTTCTATCAGAGCTTACGTCCTGTTCACCTCATCAGGTTGAGCTGTGAAACACACAGTGATGAACAGATGAGTCTTTAATTAGAGATCTTGATTCAGCTGAAGTGGAACAGAGAGATTTCTGATCCAGTGAGCTTTACAGTGTGTTTACAATGAGTTCTTACCTCGAGCTCTGTAGCATTTGACCCCCAGTATGATGGACACCAGCAGATATGGAGACATTGCCAGCAGACTACTCAGCAGACTGAGGGCTGAGAATCGAGTTTCTAAACTAGACAGACCTGTTGCACAAACACACACACACACACACACACACACACACACACACACACACTTGATACAGTAGGGTGTATAAACTATTGTTGAATGTATTCTCAGAAACAAACAGAAAAACAACTGTTTTAAAGGAAACCAGACAGAGTGTGTTTTCAAAGACTGTGTGTTAAAATAGTGAACATGTCCAACACCAGTAAAATATGATGTGTAAACCAAATGTAAATGTTTAGTTTATAATAAACAAACTGGTAAAATCACCATATACTGACATGACCATATGGATACATGAAGGCTGAAACAGAGGGGCACTTATAACAAATACAAACAAAGAACACCTGGAGCTAACAAGGGGGCAAGGCTACAAATAAGGCACAGGTGGGATCAATGACATACAGGCGGGGCTAGGAATGACAAGACACAAACTAAGCCATGTGCAAAGAACCACATGGTGAAACCGAACAAAGAGACGGGGCGTGACAGAAAACAGAGCCATGTGCTTGAGAACACATGATGAGGACAAACAGAGGCATAGGTGTGACACTTATTTTTAATAATAAATATATTTATCTGAAACACATTTGAACAGCAATGGACATGCACCTGAGTATTATATTTCTTAACAGTCAGGCGGTTTCCTGATTCCTAACAAGATGGATCATTCCTCCAGACTCCAGCGTAAAATAATCAGATTACATTATGCTCATTTTAGATTAGATTACTGATTACTTTAACAGGTCATCACACGACCAACCAGCCATACTGTGTAGACTTCATGTGAATTTATTACATCAGATTTATTCAAAATGATTTGATAGTGCAGCTCCACACACTGGACTCCTGCGGTAAGAATACTGTAGACTCACTGTGCACTGTGATGATGACTGGACGACTTCTCCCTCCAGATTCAGACTGACACCAGTACACTCCAGTGTGAGATGTGGAGAGAGAGCTGATGCTGCAGATATATTCTGTAACTGATCCCCAGCCTGATGTACAGTCTGATACCTTCCCACTGTGTGTGTATCGACTCACTCTCCATCCAGTAGAGTCACTCTGTCCCTCACAACTCAGTGACAGAGAGGCATTAATAAAGTGCTGTGTTCTGCTGGGACTGGTGATCAGAGAGACTGGAGGAGACGAAGCTGAAGAATAAAGAGAAAACTCACAGAAACAGATTCACCAAAGCACTAAAGCCTTACTCATGAAGTCAGTGCTGTGAAGTACATAATGCTATAATGTCTCTCAAAATGAACAAAGGCGCTTCATACGACCTGCATTGTATGCAATATTTTGGAGCATGTTGCTACCTTTGTCTGGTCTTTACACTGCTTGTGAAATCACCTGAAAGGTGCACAGGTTCCAGTTTACAGTGCCTATAAAAATATTCACCCCAGTTAAGTCCATCAGTGAAATCCATGCTTAAGAAATATAGGGAATATGGCACATCCTCACAAACTGAGTGACTATGCAATAAGGAGAATAGTGAGGGAGGCCACCAAGACACCTATGATGCTATGTTGAATGTTCTGGAGTCAAAGCTCACCCTCAATTCAATAAAGATTTCAAAAAAAATATTTTATATACTTTGTCTACAAAGTCAAATTTTATTAAACATGATTTCATTTCTAAAAGCAAGAAAAGAGGTGAATACCTTGTATAGGCACTGTAGATCAATTTAGTGTTAGATAACAGTGTTGAAACTAATGCTGAAAACAATAACCATTGATCCCTTAAACTAATTTGATTAAGGTGATACATTTACACTACTTTCATGGAAACACCTAATGTAAGAATACATTAAAAGTGTACAGTAAAAATTATGGGTCATCATGTGCCCAGCAACAGATGATCTAGAGTCAGTAAATGTAAACCATTTCAACCATGTCCTCACCAGTGATCCACAGTGGCTGTAGGTTGCTGTACTGTGTGTGAAAGGCTGGTTCTCCTCTCTTTGCTCTGCACTCATAAACACCTGTGTGATGTAGAGCAGCAGCACTGAGAGTGTAGGAGCCTCTGGCTTCTCTTCTGCTGTCTGAGTGGAGCTCCTCACCATCTCTGTACCAGCTGAACGTCCAGCCTGTAGAGGAGTCTCTAACCTCACAGCTTAGAGTCACTGAGTCTCCTTCAGTCAGCCAGCTCTGAGGAGACACGCTCAGTACAGCCTGGGCTTCACCTGACAGCATAGAGAGGAAGAACAACATGAAGATACAGAGTGATAAGATGATCACATATAATTAATGAGAAGAAACCCACACACCCACCAAACACAGTCAGTGTAACAGCTTCACTGATCTCTGAGAGCTGAGAGTCACTTCTTCTTTCTCCTCTGCAGGTGTATTTACCACTGTAAGACTCTGTAACAGGGCTGATTGTGTACTCCTGAGTGGTGCTGTGTGATTGAAACGCTGGATCACTCTTAATCCAGCTGTATTTCCACTCAGTGTCTCCTCCTACCTGTATGTCACATCTCAGAGTGACAGTCTCTCCTCTGAACACGTCTTTAGCAGGTTTTATGGACACCAATGGTTTAGGGGGCTCTGTGACAAAATTATTCACTGTTAATAAACCATAAACCAAACTATTCCAAACTCTTATTACTTAATTGTTCTGAGAAACAAGTTTGTGATCACACATGGTTTTTGACCAGTGCATTTCAGTCATTGCTTAGTTTTTCTGTATCTGTATTTTCTGTATCCTTATTAGGTTTTATGGACAATACAGGTTAGGGAGCCTCTATAATAAAATGTATTTAATGTTAATAAACCATAATTAACCTGTTTTTAACACCTATTATTAAAATAGGTATTAACATCAAATATACAAGTATGTAACTGTATACATCCAACTCTTTACAGCATGACACCTTACTACTTCTGCTGTCTACATGCTTTCTAACAATTCAACACTGTATCATCACATTTTTCTTACTCACCAGTAACGTTTACCCAGAGTGCATCACTGTAGAGTGTGTAGTTGACTGGGTCTCCTCTCCCAGCTCTGCACCAGTACTGACCTTCATCAGAGACACTAACTGAGCTGATGGTGTGGGAGCGTGTTTCAGTGCTGAACTCATTCTGAGGGTTCTGTGTGCGTTTAGTCCAGTAAAACCTCCATCCAGCAGACTGATCCAGGACACACTCCAGAGTCACTGAGCTTCCTCTTAGTGCAGCTCCTTTAAGACCCGATCTGAGTTCAGGTTTAGGTTTAACTGCTGGAGATGAAGCATAGAGTTCACATCATGAAATCAGAGTCTTTATCACACTGATGTTCTCATATTGTAATGTCTCCTTCTGCTGGTCTCAGTGGGGTGCACAAGGCCTGGGCTCTGCCTTTTACATGAGGCTTTGTTCTAGGCACACCGGACTAATTAGGATTCCACTTAAGCACCTAATGTTGCTTACACGTTTTTTTGGCTTACTTGGTTTTGACATGCTTGTTTTTGCTACTAGAGTATGGATTTACCTTTGATGTACCTGCCTGCCCCACAATTAATCATTCACACATTCCAGCACCCAGCCCCCCTGCTCCAACCTGTCCTTCAAAACAACCCAGGTGAGAAATGAGCTGAGGAAGATCAAGGCAAAGAAAGCTACACGTCCTGATGGAATCAGTGCCAGGCTCCTCAAGTCCTGCGCAGATCAGCAGATCAGTGCAGGGTAGTTGAGCATCTGTTCAACATGAGCCTGAAATTGGGAAGAGTACCACAGCTGTGGAAAACATCTTGTGTGGTACCTGTGCCCAAAACACAGCACCCAAAGGACCTAAACAGCTACAGCTTTTCATCTGATGAAGTCACTGGAGAGGCTGGTCCTTAACCACATCTGCCCTCTGGTGAGCCTGCTCCAACCACTCTGCCACACATATCATTAACTAGCTTTAGATTAAAAGCTCAGTTGACTTTTAAAGAGCCCCATATCATATATATATAGGAAACTGAATTTTCTTAATTTATTAAAAATATAGGAGTTTGAAATAATGTTCTGAACACATCATTGGTTCACACCACTGAACCTAAAGAGAGCACATTTTTTTAATGTGACATTTTTTTCATTTGCATCCCATGGACACATTTAGACCATGTAAATTTAAAATACCATTATTTTATGCTATGGGATCAACAGAGAATTGTAGGTAAAACATGAATGTTTTCTGAACATAAAACTGCATAAAAGGTATGACTGGCCTTTTAACTAATTTTTGTTTTATGACATTATGATAAAGGTACATTAGCTCTTGAGTACATTCTCTGATACAGTATAATCCCCTGTATTGTAAACAATTTTTATAGAATTCAGCATGAGGCGCTGTATGAAACTGTAAAACACGTGTAAACACATGTATCATACTGGCTTTGACACAGTTTACAGTAATTATCTTCAGTAGAGCAACACACTCTTACTGTCTCTGTGAAAACACTCATCTCAGTACATCAGCTAAACTCACACTGACTAGGGTAAACACACTTCACCAAGACTGAAATCTGTGTAATGCACAGAAATTAACAGAAAGCATCACAGATAATCAATAATGTCACTGATCATCGCTCAGCTCAACATTTGTCCAGAAGTAGAGAGATCAGAGTGTACAGGGTGTAATAAGCACTCTGATATGTCAGTTATATCTGTTCTATAACATGTCCTGCCACGTCCTCTTTGCCAGTTGAATATGAATGAAAATGAATAAACAGGCTGTTTCTATAACAGCACCTTTAAGATGTGTAGAAGATAAACGAGTTCTGATTGGCTGTCCTCTATTGTATCTTATTTAAGAAAGCACTCAGAACATCTCATCAGAACCTCTGCAGGACTTCAGTGAAGTAGGCATGAGTAAATGAGTTGGATCTTGTGACATCAGAGGAACTGTGAACTCGAAATGAGCAGGTTTTCCATAATATGACCTCTTTAATCAGTCAGTTTAATAGAATTTACTATTATTATATAGGTTATGAATAAGAGGAATGGAAGAGATGACATGAAGTTGTTTGTAGAAAGAAAACAAAAATCATGACCAACCTCTTACTGTAATCCTAAATGGATCACTGTAGTGTGAGTAGTAGTCTCCTCTGAGTGCTACACACTGATACTCTGCTGTTCCTGTATCAGACACTGTTATACTGAGTGTGTTGATGTCTTTATATTCATCAGTCAGAGGATTTAACTGCTGAGAGACTTTGTACCACTTAAACCTCCATCCAGTGAGTGAGCTCTGCAGATCACAGGTCAGAGTAAGTTTGTCTCCAGTGTAGACAGTGGTGTGAGGATCCACCCTCAGTGTTGTTGTGGGTTTTTCTGTTGAGATGAAATGATAAAGAGATCAGAGCTTTTACTTTACAATATAAGCAGTAGTTTGATCAGGAAAAGATCAGACTTTAAACATAAAGAGAATTTAGTTTCTACATTTGGTGTGAATATTACAGTAGGTTGATTGTATCTGCAGTGTAACTCCAATTTTCAACATTTTCAATCTTTCAACATTGTTTCCCTGCCAATTTTAATATTTAAACAAACACCAAAACACTCTAAACCAGTCAGGAGGAGAACTTTGGCTGGCACCTAGGCGTCTCTAACTGTTATATGGTCTAAATATATGTAGAAACATGGACACACACGTTCCTTTAGTAATTCTGAAAAATAACTACATTATTTCACAGTCATGTGAAAACGTTAGTACACCCCTTGGCAACCTTTGTCTTTGTTAACATATTTAATCATCTGGACATTTGATCTTAATTCTAACAATATTAAGAGATGGAGGTAACATAACTAAAAATATAAAACTGAAGATATAAGTAAATTGTGTAACTGTAACTAAGAGAAAGTTTTCCTGTGAGGATAAAGTTAGAACACGCCACATTTATTACTACTTAAAAAACATTCAGTCAAATAACTGAGTGGTGCCTCACTGGTTAGAGCTCTGGGCTATTGATGACAGAGTTGTGGGTTCGATACCCGGGCTCGGCAAGCTGCCACTGTTGGGCCTTTGGGCAAGGCCCTTTACCCTCTCTGGGCGCTGGAGAAGGCTGCCTACCGCTCACTGCCCCTGTTTAACTAGTGTGTGTTCACTACCACAGATGGGTAACACATTTCACAGTACAGTTTACAAATACATGCATCTTTCCCTTTAAATTATTCAAAAATATAACATAGCTGTCAATCATCTAAACACTTCCACTCACTGCATCCTCCACCTTCTGTCTGAACAAACTCTAACGGAAGTTTTAACCCACTCAGTGTCACTGTGCCTTTTATTGTAGAGTCAGTGTTCATTAGTGAAGCTCCCTGAAATCACAGAGACACTGATTCTATTCAGTTCCATCAACATTAGAGATTTCATAGTTCTTCCTCCATTGAGCTTCATTGAGAGGATCATTATTCTTAAACCACTCGTAATTCCAGACTCATCCACTTTCTATTCACATGTGAGAGTGACTCTCTCTCTGATGAACACACGCTCAGCTGACTGCATCTTTTAATAAAGACTTTTATAAACTCTCTCTATGAAGATACACACCAGTATTAATATTGTGGAATTGTGGAATAATCTGAAATAACTGCAGGATTTTCTTACAATTTTTTTGAAATCAAGTCTTTTTTAAAAAGAAAAACAGAAATTATTACTTACTAACTGTAATCTTGACTGGATCACTGTAGTGTGAGTAGTAGCCTCCTCTGAGTGCTATACACAGATACTCTCTTGTTCCTGAATCAGACACTGTTATACTGAGTGTGTTGGTGTCTTTATATTCAGCAGTCAGAGGATTTAACTGCTGAGAGACTTTGAACCACCTAAACCTCCATCCAGTGAGTGAGCTCTGCAGATCACAGGTCAGAGTAAGTGTGTCTCCAGTGTAGACAGTGGTGTGAGGATATACCCTCAGTGCTGGTGTGGGTTTTTCTGTTGAAATGAAATGATGAAGCGATCAGAGCTGATTTTACTTTTATAATATAAACAGTAGTTTATCAGGATAAGATCAGACTTTGTACAAAAAGAGAATCTAGATTCTACATTTGGTGTGAATATTACAGTAGTTTGATTGTATCTGCAGTGTTGCTACACAGTGCAGAATGCTGATGTTCAGGGGTGAACAACACAGATCCTGGTCTTGAGTTAAAGTAGAAAAGTGCTTTTAAATGTATTTGAGTAATAAAACTAAAGTTACTGAGCTGTTCTGGATATTATAGTTATTGATTTTTATAAATCTATATTAAACGCTGTGTGTCTGCACACATGGAAAATACAGTTCATAAAGCAGGTAAACTTTCAAGTTTATTAAAATGACATTAATCGGAAACCTATTTTCTACACCTTACAAAGTAAACCCTTATAATCTAAATCTAAAACTAAACCTCAGATTAAACACTATAAATACAACATAATAGTTTAATCTAATATCTTTAATAAAATGATTCAGATGACTTGCATGACAGTAACATCTGTGAATTCAGACCTTTTTACAGAGGATAATGAGATGCTTTTATTGCCTCATTAAATAGGACTTTTGACCCATGCTTCCTGCTTCTAACACATTAACTTCAAGAACTGTTTCCAGGTGCTACTCTAATCAGATAATCAGTGGATCTTCACTGTAGCCTCCAGTCTCTGTTCATAAACACAGGACTTATGTTGTAAATAAAGTCATGATTGTTTTGTTAAAATTATTAATAATATTTAGATTCTTCATTATTTACAGGACTGAACTTTTCAAAAAGGCTTGCTTGACAGCATCTACTGCTGATAGTGTTGTAAAGCTCAGCTTAATTTACAGTTTTACTGCATTTAAATACACAGTGTATGTATTGCTTTCAGGACAACATGCTTAATTCCTTATGCTTAATACCAAATTAATACATTTCTACACAATTAATAAAATAGTCTGTCCAAATGAAATAATTTTGTAAATGTAGATGATTTACCTTCAGTTTGTCCACAGTGGAAGAGCACAATCAGCACTAAAGTAAGAAGAGAAACAGAGGACATGATGCAGGAACAGTTTTGCAAATCAGGACAGTTTAGTTACTCGAGTATGAAGTGAAAGGTTTAAGGTGTTTCAGCACTGCTCAGGATCAGCTCATTACATTTATATACACAGTTTATAACTCAAACAAGTGAGCCAACTCTTATTCAGACTGAAACTGCATCGAAGAAGAGCACCAGCATTTAGTGCAGCCAGTCCTGAAGCATCAAGATTCACTGCATTCCTTTATACCGAACAATTCCACTAGATGATCCACCACTGATACCACTGAAATGTTTCACTAGATGATCCACCACTGATACCACTGAACTGTTCCACTAGACGATCCACCACTGATAAAACTGAACTGTTCCACTAGATGATCCACCACTGATAAAACTGAACTGTTCCACTAGATGATCCACCACTGATAAAACTGAACTGTTCCACTAGATGATCCACCACTGCTACAATTTAACTGTTCCACTAGATTATCCACCACTGCTACAACTGAACTGTTCCACTTGATGATCCACCACTGATACAATTACACTGTTCACCTTCAAAACTGATATAACTGCACTGATCACCACCATCACTGCTACAACTGCACCATTCCACTAGATGATCCATTATTAATACAACTGCACTGATCACCACCACTATTCACCACCACCACTGTTACAACTAAACCATTCACCACCACCACCCCTACAGTGTATCACAAAAGTTAGTACACCCCTCACATTTCTGCAGATATTTAAGTATATCTTTTCATGGGACAACACTGACAAAATGACACTTTAACACAAAGTCTGTGTGCAGCTTATATAACAGTGTAAATTTACTCTTCCCTCAAAATAACTCAAGTTACAGCTATTAATGTCTAAAACTTTGGAAAATTTTGGAAAAATTTTGGTCTCCTCCTCATTTCAAGGTACCATAATGTTTGGGACATTTGGCTTCACAGGTGTCTGTAATTACTTATTTATCTTCATTGATGATGTAACTGCTGAAGGCAGTAGCACAATGAATTCTGAGGTATATAGAAACATCTTATCTGCTTAAGGTTCATTAAACTCACTCAGCAGCCCCTCATCTAACAGTAAAATGATTATTTCAACATAGGTGTTTTTTAAAGAAAAAAAAAGTTGAAGGTAAAGTTCTTTGTTGCTATGGCAAATGTCTATCACTGCCAGGTGATGGGTAGCGAATTTGTATAGGAGTACAATCTACTTGGATTGCGGTAATTATATATAGCCTATTGTGTGACCAGAGAATTGTGTGGAGCACTGTACTGTACGCAATTCACAGCCAGTCATTACCATGTTTTGCCTTCTGTCATGGCGTGCTAGGCCAGACACAGAGGGATGAACACTTGCAGAGGTGGAATCAAAGCAAGTTGTTTATTAACAAAAACCAAGGTAACATAAAGGGGCAAACGAGGTAAAAGAAGCAGCAACTACCGGGTGCAAATGTAAACACAACACAAACGTGACAAACGACAAAATAAACCTGGGACTGGGAGGAACTAGGAACTAGGAAAACCAAAAAGGGGACAAGAACAAAATCCTACAGGCAGGCCCTGGGTTAAACAGGGATTAACTTAAGTTGTGCGCGACCGGTGCTATAAAGACAAAAGGGGAGAGCTGGGGAACCAGCCACTAAGCAAAACAACAAGGCAGACCAAACCTTGAACCACAGCATGCTGGGACGTGGGTAGCCAGTGAATCCTAACAGTGAGCGAGCGAGCGAGCCTCGCTGATAGTGTGGTTAGCAGAGTGACCTGCTCCTAAACGCAGATACCCAGCTGAAGCTGACCTTAACACATCTTAGTCGCACGGGGAACAGTCGTTCGTGAATGACGAATTGATACAAGTGAACAGAACCAAATACATATAAACATGAACATGACGAAACTAAGGTGGGAGTCCTTATTTGGGCCAGGGGGAGGGCGCAATACAGAGGGGCTGACAGTACCGTTGGTTACGTTGGAAGGTAACGCAACTGCCCCCCGCTCCTCCAGGAATCCAGCACCTGCTGGACCATGTACGTGGGGGTCCCCTCGACCTCCACAGGCTCTGGCGGCATGTCTGTCAGGGTGGCCTCGTCCAGGGGCCCAGGCACCATTTACATTTACATTTAGCACATACACTTACAAAAGTGCTTTGCTATTTACCCAAGAAAGACCTTAGCTAGTTAGAATAGACTAATAGTTCAAAGATACCTCTAAGCTTAGACATTACTAAGCACAAGTCAATAAGGTGACCATAGTACTCTGGTATTCACCCAAGTACTCTCGGAAGAGGTGGGTAAGGACGTGATGGGCACTGCTAAACTGCCAAAAAGTCCTTGATGAATCTGCAATAGATGTTTGCGAAATCCAAAAATGCTGGACCTCTTTAACTAAACCAGGAGACGGCCAATACAAGATCACTTGAACCTGGCCTGGTCCATCTGAATCCCCCGCTTGCTAATGATATATCCTAGGAAAGGGATCCCAGAACACACACGTTTCCAATTTGGTGTAGAGCTGATGGGCCCTAAGCTTCGCCAGGACTAGGCAGACCTGAGATGGTGCTGAGATGTAATCCTCCATTCCCCACTCCTCTTCCCCCCATGAGGGGGTAGATCCGAGCCTGGGGCAATGTGGAGCCCTCCACATCACGCAGTTGTATGGACAATGAGAGGGAAGCTTGGTGGCTCTGGCATTACTGAACACGTCCTGCATGTCAGCATACTCGGGGGCAGGATGACCTGGTTCTCTGGTTCGGGGCTAAGCTAAGGACTTGGAGGGGGGCTAAGCTAAGAAAGTGATCGCGGCAATGTGGGGACCAGGATACTATTTCCCGTTCGAGCCAGGAAATGTGGGGGTTATGTTGGCTCAGCCAAGGTAACCCGAGTATCAGAGCGTGCTTGGAGCCCGGGAGAACCAACAGGGACACCTCCTCCTGGTGGAGGAAGCTGGCAGCTAACTTCACCTTGGCTGTGATTTGGGTGAAAGGTTGGGGACCCACGGGCTGCCTGTCCAGGGCGGTGATGCGGAGAGGCCTCAGGAGTAGCTCGACTGGGATGTTGAGTTTGCAGGAAGCTGCCCTCCACACCACAGTCGATCAACGCTGCAAAGACACAAGACTGGCACTGGTAGGAAGCAACCACAAGCAACGTGATTGACCGAGATACCAACCCCTGGACGGGGACATTTACCGCATTAGCAGAACGCTGTGTGGCTAGCAGGCTAGCTGGCCCCCTGGTATCTACTACTGGTCCCCCAGCACCGTGGGGCCTGGCGGTAGTAGGGCGACCGAGTAGTAGGACGATGATGAGTGCAATGAGCTCATCTAGCTTGAGGGACTCGCCCCGGCATGCCAACTCTCACTGCAAATGAGGGCTAAGCCCGTTGCGAAACAGGGCCACCAACGCTGGTTGGTTCCACTCTCTGCCTGCGGCCAGAGTACGAAATTCCAACACGTACTGGGCCGCAGATCATGAGCCCTGTTCCATTCGTAGCATGAGGTCGTTCTTGGTGATCCCTTCTCAGGGGTGTTGGAATACCACCTTGATGTGCTTAAGGTACTCCGAGAAAGACTTATCACTCAGCTCCTCCCATGTGGCCATGGCCCAATCCAGAGCTTTACAAGCGAGATGGGATACCACAAAGGCAATCTTCGCTTGGTCAGTGCTGGTCAGTTGGTTCTTAAAGAAGACTGAGCACTGCAATAGGAACTCCTTACAAAGCTCTGGATCACCGTTATATATATCCCATAGGCAAACATAGGGGACATAGTGACTGGGCTGGGAGAGCTAGTGGGCTCCAACGAAGCTTAAACGAGTTTCGTGAGCCCCTGAACGCCACCCACTAGTTGGGTGACTTGTTGCTGCTGGTCCGCCTATTGAGTGAGCTGCTGCCCCAAGAACTGCCCTTGGGTGCACACAGCTTGATTCAAGGCTTCCATCCCTGCTGTTCTGAGGCTGTCGGCCAAGAATTCTGTCATGGCGTGCTAGGCCAGACACAGAGGGATGAACACTCAGGGGTGGAATCAAAGCAAGTTGTTTATTAATAAAAACCAAGGTAACATAAAGGGGCAAACGAGGCAAAAGAAGCAGCAACTACTGGGTTTAAATGTAAATACAACACAAACGTGACAAACGAGAGGGCGAAACAAAACGACTGGGAGGGACTGGGAGCTGAGCTAGTGTGAACGGTAAGCACAGAGGGGAAAAACAAAAAGGGGACAAGAACGAAATTTACAGGCAGGGCCTGGGTTAAACATGGGTTAACTTAAGTTGTGCTCGACTGACGCTATAAAGGCAAAAGGGGGAGAGTTGGGGAACCAGCCACTAAGCAAAACTGCAAGGTAGACCAAACTTGGAACTACAGCATGCTGCCGTGAGCGTGAGTCACCTTGCTGGGATGTGGCTAGCCAGTGAATCCTGACAGTGAGCGAGCAAGCCTTGCTGATAGCATGGTTAGCAGAGTGACCTGCTCCTGAACGCAGATACTGAGCCGAAGCTGACATTAACACACCTTAGTCGTACAGGGAACCTCTCAGGCAATCTCAAGGTTCAAAACAATACAATTCTCTGCATTAAACCATGGTGTTGAGACTCATTAAGTACCCCCAGTCCCAGGTGAAAGACATGAACAAAACAAAAGGACAATAAACAATCAGAACTGAATCACGAATCGATACAAGTGAATAGAACCAAACACACATGAACACGAACATGACGAAACTAAGGCAAGAGTCTCGGGATCACCATGTGGGAGGGCACGATACCAAGGGCTAACACCTCCATACAAAATCTCATATTCCTCATTGTGGCTTAAAAGTCTCTAATGCCCAATTTGTCCTAAATAATTTAAATAATTTATATTTTAATGTGTCATTTTTACTAATTACCATTAATGTGAATCATTTTTTAGTCTGGCCCGCCTTGGTATATAATAGTATGGTAATGGCTTTACAGCACATAATCCATCTATTGTTTATAATCAATCATTTGCTTTAAAACACAGTTGGTATAAAAAGCACCACATTTTTAAAGAAGCCATTTTTTCATATTAGCATATATAAAATATGTATAAAATAAATGGAGATGAGGTTTTCTACATGTTACAGGGAAAATGGCAACCTATTTAGCTAGAAGACATTTTAGACTGTGGAGCAGAGGCATATCAAGGAAAAATGTGTATTTATATCTGACAACAGAGTCAAACATAACACCTGGGTTTAAATAGTAGTACTGGGTGTGACTGAGAACCCATCCAGACTTACAACATTATCAGCATTTGTACTTTTATCAATATTGGAAGATATTGAAGACATAAAGAAAAGAGTTACTTACAGAGCAGCACAAAGACTGGGCTGACCTCCATACTGCCTCACTGACCACTGACTAACTGACAGGTTAAACGGAGGTCTGCTTTAAACACTCACCACTTCCTTTTTCTTTACAGCCAAAGTTAATACATTCGGTAGAGAGAGATATATTTAAATAACTACAATCAAAGGTGAAGCCAGTAGGGGAAGGGTGATGGTGGGCAGGTTGCCCTGGCATCTGCTCATGAATGTGTTCATAGACATGACCAAAAATAAAATAAATACATTTTAATAAAACATTCAAAATTCCCGTAGGTGTTAATGTCTGTTCAACATTACGAAATTAAAATACTTAATAGGAATATTTTGGGGATTAGTAGACTATCCAGCTTTATGCACTGTTACTTTTTGTGTAGTGATCACTAGTGTGTTACCTGGAAATCAGTAAAGACAATTATAAGATTATAAGGATTATAAGATTTACAAAGGTGTGAGGAATTTAAAATAAACAATTTCTACATACACATACACACCAAACAGCCATAACATTAATACTACCTCATTGTTTCTGCATTCATTGTCCATTACATCAGTGTATTGAACACCTCAGTATCACTGCTGGACAAAGAACAATCCAAACAACAGTGTCCTATGATGCTGTGTCCTGTCCACTGATGACATTTACAGGGTGGAATCAGATGCATTTAGTTTGTTTGTGTGTGCAGTGTGTGCAGTGTGTGAGTGATTGTATGTTCCAGGACGTGCAGGATGTAAATGATCTAAACAATATTATTGTAGTTCATCATCAGCTGATGAGGTCATTTCCACTCTTCCACTGGAACAGACGTCAGACCACAAACACTGAAACTGTGAGCTTCTCTCAGACCCTCTTTTCTGTATCAGTTTAGTTGATGAAATGATACATATAGTCTATGACCAGTTAAATAACCAGCTTATCCACTGATTATGTAGTGATTTATTATATATTATAATATATTTTTATATATAACTTCTCTTTTATTAGGTATTGAAAGTCTTCCTAACCTTAGCCTTTGAGCCACTACTGATGAATTAGTTAATCACTACAATACTGGACTTCATTCTCGAATAGACTCACTTTTACCCACTCAGCTTCTTGGTTTTCACCTAATCTATGTCAACAGGATGCCAGCTGGAGCATATCTCAAGGAAAACTGGTCTCACAATACACAGGGATCTATATCATAATCTTCTTTTCTATAAAGACAATGTCCATACAGCAAAATCCCAGTTCTATTCCCAATTAATTAGAACTAGTGATGGAAACTCTCAGGCCCTGTTCTCCCTGGTTACTGCCACTCTTTGCCTCAGCTCTCCTCAAAATAACAAACGACCTCTTGACTGCAGCAGACTCAGGTTTTCTTTATACTAATACTTTTATACTTATTCTCCTTGATCTCCACCTCTGGAGTGGATTAGAAACAACAATGGAGGATAGTCTATGGATGAGTTTATTAAAGGCATTTACATCCCACCCATCTCCTCTCATTTCCATTGTTCCTCAAAGTTGGAAGGTAGGTTCCTCTGTCTTATCCTTTTCATCATCCAACTTCTTCCTTTAGGTCATATTTACATTTACATTTACATTTATGGCATTTAGCTGACGCTCTTATCCAGAGCAACTTACAAGGTTACTCGTATTACAGAGGTGGGCATAGTCACCCAGACTGGGAATCGAACCCCAGTCTCCCAAAGTGGTGTTATCTGTTGCGCCACACCAACCACGGTTGGTGGTTATACTCATATCTTTCATAAGTATAACCAGTTTTATTGTTATGCGGACGACACCCAGCTCTACCTTTCTAGCAAACGTACCTCCATTATCCCTCCCTCCTCCCTCTGCAAGTGTTTACAGGAAGTCAAGTCTTGGTTCTCCTCTAATTTTCTTAAACTCAACAGAGATAAAACAGAGGTTCTCCTCATTGGTTCTAAATCTGTCCTTGCAAAAGTAAATAGTTTCTCCATTCCCATTGACAACACTTTTCTTTCCCCCTCCCTTCAGGTAAAGAGTCTGGGTGTCGTCCTTGATAGCACATTAAAATAACATCACTCTGTCTGCATATTTCTATCTTCGTCATATTAACCATCTCCATCCCTCTCTCACTCCCGACAGTACTGTTATTTTGGTTCACTCCCTGGTCAAATCTCTCCTGGACTATTGTAATTCTCTTCTGTTTGGTCTCCCCCTCAAGTCCCTTCATAAACTACAACTGGGTCAGAATGCTGCTGCCCCTATCGTCTCTAGTACCCCATCTATTTCTCATATCACCCCAGTTCTTCAATAGCTCCACTGGCTCCCTGTAAAATTCTGCATTGATTAAAAACGTATACTGCTCACCTTTCAGGCTATCCATTACTTCGCTCCTCCATATCTTACCCAGCTCATTCGCATAAACAGACCCAGCCTGACTCATAGATCTTCTTTATTCATTACTGTCCCCAAGCCCATTTGACCACCATGGGATCTAGCACTTTTAGCCGCTCTGCCCCCGTCTCTGGAACTCCCTTCCATCAGACATCCGTAATATTGACTCCCTGGATATTTTCAAATCACGCCTCAAACCTTATCTGTATAAGACAGCAAACAGTCTGTAGCCTGTTCTGTTCATTTTGTTATTTTAAAATTGCTTTCCTGTTTTTTAATGTCTTTTATGTTTTATGTTTTAATTATTATTATTTTATGTATAGCAACCTTAAGAGTCCTGAAAGGCGCCTATAAATAAAATGTGTTGTAATTTATTATTATTAAAGTAAAAATCTCATAATTTTACATTCTTTATTTAAAAGTGTAGGTGGTCTAAAGGAAAAGCACATTTTAGTCTGCTCTTTACTGAGAATCTGACAGGATGAGACAAACAAAAACTCTCTCAGCATCTCCTCCCCCTCCTGAAATTCAAAGCCACTGCTGATGTGCAATACAGACAAACCACAACTGCCTGAGTGAGGATGGGAGAGAGTGAAATAGCTCTAAAAGCATGCAGCTATATTGATGAACATTAACTTATAAATACTGAATACATATTATTCACACATCTGTTAACACATATCAGCTAAAAGGACTTGAGAAGAAATAATGCATAAATAAATCCAGCTCCGTAGTCAATAGAAAGGCAAAGTACAACCTTTTTTTTCCCATAAAGTGTACAAAAGATATAAAGACTAAGGCCTGAGACAGCCAGCACTTCCCCAAAGCTGTCTGAAACAGTCTTACTCTGACCTGTGTCTTATATACTATCCTTATCTTGTTGCAGTTCCCCCAATGCATATTTTTTAAATTCAGTGTACATAGGTTGTATCCACTTATGTTCCTTTTCTGGAAACCTAGGTACTTTTTGTCTCCGCTTATATCCAACCCTATCGTATATCTTGCACCTGCAGAGCTAAATGTGCTGACACCCACAGAACTGAAGATTTTGGAGTCCTGCCAAGCTGTTCACCTCTCCTTCACCCCATAGTGGGCCCCTCCTCCTTTGATAAGGGTTTTCCACTAGCTTTACAATGTGAGTAGGGCTGGCTGTGTCATGCTAAGGCCTAAGGATACAATACTTTTGTTTCACATGTTTTGATTACCAACTATCATAACATCACACTGTCAGCCATATTTCAGGTTGGTGGACTGTTTTTAGTCCAGCAGTGACACTGAGGCGTTTAAAAACTCCAGTGTACCAGTGAAACACACAAACCACCACACCCATGCCAGTGTCACTGCAGTGCTGGGCTGTGTTCACTTCAATCCAGTCATGGTCATAATATTCTGATATGACTGTATATATATATTCCAACTGGCTGTGTTATGGAGTGGTATGGCAACACCACTGCTGATAAACACAAAGCCCTTGAGAGGGTGGTGTAAACCAACCAGCACATCACCACAGCTGCACTTCCTCCCATACAGGACAGAAGCCTGCGAAAAGCCAGCAACATCTATTTTACCCCACACAAACCACATACACTTCCTGTTCCAACCCTTGTCATCTGGTCATTTAGTAACCAGTGCTATCCAGAAAACAGGCCATGGTTTTAGTACCTATTCTTTACATGCAGAGATAAAATTCAGAGGCTCATTACTTTCTTTCTTTTTTATTTTTTTTTTGAAGACACATACAAAAAAGGAGGTATCATCTAAAATGCTGAAACCCTCTTTTTCTTTCTAGTTATTATTTTTTATTTCGTTAGTACTATTTATAATCAAATAATAATATAATATTTTGAGCTATGTGTTAAAAATGTTGTTTTAATTGAAAATATATGAATTCATATGCCCTGCCCTTGCTCAGTTTGTCTGGTCCTCACCTTGTTTGCTTTATGTTCTTGGGTTTGTCTGGTTAGTATTTATTTAGAAGTCCCCTTGTTCTTGTTTCTTTGTATGCTGTCTTGCCTTAGTTTCACATAAATAAAGTTTTATCTGTAAATAAAACTACCTGTGAGTACATCTGCTTCTGCTTCCTGCCTCAGGAAGCCGCATGACAGAAGGACAGACCACCCCAGGTCGCAGGAGATGGCGAAGGGTCTCTCCTCATTTGAAGGCTTTCCCCTATGGAATGGGGAGGACTTTGAGGGAGAGATAGGGCTTGGTGCGGTTAGACTTGCGTGTGAGGGCAATATAGGCAACTACAGACCTATCTCTCTTCTCTCTTTCCACTCTAACCAGTCTGGCTTCAAAGCTGCACACTCTACTGAAACTGCTCTCATTGCAGTAACAGAGAAGCTCCATGCAGCTAAAGCTGCCAGACTGTCCTCAGTTCTGATCCTTCTTGACCTCTCCACAGCTTTTGACACAGTGGACCACAAGATCCTCCTGTCTATCCTTGCCGGCCTTGGAATTACCGGCTCTGCATGGCAATGGTTTGCATCATACCTGCAGGGACGCTCATACCAGGTAACATGGCAGGGCGACACGTCCGCTCCTTGTAGTCTCTCCACTGGCGTTCCACAAGGCTCGGTTCTTGGTCCTCTTTTCTCACTCTACACTAGCTCTCTCGGTAAAGTGATATCCTCTCATGGATTCTCTTACCACTGTTACGCCGAGGACACTCAACTCATGCTCTCTTTCCCACCGTCTGACACACAGGTTTCTGCCCGCATCTCAGCATGCCTCGCTGACGTCTCTTCTTGGATGGCGGCTCACCACCTCAAACTCAACCCCAGCAAGACGGAGCTGCTGTACATCCCGGGAACTGCTGGACCAAAAAACGATCTTGCCATCACCTTTGAGAACTCCTTCTACAGAAGCTCAAAGTCTTGGTGTAGTCAGGGATGATCAGTTATCGTTCCCAAGTCATGTTTCAAACGTAACTCGGTCCTGCAGATTCATCCTGTACAACATCCGGAGAATTCGACCCTTCCTCTCTAGAGAGGCCACCCAGGTGCTTGTTCAGTCTCTCGTCACTTCCAGACTTGACTACTACAACTCTCTTCTGGCTGGTCTTCCTCTGCGCACCATCAGGCCCCTGCAACTCATCCAGAATGCAGCGGCACTGGTCGTCTTCAATCTCCCTAAATTCAGCCATGTCACTCCACTGCTGCGTTCTCTTCACTGGCTTCCTGTAGCTGCCCGCATCAGATTCAAAACCCTGATGCTGGCCTACAAAGCCAAGAACAGACCAGCCCCTCCGCACCTAGAGCCCTTCGAGCTTCAAGTATGGCTCGGCTCGACCCGCCATCCCTCAAAATCCGTGGAAGACAAGTGTCCAGGCTTTTTTCTGTCCTGGCACCAAAGTGGTGGAACGAGTTTCCCCTGGGTGTCCGAATGGCCGAGTCGCTCGCTGTCTTCAAACGCAGACTGAAGACCCACCTCTTCTGTGGTTTTTGCCAAAACCTGGGCCTTATTTTGTTTTTGTTCCTGTACATGTTCATGTCCTGGTTCCTGTCTTGAGTATCCCAGTGCCTGTTTGTCATTTGGTTTCTGTCCCTGTACCATCATGGTTTTTGTCTGTTTCCTGGCGTGGTATTAGTTCTTGCTCCTGTGTCTATCCCTGTCCTGTTTACCTTTCCAGTCATCGTCCAGTCCCCATTTAGGTCTAGTGTCCGGCCTATTGTCCAGCTCCCTGTCCGGTCTCATGTCCAGCTCCCTGTCCCGCCTTGTGCCACGTTCCCTGTCTGGCTCCCTGTCTAATTTCTGCCTTGAGCTAAACCACCTGTCCAGTGCCCCAGTGTAGGTTTTTTTTTGGATTTATGTGCCCTGTCATGGCTGTCCTAGTTTTGTCTCGTTTTTGTCATGTTTCTGCCTGCCCTGTTTCTGTCCTGGCTTTGTTTTGTCAGTTCTGGTCAGTTTTGTCAAAATCCTGTCAGTTCTAGTCCTGTGCCGGCTCCCAGGTCTTCTGCTCCTGTGCTGGCGGACCAGTCCGCCCCTGACTCTATGCCGGTGTTCCCATCCACCTCTGACTCTGTGAAGACCTTAGCCTTTTGTTTGCTAAGGTCCACATGACATGGGCTTAGTATTTCCAGCAATATTTCTTGATAGTTTTTCCTCCTCCGGAGTGAGGGTTGGATATTGGTCAATATCATGAAAAACTGACATCACACTTTTATAAGTATTGTGGATATGATCAGTCAATAAAGACTGATAGATAAAGACAATAAAGATATGACAACAATAAATAGATAATAGTTAAATAGATCATTTCATAATTCTATGAAAATGAACAAATGAAAATCCAATATTGATTTTGAACCATGCTTCAACAGAATTATTGTAAAAAAACTCATAGAACAGACCTGGACAAAAATGGTACCCTTAACATAATATTTTGTTGCACAACCTTTTGAGGCAATCACTGCAATCAAACGATCCCTGTAACGGTCAGTGAGACTTTTACACCTCTCAGCAGGTATTTTGGCCCATTTCTCATGAGCAAACTGCTCCAGTTGTCTCAGGTTTGAAGGGTGCCTTTTCCAAATGGCATGTTTCAGCTCCTTCCAAAAATACTCAATAGGATTTAGAACAGGACTCACAGAAGGCCACTTGGGGCCATTAGCCTGTTGCAAGACCCATGACCTGTGACTGAGCCCAAGCTATCTGACACTGGGCAGCATATTTCTCTTTAGAATCCCTTGATAGTCTTGATATTTCATTGTACCCTGCACAGATTCAAGACACCCTGTGTCAGATGCAGCAAAGCAGCCCCAGAACATAACACAGCCTCCTCCATGTTTCACAGTAGGGACAGTGTTCTTTTCTTGATATGCTTAATTTTCCCATCTGTGAACATAGAGCTGATGTGCCTTGGCAAAATGTTCCATCTGTCCATAGGACATTCTCTCAGAAGCTTTGGGGTTTGTCAACATGTAGTTTGGCAAATTCCAGTCTTTTTTATGATTTGTTTTCAACAATGGTGTCCTCCTTGGTCATCTCCCATGAAGTCCACTTTGGCCCAAATGACGATGGATGGTGCAATCTGACATTGATGTTCCTTGAGCTTGAAGTTCACCTTTAATCTCATTAGATTTCCCGGGCTCTTTTGTTACCATTTGTATTATTCATTCCTTTTGATTTGGCATCAATTTTCTCTCCTGTGGCCACGTCCAGGTAGGTTGGCTACAGTCCCATGGATCTTATATTTCTGAATAATATGTGCAACTGTAGTTACAGGAACATTAAGTTGCTTGGAGATTGATAATCCTTACTTTTAACATGCTTGTCTATAATTTTTATTTCTAATCTCCTGAGACAACTCTTTCCTTCGCTTCTTCTGGTCCATGTTGAGTTGGTACACCAAACAGCACAGTGACTACCTGTAGCCCTATATATAGGCCCACTGACTGATTACAAGATTGTAGACACATGTGATGCTAATTAGTGGACACACCTTCATTTAACATCCAGCCTGTCACAGTCAAAGCACTGCTGCAATAAAGCTGTCTAAAGTAAAAACAGCAAACTCAGTAGGTTCCTTCACAGACTGTCATAAGTGAAAGCAAAGTTAAACATTAGTTATGATCTGCAGTGAAACTTAGATGGCAACAGGACAAATGTTGTATTATTATGAGCATGTTTACTACAATTATCATTTATTCTTAAAGTCCATTTACAACATTTATGTGGCTTTATGTTCCAAAAATTGTTTATCATTATTGTTTATGCAATCATTTTCCAACCTCTCTTTATCCTTCAGAATTAAATAGGGTGTTTCTGTTACTGTATCCATAAAGAAGCTTTTCGAGAATCCATGTTTTGAAAAAATGTCTATGTAAATGTTGTTGGTATAATAAAAAAGAATGCAATTATGGAACAGAATATGAAAGCAAATGTTTATTTCTGCTAATATAATTGAAAAGCTTTTATTATAATGTGCAGTACTGTTCAGTTATAGTTAATTTCTATTACATTGTGCAGCTCTGCTTAAGGTGAATTACTGTAAATCCAAAGCTTCATTATGACACACTTTGATTATAAACAGAACTGAAACTAGATTTAAAAAGGTAAAGTTGGTCAGAAATAAAGAGAATACTCTTACTTATGACAAAAAAACATATATTATTAGACACAAATACATATTCACTATATTCACATATTATACAAGACTTTTAGCACTTGAAGTCATGATATTTATTAACTGATATTTATTAACTGTCAGGGTGAGGACACATGCCTTCTGGCCACTGGCTTTTTGCTGCCAATGCAACATCACTGGGCAACCAATGAACTCTAAAAAAAAAAAAGGGCCAAGTTCTGATTCATCCACTAGCAGATGCCCACATCGGCCAGCATAACACTAACGTGATGTGTGGAGAGAGTGAACCATCTACCCAACTGCAGAGAATAGGAGCAATTGCGCTTCGACTGCTGACGGCAGGCAGCATGACCCGGGATTAGAACCAGTGATCCTCTGGTCATGGAACACTCTGAACTCCATTATAATGGTTAATAACTGAACCCAAGTTTAAGATACAGAATAACTAAATCCATTATAATAGTTAATATCTGAGCTAATTATGCATTTTAATTGATAACAATTAATGACCTTAAAACCTAATTCATGGCAAATGGTTAATAACTGAACTTATGATAAAGACTAATAATTAAAGTCTTAATAAATTACATTGTTCTGAACATTGAGCCACCAAGTGATGTGGCTCAAGTCAGCTGTTCACGTTGAGTTCATCTGCATGGAAGGGTCAAAGACAATTTATACAAAGAAAAAATGTAAAACTAAATATTTTTAGATGCTGCCCTCTTGTGTTCGCACTCCTGAAAGCCCCAATCAGGAGTAAACTTTTTTTTTTTCATGGACCTATAACAGAAACAAAATGAGAAATTTATGAGTCAGATAAATTGACCAAAATGCATGTGTTTGTTGAAGCATAATTATTTCTATTGAAATGCATTTTACATACTATATACAGTTAAGTCTACTCTCCATTTGGACAGTGACAATGAGTTCATAATTTCAGCTTTTATTTAAGGTGTTTAACAAAACTATTGCAGATATTTTGGAATTCCCTCACAAAACTGTATGAATAAAAACAAAAGCGTGAACTAAAATGTATTTATTATTATTATTGGAATACTGTAATAAATGTGTGAGGTTTGTATCTTAAACTTTTATGACAGAAAGTTTAACTTTAACAAAGAGGATTCTATTAAAACAAACTTTTCTCCAATACTGTTCTAAAAATCCAAAAACTATTTGGTGGCATGTGTACTAAACACTATCACTCCTCCTTAATCAATCTGAACCTGTCCGACCTCTTCTCACCTTAGTCTGGATTCTGCTTCAGCTCTGAGTAGATGGTGTTCTGGTCGGTATCAGCAGTGGTTTTCTCTAACAGCGGAGAAGAGAAACACCATCTTAAGTTAACACCAACCAAGAACAAGATCATATCAGTCTATAAGTAATGTTCTCAGCATGTTTCCACAGTTTTCCAGTTTCATTAAACACATCACCAGATTTGCCCTGATGTTAAAAGCTTATAGAGCTGCCGTAACACGTTTGTTTCTCATTCGACTGGGTTTACTTGCCTGTTACTGTGTGTGTGTGTGTGTGAAATGTGGTGTGACCACCCTCCTTTCCCCTCCTTTATATGTACTGTTAACAATTCACAACACCATTCTGCCTGAAATACCATGTGTCAGAGGGTAAATTTCCCATTGAGAAGAGTTTATGTTTTATACATGTTTGGTCACACAGGCAAATCATTAATTATAGCTATACACTCGCTCTGTTGAGTAACCAACTTTGATCTGTCTGGAATCCGTTTGGATTGAATATCATACATATCATATCAATACTGCAAATGCAAATGAGAAGAAACGGACTTTCTAGAGTAGAGTTTAAGAGTACATCAGTACAGAACATGATACTGAGTATTTTATAACATCTTCAATCTTAGAGAATCCAATTGAACTTAAAAAAAAAGAAACAGCCCTCACCCACCTCTGTCTGGGGATCTGTCAGGGGTTGTTAACAGATGGTCGCTTTGTACTGGTTGATAGCAACAGCTTTGATTTCAAATAATAACAGTTTTGTCACAGTTTTACTCAGGGAGAGAATGGCTGGCAGAGACAGAATCAGATAGATGTTGCAAAAGAGAGAGCTCACAGTCTGACTCTCTGTCTCATACATACTCTTATTTTACCATACTCTTTTAGGTCATATTCTGAAGTAGTAATTAGTTTGTATTTTTGAGAGATTTATATTATTCACAAAATATAGCATTGCATCATTACTTTATTAATTATTCAGGATGTTTGATGATCACCCCACCTCATTCCCAATTCCCCAACTTATCCCAAAAGTGTAGGATGGAGCACCATCACTCCCGAGAGCATAGTTTCACTGCTCCACAGCTCAATGCTGGGGGAGAGGGGGGGGGGGTACACCCCTCTAGCCCTGACAGGTCTGGCATTAGACATGATGCCAATAGGATTATGTTTATCTGCTCCAGAGAGTCCTTTTCTTTTGGCAGAGCATCTCTACAGGGACTAGACACGCTGTGTTGGTGTGCATTTGAACATCTGTGTCAGCAATGGGTTCAACTAAAAGTAGCTGAAAGCATTCATCAGAAGGGGTGTCCACAAACATTTGGACATTTAGTGTATGTCATTTTTCTAATCTTACTTTTAGACATGTAGCCCAAGTTTTGTTTTTTCTTCATCTTCTTCTTGGATTTTAGATCAATTTCAGCATACGTCACTTCACTGGGTCCAGCTGGAGCGTCTAAGAGAGGACAAAGGCTGTTTTCATTCTTCACTCTCATTCTGCTATGCTTTAACACACACTGTTAGCATAAGAGCCTGCTTACTTATAGTTTCATCTCAGTGGTCCATTTAGACACACCCTTATGGGGACTCATTCATCCACCAAAGCTTTAGCCAGAGACAAGAAGTGTATAATTCATGTGACTGATGTAAGATATTATCTTTTTTTGTCTTTTATCTGGCATTCCACCAGTGTATCCTGATGGTGACCAGAAGCAGTTTGAGACATACAAATATACTGGCATTATAGAAATGATCTCAAAGCCTAGAGATGAGAGGTCATTCAAGCTTTCCATCTGAATTTGGGAATATGTAACATCACTTGGTCTTGTCACTGCATCATTTAATACAGAAATACAATTAGACTGAGACTGAGGTCAGTTACATAGAAAGTACATTTGCATCACAGCTGGGATGCAGTTCTTACCATTTCCTCTGGGTGTCTTAGTGGTAGTTGTAACTTGTGTTACATCTCTGGATTCGGTTGCAGAATTATCTAGAACAAAAGTAACTGATTAGAGAAGCTACTGTGTTCTCACCTCAGGATGATCTCACTTTGGGAAGAAAAAACAACTATAGCTATATAACTGTTGTGTTAAGAATTGTACATACTGTACATACATCATGATACGAATGTGAGGGCATCATAATTCATTCATCATAATTCCTTAACATAACCTCAAATCATCAGCTAGAAGGTTGAAGCCTGGGCACATTTAGGTGTTCCAACAGGAAAGTGAAACCAATACATTTAATGAACTGAACCAGTTCTGCCAATAAAAGTGGTCATATATTCAAGCAGAATTCTACCAGACATTAGTGTTTATGATTCCCAAAAGCATCTGGTCAAGGTACAGGTACATCTAATCAAAGGACATGTAAACAGATATTATATGAGTTGAATGTATGATTTTGATCCTGTGATAATTTTAGAAAACCCCCAAAATAAGAAAAACACAAGTGTATTTGAACTGTAAGTGAGTTCTAGTGTTCATACAACCATCTCATCCAACACTGCAATTTATATATATATGCAGATGTAATTAAAGTACACATTCCATGCTTATTTAAATTATTAATAAATGAAGTCCCCCTCATTTAAAGACACTGTAATGTTTGGGACATTTAGACATTTTAGTTTATGATTACTCAGGTGTGTTCCATTGCTTCATTAGTGCAGGAATAAAATACCTAGGCTTGCTCCTAAGCATTCAAATACCTTGGACGTCTATAATTCCTATTGCTCAACCTGAGGACAAAAGCTGTGCCAAAATAAAATCCAACAATTGAGTTTTAAATGCAAGAATTGGTCAAGCCTTGTACTACTAAAATCAACTGTGTGAAATATTATTTAAAAGAAAGAACGCACTGGTGAGCTCATTAATGGCAGGCCAAGGAAGACCTCCATATTCTCAGTATTCTTCAGAAAAATGCTCAATTGTCTGTCTGACCAATTAGAAGCAGCATTTAGAGAGGTGGCTGTGTATTCTTCTATCTACTATGCACAGAAGACTTCAGGAACACATATAAAGAGGCTAGGTAGAAATACAGATGGCCAGATTAGTTTCCAGAAAAGATCTGTCAGAATTCTGGAAAAAGTACATCTTGTGGACAGATGAGACCAAGATTATCCTTTATCAGAGTGATGGCAGGAGCCACGTATTTTCTGCAAAACATTGTGGTTGGGTGTCATGGGTATGTATAGCTGATACAGGTACTGGCACACTTATCTTCATTGATGATAGATCTGCTGAGGGCAGTGGCACAATGACATCTGAGGTGTATAGGAACATTTTATCTGCTTAAGTTCCAGTAAATGCTTTCAAACTCATTGGGCGGTGGTTCATCCTACAGCACGATCATCATCCCAAATATACTTCAACACAGTAAAACATAACAAAAAGTTATTTCTGGTCACCTGATTTTAATTAAACTGCAGGTGCTTTCTGTATGCTTTCCAAAATGTAAGGGAACAATCTCTGTTGACTAAGATTGGATAAAAAAATGGGTAAAAAGTAATTAATTTGTAATTCATTGTACATTTTCTATATATTCATTACACATGATATATACTAATAATTAATATATTTTATCAAATATATTGATTTATTTATTTATTATAAATCAACATTCAAGTCTTACTCAAAGGCAATGTAACTATTGGAAGCAGTAATGGTCACAAATCTTTGTCCCTTTCTTCTTTAATACTTAATCAGAAGTTTTTCTAACGCTCATCATCCTGTTTATGCGTTTGTTGAACATGTACACTACCTTTTTTGTTATTACATCTGTCAAATGTGGAAACATAACATTTCAATCTGCCCTCATACAGAAACTATCCAATTAAGCCATCATGAAAAGAAACAGGAAGATCCTTGACATGTGTTCATTTCCAAGCGCATCACAGTGCTCCAGTCAGCATTGTGCTATTTCTACAGTAAATTAAAATCAAATCAAGACCAAAGAATGCCATAGTAAAGGATATTTGGCTTGAGATTTAAACCGACAAATGCTACAGGTCTGTTGCCTCAATGAACTTTTGTAGCCTGGTCTTTTTTCACCTTGACCACAGTAAGCTTCAGAAAGGGTAGTAAACTCCTACCAAACATGAGACATGAATATCAGCTTGAACCTGGTGTTTATTGTCACTTTTATTGCAACGCAATCTGTGTAGTATAGGCCTGCTTTGTCTTTACGTGTCATGTTATGCTACATGATACTAAACGTGATTGTGCAGTGTATCTGCTACCTGGTGTATAGTGGCTTAATGGAGACAGTAAAAAGTTGAGCTTTTCAGCATGTTGATTTCTACACCCTTAAACTCAACTATTATTCAGTAATGATGCAAACAGACGCATTGGACTTGGCTGGTCTTAAAAACAAGTTCCGAGGTCACAGATATGACTTGTTTAAAGAGTGTGTACCATCTACACAGTGCACATAAAATCATGTTTACAAACCTTTGTTCTTCTTGTGACACCAAACCAGGCTCAGTATGATAATCAGTAAAGCAATTAAACTGGACACAGCTGCTACTCCTGCTTTTAAATAATTAGATCCAGAATCTGAGTCTGAGAAAAAAAACATTTAACATTAAACACTTTGTTTAGTTGTTGTGTCACAGAATTAATCAAATAACATTATCACATACATTCTCACTTTTGACTGTGATCCAGCTCTTTTTGAGCAGGACATATTTGTCATTGCTATGATGTAATTGCTTTTTATTATTTATGTTACATTAAAAAAAAAAAAAACATTATGTTGCCTCACTCAGATTAGGCCACATGTATTTCTGGACAAGCTGAGTGACACATGTCCGGCATTGAAAAAGAAAGAATCATGTTGACTAGAGTTTTTTACACAAATATGGCTTGGGTTATGCAGTGTTACACACCTCTTGCCAGAGTTTAATGCTGCTAATCAAAGTTACATAGTGAAGAAGCAGTGTTTTGGCCTGGAGTGGCAATGACAGAGATGCCATTCTCCACATAACAGTGAGTGTAGCATCAACCTCATTTTGAAGCTGTTATTATAAAGTAAAATGACTGTCTAGATATATCCAGAAATATTTTAGATTAGGTTGCAGATTACAGATATTTTAACAGCTAAAATACATTTTGATACCAACCCTATGAGTGTTATTCTAATCTGATGTATTCCAAATAATAAAAAGGAATGCATACTGGACTTCTGTGATAGGACAACTGTGTGTAAACTCACTGTGCACTATGACAATGACTGGATGACTTCTCCCTCCAGATTCAGACTGACACCAGTACACTCCAGTGTGAGATGTGGAGAGAGAGCTGATGCTGCAGACAGATTCTGTAACTGATCCCCAGTCTGATGTACAATCTGACACCTTCCTACTGTGTGTGTATCGTCTCACTCTCCATCCAGTAGAGTCACTCTGTCCCTCACAACTCAGTGACAGAGAGGCATTAATAAAGTGCTGTGTTCTGCTGGGACTGGTGATCAGAGAGACTGGAGGAGACGAAGCTGAAAAATGGTGAGAAAAACACACTGAAGCAGATTAGTCAGTGTGAGCTGTGGGACAGTAATGAAGCCCTCAGGGGCAACATGAGGGGAAGGGGCATTCTAAGGGCCTAAGGGTGATGTTACGGTCCTGTGACTGACAGGTATACAAATAATAAACTTTCATCATTCATAAAATATTTAATTAAAACATTAACTCATAATATCCAGAGCCCCTGTATTGCCTTATTTGACTCCCCTGTTGTATTTACATGAAATCTGTTCTGTCCAGGTAAAACTGTAATTGCACTGCGAGCATCTTGTTGCACATAAATAAAGATCTAGTAACCAAAAACACAATGAAAGAAAACAGTGACAGTATGCATATATTGTATGAATATGGCAGAATTGTTAAGAGTTATGTTTCACATTTTCAAGGTTGGGGTGGTGAGCCCAGTGTGACCAAAATCACTGGAAGCCCTACTCATAAAGTCAACATGATGAAGATCATTGCATCAGACTCTCTTTACAATGAGAAAAATATATGAAAAGGTGCTTCACATGAACTGCATAGGTACATACTATTTTTAGCATGTTGCTAATTGGAGTACTAAACTAGTGCTACATTAAATAGCCACTGAAAATGTAAACTGGTTTGATTAAGGCAATGCATTTGCACTCATTCAATAGATTTACATTTTCAACATTTAGCTCTTATCCAGAGCGACTTCCAGGGTAACTCATATTACAGAGGTGGGGCAATGTAATGTTAGGAGTCTTGCCCAAGGACTCTTATTGGTATAGCGCAGCATAGTCACCCAGACCAGGAATCAAACCCCAGCCTCCCACATGGTGTTGAAAATGTTTGATTGATCTACAGGTCTTTTTCTAATGCAATTAATTGTTAGTCTGGTGATGGATTATGCCCAGCAACAGACCATGAACAGCCAGTAAATGTAAATCATTCCCACCATGTTCTCACCAGTGATCCACAGTGGCTGTAGGTTGCTGTACTGTGTGTGAAAGGCTGCTTCTCCTCTCTTTGCTCTGCACTCATAAACTCCTGTGTGATGTAGAGCAGCAGCACTAAGAGTGTAGGAGCCTCCAGCTTCTCTTCTGCTGTCTGAGTGGAGCTCCTCACCATCTCTGTACCAGCTGAACGTCCAGCCTGTAGAGGAGTCTCTAACCTCACAGCTTAGAGTCACTGAGTCTCCTTCAGTCAGCCAGCTCTGAGGAGACACGCTCAGTACAGCCTGAGCTTCACCTGACAGCATAGAGAAGAAGAACAACATGAAGATACAGATAAGATGATAAGATGATCACATATAATTAATGAGAAGAAACCCACACACTCACCAAACACAGTCAGTGTAACAGTGTCACTGATCTCTGAGAGCTGAGAGTCACTTTCTCCTCTGCAGGTGTATTTACCACTGTTAGACTCTGTAACAGGGCTGATTGTGTACTCCTGAGTGGTGCTGTGTGAGTGAAACGCTGGATCACTCTTAATCCAGCTGTATTTCCACTCAGTGTCTCCTCCTGCCTGTATGTCACATCTCAGAGTGACAGTCTCTCCTCTGAACACGTCTTTATCAGGTTTAATGGACACCACAGATTTAGCACTTTCTGTAATAAAATAATTAATATTAATAAACATCAACTGTTTCTAACTAATATTCTTAAAATAGCAGTTAACTTCAAATACATCAATATATGTCTCTGTATAACTGTCACTTCCACTTTTGTCTACATGCTTTCTAACAATTCAACACTATGTATCATCATTTTTCGTACTTACCAGTAACGTTTACCCAGAGTGCATCACTGTAGGGTGTGTAGTTGACTGGGTTTCCTCTCCCAGCTCTGCACCAGTACTGACCTCCATCAGGGACACTAACTGAGCTGATGGTGTGGAAGCGTGTTTCAGTGCTGAACTCATTCTGAGGGTTCTGTGTGTGTTTAGTCCAGTAAAACCTCCATCCAGCAGACTGATCCAGGACACACTCCAGAGTCACTGAGCTTCCTCTCAGTGCAGCTCCTTTAAGCCTCGATCTGAGTTCAGGTTTAGATTTAACTGCTGATGGAGATGACGCACAGAGTTCAGATCATGAAATCAGAGTCTTTATCACACTGATGTTCTCATATTGTAATGTCTCCCTCTGCTGGCCTCAGTGGGGGGCCCATGCACAAGGCCTTGGCTCTGCCTTTCACGTGAGGCTTGGCTCTAGGCACACCAGACTAATTAGGACTCCACTTAAGCACCTTTGTTTGGTGTGCTGGGGTGGAGTCTCCATGACACTACCTGTGACACCAATGTTGCTCGCACATTTTTTCAGCTTACTTGGTTTTGACACTCTGCTTGTTTTTGCTACTAGAGTATGGATTTACCTTTGATGTACCTGCCTGCCCGTGATTTAACCCCTGCCTGTCCTGGTGTTGATTTTTGCCTTAGCCCCAATAAAGAACTTTTGCACATGCAGCCTGCTCCAACCACTCTGTCACACATATCATTAACCAGCTTTAGATTAAAGCTCAGTTATCTTTTAAAGAGCCCCATGTCATATATCAAATATTTATAGTCCCATATCAGTGTTAGAAAGTTTAAAATAATGGCAACATTGTTAAAGTGTCTGAACACATCACCACTGAACCTAAAGAGAGATTTGACCATGTAAATTTAAAATACCATTATTTTATGCTATGGGATCAACAGAGATTGGGAAATGGTAGGTAAAACCAAATCATGAATGTTTTCTGAACATAAAAATGCACATTTTGTGATTGACCTTTTAATAAAAAAAAGTAAAAAAGTTGCAGTTATGTTATGATAAATGTACATTAGCTGTACATTCTGTGATACAGTATAATCTCCCGTACTGTAAACACTTTTTACAGAATTCAACACAAGATGCTGTGTGAAACAAAAAAATGTGTAAACACATACTGGCTTTAACACAGTTCACAGTAATTATCTTCAACAGAGCAACACACACTCAAACAGGGAATCCTATTTTCCATGATATGTCCTCTTTAAGTCAGTTTAATAGAATCTACTATTATTATATAGGTTATGAAGGAGAGGAATGGAAGAGAGGAATTGCCCAAAGTTCATTACCTTTTAATCAAGAAATAATGTGAGGAAAACGACACACTCACCTGATACACTCAGTCTAACAGCAGCACTGATCTCTGAGTAGCGCGGCTCTGTTGACCGCCTTCCCTTACAGGTATAATCACCTTCATGAGACCCATCAACATTAGAGATTTCATAGTTCTTCCTCCATTGAGCTTCACTGAGAGGATCATTATTCTTAAACCACTCGTAACTCCAGACTCCTCCACTTTCTATGTCACATGTGAGAGTGACTCTCTCTCTGATGAACACACGCTCAGCTGGCTGCACTTTCACTGTAGCCTTTGGTTTATCTGTTCATAGATCGTTTACACTTATAAAATATGAAACTCTCTCTATGAAGATACACACCAGTATTAAATACTGTGGAATAATCTGAAATAAATGTAGAATTTTCTGAAAGGAAGTCATTTGTAGAAAGAAAACTTAAGATTTATGACCAACCTCTTACTGTAATCCTGACTGGAGCACTGTAGCGTGAGACGTAGTCTCCTCTGAGTGCTACACACTGATACTCTGCTGTTCCTGTATCAGACACTGTTATACTGAGTGTGTTGGTGTCTTTATATTCAGTCAGAGGATTTAACTGCTGAGAGACTTTGTACCACCTTAACCTCCATCCAGTGAGTGAGATCTGCAGATCACAGGTCAGAGTAAGTGTGTCTCCAGTGTAGACAGTGGTGTGAGGATACACCCTCAGTGTTGGTTTGGGTTTTTCTGTTGAGATGAAATGATGAAGAGATCAGAGCTGATTTTACTTTTACAATATAAACAGTAGTTTATCAGGATAAGATCAGACTTTGTACATTTAGATTCTACATTTGGTGTAAATGTTACAGTAGTTTGATTTTATCTGCAGTGTTGCTACACAGTGCAGAATGCTCAGATTCAGGGGTGAACACCACAGATCCTGGTCTTAAGTTAATGTAGGTGCTTTTAAATGTTTAAGTACTAAAAATAACTAACCAAGTTATATTATTCTGAATGTAAATTACAACTGTGTGCACACATGTGAAATACACTTCATAACAAATTAGTTTATTTTAAAATTATATTTATGAGAAACAAATTTTCAATCTTTCAACATTGTTTCCCTTTGCCAATTTTAATATTTAAGGAAAAAAAAAAAACTTTGGCTGGGACCCAGGTGCCTCTAACTGTTATATGGTATAAATATATTTAGAAACAGACACACGTGTCATGATCCACTGGGTCAGACAATGAGGGAGAACACTCGCAGGGGATGGACCAAGGCGAGAGAGTTTATTAACTCAAACAGGGCAGAAAACAATGAAAAAGCAGCAAGTGTTAACAGGATTAATGATAAACCAAAAGACAAACGTGACACCGAAAACTGGGCAAACGAGCACACCTGTGGCTGGTGAGGGACGAGGGCTAGGCTAGCATGCCAGGGCTGAGCCAGAACGATACCGAAACCCTAAACCTACAGGCAGTGCCTGGGGAAAACCGTGAAACAGAGAGACAGCGCGGGTCAGGCGCTTCTGAGACTTACTGGACCTCTGGAGCTGAGGGATCCGCTGCCGAACCCAAACAACAGAACCGAGACAGTGACCAGCACTACGAAACACCAGATCCAACCCAGCGTTGGCCTGAGATAACCAGAGCTACTAAGAGTTGACAGAAGTCAACTAAAGTCAATTCTCGGCACTGGCTGCTTGCTCTAGCCCTCCTTAAATGCACCAGCCCACAGGTGTAACACATAAACCAAACAATGAACAGACACATGTCAAACACAACCTAAAACCAAGATGGCGACGATGGGTGTCAACACAAGAGTCCTTTTCAACATAAAAGTCCAGAACTTAACAAAACATGACATGAACATGACAAGACTTTGAAGGGGGAGTTCTTCATCGCCTGTGAGCCGCGGCCCGAGACCGCCCCTGGGGCGTGTTCCCTTAATAATTCTGACAAATCACTACATTATTTTACAGTCATGTGAAAAAGTTAATACACCCCATGACAACCTTTGTCTTTGTTAACATATTTAATTATCTGGACATTTGATATTCATTCTAACAATATTAAGAGATGGAGGTAACATAAATAAAAATATAAAACTGAAGATATAAGTACCACATGTAAATTGTAACTAAGAGAAATTCAGTTTTCTTGTAAGGATAAAGTTAGAACACCCCACATTAGTACTACCTAAAATGTCTAAAATTAGAATCAGGTGCTCCACATCAGCTGCACAAGACAGCTGCAGAGAGCCTGTCTTATTTAAACCTCAGACATTTAGTCAGGTCTGCTCTTGTTTGTTGAAGTGAGTGGAGTAACCATAGCCAAATCTGGAAACAATGGGAAATCAACCACTGTCTAAAGAACAATTTACATAAAACAACAGCATGATCAGGTCAGACTGTGCTAGCAAGTTCAGACCATGAGTGGAACATAAGATGCATAAAGACATTTCCAACCATCCTAAAATTATTACAGGACCCACAGGTAGCTACACTTAAGTTTAAAGTATCACACGCTGTTCATTCTTTTTAGAAATACAACAAACCATTCAGTCAAACTGAGAAAGAATTGTTAACGTTAGTTAACAAATAACTGAGTGGTGGCTCAGTGGTTAGAGATAGGGACTATAAATGACAGGGTTGTGGGTTCAATACCCGGGCTATGGAAGCTGCCACTGTTAGGCCCTTGAACAAAGCCCTTCACCCTCTCTACTCCCCATGCGCTTGAGTTGGCTGCCCATCGCTCTGGGTGTGTGTGTGCTCACTGCTCCTAGTTCACTAGTGCGTGTGCGTGTTCACTACCACAGATGGGTAACACAGTTCACTGTGCGTAATACAGCAACAAAAACATGCACCTTTCCCTTTAAATTATTTAATAATACAACATAGCTAATGTCTGTCATCTAAACACTTCCTCTCACTGCATCCTTCACTTTTTGTCTGAACAGACAACTGAAGTTTTAAGCCACTCACTGTCACTGTGCATTTATTGTAGAGTCAGTGTTCATTAGTAAAGCTCCCTGAAATCACAGAGACACTGATTCTATTCAGTTCCATCAACATTAGAGATTTCATAGTTCTTCCTCCATTGAGCTTCACTGAGAGGATCATTATTCTTAAACCACTCGTAACTCCAGACTCCTCCACTTTCTATTCACATGTGAGAGTGACTCTCTCTCTCTGATGAACACACACTCAGCTGGCTGCATCTTTTAATAAAGATTTTTATAAAATATGAAACTCTCTCTATGAAGATACACACCAGTATTAAACACTGTGGAATAATCTGAAATAACTGCAGGATTATTCAATTATTCTGAAATCAAGTCTTTTCTAAACAGAAAAACAGAAATGATTACTTACCAACTGTAATCTTGACTGGAGCACTGTAGTGTGAGAAGTAGTCTCCTCTGTATGCTATACACTGATACTCTGCTGTTCCTGTATCAGACACTGTTATACTGAGTGTGTTGGTGTCTTTATATTCAGTCAGAGGATTTAACTGCTGAGAGACTTTGTACCACCTAAACTTCCATCCAGTGAGTGAGATCTGCAGATCACAGGTCAGAGTAAGTGTGTCTCCAGTGTAAACAGTGGTGTGAGGATACACCCTCAGTGTTGGTGTGGGTTTTTCTGTTGAAATGAAATGATGAAGAGATCAGAGCTGATTTTACTTTTACAATATAATCAGTAGTTTATCAGGATAAGATCAGACTTTGTACATAAAGAGAATTTAGATTCTACATTTGATGTGAATATTACAGTAGTTTGATTGTATCTGCAGTGTATAATGCTGATCTTCAGGGGTAAACAAAGTACTCATCCTGTACAAAAGTGTTTTTTATTTATCAAAAGTAAAGGTACTGAATATATAATAGTTCAAGATATTATAGTCATTGTTATATTAAACGATTAAGAGCGGTGTTTGTAGACATGGAAACTATGGTTGATTTAAGCAGGTACACTTTCCTAATTAAGTATAAAAAAAGCATTAATCCGAAACAGGTTTCAACAGTTTCTTTATTTTCATTTTTCCAATGTGAACTTTTTTTGTTGCCAGGTTGCTTTTCCAATTTTCCAGTAGAAAATTAAATACTGATTATTGAATCCAGTGCTGCTGCCCAAACCTAAAACACATGTGCAGCCAGCTCATCCAAGTGCTGGGAGTATCATATGAAATGGGGAGTCTTATCTAGTGGGTTGGAATTACACTGCTAAAAGAAATAAAGGGAACACTTAAACAACACAATATAACTCCAAGTAAATCAAACTTCTGTGAAATCAAACTGTCCACTTAGAAAGCAACACTGATTGACAATCAATTTCACATGCTGTTGTGCAAATGGAATAGACAACAGGTGGAAATTATTGGCAATTAGCAAGACACACTTAATAAAGGAGTGGTTCTGCAGGTGGGGACCACAGATCACTTCTCAGTACCTATGCTTTCTGGCTGATGTTTTGGTCATTTTTGAATGTTGGTGGTGCTTTCACACTCGTAGTAGCATGAGACAGACTCTACAACCCACACAAGTGGCTCAGGTAGTGCAGCTCATCCAGGATGGCACATCAATGCAAGCTGTGGCAAGAAGGTTTGCTGTGTCTGTCAGCGAAGTGTCCAGAGGCTGGGGGTGCTACCAGGAGACAGGCCAGTACACCAGGAGACGTGGAGGAGGCTGTAGGAAGGCAACAACCCAGCAGCAGGACCACTACCTCCGCCTTTGTGCAAGGAGGAACAGGAGGAGCACTGCCAGAGCCCTACAAAATGACCTCCAGCAGGCCACAAATGTGCATGTGTCTGCACAAATGGTTAGAAACTGACTCCATGAGGATGGTATGAGGGCCCGATGTCCACAGATGGGGGTTGTGCTCACAGCCCAACACCGTGCAGGACGCTTGGCATTTGCCAGAGAACACCAGGATTGGCAAATTCGCCACTGGTGCCCTGTGCTATTTACAGATGAAAGTAGGTTGACACTGAGCACATGTGACAGACATGACAGAGTCTGGAGACGCCGTGGAGAGCGATCTGCTGCCTGCAACATCCTGCAGCATGACCGGTTTGGCAGTGGGTCAGTAATGGTGTGGCGTGGCATTTCTTTGGAGGGCCACACAGCCCTCCATGTGCTTTCCAGAGGTAGCCTGACTGCCATTAGGTACCGAGATGAGATCCTCAGAGCCCTTGTGAGACCATATGCTGGTGCAGTTGGCCCTGGGTTCCTCCTAATGCAGGGCAATGATAGACCTCATGTGGCTGGAGTGTGTCAGCAGTTCCTGCAAGATGAAGGCACTGAAGCTATGGACTGGCCCGTCCGTTCCCCAGACCTGAATCCGATTGAGCACATCTGGGACATCAAGTCTCACTCCATCCACCAACGTCACGTTGCACCACAGACTGTCCAGGAGTTGGCGGATGCTTTAGTCCAGGTCTGGGAGGATATCTTCATCAGGAGCATGCCCAGGCGTTGTAGGGAGGTCATACAGGCACGTGGAGGCCACACATAATACTGAGCCTCATTTTGACTTGTTTTAAGGACATTAAATCAAAGTTGGTTCAGCCTGTAGTTTGTTTTTCCACTTTAATTTTGTGTGTGACTCCAAACCCAGGCCTCTATAGTTTAATAAATTTGATTTCCATTGAGGATTTTTGTGTGATTTTGTTGTCAGCACATTCAACTTTGTACAGAACAAAGTATTCAATGAGAATATTTCATTTATTCAGATCTAGGATGTGTTATTTGAGTGTTCCCTTTATTTTTTTGAGCAGTGTACATTCAGGAGGAGAACTTTGGCTGGCTGGTGTGTGTAAATCCCTCCCCAGGCCAGCATCATGATACACAATAAACATTACACTAAAGCAGCATATCTCTCTGTTCTCTCTCTTTAACCACAGCATATCTAATTGATATACAGTCTGAAGATATTTAGAAACATAGACACACACGTTCCCTTAGTAATTCTGAAAAATCACTACATTATTTCAGTCTTGTTAAAAGTTATGACACACCCCCCCCACACACCCATGGAGACCTTTGTCTTGTTTAACATATTCAATTAGTAATTAATCGAAATTGAGTTTTACTGTAAGGAAAAAGTTAGAACACCCCCACATTTATTACTACTTAAAATGTCTAAAACCAGAATCAGGTGCTCCACATCAGCTGCGGATGATTAGAACATAGATTCGGGCTGTTCTGGATATTATAGTTATTGATATTTTAAATTTCTATTAAAAGCTGTGTAAATGACATTTATCAGAAATAAGATTTGATGTTGGCAGATTGCTTTTCCAGATATGATTTGGTGGAATCATAAATATTGAAAATAAATGTTTCATAGATAGATTAAATGGGAGTGGAGAAGCAAAGCCCCATGACACATACTCAACTTATGTTTGTTTTTCAGAGGGAATTAATACAAAGAGTACTAGGTAAAAACAATCAAACCACAAAAACAATGATTTCTTAAATTATTTGGAAGGAGAACTTTGGCTGGCTGGTGTGTGTTGATCTTTTGCCAGTCCAGCATCACATTACACTAAAGCAGCAGATCTCTTTGTCATGGCGTGTACGGAGAGACAGAGACAGTATGAACACTTGCAAAGATGGATCTAAGCAAGATTTATTTAAACACAAGGGGAGGACAAAACAAGGTACGGAACAAACAAGGTGCAGCAACCTAAAGGACAAACAGAACGTGACAAACCAAATAGCGATGACAACAGACCTGGGACTGGGAGGAGCCGGCAGCAAAGGAGAATAAGATGTGATATGCTGGAATAAGGACGAGGGAAGGGGAGAAACGAAAACCACAAGCCTAGCTTGGGAAAACTGGCTACCTGAATGAAATACTGGGCAAGCCTAACCTGAGTACGCCATGGAACAGACTCGTGAGCTAGAGCCGCTGGGGAGCATGAACTAGACGCGACGCAATGGGACTGTCTCAAGAACCAGACTTGAAGATAGCGTGACAACAACAAGATACCATCTTACAGGACCACGTCACAAACACATAGAGGTTCAATTCACGGCAATTACAGGCTAGAGCGAGGCTCCTTAAATGCTCCCAGTCTTAGGTGCAAGACATGAACACAAAATGAACACAAATGAACACAAACAAGGCCTGTGGGCGGCGACCCGGGATCACTACACTACACTACATTATTTTACAGTCATATGAAAAATTAAGGACACTCTTTGAGGATCTTTGTATTTTTTTTAACAAATTGAAAGATGTGAACATTTGGTCTTCATTCTAACAATACTGGGAGATGAAGGTCATGTAACTAAACACAAAAAACTGAAGAAATGTCTTTTGTAAATAGTCATTTATAGAAATGCAGCCCTTCCTGTGAGGATAAAGTTAGAGCAACACACATTTATTACTACTTAAAATGTCTAACATTAGAATCAGGTGCAGATGATTAGAACACAGTTAGAGAGAATTCCCAGTTCCCATACCAGGAGATGATACAGCCCATCAGAATACTCTCCACAGTGCAGGTGTAGAACACCCTGAGTATGCTGGGGTTTATACTAAACCTCCTCAGCCAACTGAGGTAGAAGAGGCGCTGATGTGCTTTCTTTGCCACCCGTGTGGTGTGTTCTGTCCATGTAAGTTCCTCAGTGATGTGAACACCAAGTAATTTGAAGCTGGTGACCCCTTCCACAGTGGTCCCATTGGTGAAGATAGGGGTGTGCACTCTCTCCTGTTTCCTGAAGTCCACTACCAGCTTTTGCTGAGGTTAAGAGCAAGGTGGTTTTCCTGGCACCAGTGTGACAGGAATGCTAACCTACTCTTTGTAGGCTGTCTCATCATCATTGGAGATTGGTGTAGAGGGAGTACAGGAGCAGGCTGAGCACACATCTCTGGGGGGCTCCGGTGTTGAGGGTCAGTGAGGAGGACATGATGCTGCCCATCCTTACCACCTGCTGTCATCTCGGCATGAAGTTCAGGATCTAGCTGCTAGGTGTTCTTCTTGTCCAGATGGGAGAGGGCAGTGTGCAGAGTCAGGGCAATAGCATCATCAGTGGATCTGTTCTGCCTGTATGCAAATTGCAGTGGGTCCAGGGAAGCAGGTATTGAGGAGCAGATGAAGTCTCTAACCAGCCTCTCAAAGCACTTGCTTATGATAGGGGTTAAAGCAACCGGGCACCAGTCATTTAAGCATGTAATGATGGCTGCCTTTAGAACAGGGACAATGATGGCCAGTTTATAAGCATGCTGGCATGACAGAGAGAGTGAGAGAGGTGTTGAAAATGTATGCAAAGACTGTAGTATGCCATTTGGGCCAGCAGATTTATGTGTGTTGATGCAATTATAGGATCTGCACTCATTTGCTTCAGTGCAAATGAAGGTGCTAGCAACATTTAATGCAATTGAAGTGACATACAAACACACAATTAACAAAAAAATACAGAGACTAAAGGGAGCTTGCAACACGGCAGCCATGCTCGTGCCATCTTGGATATACTGAACTGGTAGAGAGAGAGTGCTCAGTGTGATGCTCGCTCGACCATTTAAGAACCATGTTTAAGTTTAAATGGTTTTGGGAAACTTAATCTGCTCCTTGTCCAGTCATGGAATCTGATTAGACCACAGTTGATGCTGAGTGTCTCAAGTCTGATCATCTAATGAATTTATCTCTAGTTGGTGAAATAAAACCATATAGATATTAAATTGTACATTTGAGGTTTCTGTTTTCAGATGTGTGTTTTTTCTATATTGTTTATTTTACTGTGTTGTTTTACAGCTATAAAGTAGGATCAGCTAAATCAGATTAGAGAAGATTTACTGCTGCTGGAATCTCACAGTCATTAGACAAAACCCCACTACTCACCTCTGTCTGTAAAAACTTTTCTAACCACAGAAAATCAATAAAACTCTGTTCATTCCTACTTTAAAATATTACATTCATACTGAGAGACAATTGTATGTACATTATTTACTATACGACACCATAGCTGTCAATCATCTAAACACTTCCACTCACTGCATCCTCCACTTTCTGTCTGAACAAACTCTAACTGAAGTTTTACGCCACTCACTGTCACTGTGCCTTTTATTGTAGAGTCAGTGTTCATTAGTGAAGCTCCCTGAAATCACAGAGACACTGATTCTATTCAGTTCCATCAACATTAGAGATTTCATAGTTCTTCCTCCATTGAGCTTCACTGAGAGGATCATTATTCTTAAACCACTCGTAATTCCAGACACCTTCACTTTCTATTCACATGTGAGAGTGACTCTCTCTCTCTGATGAACACACACTCAGCTGGCTGAAAAAAGAAATAATTACTTACCAACT
This sequence comes from Salminus brasiliensis, assembly GCF_030463535.1. Classification (NCBI taxonomy): domain Eukaryota; kingdom Metazoa; phylum Chordata; class Actinopteri; order Characiformes; family Bryconidae; genus Salminus; species Salminus brasiliensis. The sequence continues at coordinate 27,242,498 of NC_132886.1, forward strand.
GTAATCTTGACTGGATCACTGAGGTGTGTGAAGTTGTTTTCCCCTCTTTGCATTACACACTGATACTCTGCTGTATCAGACACTGTTATACTAAATGTGTTGGTGTCTTTATCTCCAGCAGTCAGATGTTCTAACTCCTCACTGTTTTTGAACCACCTAAACCTCCATCCAGTGAGTGAGCTCTGCAGATCACAGGTCAGAGAAAGTGTGTCTCCAGTGTGGACAGTGGTGTGAGGATACACCCTCAGTGTTGGTGTGGGTGTCATATCTGTTGATATGAAATGATGAAGAGATCTGCAGTGTTGCTACACAGTACAGAATGCTATTATTCAGGGGTGAATAACACAGATCCTGGTCTGGAGTTAAAGTAGAAAAGTGATTTTAAATGTATTTGAGTAATAAAAGTAAAGTTACTGAGCTGTTGTGAATGTTATAGTTATTGGTTGTTAAGCTGTGTGTCTGCACACATAAATACAATTCATAAAGCAGGTAAACTTTCCATATTATTAAAATGACATTAATCGGAAACAATATTTGCTGCTGGCAGATTAATTTACCAGAATTGCTGTGGAATAATGAATATTGAAAATGGAAATAATCACAGATAGATTAAGTGGCAGTGGAGAAGCAAAGCTCCAGGACAACAGTACATCACTGAATTAGCAAAACGTTGCAAAACTGGTTCACAAATAACCTAGAGGAATACATTTCCCAGAGGAAATTAATACAAAGATTACTAGTTAAGACATCGGGTGTTAATTAGTCTTATCCATTAATAAATATCTGAGAATATGAATTTACATTAACAGTAGCAGTCACATAATATCAATTAATTATGTTAATGTAATACATTTATGCATGATTCATTAAGTTAAGCAGATAATCAAACCTATCCCTGCACAAACCTACACCGTACAAAGTAAACCACTATAATCTAAATCTAAAACTGATCCCCAAACTATACACTGTAAGAACATCATAATAGTTTAATTTAAAATATTTAATTATTGATTTGCATGACAGTAACACCTTTGAATTCAGACCTTTTTACAGAAAAGTATGAGATGTTTTTATTGCCTCATTAAATAGGACTTTTGACCCATGCTTCCTGCTTCCAACACATTAACTTCAAGAACTGTTTCCAGGTGCTACTGTAACCAGACAATCAGTGAACTTTTACTGTAGCCTCCAGTCTCTCTGTTCATAAACACTGAGGACTATCTTATGTTGTAAAATAAAGTCATGATTGTTTTGTTGAAATTATGAATATTCTTCATCCTTTAGAAAACCAAACTTGTCTGACTTACAGCATCTACTGTTCATAGTGTTGTAAAGTTCAGCTTAATTTACAGTTTTACTACAATTAAATACACAGTGTATGTATTGCTTTCAGGACAACTCTATTAATTTTGTAGAAATATATTAATTTGGCATTAAGAATGAAAAAATACTCTTTACAAATTAAATAATTCTGTAAATGTAGATGATTTACCTCCAGCTTGTCCACAGTGGAAGAGCACAATCAGCACTAAAGTAAGGAGAGAAACAGAGGACATGATGCAGGAACAGTTTTGCCCATCAGGACAGTTTAGTTCCTCAAGTATAAAATTACTGAAGGTTCAAGGTGTTTCAGCACTGTTCAAGATCAGCTGAGTATCATTACATTTATATACACAGTTTATAACTCACACAAGTGAACCAACTCTTATTCAGACTGAAACTGAATGGAAGAACAGCACCAGGATTCAGAGTAGCCAGTCCTGAAGCATCAAGATTCACTGCATTCCTAAACTGTTCCACTAGATGATCCACCATCCACCATCCACCTACACTGTTCATCTCCACCATCACTGTAATAATTACACTGTTCACCTCCACTGATATAACTGCACTGATCACCAGCATCATTGCTACAACTGCACCATTCCACTAGATTATCCACTCCTGATACATCTGCACTGATCACCACTATCACACCTATCACATCACCTCCACCACTGCTACAACTTAACTGTTCACCACCACCACCCCTATATCAGCACTGTTCAACACCACCATTGCTAAAACCAAACTGTTCAACACCACAGCTATAACTGCACTGATCACCAAACCCTATCCACCAGCACCACTGCTAAAACTTCACTGTTGACCAAAACCACTGCAATAACTGCATATATATATATATATATACTCACTCATCAGCTCTTCATCCAACAGTAAGATGATCATTTCTAAGGCAACACAGGTGTTTTAAAAGAAAAAATATAGGCATATAGGAATACAATCTAATTGGATAGTGGTAATTATATATAGCCTATTGTGTGGCCACAGAATTGTGTGGAGCACTGTACAGTACACAATTCACATCCAGTCATTATGTGAATGATATGTTTTGCCTCCATACAAAATCTCATATTTCTCATTGGGGCTTAAAAGTCTTGTATGCCTAATTTGTTCTAAATATTTAAATAATTAATATTTTTAATGTGTAATTTTCACTAATTACCTTTATTGTGAATCATTTTCAGTCTGGCCCGCCTTGGTATATGCTAGTATGGTAATGGCTTTAAAGGACACAATCCATCTCTTTCTTATAATCAGTCATTTGTTTTAAAAAGCACCACATTTTTAAAGAAACCATTTTTCATATTAGCATGTTAGCATGAGAAATGCTTTTAATGATGTATAAAATAAATGGAGATGAGGTTTTCTACATGTCACAGGGAAAAACGGCAACACATACACATAAAATGTGTATTTATATCTGAGAACAGAGTCAAAAACAACATCTAGGTTTTTATGGTGGTGCTGAGTGTGACAACATTATCAGCATTTGTACTTTTTTTTTACTATTAATATTGCGATCCCCAATAAAACTATAATATATTAATTTTTCCATCTAAAAGAAATGTTTGTAAACATCATCACACAGAACCCGATAGTTCAGGACAATACTACATATACACACCTTCACACAGCAGCAGCTCTGACTCTAATAAAGATATAAAGAAAAGAGTTACTCACAGAGCAGCACAGAGAGTGGACTGACCTCCATACTGTCTCACTGACATACTATCTGACCACTTACTAACTGATGGGTTAAACGGAGGTCTGCTTTAAACACTCACCACTTCCTATTTCTTTACAGCCAGTAGGTGGAGGGTGATGGTGGGTAGGTTGCCCTGGCGTCTGCCCATGAATGTAGTCAGAGACATGACCAAAAATAAATGAACATTAATAAAATATTCTGAATTCTAGTAGGTGTTAATGTCTGTTCAACATGACTATGTAGAATGAAATTGGGCATTACAAAAATAATATGCTGATTAATATGGATATTTTGAGAAACTGGGGCTGAATTAGTAGGCTACCCAGCTATGTGCACTGTTACTTTATGTGTAGTGATCACTAGTGTCACAGAAACAATCTTTAAATCAGGACTGAAAACTCATCTGTTTAGTTTAGCCTAGGTATTTAATGTTCCCCCTTAGATAAAAGTTAGTGGTCCAGGGGTTCGTGGACACAGGGAATTGTAGTATACTGAGATGCTGGAGCTGTCGTGTCGCTGCTTGCACGCGATCACTGAGGTTTGTGGACGGTGAAGCAGATGGACACTAGCGTTTCAGGGCGCTCCTGTGTCTGTGTTACCTCCTGGCTCTCTCCTTTTAATTAGGCTGGTTTAGTCAGACCTGCTGGAGTCATCAGACACACTAAGATACTGATCAACATTCTCTGCTCTCCATAAAATCCTCTCAGAACTCTCAGAGTCTCCTTACCTTCTCAGAGTAAATGCTCACCCAGACTGACCTGCTGAAAGATTGCACGCTGAGGTCCCCTCTACCTGCATTAGACCAGCTGCCTCCTACCAGTCCGACCAGCAGGCCCCGTCCCCACCACCACCCATGCCAGACCAGTAGCACACCCTTCTACCACTACTACTTGGCTTGCTCACTGGGGTCTTGGATCTTTCATGTCTTCTTATGTTATTTCTTTTTTTCTGTCTTTTACTAATTACTAATTATGTAAAGCTGCTTTGTGACAACAGCTGTAAACAGCGCTATACAAATAAACTTGACTTGACTAGCGTGTTAACTGGAAATCAGTTAAGGACAAACAGGATTGTAGGATTTACAAATGTGTCTGGTTCTTGGAAAATAAAAAAAAATCTACATACAAATACACACCAATCAGTCATAAAATTAACACCACCTCATTGTTTCTGCATTCATTGTCCATTATATGAGCGTTTACACCAGTATCCCGGCTGGAAAAAGAACAGTCCAACCAACAGTGCCCTGTGATGCTGAGTCCTGTCCACTGATGTAGGACATCTACAAGGTGGACCTAGGTAAGAGTGTCTAACAGAGTGGATAGTGAGTGGACACTGTGCCTGTTTCACTTATACCAGAGTAGAGCCAGTTTCACTACAGTGCTGTGAATGACCCACCACCCAAATACTACCTGCTCTGTGATGGACATGTGGGGTCCTGACCATTGAAACTGACCAAACTTCTCATATATGATAATGAGGGTAGAAACATGGATAGTATTAAGGCTGATTGGTAAATGAATGTGCACTTACTCACTTCTTATGACTGTTATCAGCTTCCTTACTTTTCAAAGTTTCTCAAACTGAAACAAACTGACATCATGATGCGACCTGTGCTAAACATAAAATGCTATTGAGAATCCACATTTGAAAACAGAAGATAAAATCAGTGTGGCCTCAGCGCAGTCAGTGCAGTAGAAAACAAACGCTGCATCATAACTATGTGTTCCTGAATAACCTTAACTGTCAGCTTACTCACTGCTTCTTCCTTTCTATCCTGATCTTTCTCCCCCACTCCCTCTCTCAATTTTCATTTTCATCTCTGTAAAGCTGCTTTGTGACAACGTTCTTTGTGAAAATCGCTATAGCAATAAATTTGAATTTAATTGAATTGAATTCAGGACTGTTTTGAGTGCATTGCGTGGGGCATGTTCAACTGTTGCTGACCGAGTTAACCTGGAGGAGTATACAGCATCAGTGCCTGGCTACATTAGCAAGTCCATTGATGAGGTCACTGTCTCCAGGACCATCAGCTCACACCCAAACCAGAAGCCATGAATGACTTCTGAGGTGTGTGTTCTGCTGATGACCCGTGACTCAACCTTCAGAGCATGTGACAAGATGTCCTGGGGAAAAACAAGTGCCAAATTGTTATGAGACATTAGAGAGGCAAAGCGCGCACATGCTTAGAGAATCCACTTCCACCTCAAGGATAATGGTGACACGCAGTACATGGCATCCAGTCAATCACCAACTACAGGACTCTTTACTGGAGAAAGATCTTTTACAGGAAGGATCTTCTTTCAAAGTCAAAATATTTTTCATTTTCAGTCATTCAGACACATTTCTATTGATACATTTAGCATGACATTTTGACACAACAACAACAAGTTACATGTGAAATTGAAGATTCAAGGTTTTGCATGACAGTGACGATAATATTAAGTTACCATTCTTTATAGGGACTCCTCATGTGAAGTTTTTTTATGTTGAAGCATGACACTGTGTATGTCCAAACATGGTGGTCAGCAGTGTTAGTGCAAATGATCTAAACAGTATTATTTAAGTTCATTAGCTGATGTCATTTCCATTCAGACTACCAACACTTAAACAGCCCCTCTCAGACACTCTTTTCTGGATCAGTTATTTGATGAAATGATACATATAGTCTATGACCAGTTAAATAACCAGCTAATCCACTGATTATGTAGTGATTTATTATATGTAATAATATATTTTAATAAAACCTGTAAATGCTTGTGTGATGCATTTACATGTGATGCATAAACAACTGGTTGATTCATACTGTGAGATGAATCAACCAGTTGTTTCTGTATTTAAAGCGAAAACCTCATACTTTTACATCTTTTATTTAAAAGTGTAGCTGATCTAAAAGAAAAGCAATGTATTTTAGTCTGATCTTTACTGAGAATCTGACAGGATGAGATGAGCAAAAACCCTTTTAGCATCTCCTCCCACTCCTGCAATGGTTGAACCCACTGCTGATGTGCAACAGAGACAAACCACAACCACGTGAGTGAACGCTTTCATAGCACGGTTAATCATATTTCATTGTGATTATTACATTTCTCATGTTTCTTACAAAGACATGAAGTAAGTGTTTATGTTGCAACTATAAAATTGAATTAAACATCTGTTAATGTTACTGTTCACATATAGCTTCACACATTATCGCTGATCAATATAAAAACAAAATAGTGACTTTACAAGAAATGCTCTTAACTGCGAATGAAAGTTAATGAACATTTATGAATAGTTTATCCTAAGTAATTTAGAGCATTTTTAGAGCAAAAATTATTTACACAGTGGTAAATGGCTGTCATTGGACAGCAGCAAAATATGCATATGTTGCAAACAGGAACTGATTATGAACAGTAATAACTTCACTTTAACTTCTGCAAAACAGTCTATTGATGATGAATACACACAAATCTGTTAAGCAATTTTAACAATGTCAGTGTCACTGCAGTGCTGGGCTGTGTTCAATCCAATCCAGTTGTGGTCATAATATTCTGATATGATTGTGTATATATTCTGATTGGCTGCATCACGGTGTGGTATGACAGCACCACTGCTGATAAACACAAGGCCCTACAGAGGTTGGTGTAAACCAATCAGCACATCACCACAGCTGCACTTCCTCCCATACAGGACATCTACAACAAGAGAGGCCTGAGAAAAGCCAGCAGCATCTATTTTACCCCACACAAACCACATCCACTTCCTGTTCTAACCCTTGTTATCTGGAAAGACCGAGCCAGAACGATCAGATTCAAGAACATTTTTATACAGACTCAATCAAACATTTTACACTCCCACACAAGAGATGTTGGTCATAATGAACAGGATATTTATTGAATGATCATATAGGGATAAAATTAGGGAACTTTAGATTCACAGCATCTGAGGTAGATAGAAATTCAGTTTCACAATTTATTGTCAGACCAAACACTATTCCTGAGAATCAGTTAGCTAAATGTTCTTAAAGTGAGTTGTTTAAAAGAATGAGGTAATCACGTTTGACTAGAATGATAGATCACTGCTATAGTCTAGAACCAAATTGATCCGACTGATTACTGTAAAATTAGGGATAGCGTTGGTAGTGAGAAGGAGGGGAGGCGTGTGGACAGCATGGGGCCCTGGTTGATGCCCACTACCCTTAGCTCAGGTGGAATCCTGTTGAGCGCACTGCGCCGAGCTCTGAGGATCTGCTGTTGAGGTGAGGTGAGGTGACCAGCTGGTTGCTCGAGTGTCACCTGTCCGTACCCTGACTTTAATGTGACCTGTTTTTGGGATGTTCCTTTACCAAAAAGGGGGGAGTAGTTTTGGTACGAGTGGTCGGAGAGATGGAGTTGGTGGATTAGGAGATTAGGGTCCCTGGGTTAACTCATTCTGTAACCCAAGACATTTTATGATTCTTGAAGTCTTCTGCACATTAATAAAATCTGTAAATTCTTGTGTATGAGTGGTGTGTTGCTGAGAAACTCCTGGAATAGTCTGATTAGTCTTTATCTGATGCAGTTCTGCTGAATTATCTCGAGTGTGTGAACACTGAACTACTGTGAGATGAATCATCCAGTTGTTTCTGTATTTAAAGTGAAAACCTCATACTTTTACATCCTTTATTTAAAAGTGTAGCTGGTCTAAAAGAAAGGCATGTGTATTATAGTCTGCTCTTTACTGAGAATCTGACTGGATGAGACGAGCAAAAACCCTTATAGCATCTCCTCCCCCTCCTGCAATGGTTGAACCCACTGCTAATGTGCAACAGAGACAAACCACAACCACGTAAATGAAGAGGGGAGGAAGTAAAATAGCTCTAAAACCATGCAGCTGTAATAATTTATTTTTTATTATTTATTAATGTGACTTTACATATAGCGTCACATATATATGCATAGGTTGCAAACCTTTAGTAACAGCAACTGATTATAAACAGTAATAACATTTTCTTTTAACTTCTGCAAAGCAGTCTATTAATGATGAATATACACTTTACACACATTTGTTAACATGAGTTAACTTGAACTGATAATTAATTTAAATCCAAGAACAACCACAACACAACATCCAGAGAATTCGACCCTTCCTCTTCAGAGAGGCTGCCCAGGTGCTCGTTTAGTCTCTTGTCACTTCAATTCAGTAACTAAATTCAGCCATGTCACTCCACTGCTGCGTTCTCTTCACTGGCTTCCTGTAGCTGCTCGCATCAGATTCAAAACCCTGACACTGGCCTACAAAGCTAAGAACGAACCAGCCCCTCTGCACTTAATGGCAATGGTCAAAAGCCGATCCGCACCTAGAGCCCTTCGAGCTTCAAGTACGGCTCGGCTTGACCCACCATCCCTCGAAATCCACGGAAGACAAGCTTTTTTCTGTCCTGCACCAAAGTGGTGGAATGAGCTTCCCCTGGGTGTCTGAACAGCAGACGCTCACTGTCTTCAAACGTAGACTAAAGACCCACCTCTTCCGAGAGTACTGGGCGAATACTAGAGTGGTCACCTTACTGCCTTGTGTTTAGTAATGTCTAAGATTAGAAGTATCTTTGAACTATTAGTCTATTCTAACTAGCTGAGGTTATTCTTGGGTAAATAGCAAAGCACTTTTGTAAGTCGCTCTGGATAAACATCTGCTAAATGCCTTAAATGTAAATGTAAATGGTGAATAAAGAATAGTGAACAACCTCCTGGTATTGAAAAAAGGAGTGCCTCTCTTGGATAATTCCAGTTTGATCTGGGGCTATTAAAATTGGCATAATTTGCTGAAGCTACTTTGCAAGTACGTATTTTAGACAGAATTTTTAAATCTACATTCAGAAGGGAAATTGGTCTGTAGCTGCCACAGAGAGTCAGATCCTTGTTTTTTTGAGAAGCAAAGAGATTAAAGCAGCAGATAAAGTTAATGGTAGTTTGCCTGTCAGCCTAACCCACTCTGATCTTCTAGTAAATGAGATATACACATGTGGACAAAATTGTTGTTACCCCTCGGATAATGAAAGAAAAACTCACAAAATAACTTGAATCTGACAAAAGTAATAATAAATAGAAATACTATGAAAATTAACCAATGAAAATCTGACATTGAATTTGAACCATGCTTCAACAGAATTATTTTTTAAAAATAAACTCATAAAACAGGCCTGGACAAAAATGATACCCATAACTAAATATTTTGTAGCACAACCTTTTGAGGCAATCACTGTAATCAAATGATTCCTGTAACTGTCAATGAGACTTCTGCACCTCTCAGCAGGTATTTTGGCCCACTCCTCATGAGCAAACTGATCCAGTTGTCTCAGGTTTGAAGGGTGCCTTTTCCAGACGGCATGTTTCAGCTCCTTCCAAAGATGCTCAATAGAATTTAGGTCAAGGCTCATAGAAGGCCACTTCAGAATAGTCCAAGGTTTTCCTCTTAGCCATTCTTGCGTTTTAATCTGTGTGTTTTAATCCTGCATTATCCCGCATTATATGCAAGACCCATGACCTGTGACTGAGACCAAGCTTTCTGACACTGGGCAGCACATTTCTCTCTAGAATCCATTGATAGATTTAATTGTACCCCGCACAGATTCAAGACACCCTGTGCCAGATGCAGCAAAGCAGACCCAGAACATAAACAGAACAAAGGATGCCAGGAGAAGGTTGGCTACCCCATGTAGCTGGGGAAAACTGAGAAAGAAAAAAGGCAATGTGGATTCCCTAAAACAAAACAAAGCTGTGTCTAAGAAGAGACAGAAACAAAATATAAGGGATTACTGTCTTTCTTTTTACTTCTTGTAAAACCAGGAACTTGAGAGACTTTTAGCAATCTACAAAGAAAGGTGAGGAGAAGCATGAGACCACTCAACCCTCTAGCAATACAGACTGCCTCAGCTCATGTGGAGACTAAGATCCAGCAACATGAGCCTCCATCTGAGCTCTTAAATAGACCTCCTCCTAGGTGTAGGCTGTTGTGCTTAATTGGCTCTGGCAGCCACCCACTGTTGCCCTCTGATGGCTGTAGGTGAAAATTGCCTGGAACCACTCCTTACAGATTGTCTCTCTTCTAATTTAGCTGTGTGGGTTTAACCGGCAAGGGAAGGTGATGAAGTGCTTAAGGTGCACCACACATTATAGTCATTATCCACAACAATTATTAAAGGTCTGACTAACAATATCCAGCTTTTATCAATAATGTAAAAGCAGGGGTAGTGAAAACTGTAGTGAAAATAGGAAAATAATCTTTGATGAAGATTACGATTACGATTAAGTTTTTTAATTGGTCAGAAAGTCCAATTAATACTACAATTAAAGAAAATCAAATTATCTTGCAATTATTTGATACTTCAGGTTTTCAGGGGTTAAGCCACCTCTGGCATTCTTATATATTACAGAAGGTGTGCACACCACTGCATCCCATTTTCTCTACTGGAGAGGATATTCTTTGGGACATCATAGGGGTGTCATAAAGGGCACTTCAAAGAAGTCCCTTACTGGACTTCAGTAAGGGACACCCTAGTGGGCACTTGATCATGTTTGTTCCATGTGAAAGGCAGACAAAAGGGCAAATTGTCTCATTTCTGCCACTCTAGAGGGCACTTCATCCATGCTTTTTCAACCATGGGGGAGTTTCCTCTTTCAAGATGCTTTGTCAGGCCGTTAGAGCAGCCGTCTTCAATTGCTGTGTATTTGTTAGCTTGGTTTGTGGTTTCTGCCTGCAGTTTGGTCTTCAGGAAGTGAAGCGCATGCCCATTCCTTTGAGGTCAGGTGACTGACATTCTTAAGAAGCTCTTCGTTTGCTTTGGCTTCATTGTGTATTGTTTATAGATATTGTTAGTCAATTATTTATCTATCTCTTTGAGAATGTTTTGACCTGACTACATGTTGTGAAGGGGTTCACCATAAAATTATTTTTTTAGAAAAAAAATGGCTCTTTGGTGTTGAGCTCACCAGTGCATTGTTTCTTTATGTGTTTTTTTTGCCCAGTTATGGCCTCCTTCACTTGCACTGACATCTTTTTGGACCATCTCCCAAAAATACTCCTAAGGTAAGCGTGCAATTAGAAGAAAATATACATAACAGTAATTGTCTTTGGTGAAGGCCCAGTTTTTGGCCATGGTCTTGTAACATCCTCGCAGATCCGGCTGTGAATGGTGGGGCCAAGTGGGCGGGAGCCAAAATGGTGGCGTGGAGAAAAAAGGAGGGAATAGACAAAACGTCATCATCTAAAAGCAACAAACTAGGTGTGTAAGTCACATTCTTTTAAAGTCTGGTGGAAGGTGGTGATTGGTCAGGGTAACAGGTGAACGCAATTCGCAGTTTCCTGGTAGAACTTTCACTAAAGCTTTAATTTACCATGAACAGCTACCAAATACCAGTTCAACATATGAAATCAGTTCTACACCTTTTATCTTCCTAGTTTTCATGAATTAATACAATTACAGGCCACAAGTTATGAGCTCATGAGCTGTAATAAATGCTACTAAGTCATAAAAGATGCTTCACGTCAGCTTTTAACAATTTATTAACAAACCCAAATGATTACACTGATGATTACACATAAATAAAATAACGCACAGCTGAAGAACACCCATCTTGAACATGTGGTAACTACTCTGTTTACCAAACTGGAGTGAATACCTCAGTCACACCTCAACCAGCAGTGAAGAAGCACTAGATTAGACTCACTTGTAAATAATCTATAAACCAAGTGAACGGATATTAATGAAATGAAGAGAAATGGATGGAAAGGGCATTGCTGTTTCATGTGATATGTAATGACTTACCAAACTGTTTAGAATACACAGTTATTAGTTGCTCAGCTGATTATTCTTCTCACTCTTTAAGTAGGATGTTTTGTCAAACCCAGAATAAAGGGTTGAGCTGAGGACAGGGTGTTATTTTGATCTTGTGGTCTGACTTCTGTTCTAGTGAAACAGTGTTGATGACATGCTCATGTTTAAATAAAAACATCCATATATCACATCCTGTTTTCAATATTATCTCATGGACTAATTATATTGTGGTGGCTGTGTGCTCAGTGGCTGACATGAGGCTTCATGTGCTTAATAAGCTTTTTAAGGAGTTAAGAAGTAAAAAACAGAATTGAGTGTTTTGGGGAAGTTTGGCTTTTATGAATGCTTATATTAGTTTTGGTTTAAGTGACATTGAAGATCTGAAGATCTGTTGTGTTTTGGGTGTAAAGTGTTAATTGTCTTTGGGGTCAGCTGGTTGATATTTGAGGGTGTTTTTAGGGTGGGTTTCTTTGCCAAGGCTTTAAAGCAACAGAGGGAGTTTTACATATTCTAAAAGAGCAGGTTTATACTCTTGGCCTTTGGTTTCTAATAAAATCATGTTCATGGGAACATCTTTAAAGCATGCTGCTACTTCTAAATGCTCCTCATGCTGCAATAAGCTGCAAACAACATGGATGACATCCCTAAGTGCCCCTAGTTTTACTAAAGGCTAGATTATTTAGATTCGCGGCGTTTAGGATGGAAGACCTCAGTCCAGGTGTGACATCATGTTTACTCTGCATTCTCTATCTTAGTTTATTCTCAAGCCTGGTTTTGTATTGAAGTAAACAGGAGCACTACTGTGTAAGCTGTACTGGTAGTGTTCAGGCTTTGTCTCACTCTCAGCCCTTTTCTCTTTGGGCTTCCAAATCTGTGCGTGTGTTCTGTCCATCTGGTGCTGAACTCTCAGATAAATGGACAATAAATGAAGCTGTCATGTTTAACACCATGTTCACTGATCATCTTCAAGCTACCAAGACTCTGACAGACAGAAGTAGTGTCAAAAACACTGATACCACTATCATTACATACAAATTCAGTAGCAGGAGTGAATTATGAGGAAAACAAAAAAATTACAAATCAAATTAAAATAAACTGTTTTAATAGGTTCAGTATTTTAGCAGAATTAATCATTTTTTAGTCTTAAGGCTCAACATTCAGTCGCTTTAGTGAATTCTTATACCAACAGGTAGGTGATGTTACCTGCAACACAAAGCACATTTCTGAGAGAGAGAGAGAGAGAGAGAGAGAGAGAGAGAGAGGGAGGTTCAATGCGTCCACATTTCAGCACCTCTCTCTCTCTCTTTCTCTGTCAGTCAGTGGTCAGTGAGACAGTATGGAGGTCAGTCCACTCTCTGTGCTGCTCTGTGAGTAACTCTTTTCTTTATATCTTCATTAGAGTCAGAGCTGCTGCTGTATGGAGGTGTTTAAATGCAGTCAGACTAGGATCAGTGCAGCTATGGGAGCTTCAGCTCTTTTTCTCATCTTTCAGTTTTTTTTACAGTCTTTTTCAGTTTGAGGTTTGACAGGTTTTATGAGCTCCATCTCTAACTGGTTATGAGGTGTTCAAGGCTACTACAGGTACTACAAGTGTTAGATTTGCCAGAAATCAGTGGGAAGGGACATGACTCAAGTCTGGTCCTCAGGGTGTTTTAATAATATAATTAACACAGTATAGAATCTGAGAACAGACAAGGAACCCTGATTATAACATTACATATTATACTATTACAAACATACATAACAAAACAAAACAATAAACATAATTATATATTATTATAATTATCATGTTGGGGACACATGAATGAATAATGAATGCATTCAGCTACTTCTGCAACCATTGCTGCCCACTGGCATTATACCTTATGCTATGAGTGGGCTACGGGGGTATAAAGCCCCCCCAGGATTGAGCTGTGAAACAGTTAAACCATGTTTTCTGGAATGATGGTGCTCAATCTAGATGAGTTAACCTCACTAATGCACTTGTTTCTGAATTTAATCAAATGACCAATACAACTGGATCAGTACAGTGGTTGTAGTCAACATTGTGGACGTTGTTCATGGTGAACTGTGCAGATGTAGCTGTAGCAGTGGGCAGTGCAGTGATGGAGGACAGTGCAGTTCTATCAGTGGTGGTTGTGAACAGTTCAGATGTAGCAGTGGTGAAGGTTAACAGTGTACAGTGGTGGCAAACAGGGCAGTGGTGCTGGTGAACAGTGCAGTGCAGATGTTTTCTACAGACTGGGACTGAACTCCATTCTTGTGATTTAATAGAAAGTGCTGATTGGCTAAAAGCAGCTTCTTCTGTAAGGAAGATCACAGTCTGCTCGTGTTTTACCTCTAGTAGCCTGAGACGTGTTTATCCTTTTTATCCTTAACCCCCTTCAACTGAGAACAGCGAATCCTTCACACTAATGCATCATGTCCTCTGTTTCTTTCCATACTGTAGTGCTGACTGTACTCTACTGTGGACAAGCTCAAGGTGAGCAGCTACATCTGCTTTTACTGGATTGCTTCATTTACATTCATGTAGATTTACCTGTACAACTTCCCCCAATCCACTGTATAGTTTATTATACACATATTTTACTACATTTTTACTAATATACGATTGTGTGTTTTTCACACACATTGTACATTACAGACCTGTGAGCTTAAAATGTATGCTGACACTGTACAAAATATTACAATGCCAGCATATTTCTATATTTCTAGAATACAGACATATTCAGTTCATTAAGCAACAAAGTCTGATCTTATCCTGATAAACTACTGTTTATATTGTAAAAGTAAAATCAGCTCTGATCTCTTCATCATTTCATCTCAACAGAAAAACCCAAACCAACACTGAGGGTGGATCCTCACACCACTGTCTACACTGGAGACACACTTACTCTGACCTGTGATCTGCAGAGCTCACTCACTGGATGGAGGTTTACGTGGTTCAAAGTCTCTCAGCAGTTAGAATCTCTGGGAGAGTTAGGCCCCAACACACTCAGTATAACAGCTTCTGATTCAGGAACAACAGAGTATCTGTGTCAAGCATTCAGAGGATCATACGGCTCAGACTACAGTTATCCAGTCAAGATTACAGTAAGAGGTTCGTCATTTTTTCTGCTTTCTTTTCTCAAATTTCTTCATTATAGGATGTTTGTTCATCCGAAATAGAATCATTTGTTGTAAATATATATTTTACTGTGCAAAAACATCATATCTCCAAAATAGCAGCTTTGCAGGTGAAGGAAGGACTTTTCAGAGGAAGTCTGTGTAAAAGATGAGTTTTTCTGACTCAGATCTTAATCACTGAGAGCTTTTACAGCTGTTGTAAAAAAAGAAACAGGTCTTTGTTCAAGAAATTCCACAGTGGGCCGTCAAAGACACATGTATGTCCCACTGAGACACTAACTTGTGTTGGGCCTGGAATTAATCCTGTTTTTGTTTTTTTTTTGTTTTAATGTGACAAACAACTTCATTTCAGAATGAGAGTAAAAATGTTGATCAATTATTCCAGAAGGATTTTGAATTCTGGATCTTCTTACGAGAAACACCTTCTTCAGTTTCTACCTTTCTAAAGTTTTTATGATCTTTGAACAGAGAGACCAAAGGCTACAGTGAAAGGCTTTTAGAGTGACATTAGGCATGGTGCCAAAAGTTTCATGCTTATGTGCTGGAAGAAGACAAGCTGTGTAAGCATTTGCATGCTGAAAGTCACACAGCTTTTTACACATACAGCTTATACTGACCATGATCAAATACAAATAAATCAGCTCTGATCTCTTCATCATTTAATATCGACAGAAAAACCCAAACCAACACTGAGGGTGGATCCTCACACCACTGTCTACACTGGAGACACACTTACTCTGACCTGTGATCTGCAGATCTCACTCACTGGATGGAGGTTTAGGTGGTACAAAGTCTCTCAGCAGTTAAATCCTCTGACTGAATATAAAGACACCAACACACTTAGTATAACAGCATCTGTTACAGGAATAGCCAAGTATCAGTGTGTAGCACTCAGAGGAGACTACATCTCACACTACAGTGATCGAGTGAAGATTACAGTAAGAGGTTGGTCATGATTTCAGTTTTCTTTCTACAAACTTTCTACAGACTTCATTTCAGAATGAGAGTAAAAATGTTGATCAATTATTCCAGAAGGATTTTGAAATCTGGATCTTCTTACGAGAAACACCTTCTTCACACAGAGTTTCTACCTTTCTAAAGGTCTTTATGATCTTTGAACAGAGAGACCAAAGGCTACAGTGAAAGTGCAGCCAGCTGAGCGTGTGTTCATCAGAGAGAGAGTCACTCTCACATGTGACATAGAAAGTGGAGTCTGGAATTACGAGTGGTTTAAGAATAATGATCCTCTCAGTGAAGCTCAATGGAGAAAGAACTATGAAATCTCTAATGTTGATGGGTCTCATGAAGGTGATTATACCTGTAAGGGAAGACAGTCAACAGAGCCGCGCTACTCAGAGATCAGTGCTGCTGTTAGACTGACTGTATCAGGTGAGTGTGTCGTCTTCCACACATTTCTACCATTAACAGTTAAAAGAGTAGAGGTGCTTTACTGCTGCAGAAACATTATCATGTACATCAGCTTAAGAAGTGATAGAGGAGGATCAGCACACTTCTCTTTACAACACACAGTATCTCAGAAAGCTCAGTGAGGTCAGAGAGCTCGGGTTTACTAGATGAGGTGGTTTTACAGTGTGAGGAGATACAGTAGAAGCTATGGTTGGAAAACTGGGTTTTGGGTTGTTACTTTAGTTTAATCAAAGAGAGGAATGTCTCTTTTACAGGGTGAAGCAGACTAAAATGTAGACACTAGACACTATCTCCTGTCCATGGAAGGTTTTCTACAAGATTTTAGAGCATTGGTGTGAGGATTTGATTGAATTCAGGGACAAAAGGATTAGTGAGGTCAGGATGTTGGATGATCACCACCCCAACTCATCCCCAACTCATCTCCAAACTTTTAGAGGGTGAAGCAGGAGAACGTAAAAACAATGACATTTTCCTTTAAAATCTAACAAACTCATAATTATATTAATGTAACAACATAATTCATGTTCTTACTGTTTATTTTCAGAAACTCAGCAGAATTTAGATTCTACAGGTTTCACTGTTAACTATTATAATTATTTTAAAATACTTATGAAACAGACATAGTTACTCTTCAAATCACACACACACACACACACAAACACACAATTTATAAGTAGTGTTCCACTATGCTTCTGAGCATGCCTGTATATATGTGAACATACAATAGATATACACAAATATAGAAGGTTTCCCAATACTTTTGTTCATATTCTAACACATGCTCTTTAATTTTTTCTTTTTTAAAAAAAAAGTTTATCCTGCTTTTGTTGGAGTAAGTCTCTCTGTAATGGCCAGTAAAGGCTTTCACCAGGATGTTCACCGATGGTCACAATGATCATCACCCCACCTTATCCCAAAGGTTTTAGATGGAGCAGCATATTTCTAGAGAACACAGTTCCACTTCTCCACAGCTCGATGCTGGGGGGCTTTATACCCCTCTATCCCATGCCTGGCATTAGGCATGGTGCCAATAAGTACATGCTTTTGTGCAGAAACTAACCAATCTGTGTGTATGTGTGCATTGTTTTTATTTATGCACTCATGCTTAATGCATTCATTTAAAGGGGTGTCCACAAATATTTGGCATCAGTTAAATGTTAAAAATGACATTTTAGTGAAGTTCATATTACAAAATTAATCCTGAAAATAAAAGATCACTAAGTTGCACTTAGTGTTTATTGTGAGAAACTGTACTGTACAGAAACACTGTAGGAAAATCAAGCTGCTGTAATCTTTCTCATAACTACTGAAAGACACACAGCTTTTTACACACGCAGCTTATACTGACCATCATCACTTACTGCTTATATTGTAAAAGTAACATCAGCTCTGATCTCTTCATCATTTCATATTAACAGAAAAACCCACACCAACACGGAGGGTGGATCCTCACACCACTGTCAAGACTACAGTAAGAGGTACGGCATGATTTCCTGTTACTTCATATTAGACTGACTGTGGAAAACTGTCTATAATTTTTGCAGAATGGTTTCCAGTGTTGTCTATTTTTTTTTCTAATGGTTAGATTCTATGTGTTGTTCCCTGCACTGTGTTTCAGGCTGTTTGTATGCTCTCTTGGTGCAGATTGTACCTATAGTTACTGTGTACAGAAAGTGTGTGTTTGTTTGTGTCCTGCTTAGTCAAAGTGAATCCACCCTGTTTGATTCACATATTTACTGCAGTCTTCTCTGCTTTAAAATAAAGAGCTCCTTTGTTTTTCAGGTGAGACACCTGTCTCTGAATCCTCATCTACACCAACACCACCATATATACTCTTCAGTGATGCTGTTAGACAGACTGAATCAGGTCAGTGTGTTGTCTATCATCCTGTACACGCAGGTTGGTTATAATGGAGGGGATTTTTTAAATAAACATATAGAGATTAAATAGAGATTATTCACAGCATCTGAGGTTAGAGAGGAATTCTGTTTCACAATTTTTTGCCAGACCAAACTTTACTCCTGAGAGCATGAGCTAATTCCTTTTAAGGTGAGATGTTTGAAAGAGGAAGGTATCTGTTATGTTTGATTATGCGGATAGATTACTGCTATTGACTAGAAGCAGATTGGTGAGAGTGATTGCTGAAAAACCAGAGATGACAGAGTGGTAAATTAAGTTGTAACAGAACCCTGTTTTTTATTATTTCACTTTTGTCTCTTTCCTGTGTTTGATGATCCAGTAACAGAACTAACTGTTGTGACATATTGTGAGAGTCAAATGGAAAACGCCAATCAACATCGTAAAGGTAAGAACCTCTTACAGTTGCAAGAAAAGGAAGAGAACCATTTAAAATGACCTGAATTTCTGTATTGATTACTAATAAAATCTGGTCTGATCACTATCTAATCCACAATTATAGACAACCACAATCTAACTCAGCTAAGAAGTCACAAACTGTGGTACTGTTAATGTCTTTTATTGAACATTGAGTAAACATCCACAGTGCAGGCTAGAAAACAGTAAGTAAATCCTTGAATTTAATAACCTGTAGATGATTTCTTCAGCTGCACATAAGTTTTGTACATCACTGAGGATTAATTTGTGTGTCAGTTCATCAATATTACTGGGGTGTTTTGTGTCCACAGCCCTCTACAGGTTATGCCACAGAACCTCAATGTGGTTAGGGGCAGGATTCTGACTTGTCCATTCCTAAACATAAACCTTCTTCTTTTTCAACCATTAATGAGTTGATTTACTTCTGTGCTTTGGGTCACTGTCTTCCAACGTCATTCAACATATCTTCAGTATGTTATGAGGAAGTTTTTGTTTAATCACAAGGTGTCCATGTCCTGAGGCAATGAAGCAGCTCCAAATGATGATACTCCCTCCACCATGCATCACAGGTTTCAAGATGCAGTTTGCAGAGTCTTCTGTAGGACATTTGTTGTGACTCTTAAATTGCTCCTTGCCTTTTTCTTGACTAAAGCCCAAGCTTTGTAGTCTAAGCCCATTTGTAAGTCTAAGCTCATTAATAATGTCTCTTCTCTAACAGGTTCATGAAGAAGGCCTGTGTTATTACTGTGAGGCTGATTGAAGCTTCAGAGTGCAGACTGAAGAGGGCAGCATCTGAGCAGATTTACATTGTCTTTAATACAGCATTTTTATGATTTTTAGTAATAGTTGGTGGTATTTTACACTGATCAAATGAAATGGTCTTATTTACACATGTGTAACTGAAACATTTAAATACAGCACTGACTCCAGAGCTGAGGAATTATCAGAGGTACTGAACTGCATTGGACAGTCATTGAGACTTTGGACATTGGAGTGCTTTTAAGCTCTGAATGTGAGATTCAGTGAGCGTTCTGGTGTTTTATGTTCATGATCTAAAGGTAAAGGCCAGAACAAATGTATAAAGGTATAATATTTTCAACCATGATAAACATTGTTCTAAAACTGTAATATAAAACCTAAGTAGTGTAACATTAGTATAAAGTAGGGATTGTGTGTGTGTGTGTGTGTGGGGGGGGGGGGGGGGGCATTTTTAACATCAGTTCATCAGGTTTGTACTTGACTGATTATATTTTATATGAATATATTTTTTCTATTAATTTTGATGGTAAATTAAAGTTTCTTTATTTAGATAAACACTTTACTTAGGTTTCTTTTTTTTTACTTTGTAATATTTTTGACTTCAACTATTCATTAACAAGTTTTATCTTTTTAGTAACTTTATCTGAGCTGCACAATGTAATTAACAGTTTTGATGTTTGATGAAGCCTGGATTTATCATTAATAAATATTTGATTTTTACCACAACAGCTTTTATATTCTGTTCTGTATTTATATACAGGGTTCAACTTTTAAGTGCAAATTTGTAGCAACTGATTTAGTGAATATACATGATGCTCATTGGCTTGTTTGCCCTCTGTGTAAAAACCCAGCTGCTTGTAAAAGGAGGTAACACAGCAGACACACACACATACACACACACACACACACACACACACACACACACACATACACATACACACACACACACACTTACTTTATGACTTTTATTATGTTTATGACAGAAGTTTGCACATTATACACACAAAGGCATTGGTCATGGGCATTTGTTTTCATGGCAATATTGGCAAATATACAGGCAAAATAAACACACAAGGTCAGGGTAAATACAAGGTCTAAGAGACACATACAGCACATCTAATATGTGGTGAAATGTCATTCAGCAAGTTCTACCTTGACCAGATGATTTTGGCAGCCATCAACAAGCTTCTGGCAGAACTTAATAAAGTTCAGTAAAGTTTATTGGTTTTCTGTCACAGACACAACTTTTAAGCACAGTCCACATATTTTCATTTACTTGAATTTAGTTCATGGTAGAGGTGCAACGACTAATTTTAGATTTTATTTCTGCTTCTTTGAACATTTTTTAATTTTAATAGGAAAGTGATATTTCTTTAATATTTTAAGTTACCAGGAAAGTTAAAGAAAAATGTGCTCATCTTTATTTTCTTCATTGTTCATTAGCTAATGCATGATAATAATAATCAACTATCAGCCCTAGTTTATGGCTATTTCATTTTATTTATTTATTTTAGAAGATAACATAGACATTGAGGTTTGTCTCTATTCTACTTTACCTGTGTGCATTTAACCAGCAAGAGCAGAGGAAGTGCTTCAGATGAACCACAAGTTATAATCATCATCATCATCATCAGCCACAACATGAAAGGCCTGTCTGACAACATTCATCTTTCTGAAAAGGAAAAGCTGAGGTAGTGAAAATTGGTCACATTTACCTGCACTGTAAAAGACTGTGATTCAACATTTACGTTACACTTGCAGGGATCGAACGATGCAAGGACAGGACAGGACAGGACAGGACAGGACAGGACAGGACAGGACAGGACAGGACAGGACAGGGCAGGGCAGGGCAGGGCAGGGCAGGGCAGGGCAGGACAGGAAGGGAAAACAAAGTGCAAAGGCAAACAAAAACACTTGAACAGGCTAAAGCAAAAACAAAACCAACAGAGTAACAAAAGGGGAAATAAAGGGCAAGGTACAAAGAAACAAGGCAAGGAGAATGCTTGAATGTGAATTGGGCTTAAGAGGATGAAAGCAAGGGGGAAGTCCTTATATCCTGGGTCATATTTACAAAGTGTATTTCATTTCTTTTTTTACTACAATTTTTTTAAATTCTAATTATCTGCCAATTATTTGATAGTTCAGGTTTTCAGAGGTTAAGCTCCTCTGGCATTCATATATATTAGAGAGGGTGTGCACATCACTGCCTCCTATTTTCTCTACTGGAGAGGATTTACTTCTCCATACTCAAGTTAATCATGGTTTCATCTGTCCAAAGAATCTTCTATCACTGGGCAGAGGGTTTTTAGGTGTTTCTATGGGTCTAGTCGGACCTTTCTTTCCTGGATTGTTTCCAGTGATTTGCATTTTTATGCAAACCTCTGTATTTAATATCATGAAGGTGACTCCTGTTTGTAGACAAGGTTAGTCAAGTATTTATCTACTTCTTTGAGAGTGTTTTGACCTGACTAGATGTTGTGAAGGGGTTCACCATGTAATGAATTCTACATTCAGATACTTTAGTCTTCTGTGTTTTTTCTGGCTTTTTGGTGTTGAGCTCACCAACGCATTGTTTTTTTTTAGGGATGAACCAAAGAGTTAATTTGGTAACTCCTTTTGTTTCTACTATCTCTCTCTATTTTAGCCCAGTTATGGCCTCCTTCACTTGCACTGACACCTTTTTGGACCTGATAATCAAGGTTCTCCCAGAAATACATAACAGTAATTGTCTTTGGTGAGTAAGTTTCTCATGAATTAATAAGATTACAGGCCACAAATTATGAGCTCATGAGCTGTAATAAATGCTACTTGAACATGTGGTAACTACTCTGTTTACCTGACTGGAGTGAATAGCTCAGTCACACTTTAACTAGCAGTGTAGAGGCACCAGATTAGACTCACTTGGAAATAATCTATAAATCATGTGAACAGATATTAATAAAATGAAGAGAAATGGATGGAAAAGGCAGTGCTGTTTTATGTGATATGTAATGACATGGATGATTTGTACACATACCCAGCACTAGATAAGTGCTAATAGTAGTCTCTTACGAACCTAAGGCAAAAGCTAGTGCAACCTGTATGTACTGCATGATTGGTCCAGTTATACAGTCCTAACAACAATATCATAATTAATTAATGCACACTATTCATACACAGTGCATCAAATATGAAGATTGTTGTAGAATATTTCACTCCATTTTTGTTAAAAAGGTGAAAAGAAGGAGAAGCCTAGACACACATATTTTTTGTGTTTCGCATTGTACAGAAAACTTTCCACAATATCAAATTAGCAGGTGTGTTTGAACTCAAAAATTACCAAAGTCACATTTGATTTCCAGCCAAGCTTCTTGAAATCCTGAAACTGTCCTTCCTTCCTCGTGTAGTTGCTCCCATCAACTGGGAAATATATCGTGAAATACAGTTGGGACAAACTAACAGCCTCAGAGAATTGTTCTAGGGATAAAAGTGAAGTGCCCCAAACACTTTGTAAACATTTACTATCTAACCATGTACTACTAACTGTCTACTACTGACCGCACACAATGTACAGCAGACCTACACCTTAGAAAGTATTGGTGGCACAATTCAAGACACCACACACTTTATTTGAGGTTGTGAGGTATGTGTCCAATGTGAAACACTATTATCCTCCCCAGCAGATCTGCTGATGACCTCCCTAAGTGCCCCTGGTTTTACTTAGGCATCGATTATTCAGATTCAGTTTAAGGATGGATGACCTCAGTCCAGGTGTGACATCATGTTTACTCAGCATTTCCTGTCTTAGTTTATTCTCAAGCCTGGTAATCACACTTTTGTAGATAAAACCTGCAGCTGGATCTTATTTACCATTACCATTTAATAAGTGTCTCTCACACTCAGCCTCCATTTCTTTCTTGTTACACTAGTGGAGTAAAGTATGGGGTATTATTATGTGTCATGTATAGAGAAGTTATGACATATAATTGATCGTAACTCTTCTGCTCTGGTCAACACTAATGCTGACTCAATCAGGCCTCCTTGGAAAGGGGGCATTAAAGGAGCATTGCACACAAATCTTCCTCTGACCTGTGAAATCAAATAAATGTTTGTAAAAATATGTTGATTATTAAAAGTAATTAGATGATAGATAAATATTTATCTCAGATCAATAAACCACAAAGACAGACAGAATTAGAAATACAATTTGTAGGAATTATCTCACCTTCACCTCACACAGGGCTATTTTCACCTAGATAGAGAGCAGCTATTGAGGTGTTTGTGGTTTGTCTTTTGTCCCAGAGTGACTGTGGTGATGTTGTCCTCTACTGAGGAGCTGAAGTAGAAAACTAAAATTGTCCTACTTTAGTTTCTGTCCTACTTTAGTTTGTAATAATACCAATTCAAAACCAACATGGATGATTATTATTCATGCATAGCTTTAAATGATTAGCTAAAGGAAGAATTAGTGGAGAATGTAAGTGTTTACTGACTGTCCAGTTGTAGCATCCCAACTCCAGCCAATAAAACTCTTATTGATGTAAACAGGAGCACTATTGTGTAAGCTGTACTGGTAGTGTTCAGGCTTTGTATCACTCTCAGCTCTTTTCCCTTCAGAATCCATCTTGTCCATCTTGTGCTGAACTCTCAGATAAATGGAAAATAAATGAAGCTGCCAGGTTTAACACCATGTTCACTGATTATCTACAAGCTACCAGGTCTCTGAAAGACAGAAGTAGTGATACCACTCAATCATTACATACAAATACAGTAGGCAGCTGTCACTCCCCTCCCTGCATCAGACCACTTTAAATAATGATGTTTGAATCTTAAGTGAATTTAGAGGAAATATTGAACTATTACAAATATATTTAAAATAAACTGTTTTAACAGTTTAAGTATTTTAGCAGAATTAATCATTTTTTAGCCTTAAAGCTTAACATTCAGTCACTTCTGTGAATTCTTCTACTAACAGGAAAGGGATGTTACCTGCAACACAAAGCCCTTTTTTGAGAGAGAGAGAGAGAGAGAGAGAGAGAGAGAGAGAGAGGAAGGTTCAGTGCATCCACATTTCAGCTCCTCTCTCTCTCTCTCTATCTCTCTCTCTCTCAGAAAAGTGCTTTGTGTTGCAGGTAACATTACTTTTAGTCACTCTTAGTCAGTCAGTCAGTCAGTCAGTCAGTGGTCAGTGAGACAGTATGGAGGTCAGCACACTCTCTTTGCTGCTCTGTGAGTAACTCTTTTCTTTATATCTTCATTAGAGTCAGAGCTGCTGCTGTATGAAGGTGTTCAAATGCAGTCAGACAAGGATCAGTGCAGTTATGGGAGCTTCAGCTCTTCTTCTCATCTTACACTTTTTATGTTTGAGGTTTGACAGGTTTTATGAGCTCCATCTCTAAGTAGTTATGAGGTGCTTGAGGCTACTACAGGTACTACAGGTGTTAGATTCGGCAGAAATCAGTGGAAAGGGACATGACTCAAGTCTGGTTTTTAGACTTTTCTGTTATACACTATAGTATACATCACACATGAAACCCTGAGCACTTATTATAATCAAATTATAAACAAAACATAACAATACATATTTTTTTTATTTTGAGTTGGGGATCATCTAACATCCTGATTTAAGTAACACACTTGTTTCTGAATTCAATCAAATCCTCACAGCAACGCTCCAAAATCTTCCTTGGACAAAAGCCATCCCTCCATCAAAAGAAGGATAAACTCTTTTTTAATACCCATGATTTTGGAAGAAAGAATGAATAAGCATGTGTCCAAACACTTTTGTCCACATAGTGTATGTATGTATTTGTGTGTGCAGCCTAATGTCAAAGTAAAATGACAGATTTAACTGATTTTCTTATTTAAAAAATAAGTAACAAATCATGTACAGCAAATAATGTTATAAAACATTTTACACACGATACATATATTCTAGTTGTATTTTGAATATATTTTTTCATATATTTATTTTTTCATATATTTATTCATATATTTGACACATATATAATGCCATATTTAACATATGGCAAATTAGATTGAATAAGAAATTAAAATAAAAGATTAAACATCTGCAAACATCAAAAGTAAAAAAAATACCCAAACAGCAAAATATTTATATTTACATAAGTGTGTTTGTTATGATGATTTTTTAAACAATTTTCCCAAAACTGCTGTAACTACAGTACTATGTGAACTCACTCGCAAAGTAGCGACTAACCCAACCTTTTCCTTATTGCTTTTTAACTGTTGGATACAAACAACTACATTGCAGAGTAATTAGAATTCATAATTCTGGGTCATAAAATAAAATTAAACACACTCATCAGAAACAATACCATATATTAAAAATATATATTTCTTTATATTGTCAGTTAAGAATAACATTTTAATAACACTTTAATAATAATTTGATAAGTAAGTCAAGTAAAATTTATTTGTATGACGCTTTTTACAACGGTTGTTGTCACAAACAAGACCCCGAGTGAGCAGCCAACGGCAACTGTGGCAAGGAAAAACTCCTTCAGAGCTGTAGGAAGAAACCCTGGGAGGAACCAAGACTCACAAGGGGGACCCATCCTCCTCTGGTCAGAACTATTTACAAATTATTGATAAAAGTTACCAAACATCTATACTGTTGAACTGCTCTGATCATAATCATAATATAATAATCATGGTGTAGTATAACTTAATATAGGCATGGCAGTGATGGTCAGAATAATGATAGTTAATAGTGGTAATATTAATAGTGGCAGATTGTTAAGAGTCCATTTAGGTTTCAACATGGTCATTAGACAGGTAGCAGTGGTAGGAGGGTGTGCCGCTGGTCTGGCATGGGTGGTAGTGGGTACAAGGACTGGTAGGAGGCAGCTGGTCTGATGCAGATAGAGGGGATCTCAGCGGGCAATCTTCCAGCAGGTTGGGGTGAGTGACCATTTACTCAGAGAAGGTAAAGAGACAGAGTTAGTTCTCTGTTAATTTTATGGAGAGCAGAGAACGTTGAGCAGTATCAGAGTGTGTCTGACGACTCTGGCAGGTCTGACTATAACAGCCTAGTTAAAAGAAGAGAGCCAGAAGGTAACACAGACACTGGAGCACCCTGTAATGCTAGCGTCCATCTGCTCCACCGTCCACAAACCTGAGTGATTGCATGCTAGCAGTGAGACGACAGCTCCAGCATCTCAGTATACAATTCCCTGTGTTCATAAACCCCTGGACCTACAAATTTTATCTAAAGGGAAACATTAATTACCAAAAGGTAAACTGAATAGATGAGTTTTCAGCCTAGATTTAAAGATTGAGACTGTGTCTGAGTCCCGAACATTATCTGGAAGGTTATTCCAGAGTTTAGGGGCTTTATAAGAAAAGGCTCTTCCACCTGCTTAGGCTATCTGAATTTTGGGAACTACTAAGAAGCCAGTAGAGATATATAGAGCTGTGTGTCATCTGCATAACAATGGAAATTAATGTAATGTCTTCTTATAACTGAGCACAGTAGTAACATGTTTACAAACTGATAGCGTTCAGTTAGATATGATTTGAACCACGATAGGGCTGTTTCTGTCATTTTCTCTAATTTGTCTAGTAATATAGTATGATCTATTGTATCAAAGGCTGCACTGAGGTCGAGTAGGGCTAATAAAGATACATAACCTTGATCAGAGGCAAGAAGGAGATCATTTGTTATCTTCAATAGTGCTGTCTCTGTGCTGTGATTGGGTCTGAATCCATATTGTAATTTCAATTAATAACATTAAGGTGAATTAATTTAACATCCTTACCTTCTGATTGTGTATTTTATAGCTTTTACTTTACCCCTATTGATCCCTTTATTTCTCTGCTGACTTGCAGTTCTCTCAGTTTGACAGGTGAGAAATGAATGAGAAAGTGTAAGGGTTAATATTTAGGGTTAACAGTTCTGATGTAAATTATATTTATACACCATTCTCATATGACTGAATATATGGATCCACGGTGAACAGAGATCAGAATAGTAAAAATAATAGCTATTTTTAGATAAAGTCATTTAAATGGACAAGACTGTTAATACTGGTAATTGCACATGGGGAATGATTGAGGATGGTAATTGATACTGTGGGGATAGTGTTGACTCATGTGGACATAAGATCACATTTGTTTTAGTTCTGATCAGCATCCTATTGTATTGTGAGTGGAAAACTTGTCCATCAGCTGGTTGTTTACAGTAATCCAAGCACTAAACCAGCATCTGATCAACTTCTAATGTGGAAATGACCAAAGAAAATGACCCAGCAGCTTCCAGCAGTCTCTACAGTGTAACCCCTCTTACTGTGAGCTGGTGAAGAGGGTCACAGCTGTAGTGGAACAGTACAGCTGGATTAGTACAGTGGTGGTAGTCAACATTGTGGACGTTGTTCATGGTAAACTGTGCAGATGTAGCTGTAGCAGTGGGCAGTGCAGTGATGGAGGACAGTGCAGTTCTATCAGTGGTGGTTGTGAACAGTTCGGATGTAGCAGTGGTGAAGGTTAACAGTGTACAGTGGTGGTAAACAGGGCAGTGGTGCTGGTGAACAGAGCAGTGCAGATGTTTTCTACAGAGTGGGACTGAACTTAATAGAAAGTGCTGACTGGCTAAAAGCAGCTTCTTCTGTAAGGAAGATCACAGTCTGCTCGTGTTTTACCTCTAGTAGCCTGAGACGTTTATCCTCTGTATAATAAAATGTTTAAGAGGAGGAGGAGCAGTGTTGTGGACAATTTCATAGACAAGACACACATTTCAACCTTTAATCAAACAGCCATCTCCGACTGTAACCGGCTTTTTAACCCCCTTCAACTGAGAATAGCTAATCCTTCACACTTATGCATCATGTCCTCTGTTTCTTTCCATACTGTAGTGCTGACTGTACTCTACTGTGGACAAGCTCAAGGTGAACAGCTACATCTGCTTTAACTGGATTGCTTCATTTACATTCATGTAGATTTACCTGTACAACTTCCCCCAATCCACTGTATAGTTTATTATACACATATTTTACTACATTTTTACTAATATACGATTGTGTGTGTTTCACACACATTGTACATTACAGAGCTGTGAGCTTTAAATGTATGCTGACACTGTTCAAAATATTACAATACCAGCATATTTCTATATTTCTAGAATACAGAAATATTCAGTTCATTAAGCAACAAAGTCTGATCTTATCCTGATAAACTACTGTTTATATTGTAAAAGTAAAATCAGCTCTGATCTCTTCATCATTTCATCTCAACAGAAAAACCCAAACCAACACTGAGGGTGGATCCTCACACCACTGTTTACACTGGAGACACACTTACTCTGACCTGTGATCTGCAGATCTCACTCACTGGATGGAAGTTTATGTGGTTCAAACACCCTCAGCAATTAAAACCTTTGACTGAAGATAAATACACCAACACACTCAGTATAACAGCGTCTGATTCAGGAACAGCAGACTTTCTGTGTATAGCATTTAGAGAATCATACGTCTCACAGTACAGTGATCGAGTCAAGATTACAGTAAGAGGTATGTCTTTTTTCTGCTTGCTTTTCTAAAATCTCTTAATTATAGAATGTTTGTTCATCAGAAATATAATAATTTGGTGTAAACATATTTTTACTGTCCAAAAACCTCATATCACCAAAACAGCAGCTTTGCAGGGGAAGGAAGGACTTTTCAGAGGAAGTCAATGTAAAAGATGATTTTTTCTAATGCTCCATTTATTAGGGACATTGGAACTCTGCCAGATTCAGAGATACAGGGTTTTTGCATGATGCATCAATTTAGAAACGTTTAGAAACTCACTCTCACCCTCACACACACACACACACACACACACACACACACACAGACACACGAACACAGACACACATACACAGACACACACACACAGACACACACACCCACACACACACACACAGAAACAGTGGCCTACACACAGCAGCACACACATCGTTACACATACAGCAGCATGCATGCAAACAGCAGGCACACACACACAGTGGCATGCACACACATGGCGGCACACTCACAGGGTACGCACACTCACAGGGCAGACACACACACACATACACACAATCCACAGAGACATGAGAACACATACATATACACAGTGGCATGCATGCACACAACAGGCACACACACAGTGACACACACACACACATACACACACACACATTTCTATGGTCCTTTGAAATCCACAGGTACTCACATCATAGTTTAGTCCACTCTGAAAGATCAAAGAAATACCAATGTTTGATGAACCTGGACACAGACTAGGTGAGGGGGTCTTACAGTGTGAGGAGATACAGTTGAAGCTATGGTTGTAGAGCTGGTGTTTAACTGGGTGAAGCAGTTGTGTGGTGTCTCGTTGACGCAGTTTTAGTTACACTGAAGACAGAAATGTAGCTTTTGGAGGCTGAAGCAGACTGCATCTGTTGTAAAGCCCCACCAGAATATAGACTTTGAGGTTTTCAAGGTTCTTTAGAAAGTTTTAGACCCCACAGGACCCCCATATTTTACACTTACATACAGTGCTTTGATCATGCATTTTTTATTGTACTTCATAATGTTTGAATATGATTGCATTTATCAAATAATAGTGCTGTGTGTGGCAAGAAAAAAATATATTTTAAAAGTTTATCAAATATATTTTAATTTGCCCCAAATGAAACGATCCAATTAACAGAGTTCATTAAATATATCCAAAAACGAAATAGTTAATAAATAAAAATGTTAAATAATAGAAACATAGACATCTTTACACATCTTTAATCACTGAGAGCTTTTACTGCTGTTGTAAAAAAAACAGGTGTGTGTTCAAGAAATTCCACAGTGGGGCGACAAAGACACTTGGATGTCCTACTGAGACACTAACTTGTGTTGTGCCTGAAATTAATCCTGTTTTTTTTGTTTTGTTTTGTTTTGTTTTTATGTGTTCTCTTTCTACAAATGACTTCATTTCAGAATGAGAGTAAAAATGTTGATCAATTATTCCAGAAGGATTTTGAATTCTGGATCTTCTTACGAGAAACACCTTCTTCACACAGAGTTTCTACCTTTCTAAAGTCTTTATGATCTTTGAACAGAGAGACCAAAGGCTACAGTGAAAGTGCAGCCAGCTGAGCGTGTGTTCATCAGAGAGAGAGTCACTCTCACATGTGACATAGAAAGTGGAGGAGTCTGGAATTACAAGTGGTTTAAGAATAATGATCCTCTCAGTGAAGCTCAATGGAGGAAGAACTATAAAATCTCTAATGTTGATGGGTCTCATGAAGGTGATTATACCTGTAAGGGAAGACGGTCAACAGAGCCGCGCTACTCGGAGATCAGTGCTGCTGTTAGACTGACTGTATCAGGTGAGTGTGTCGTCTTCCCCACATTATTTCTACCATTAACAGTTAAAAGAGTAGAGGTGCATCACTGCTGCAGAACCGTGATCCTGTGCATCAGCTTAAGAAGTGATTAAGAAGAGGAGGATCAGCACACTTCTCTTTACAACACACAGTATTTTAGAAAGCTCAGTGAGTTCAGAGAGCTCGGGTTTACTAGATGAGGTGGTTTTACAGTGTGAGGAGATACAGTAGAAGCTATGGTTGGAAAGCTGGTGTTTAACTGGGAATGTGTCTTTTAGAGGGTTAAGCAGGATAAAATAAAACACTGTAACAGAGACATTTTTCTTTAACATCTATTAAACTCATAATTAGATCAATATAATATTATAATTCATGTTCTTACAGTTTATTTTTAGGAACTCAACATAATTTAGAATTTAGTGCTTTTAGTGTGAACTACAAGGTATTAGACCCTACAGGACCCCCGAACACACACCTTTTTTCGAAATATTTTGAAATGCTTATGTAACAGACATAGTTATTCTTCAAATCACACATACACACACACACACACAAATTGGAGTTCTGTTGATTTATTCTACGTTAAAGTAGCATAGGGCAGAGAACACCTGCAGCAATAAAACAACACTCTCTTCCATTCCTTGTTTTACTGTGCTTCTGAGCATGCCTGTATATATGTGTATATACATTAGATATACACAAATATAGCAGATGTCCCAATACTTTTGTCCATATTATAACACATGCCTTTTCATTGTGTCTTTAGAAATTAGGGATATTAGAAAAAAAGGTTTATCCTGCTTTTGTTGAAGTCTGTGTAAATGTTGAAAATGACGTTTTAGTGAAGTTTACTAGTTTACTGTACTGTACAGAAACACTGTAGGAAAATCAACCTGCTGTAATCTTTCTGATAACTGCTGAAAGACACACAGCTTTTTACACACACAGCTTATACTGACCATCATCACCTACTGCTTATATTGTAAAAGTAAAATCAGCTCTGATCTCTTCATCATTTCATCTCAACAGAAAAACCCACACCAACACGGAGGGTGTATCCTCACACCACTGTCAAGACTACAGTAAGAGGTACAGCATGATTTCCTTCATATTAGACAGACTGTGGAAAACATTCTATGTGTTGTTCCCTGCACTGTGTTTCAGGCTGTTTGAATGCTCTCTTGGTGCAGATTGTACCTATAGTTACTGTGTACAGAAAGTGTGTGTTTGTTTGTGTCATGCTTAGTCAAAGTGAATCTGTCCTTGTTTGATTCACAAATTTACTGCAGTCTTCTCTGCTTTAAAATAAAGAGCTCCTTTGTTTTTCAGGCGAGACACCTGTCTCTGAATCTTCCTCTACACCAACACCACCATATATACACACCGGTGATGCTGTTAGACCGACCGAATCAGGTCAGTGTGTTGTCTATCATCCTGTACACACAGGCTGGTTATAATGGAGGGGATTTTTTAAATAAACATATAGAGATTAAATAGAGATTATTCACAGCATCTGAGGTTAGAGAGGAATTCTGTTTCACAATTTTTTGCCAGACCAAATTTTACTCCTGAGAGTGTGAGGTAATTCCTTTTAAGGTGAGATGTTTGAAAGAGGAAGGTGTCTGTTATGTTTGATTATGCGGATAGATTACTGCTATCGACTAGAAGCAGATTGGTGAGAGTGATTGCTGAAAAACCAGAGATGACAGAGTGGTAAATTAAGTTGTAACAGAACCCTGTTTTTTATTACTTCACTTTTGTCTCTTTCCTGTGTTTGATGATCCAGTAACAGAACTAACTGTTGTGACATATTGTGAGAGTCAAATGGAAAACGCCAATCAACATCGTAAAGGTAAGAACCTCTTACAGTTACAAGAAAAGGAAGAGAACCATTTAAAATGACCTGAATTTCTGTATTGATTACTAATAAAATCTGGTCTGATCACTATCTAATCCACAATTATAGACAACCACAATCTAACTCAGCTAACAACTTACAAACTGTGGTACTGTTAATGTCTTTTATTGAACACAATGAGTAAACATCCACAGTGCAGGCTAGAAAAAGTAAGTAAATCCTTGAATTTAATAACCTGTAGATGATTTCTTCAGCTGCACATAAGTGTTGTACATCACTGAGGATGAATTTGTGTGTCAGTTCATCAATATTTCTGGGGTGTTTTGTGTGCACAGCCCTCTACAGGTTATGCCACAGAACCTCAATGTGGTTAGGGGCAGGACTCTGACTTGTCCATTCCTAAACACAAACCTTCTTCTTTTTCAACCATTAATGAGTTGAATTACTTCTGTGCTTTGGGTCACTGTCTTCCAATGTCATCCAACATCTCTTCAGCTTGAGGTCATGGACTAGCTGCTCTTGCTTTCTCTTGTAGAATGTTATGAGGAAGTTTTTGTTTAATCACAAGGTGTCCATGTCCTGAGGCAATGAAGCAGCTCCAAATGATGATATTCCCTCCACCATGCATCACAGGTTTCAAGATGCAGTTTGTAGAGTCTTCTGTAGGACATTTGTTGTGACTCTTAAATTGCTCCTTGCCTTTTCTTGACTAAAGCCCAAGCTTTGTAGTCTAAGCCCATTTGTAAGCCCATGAATAATGCCTCTTCTCTAACAGGTTCATGAAGAAGGCCTGTGTTATTACTGTGAGGCTGATTGAAGCTTCAGAGTGCAGACTGAAGAGGGCAGCATCTGAGCAGATTTACATTGTCTGTAATACAGCATTTTTATGATTTTTAGTAATAGTTATTGTGCTGGTATTTTACACTGATCAAATGAAATGGTCTTATTTACACATGTGTAACTGAGACATTTAAATACAGCACTGACTCCAGAGCTGAGGAATTATCAGAAGTACTGAACTGCATTGGAAAAATAATTGAGACTTTGGAGTGCTTTTAAGCTCTAAATTGGAGATTTAGCGAGCGGTCTGGTGTTTTATGTTAATGATCCAAAGGTAAAGGCCAGAAAAAAAAATGTATAAAGGTATAATATTTTCAACCATGATAAACATGGTTAAAACCTAAGTAGTGTAATATTAGTATAAAGTAGGGATTGTGTGTGTGTGTGTGGGGGTGGGGGGGGGGGGGGGCATTTTTAACATCACTTTATCAGGTTTGTACTTGACTGATTATATTTTATATGAATATATTTTTCTATTAATTTTGATGGTAAATTAAATTAGGTTTCTTTCTTTAGTTTAATCTTTTTGACTATCCAGAGTTCAAATATTTATGAACAAGTGGTAGTAAAATACATATTTTTGACTTGAAATTCATTTTATAGTTCTATAGTAACTTTAGCTGCACAATGTAATTAACAGTTTTTATGTTTAATGGAGCCTGGATTTATCATTAATAAATATCTGCTTTGAACCACAACAGCCCTCATATTCTGTTCTGTATTTATACACAGGGTTCAACTTTTAAGTGCAAATTTGTGGTAAATGGTTTAGTGAATATAAATTTTCAGTTTAACATCAAAATTTAAACACACAAGGTCAGGTTGCTACATACAAGGTCAAAGAGACACATACAGCACATCTAATATGTGGTGAAATGTCATTCAGCAAGTTCTACCTTGACCAGATGATTTTGGCAGCCATCAACAAGCTTCTGGCAGAACTTAATAAAGTTCAGTAAAGTTTATTGGTTTTCTGTCACAGACACAACTTTTAAGCACAGTCCACATATTTTCATTTACTTGAATTTAGTTCATGGTAGAGGTGCAACTACTAATCAATTGATTATCACAGAAGACCAGCTTAGTTCAAATAACAGATACAAATAAACAAACACTGTCAAAACAAAAGTCACTAATACAAATGATCAGACCTTGTGAAAAGTTGCTAACACAAACAAAGCAGTACCACAAAACTGAAAGCTAAAATTCTAGTGCTAAGAATAAAAAAACTGAATTCATGCTTGGATT
Organism: Salminus brasiliensis; assembly: GCF_030463535.1. Taxonomy (NCBI): domain Eukaryota; kingdom Metazoa; phylum Chordata; class Actinopteri; order Characiformes; family Bryconidae; genus Salminus; species Salminus brasiliensis. The sequence continues at coordinate 27,277,269 of NC_132886.1, forward strand.
TTATTTCTGCTACTTTGCACATTGTTAGTTTTGAATTTTAATAGGAAAATTATATTTCTTTAATATTAATAAAAAAGTTACCAGGAAAGTTAAATAAAACAGAAATGAAAAATGTACCCATCTTTATTTTCTTCATTGTTAATGCATGATAATAATAATCAATAGATTTTTCAACTATCAGCCCTAGTTTATGGCTATATATATATATATATATATATATATATATATATATATATATATATATATATATATATATATCTTTTTTTATTTTTTTTGGTTAAACTGGAAATCTGTCCTGTAATTGAAGATAACGTAGACATTGAGATTTGTCCTTATTCTAATTTAGCTGTGTGCATTTAACCTGCAAGAAGAGAGGAAGTTACAAGTTATAATCTTCATCATCATCCACAACATTAAAGACCCGACTGTTCATTCAGCATCATCCACAACATTCAGCTTTCTGAAAAGGAAAAGCTGAGGTAGTGAAAATTGGTCACATTTACCTGCACTGTAAAAGCTTGTGATTCAACATTTACGTTACACTTGCAGGGATTGAACGATGCAAGACTATTCAAATATAACAGGGTAAACACAAAACAGGAGAACGGTGGGGAGCAGCAATCTAGTGGACAGAACAAACCGTAACATGACAACGAAGGCAGAATTAAGCAAATAACAAACCAGGGAACTGGAAGGAACACAGAGCTTGGAACAAGGGAGAAACAAACAACGCTGGATAAGGAAAACCAAGGCTGCTCAGAAGGAACAAGGAGGGAAAAAAACCCCACACAAGCTGAGGTTTAAAAGCAGGACAGGACAGGACAGGACAGGGCAGAACAGGACAAGAAGGGAAAACAAAGTGCAAAGGCAAACAAAAACACTTGAACAGGCTAAAGCAAAAACAAAACCAACAGAGTAACAAAAGAGGAAAATAAAGGGCAAGGTACAAAGAAACAAGGCAAGGAGAAAGCAAACCTGAGGGTTTCCTTTAGAGCAGACCATGGACCACACAGACAAGCGTCGTTGTACAGAGCTAATTCACGGCACCTACTAGTCTGTGAATGGGGCCTAAGAGGATGAAAGCGAGGGGGAATTCCTTATATGGGCCTGTGGGCAGGGTCCTGGGATTGCGCTGGGGGAGAGCATGGCAACGAGGTCCTGGCAGTAATACATAATAAAAGTAATTTTTACAAAGTGTTATTTCATTCCTTTTTTTAATAATTTGGTCTTGGTATTACAATTTTAAAACATTTGAATTATCTGCCAATTTCTTCCAGTCTTCAATGTCTGTGTGTTTGTTGGATTGTGGTTTGTGGTTTCTGACTTCAGTTTGTTCTTCAGGAAGTGAAGCGCATGCCCATTTCAATGAGGTCAGGTGACTGACATTCTTAAGAAGCTCTTCGGTTGCGTTTGCTTTATTAACATTGTGTAATGTGAAACACCAACGGTTTTGGAGGATTTAACTGAGCAAATATTATAGCTCTATAGACTTTAGAATTCATTCTATTACTGCTGTTATCAGTCACATCATCAGTAAACAAAAAAAAAAGGATTTGTTATTGCATTTTAATGCAAACCTCTGTATTTAATATCATGAAGGTGACTCCTGTTCGTAGACAAGGTTAGTCAAGTATTTATCTACTTCTTTGAGAGTGTTTTGACCTGACTAGATATTGTGAAGGGGTTTACCATGTAATGAATTCTACATTCAGAATTCTATATTCAGATATAGTCTTATGTGGTTTTTCTGTCTGTTTGGTGTTGAGCTCACCAGTGCATTGTTTCTTTTTTTAAGAATCAACCAAAGAGTTTATTTAGTCACACGTTTCTGCCCTCTCTCTGATAGGATTATTTGAGGGTGTTTTTTAGTCCAGTTATGGCCTCCTTCACTTGCATTGGCACATTTTTGGATCTTATAATGAGGTTTCTCCCAGAAATCCTCCTGAGGTGAGTGTGCAGAAAAAAACATACATAACAGTAATTGTCTTTGGTGAAGGCCAAATTTTTGGCCATGGTCTTGTAACATCTGGATCCTGCCAGATCCTGCTGTGAATGGTGTCCCCCCAAGTAAGTGGGCAGGAGCCAAAATGGTGACATGGAAGAAGAACGAAGAAAAAAAAGAAACGTCAGCATCTAAAGGTGTGTAAGTCACATTCTTTTAAAGTCTGGTGATCAGTTCTACATTTTTTATCTTCTCATGAATTAATAAGATTACAGGCCACAAGTTATGAGGTCATGAGCTGCAATAAATGCTACTGAGTCATAAAAGACGCTTCACGTCAGCTTTTAACAACTTATTAACAAACCCAAATTATTACAGTAATGATACACATGAATAAAATAACGCACAGCTGAAGAACACCCGTCTTGAACATGTGGTAACTACTCTGTTTATCAAACTGGAGTGAATACCTCAGTCACACCTCAACCAGCAGTGAAGAAGCACCAGATTAGACTCAAAAAGTCTATAAACCAAGTGAACGGATATTAATCAAATGAAGAGAAATGGATGGAAAGGGCATTGCTGTTTCATGTGAAAATACACTGTTATTAGTTGATCAGCTGATTATTGGGAGGGGGGGGTAAATTACACCCTCAGACACAGAAATTGAACACTAAGAAAGCTTCTCACTTTTTATAGCTTTAAGTAGGATGTTTTTACTCTTTATCAGTCAAACCCAGAATGAACGGTTAGTTTCAGATTGCTGAGGACAGGGTGTTATTTTGGATGTTGTGGTCTGACTTCTGTTCTAGTGAAACAGTGATGATGACACGCTCATGTTTAAATAAAAACTTCCATATATGACTTCCTGTTTTCAATATTAACTCATAGAGTAATTCTATTGTAGTGGTTGTGCTCGGTGGCTTACATGAGACTTCATGTGCTCAATAGACTTTTTAAGGAGTTAAGAAGAAAAAAACAGAATTAAGTGTTTTGAGGATGTTTGGCTTATATAAGGGCTTATATTAGTTTAGGTTTATAAGCAATATTGAAGATCTAAAGATCTGTTGTGTTTTGGGTGTGAAGTGTTAGAGGTCATTGGGCTCGGCTGGTTGATATTCAAGGATGTTTTTGGGGTGGGCTTCTTAATATTCAGTCGCTTCTGTGAATTCTTCTACTATCAGGTAGGTGACGTAACCCGCAGCATAAAGCACTTTTGAGTGAGAGAGCAAGAGAGAGAGGGTTAGTGTGTCCACATTTCAGCTCTCTCTCTCTCTCTCTCTCCCCTTGTCAGTCAGTCAGTCAGTGGTCAGTGAGACAGTATGGAGGTCAGTCCACTCTCTTTGCTGCTCTGTGAGTAACTCTTTTCTTTATATCTTCATTAGAGTCAGAGCTGCTGCTGTATGAAGGTGTTTAAATGCAGTCAGACCAGGATCAGTGCAGCTATAGGAGCTTCAGCTCTTCTCATCTTACACTTTTTACATTTGCGGTTTGACAAGGTTTATGAGTTTCAAGTGGTTATGAGGTGCTCGAGGGTACTACGGGTACCACAGGTGTTCGATTCGCCAGAAATCAGTGGAAAGGGACATGACTCAAGGTTTTGGGGTATTGTAATTTTATAATTAACACAGTATAGACTCTGACATCAGACATAAAAAACCTGAGCACTTATTATATATATCATTGAATTTTTTTATGCTATGAGTGGGCTACAGGGGTATAAAGGCCCCCAGCATTGAACTGTGAAACAGTGGAACCATGTTTTCTGGAATAATGGTGCTCCATCTAGCACTTTTGAGACTTAGTTAACCTCACTAATGCACTCTGAATTCAATCAAATCCTCAAGGCAATGCTCCAAAACATATTAGAAAATCCTCCCTGGACAGTAGAGACAGTTACTCCAGGAAAAACAGGATGAACTCCTTTTTTAATAACCATGATTTTGAAAATAATGAATAAGCAGCAGTGTTCAAAAACTGGCTATATAGTGTGTAGAGGTGTAGAGGTATCTTTTGAATTATTAGCCTATTCTAACTAGCGAAGGTTTTCTTGGGTAAATAGCAAAGCACTTTGTAAGTCGCTCTGGATAAGAGCGTCTGCTAAATGCCGTAAATGTAAATGTCAATGTAAATGTATATATGTGTATGCAGGTGTGTGTGTGTGTGTACAGCATCATCAGCAAGTCAAATTACACATGCATTTGATTTTCTCATTGTAAATAAGACATACATTCTCTATAGGAAATGCAGTTTTAGACACATTTTAGACATTTTAAATATTTTCATTTTATTTTGACTATGTTTTACATATTTAACTTATAAATTTAATATAGCAGTGGAACCATGTTCTCTGGAATGATAGTGCTCCATCTAGCACTTTTGGGATGACTTGGGGATCATCTAACATCCTGACCTGAACTAACACAATTGTTTCTGAATTCAATCAAATCCTCACAGCAATGCTCCAAACAATATCAGGAAGCATTCCCTGGACAAAAGCCACCCCTCCATCAAAAAAAGGATAAACTCTTTTTAAATACCCATGATTTTGGAAGAAAGAATGAATAAGCATGTGTCCAAATACTTTTGTCCACATAGTGTATGTATGTATTTGTGTGTGTGTGCAGCCTAATGCCAAAGTCAAATGACACATTTTACTGATCTTATTAAAAGAATAAGTAACAAATCATCTACAGCAAGTAAAGTTCTAAACACAGAATACATATTTTGAGTTTTATTTTGAACATATTTTTAAAATGCACCTTATATATTTAACGCAATGTAATGGTGTGTACGGCCAGACAAACAGAGTTGAACACTTGCAGAGATGGGATCAAAGCAAGAAGATGTATTAACTAAAACAAGTATAACACAAAGTGGGCATGAAAGCGTGGGGTGCAGCAACTAAGGGCAAAACAGTAAACAAACTCAAAACGTGGCAAACAAAATGACGAACACAACAAACCTGGGACTGGTAGGAGGCAGGGAGCGTAACCAAGGAAGGAGCCAGAACAAAGGACTGCAAGCCGTTCTTGGGCAACAGCAGGGTTGCGATAACTAAACTCAGGGCAGACCGGGGGGGGGATTTGATTGGCTAAAAGCAGCTTCTTCTGTAAGGAAGATCACAGTCTGCTCGTGTTTTACCTCTAGTAGCCTGAGACGTTTATCCTCTGTATAATAAAATGTTTAAGAGGAGGAGGAGCAGTGTTGTGTACAATTTCATAGACAAGACACACATTTCAACCTTTAATCAAACAGCCATCTCCGACTGTAACCGGCTTTTTAACCCCCTTCAACTGAGAATAGCTAATCCTTCACACTAATGCATCATGTCCTCTGTTTCTTTCCATACTGTAGTGCTGACTGTACTCTACTGTGGACAAGCTGAAGGTGAACAGCTACATCTGCTTTTACTGGATTGCTTAATTTACATACAAATAGATTAACCTGTACAACTTCCACAACAATCCACTGTAGAGTTTATTATACACATATTTTACTACATTTGTACTAATATACGATTGTGTGTGTTTTCACACACATTGTACATTACAGACCTGTGAGCTTAAAATGTATGCTGACACTGTACAAAATGATATTACAATACCAGCATATTTCTATATTTCTAGAATACAGAAATATTCAGTTCATTAAGCAACAAAGTCTGATCTTATCCTGATAAACTACTGTTTATATTGTAAAAGTAAAATCAGCTCTGATCTCTTCATCATTTCATCTCAACAGAACAACCCAAACCAACACTGAGGGTGGATCCTCACACCACTGTCTACACTGGAGACACACTTACTCTGACCTGTGATCTGCAGAGCTCACTCACTGGGTGGAGGTTTACGTGGTACAAAGTCTCTCAGCAGTTAGAATGTCTGAGAGAGTTAGGCCCCAACACACTCAGTATAACAGCGTCTGATTCAGGAACAGCAGAGTATCAGTGTATAGCCTACAGAGAATCATACGGCTCAGACTACAGTGATCGAGTCAAGATTACAGTAAAAGGTTTGTATTTTTTTTCTGCTTTCTTTTCTCAAATCTCTTGATTATAGAATGTTTGTTTGTCAGAAATATAATAATTTGGTGTAAACATATTTCTATGTGCAAAAACTTTATATCTCCAAAACAGCAGCTTTGCAGGAGAAGGAAGTACTTTTCAGAGGAAGTCAATGTAAAAAGTAAAAAATTAGTTTTCTGCTTCTCCGTTTATTAGGGACATTGGAATTCTGCCAGATTCTGAGATACAGGGCTTTCACATGATGCACAGGGCTTTCGCAATTGCATGATGCATTTTAATGCTTTTTTTTACTTGATCTTTCTAAAAAGAAAAACTGTACTTTTTCCTACATGATCTTTCTAAAAGATCATTTAGGAAACATCCTGAGAATCTCAAAGTTCTACTTTGTGTGTATTTAATGTTTCTGGCTGCAGGAGATTTAGAAGAGTTTAACCCTCACACACACACACACACACACACACACACAGAAAGTGGCATATACACAGCAGCACACACATCTGTGCAAAATATATACAGTGACACATGCACACATTGTTACACGCAAAGCACCATGCATGCAACAGTAGGCACACACACAGTGACACACACACAGACTCACATTCACACACATTGCCATGGTCCATTGAAATCTAAAGTTACTCACATTGTAGTTTAGTCCACTCTGAAAGATCAAAGAAACAACAATGTTTGATGAATTACTAACCTGGACACAGACTAGGTGAGGTGGTGTTACAGTGTAAGGAGATACAGTTTGAGTATCTCCTATGTATTATGGTTGGAAAGCTGGTGTTTAACTGGGTGAAGCGTGTGGTGTGTGGTGTCTCGTTGATGCAGTTTAAGTTACACCAAAGACAGGAATGTGGCTTTTGGAGGCTGAAGCAGTCATTTCCTGCATCTGTTCTAAAGCCCCACCAGAATATAGACTTTGAGGCTTTTAAGGTACTTTAGAAAGTCTTAGACCCCACAGGACCCCCATATTTTACACACACATACAGTGCTTTGATCATGTAGTTTTTATTGTACTTCTTAATGTTCATGAGTATGATTGCATTTATCAAATAATAGTGCTGTGTGTGCCAAAAAAGAAATAATATTTTAAAAGTTCTCATCAAATATGTTTTCAATTGCCACAAATGAAACAGACCAATTAACAGATTTCATTAAATATATCCAAAAACGAAATAGTTGGAATAAAAAAATTATAAAAATGTAATATAATAAAGACAACATAGACATCTTTACACTATTTTACTGACTCAGTTCTTAATCACTGAGAACTTTTACTGCTGTTGTAAAAAAAAAAAAGAAACAGATGTGTGTTCAAGAAATTCCACAGTGGGGCGACAAAGACACGTGTATGTCCCACTAAGACAATAACTTGTGTTGGGCCTGAAATTAATCCTGTTTTTTTTGTTTGTTTGTTTGTTTATTTGTTTTAATGTGACAAATGACTTCATTTCAGAATGAGAGTAAAAATGTTGATCAATTATTCCAGAAGAATTTTAAATTCTGGATCTTCTTACGAGAAACACCTTCACACAGAGTTTCTACCTTTCTAAAGTCCTTATGATCTTTGAACAGAGAGACCAAAGGCTACAGTGAAAGTGCAGCCAGCTGAGCGTGTGTTCATCAGAGAGAGAGTCACTCTCACATGTGACATAGAAAGTGGAGGAGTCTGGAATTACAAGTGGTTTAAGAATAATGATCCTCTCAGTGAAGCTCAATGGAGGAAGAACTATGAAATCTCTAATGTTGATGGGTCTCATGAAGGTGATTATACCTGTAAGGGAAGACGGTCAACAGAGCCGCGCTACTCAGAGATCAGTGCTGCTGTTAGACTGACTGTATCAGGTGAGTGTGTCGTCTTCCCCACATTATTTCTACCATTAACAGTTAAAAGAGTAGAGGTGCATCACTGCTGCAGAACATTATCCTGTGCATCAGCTTAAGAAATGATAGAGGAGGATCAGCACACTTCTCTTTACAACACACAGTATCTCAGAAAGCTCAGTGAGGTCAGAGAGCTTAGGTTTACTAGATGAGGTGGGTTTACAGTGTGAGGAGATACAGTAGAAGCTATGGTTGGAAAGCTGGTGTTTAACTAGGAATGTGCCTTTCAGAGGGTAAAGCAGGATAAAATAAAATACTGTAACAGAGACATTTTCCTTTAACATCTATTAAACTCATAATTAGATCAATATAATATCATAATTCATGTTCTTACAGTTTATTCTTAGGAACTCAGCAGAATTTAGATTTTACAGGTTTCACTGTTAAGTATTATAATTATTTTAAAATTCTTATTTAACAGATATAGTTACTCTTCAAACCACACACACACACACACACACACACACACACACACACACACACAACCGCTTAGAAAAAAAGGTTTATCCTGCTTTTGTTGGAGTAAGTCTCTCTGTAATGATCAGTGAAGGCAAAATCTGCTAGATTTTGGAACATTTCTTCGAGGATTTAATAGCAATCAGCGACAAGAGTGTTAGTGAGTTCAGGATGTTCACCCATAGTCATGTTGATCATCACCCTACCTTATCCCAAAGGTTTTAGATGGAGCAGCATATTTCCAGAGAACACAGTTCCACTGCTCCACAGCTCGATGCTGGTGGGCTTTACCCCTCCAGCCCATGCCTGGCATTAGGCAGAGTGCCAATAATTTCATGCTTATGTGCAGAAACACTAAAAGAAAAACAGCCTGCTGTAATCTTTCTGATAACTGCTGAAAGACACACAGCTTTTTACACACACAGCTTATACTGATTATCATCACCTACTGCTTATATTGTAAAAGTAAAATCATCTCTGATCTCTTCATCATTTCATCTCAACAGAAAAACCCAAACCAACACGGAGGGTGTATCCTCACACCACTGTCAAGACTACAGTGAGAGGTACAGCATGATTTTCTGTCTATTATTTTTGCAGAATGGTTTCCAGTGTCTATTTATTTTCGCATGGTTAAATTCTGTGTGTTTTTTCCTGCCCTGTGTTTCAGGCTGTTTGTATGCTCTCTGGGTGCAGATTGTATCTTTAGTTACTGTATACAGAACGTGTGTGTTTGTTTGTGTCATGCTTAGTCAAAGTGAATCCGCCCTCTTTGATTCACATATTTACTGCAGTCTTCTCTGCTTTAAAATAAAGAGCTCCTTTGTTGTTTAGGTGAGACACCTGTCTCTGAATCTTCATCTACACCCACACCACCATATACACTCTTCAGTGATGCTTAATAAGTAATAAGTACAACTTCTGACCAACTGTGTTTTTACACCATTATAAAATGTGTCTTAAGTTTTACCCCACCCACATCAGCAATATCACACACTTCACACTGAAAGCAGTGATCTTTAATAAACTCGATTATTTGGTTTCTGACTCTGTATGAAACACTTTTATCTGTAAAAATGAACAAATTTGTTTAATTTAACTCTTTCTTTCCTCAATCTCAGATTCTGGATCAATGCTTGTAACAGTAGGAGTGGCAGTGGGGTGCAGTTTAATGGTTTTGCTGATTATCACACTGTGCCTGGTTTGGTGTTGTAAGAAGAATAAAGGTCTGAAATGAAGCTTTTTATGTGTAGTGGATTGTGACTGAATGCAGCTGCTTGTAGAGAGAATACTACTGTAACCTACAGTGTGTTTGTTCTTATTGGCATTTTAGAGAAAAGTAAAGCAGTGTGTATCTGAGATTTTAGGCCACGCTCACTGTGGAGGTGGAGGATCTCTATCTCATTCTGCTGGAGATCAGCAGTACATCAGTCAGAGCCAGAATCTTTCTCAGCATTAAACACCACTGCAGACTTTATATTAACAACAAGCCCACCAGCATTTACTGTTACCCCAGTTAAACACATTTCATGATCAGATAATATCTGTGCACTTGTATTGTGTTGCACTTGTGTTCTGTATGCACTGTCTATGTTGCACCATGGTCCTGGAGGAACGTTGTTTCGTTTCACTGTGTTCTCTGTATGTAGTTGAAATAACAATAAAAACCCAATTGACTTGACTCGAATTGACTGGTGTACTGTTGCTTTTTTTCTGTAGATGATTCTGCATCCCGGCCAATGGATGTAACTTATGCAGAAATTATGGCTACTAACAAGAAACCCAGAGGAAATGGTATGAACTACATCTCTGTTAAACAGAAGCCTGTTTTCTATGAAATTAGCTTTGGTAGGAAAGTCTAAACGTATTTCTGTGTTTGATGATACAGTGACACGACCAAACGATGTGACATATTCCCAGATTCAATCCCATCACAGCAATGGTAAGCTTTACCTCCTACATTTTCTACCTCATTTAAGAAGACCTATTGCAGAAACACAGCAGATCACACTAAATGAATGAATCAGTGAAGGAAAGAAGGTGTTTTGTGATTTTGTTTTTTAGTATTTTAAGAAGATGCTGTGCTATGATCAAATAATACACTTTAGTAGATCAATAGTCATTGTGTCACTATTTAAGAAAAAATACAACACATTACATTATGATACAGAGAATTAAGAAATGACATATCACAGTCTGGGGTGTTGAGGTGTATCTGTATTTCCTACAGTTTATGTTTTAACGTAAATACTCCTCCTAGTTTCAGATAATTCCACCACTGGTTTAAAAAGAGGGACAGTTTCGGGACTGAGTAAGAAAGTATTACGACTTTGAATTTGAGCACATTAAAGCCATTATAACACACAAAACTTTCCAAAAGTCTATTTTTTATAGTCTAAACATACATTCATAAACAAAGATAATGAGAAGTAGGAAATATAGAGACAGTATAGATGCTTGTTTCTATTCTGATCTACTGATACTCATGGGGCCCACAGATTTTGCCCCCGTAAAAAATAATTGACACTGTTTTGATCCATACATTTTTAGGGCCCCTGTTGGTGAGGCCCCCACCCCCTCACACACACAAAATGGCACCCATTGTTTGCTTGGCACCTAGTGGCATTTCAGAAGAACACTTTTCAAGGCCTTACCTATTGCTGTTGCTGAGGGAGGGTGATTTGAAGATATAATGATGATTTGTGCGATTAGCCATTTTATAACCAGGAAAAATTAAGGTGTTAAAATAGTAACATATAAAAGGTCCTTTCAGTGTCAGTGTCAATGTCAATCCACTGGTAAAATCTCTGTGCTGATTACATTTGACTTCTCTTACAGGTCAATGAAGAAGGTCGGTGTTGTTGCAGTGACCCTGATGATGAAGCTTTCAGGAGTGCAGACAGAAGAGGGCGTATATTTACACATGTCAGAATTGTCTCAGTATTTTCTTTATTTTAGTAATAGTTATTGTGCTGGTATTTTACACTGATGAAGGGAAAGGGTCTTATTTACACATCTGTAACTGAACCATTCAAAAGCAGCACTGACTCCAGAGCTGAGGAATTATCAGAAGTTCTGAACTCCACTGAAGAGTCAGAGAGGCTGTAATTCTATATAGATTAGAGGGTGGTTTGCTTCTGGGCTCTGGACTGAGTCAGTAAGTGATCTGGTGTGTTTTATGTTTATCATCTAAATTAATAGGCCAGAAGAATCTATATATAGTGAAAAATCTAATGAGAAATGTCTAATTGTTTCAACCGTTATAAATATTGTATTAGTTTGAGCACATCAGAATCCATTAACCATTAGTATTTAGTCGTAATAGTGAAAGACCAGTGAAAGTCCAGAAATATGACCAACATCAGTTTTTTTTGTTCTGTTCTTGACTGATAATATTTTTCTATTTTGATAAGTTTTGATGGTTATAGTATTTTTTGTTTGTTTGTTTGTTTTATATTTGTATATTTTCTTAAAATATTAATTAACTAGTGGTAGTTTATAATAATGCATAATAATGCATATTTCTGAATTTATTAAAACCCATGTGCTTATGTTTAGAATTAAACTGTGTCTTATTGAGATAAAGCTTATAATTAGTTTGATCTTTTAACTAACTTGAGCAGAGCTGCACAGTGTAATAAATAGCTTCTTTATTTTTTTTTTTTTTTTCTTTTCATGTTTGATGGAGCCTGGATTTATCATTAATAAAAATCTGCATCTTACCACAACAGCTCTGATATTCTGTTCTGTATTTATACACAGGGATTAACTTTCAAGTGCTAATTTACAGAAACTGTGGTTTAGTGAACATGGTCAGTAACTTGTTAATCTCTGTGCAAAAAACGAGGGGGAATTCTTCAACCCACACACACCAGTGATTTAATGTTTTGCATATCATTTATATACATGAAAGTTGACTATTGCTTTTGTGCTTGCACTCTGACCAAAACTGTATGTGGTCAGAGTGCAAGCACAAAAGCAATAGTAATAGATAATATCTAATATCTTAAATTATGAAAATACCAGTGCCAAAAATAAATATGACTGAGATGGAGGAAAAAAACAGACTGAACACTGACGGAACCTTTTAGTTGTTTTAGAAAACTTTTTACACATTTTCCTTTATTTGAATGCCAATATACAGTCCCACTTAATTAGCATTACAATAAAATGATTTATGATTATATAATTATATAAATGTGCTTGGAATGGATACAAGGGATTTCTTTAGTTTTTTTTTGTACATAAAATTGAGTTTTTTATTATAATATTTATATATTTATATTAATATTTTATATTTTCCTAGTATTCTCTTTAAAAAGCCTTATACACACACAGACTTGTTTGCATTGTATAAAATATGATAACATTTAGTTCCTCTTTCTCCACCTCATTTATTCACATAACAACCACAGCTGGATTTTTTAGTATTCACATGGTTGCATGTACAGCATTCTCAGAGTATTTGTTGACATTGATGTGTTTTTAATTTATCTATTTTTTCCCATTTTTTTATTAGAGCATGTTACAAGATTTGAAGTGTGATGTGGTAAAAAAATCCAGATGGCTATTGGTGAATTAACACTAAGTGAGGAGAGAGGAGGCAGAGATTTACTTCCCTGTTCCATGAACAAAGAAGAAGAAAGGCACAGATGTAAATGTTTAAACATGGTGGCCACCATTGTTAATGTGTTCAGCTGGTCTTTGTTCTGGTCTTGGCTAGAGCAAATAATGGAGCTGACTGTTTAAGAAATGTGTGATAAAGCTACTGCTGTATTTAGCTTTATAACTATTAATGAATATGGCTGTATTTCAACAGTGTTATGAAAGAGAGGGACTGCATGCAAAGGGTCTAACAGTTGCTGGTTCTTTCAGAAAGAAATACTTTCAAAATTAATTACAAGTCAAGACAAAGGGTTCCTTATCGAAACTATGTCCAAATGTTAAAGTTCAGTCTCACATGATGGGTATTTTCTTAAATATCCAGTGGTTGTCATCCTTAGCTGATTTGAGGGAATTTTCACGATTATGGATGTGCCATCTAGGTACTACCTTTGGGAATTCTCATCCTTCTGACTTCTGGTCCAGAAAAAGTTGTGCGCAATTAGAAGTAAACGAAACGTTAATCCATACCACCCATTGCAAGCTTATTCACCATGTGCAAAACACTGATCAGGCTGAAATTCAAATGTTTTGAGCTAGGCCTATCAATAGCTGGCTCTCCTTTTTAGGACAATGGAGAAGGCGTCCTTGGTTTTTTTGTTCCCCTTTTGTTAAGATGTCTACCTGGTAGGGGCAGACTTCAGAGAGGACGGTTCTTTGCTGGAACAGTCTTTGGCTGCGTCCAGAAACCCCAAAAGTTACTGCTTTTTCCTCCTCTCCTCCGTGAAACAGAAACTGATTTTGTGCCGCCATCTTGCCACCTGTCCAAATACCGGAGGAGATGAAAGAAGCAGCTTAAAATTTCCCTCTAAGCGGCTTCCTGCGGAGGACACATGAGTTTGACTTTTAAAGATTTGTGAGTGACATCACTGCATGCACATCCAGAGACCACGGAGAAAAATTGAGAAGACCACACACACGTCATCAATGTACATATTAACTAGGATACTTATCTAATAAGCAGTAATAAGCAGCAATAAGCAGTAAATCAATAATATAAATGTACATGTTTTGTTATGTTCAGTAAAACTTTATTATTGGCCCTATTTCTAACATATTATCCGTGTGTCTTATAGACCTAAGAGCAACGCAATATTTCACTCTAGATATGCTAAATCAGGCTGTAAAGTATTTAATGACACATTCGCTGACAAAACAGACTGACCTCAAATTATAGGAAAAGGACCAAAGGTGGAATCTATTCTCAGAATAGGTGCCTCATTAAGCCATGAAATCCAGTTCTTGTTAGCCACTGTGTCCCTGAGGGTGACAACAATTGACTCTCAAAATTAGAAGCAAGGTTAGGGTTTGGGTGAGGTTTTGGGATTAGGGAAAACTAAGAACCATTTCATTGACATTGACAACGGTGTAAAGTCTTACTGCATTTTTCTTACATCATTAGAACAACACTGAATGGGCAGTGGTGCCTCAGCGGTTAGAGCTTTGGGATATTGATGACAGGGTTGTGGGTTTGATACCTGGGCTTGGCAAGCTGCCACTGTTGGGCCCTTAAGCAAGGCCCTTCACCCTCTCTGCTCCCCACTGCACTGAAGTTGGCTGCCCACCACTCTGGGTGTGTGTGTGCTCACTGCCCCTAGTTCACTAGTGTGTGTGTGTTCACTACCACAGATGGATCAAATGCGGAGGACACATTTTGCTGTACATAGTACAGTGACAAATACGTGCACCTTTACCTTTTTATTCTGTCTTTCCCTGAACAGTAAAGTAAACACCACTGAGTCTATTCCAGTTTGAAGATCATACAGTAAAAGGAGGTCTGGTTGTTATGTAGTACCTGGTTTGTTAGTAGAGCAGATTGATAAATAGAGGTCATTGTCCATCAAAACACAATTTTGTGTATTTTAAGTATATTGAGAATGCTGTCTGTACTTAAAGAATACTGATTGACTTTGCTAGTTCATTAGAAAAGATCAGAATCTGTTGTGTTAAATTAAAAATGTTGTGATTTAGTGCAGCACAGACCGTGAAACACTGGATAAAAATCATCACATGATTTGTTGTGAATGCTGAAACTGAATATTGCAGGAACTGTAACTTTATTATAATATTAAAACATTATTCTTTCTTTCTTTAAACAGTAAAATAGCAAACTAGAATATAAATCACACTTCACCATGTTTAGTTTAACACTAGCAGTAAAATATTAAAACAATAATATAAAAACAAGAATATTGAAAAATAAGAAAATAATGCAGGTAAAAACACTGATCAGTTAGTCATGTTAACATTTCACATCACTATCTCATCAAATAAATAAGGCTGAATTAATGAATTCTGCATGTTTAGCAAAGCTGAAAGCATGGTGATTATTGCAGTAATAAAATAAAATGATAATGAGTGTAAAAGGAATAAGTGTAAAAGGAAAATATCAACAGTTTATAAAGCTGGATAAAACAATTATTAAAACCAAGGACGAAGTACAGGAACACAGTGTGTGAGATGAACACATTATTAATAAAATAATTTCAAAATTATTAAGACGCTTCCAGACTGTAGGATCTCTAACAGGGTGCTGAAAGCTCACAGCATTAGATCTCCAACATGAAGACTTGGAGTTCAGCACTCAGTAAGATGTTCCTCCTTCTATCAGAGCTTATGTCCTGTTCACCTCATCAGGTTGAGCTGTGAAACACACAGTGATAAACAGATGAGTCTTTAATCAGAGATCCTGATTCAGCTGAAGTGGAGATTTCTGATTCAGTGAGCTTTACAGTGTGTTTACAATGAGTTCTTACCTTGAGCTCTGTAGCATTTGACCGCCAGTATGATAGACACTAGCAGATATGGAGACACTGTGAGCAGACTACTGAGGACTGATAATCCGGACTGATGTGATTCTACACACACACACACAAAATAATTTTGATATGGTTGCATGTATAAACTGTTCATTGGATTTATTCTCAGAAGCATACACAGAAGATGACAGTTCAGAGCTGTGTGTGTTAAACTCGTGTATGTGGTCAAAACATGAACAACTGACTAACAGGTCACACTGTTGTGATAATGGCCTACCACTGGAATGGACCATCAGTAAAGTTGTTCTCTTGGGTGATATCACGGTCTAGCTAAAGCTGGACAAGCTGAATGTTATATTTGAAGTAAATTATATATTCAGCTCACTGTTCCTCACTCAGTAGACAACCATTTGATTATACAATAAAAATGTCAGCTTATCAGCAGAAAGCTTTTGTCTATTTTTAAAAATAAATACAAGTATTGTACACAGTTCAACACTGTGGCAGTAAGAAAACAGTGGAACCGTGGTCCAGCCCTTCATAGTAGTCTGAGTACTGCCACAGTGTAGCCATGTAAGGCAATGTGGTGCTTGTGCTTCTGGTGGTGTTTAAAAAGGCTCAGTTAGCCCACACATGGGGATGAGAAAGACACAGGTAAGCACACAGGGCTAAAAGCACAAGAGAATTTTGTGCATTCAGCATATTAGTTTCCTGTAAAGCCCTAGTTGGGCTATAGTCATGCTATAGTACATTTATGTTTATTTGGTGTTTGGTGATGGATGTGTGTGAATAAAGGCCACTTTGGGTTACTCAATTTTTGTGTCTGTGTTGTGTCTATGCTAAGCTAAATACTAGGTCATCATAGCCAAGCCCAGGGACATGCCACAAACACATTTGAACAGCATTGGACATGCACCTGTACCCTATACTGAGCCTTATATTTCTTAACAGTCAGGCTGTTTCCTTTTGAAATAATCAAACCTCTGACTGAGATCCAGCTCCTCTGTGACTCTCCCTTCACTGGATGTTTACAGTGGTAGAGACCCTCATGAAACTTTAAAGCAGCATGGATAGTCATCTCCCCTGCAGGCTGGGTCTGAAAGAATGATTCATCTTTATAGAAATCAGCTGTGAGGTCTGAGGACATTGTGGGTTGATATAAACAGCGGAGAGTCAGTGGATCTCCCTCAGAGACAGGATGAACAGGACTGTCCAGGATTACAGCACCATCTGTACAAAAGAGAGAGTAAGAGAATACTGAAAGAAGAACGAGATCACTTTCACAGATATTAGAGATAGTGAGGTAGAGTGAAATGAGTTTTATTGTATTTACACACTGATGAAGTTTTTTTTAATAATCTTCAGACACTCAAACTGTGTTTGTTTACATGGTTTCAGGGCCATGCAGGGTTGCGTAGTAACAGAATACAAGTTATACTGTTACAGAATCAGGACACAGAAACTGTTATTCTGTTATATATACAGAGAAAATGACAGCATTAAGGTTGTTTATTAAAATAGGGTGATAAATAGCAGAATTATATTACAATTACAACAAAAGAATGATGGTTCAAATGATAAACAGTGATAAACAGTTCAAATAATAAAAGTTTGGAAAGGAGTGGGGGCAGCACAGATTTCTGAAGAGGAATCCCTCCCTTTCCCCATGAAACACCAGCTCGAGCATTTGATTTTGATAGTTGGGTACATGAATGTCATCTGTGTAATTTATTGCTATGTGTAACTCGGGCAATCTGATACCAGTCAGTGTAGCAGGAAATTAATGCCTTTTTAAACTTATAGAACTCAATATCTGTGGACTGAAGTAACTTCTAAGAATTAAGGGTGTTAAGTTTCCGAACTTGTCACCTTTTCCTCTGCTCACAAGTGTGTTTCTTTACTCAGATTAGTCAATTTTACTAAACAGAAAAATAGTCAGACTGTTTGTGGACACCATTGCTGAAAACAAATCATAAAAACGCCAGACTGACATTTGCCAAACTACATGTTGACAAGCCCCAAAGCTTGTTCTGTGGACATATGGAATGTTTTGCCAAGGCACATCAGCTCTATGTTCACAGATGGAAAAATTTAGCATATCAAGATAAGAACACTGTCCCTACTGTGAAACATGGAGGAGGCTCTGTTATGTTCTGGGGCTGCTTTGCTGCATCTGGAACAGGGTGTCTTGAATCTGTGCAGGGTACAATAAAATCTATCAAGACTTGAAAGACTTGAAAGACTATCAAGGGATTCTAGAGAGAAATGTGCTGCCCAGTGTCAGAAAGCTTGGTCTCAGTCGGGTTGGGTCTTGCAACAGGATAATGACCCAAAACACACAGCTAAAAACACCCAAGAACGGCTAAGAGGAAAACACTGAACTATTCTGAAGTGGCCTTCTATGAGCCCTGATCTCCAATTGAGCATCTTTGGAAGGAGCTAAAACATGCAGTCTGGAAAAAGCACCTTTCAAACCCGAGACAACTGAAGCAGTTTGCTCATGAGGAGTGGGTCAAAATACCTGCTGAGAGGTGCAAGTCTCACTGACAGTTATAGGAAACGTTTGAATGCAGTGATTGCCTCAAAAGGTTGTGCAACAAAATATTAAGTTACGGGTATCATCATTTCTGTTCAGGCCTGTTTCATGAGTTTATTTTTTAAAATAATTCTTTCAAGAACTGATGTCTGAAAGGGCATGGTCATAGTGTACTAGGTGAAGGGTAGTAACTGCCACTGTGGACCAGTAAAGCTCTATAATGACCTTCCATCATTTAATACCGTCCATGCCACAACGTCTCGCTATTGTCATTCGAGATGTGTATATTGTGTATGACCGTGTGTGTTATACATTATGTTTTTTATTCTAAAGTCCACCAGAGTGTTGATCACAATTTCAAATGAATGTACACACAGCACATCTAAAGCACAGTCAGATTTCACCTACATCAAAAGCAACAGAGAGTAATCAGATTACATTATGTTAAAATAGTAATTTTTTAGATTAGATTACTGGTTACATTAATAGGGAATCACGCAACCTTGGCCTATCATACTGTGTAGTCTTTGTGTTATTCTTAATTTGTGTTAATCTGATTTATAAATGTAATATTATCAAATAGTGCAGTTTTGTATATTACATAACTCCTGTGATAAGAATACTGTAGACTTACTGTGCACTGTGATGTTGACTGGATGACCCCTCCCTCCAGATTCAGACTGACACAAGTACACTCCAGTGTGAGATGTGGAGAGAGAGCTGATGCTGCAGACAGATTCTGTAACTGATCCCCAGCCTGATGTACAATCTGATACCTTCCCACTGTGTGTGTATTGACTCACTCTCCATCCAGTAGAGTCACTGTGTCCCTCACAACTCAGTGACAGAGAGGCATTAATAAAGTGCTGTGTTCTGCTGGGACTGATGATCAGAGAGACTGGAGGAGACGAAGCTGAAAAATAAAGAGAAAACTCACAGAACCAGATTCACCAAACTCAATGGAAGCTGTGGAACAGCAATAAAGCCCTACTCATAAAGTCAGTGTGGTGGAGGTCATCACATCAATCTCTCCTTACAGTGAGAATAACTATTCAACCAAAGCGCTTCACATTAACTGCATGGTTGCATATCTAGAGTCAGTAAATCAAAATCATTTCCACCCTGTCCTCACCAGTGATCCACAGTGGCTGTAGGTTGCTGTACTGTGTGTGAAAGGCTGGTTCTCCTCTCTTTGCTCTGCACTCATAAACTCCTGTGTGATGTAGAGCAGCAGCACTGAGAGTGTAGGAGCCTCCAGCTTCTCTTCTGCTGTCTGAGTGGAGCTCCTCACCATCTCTGTACCAGCTGAACGTCCAGCCTGTAGAGGAGTCTCTAACCTCACAGCTTAGAGTCACTGAGTCTCCTTCAGTCAGCCAGCTCTGAGGAGACACGCTCAGTACAGCCTGGGCTTCACCTGACAGCATAGAGAGGAAGAACAACATGAAGATACAGAGTGATAAGATGATCACATATAATTAATGAGAAGAAACCCACACACCCACCAAACACAGTCAGTGTAACAGCGTCACTGATCTCTGAGAGCTGAGAGTCACTTCTTCTTACTCCTCTGCAGGTGTATTTACCACTGTTAGACTCTGTAACAGGGCTGATTGTGTACTCCTGAGTGGTGCTGTGTGAGTGAAATGCTGGATCACTCTTAATCCAGCTGTATTTCCACTCAGTGTCTCCTCCTACCTGTATGTCACATCTCAGAGTGACAGTCTCCCCTCTGAAGACGTCTTTCTCAGGTTTAATGGACAATACAGGTTTAGTACCCTCTAAAACAAAATGGTTCACTGTTAATAAACCATACACAAAACTGTTCCCAACATTTATTATTATTGTTGTTATTATTATTATCATCATTGTTATTATCTAAGATTGCAGAGTTCAAATAGCACATCACTGCTCATAGTTTAGTTCAGTAAACAGTATAAGCAGCGCTGGTCAAAAACACGGCTAAACTACACAGCTAGAGATGAGCAGGTTTCAGAGTCACGCAAAAAATGCTGTGAAAAGTGGAGATTTTAAAAATGTTTAGAAATAGGCTTCACACTCTGTCTATTTTATGTGTGGTGAGCTGCTTTTAATGGCAAATAACCAGGTGTAGCAACGTGGCTAAGTAATCAGACTTAATTACATAAGGTTGCAAAACACAGGAACTATTATACTATTATTACTGTTCAAGTATTGTTTAATTACTGTTTTATTATTAAAAGAGAAGTATAAACTTCTTGTAGAACCCAAACTACCTCCAAAACATTTGGTGTAGATCGCCAATACCACACATGCCTGACTGAACATGCCTGTGTATGTTGTGTTCATTCTAAAAGTGTACATTCTAAAAATACTGTACCTGCTTGCTCACTTTTAATTGCTTTCAGTTTTTTTTTTTGGTTTTCTGTGTTTACAGACAGAATGTTGAATTCTACTTAGTGCATAGATGAATTACCAGCAACTGCCTACCAACACTAAAGTAGCAGATCTTTCTGCGGATTTTAAATGAGAAACTCTAAAACAGCGTAAAGCAGGAATAAGTTAAGCAGCCATTTTAAACTCAGAAAGTAAATATGTAAATCTGCAAATAATATACTATCTGGAATTGGATCATAACATAGAAACATGTTCCCTGTATAATGCTGAAAAATCATTATATTCATGCATACTCTCCCTGTTAAGAGTCTATTATGAGAGAATTTGATTCCAGGTTCAGAATTGATCACTGCTGCTCATACACTAAACCTCAACAGCACTCTTCATCCTAAACATTTCCTCTCACTGTATCTTCTACATTCAGTCTGTGAATAAACTCTAGCTGAAGTTTCAGCTCAATGGATCATCACAGTGTCTTTTCCTCACACAGTGTTAATGAGAGCAGCTGTCTGACCTCACTGAGCTTTCTGAGATACTGTGTGTTGTAATGAGAAGTGTGCTGATCCTCCTGATACAGTCAGTCTAACAGCAGCACTGATCTTTGAGTAGCGTGACTCCTTTGACCATCTTCCCTTACAGGTATAGTCAACTTTAGGAGACCCATCAGCATTAGAGATTTCATAGTTCTCCCTCCATTGAGCTTCAACTAAACTCTATGTGAAGAAGGTGTTTCTCATAAGATGATCCAGAATTCAAAATCCTTCTGGAATAATTGATCAACATTTTTACTCTCATTCTGAAATGAAGTTGTTTGTAGAAAGAAAACAGAAAACATGACCAACCTCTTACTGTAATCCTGACTGGATCACTGTACTGTGAGTCGTATGATCCTCTGTAGGCTATACACTGATACTCTGTTGTTCCTGAATCAGATGATGTTATACTGAGTGTGTTGGGGCCTAACTCTCTCAGAGATTCTAAATGATCAGATACTTTGTACCATGTGAACCTCCATCCAGTGAGTGAACTCTGCAGATCACAGGTCAGAGTAAGTGTGTCTCCAGTGTAGACAGTGGTGTGAGGATCCACCCTCAGTGTTGGTTTGGGTTTTTCTGTTGATATGAAATGATAAAGTGATCAGAGCTGATTTTACTTTTACAATATAATCAGTAGTTTATTAGGATAAGATCAGACTTTGTACATAAAGAGAATTTAGAATATATATTTGATGTGAATGTTACAGTAGTTTTATTGTATCTGCAGCGTTGCTATATGCTGATGTTTTGGAGTGAACAAAGTACACAAATCTAGAGTCTAAAGATAGTATTGAGTGTCAGTGCTGATGAGAGATAGTAACGAAGTAGAACTACTTCAGTACTGTTCTTAAGTACTAAAATGCTGTATCTGAACTCTACTGGTGTATTATTTTTTCTCCTACTTCCACTTTTACTTTACTGCACTTAACTAGCCATGAGCTAGAGAGTTAATTAAAGACTCCTTGTACATGTACTCTGCCTCGTATATTCCTCTCCTTGTACTACAGCCAAAAGAATTGTAACAGTCTTTAAATCTAAGCATTTTAAATAATATAAACAATGATATTTAGACTTTGGACTGCTTTCTGCAATAACTACATAACACAATACCTGTACTTTCACTTTCAGTACTTAAGTAGTACATTTTAGCAATATTTAAGTACAAAAATGTTGAATACTTTAGTACTTCCACTTAAGTTAAAGAACACCCCTACTTCTACTCAAGTAAAATTGTGCATTTGTACTTTAACTCCAGTCTCTAGTAATGTATGCATGTCTGGTGCTGATTTTTAGTTACAAAGTTCAGTGGAAGTTTGTTCCACCTCATAGGCTCCAGCAGAAAAGTCTTGATCCTTGTCTTATTATAGAAATGAAAGCTCTAGTGAAAGTTCAACCAGGAGACTCTAATGCAGCATCACCGTTATTCAGCCAATCACCAGCTGCTACCTATGTTAAAAAGTCCTCTAATTACACCCTTTTTTTAACTGCTTTCAGAAGTGACATCACGTCTCTCCCTCCTTCCTTGCCGCCACCACCAGTTTGGCCCCAATAGATGTCCAGAGGTAGGCTCTGCCCCCTGCCTTTACATTCGGCAGGATCTGCGAGAGGTCCAATAGTGCAAGACCTGGGCTGATGACGGAGCTCTAACTTGTTAACAATTGTTCCATCTGATTGTCAAGAATAAATTCACAATTTACTGCCTCATGTCTTCAGAGTCTTCTGGTAGAACTACAAAGAGCTCCTGATATAACGGAATTCATTCTAAATCAGGGGTGGTAATAATATTTTATATGACTGCATGAGTCATGACATATAAAACATGAAGTGTTTTTAATATATTAGTAAATGAGTTATAGCTGTAAATATATAATTACTTCATGAATAGTTAATTATGAATTAAAAGGTTATAAATGTCAAATGTAAACACATTTTTGTGGATGTCACCATGTTTTCTGAGTGAATTAGAGTTAATGAAGACTAAAAGTTAATGCACTGAAATGTATACATTAATAAAGAACATAAGCTACCCAGACAGCTGTGTTGCATGAAGATGATGGGACTATAACTACCTGCAGGGTATGTGAAAGAATTTATAGATTGAAAAGAGGTGGTACAGAACAGTGAATGCCTTGTTCGATGTGTGGACAATGGGTAGCAAAGCAGATTTTAATAATGCACAAAGTGACTGCATTTGGACGTGCCAAAGGATTAGCAGTGTTTGCAGGTGTATTGAAGCATACAGTCATACAGGTCTTACAGCAGTGTCAGAAATCTTATTCTACAGGAAATTGTCATCAGAATTGTGCTCAAAAGACGAAATTGACGTATAGAAAAAGACGAAGGTTTCATGGCTTGTGAATGAACATCTTTTCACTTCTAGAAGTCAGTGCAGGTCCTTCACCACCAATTTCTGAAAGAACACTCTGCAGGGAAATATACACTATGAAAATATAAAGCAGTGTAGCTAGCAAGAGAAATTTGCTCACTTCAAGAGTGTTGAGAATTTCCTAGACATTTTGAAGTGCAATGTGGGGCCCAAAAACAGAATGTTGGGTCTCTGCAGAGGGCATGAGTCTTCCAGCAGGACAATGACCCAAAGCATACTTCAACAAGCACCAATAATGGTTTGAGACAAAGCACTGGAGAGCAATGAGTCCAAATTTAATCATAAAACACAACTATGAAGATATTTCAAAACAGCAGCTAGGAGAAGGCACTATTCAAATCCGAGAGACCTGGAAAAGTAAGACATGTTTTGCTGTTCCAAGCCTAAGGTCTTCCAAAAATGGACAGTTTGTTGCTTTGTGTCAACAGTCCAGTCTGGTGAAGTTGTTATAGTGTGGTGTTATAGTTTTGGCACTCTTTGGGCCTGTTTAAATAAACAATTGAATCCTGATTTGACCTCTGCAGCCTATCCCTCATGTACATCCTTTTCCAACCTCAATCTACCCGTAATTCCAGCATGATAATGCACCATCTCACAAAGCAAAGGTCACCTTGAACTGGTTGAAAATGATAATGAGTTCAGTGGTCTTCAGTGGCCTTCCTAGTCACCAGCTCTGAATTCAATTGTTAACATAGACTCAAAGGAATGTTTCCAACATTGTAAAATCCTGCTACAAAGAACTGAATCTGTTTTAAGAGCAAAGGGAGGACAAACCCAAAATTTGTAAAATTTTGTTATGCTTTTTTTCCATCCACCGCACCACCAAAAAAAAAAAAAAACCTCATTTATCAACAGTTTATTTAGGCAATAGCTGTTTTACATCTGTTGTATTTTTATAACCCATAAAGAGTATTCTAATGAAATATCATTGTATGGAGGCTGCTTGCTGATTTTTGTAAAATTAAAGAGTAAAAGTGATGTGATTCTAGGAATCATCCCGTTTGAAAAATTCATGAGGCACCTAATTGTGTTATGTTTTTCATATGTTGAATATTTTTATGATTGTCATGTTTTTACTGGAGCTTACAACTGAGATCTCTGCTCCTCTGGACAGTTAGAAAGAAAAAGACACTCAGAATGCACTGGCAATCTGTACAGCAGAGCTACATTTTTTATACCACCATTAGCGCCACTGACAGGTGAAGTGAAAATTAATGATCATCTTTAAAATATCTAAATATCTATCTGTCAAGGGGTAGGATATACAGTGTGTTCTAAATTATTATGCAAGTGCTAGTTTTGTATGCTGTGGAATACAGGGAAGTTTTGTCAGTAAAAGTAACCCTTTCTCTGTATTCTATTTTTTTATTTACAAATCTCAACGCAAAATAAAAATCACTGTTCACAATTATTATGCCAATGTTCACTACATGAAAATTCAAATAATAAAAAAAGACTTAAAACTTAATAATATTTCACAAATCTAACATATATTTTTTGAATATATATGGGCCATTTGCCTGTGATTTCCTTTAATTACAATAACAAAAAAAATCTCTTACTTACAGAACTGGTGAGTTTTTTTTTTTTTTTAATGTGTCTTTGCTGATACTGTTTGCCTACCGTAGAACATCTCTCGACTGGTACTGATATCCACTTGAATAAACTTGCTGCTTCAGTACTGCAGAGCAAGTTGGGTGTGGAAATACTGTTGGGTGTCAATACGTCAAGGGGGAATGCAGGCCATTAGCAAAGCCCCTATAATTTGAGTTTTAAATTGAATTTAAATTTTAATTAACTTTAGTTTGAACCCTGGTACTTTTGCCCGATGACCCTTCCTCTATGAGAGGTGTAGAATCTCTCAAAGTTATCATTAGACCAGGTGTTGCCAATGTTAACCCTGTCCCAACAATTGGCAGTCTTGGCCTCCTCAAAGCAGCTGCCTAGCACTCAAAACATTAAATTAAATGATGCCCAGAAAGTGATAGAAGGCTATAAGAGGACAGAAGAGAGGATTCCAGTTGCCCTGGTTCGTTATGTAATTAAAAAATGGCACTTAACAGGACTGAAGGAGGTTTTCAAAACAACATCTAAACAAGTCTGATTCCATTCTGGTAACAAATCATGTGGATATTTTGTATGTAAACAAAAGTTCTTTTCATGAAAATGGGCAGCATTTCCTGAAAAGGAAACATCTTTCCAACAGTGAAGCACAAGGCTTTTATTGTAGCACATGGATGCAGTGTCCTACTACTGGGTAAGAGAGGGCTAGCCTGTTCTAGAACAGTAAAGTCAATGGCCACAATATCCAAGGGACAAGTAGCCAACAAACTACAAAATTCTTACTTTGGGGCATGTGGCCATAGCCACTGAATGTCGGTCACACCAAAGGCTCCGGTTCTTCCCATCTTGCCACATCTTTGGCCAATAACATCTTTGCTGCATCAGCTTGGTAGTGCATTCTAAGCCCTAATGACCATGATTGTCATTTAGCCTAGTGAGAACCTCACCCTGTGGTGCCTTTGGCAGCAACAACTGAAACACTGGGTAGGATGCTGATAGAAGTTGGACTTGTCTATACAAGACACTCTCCTTTTGTACAATCCTGAGCCATTGCCTAGCCAATTCCCTCATCTCCTTGGTCTCATTTCTTAGTTCTAGCACTGTAGGCTTCTGTTCTCACCTCCAATACTGTAAAAGCACAGTAATGCATGGATCAGCAGCTCGCAACACCTTGAGGTCAACCTTATTGCGTCTAAGGACTGCATCTACTGGCTGAGCCAAAAGGTGGGTCCAGCATGACTTGCATAAATTTCTATGTGGAAAGGGTGAGTAAAATCTGAATATTCCAGGCCTAGGATGCTTCTGAGAGCTCTGCATGGCACTCACAGGTTTGTCGCAAAATGAGCAATCCCCTCCACAAACATCTTATAATAAGAGGCAAAACCTAGGAAGGGCCACAGGTCTTTGACTGTTGAAGGTATTTTTACATTCCCCCACCACCCAAATCTTTTCTCGGTCAATGGACACACCTCCAGCAGAAATCACATGACCTAAGTAACCAACCTCTGTCTGAAAAACAGTACGATATCCAGACATCGGAGATGCTGCTGGACAGTTTGAGAGAAAATGACTACATTGCCCAAGTACAACAAAAGGGAATGGAAATTTTGATCACCAAAATGCCGCTCCATCAATTGCTGGAGTGTACTTGGTGCATTGCATAGCCCAAACGGTATCCTGTTAAATTCAGGATTCAGGCCAAAAGGTGTGCAGAAGGCAGTTTTCTCTCTACCTTGTTTGGCCACTGACACCTGGTTGTCCCCACTGGTTAAATCTAATGTACTAAACCACTTAACACCACTCAACGCACCTAGAGATTTTTCAATCCTAGGCTAAGGGAAGGCATCTTTGTGCATCTTAGCATTAAGCTTACGGTAATCAACACACAATCATCCCAGAGGAAAGGGCACATCATAGATCACCATGGCATTACACAGACACAAACTTCATAGTCCTGGCTGGTACTTACACAGCAGGGCCAACCTGCATCCTAACAAGGATGCAGTTTGTATAATTCAATTACCCTCTTGGCAGGTATGTTTCAAATGCTGACATTGAGAAAAAGCTTGTTGCCATGCCTTACCAGCCTGTAGGACATCTAGAAATCAAAATAGGGCCAGCCCATGTTGCAAAAATAGCTTGTTGTAACACTGGCACATTATATTCATCCCCAACAAACCTGGAATAGAGTTCTTAGAAAGATGAGTATTAGAGTCACAACAACGTTTAGTAACCAAAATACCCATAGGGGGCAGAACTTTGTTAAAAATGCAACACATCAACTTCCAGATACCCCAAATATGGAATATCTAATCCATTAGTGGCTTTTAAGTGCATGGACATGACTGCATAGATGACTGCAATTGACTCCGTAAATACTTTTTTAAAACTGATCTGTAACTGTACTTACCATGGACCCAGTATCTAATAAGCAAACCACTATCACCCCCATCTCAATCTCTACTCTAGGGCACTCCCCAACCAACCTAGTGGTACTTGAGAATCCAGAGCCCCTTTCCTCCCCTCCTAACACCTGGGCTATTGTATCGAGGGGTTCTAATTCTCCTGTTGCTGAACTGTAGCACGGCCTACCACCCGCCAGCTCCTGAACACACCCCTGCGTCTGCTTTGCAAAAACGAACAATATGCACAGGCTGCCCACAACGGAGGCATATTGGTCTGCCATCGGCCTGAAAGAGATACAGTGAGTCATGGTCAACAGGCTGACCTCAGGCCTAGTAGCTAAAGGGGAGGAATCCAGATGCCGTATAATGCATCCAGCTGGGCTTGTTGCTTCTGAAGGCCCTCCTTAGGGTCTACCAATTTATTAGAACTGATTTACTATGGATATTAAAAATAGTCACCCCAGAATTTATACAAACATGGTGCCTTAGCTCTCTTTACAATAAGTTATCTCGTATATGTTCAATAAACTGATCACGCAAGGTAATGTCAGGACTGACAAAACATGAAGGGTCCCTATGCTTGACAGTCTCCAAAAGAGACATTAAGACATGGAAATAAATCCTTAATGACTCACCCTCTCATTGTTGCCACTGAAAGAAGTCTGGAGGCTAATACACACATGCTACTTTAAATGCTAAAAATCCCCTCTGGTCCCTCCCTCTTAGAATTAGGACGATACTTAACTTCTGCCTTTGCTTCACCATCCAACTGATCAAGTACAACCAACGTCTAATCACCCCTAGCCCAATGATGTAATGCTGAGGCTAGGGGTGTTTCCTCCCCAAACAGATCTACTAGTTAATCCAAATACTGAGCCACCACATTTAATTGACCACACATCTGTGAAACAGCCTTAATCTATCCACCCTGCTGACTATACCAAATGTGTGGGGATGTAGTGCCATACTATAGGGTAAGAGAGGGACTATCACTTTGATTCCTCAAACAAATAAGTTCTAAGGCTGTTTAACAAAATATACTTTTATTTATTCAACAAGTCATAAAACAACAACAAAAAAACTCCCACAAGTACTACTAAGTCAGTTTTATAGTCAAAAGAGAGGGACTACGTACGCTTAGACAGTCACCACTAGCAGCAATCATGAAGGTCATAAACAAAGTCCCAGCAGAGCAGGGAATGCGTTTTGTAGCACTGACCCCAAAGCAAAAGGAAAAAAACAGTACAACACCTCTATAACTGACCCAACAAAAACCAAACACCAATACCATCAATCCAAAATATAACAAAAAAGAAAAACAAATCACCAAACAACTTAGACTCAAGTGCAGTTAATTTATTTATTTAATGAAACTACCACTTTTTTGGGAGTATTTTATGGTGCGTGTAACAGATGGTGAATTTCTTAAGTCAACAGCTGTGAGAGGTGACAGTATAAAAACTGTTAAAAAGTAATATAGAAAAAAGGCCAATAAAAAGGGGAACATCATGAATGGTGTTTATTCAAACAAAGGACAATCTAAACCTTTTCCAACTTAAACTATTTTCTTTTTCTAGTTTTCCTTTTCGCCACTGATTACAACAAAGTTTTCTTTATTTTTAACTTCAGCTTTTCGTCACTGTTCACAACTTAAACTCTTATTTTTTCGCTCTTGCTTTTTTCTGACTGTTCGCAACTTATACCCACTGTTACCATTACCATTACCAAGAGGAATTGTGTTTGGCTGGGTGTATTTATACCGTGCCACACAGGTGGGTCTTGTCAGTGTTGATTACCGCTGGGGATTCTGGGGCTTGGAGTTCTTTGCTCCATCTCTATCAGCTTTCTTACTGTGCTGGCCAGGCCCCCTGCTGGTGGCAGACGGTAAGGTAAGCAATTCCATCACCCCAGCATATCTTCCTGCTCTACATAAATTGCCAAACCAGAAAAGTAATTTGTACGCCTACCAAACTTAGCCCCCGCAGCAGCAACAACAACAATGCTGCAAAAATTCATCTCCCCTTTGTTTGCCAAAAGCAGAAATGGAAGTTACTGGTGACCTTGGAGCTTTTATCGTCCTGTAGAATATGCAATGTTAACAACTAATTATCTAAGCTATGTCTAATTTACAAAATAAACAGTTACAAATTGTGTTTCTACTTGCCATGCAAAGTATATAAAATAAAATAAATATATAAAGCAAACTGATTCAATAATTCAGTACTGCTCACAGTATGTCTCAGTCCCACCAGGTGGCAACAATAACCCCTTTTTCTAACGACTCTGATCATCCATACCACAGATGAAGAGGAAGTTTCTACAGCAGGATAATGATCCTAATTATCCTTAAAATCCATCATGGAATATTTCCCAAACAAGAATGAAAAGACTCAATACCACTGTATGCCATATGCACATGTATATTATTTCCAAAAGCATAAACTATTTGTATGTTTTTAATGCACTGTGAAGCCAAACAAAGTCCAAATGGCTTGTAATAATTCAATGACCACTGAAAGATATGAAAAGTAATTTTGGAGCTACAAGGTTTTTGCATGACAGTAATGATATGCTATTATTTGTAGACCAGTATTTTAAAGTGTTTCCATGTATTTAAACGAGAGTCTGTATGACAGTATTAGACAGGAGACAGTGAAGCAGTAGGAGACAAAAATGCATATATTCAGTAGTAAATTGTCTCATTCTCTAATTAAACAGTATGAAAATTAAATGTAGACACAATCTTTTAGTAATGCTGAATAATCATTAGTATTTTACATTGTTCCAAGTTTAGAGAGATGTACAGTTAAGTATTCATATTGTTCAACTCTGCACTGCTACTGTTTTACACAAACATCTAAACATCTCCTCTTTAATTACTAAAATTATTATTCTACAATCATCAATGTAAAAAGACAACAGAAATAATAACTTACGTACCAACTGTAATCTTGAGTGCATTACTGAGGTGGGTGTAGTCATTTTCTTTTCTGTATGCTATACACACATACTCTTTTGTTCCTGTATTAGACATTGTTAGACTGAGTGTGTTGGTGTCTTTATCTAACTTTTCAGAGACTTTGTACCACCTAAACTTCCATCCAGTGAGTGAGCTCTGCAGATCACATGTCAGAGTAAGTGTCTCTCCAGTGTAGACAGTGGTCTGAGCATCCATCCTCAGTGTTGGTTTGGGTATTTCTGTTAATAAAAGATTAGATTTTACCTCTTCAATATGAACTCACAGAGTAATTTATCA
This sequence comes from Salminus brasiliensis, assembly GCF_030463535.1. Classification (NCBI taxonomy): domain Eukaryota; kingdom Metazoa; phylum Chordata; class Actinopteri; order Characiformes; family Bryconidae; genus Salminus; species Salminus brasiliensis. The sequence goes on from NC_132886.1 coordinate 27,308,060, forward strand.
GAAAGACCTGTAAACCTACTAATTCACATAATCAGACTATTGTGTGGCAGCAGTGCAGGGTCTAAAATCATGCAGAAACTTGAAAATATAGCCTGGACTGGTGAATTTTGGGGTCAAAATAGAGGCTGTTTTGATAGCAAAAAGAGGCAAAGTATAGTCTTCCCAAAGCATTTCTTGATGAGTGTATGCAGTAGTTTTATCATATTAACAGTGTGCTAGAAAGGAAATTCATGTTTTGACGGAATTGAATAATGAGAGTTTGGTACATGGAAGTGACAAACTGTGAACATGTTATCTCTTCATTCAAAAGAAAAACCCAATACCCATCAATAAGCGAACTGAAGGGCTATAAAATGTGCCAATTCCAAAATGTAGCAATCTTGACTCATTTTATTTACATTCTCAAAATGTACATTCACCCAGTCCACTAGAGAAAGCCTTTTGAAGCTAAACGGCTACTTCAGAAGCATATGAAAGCTCAATGTCTGTGAATTCACTGGAGTGAACTGAATTATATACTCTGTTCCTAAGCCACCTGTACATCCTCTCACTCTTCCTTTCAGCAGGACACATTTAACAGTAATGCTCGCTCCTATAATTGTCCAGTGAGACAAAAAAATTTAGCTTAGCCAAGTATTGCTTTTAGGTCAACTCTATTTATCTTATATAAATGTACTCAGTGTAAGGAATAAATTGGGCATACAAATAAAATCATTCTGAAAAGGTGAATGACTTACCTTCAGTTTGTCCACAGTTGAAGAGAGCTGTCAGCACTAAAGTAGGGAGAGAAACAGAGGAATAATGTGAACTAAATGTGACCGAGGACATTAATGTGAAATATTTGCAAGTCAAGAATTAGCTGAAGTTAGAATAGAAAGAGTATGTAACTCTCTTTTACACTCTGTCAAAACAGTTGATAAAACTTCATATCTACTTTCCTTGGTGTTGCCTGTTCTATTAGTCATGTGGATGCTCATGCCAGAAAGCTAAAGAAAAAATGTTAGTAAGTAGTCAGTAGTGAGATGATGGCATCAATTTAAAAATATTTTTTCCAACATAATAAATGAAAGAAAACATTTATAGAGCACAATGCAAAACTTTGGGTGCACAAAAATGCAGCTTTTTGAAGCAGCTAAATGTTTCTTGTCATGCACTGCTCTTTTAAAGTCTGTTCACAGATTTTTGTTTATGAGGGCCATGGCAAAACCTTCAGCTTGAACCTCTTGAGTGACCCAAGCTTTTATACAGATAGTTTGATGTGTTCTTTGATATTTAATTTAATCCATTCTTCCTTTTTCATGTCCCAAACTTACCTTTTCTCATGTAGCTGAAAAGTTCTATTTTTAGTTTGCTTCTGTTTCGTTCTTTTACTTCTAAGTTTTGGCACATTTTGCAGGTGGGTAGGTCTTAGGAGAGGGCGTTCATCTTAAATATCTATCAGACTGACACGTGCTCTGAAACCTCATGAACAGATCAACTCAATTTAAAATTTGACAATTATATTGTGACTAGCTGCTCAACTTAATAAACGTATTTGTGACCATAATTGGTTTCATCTGCAGCCCCCTCACAGTAAACTGGCATGCTAGGCCAGACACAGAGGGATAAACACTCACAGAGATGGAATCCAAGCAAGTTGTTTATTAACAAAGTCCAAGGTATCATTAGGGGCAAACAAAGCAAAAGAAGCAGCAACTACTGCGTACAAATGTAAACACAACACAAACGTGACAAACAAGAGGGCGAAACAAAACTAACCTGGGACTGGGAGGAACTGGGAGCTGAGCTGGCGTGAACAATAAGCACCAAGGGGAAAACCAAAAAGGGGACAAGAACGAAATCCTACAGGCAGGGCCTGGGTTAAAAAGGGGTTAACTTAAGTTGTGCTCGATCGGCGCTATAAAGACAAAAGGGGGAGAGCAGGGGAACAGCAAAACGACAAGGCCGACCAAACCTGGAACCGCAGCGTGCTGCTGTGAGCGCGGGTCGCCTTGCTCGGACATGGTAAATCCTGTAAATCCTGACAGTGAGTGAGCGAGCGAGCTGATAGCATGGTTAGTAGAGTGACCTGCTCCTGAACACAGATACCAAGCCAAAGATGACCTTAATACACCTTAGTCGTACTGGGAACCTCTTTGGTGACCTCAAGGTTCCAAGCAATACAATTCTCGGCATTGAACCATGGTGTTGAGGCTCCTTAAGTACTCCCAGTCCCAGGTGAAACACATGAACCAAACAAAAGGACAATGAACAATCAGAACTGAATCACGAATCGATACAAGTGAACAGAACCAAACACACATGAACATGAACATGATGACTAAGGTGACTAAACTAAGGCGGAAGTCCTTATTTGGGCCTGTGGGAGGGCACAATACCGAGGGGCTGCCAATAGGCAGGTTTGCACCTAATGTGTATCTGCACTCATTATCCATTTTATCAGCTCCACTGACCTTATAGCTGTGAAAATCAATGAACCAATGAAAGTCAGACATTGCTTTTCAACCATGCTTCAACAGAATTAAAGAATAAACTTAAGAAACAGGCCTGGACAGAAATGATGGTACCCTTAACTTAATATTTTGTTGCACAACCTTTTGAGGCAATCACTGCAATCAAACGATTCCTGTAACTGTCAATGAGACTTCTGCAGGTATTTTGACCCACTCCTCATGAGCAAACTGCTCCAGTTGTCTCAGGTTTGAAGGGTGCCTTTTCCAGATGGCATGCTTTAGCTCCTTCCAAAGATGCTCAATAGGATTTAGGTCAGGGCTCATAGAAGGCCAGTATAGAAGTTTTATATTTGAACTGAAAGAATAATCCTTGGCGGTTGTTTCAGTTTTGCCACACCAATTAACAACCTCAAGTTAATTATATAATTTTCATATTCAAAGTCATGTCTGGTTATCTGTCTATACATATTATGTTAAAAAGGCCTGCACACACCTGCAGTACTACCATTGCCCACTGTGGGGGGCTCTCAGGTTGAGAAGCACTGATCTGAACATTTCCTCTCACCGCATGATACACTTTCTAACTGTGAACAAAATGTTTTAGACAAAAGCTTTCAGCTCATGATCTTGTGTAAGAAGTGTTCATGAGAACTGTCTGAACTCACTGGAGTTTCTAAAGCAGTGTGGTTGTTAAAGATAAATGGACTGATTCTTTTTTTCTTTGTCTCATTTACAGAACAAATGTATCAAACATAAAAATCCAGATGCATGTGTATTACATCAAAAGATTGGCAGTACATCAAAAATTATGCTGTTAATATTTAATTGATGCACACCAAGCAAATACATAGTCATGATCTTTTATGATTTTGTAGCATTAGATGAATATAGAAATTTTGAATGCACACCAACCTAACTCCACTCCTTTACCCTTCACCCAAAATAATCTTAAAATAAAGTTATGTGATAGAAATATTAATTACTAATACGATTTGGTCAAGTTGTTACTATATTTCCACATTTTTATCAGTTTTATGGTTTTAGAGTAGATTTAATTCTCATACATCTCAATTGGTCTGAAACTGAAACACAGCATGACAGAAAAGCTAATATATTTTATCACACAGAACCTGATTGTTCAAACTAAAACACCTTTACACAGGAGCAGCTCTGACTAATAAAGATATAAAGAAAAGAGTTACTCACAGAGCAGCACAGAGAGTGGACTGACCTCCATACTGTCTACTGACTGACTGAATAGGGGTCACTCAACACTTCCTTTATTTCTGTAGCCAATGTGTGACAGAGAGAAAAAGAGAGAGAGAGAGAGAGAGAGAGAGAGAGTGAGAGAGACTTGAGTAAATAATTGCATATTTACTATTGTAAATGTGTGTATATAATCAGAGGCTGGTTTGTGAGTGTTATGGTCCAATACTGATTCCTTTTCAAAATTAGGCAATAATTGCAATACAATTCCAGAAAACACCACATTTTTTAAAAAGATAGCATTCAAATATTATTGCAAATATTTGCATATTAAAAATGTAAACAGTTACTAACAAATCTGAACTCTCTAAATATTTAAATGTGCTTAAATGGCTTAGCTTAAATTCTTTATTTAATTCATTAATTCTTTAATTTAATTATTTGACCATGGCCAGAAATTCTCTCTTTCTCTCTCTCTCCTGGTGGTAAAGATGATCTTAATACATTCAGAAAACTGGGGCTGGATTAATTAGATACCTAGCTCTACTTGAATAACTTGAATCTGACAAAAGTAATAATTAATAAAAATGGTATGAAAATTAAACAATGAAAGTCATTGTTTGTGTTCAACCATGTTTCAACAGAATTATTAAAATAAATGAACTCATGAAACAGGCCTGGACAAACATGATGGTACCCTTAACTTAATATTTTGTTGCACAACCTTTTGAGGCAATCACTGCAATCAAACGATTCATGTAACTGTCAGTGAGACTTCTACACCTCTCAACAGGTATTTTGGTCCACTCCTCATGAGCAAACTGATCCAGTTGTCTCAGGTTTGAAAGGTGCCTTTTCCAGACGGCATGTTTCAGCTTCTTCCAAAGATGCTCAATAGGATTTAGGTCAGGGCTCATAGAAGGCCACATCAGAATAGTCCAATGTTTTCCTCTTATCAGATCAGATACATTATGGCCAGCAGTGTTAGACCACAAAAACTGAAACTGTGAGCTCCTCTCTGAGATTTTTTTCTGTATCTGTTTAGTTGAAGAAATATAAATAAAGTCTATGTCCTGTTAAATAACCAGCTAATCCAGTAAATATGTAGTGATTTATAATGTATAATAAAATATTTTAATAAAACCTGTAAGCGCTTGTGTATGTGTGGTGTGTTTATGAGACTCCTGGAACTGTCTGATAGTAGGCTGTGATAACACTAAGTCTTTATCTGATGCAGTTCTGCTGTTTGAATTAGACGATGCAGGGTCTTGAGTGTGTGAACACTGAACTACTGTGGGATTAATCAACCAGTTGTTTCTGTATTTAAAGTGAAAACCTCATACTTTTACATCCTTTATTTTAAAGTGTAGCTGGTCTAAAAGAAAAGCATGTGTATTTTAGTCTGCTCTTTACTGAGAATCTGACAGGATGAGACCAGCAAAAACCCTTTTAGCATCTCCTCCCCCTCCTGCTATGTTTGAACCCCCTGCTGATGTGCAATAGAGACAAACCACAACCACATGAGCAAACGGTTTCCCAAACAGCTGCTTGGTGAAGAAAAGAAGTATAAAGGCTGAACATTAGCTGCCCATTAATATTATAGTGGATATTTGATAGTCCCAAATTAAACAGCTTGGTATTGTTCTCAACACATTTCTCCATCCACTGATAATTTAAATACATACATCTGCAAATAATCCCATCTTGCAGGTAGCATTAGTGAGAGCGACTTTACTTTGTTTTTTTTTTCCTTTTTTAAAAGGCACTGTGTCCACTGTTGTTATAGTGCTTTGCCTTTGCATGAACATTTCCTTAATTATCAAGACTAATGTATAGCCTCAAAAGCCTGTATGGTCATATTGCCAAATAATATCATTTCTCATAATCTTGTTACTGGATGGTCAGGGAGCTGACCCAAGTGCAGAAAGGGGAAAAAGAGAATGGGTATTAATTAAGAAATTAAACTAATGTGAGCAATGTGACTGTGTGATTGTTTTTGTGCACTGTAAATAAAACAAAAAAATACAGGAAAACCAAAAATGGAGTTGCCAAGATGGCATAGGGCAGCTAGCACTAACAGGGAATTGATTATGGACAGCTCTTTAAACACTGAATCTTAAAGCCAGAACTTGCTTTACTATAACCTTAGCCTACTGTTAGTTCAATGTATTGACTCCTTTTCTGTGCTGAGATCTCTTATCTCCTCTTGTTTGGTTTTCTCCAGCTCTTTTCTTTTCCAACTCTTTTCTTTTTGACTCCATTCTTTTCTCCTTTTCAATGTTTCTTAACTTTTTATCTTATCTTTTACTCTTTCATGACTTTGTACTGTCAACCTGCTACGCATGTGTGGCAGAGAAGTGCTGTTTGCTACAGTCTTAAATGCAGTGATTTAGTGAGTTGGCACTGATTACCCCTTGGTGTTCTGGGAATTGGAGTTTTCTTGAGTAACAGTGCCTTGCTGCCATCAACCTCTGCTGCTAGGTCGCAGAACAGACTGACCCCTTATCGGACCCCCCTCCTAGGGACACCTCCAGAATTTCCCAGGCCTGCAGCACGTGTCATCAACCAAATTCCCGAATGAGTTCCGGGTCCAGCTTCTTGGACTTCACCCAAGTGAGATTTGCTGACCTCCTGAGGTCACCTAAAAGTTTCCTGGCCACAACAGAGGAATTTCCCAGTACTCATAATGCCCAGTTGAGGTGATAAACACAGTCTTCTATTCATCCCCCTGCTTAATGTGTGTCAAATATAGAGGCTTGCTGCAGTGCCTCAAACAATGTAGACATAAATAAATGTAGACCCCAGTTGTCCACACAAGGGTGAAGGCAACCATCCTTCTTACCCACAAAAAAAGAAGCTCGCCCCCACAGGTGAAGATGAAGAAAGAATAAAGCTCAGTTCTAATGCTTGTTCTTAGGCTGGCTACAACGGAGGATGCTTCATGGCTGGGAAGGCAAGCACAATGCAACTGCATGAGCTCAGAGGGTTCCGAGGGTCCCTCGTGGCTGGACCAGGGCAGAAGGCTGACCAAAGCACGAGACTTGCTCTTCTAATCCAGGTCTAATTGACGCATGTGAGTGTCGAGCCAGATGTACACATTATACAGGTTCTCTAATGTGGACATTAGATCAGTGGAAAATTCATCCTTCAGCCTGCCATTAAGATTCTGCAAGAACACAGCCCGAAGTGCTTCATCATTCCAGCCATTCTCCGCAGTCAGAACTCAATAAAATACTCCGCCAAGGGGCAGGAACCCTGGGAAAGCATCAAAAGGCAGGATGCAGCTTCCCTGTCCCCAAACAGGTTATAAAACAAGATTCGGCTCCAACCCCTGCTGAACACAGCTGTTAGCATCGTGGTTAACCCACTTCAACTCTAATGAGCCTGGCTATTGTGTCTTTTAGCATTGTGGATCCAACCATGCTAGACTATGTTATGAACACTATGCTATAGACATAAAGAAAAACAACAACAACAACACACATGTGGCCTCATTCTATTTACATTTAAATATGATTTAAATACGATTTAAATATGATTGCTGTAATGTGATATGATTAGTGCAATGTAAATGAACGTGTCATTCAAAAATATTTGTACATATTTAAAATGTCTAAATTCTGATCAACAAATGATTTGTTAGTAAATAATCAGGAGGTAACTAATGATGTATGAGCTAAATGATTAATAATATATATATATATATATATATATATATATATATATATATATAAAATTAATATAGCAAGACAAACACTATGTGTGTGTGTGTGTGTGTGTGCGTGTGTGTGTGTGTGTGTGTGTGTGTACACACTGATGGTGTGGTACGGTACCATTGCTGCTGAACTGCTGAACACAAGGTCCTACAAATGGTGGGGGAAAACTAACCAGCATATCCCCAGAGCTGAAGTCCCACCCATCAGGACATCTACAACAACAGAGGCCTGAAGAAAGCCATCAGCATTGCCTGTTACCCCACACACCCCAGAGCATATGCTGCAAAATGGCTAATGGAATGGAATATGGAATATTTATTCACATAGTTAATAAATATATTTTTTTACATTGACTGTCATTGAAAGAATGTAATTACGAAAATATGCACACCTCTCAACTCTACCAGTAAAAATAACACAGTAATGTTCCTAATATTTACATTCTCCACTAATTCTTGCCATAGGCTGGTAGGAGATACTGCTAGTGTTAATCATGAAGTGTTGTGTTTGAAGACAAATCATCTATTGTTGAATTAGTATGAATGTAACTTGAACTGTGTTGATATGATTAGACTAGTAAGGCCGTGAATCATTTGAACATGTTAACAGAAGAGTGACCTGACTGCTTTTTGAGATTCTCAGTAGAGAAGGATGTCATCACCACAGTTACTCTGGGACAAAAGACAAACCACAAACACCTCAATAGCTGCTCTCTATCTAGGTGAAAATAGCCATATATGTGTGGAAATGTGAAGGTGAGATGGTTCCCACAGTTTGTATCTGTGATTCTGCCCGTCTTTGTTATTACCTTTTTACATTTCACAAACACTTAGTAGATCATCTCTGTATATATATTTGTATATTTGTATTCTGTATTCATCTCTGTATATATATTTGTATATTTGTATTCTGTATTTTTTTTTTTTGCTTATATTTCTATATTTTCATATTTTTATATTCTATTCTTTAACTTAAATGTAACTTATTCTATTTTTATTTTCTTCATTTTTATTTTATTTATCTTTTGCACTTTTGCACTTTACTTCATTAAGTTAAGGTTTAGTTAAGTTTAAATGTAGATTTTTATTGTATAGCTTGATGTGGGCAGACTGTCAAAAAAGCATTTCACTGCAAGTTATACTGTGTATGACTATGTATGTGACAAATAAAATTTGATTTGATTTGATTTGATTTGAGATTTTAAAAGGTCAGATCAAGTAAATGATGAATGAAACCATACACCCTTTACACTCCATTTCTGTTCAGTTGTTTATTATCTGATCACTTGCTATTATTTACAGATATATTATTTACAGTATTGCGGTCATACTGTGGTTCATAAAGGTATAAATAATTCACTCCAGTCAATGTTTACATACTTAGTTAAATACTAATGTTTATTCATTGATATAATTATTATTGTAAATTTGTGTATATAATCACAGGCTGGTTTGTGAGTGTTATGGTCCAATACTGATTCCTTTTCAAAATTAGGCAATAATTGCAATACAATTCCAGAAAACACCACATTTTTAAAAATGATAACATTCATTTTTATGTTTAGGCAATGATTGTTGTAGCAAAGCACTCAATCGCAATACATGACTGATACTAGTATAACATTACTCTGCTATTATAAGAGAAAAATGGAGGCAGCGTGTGAGATCCATTTTTTCAAAGGGGTTTTTGTTGAAATATGAGAATTATGAGAGCTAAGTTGTGTAGAGCTGCGGACTGTTTCTCTTTGTGATGATTGATATTGTTTATGGTATTTTTGTCTGTAGGCTTAATAATGAAAATATCTGTTCCTAAACCCCTCCCTCTCTTAAACCCAAGCCAAGTCTAATATATTAACCCTTTAACACTCAAGGCTTATTACACACTAAGGTGTATTATTTAGTGACTACAGGGATGTCTGTCCAAACTGATGGGGCTATTCTCTTGGGGCCTGCCAGTGGGCCATAATATTTTTAAGGTGTTAAAGATTTATACTGAAACAGACAGGACAGTCTTCTGATGCTTTTGGACACATTTACATGCCATTTTTTGCCTAATGGTGGCCACCAAGCACACAGACGCTATGATACGCTGGACTCTTATAAATACCTGGGTGTTCATCTGAACAGCAAACTGGACTGGTCAGTCAACACTGCTGCACTCTTCAAGAAAGGCCAGAGGAGACTCTACCTACTGAGGAGGCTGAGGTCCTTTGGAGTGCGGGGAGCACTCCTGAGGACTTTCTTCGACACAGTGGTTGCATCTGCTATCTTTTATGGAGTGATCTGCTGGGGCAGTAGCATCTCGACAGCAGACAAGAAGAGACTGGACAAACTCATAAAGAGGGACGGTTCTGTCCTGGGGTGCTTCTTAGACCCAGTGCAGGTGGTGGGAGACAGGAGGATGACAGCCAAGCTGGCATCCATGCTGGAGAACAGCTCCCACCCCATGCATGAGACTCTGGGCAGCTCCTTTAGTGACAGGCTGCTTCACCCCAAGTGTGTGAAGGAGCGGTATCGCAGGTCCTTCCTTCCTGCTGCTGTCAGACTGCACAACCAGCACTGCTCCCAGCGGACCACATACACACAAACTTAACTACACACACATGTTCAGGGAACAGAGATCCCTCAATGCAAAAATACTATGTGCAATATACCCCCCCCCCCACCCCCATGTGCAATTAAGAGTCATTTGCTGTAAATAATATTGTTATTGCTTTTTTAATTCTTATTTATATTGTGAATATAGTGTAAATTATTTATCTACATTTTTGTAACTGAGTGTCTTGCTATCCCTTTCTGCTGTGACACTGAGAATTTCCCCACTGCGGGACTAATAAAGGATTATCTTATCTTATCTTATCTTATAAAATTAGACAATTGGCTATGAGTTCATATTCAAAACAGGATGTGATACTGTGACTTAATTTGTTTTTCAACACAAGCCTTTACCACTATTTCACTTGAACAGAAGGCAGACCACAATGTTTAAAATAACACTCTGCCCTTAGTTCTATAACTACCCCTGTGTGAGTTCCAGCCCAGAGACAGGGTAGCGATATTAGTCCCTACAGCTGCCTGCAAATTCCTTGCTTCTTAGTAGGGTCTTTGCACAATCAAGGAGAAGCTTGGGTCTGTGATGTACAAACCTTAGCAGCCCAATAAGCAGAAAATGGAGCAGGTATAGTACATTAACTTCAGCCACTAAATGAATTGAACCAGTCCCTCTCCTCTTAGCACCTAGCAAGCCAGTCCATAAGATACAGGCCCGAGATCAGCCAACACCTACACCAGGACATAGTACCCTCTGTCCATGGGCGAACCCAGGTAGTCCAGCATGACATGCCCACCCCTTCCTGGCATCATCATCGGAACAGTGTCTTTTTTCCCTTTTTTCTGTTTTTGTTTTAAAGAGCCTGTGGCCATTGGACGAAATAAAGCCCTGGCAGCCCTTTTAGTTTTTGTTGAACTCTGAGTTTGTGTTGCTCTGGTTAAGAATGTAAACAAAAGTTAATACTAAGAATTTATACATTTGTTTATGTTTAAAACAATTGCTCACAAGTAAACGATGTCCTGTAGCCATATTAGTGAATATTCTGGTATACCTCTAAAGCTTATCATGAACAATAATCTAAATTCCTTTGTTTTTGTGTGAGATCTGCTGTGGCCACCAAAGGGAGGCAGTGAGCTCCTCTCTGGCAATTGGAGCAATCACCATTGTCTACGTCAGGAAAGCACTCGCATAGTGCAATGCTCAGTTTACTTGTTCTTGTTGAGGAGGACAGGACTGTCACGCTCTGCTAAGAGGAAATGGGTTTGGATTGTAAGGAACAAGCCCCACTCTGTCAGACCCTTGTTATCGCGCCCTCCCCCGGGGTGATCCTGAGCTGCCTCCCACAGGCCCAAATAAGGCCTTCCACCTTGTTTATGTTCATGCGTGTTCGATTCTGTTCATTTGAGTCGATTCATGTTCATTTATATTCATATATTCTGTTTACTTGTGTTGATTTGTGTTCATTTGTGATCGGTCATTGTTAATTTGTTTGTTGGGGGTACTTAGGGAGCCTCAACACCTTTGTTTACTGCCGAGAATTAACTCTAAGACGCCCTGAGGTTCCTTGCACATTTCCGGTGTGTTTAGGTCAGCTCTACCCACGTTCAGGAGTAGGTCTCCCTGCTACTCTCACTACTAGCAAGGCTCACTTGCTTCCTATCCGTATTCTCGGGTTACCTGCGTCCAAGCAAGGCGACCCACGCTCACGACAGCACGCTGCTTATTCAGGTTAGGTCAGCCTTGCCGTTTGGTCTAGCGGCTGGTTCCCCAGCTCTCCTCTTTTGTTTATTGAGCGCTATTCTAGTTTCTGTTCACGTTACCCCCCTGGTCCATATGTTTTAGTTCTGGTTCCCTTTTGGTTTTTCCCGTTTAGCATTTCTTTGTCTCCTGCTCGGCTCCCGACTCCTCCTAGTCCCAGTTTTGTTGTGTTCCCCATTTCGTTTTTGTCATGTTTGGGTTTTGTTTGGGTCCAGTGTTTTTTTGGTTTTATTATTATTGCAGGTTCATGCATAGGACTTTAGCAGTTTAGCAGCGCCCATCACATTATTGCTCAAGGGGGATCCCCGGCGCATCACGTTGACTCCGCACGCGGAGGAGTCCTTCCAGGCACTGAAGCACATATTTACGTCAGCCTGGATAAAGAGATCACCCAAGCTCTTCCGCGCACCACTTGCCCCCTCTTGCCCCCCAACCAGGGTTTACGTCCCGGCGGCACTATGGCAGAAACTCGTTACCTGGGCATATGTGTCCCTGTCTTTGGTTCACCCAAGTAAGGCCTGCACATACCATCTGCTTGCATCCACATATTGGTGGGAGGGGATGCAGGCAGACATCCACCGGGTGGTTGCCTCATGTAGTGAGTGTGCTCAGTGTAAGACCCCTAGAACGCTTCCTTCAGGAAAGCTCATGCTGCTACCTATACCCAAGCACCCGTGGTCTCGCCTGGTGATCAATTTTGTCACGGACCTACCCAAGTCAGAGGGGAACACTGTGGTGATGACTGTGATAGATCATTTTTCTCAGGTGGTTAGGTTCATTCCGTTCTCTGCATTGCCTCAAGCCTTGGTGGACCATGTCCTTCAGAATTTTGGGATCCCGGAGCGTTTTGCAAAACCGGGGATGAGTGTTAGTCCCACTTCCAGGTACCCCCCCCAGTCCAACGACCAGTGCGAGCACGCCAACCAGGAGCTGGGAAAGTTCTTAAGACTCTAATGCCACAAGTACCCCAGCGACTGGTCCCAGTATTTGATCTGGACAGAGATGGCTCAAAACTCTCTGCAGTGTGCAACCACTGGTGTGATCCCCTATCAGTGCTATCTGGGGTACCAGCCTCCACTGGCCCCCTGGATGGCTGTGGAGACCCATGTACCCAGGACTCATGGATGCGTCGCAGTGAAGCGGTCTGGACCACAGGCCACCAACACATCCAGACCTTCCTGCGGACCTACAAGGATCAAACAGATCGCAAGAGAGGGGAGACCCTGTCCTTTGAACCCAGGGATCGGGTCTGGTTGGCGACCAAGGATCTGCGGACGGGGATCCCCCTCACAAGTTATCAGTTAAGTTCACGGGGCCTTATTTGGTTGTAAAACGTATTGATGAAGTCACCTATAAGTTACAGTTACCTCCCCACTCACGTGCCCACACGTGCTTTTCATGTGTCTCAGTTGAAGCCTGTGGTGCTCGGACCCCTGGATGAGGCCACCCCAGCAGACATGCCGCCAGAGCCTGTGGAGGTTGAGGGAACCCCTACGTACACGCTGCGGCAGGTGCTGGATTCCCGTAGGCGCAGGGAATGGTTGCAGTACCTCCTAGACTGGAAGGGGTACGGCCTGGGGAAGCGCTCCTTGGTGCTGGCCGATCACGTCCAGGATCCGGCGTCAATCTCGGAGTTCTAGCACGCAACCCGGTAGGCCGGCCCTCAGGCCTCGCGGACGTCCTAGAAAGAATCACCCCTCCTGCTGTGCTGCGCCCTCGCGCCGTCTCTTTGGATCAGCGGGGTCCCCCTGCTTTGATTCCATTTCTGCGAGTGTTCATCCATCTTGGTCTGGCCTTACACGTCATGACACACTCCAGAAAGAAGTTTTTCATTTTCTGTTCTGTCTATAAACATAAATGAACTTTGTCAATTCTGACAACCAAATATTACGTTTGCTGTGTGTATATTTTATGTGTATTTGTTTACATTACATTTTTGTAGGGGGTTTATTCTGTGAAAGATGCTTTCCTAATTCTGCCCCAGAAGAAGAAAGTCCATTATTTATTTATTTACACTAAAACAAATTGGTTGAACACTATAAATACAGAACATACAAGAGCTGTTGTTTACACTGTGAAGTACTGGAAAGGTTAGTATAAAGATTAAAAGAAACACTTTCTTTTAAAGACTTAAAAGAATATATGACATAATATAACATAATATAGGCTTTATTTTATTAAAACACAGCTTAATTATAAACATAAACACATAGGTTATAATAAATCAGGAATGAGAAATTCAGAAATATGCATTTTGTAACTATCACTAGTCAAATTGTTTAATTGTGGTTAGTCAAAACAAAAAAAAGAAAAATATAAAACTAAATAAACAAACCAAAATACTTCAACCAAAATCAGTGAAGAATATTACAAAAGTCTAAAAAGAACTGATGTTGAAAATTATATTTTTGTACTTTTGCTGTCAACACTTTACACTAGTTTTTTTTTATGCAATATTACAGTTTTACATATTTTTCCCACACATAATACATTATTGTTTCTAGCCTATAAATTTAGATTAGTGCATAATAACTATTACTAAAATAATAAAAAAATGCTGTATTCTGAGAAGTGTAAATATAGTCAGATGCTGCCCTCTTCTGTCTGTACTCCTTTAAAGCCTCAATCAAGGTCACAGCAACAACACAGGCCTTCTTCACAGACCTGTAAGAGAAGAGACAAATGGATTCAATACAGAGATTTTACCAGTAGATTTACCGTATATTTACCCTATTCTGCATTGAGGAATGGTAGCATTCTCTTGCTAGAGGTGTTTAAATGAGCAGTTCACTCAAAAGCTGCATTTGTGCTTTTGTTTGTTTGTTTTAAAAACACTCACACCTGATCAAATACTGTTTTATTTATATGTCAGGGTTGTTTGTCAGAGGTGAGATGATTGGTAAATCTGCAGTTTATTCGAAATATGTGGACACCCCTTCTAATCTTCTAACCATAACTATTTGAAACAGGTTAATAAAAAACAAGCATGCAGAAAATCAGTCTCTCTGAACTAACCATTATAGCAGTATAATGACAAGGACTGATGTACAGTGTGGCACTTTTATAAGATGGCACTTGCATAAGGATCATCCCCGGTATAATCTCTGTGCTCTACGAACGGGAACGCTGAGTGCTCAAGCACATAAAAATCGGCCATTTTTGCCAAACTCAATGCCAAGTTTCAGACTGCGTCTAGAACAATTCCAGTGTGGGGAGGTGCTACAGGGTGCTACACCTAGTGTTAAGGTCTGGCGATCAGTTTAGCACCCCCAGCAGCACCCCCTTGTTCCCCTGTTCTTAGGATGCCACTTAGAAATTATTTCTGCTTCCTCCAAAGTACACACAGAATCACAGGTACTCTGTAAACGTGAATGCAGAGCTAAAGGCTAGTTCTGTGTCAAGATGAGAAGCAGGAGACAGCAAGTCAAATGGCTTTGTAAAACTTGTGTAATAAACTTTCAAAGCCTGCTTTGAAGCCTTGGACAGCAGTCAGTCTTCTTTAATGCAGTATAAAATGTAGGAGGTAAAGCTTACCGTTACTGTGATGGGATTGAATCTGGGAATATGTCACATCGTTTGGTCGTGTCACTGTATCATCAAACACAGAAAAACATTTAGACTTTCCTACCAAAGCTAATTTCATAGAAAACAGGCTTCTGTTTAACAGAGATGTAGTTCTTACCATTTCTTCTGGGTTTTTTGTTTATGGCCACAACATTTGCATAAGTCACATCGATTGGCCGGGATGCAGAATCATCTACAGAAAAAAAAAATACAGATATTACAGAGCAATTCAGATCTTTAATTCAGATAATTACAAAAATTCACTAAAACATCATTTTCAACATTTAATTGGGGCAAAACTATTTTGCCAATTGTTTGTGGACACCCATTCAGCTACTTTAAGTTGCACTCATTGCTGACTCAGATATGCAAATGCACACATACAGCTTGTCTAATCCCTGTAGAGAAATACTGTAAATAGAATAGGACTCTCTGGAGCAAATGAACATGAAAATAATGAGAGGGTCTCTTAAGGTGAGTTTGGGGGTCCTGTAGGGTCGAAAACCTTGTAGGTAACACTGAAAGCTGTAAACTCTATTTCAAATTCTGTTGTGTTTCTGAAAATAATCTGTAAGAACATGAATTACATGATATTGATCTAATTATGAGTTTAATAGATGTTCAGAAATGAATTCAGGAAAATATCTTTATTACAGTGTTTTATTTTAGTCTGCTTTCTCCTCTAAAACACACATTCTTGTCTTTAGTCTGCAGTGTGTGTGTTTGTGCCACTGTGTATGTGTGCTGTTGTCTTTGCCACTGTGTGTGTGTGCACAACTGTATGTGCTGCTGTATTTATGTGTTACTGTGTGTGTTACTGTGTGTGTCTATGTGCTTGTGGTTGTGTGTGTGTGCCACTGTCATGCAAAAGCCCAGTGTCTCCGTTTTCAGTTTTTCGCCTTCTGATATAATTAGAATCTGGCAGAATTCCAATGTCCCTAATAAACGGTCAAGCAGATTTTTTTTTCACCTAAAAAGTCCTACCTTTTGCTGTAAAGATGATGTTATGGAGATATGAGGTTTTTGCACAGTAAAAATATAGAGTATATTTACATCATTTTATACAATCTTTGATTAACAAACATTCTATAATCAAGAGATTTGAGAAAAGAAAGCAGAAAAAAATGACGAACCTCTTACTGTAATCTTGACTTGATCACTGTAGTGTGAGCCGTAGTCTCCTCTGAATGCTATTCACAGATACTCTGTTGTTCCTGAATCAGACACTGTTATACTGAATGTGTTGCCTAATTCACTCACATTCTAACTGCAGAGAGACTTTGTATCACGTAAACCTCCATCCAGTGAGTGAGATCTGCAGATCACAGGTCAGAGTAAGTGTGTCTCCAGTGTAGACAGTGGTGTGAGGATCCACCCTCAGTGTTGGTTTGGGTTTTTCTGTTGAGATGAAATGATGAAGAGATCAGAGCTGCTGAAACAGAAACATTAGCAGGTTTATCATTGTGTAGAACCTTGTTTCTAAAAATATTAGGTTCTGTATAGTAGTCCTACAATGTGACAGTAAATCATTCTAAAAAGGATTTAAATATAAAATTCCTGATTAAATAAACAGACAGTAAAATTCTACAACAAATTTGAATACCCTGCTTTTTGATTTGTTTGGCGAGCAAGTCCTCCTGCGTGAAATATGATTAATTCCTTCCCAATTCCTATGAGTAATTCCTTTTATCCCCCATTATGAAGAAATACAGTCCCTATAACATTGTATGCCCAGTTAACATGGCTGTAAATGTGATCACTGTTGAATACAGACCAATTAAGATCAGTTCATGGGTAACAGTAAGTGCTGGTGTGTTTGTTGGTAGTATAAAGTCTGCAGTGGTGTTTAATGCTGAGAGACATTCTGGCTCTGATTGCTGAACTGATGAGCTCCAGCAGTGGGAGACCTCCAGCTCCACAAACTTCAGAAACTAAACCAAATGTATCTTTTTAGTGGTGAAAAGATTTTGATAAAAAGTCTAAAATCACTCATCAAGCACATCAGTTTACTGGACTTTCCATTTTACTGTGTGTTGGTCAATAAATAATAGTGTAAATGTTTGATCGACCATTCCTTTAAAACAGGGCTGTTTCCTCAAGTCATCAGCAAGTACAGGATGATAAATACATAGAAGCAGAATCAGAGACAGTGGTCCTGCCTGAAAAACAGCTTTTTAAATGCCTTATATTGAACACTCAGAATTTAACCACAAGAAACCATTCTGGAATAATTAGTTATGTATACAGAAATTAAAATAAACACAGTCACAATCAGTCAAAAATAAAGTTTGTAAAAACACAAATCATGACGTACCTCTTATTGTAGTCTTGACAGTGGTGTGAGGATCCACCCTCGGTGTTGGTGTGGGTTTTTCTGTTGATATGAAATAATGAAGAGATCAGAGCTGATTTTACTTTTACAATATAAGCAGTAGGTGATGATGGTCAGTATAAGCTGTGTGTGTAAAAAGCTGTGTGACTTTCAGCAGTTATCAGAAAGATTACAGCAGGTTCTCACAATAATCACTAAGTGGAACTGATGATCTTTAATTTTCAGGATTATTTTTCTGAACTTCACTAAAACATGATTTTCAACATTTTCAACAATATAAAGTCTGCAGTGGTGTTTAATGCTGAGAGATATTCTGGCTCTGATGTTGTGCTGTTGATGCTGTGCTGTTGATCTCCAGCAGTGGGAGATCCCCTCACGGTGAGCGTGGCATGAAAACTCAGATACACACTGTTTTACTTCCCTCTAAAATGGCTAAAGCTGAGGATGCTAACTTTAGACAGTAAACCAAGGGTACAATAAAATCTCAATACTATCAAGGGATTCTAGAGAGAAATGTGCTGCCCAGTGTCAGAAAGCTTGGTCTCAGTTGCAGGTCATGGTTCTTGCAACAGGATAATGACCCAAAACACACAGCTAAAACACCCAAGAATGGCTAAGAGGAAAACATTGGACTATTCTGAAGTGGCCTTCTATGAGCCCTGACCTAAATTCTATTGAGCATCTTTGGAAGGAGCAGAAACATGCTGCCTGGAAAAGGCACCCTTCAAACCTGAGACAACTGGAGCAGTTTGCTTATGAGGAGTGGGCCAGAGGTCTCATTGGTGCAGAAGTCTTATTGACAGTAACAGGAATCGTTTGATTGTAGTGATTTCCTCGAAAGGAAAAAGTTAAAAGATTCAAAATATCAAGATATTGATAAGTTAAGTTAAAATATTAAGTTAAGGGTACCATCATTTCTGTCCAGGCCTGTTTAATGAGTTTATTTTTTAAAATAATTCTGTTAAAGCATGGTTTAAAATCAATATCTGATTTTATTTTCATTGGTAATTTTCATAGTATTTTTATTTATTTTTACTTTTGTCAGATTTAAGTAATTTCTGTGAATTTAACCACAAGATACCCCAAGAAACAATACAAAAAATAATTCAAATAGAAAAAAAATGAACACAGTCACAGTCAGTCTAAAATGAAGTTAATAATAAAATGAAAACAGAAATCAAGACATACCTCTTACTGAAGTCTTAACAGTGGTAAAAGGATCCACCCTCAGTGTTGGTTTTTCTGTTGAGATTAAATAAATATATATAAGTAGTTTTATCAGGATAAGATTAGACTTTGTTGCTTAATGAACAGAATATGTCTGTATTCTAGAAATATAGAAATATGCTGGTATTGTAATATTTTGTACAGTTTCAGCATACATTTTAAGCTCACAGGTCTGTAATGTACAATGTGTGTGAAACACACACAATCGTATATTAGTAAAAATGTAGTAAAATATGTGTATAATAAACTACACAGTGGATTGGGGAAGTTGTACAGGCAAATCTACATGAATGTAGATGAAGCAATGCAGTAAAAGCAGATGTAGCTGTTCACCTTGAGCTTGTCCACAGTAGAGTACAGTCAGCACTACAGTATGGAAAGAAATAGAGGACATGATGCATTAGTGTGAAGGATTAGCTGTTCTCAGTTAAAGGGGGTTAAAAAGCCAGTTACAGTCGGAGATGGCTGTTTGATTAAACAGCCATCTTAAACATTTTATTATACAGATGATAAACACGGCTTCTAGAGGTAAAACTCAGACTGTATTCTTCCTTTCAAAATAAACTGGATTAGTGTATTACTAATTAGTGGATGACTGTACCCACGCAGCTGATGGCTAAGTTTTCCCGCTCACAGTACATTAGGATGCTGATCAGAACAAAAATGTGACCTCATGTCCACATGCATCAACATCACCCCCGTAATGATAATCATCCTTAACCTTTGCCTACGTGCACCACCCTCCTCACTCACATTAAGAGTACTACAAATGTAAACAATCCTAGTGTGTCTAGAAATTGATAATTTTTGTTCACGGGGATCCATATACTCATATGAGAACAGCATATGAATATACATAAGAAGCCAGCCACCAGCTTTTTTCAAACTGCTGCTGATGTGCCATTGCAGTGGAGGAATTTACTGGGTCCCCAGCTCCATCACACTAGCTGACAAACACCTGTGCTGTTCAACATTACTTAAGAGTGATGAGGGCAGTACATCAGAACTGTAATTTTTAACCCTTACACTTACTCATTAATTTCTCACCTGCCTAACTGAGAGAACCGCAAGTTGGCAGAGAAAAGAAAGTAACATAAGTAAAATACAAGATACAAAGTACAAAACCAGACATTAAGCATCTTAACAGCCAGGAGAAGCCATATATATATACACACACACACACGGACAAAATTGTTGGTAATGAAAGAAAAACCCACAATTGTCACAGAAATAACTTGAATCTGACTAGTAATAATAAATAAAAATTATATGAAAATAAACAAATAAAAATCCGTAATAAAATCCGGCCATAAAAATGATGGTACTCTTAACTTAATATTTTGTTGCACAACCTTTTGAGGCAATCACTGCAATCAAACGATTCCTGTAAATGTCAATGAGACTTCTGCACCTCTCAGCAGGTATTTTGGCCCACTCCTCATGAGCAAACTGCTTCAGTTGTCTCAGGTTTGAAGGGTGCCTTTTCTAGATGGCATGTTTCAGCATAGAATTTAGGTCAGGGCTCATAGACGGCCACATCAGAATAGTCCAATGTTTTCCTCTTAGCCATTCTTGGGTGTTTTTAGCTGTGTTTTGGGTCATTAGTCTGTTGCAAGATCCATGACCTGCGACTGAGACCAAGCTTTCTGACACTGGGCAGCACATTTCTCTCTAGAATCTTTTGATAGTCTTGAGATTTTATTATACCCTGCACAGATTCAAGACACCCTGTGCCAGATGCAGCAAAACAGCCCCAGAACATAACAGAGCCTCTTCCATGTTTCACAGTAGGGACAGTGTTCTTTTCTTGATATGCTTCATTTTTCCATCTGTGAACATAAAGCTGATGTGCCTTGGCAAAAATTCCATCTGTCCATAGGACATTCTCCCAGAAGCTTAGTTTGGCAAATTTCAGTCTGGCTTTTTTATGATTTATTTTCAACAATGTGTCCTCCTTGGTCGTCTTCCATGAAGTCCACTTTGGCTCAAACAACGGATGGTGCGATCTGACACTGATGTTCCTTGAGCTTGAAGTTCACCTTTAATCTCTTTAGAAGTTTTTCTGGGCTCTTTTGTTATCATTCGTATTATCTGTCTCTTTAATTTTTCATTCATTTTCCTCCTGCAGCCATGTCCAGGGAGGTTGGCTACAGTCCCCATGGATCTTAAATTTCTGAATATTATGTGCAACTGTAGTCACAGGAACATTAGTCTGCTTGGAGATGATCTTATAACCATTACCTTCAACATGCTTGTCTATAATTTTCTTTCTAATCTCCTGAGACAACTCTTTTCTTTTGCTTCCTCTGGTCCATGTTGAGTATGGTACACACCATGTCACCAAACAGCACAGTGACTACCTGTAGCCCTATATATAGGCCTACTGACTGATATATGTATAGTATACTATACACACACACACACACACACACACATATATAATGGATATATATATTGTGTGTGTTCATTCTGAGGGGCTGTATATGCATTAAAGTGATGGGAAAAGTTCACACAGTCTACAATGAACACTTTGGTACACACATGTTGGTATCATTTAACAAAGTGTGTTTTAAATGTGTTCTGTGTAAAGGTAATGTCTCATTACCAATACTAATGATAAATAGGGTAATAAAAAAAGAGGTCTATTCTGCTTTCATTGGAGTAACTGTCTCTTCTGTCCAAGTAGATTTGGAGCATTGGTGTGAGGATTTAATTGCATTCAGAAACAAGAGCAAGGTCAGGATGTTGGATGATCACAACCCCTCACTCATCCCAAAAGTACTGGATGGAGCATCATCATCCCAGATAACACAGTTCCACTGCTCCACAGTTTAATGCTGGGGGGGGGCTTTATAGCCCACGCATAGCAGGAGGCATTAAAGGGCAGCAGTGGTTACAAAAGTAGCTGATATAGCACATTTATTGTAAGGTGTGTCCACAAATGTGTGGATGATTATAATGATAATTATAATACCTATTATTCTGGCAAAACTACTGCTTGCAATACCTGAAGTAGCATGGGATCTCATAGCCAGTTAGAGATGGAGCTCATGAAACCTGTCAAACCTCAAACCTCAAACTATACAACGAGAAGAAGAGCTGAAGCTCCCATAGCTGCACTGATCCTAGTCTGACTGCATTTAAACACCTTCATACAGCAGCAGCTCTGACTCTAATGAAGATATAAAGAAAAGAGTTACTCACAGAGCAGCACAGAGACTGGACTGACCTCCATACTGTCTCACTGACCACTGACTGACTGACTGACTGATTGACTCGCACAACACTTAACACAAAGCACATCCCAGAGAGCGAGAGGTGATGTCACTCTCATAACATCACCAACCTTTTAATAGAATAATTCACGGAATTAACTCAGTATTAAGCTTTAAAACTAAAAAAATGAATGAATTTTGCTAAAATATTGAAGCTGTTCATTTTTAATGGATGTTTGAATTCATTACCAAATGTCCATCATAAAGATTTTAACTCAGTTATTCACTTATTTAGTTAAAAGTTTTTTAAAGTTGTGTTGTACAGACAGTGTTTACAGTGATGTGGAGAAATCCTGATGTGCTAAACATTCTGTACTGTGGTGTTAATGGGAAACAGGGATCATCATTAAAACTGGCAGCTTCATTTACTGTTCATTTATCTGAGAGTTCAGCACAAGTTGGACAGAACACTTACACGGATTCTGAAGCCCAAAGGCAAAAGAGCTGAGAGTGCCTGAACACTACCAGTACAGCTTACACAGTAGTGCTCCTGTTTACTTCAATAAGAGTTTTACTGGCTGGATTGGGATGCTAGAACTGGACCAATCAGTAAACACTTACGATCTCCACTAATTCTTCCTTTAGACTGGTAGGAGACACTGCTAGTGCTAATCATGTAATGCTGTGAGTAGATAATTTCACCTTTTTCTAGTTCAGCTCCTCAGTAAAGAAAGACATCATCACCACAGTCACTCTGGGACAAAAGACAAACCACAAACACCTCAATAGCTGCTCTCTATCTAGCTGAAAAAAGCCCTGGGTGTGAAGATGAGATAGTTCCCACAGTTTGTATCTGTGTTTCTTTCTGTCTTTGTGGTTTATTGTTCTGAGATATTTATCTAATTAACTAATTTGCATTTTACAAACACTATAATTGACTTGTGTGTAATGCTCTTTTAAGGGTCTTGATTATCAGATTATTAGCTGCTATGTTAAATTTACAGAGGAGTCCTAGGAGGCCTGATTGAGTGACCATTATTGTTGATCTGAGCAGAAGAACTTATAATCTGATTCCCTAGTGTGTGAGAGTGCCTCCACTCTATAACTGGACCAATCAGGCAACATGTACAAGTGTAGGCTAGTAAGAGACTAGTATTAGTGTTTATCATCTAGTGATGTGTATGTGCACAACTCACTGTTTAAGTTTATTAGAAATACGGGAACCAGAGGGCAAGAGAGTAAACCTGCTTTCTTAGAAGATGGGAAACGCCCTTTGCTGCTTTAAAGCGTTGGTGAAGAAACCTGACCCACCCTCGAATATCCACCAGCTGACCACAATGACATCATACTCTTTACACCTAAAACACAACAGATCTTCAGTGTAGTTTGACCTACCTTTAAGCAAAACTTCCCCAAAACACTCAGGTCTATTTCTTTTTAATTAAATACAGAATTAGTTTATGTCAGCTGCCGAGCACACAGACACCACAATGTAATTAGGCTATGAGATAATATTCAAAACAGGATGTGATATATGAATGTTTTTATTTAAACATAAGCATGTCATCACCACTGTTAAACTTGGACAGACCACAAGATCCAAAATATTACATAGCTGTGACACAACAACATTATGTTTCTGTCTGAGGGTGTCATTTATTTTCCCCTGCTAAATAATCAGCTGATCAACTAATAACAGAGTGTATTCTAAACAGTTTGGTAAGGCCCACAAAGTATCAGTGTGGACAGAATTCTGTATTACTGACTGCTGATTTTGATTTTGAAGGCCACAAACACCATGGCTTGATCAAAGGTCTGTTTCCACTACATTGCTTCTGGAAGCTCCATCCAAATGACAATCATGGTTCAACAGTGACTAACATCTAAGTGTTTTTTGTACCTTAGGCAGTTCTAAAGCTGACTAGAAACAAGTCCAAAGCAGATGCCATTCAGCATCAGTGCTGACCTTTTGAATGAATCCAGCCAATCAACAGTCATGGCTAGGAATGGCATATGTAAAAACATAAGAATTAGTGTATAACTGTGAATGATGAGTAGATCAGTCCTGTTCATTTCATCTGGCCCCCTAGGCTTTAGCCCAGATAAACCCAGGACTAGAGTTTCCAATCTAGACCTCCTTAAGCTTGCACTACCAAGAGTTCCCTGACTATCCACCTATGGCACCCTGAGAGCACCCAATTCCTAGATGAGCAAAACAAATATGAATAGCCTTAAACTAAATTAAAGTTAATACTATAAGGACACTGTGCAGTGAGTGCCAAGAGCTCAGTGCAGATATAAGAAGTCAGGAATGTCTCTTGAAGCCATTTCTAAACAGTTTTAGATTCCAGGATTGAAAACTTTTATGTAGACACAAGTTATTAGGAGAAGTAGCTCTGGGGGAAGTCACCCTCAGCTGAGATGAAATTGGTTTGGATGGTCAGAAACAAGCCTTTCTGCAGAAAGAAGCCACTGCTTCAAAATCAGCACCTTCAAGCTAGACTGAAGTTTGCAGCTGAGCACATGGTCGTCTGGAGGAATTTCATAAGACAAATTGAGCTTTATGGCCAAAATGACTAGAGATATGTTAGGAAGGGTAAAGGTAAGTGTAACACACCATAAATTAACATGAAATATGCACTAGACAAGACCAGGAACCCTAAAACAACAGGACTATATATAGACACAGACTGACAAAGTGCACCTGGCAAGTGTTGACAACAGGGCAGGGCTACAAAGGAGGCACAGGTGGAAACACTGATGACAAGGCAGGGCTAGGGCGGAGACAAGGGTGGGAACAAGGGCAGAAACAATAACACAAACAAAACAAAGCCATGTGCTGAAAAGCCAAAAGACAACAAGACAAGCAGAGAGAGGAAAAACAAAGACCGAGCAGGAAATGGACAGAACAGGCCAAAAGTATGACAAACGGTTCACAGATGATTGAAAGCTAGTTGTGGCAGGCTAACAATGTACTGTGCTTAAAAGCCAGGTCTGTGCCAGGAAACCAATGCTTAACTGAACTTTAGCAATTCAGCCAGAAAATTGTTAAGGGATACCAAGTATTTGGTCAAAGTGTAACTTAGTGAGGACATTTAACCAAATATGTATGTAGATTAAAAATAGGAAATGATGGAAAAGGTAAAACTTCTTGGTTTTCTATTACAGATGCTGTGCACATATTCTACACCAGAAAAGGCACAGTTCAAAGAAAACCAATGCCAATCCATTCATGATGATTATGAGTATATTCACAACTACAGCTGTACACTGATTTTGTACTTGTAAAACATAATGATCACTGGTGTGTGGAGGGTGGTGAGAGTAAAAAAGATTCCTGCCCAATTAGAGAAATTAAAGCCCAGGTAAATCCATAGATATGTGTGTGTGTGTGTGTCTGCTGTGATATCCTGTTACAAGCAAGATGTTTTCTTGTACACAGAGACCCAACCCAGACCGTCATTGATGTTCACTAAAAATGTTTTTTGCTAATCAGCATGTGTTGAAAGTTGAACTCTGTCCATGAAATATG
This sequence comes from Salminus brasiliensis, assembly GCF_030463535.1. Lineage (NCBI taxonomy): Eukaryota > Metazoa > Chordata > Actinopteri > Characiformes > Bryconidae > Salminus > Salminus brasiliensis. The sequence goes on from NC_132886.1 coordinate 27,333,613, forward strand.
AGAGTTGCTGTTTGATACAGATATTTATTTAATTCCAGACATCATAAAAAATAAACAACTAAAGGAAACAAACAGGTATGACTTACATTGTGCAGTTAGTTAAATATAAAACTCACTATTACTATCACTCACTATCACTGTTTTATACTAATGTGTTAATAATCAAGCTAAATATTAGTTTGTGTATAATATTCATTGTCCTGCTGGAGAAATTAGACCTTTTTCATAATTTTTTATAGATAATGAACATAAACAACACCAGATCACTCACTGAACCTAACATTAAGAACATGTCTGATTATTCCTCAACTCTGGAGTCAGTGCTGCATTTCAATGGTTCGGATCAGTGTAAAATACCAGGACAACAACTATTACTAAAATAATGAAAATACTGCATTAAAGTACAAATCTACTCAGATGCTGCCCTCTTCTGTCTGCACTCCTTAAAGCTTCAATGAGGGTCACAGCAAAAATGCAGGCCTTCTTCATGGACCTGTTAGAAAAAAAAGGATTATTAAAGTTAGTGTAGTTAGATGGTTGTCTATACTTGTGGATTAGATAATGATCAGACCACATTTTATTAGTAATCAGTGCAGAAACGCAGAAATGTAGAACCCAAAGGTTCACTTGCTTTTTCTTGTAATTTTAACATTTACATATTCAGTTAGAATAGGCTAAAAATTCAAAGATACCTCTAAGTTTAGACGCTACTAAACACTAGTCACTAAGGTGACCACTCTTTGGAAGAGGTGGGTCTTCAATCTGTGTTTGAAGACAGTGAGCGACTCTGTCGTTTGGACACCCAGGGGAAGTTCATAAAGTGTGTGGTGTCTTGAATTGTGCCACCAATACTTGGGGGGATACTTTCTGCTGTACGTTGTTTACAGACAGTAGTTTACAGTTAGTAGTACATGGTTAGATATATTTTATTAGTAATCAGTGCAGAAACGCAGAAATGTAGAACCCAAAGGTTCACTTGCTTTTTCTTGTAATTTTAACATTTACATATTCAGTTAGAATAGGCTAAAAATTCAAAGATACCTCTAAGTTTAGACGCTACTAAACACTAGTCACTAAGGTGACCACTCTTTGGAAGAGGTGGGTCTTCAATCTGTGTTTGAAGACAGTGAGCGACTCTGTCGTTTGGACACCCAGGGGAAGTTCATAAAGTGTGTGGTGTCTTGAATTGTGCCACCAATACTTGGGGGGATACTTTCTGCTGTACGTTGTTTACAGACAGTAGTTTACAGTTAGTAGTACATGGTTAGATATATTTATTTACAAAGTGTTTTGGGCATGTACATTTTATCCCTAGGACAATTCTCTGGAATGAGGATGTTAGTTTGTTCCAAGTTTTTTTACTTAAATATTGTACAAGGGTTAACACTGAAAATACTTGTGTCTAGTCTTGTCCCTCTCTTGTTCTGTAGCATTGTGCCTTTGTAATTATTATAGATCTTTTGTCTCTTCCCTAATCCGTCTTAATTATTAGTCCTCACATCTTTTTGTTCGGGAAAACATAAATAGTAGCTTCTTCCAGTCTAGAATAAGAGATTATTTGAAAATAATCCTAGTTTACTATACTCTAATAATTGTCCTCCATTTTTGACATATTACTAGGCTATGCTCTTAGAACTGATACTGGCAAAAGAGTGCTGTATTTAACTACTCTAAAACAATGTGTATGAATGGTGTACAACATTCATTGCTACAACTGTATAACTGGACCAATCATGCAACACGTAGTTGCACAAGCTCTTACTTTAGTAGAGTTAGTAAGAGACTACTATTAGCAATTAATAGTATGTGTATAAATCACCTGTGTAGTTTCTAGCTTATTGCAGCAAGTGGACACCTTGAAGATGCCTATGAAAAACTTTTATCAGAAACACAGGGCAAGAGACTGCTGCTTTATGGCCTTGGAATAAAGTGTCTACCAGTCCACACCAATGACATCACTCACTTTACAACCAAAACACAACAGACCAATCTTCAGTTGTGGTTTTACATCTACTTTAGGAAAACTTTCCCAAAACCCTGATTACATAAAGGTATGAACAGTGAGAAGCTCACATTCTTATGGTTCATACAGACCAGGAAGGGGTGTTTGATCCCCTCCAGCCAGTGTCTCCACTCCTCCAGGGCAAGCTTAATCAGCCAGTAACTCATGAACCTCCACATTGTATTTGAGTTCTGCTGGGGTGAGGTGACAGAAGAATTAGGCACAGGGGTGCAGTTTCTTAAGACATTAATGATTATTAATGGGATAATTGTGTATGTTGGATGAAGCTCAGTCTACAAACTTTTTTTGTCAGTTTTAGTTTTATGTGCTGAAAGCTCAAGCACATAAAAATCATGTGTCTTTGTTTGCAACACTCACTGGCATGTTTCAGACAGTGCAGTGAAGGGTGTTTTCTAGCAAGTACAGACAGAACCACTCTGTATTCTGTGCATGAAATAATTCTTTTCCAGGTTGAAAAAGGCTAATCACTTCACATCACCCTCCCTCAGCAGCCCCATCAAATGTCTGCACCCACCCAAAGCACATCTCATACTAAACAACTGGTAAAAATGGTGGAGGGGCTTGCATAGTGTTAATTTGTTCACCAGCAGAAGATATTCCACATTTTACTTGTAACACTATGGGAAAACATTGATTATTTTGGCAGAATTGTTAGAGCCATGGGGCCCGGTGTAATATACTGTATTTTCATCCCCTGCAGTGCCCCTGACTATCAGTAGAAAGGAAAAGACACAAGCATCTATAATGTATGTTTGAATGTATGTTTAAACTATAAGAAAACAAATATGTGTTTCAATGGTTTTAATGCATCACAAAGTCTTAATACTTCCCCACTCAGTCTTCAAAGTGCATTTCTTTTGTTCAAAGCTGAGTGGTGGAATGATCTGAAACTATGAGGAGGATTTACATTACAAAAATAATCTGTAGGAAATACAGATATACCTTAACACCCCAGTCTGTGATATGCAATTTCTTAATTCTCTGTAAAATTATGTAACGTATTTTTATTTTTTTAAAATAGTGACACAATGACTTTTGATCTACTAAAGTGTATTATTGTATTAAAGTGTATTATTATTAAAAAACAAAATCACAAAACACCTTCATTCCTTCACTGATTCATTCATTTAGTGTGATCTGCTGTGTTTCTGCAATCAGTCTTCTTAAATGCAGAATAAAATGTAGGAGGTAAAGCTTACCGTTACTGTGATGGGATTGAATCTGGGAATATGTCACATCGTTTGGTCGTGTCACTGTATCATCAAACACAGAAATACGTTTAGACTTTCCTACCAAAGCTAATTTCATAGAAAACAGGCTTCTGTTTAACAAAGATGTAGTTCTTACCATTTCCTCTGGGTTTCTTGTTAGTACCCATAACTTGTGCATAAGTTACATCCATTGGCCGGGATGCAGAATCATCTACAGAAAAAAACAACAGCACGCCAGTCAATTACAGATATTATCTGCTCATGAAATGGATTTAACTGTGGTAACATTAAGTGCTGGTGGGTTTGTTGGTAATATAACGTCTAGTTAGTGATGTTTGTGGTGAAGCGTGGTATGAAAACTGATACACACTGCAGTGATGCACACTGCCAATAAGAACAAACACACTGCAGGTTACAGTAGTATTTTCTCTACAAGCAGCTGCATTTAATCACAATCCACTACACATAAAGAGCTTCATTTCAGACCTTTATTCTTCTTATAACACCAAACCAGGCACAGTGTGATAATCAGCAAAACCATTAAACTGCACCCCACTGCCACTCCTACTGTTACAAACATGGATCCAGAACCTAAGATTGAGGAAAGAAAGAGACACGAAATTAAATTAACCAAATTTGTTCATTTTTACAGATAAAAGTGTTTCATACAGATTCAGAAACCAAATAATCAAGTTTATTAGGATAACTGAAAAAATGTGAGAGTTTAAGAGACATGTGAGATGATGCTGATGTGGATGCTATAGTGGTGTAAAAACACAGTTGTGGTCAGAAGTCTGCAAACGCTTATTATGTACATCAGCTTTGGACCTTCCTATTGTACTGTGTGTTACTCAGTGAGGGCTGTGAATAAATAGAGGTGTAAATGTAACTGTTTGTCCAACCTTTCCTTTAAAACAGCACTGAATTTCTCAAGTTGTCAGTGTTAATGAAACTTTATGAAGGCTGTGCATTTACGTGATGATAGAAAACACTCTTACCAGAAGGATTTGGTGTAGCAGAACCATTGTTATGTGTGTATTGAGGTGTCAGTGTAGAAGAAGACGGAGGGAGGGAGACATTTGTCTTGCCTGAAATACAAAAGAAGCTCCTTAGTTTTAAGTAGAGAAGAATAATTTAATGTGAATCAGTGATTTACTGAGACTCACTTAGCATGAATCAATCACTTACACAGACTAGGCCACTAACATTGACAGGCTTTCCATTTACAGTAACTACACCCATATACGATATGCACCAAATGAGCATAACAGAAATATTAAGCACTGCTAGAACACATTACACAATTTACCCATGAGAATCTCACAAGAAACGAGACAACACTGGAAACTATTCTGGAAAAAGTGCAGACAGTTTTTTACAGTCAGTCTAATATGAAGTAACAGGAAATCATGCCGTACCTCTTACTGTAGTCTTGACAGTGGTGTGAGGATACACCCTCCGTGTTGGTGTGGGTTTTTCTGTTGATATGAAATGATGAAGAGATCAGAGCTGATGTTACTTTTACAATATAAGCAGTAGATGATGATGGTCAGTATAAGATGTGTGTGTAAAAAGCTGTGTGTCTTTCAGCAGTTATCAGAAAGATTACAGCAGCTTGATTTTCGTACAGTGTTTCTGTACAGTACAGTTTCTTACAATAATCACTAAGTGCAACTGATGATCTTTTATTTTCAGGATTAATTTTGAAATGTGAACTTCACTAAAACGTCATTTTCAGCATTTAATAGGAGCTACAACGTATGGTCAAATGTTTGTGGGTTTTAAGTTGCGCACATTGCTGACAGTGTGAATGCAAACAAACAGCTTCTTTAGTCCTGCACATAAACATGAACTTCTTGGCACCATGCCTAATGACAGGCATGGGTTAGAGGAGAATTAAACCCCCAGTATTGAGCTGTGGAGCAATAGAATAGTGTTGTCTGAAATGACTATGTTCCATCCAAAACATTTTAGGATGCGATATGGATAAGGCGGGGTGGTGATCATCAAATATCCTGACCTCACTAAAAATAATGAAGAGGTTTCTCAAGGTGAGAGTTTGGGGATTCTGTAGGATCTAATTACTTGTAGTTAACACTGAAAGCTGTGAAATCTAAATTCTGTTGTGTTTCTGAAAATAAACTAAAAGAACATGTTATGATATTATACTGATCTCATTATGAGTTTAGTAGATGTTCAGAAAAGAATTCAGGAACATGTCTTTTACACTATTACAGTGTTTTATTTTAGTCTGCTTCTCCTCTAAAAAACACATTCCTGTCTTTAGGGACACTAAAGCAACAACACAAAACGCAGTTAAACACCAGCTTTCCAACCATAGCTTCTACTGTATCTCCTCACACTGTAAGACCACCTCACCCAGTAAACCTGAACTCTCTGACCTCACAGAGCTTTTTGAGATACTGTGTGTTGTAAAGAGAAGTGTGCTGATCTTCCTCTAACACTTCTTAACTGATGTTTCTGCAGCAGTAATGCACCTCCACTCTTTTAACTGTTAATGGTAGAAATAATGTGGGGAAGACGACACACTCACCTGATACAGTGAGTCTAACAGCAGGACTGATCTCTGAGTAGCGCGGCTCTGTTGACCGTCTTCCCTTACAGGTATAATCACCTTCATGAGACCCATCAGCATTAGAGATTTCATAGTTCTTCCTCTGTTGAGCTTCACTGAGAGGATCATTATTCTTAAACCACTCGTAATTCCAGACTCCTCCACTTTCTATCTCACATGTGAGAGTGACTCTCTGTGTGATGAACACACGCTCAGCTGGCTGCACTTTCACTGTAGCCTTTGGTCTCTCTGTTCAAAGATCATAAAGACTTTAAAAAGGTAGAAACTCTGTGTGAAGAAGGTGTTTCTCGTAAGAAGATCCAGATTTCAAAATCCTTCTGGAATAATTGATCAACATTTTTACTCTCATTCTGAAATGAAGTCGTTTGTAGAAAGAAAACAGAGATCATGACCAACCTCTTACTGTAATCTTGACTGGAGCACTGTAGTGTGAGACGTAGTCTCCTCTGAGTGCTACACACTGATACTCTGCTGTTCCTGTATCAGACACTGTTATACTGAGTGTGTTGGTGTCTTTATATTCAGTCAGAGGATTTAACTGCTGAGAGACTTTGTACCACCTAAACCTCCATCCAGTGAGTGAACTCTGCAGATTATAGGTCAGAGTAAGTGTGTCTCCAGTGTAGACAGTGGTGTGAGGATCCACCCTCAGTGTTGGTTTGGGTTTTTCTGTGGAGATGAAATGATGAAGAGATCAGAGCTGATTGAGCTTTAGAATAGAAGCAGTAGTTTGATCAGGATAAGAACTTGCTGTGTTTTGGCAGAAAGATTACAGTAGTTGGACTTTCCTACAACATTGCTGTAGATAAAGTGTCTTAAAATGAGTTAGCATTTTAAAACAATGAGACAGTCTCTCAGATCAAGGTTTTATCTGAAATCAAGGAGAAATCGTGTCAGACATGTCAGACCATGTCAGAACATGGAGAAAGCAACTCAAGGAGCAGTAGTTTAACATACTAAGAACATGCTGAGTCTTATGAGACATTGTGTTTCAGCATTTCACAGAAAGGTTACAGAGGCTCGACTTTCTGACAATGTTGCTGTGCAGTAACGTTTCTGAAAATATTGACTCAGCATTTTTAAAATAATGAGACTGTCACTAAAATGATGACTCAGCAAATCATGATGCTGAGTTTAAGACACTGAGAATAATGAGAGATTTTCTCAAAGTAAGAAGACGGCATTTCAAATCAGTGATAGTCTCTCAAAACAATGACTTAACGTTTCAGAATATTGAGAGAGCTTCTGGAAATAATGACTTTGTACCTCAAAATAATGACATTGCAGTTCACATAACAGTGGGGAAATGAAATACTGCATTTTTATTCTTATTAAATTTTAAAAATGACTGGCACTTCTGCAAAAGCTAATATTTGAAATATTTGCAGTCATTCGTGAGATGCAAACTTTGAATAATGAATAATCAGACAGTAAAGTTGAATTGCCTTTAATTCATTTTAATAATTATTTTTAAATACTTGCTGGTGTAACTTTGTTTTTCTGTTTCACAAGTGAAATATTAAATCCTGGTTAAAATGCTACCAAATCAATACCAGCCAATAAAGCGGATTTCTGTTAGATTCAGTAAGAAGCTCCAGAACAGTGTGAGACAGCAGTCAGTGAATCAGGAAGAAACACTAGTGAACTTAAAGTCAGTAGTAAACTATCTAATTCTCCACAGCTCTCTTTACCACTTCCATCTATCACTGATGGTTCTCCAGCTCAGGGGCGGAGCCAGACATTTTACACAACCAGGGCTCAGCCGAAATGTCCAAACCATACTTCCCCTGACTTACCCTGATGTCCTCTGAGTGATAAAGTAAACCTTCAAAAAAACACACTGTATATGTACACAAACACACACACACACACACACACACACACACACACACACACACATTCACCTGCCAGTAGATGTTATTAGTTACACTTGTTTCTAAACCCATTACTCATTTTTTTCAGCTCCACTGATCATACAGGACGTTATGTAATAAAGTATGCAGAGAAACAGAAGAACTACAATCTGTAATTACAGAACTACAAAGTTCTCCTATATGGTGAGCAGAGCTGATCAAATGGACAAGGAGATGTACCTACAGTTTTCTTATAAAAATACTGGACAAATAGTATATTCATATTCTATTATATTCAGGGCACGCGTCATAATTCAGTTTTTAAATACATATTTAAAAAAATATTCACATTTACACACAAACTATATTTTCAGTGTAATAGCAGGGTTTCACAGACGTGCTACACTTGGTAGTAATGTACAAGTTAACAGGAATGTATAAACAAAATGACTATTTACATTTGGGCAATGATTTTTAACGTTTTAATATTACATAAGGTTCATTAAAATGTTATAATCATGTTACATTTGTTAAGATTGCTTAAGTTAGTTTCAGGGAAGTAACTACAGCTATCTTTAGGAAAATGTATTACATTGTGATATATTTTCACCTCCACTGTACAACCAGAAAACTTCCACTAACGTTAACCAGAGCTGTAGTCCAGGGGTTCTGACGTTAGCCAGTGTCCCAGTGAGCGAACGTCTAATGTTTAATTATGCTAAACAGGTCATTCACTCACTGCTGACTCACCTGAGAAAATTTTGAATGTTTTTATGCATTTTCATGATATTTCTCTTTTTCTTGTTTGCTTTGTACAATCTGATTACACTGTTAATATTTGCTTGAGTGTTTTAAAAGTAAACTGTGTTTTAAATAAATAAAAAAAATACAAAGAAAACAATGATTATCTGCACACAGGTCACAGACTGAATGCCTGACAACACAACTTTCTTGACCAACCACTAGATGGCGATCATTTTCCAGAACGTTTGGGGTATTTATTTTGCCAGCCCAGTTAGAGACAGTGAGGAGAAATGACAGTGTTATTTTCAAATGTAAAATTTCAAAAAACTTTCAGGGCTTTTCAACAATCATCCGGGGCTTGAGCCCCATAAGCCACCCAAACACCCTCCAGTGCGCCACCACTGTACATGATGATGTTTCTGCAGCAGTAATACACCTCTACTCTTTTAACTGTTAATGGTAGAAATAATGTGGGAAGACGACACACTCACCTGATACAGTCAGTCTAACAGCAGCACTGATCTCTGAGTAGTGCGGCTCTGTTGACCGTCTTCCCTTACAGGTATAATCACCTTCATGAGACCCATCAGCATTAGAGATTTCATAGTTCTTCCTCCATTGAGCTTCACTGAGAGGATCATTATTCTTAAACCACTCGTAATTCCAGACTCCTCCACTTTCTATGTCACATGTGAGAGTGACTCTCTCTCTGATGAACACACGCTCAGCTGGCTGCACTTTCACTGTAGCCTTTGGTCTCTCTGTTCAAAGATCATAAAGACTTTAGAAAGGTAGAAACTCTGTGTGAAGAAGGTGTTTCTCGTAAGAAGATCCAGAATTCAAAATCCTTCTGGAATAATTGATCTACATTTTTACTCTCATTCTGAAATGAAGTCGTTTGTAGAAAGAAAACAGAAATCATGACCAACCTCTTACTGTAATCTTGACTGGAGCACTGTAGTGTGAGACGTAGTCTCCTCTGAGTGCTACACACTGATACTCTGCTGTTCCTGTATCAGACGCTGTTATACTGAGTGTGTTGGTGTCTTTATATTCAGTCAGAGGATTTAACTGCTGAGAGACTTTGTACCACCTAAACCTCCATCCAGTGAGTGAGATCTGCAGATCACAGGTCAGAGTAAGTGTGTCTCCAGTGTAAGCAGTGGTGTGAGGATCCACCCTCAGTGTTGGTTTGGGTATTTCTGTTGAGATGAAATGATGAAGAGATCAGTGCTTCTGAAACAGGAACATTAAGGTGCACGTATTTGTCAGTGTACACTGTACAGCAAAATGTGTCCTCCGCATTTAACCCATCTGGTAGTGAACACACACTCACACACACACGTGTTAGGGGCAGTGAGTACACACACACACACACCCAGAGCGGTGGGCAGCCAACTCCAGCGCCCGGGGAGCAGAGAGGGTAAAGGGCCTTGCTCAAGGGCCCAACAGTGGCAACTTGCCGAGCCCGGGAATCGAACCCACAACCCTGTTATCGATATCCCGGCGCTCTAACCGCTGAGCCACCACTACCCCTACATTAGCAGGTTTATCATTTTGTAAAAATTTGTGTTAAAAACGTTTCTGATTCTGAATTCAGCAGAAATGTTACAGTAGTCTGACTTTCCTACAGTGTGACTGTAAATCAGCCTATACATGATTTTAAACAGACAGTAAATTTCTACAACATATTTGAATAGTCTGCCTTTTACGTTTAATAATAATAATAATAATAATTTTGTGCATCTGCAACCAAAAAACCTTTTATTCTGACATCAGACTACATCTGCCTGGAAAAACACAGAGATGTAAATCCAGACAGGACTAAATTATCAGATGATCACTGAGTTCAGTGAAAAACAGGTAAATTAACCTGTAATATTTTCAGAGGACGACGGAATAAACACAGACATGTTCATAATAAAATCACAGAGGAGCCCCCGTGAAAAAGAGAATTACCCCAATGGAAATTTAGTCCCAGCCAGACAGAGCTTAACAGTGATGTTCAGTGCTTTATCCAGGGTCTTGTTGATGTAAGTAGTTCATGTCAGTAGACAGTGTGTTCAGCTAAAATTCATCTTAACTAATGTGTCTAAAATATGTCTTCATAAGCTGAACTGTTTGAAGCACCTGAACTAAAGCTGAAAGTCTTCATGATTACTCCACGTTTCCAAACAGGCTTAAATTTCCTACATGCACTTTATCAGTGACATTAGCATGGTTACACTTCCTGTGTTGTGTCACGTTGGGTGAAGTATGCAGAGCATTACTGAGGTGCAGGCCTCAGTAAACTTTCAGCAGCTAAAGCTCTCAAGTTAAAGTTTGCTCTAAGCTGAATCCACACAGTTTGATATTGACTGTAGATTTGAACTGACCAGTCACAGACTTTGTAGTGGAGTGTGTTCATCTACAGTGATCGTCCAGCTGCTATATGCGTGACACGATGAGCCGAAGTCCACCTGCTTGAAATGTGCAGTGCGGTCTGCAGTGGTGTTAAATTCTGAGAGATGTTCTGTCTCTGATCAAAACTCTAAATCGCTCATCAAGCACATCAGTTTACTGAACCTTTCATTTTACTGTGTGTTGGTCAATCCAGTGAATGCTGGGAATAAATAATGGTGTAAATGTAACTGTTTGATCGACCATTCCTTTAAAACAGTGCCGTTTTCTCAAGTCATCAGCATGTACAGGATGATAAATACATAGAAGCAGAATCAGAGACAGTGGTCTTGCCTAAAAAACAGCTTTTTAAACTCTTACACAAAGAATTTAACCACAGTAATCCCCAAGAATGGAGATAATACTAGAATCCATTCATGAAAAATTAATAGCCTATATAGAGTTAAAAATAGACATTTGTCCACAGTCAGTCTAAAATGAAGTTGTATATAAAAAAGAAAATAGAAATCATGATGTACCTCTTACTGTAGTCTTGACAGTGGTGTGAGGATACACCCTCCGTGTTGGTTTGGGTTTTTCTGTTGATATGAAATGATGAAGAGATCAGAGCTGATGTTACTTTTACAATATAAGCAGTAGGTGGTGATGGTCAGTATAAGCTGTGTGTGTAAAAAGCTGTGTGTCCTTCAGCAGTTATCAGAAAGATTACAGCAGGTTGATTTTCCTACAGTGTTTCTGTACAGTACAGTTTCTCACAATAATCACTAAGTGCAACTGATGATCTTTTATTTTCAGGATTAATTTTGTAATATAAACTTCACTAAAACATAATTTTCAATATTTAATTGGAGCAAAACCATTTCACTAATTGTTTGTCAGGTACTTTAAGTTGCACTCATTGCTGACACAGATATTCAAATGCACACACATAGCTTGTCTAATCCCTGCCAATAGAATAGGACTCTCTGGAGCAAATGAACATGAACCTTTTGGCACCATGCCTAATACCAGTCATGGGCTAGAGGGGTATAAAGCCCCCTTGCATTGAGCTGTGGAGCAGTGGAACTGTGTTCTCTGGACTGATGGTGCTCCATCCAAAATTTGGGATGAGTTGGGAATGAAAAGGGGTGGTGATCATTCATCCAACATCCTGCACTCACTAACGCTCCTGTCACTGAATGCAGTCAAACCCTCCAAAATGTAGCATAAAGTCTTCTCTGGAAAAGCAGGATAAACTCTGTAATACCCTGGATTATTGGTCCTGTAGGATCTGATATCTTGTAGTTAACACTGAAAGCTGTAAAATCTAAATTTTGTTGTGTTTCTGAAAATAAACTGTAAGAACATTAATTAAATTATATTAATCTAATTATGAGTTTAATAGATGTTCAGAAATGAATGTATGAATGAAATGTCTTTATTACAGTGTTTTATTTTAGTCTGCTTTCTCCTCTAAAAGACACATTCCTGTCTTTAGTGAAACTAAAACTGCAGCAACTACACAACATGATTCCCCAGTTAAACACAGCTGTTCCTTTTCTCTGCAGTTATGTCAGATTCTCTACTGAAGACCAGTGAATGTCTCTGCAGCAAGAAGTAAACTAAGGCCTGCCGCACTGCCTCATGTGTGAGTGTATGTGTGTGTTGCGTGTGTGTGCGCGTGCGCGTGCTGCTGTGTGAATGTATATGTGCTTCTATGGACATGCCAATGTGTATGTCCTTGTGTCTGTGTGCCACTCTGTGTGTGTGTGCTGCAGTGAGTGTGTCCACCATTGTGTGGGTGCTGCTGTGTGAGCACCTGGATGTATGTTTACTGTGTGTGTGTGTGTGTGCGTGCAACTTTATGTGCTGCTGTATTTATGTGTTACTGTGTGTGTTGCTGTGTATCTATGTGCATGCTGCTGTGTGGTTCTGTGTAAGTGTGCCACTTTGTGTATATACCGGGGTGTATGCGTGTGTGTTTGTGTGACGCTATGGTGTGTGTGCTGCTGTGTTTGTGTGTGCATACCAGTTTGTACGTGTGTTTGTGTGTGTGTGCCTCTGTATATGTGTGCTGTTTGTGTGCGCAACTGTATTTGCCAGTGTGTGTGTGCCACTTTGTGTGTATGTGAATGGTGTTTGTGTGTACTGCTGTGAGTGTGCCACTGTGTGCGTGTTTGTGCATGTGTGTGAGGTTCCCATTTTGTGATTGTGATTTTGTGTGTGTGTGTGTGTGTGTATACAGTTATGTGTGTTTCAGTGTGCTGCTGTGAGTGCATGTATGCTGCTATGTGTGTTCTACTGTGAGTGAAGCTGTGTGTGTGTGTGTGTGTGTGTGTGTGTGTGTGTGTGTGTGTGTGTGTGTACCTGCGGTGTGCTTGCATGCCGCTGTGTGTATTCCAATGTGTGTGTATATGTGTGTGTGCGCATGCTGCTGTTTTCTCTGTGTGTACGCTGCTGTGAGTAAGCTACTGTGTGTGTGTGTGTGTGTGTGTGTGTAAGAGAGAGAGAGAGAGAGAGAGAGAGAGAGAGAGAGAGAGAGAGAGAGCGAGAATCCACATAAAGTAGAATTCTGAAATCTTCAGGATGTTTCCTGATCTAAAAGACTTCAGTTGAGTTGATGAAGTTTGCTGATGTCATGCAAAAGCCCTGTATCTCCGTTTTCAGTTTTTCACTTTATGAGATAATTGGAATCTGGCAGCGTTCCAATGTCCCTAATAAATGGTCAAGCAGATTTTTTTTTTTAAACACTGACTTCACCTAAGAAGTCCTTTCTTTTCCTGTAAAGCTGCTGTTTTAGAGATATGAGGTTTTTGCACAGGAAAAATATAAAGTATATTAACACCATATTATCATATTTGTGACGAACAAACATTCTATAATCAAGAGATTTGAGAAAAGAAAGCAGAAAAAATGATGTACCTCTCACTGTAATCTTGACTCCATCACTGTAGTCTGAGCCGTATGATCCTCTGAATGCTTGACACAGATACTCTGTTGTTCCTGAATCAGACGCTGTTATACTGAGGGTGTTGGGGCCTAACTCTCCCAAAGATTCTAACTGCTGAGAGACTTTGAACCACGTAAACCTCCATCCAGTGAGTGAGATCTGCAGATCACAGGTCAGAGTAAGTGCGTCTCCAGTGTAGACAGTGGTGTGAGGATACACCCTCAGTGTTGGTTTGGGTTTTTCTGTTGAGATGAAATGATGAAGAGATCAGAGCTGATTTTACTTTTACAATATAAACAGTAGTTTATCAGCATAAGATCAGACTTTGTTGCTTAATGAACTGAATATTTCTGTATTCTAGAAATATAGAAATATGCTAGTATTGTAATATTTTGTACAGTTTCAGCATACATTTTAAGCTCACAGGTCTGTAATGTACAATGTGTGTGAAAAACACACACAATCGTATATTCGTAAAAATGTAGTAAAATATGTGTATAAAAAAACTATACAGTGGATTGTGGGAAGGTGTACAGGTAAAACTGTAAAACTACATGAATGTAAATGAAGCAATCCAGTAAAGGCAGATGTAGCTGCTCACCTTGAGCTTGTCCACTGTAGAGTACAGTCAGCCCTACAGTATGGAAAGAAACAGAGGACATGATGCATTAGTGTGAAGGATTAGCTGTTCTCAGTTGAAGGGGTTAAAAAGCCGGTTACAGTCGGAGATGGCTGTTTGATTAAAGGTTGAAATGTGTGTCTTGTCTATGAAATTGTACACAACACTGTTCCTCCTCCTCTTAAACATTTTATTATACAGAGGATAAACACGTCTCAGGCTACTAGAGGTAAAACACGAGCAGACTGTGATCTTCCTTACAGAAGAAGCTGCTTTTAGCCAAACAGCACTTTCTATTAAATCACAAGAATGGAGTTCAGTCCCAGTCTGTAGAAAACATCTGCACTGCAGAAAATAGATATTAATTTATTATTATTATGAACTGTTATTCTGGTCTCTGTTCACGGTGGATCCATATTTTCAGTCATATGAGAACATTGTATAAATATAATTTACATCAGAACTGTAAATATTAACCCTTACACTTCATTCATTTCTCACCTGTCATTCATTTCTCACCTGTCAAACTAAAGTACAAGGTAGAAAGTAAAAAGGTAAGGATGTTAAATTAATTCATCTTAATGTTATTAATTATCATTTTATTATTAACTGTTATTAATCTTACCTGACAATAAATAGATATTTTTTTAGATCTTAAATTAAACACAGGAAAAAGTCTTGTTAGTCGCTACTTTGTGAGTGAATTCACATAGTACTGTAATTACAGCGGTTTTGGGAAATGCTCAATAACAATTCATAGTTTCAAACAGATTATTTAATTTTATGATTATAAATAATTATTATTTTTATTATTATTATTTAATGTTTATTATTTTTGTTATTATTATTATTGTTGTTGTTGGGGAACAGCCCCCCCCCCCCTGTGCAATCTGTAAATAATCTGTTAACAATATTGTTATTGCTTTTTTACTTCTATTATTTATTTTGTGTATATAGTATAATTTATCTACGTTTTTGTAACTGAGTGTCCCTTTCTGCTGTAACACCGAGAATTTCCCCACTGTGGGACACTGTGTGTAATAAAGGATTATTTTATCTTATTTAAAAGGCTTTTGTTGGAGTAACTTTCTTTACTCCTCCAGGGAAAGCTTTCTGCTACGTTTTGGACCATTGCTATGAGAATCTGACTGTATTTAGCAAAAGTAAGGTTAGGATGTTGAATGATCATCACCCCACCTCAGCTCCAACTCATCCCAAAAGTACTGGATGGAGCACCATCATTCCGGAGAACACAGGTCTATTGCTCCACAGCTCAGTGCTGAGGGGCTTTACACCCCACCAGCTTACACCTGGCATTACGCATGGTGCCAGTGGGCAGCAGTGGGTGCTAATAGTTTATTAGAAGGTGTGTCCACTAATATGTGAACATTCAGTGTGATATAATATATATATATATATATATATATATATATATATATATATAGCATCTCATAACCAGTTACAGAAGAAGCTCAGAAAACCTGTCAAACCTCAAACCTAAAAAGTGTAAGTTGAGAAGAAGAGCTGAAGCTCCCATAGCTGCACTGATCCTAGTCTGACTGCATTTCAACACCTTCATACAGCAGCAGCTCTGACTCTAATGAAGATATAAAGAAAGAGTTACTCACAGAGCAGCACAGAGAGTGGACTGACCTCCATACTGTCTCACTGACCACTGACTGACTGACTGACAGAGAGAGAGCGTGAGAGAAAAAGAGAGAGCACACCTACATTTTAGCTCCTCTCTCTTGTGACATCATCTATATTTTAGTAAAATAATTTACAGAAATGACTGAATATTAAGCTTTAAGACAAAAAAATTATTAATTTCACTAAAATATTGAAAGTTTTCATTTTAAATGGGTTTTTAACAAATGACCAAATTTCCATCATAATTCCCTCATTAAGATTTAAAGTCAGTTGTTTAAAGTGGTCTGATATGTGTGTGTGTGTGAGGGGGTTTGTAGAAATGCTGATGTACTAAATATTCTGTACAGTGGTGATGATGGGAAACAGGGATCATCAGTAAACATGGTGTTCATAGAGTTCAAATTCAAACTGATCATTGGATTCATTTTAAACTGGCAGCTTCATTTACTGTCCATTTATCTGAGAGTTCAGCACAAGATGGACAGAACACATACACGGATTCTGAAGCCCAAAGGGAAAAGAGCTGAGAGTGATACAAAGCCTGAACACTACCAGTACAGCTTACACAGTAGTGCTCCTGTTTACTTTAATAAGAGTTTTACTGGCTGGAGTTGGGATGCTAGAACTGGACCAATCAGTAAACACTTACGTTCTCCACTAATTCTTCCTTTAGGCTGGTAGGAGACACTGCTAGTGCTAATCATGTAATGCTGTGAGTAGATCATTTGACCCTTTTTCTAGTTTAGCTCCTCAGTAGAGAAGGACGTCATCACCACAGTCACTCTGGGACAAAAGACAAACCACAAACACCTCAATAGCTGCTCTCTATCTAGGTGAAAATAGCCCTGTGTGTGGAAATGTGAAGATGAGATGGTTCCCACAGTTTGTACCTGTGTTTCTGTCTGTCTTTGTGATAAGCCTGCCCCAAACACAGCTTCTGAATTAAAATGTTCTAGCTAATCATAGTGATATTAAACACTTATCCCCCACATCCCAACAGACTGATCCTCAGTGTCGCCTATAGACCTTCCTTTAAGCAGGACTTCCATATTGTAACTATAAAGAAACACTCAGTTCTATTTCTTTATTCTGAGCATATGAAGCTTCATGGGAGCCAAAGAGCACAAACACACCACAATATAATTAGACTATGAGTTAATATTCAAAACAGGATGTGATATTGGGACTTATTTGTTATTTAAACATCAGTGTGTCTTTACCACTGTTGCACTACACCACACATCAGACCAAAATAACACTCTGCCCTCAGCTCTCTGTCTACTCTCTCTGTCTATAGAGGTTAAAACGTCTATGCTGGACACAGAGTGGACTGATAAAGTTCACTCAGTCTCCTGAGTTTAATACATTATGCTAGTTTGGCCAATTACTTTTGATCCTGTAAAAATGGAGGCCTAAACATTATGGTACTGATGTTTGAAAATCGGCTTAAGCTTTGTTCACACTTCAGGTAAAAGTGACCTCACATTTTTCTTAGATGATACAAGTTTGTGTGAACAACAACAAAGGCAACCAAACATTTTTAGGATCGATTTTGGTTGTTTTCATATTTTCTGCTTTCACCATCCCTGTTTTTAAGATAAATTATGTCAATCTGGTCTTTGATTATTGTTGCGGATGATGACTATAACAGGTAGTCAGAGTTGACTAGTAGTGAAATACATGTGATGGTGTTGCGTAATTAGAATACAGAAAACTGTTACAATTACAGTGGAAACATAAGTACTTAGATTACAGGTACCTAAAAAATACAGGTACATTAAAAAAAGGGTGATTACTAGCAATGATTACACTACAGCAGGGGTGTCAAACATATGGTTCTAATCTGAAACCAACAACAAAAATCTGACTACATGTTCCAGATCACTTGTGGTGGCACAAAATCCATGTTAATGGTATTAATGTCATGGCTGATCTGTGTATGTTGTAACTCATTTTGCCCCAGAAAATGAACAGTTTAAAGAAATCATTGAAATTCCAATATTGCCATGATATTCATGTCCATGATAAGTGTTATATAAACTACGAACCACGGCTGTGTATTGCCTTTGCACTTGTGATATGACCACAGAACTAGACCTCATCAACTACAATGGATATAAATTACTGATACATCTATGTCTGCAGCTGTTTTTTATTCACAGATAGACAACATATCAGTGACCGCTATTTATGTTCACTAAACCACAGTTTCATTAATCAACACTTGAAGAAAGTTGAACCCTGTTTATGAATAAAGAACAAAATATAAGAGCTGTTGTAGTGAGATACAAATATTTATTTATGATCATTCCAGGCATCATCAAACAACAGGTATGTATTAAATTGTGCAGCTCTGATAAATTTATTTGAATTATAAGGTTTTTTTTTATTTTTATTAAGACACAGCTTTACGTTGCTTTTTAGCTTGCACTATGACCACAGAACTAGGGCCTCTCATCAACTATCATGAATATAAGTGATAGTGTTAATGAATTGTGTATTATATTAAGAATGAAAAAGGCATAATATTTATAAATTACCACTAGTTATTATAAAGCCTAAGTTTGGTTAGTCATAATAAACTAAATACTAAATAAACAACACAAAACATTAACCTTTAACTTTAACTGTAAAATTAATCTGAGTAAATAATATAACAAAAGAATAACTAATGATGAAAACAATCATATTTGCATATTTGCCCCTTACCATCACTGTTTTATACTAATGTGTTAATATTCAAGCTGAATATTAGTTTTTTAGAATATTGGTTGTCCTGCTGAATAAATTACATCCTTACATTATATTTTTCTAACCTTAGCTTTAGATCATAAACACAACAACAGATCACTTACTGAATCTAACATTCAGAACTTCTGATTATTCCTCCACTCTGGAGTCAGTGCTGCATTTGGATGGTTCAGTTACAGATGTGTAAAGAAGACCCTTTCCCTTCATCAGAGTAAAATACTAGCACAATAACTATTACTAAAATAATAAAAATACTGTATTAAAGACAATTCTGACAAGTGTAAATCTACTCAGATGCTGCCTTCTTCTGTCTGCACTCCATAAAGCTTCAATCAGGGTCACAGAAACAACTCCGGCCTTCTTCAAGAACCTGTAAGAGAAGAAGCATAATTAATGGGATATGTGTGTAGATTTAATCATAGGTTTCAGTCAAGAAAAAGATAAATGACAACCTAAGAGTCACAGCAATAATGCTTCAACAATGCTTCTGGAAAAATGTTCAGATGGGACAAATAGACAGACAGGACAAAATTGAAAATTGTAGCACATATGCATAGTGCTGTGATGTTTGGAGGTAAAACAACACCAACACCATAAGCTCTGTGAAACCTGTGATGCATGATGGAGGGAGCATCATCGTTAGAAGCTTCTTCATTGCCTCAGGACATGGACACTTTGTGATAAAACAAAAACTTCCTCATAACATTCTACAAGAGAAAGCAAGAGCAGCTAGTCCATGACCTCAAGCTGAGGAAATGTTGGAAGACGTTGGAAGACAGTGATCCAAATCCAAGAAGTAAATCAACTCCTTAATGCTTGAAAAAGAAGAAGGTTTATGTTTTGGAATGGACAAGTCAGAGTCCTTAACTTAACCACATTGAGGTTCTGTGGCAAAACCTGTGGAGGGCTGTACATGCAAAACACCCCAGAAATATTGATGAACTGAAACGCACATTTCTCCTCCGTGATGTACAAAATGTACGTGCAGCTGAAGAAATCATCTGTAGGTTATTAAATTCAAGGATTCACTTACTTTTTCTAGCCTGCACTGTGGATGTTTACTCATTGTGTTCAATTAAAGACATTAACAGTACCACAGTTTGTGAGTTGTTAGCTGAGTTAGATTGTGGTTGTCTATAATTGTGGGTTAGATAATGATAGGGTTTCACGATCAGACCACGTTTTATCAGTAATCAATACAGAAATCCAGGTGCTTCCAAAAGGTTTGGTGTCTTTTTCTTGTAACTGTAGGAGGTTCTTAGCTTTACTGTGTTGATTGACATTTTCCATTTGACTCTCACAATATGTCACAACACTTAGTTCTGTTACAACAGAAATGCAGTTCTTACCATTTCCTTTTAAAAGATACATTAATGGGCCAGGATGAAAAAAAACTTTCTAGTATCATCTTCTACTATCATATACTATAACAACTAAAATATAATATTCATCTTACTGTCCATAGGACAAAACCCCAAAAAAAAACGGGAGTGGCCATCTTTGCTTACTTTATCTTAAAACTTCTGCTGCAAGAGCAGATCCATTGAGAGTACAGCCACAGTGATGTAAACCTACAAAATAAGCAGTATAACATGCTCTGTGTGTGGATCAATCCAGTGAATGCTCAGAATGAATATTGTTGTAAACATAGTTTTCTGTCCAACCATTCCTTTAAAACACTGTCGTTTTCTCAAGTCATCGGGTTTCAAAGATACTGTGCACATACAGGATGATAGACAACACACTGACCTGATTCAGTCAGTCTAACAGCATCACTGGTGTGTGTATATATGGTGGTGTTGGTGTAGAGGAAGATTCAGAGACAGGTGTCTCACCTGAAAAACAAAGGAGCTCTTTATTTTAAAGCAGAGAAGACTGATGTAATTACATCCAAATGTGAATCAAACAGGGACTGATTCACTTTGACTAAGCAGGACACAAACACACACACACAAACTGACTAGTTCACTAACATTGACACTGTAACTATAGGTACAATATGTACTACACACACACATAGAATTTAACCATGAGAAGAAACGAGACAAAACTAGAAACTATTCTGAAAAAAACAAATAATTTATGTATTAATTTTAAACAATGAGTCTAAAATGAAGTTGTTTACAGAAAAAACAAAAAACATCACAGAGTGGTGTGAGGATCCACCCTCCATGTTGGTGTGGGTTTTTCTGTTGATATGAAATGATGAATAGATCAGAGCTGATTTTACTTTTACAATATAAGCAGTAGGTGGTTATGGTCAGTATAAGCTGTGTGTGTAAAAAGTTGACTTTCAGCAGTTATCAGAAAGATTACAGCAGCTTGTGTTTCTGTACAGTGCAGTTTCTCACAATAATCACTAAATGGAACTGGTCTTTAATTTTCAGGATTAATTTTGTAATATGAACTTCACTAAAACGTAATTTTTAACATTTAATTGGAGCAACACTATTTTGCCAATTGTTTGTGGACACCCATTCAGGTAATTTAAATTGCACTCATTGCTGACACAGATGTGCAAATGCACACACAGCTTTTCTAATCCCAATAGAGAGATAGAGAGACTCTCCTGAGCAAATGAACATGAACCTATTGACACCATGCCTAATGCCAGGCTAAAGGGAAATAAAGCCCCTAGCACTGAGCTGTGGAGCTGTGGAACTGTGTTCTCTGGAATAAACATGTAACATCCAAAACTTTTGGGATGAGTTGGGGATAAGGAGGGGTGGTGATCATTCATCCAACATCCTGCACTCACTAACGCTCCTGTCACTGAATGCAATCAAATCCTCCACAATCTAGCAGAAAGTCTTCTCTGGACAGTAGAGGCAGTTACTCCAACAAAAGCAGGATAAACTCTTTGTAACACCCTGGATTTTGCAAGAAACAATGAATGTGCAGGTGTCCCAATACTTTTGTCTATATGAAGTATAATATGGACAAAAGTATTTGGACCCTGATGTATTTTTCTATAATATGTACACATATACAGGCTTGCTCAGAAACATAGTGGAGGCTTTTACAGGGAACTTTTCTCTGCAATTATGACAGAGTCTCTAAAGACCAGTGAACCTCGCTGCAGCAAGAAGTAAACTAAGGCCTGCCGCACTGCCTCATTTGTCAGTGTATGTGTGTGTCCTTGTGTCCACCACTGATAGAACTGTGAGTGTGTCCACCACTGTGTGGGTGCTGCTGTGTAAGCAACTGGATGTGTGCTTACTGGTGTGTGTGCATAGCAGTGTGTGTGTGCCGCTTTGTATGTGTGCCGTTATTTGTGTGTGTGTGTGTGCACGCAACTGTATGTGCTGCAATGTGTGTCTGTTGTTGGGTGTAAGTGAGCCACTGTGTGTGTATACAGGGGTGTGTGGCACCGTATTTGCCAATGAATGAATGTTTGTCACTGTATGTGCTGTATGCTACTATACATGCCATTGTGTTTGTATGTGCATGCTGCTGTGAGTATGTGTGTGTGTGTGTGTGAGGTTACCACTGTGTTTTTGATTCTTTGTGTGTGTATACAGGGATTTGTGTTTCACAGGATTGACTTCCTCTGAAAAGTCTCCTGTAAAGATGATATTTTGGAGATATTCACAACCACCACTGATAGAACTGCACTGCTCACCATCACTGCACTGCCCACTGCTACAGCTACATCTGCACAGTTCACCATGAACAACGTCCACAATGTTGACTACAACCACTGTACTGATCCAGCTGTACTGTTCCCTACAGCTGTGACCCTCTTCACCACCACCACTGCTAGAAATGAACTCTTTACCACCTCTACTTCTATCACTAGCACAGGATCAGACACTTGAAATACAGTACTGTGATGATGTGTATAACCAGCTCTCAGTAAGAGGGGTTACACTGTAGAGACTGCTGGAAGCTGCTGGGTCCTTTTTTTTGGTCATTTCCACATTAGAAGTTGATTAGATGCTGGATTAGTGGTTGAATTACTGTAAACACCCATCTGATGGTGAGATTTTCCCTCTTATAGTACAATAGGATGCTGATCAGAATAAAAATCTCTAAATTGTGCTTCAACAGAATCTGGTCTAGTGACAACCCTAACATCTCTAACACTGTTCAGCACTATTACTCATATGCCATCACCCGCCCCATGCACATCACCAGTATTACTGTTTTAAATGACCTTACTGTGTCTAAAAATAGATATTAATTCTAACTGTTATTCTGATCGCTTCCGTGTCGCTGTGTTGGCGGGCCAGTGCGCTACTTAGTGAGCTACCACGATCACGTGACCAACAGCCCCAAGTGCAGAGTCCTTAATCTCAGAGCAGGCAAAACAGAAATGAGAAACAAAGTCACCCAGGATTAGAACCCAGGCCACCACATCACAAGACCACCAATCTGCCGCTTCTCCAAAGTGGCAGTTATGAAAGTGGCCAACAAATTAAACTTAAAAGGGGTGGATATAATAAACAAAGAAGACGGCGCGTCTAATGCGAAAAAAGGCGGGAAAACAAACAAAGGATGCCAGGGGAGAACACTGGCTGCCTCGCAAAGCTTGAGGGAAAATGGAAACTAAGGGCAAAAGGATCTCCCAAAAGAAACTAGAGAACTGGGAAGTTCACTCCTGCCTTTCTCTGCTAAACGAGTGTATTTGTGCTAACACACACACACACACAGACACACACACACAAACTGCACAGACACAGAGAACTTGAGGGGAAACTTGGGGTTCACACAGAGGGAAACAAACTCGGGAGAAACACATGTAGGAGAGTGACACCCACGCAGCCTTCTACTCGAGAATGTGGCTGATATAAGCACTCCACCAGAGTCAAAGATCCAGCGGTGGGGCGCTGAGTAAAGTACAAGGTATAAAGTACAAAGGTAAGGATGTTCAATTAATTCATTTTAATGTTACTAATTATCATCTTATTATTTACTGTTTTTATTGTTATCTCACAATAAATAGATTTTTTTACAAAGATGGTTTTGTTACGGCTGTGTGTTTGTGTGTGTGTATTTGTTGAGGAATGTGCGTACAAGCGTTTGATTATATTAATTTGAAATATGACGCAGAATTGTGAAATCTAGTTACATTCACATTTTCTCCTCTGCCTAAGTTTTTTAACTCTGCAATGTAGCCATTTGTACTCAACAGGAACAGATAAGGAAGATTGGGTTAGTCACTACTTTGCGAGCGAGTTCACATATTACTTTAGTTACAGCGGTTTTGGGAAGCACTTATTAACAAGACATTTGTAGTATCAAACACATTTTAGAATCATACGACTATTATTGTTATTATTATTATGTCATGGTAATTCAGAGGGACTGTTTATTAGCTTTAAAATGAAAAACTGTAAAAACGTTTACACTGTCTACAAAGAAAACGTTGGTACTCTAAAACATAATTACTGTTTATTTGATTCATTTTTCAAATGAAAAAAAACATAAAATGTGTTGTATGTAAATGTAATGACTCATTACTTACACTATGATAAATATGAAACATATGTACAGTAAATATTTTACATTTTAAATGAAAATTACATAAATGACATACAAATTCAATTACATAAAAATGAAAATATTTATTGAGTCTAAAACGTGTTCCTAACTTTATTTTCTGTAGGGAATGTATTACTTATCGAAAATGAGAAAGCAATGTGTGACAGTGTGTAATTTGACTTTGGCATAAGGCTGTACACACACACACACACTATGTGGACAAAAGTATTGGGGCACCTGCTCATTCATTCATTCTGATCGGAGATTACACTCATAATTAAAATACCCTGAAAACCAGACTTGAGTCATGTCACCTTCCATGTCACTGAAAAACTGAAAAACTGTAAGATGAAAAGAGCTGGAGCTCTGATAGCTGCACTGATCCTGGTCTGACTGCAATTAAACACCTTCATACAGCAGCAGCTCTGACTCTAATGAAGATATAAAGAAAAGAGTTACTCACAGAGCAGCACCGAGAGTGGACTGACCTCCATACTGTCTCACTGACCACTGACTGACTAACTGACAGAGAAAGAGAGAGAGAGAGAGAGAAAGAGAGAAAGAGAAAGACAGAGAGAGAGAGAGAGAGAGAGAGAGAGCACACCCACATTTCAGCTCGCCCCCCCTCTCGCTCTTTCTCTCTCTCTCTCTCTCACTTAACATCACCTACCTTTTAGTCAAATAATTCACAGAATCGACTGCATATTAAGCTTTAATAATTAATTTTGTTAAAATATAAAATATAAAACACTTACGTTCACTAATTCTTCCTTTAGGCTGGTAGGAGATACTGCTAGTGCTAATCATGTAAAGCTCTGTATGAATACACATCATTCATGTTGATTTTAAATTAATATGAAGTAGGTCTGCAGTCTTACAGACTTTTTTTTCTAGTTTAGCTCCTCCGTAGAGAAGGACGTCATCACCACAGTCAGTCTGGGGCAAAAGACAAACCACAAACACCTCAATAGCTGCTCTCTATCTTGGTGAAAATAGCCCTGAGTGTGGTAATGTGAAGGTTCCCACAGTTTGTACCTGTGTTTCTGTCTGTCTTTGTGATTCAGTGTTATCAGCTATATATATTTATCTGATCTACTAATTACTTTTACTTATCAATTACTTTGAATTTTACAAACATTTATTTGATTATACATATCAGAAGAATTACATGCTGACTGGAAAACTCTTTACTGTCCATTTTCATTTGATTAACATTGGTTCATTTAATCTTTTTATAATTATTCATAAATTACTGTAGACTGGTTTCTCTTTTAATAAAGGTATAGATAGGTATTCAAGCGTTTAGCTTAAACATTCCTAATGTAAGTGTTTATAGATGGAATTCATTGCACTAATGTTTAATCATTAATAATATATAAATATATATAAAATATATTTATATATTTATTTATATATATATTATAATAAGCTTGGGATTAAGAGTGTTTGTGATCCATCACTGAGAAATGAGTCAATAGATAAATCATGCAATAACATAACAAAAGGGCTTTAGGCAGGAGATGTAGAATGTGGGGTTCTTTGCAGAGTAGGGTGTTGGGCTAGGTAGTAGAAGACTGGGAGGACCTGTAAAGGACCTTGAACAGTGCTATTTTCCATCACTAAACCCAGAGGGAAAGGTCTTAGACAGAAAGCCAGACTTGCTAGCTCGGGTGGGAAGGGGCCTTTTGCCAAGCCTTTTAACAGTGCCAGATGACCAGGCCTGTCAGTTTGACCCTTGTGTCCTAATCTTGTTCAGGGAACATGGGTAGGGTATAGCAGAATTGGTTAATAAATGGGAACATACCCACGGATGAGTGCTATAGTGTGTTGTGGGCAACCTCTGCCCAGTTCAGGTGTTCTGACTAGGGAGAGGGGCTTAAGGAGGCCAGACACTAGAGGGTGTGCCATTGGACAGTGGAAGCCCGAGGACAGACTGGCCTCTGCTGCAATAAGCTGGCAAAAGGCTCCTCAGAACAGGCTTATGAATTGAGGCCCTTTGTTGGAAACCACATATTTGGGCAGCCCATGAATATGGACCACCGGTTGGAGCAACAGCTCCACTGTCTCATTGGCTGATAGTTTTTTTTTTTTTATTGCAGGGCCGATGGTGCAAGGGGATGGTCAACGGATGCAGTAACCCAGCAGGCCTGGTTCTGGGCTCTTTACAACAGGGTCATGTGCTTCAAGCGGCTACATAGGTCCACATGTCATGGTTCAAGAATGTCACCAGAACCGCCTCTGAAGAAACTCCAGTGTGTGGGTTGCCCCTGGATGACCAACAAAGGGCAAGACATGACGTGCTCCCTGACCAAGCTGGGTCCATACAGCTTATCAGGTTTGGTGATGTTTTTGGAACCTGGTGGATTGGACAGGATGAAATTGAACCGGGTGAAAAATAGCACCCACCTAGGCTGACGGCGGTTAAGATGCTTGGCCTCTTGCATGTAGGCCAAGTTATTATGGTCTGTCCAGCTTCACATAGAGGTGGTGAGGCATTGATGAGGTGCTGGACAACAGCCGGTGCATTTATCAACCCAAAAGGCATGACTTAATATTCATAGGGGCCTGATGAGGCGATGAAGGCCTTTGTCCACTAATCACTTTTTTTGATGTGTAGCAGGTTGTACGCACTACAGAAGTCCACTTTGGTCACATGGGCTACAGGACAAGAACAATCCAGGCATGGGTAATAATGCTGGAGCCAAGAATACCAATACCATCTGCAGATCAGGAGCATTGGTCAGATATCAATCAGCAACGCTGAGAGAGAGAGCAAGGAAGATAGGGAGAATACCGGTTTGCTCCCAGAAAAGAAAAATAACTGGTAAGAGCTGGATGCCCTAAATAAAGAAAGAGTATGGTAGGAGGATATTCATTTTTTTAGGGAAGTGCCTTGAGAGTCTCAAGAAGAATAAAGATAAGGCGGAGCGCAGGAGGTCTCAGCCCTCTATGTTTCCCTATTCCCTAGAGACAAAGAGACACCAATGTGTGTCTGTGTCTCTCCCCTTAAAAAGCCCTTTGCCTCCCTCTTGTGGCTGAAGGTGGCCTGGGCTTGAGCCAGCCCTTACAAATGCATAAATCATTTTAGTGAACCCCTTTACAACATCTAGTCACACTCTCAAATAGGTGGACATATCATTATCTTTCAATGTCTTCAAACAAGAGATGTCTTCATGATATTAAACACAGATGTTAACATTAAGATGTAAACCACTGGTTACACTCCAAAAAAAGATTACACTTATAGAAAAAAAATATATATATAAATAAATAAATAAATAAATAATAAATATATATATATATATATATATATATATATATATATATATATATATATATATATATAATAAACAGCCCAGTAAAAGAAAAAGATTTGTTGGACAGATAAAACCAAGATTAACTTGAGTACAGAGAAGGAAAAGATCTGAGCACATCACATTATCTGTTAGTCAAGAGTACAGCAGGGGTATATATGGTGCCAACTGGTGTTTCCTCATGATCTAACTGTTAATAGAAGTATTGAATGAATTCTGAAGTCTTTAGAGCTGTACTATTTGTTTAAACTCAGTAAAATGCTGATGGGATGACGATTCACACAATAACAACTCAGAACATACAGCGAAAGCATCCCATGAGCTTCTTAAGACAGAGAATGTCACCTGACCTTAATTGAATGAGTATGTTCTTCACTTCCTGAAGACCAAATATAGGCAGAACCCATTGATCACAATACCACAAGCATGCAGTAATTGAAGCTGACTGCTTTAAAAGCATGACAAAGCATCTTGAGGGAAAACTCAGAATTATGTTATGTTTATACAATCCAGACTGCAATAATTATTAATTATAATATATATATAATTAAAATATTCCTTATATTAACAAATTAACAATTTGTGTACAGCAGAATGATTCTCTTATGTTTGGTAAAAAAGTGTGATACATTTTAAAGCACAACTTTAATAAGTTTATGAAATGTTTATAAATTTAGAAGAGGTATGTGTTTTCAAACCAGATTCAGTAACATGAGAGTGATATCAGGGTCAGGGTACTGCCCTCCCTGCTTCCCTCATGGTTGAAAATCGTAGACAAAGTGTCTAAAGTGTCAAAAATGAGACAAAGTCCTTACTGACTGCACTTCACCGAGGAAAAAATGATCGAGCGCCCACTAGAGTGTCCCATCTTTAACTAAATTATGAGGATTTGCCTGAAAAGCTGATCATGTGTCTAAGGAAAAGGGTGATGTTATGAAGTGTCCTGTATGCCGTCTGTACTTGACAGTCCCAAAGGAAAGGGAATAAAATGTGATGCAGTGCTGTAAAGGGTGTCCCTACATTGTGGAATTCCTAATGGAAAATTTGATGTGGTGCTTTATAGGTGCCCTCATAACTGAATAGACACAGTTGTCTTCAAACAGATGTTTTCAAACCCCATGAAGTACTCTCTCAGATTCCCCTCCAAGTGAGAAACATGATGAAGTGCCCTTGCAATGGAAATAAATAACCCACTGAAGAAAATGAGATGTGCCTTACATTGTCTCCTACAACATGTCCCCTTGGGCAGGCTTTAGAATTGCTAAATGACATATAACCAAATATTAAGTTTACTGTGTGTTTTGTCTTTGGCCCTATGTTGATTTGGAAAAGTAAACTGAACATGTGCACCACATTCATGATTGCTGATGTATGCTGTCACTCATTCTGTCTAATCACCACTTATGTTGACTAAACCACAGTTTCTGTAAATTGGCACTTGAAGAAAGTAAGACCCTGTTTATGAATACAGAATAGAATATGAGAGCTGTTGTGGTTAGAAGCAGATATTTATTCATGATAATTCCAGGCTTCATCAAACATGTGAAGAAAAAAAATACAGCTATTTATTATATTGTGCAGCTCTGTTAAATCTAGGTAAAGATAAAACGTATTATAAGCTTTATTTAATGAAGAAACAGCTTAATTCTAAACAAACACATTATCTAATCAAGATCATCTAATAAATAAAGAATGAGAAATTCAGAAATATGCATTTTATAAACTACCACTAAAATATTATTAAATATTCAGTCACAAAGACAATCTAAAAACATACAACTAAAACCAAAATACTTTAACCACTAAAACTAAATCATAATAAAATATATAATTAGTATAAAAAAATTAGATCAAAAGAATACCTGATGTTGACAATGGTCATATTTCTGGACTTTTCTTTTACTATAATGACTACATAATAATGTTAACGATAAAGTTTAAGATACTGCTGTGCTCAAACTAATATAAATGTAAATGGGTTGAAAGAATTAGACATTTTACATTCCATTTTCCACACATTATAAATAATTTCATCTGGCCTATACATTTAGATAATTCATATAAAACACACCAGATCACGGAGCATGAGAGCACTCCACACTCCAATCTATATAGAATTACAGCCTCACTGACTCTTTAGTGGAGTTCAGAACTTCTGATTATTCCTCAGCTCTTGAGTCAGTGCTGCTTTTGAATGGTTCAGTTAAATGTAAATAAGACCCTTTCCCTTCATCAGTGTAAAATACCAGCATAATAACTATTACTAAAATAATTAAAAAGAAATACTGTATTAAAGACAGTTCAGACACATGTAAATCTACTCAGATGCTGTCTGCTTCTGTCTGCACTCCTGAAAGCTTTAATCAGGATCACAGCAACAACACAGGCCTTCTTCATGGACCTGTAAGAGAAGAGACATTATTAATGGGATATTTGTGTAGATTTGATGAAGCTCAGTCTACAAACGATTTTAGTCAAGGTTAAAGTAAACAAGGGCTTGAAGAAACATATGTATTGTTTGATTCGCTTTGAACCGAAACGTAGACAGAGATATATCAGTAGACTGACTTTAGGGACAAGTATATTCACCATATTCTGCATTGAGGAATTGTAGCATTCTTTTAAGAGATGATGTCTGGTGAAATCATCATCACGGTCAACTCTTAAGTGCTGTTATGGTGAACGACAGCTCTATAAACGCTGAGAGCTCAAGAACATAAACATTTGTCTTTATTTGCAAAACTCACTGCCAAGTTTCAGACTGCCTCTGGAACAGGTGCAGTGAGAGTCTGTATAAAAGTAGACTAGTTCTGAGAGACGCAGTAGACATCAAGTGGCTTTTAAAATTTACCTGTGTAATTAACTCACACTGAAAATATCCTTCACTTTATGCATTACTGTTTTCACAATCTAATTCTTCTCCAGGTTAAAAAAAAGGCTAATCACTTTACATCACTTCACATCACCCTCCCCCAGCAACAGAAACAGATATAGCAACCCCATCAAATGTCTCCACCTAAATCTTATATTAAAAAATCCTCCTTTAAAAATGGTGGAGGGGCTTGGATAGTGTTAATCGGGTCATCAGCAGAAGATATACCACATTTTACTTGTAACACTATGGGAAAACATTGATAATTTTGGCAGAATTGTTAGAGCCGTGGGGCCCGGTGTAGTATACTGTATTTTCATCCCCTGCAGTGCCCCTGACTATCAGTAGAAAGGAAAAGACACAAGCATCTATACTGTCTCTGTATTTCCATCCTGGTACTTTTTTGTTAATGAATGTATGTTTAAACTATAAGAAACAAATCTGTGTTTCAATGGTTTTAATGCAGTCAAATGTACAATGTCTTCCCTGAGTGGTGGAATTATCTGAAACTAAGGGGAGGATTTACATAAAAGAAATAATCTGTTTGCATCGTTTGGTCGTGTCACTGTATCATTAAACACAGAAATACATTTAGACTTTCCTACCAAAGCTAATTTCATAGAAAACAGGCTTCTGTTAAACAGAGATGTAGTTCTTACCATTTCCTCTGGGTTTCTTGTTAGTACCCATAACTTGTGCATAAGTTACATCCATTGGCCGGGATGCAGAATCATCTACAGAAAAAACAGTTAATTACAGATATTATCTGCTCATGAAATGGATTTAACTGTGGTAACATTAAGTGCTGGTGGGTTTGTTGGTAATATAACGTCTATAGTGATGTTTGTGGTGAAGCGTGGTATGAAAACTGATACACACTGCTCCTCTAAAATGCAAATAAGAACAAACACACTGCAGGTTACAGTATTTTTTTCTCTACAAGCAGCTGCATTCAGTCACAATCCACTACACATAAAGAGCTTCATTTCAGACCTTTATTCTTCTGACAACACCAAACCAGGCACAGTGTGATAATCAGCAAAACCATTAAACTGCACCCCACTGCCACTCCTACTGTTACAAACATGGATCCAGAATCTGAGATTGAGGAAAGAAAGAGACATGAAATTAAATTAACCAAATTTGTTCATTTTTACAGATAAAAGTGTTTCATACAGATTCAGAAACCAAATAATCAAGTTTATTAGGATAACTGAAAAAAATGTGAGAGTTTAAGAGACATGTGAGATGATGCTGATGTGGGTGGGGTAAAACTTCAGACACTAAATTAAACTTATTTAGTTTTTTATAGTGGTGTGGTACAGTTGTGGTCAGAAGTCTGCAAACGCTTATTATGTACATCAGCTTTGGACCTTCCTATTGTACTGTGTGTTACTCAGTGAGGGCTGTGAATAAAAAGAGGTGTAAATGTAACTGTTTGTCCAACCTTTCCTTTAAAACAGCACTGAATTTCTCAAGTTGTCAGTGTTAATGAAACTTTATGAAGGCTGTGCATTTATGTGATGATAGAAAACACTCTTACCAGAAGGATTTGGTGTAGCAGAACCATTGTTATGTGTGTATCGTGGTGTCAGTGTAGAAGAAGACGGAGGGAGGGAGACATTTGTCTTGCCTGAAATACAAAAGAAGCTCCTTATTTTTAAGTAGAGAAGAATAATTTAATGTGAATCAGTGATTTAATGAGACTCACTTAGCATGAATCAATCACTTACACAGACTAGGCCACTAACATTGACAGGCTTTCCATATACAGTAACTACACCCATATACAATATGCACCAAAAGAGCATAACAGAAACATTAAGCACTGCTAGAACACATTACACAATTTACCCATGAGAATCTCACAAGAAACGAGACAACACTGGAAACTATTCTGGAAAAATTGCAGACAGTTTTTTACAGTCAGTCTAATATGAAGTAGCAGAAATCATGAAGTACCTCTTACTGTAGTCTTGACAGTGGTGTGAGGATACACCCTCCGTGTTGGTGTGGGTTTTTCTGTTGATATGAAATGATGAAGAGATCAGAGCTGATGTTACTTTTACAATATAAGCAGTAGATGATGATGGTCAGTATAAGATGTGTGTGTAAAAAGCTGTCTTTCAGCAGTTATCAGAAAGATTACAGCAGCTTGATTTTCCTACAGTGTTTCTGTACAGTACAGTTTCTTACAATAATCACTAAGTGCAACTTATGATCTTTTATTTTCAGGATTAATTTTGAAATGTGAACTTCACTAAAACTTCATTTTCAGCATTTAATAGGAGCTACACCATATGGTGAAATGTTTGTGGGTTTTAAGTTGCGCACATTGCTGACACAGAAGTGTGAATGCACACAAACAGCTTCTTTAATCCTGCACATAAACATGAACTTCTTGGCACTATGCCTAATGACAGGCATGGGTTAGAGGAGAATGAAACCCCCAGTATTGAGCTGTGGAGCAATGGAACTGTGTTGTCTGAAATGACTATGTTCCATCCAAAACAGGATGCGATATGGATAAGGCGGGGTGGTGATCTTCAAACATCCTGACCTCACTAAAAATAATGAAGAGGTTTCTCAATGTGAGAGTTTGGGGATCCTGTAGGGTCTAATTACTTGTAGTTAACACTGAAAGCTGTGAAATCTAAATTCTGTTGTGTTTCTGAAAATAAACTAAAAGAACATGTTATGATATTATACTGATCTCATTATGAGTTTAGTAGATGTTCAGAAAAGAATTCAGGAACATGTCTTTTACACTATTACAGTGTTTTATTTTAGTCTGCTTCTCCTCTAAAAGACACATTCCTGTCTTTAGGGAAACTAAAGCAACAACACAAAACGCAGTTAAACACCAGCTTTCCAACCATAGCTTCTACTGTATCTCCTCACACTGTAAGACCACCTCACCCAGTAAACCTGAGCTCTCTGACCTCACTGAGCTTTTTGAGATACTGTGTGTTGTAAAGAGAAGTGTGCTGATCTTCCTCTATCACTTCTTAAGCTGATGTACATGATAATGTTTCTGCAGCAGTAAAGCACCTCTACTCTTTTAACTGTTAATGGTAGAAATAATGTGGGGAAGACGACACACTCACCTGATACAGTGAGTCTAACAGCAGGACTGATCTCTGAGTAGCGCGGCTCTGTTGACCGTCTTCCCTTACAGGTATAATCACCTTCATGAGACCCATCAACATTAGAGATTTCATAGTTCTTCCTCCATTGAGCTTCACTGAGAGGATCATTATTCTTAAACCACTCGTAACTCCAGACTCCTCCACTTTCTATGTCACATGTGAGAGTGACTCTCTCTCTGATGAACACACGCTCAGCTGGCTGCACTTTCACTGTAGCCTTTGGCCTCTCTGTTCGAAGATCATAAAGACTTTAGAAAGGTAGAAACTCTGTGTGAAGAAGGTGTTTCTCATAAGAAGATCCAGATTTCAAAATCCTTCTGAAATAATTGATCAACATTTTTACTCTCATTCTGAAATGAAGTCGTTTGTAGAAAGAAAACAGAAATCATGACCAACCTCTTACTGTAATCGTGACTGGAGCACTGTAGTAGGAGACGTAGTCTCCTCTGAGTGCTACACACTGATACTCTGCTGTTCCTGTATCAGACGCTGTTATACTGAGTGTGTTGGTGTCTTTATATTCAGTCAGAGGATTTAACTGCTGAGAGACTTTGTACCACCTAAACCTCCATCCAGTGAGTGAGATCTGCAGATCACAGGTCAGAGTAAGTGTGTCTCCAGTGTAGACAGTGGTGTGAGGATCCACCCTCAGTGTTGGTGTGGGTTTTTCTGTGGAGATGAAATGATGAAGATATCAGAGCTGATTCAGCTTTAGAATAGAAGCAGTAGTTTGATCAGGATAAGAACTTGCTGTGTTTTGGCAGAAAGATTACAGTAGTTGGACTTTCCTACAACGTTGCTGTAGATAAAGTGTCTTAAAATGAGTTAGCATTTTAAAATAATGAGACAGTCTCTCAGATCAAGGTTTTATCTGAAATCAAGGAGAAATCATGTCAGAACATGGAGAAAGCAACTCAAGGAGCAGTAGTTTAATGTCTTATGAGACAATGTGTTTCAGCATTTCACAGAAAGGTTACAGAGGCTCGACTTTCTGACAATGTTGCTCTGCAGAAATGTTTCTGAAAATTGACTCAGCATTTTTTAAATAATGAGACTGTCTCTAAAATGATGACTCAGCAAATCAAGATACTGAGTTTAAGACACTGAGAATAATGAGAGATTTTCTCAAAGTAAGAAGACAGCATTTCAAATCAGTGAAAGTCTCTCAAAACAATGACTTAATGTTTCAGAATATTGAGAGAGCTTCTGGCAATAATGACTTTGTACCTCAAAATAATGACATTGCAGTTCACATAATAGTGGGGAAATGAAATACTGCATTTTTATTCTTATTAAATTTTAAAAATGACTGGCACTTCTGCAAAAGCTAATATTCACACACACACACATTCACCTGCCAGTAGATGTTATTAGTTACACTTGTTTCTAAACCCATTACTCATTTTTTCAGCTCCACTGATCATACAGGACATTATGTAATAAAGTATGCAGAGAAACAGAAGAACTACAATCTGTAATTACAGAACTACAAAGTTCTCCTATATGATGAGCAGAGCTGATCAAATGGAAAAGGAGGTGTACCTACAGTTTTCTTATAAAAAATACTGGACAAATAGTATATTCATATTCTATTATATTCAGTGCACGCTTCACAATTCAGTTTTTAAATACATATTTAATGAAATATTCACATTTACACACAAACTATATTTTCAGTGTAATAGCAGGGTTTCACAGAGGTGCTACACTTGGTAGTAATGTAGAAGTTAACAGGAATGCATAAACAGAATGACTATTTACATTTGGGCAATGATTTTTAATGTTTTAATATTAAATAAGGTTAATTAAAATATTATAATCATGTTACATTTGTTAAAATTGCTTAAGTTAGTTTCAGTAAAGTAACTACAGCTATCTTTTGTAAAATGTATTACATTGTGATATATTTTCACCTCCACTGTACAACCAGTAAACTTCCACTAACGTTAACCAGAGCTGTAGTCCAGGGGATCTGATGTTAGCCAGTGTCCCAGTGAGCGAACCCCTAATGTTTAATTATGCTAAACAGGCCATTCACTCACTGCTGACTCAACTGAGACAATTTTGAATGTTTTTATGCATTTTTATGATATTTCTCTTTTTTTGTGTGCTTCATTCAATCTGATCACACTGTTAATATTTGCTTGAGTGTTTTAAAAGTAAACTGTGTTTTAAGTAAAAAAAAATACAAAGAAAACAATGATTATCTGCACACAGTGTATATTTATAGGAAATGCCCCAGCAGAAGTAAAGATATTTGGGTAGCGCAGTAAATCCCAGTTCACACTTTTAAAATACTAAGGCGACAGACTGAATGCCTGACAACACAACTTTCTTGACCAACCACTAGATGGCGATCATTTTCCAGAATGTTTGGGGTATTTATTTTGCCAGCCCAGTTAAAGACAGTGAGCAGAAATTACAATGTTATTTTCAAATGTAAAACTTCAGGGCTTTTCAACAATCATCCGGGGCTTGAGCCCCATAAGTCACCCAACCCCCCTCCAGTGCGCCGCCACTGTACATGATGATGTTTCTGCAGCAGTAATACACCTCTACTCTTTTAACTGTTAATGGTAGAAATAATGTGGGAAAGACGACACACTCACCTGATACAGTCAGTCTAACAGCAGCACTGATCTCTGAGTAGCGCGGCTCTGTTGACCGTCTTCCCTTACAGGTATAATCACCTTCATGAGACCCATCAACATTAGAGATTTCATAGTTCTTCCTCCATTGAGCTTCACTGAGAGGATCATTATTCTTAAACCAATCGTAATTCCAGACTCCTCCACTTTCTATGTCACATGTGAAAGTGACTCTCTCTCTGATGAACACACGCTCAGCTGGCTGCACTTTCACTGTAGCCTTTGGTCTCTCTGTTCAAAGATCATAAAGACTTTAGAAAGGTAGAAACTCTGTGTGAAGAAGGTGTTTCTCGTAAGAAGATCCAGATTTCAAAATCCTTCTGGAATAATTGATCAACATTTTTACTCTCATTCTGAAATGAAGTCGTTTGTAGAAAGAAAACAGAAATCATGACCAACCTCTTACTGTAATCCTGACTGGAGCACTGTAGTGTGAGACGTAGTCTCCTCTGAGTGCTACACACTGATACTCTGTTGTTCCTGTATCAGACACTGTTATACTGAGTGTGTTGGTGTCTTTATATTCAGTCAGAGGATTTAACTGCTGAGAGACTTTGTGCCACCTAAACCTCCATCCAGTGAGTGAGATCTGCAGATCACAGGTCAGAGTAAGTGTGTCTCCAGTGTAGACAGTGGTGTGAGGATCCACCCTCAGTGTTGGTGTGGGTTTTTCTGTTGAGATGAAATGATGAAGAGATCAGAGCTGCTGAAACAGGAACATTAGCAGGTTTTTCATTGTTTAGAACTTTGGGTCTAAAAAGTATTTGATTCTGAATTCAGCAGAAATGTTACAGTAGTCTGACTTTCCTACAGTGTGACTTTAAATCAGCCTGTAGTTGATTCAAATACCCAAATGTGCGTGTCCAGCTGCTATATGCGTGACATGGTGAGCAAGTCCACCTGCTCGAAATGTGCAGTTACTCCTTTTCTCCAAAATTATAAAGAACTACAGTTGTGTTCCTGAGATACTGTACACCCAGTTAACACTACTGTAAATGTGTTCACTGCTGAATACAGAGCAGTTAAGATCAGTTCAGGGGGAACAGTAAGTGCTGGTGGGTTTGTTGGTATTATTTTTGTAATATGAACTTCACTAAAACAACATTTTCAACATTGGCCAAATGTTTGTGGACACCCATTCAGCTACTTAAAGTTGGACTCATTGATGGCACAGATGTGAAAATGTGCACACACACAGCTTGTCTAATCCCTGCCAATAGAATAGGACTCTCTGGAGCAAGTTAACATGAACCTATTGGCACCCTGCCTAATACCAGGTGTGGGCTAGAGGGGTATAAAGCCCACCAACATGCACTTTGTAAGTCGCTCTGGATAAGAGCATCTGCTAAATGCCATAAATGTAAATGTAAATGTAAACATTGAGCTGTGGAGCAGTGGAACTCTGTTCTCTGGACTGATGGTGCTCCATCCAAAACTATTGGGATGAGTTGGGGATGAGGTCCATCCAACCAATCATCATCCATCCAACATCCTGCACTCACTAACGCTCCTGTCACTGAATGCAATCAAATCCTCCACAATCTAGCAGAAAGTCTTTTCTGGACAGTAGAGGCAGTTACTCCAACAAAAGCAGGATAAACTCTTCATAATACCCTGGATTATTGGTCCTGTAGGGTCTAATATCTTGTAGTTAACACTGAAAGCTGTAAAATCTAAATTCTGTTGTGTTTCTGAAAATAAACTGTAAGAACATGATTTATATGATATTGATCTAATTATGAGTTTAATAGATGTTTAGAAATGAATTCAGGAAAATGTCTTTGTTGCAGTGTTTTATTTTAGTCTGCTTCCTCCTCTAAAAGACACATTCCTGTCTTTAGTGAAACTAAAACTGCAGCAACTACACAACATGATTCCCCAGTTAAACACAGCTGTTCCTTTTCTCTGCAGTTATGACAGAGTCTCTACTGAAAACCAGTGAATCTCGCTGCAGCTAGAAGTAAACTAAGGCCTGCCGCACTGCCTCATGTGTGAGTGTATGTGTGTGTCCTTGTGTCCACAACTGATAGAACTGTGAGTGTGTCCAACACAGTGTGGATGCTGCTGTGTGAGCACCTGGATGTGTGTTTACTGTGTATGTGTGTGTGTGTGCACACGCAACTATATGTGCTGCTGTGTTACTGTGTGTGTCGCTGTGTGTGTCTATGTGCATGCTGCTGTGTGGTTGTGTGTGAGTGTGCCACTGTAGTACTGAAGTACTGTAGTAGTATGCGTTTGTGTTTGTGTGTCGCTATGGTGTTTGCTGCTGTGTTTGTGTGTGCATACCGGTGTGTCTGTTTGCCTCTGTGTATGTGTGCTGTTGTACCACTGTGTGTGTATGTGTGTGAGGTTCCCATTTTATGATTGTGATTCTTTGTGTGTGTGTGTGTGTGTGTGTGTGTGTGTGTATACAGGGATGTGTGTTTCAGTGTGCTGCTGTGAGTGAAGCTGTATGTGTGTGTGTGTGTGTGTGTGTGTGTGTGTGTGTGTGTGTGTGTGTGTGTGTGCCTGCAGTGTGCTTGCATGCCGCTGTGTGCATTCCAATGTGTGTGTAAGCGCATGCTGCTGTGTTTTCTCTGTGTGTTCGCTGCTGTGAGTAAGCTACTGTGTGGAGGATGTTTCAGGATGTTTCTTACATGATCTAAAACACTTGAGTAGAGTTCATGAATTTTGCAGATGTCATGCAAAAGCCCGTATCTACGTTTTCACTTTCTGATGAAATTAGAGTCTGGCATTCCAATGTCCCTAATAAATGTTTTTTTTTTTTTTTTTTTTACGTTGACTTCACCTAAGAAGTCCTTCCTTTTCCTGTAAAGCTGCTGTTTTGGAGATATGAGGTTTTTGCACAGGAAAAATATAGAGTATACTTACACCATATTAATATATTTTTGATGAACAAGCATTCTATAATTAAGAGATTTGAGAAAAGAAAGCAGAAAAAATCGACAAACCTCTTACTGTAATCTTGACTCCATCACTGTAGTCTGAGCCGTATGATCCTCTGAGTGCTATACACTGATACTCTGTTGTTCCTGAATCAGACGCTGTTATACTGAGGGTGTTGGGGCCTAACTCTCTTAGAGATTCTAACTGCTGAGAGACTTTGTACCACGTAAACTTCCATCCAATGAGTGAGCTCTGCAGATCACAGGTCAGAGTAAGTGTGTCTCCAGTGTAGACAGTGGTGTGAGGATCCACCCTCAGTGTTGGTTTGGGTTTTTCTGTTGAGATGAAATGATGAAGAGATCAGAGCTGATTTTACTTTTACAATATAAACAGTAGTTTATCAGGATAAGATCAGACTTTGTTGCTTAATGAACTGAATATTTCTGTATTCTAGAAATATAGAAATATGCTGGTATTGTAATATTTTGTACAGTTTCAGCATACATTTTAAGCTCACAGGTCTGTAATGTACAATGTGTGTGAAACACACACAATCGTATATTAGTAAAAATGTAGTAAAATATGTGTATAATAAACTATACAGTGGATTGGGGGAAGTTGTACAGGTAAATCTAAATGAATGTAAATGAAGCAATCCAGTAAAAGCAGATGTAGCTGCTCACATTGAGCTTGTCCACAGTAGAGTACAGTCAGCACTACAGTATGGAAAGAAACAGAGGACATGATGCATTAGTGTGAAGGATTAGCTGTTCTCAGTTGAAGGGGGTTAAAAAGCTGGTTACAGTCGGAGATGGCTGTCTGAAATGTGTGTCTTGTCTATAGAAATTGTACACAACACTGCTCCTCCTCCTCTTAAACATTTTGTTATACAGAGGATAAACGTCTCAGGCTACTAGAGGTAAAACACGAGCAGACTGTGATCTTCCTTACAGAAGAAGCTGCTTTTAGACAATCAGCACTTTCTACTAAATCACAAGAATGGAGTTCAGTCCCACTCTGTAGAAAACATCTGCACTGCACTGTTCACCAGCACCACTGCCCTGTTTACCACCACTGTACACTGTTAACCTTCACCACTGCTACATCTGAACTGTTCACAACCACCACTGATAGAACTGCACTGTCCTCCATCACTGCACTGCCCACTGCTACAGCTACATCTGCACAGTTCACCATGAACAACATCCACAATGTTGACTACAACCACTGTACTGATCCAGCTGTACTGTTCCCTACAGCTGTGACCCTCTTCACCACCACCACTGCTAGAAATGGACTCTTCACTACCTCTACTTCTATCACTAGCACAGGATCAGACACTTGAAATACAGCACTGTGATGATGTGTATAACCAGCTCACAGTAAGAGGGGTTACACTGTAGAGACTGCTGGAAGCTGCTGGGTCCTTTTCTTTGGTCATTTCCACATTAGAAGTTGATCAGATGCTGGATTAGTGCTGGATTAGTGGACAAGTTTTTAAGTCACAGTACAATAGGATGCAGATCAGAATAAAAATCTCTAAGTTGTGTTACATCAGGGTCGAGTCTAGTGACAACCCCAACATCTCTAACACTGCCCAACACTATTACCCATATGCCATCAGCCTCCCCATGCACATCACCAGTATTACCGTTTTAAACTTATTGTGTCTTAAAATAGAATATTTTAATCAATTAAATTATTTTTTAATTGTTATTCTAATCTCTGTTCCCAGTGGATCCATATATTCAGTCATATGAGAACAGTGTATGAATATAATTTACATCAGAACTGTAAATATTAACCCTTACACAAACTAAAGTACAAAGTATAACGCACAAAGGTAAGGATGTTAAATTAATTAATCTTATTGTTATTAATTATCATCTTCTTATTAACTGTTTTTAATCTTATCTGACAATAAATTGATTCGTTTTTCTGGTTAATCGCTACTTTGTAAGCGAATTCACATAGTACTGTAGTTACAGCGGTTTTGGGAAATGCTCAATAACAAGAAATTCATAGTTTTCAACACATTATTTAATTTTATGATTATAAATAACTATTATTAATATTAGTGTTGTTGTTGGATTCATTAAGAGGAACCGTACATTGGCATTAAAATGAAGCGAAACTGTAAATTGTCATGGTGTGCTAGGCCAGACACAAAGGGATGAACACTTGCAGAGATGTAAAAGCAAGCTGATTTATTAACACAAGGAGATAAACAAAAGGGGGCAAGTGAGGCAAAAAGCAGCAAACCATGAACAGCAGTGATCAACAAAGCCAGACCGTGGCAAACACGAGGGCGAACTAAAAACAAACCTGGGACTGGGGGTTGAGCTGGGGGACCAGCTACCGAGCTACAATGGCTAGGCCGACCAAACCGCACCGCAGAATGCTGCCGTGAGCATGGGTCGCCTAACTGAGACGTGGGTTGCCAGTAAATCCTGGCCGTGAGCGAGCGAGCCTTACTGATGATTTGATTGGCAGGGTAACCTGCTCCTGAACGTGAACTCTGAGCAGAAACTGGCCTCAACACACTTCTACAGTACGGGGAACCTCTTGTGAAACCTCAAGGTCCCAAACGATACAATTCTCGGCATCGAATTGCGGTGTCGAGGCTCCTTCAAAAACCCCCAATCTCAGGTGTAACTTATGAACTCAATCAACATGAATCGACACAATAAACCAAACATGAAAACAAAAAAGGAGGAAGTCCTTATTTGGGCCTGTGGGCGGCGGCTCGGAATCGCCCCGGGGAGTGCACAAGGGGCTGACATAAATAGGTTCACACTGTCTAAAAGGCTTTTTTGGTATGCCCTAAAGCAGATGAAGCAGAATATGATTGCTTTTTCTTAAGAAATGATGAAAATAAAACATGAAATGTCCAACACTTCAATATGTCCAACACTGATAAATATGTACAAAGTATACAGTAAATATTTACATTTTAAATTTGGTATATCTATAAGTAAAATGAAATGTGTTTAGAACTTTATTTCCAGTCAACCAAATGTGTAATTCTACTTTGGCATGTGGCGCACACACACACACACACACACACACACACACACACACACACACACACACACACACACACACACACACACACACTATATGGACAAAAGTATGTGGACACCTTCTCATTTATTGTTATTTTTTTCAGAAATACAGGGTATTAAAAAGGCTTTTGTTGGAGTAACTGTCTTTACTCTTCCTGG
This sequence comes from Salminus brasiliensis, assembly GCF_030463535.1. Taxonomy (NCBI): domain Eukaryota; kingdom Metazoa; phylum Chordata; class Actinopteri; order Characiformes; family Bryconidae; genus Salminus; species Salminus brasiliensis. The sequence continues at coordinate 27,375,966 of NC_132886.1, forward strand.
GAAAGTTTTCTACTACATTTTGGACCATTGCTATGAGGATTTAATTGCATTTGGCAAAAGTAAAGTTAGGATGTTGAATAATCATCACTCCACCTCAGCTCAAACTCATCCCAAAACTACTAGGAGCATGATCATTCCAGAGAACACAGATCTTTTTACATACCCACATAAGGTAATAATTCATGTCTAATTTTAGATTATATTCACAATTGAACCTGAAAACCAGACTTACTCATGTCCCTTTCCACTGACTTCTGGCAATTGTTAAATCTAACACCACCTGTAGTGGCCTCGAACACCTCATAAGCAGTTACAGATGGATCTCATAAAACTTGTCAAACCTCAAACTTAAAAACTGTAAGATGAGAAGAAGAGCTGAAACTCCCATAGCTGTATTTAAACACCTTCACACAGCAGCATCCCTGACTCTAATGAAGATACAAAGAAAAGAGTTACTCACAGAGCAGCACAGAGAGTGGACTGACCTCCATACTGTCCCACTGACCACTGACTGACTGACTGGCAGAGTAACAGAGAGAGAGAGAAAAAGAGAGAAAGCACACCCACATTTTAGCTCCTCTCTCTTGTGACATCACCTATCTTTTAATAAAATAATTTAAAGAAATGACTGAATATTCATCTTTAAGACTAAAAAATGTTTAAGTTTTTAATTATTACCAAATTTCCATCATAATTCACTCATTAAGATTTAAACTCAGTTGTTTAAAGTGGTCGGATATGTGTGTGTGTGTGAGGGCGGGGGTGCTTTGTAGAAATCCTGATGTACTAAATATTCTGTACAGTGGTGATGAAGGGAAACAGGGATCATCAGTAAACATGGTGTTCATAGAGTTCAAATTCAAACTGATCATTGGATTCATTTTAAACTGGCAGCTTCATTTACTGTCCATTAATCTGAGAGTTCAGCACAAGATGGACAGAACACATACATGGATTCTGAAGCCCAACCAGTACAGCTTACAGAACTGGACCAATCAGTAAACACTTACGTTCTCCACTAATTCTTCCTTTAGGCTGGTAGGAGACACTGCTAGTACTAATCATGTAATGCTGTGAGTAGATCATTTGACCTTTTTTCTAGTTTAGCTCAGTAGAGAAGGACATCATCACCACAGTCAGTCTGGGACAAAAGACAAACCACAAACACCTCAATAGCTGCTCTCTATCTTGGTGAAAATAGCCCTGTGTGTGGAAATGTGAAGATGAGATGGTTCCCACAGTTTGTACTTGTGTTTCTGTCTGTCTTTGTGATAAGCCTGCCCCAAACATAGCTTCTGAATTAAAATGTTCCAGCTAATCATAGTGCTATTAAACACTTATCCCCCACATCCCAACTGACTGATCCTGAGTGTCGCCTAAAGGCCTTCCTTTAAGCAGGACTTCCATATTGTAACTATAAAGAAACACTCAGTTCTATTTCTTTATTCTGAGTATATGAATCCTCATGGGAGGAAGAGCACAAACACACCACAATATAATTAGACTATGAGTTAATATTCAAAACAGGATGTGATATTGGGACTTATTGTTTATTTAAACATCACCGTGACTTTACAACTGTTTCACTACACCACACATCAGACCTCAAGACTCAAAATAACACTCTGCCCTCAGCTCTCTGTCTATTCTCTCTGTCTATAGAGGTTAAAACGGTCTATGCTGGACACAGAGTGGACGGATAAAGTTCACCAACATCCTACTTAGCTATAAAGAGTGAGAAGCTCTCTTAGTGTTTATCTGTGTTTCAGAGTATTATTCATTATCCACTGCTGATCAGCTAATAACAGAGTGTATTCTAAACACTTTACTAAGACATTACATGTTGCATTAAACAAAGGTGGCTGCAGTTTAGGCCTGGCAAAGCAACTCAAAGGAAGAAACCCTTTGGTGCTGTCCATGAGTTCCAGACCTCCTGTCTTATTTTATGTTACAAACACTCCTAATATTAATACATTACGCTAGTTTGACCAATTACTTTTGATCCTGTGAAAATGAGGCCTAAACTTTATGATTCTTACTGATGTTTGAAAATCGGCTTAAGCTATGTTCACATTTTAGGTAAAAGTGACCTCACATTTTTCTTAGGTGATACAAGTTTGTGTGAACAACAACAAACACAACCAGAGATTTTTAGGTCTGATTTGGGCCGTTTTCATATTTTCTGCTTTAACTATCCCTGCTTTTCATCACTGAAGGATACATTATGTCAGTCTGGCCTTTGATTATTGTTACAGATGGTGACTATAACTTGTAATTAAGGTTGAGTAGTAATATATGTAAGTACATTAAAAACAGGGTGATTACTAGCAATGATTACACTACAGTAGCGGTGTCAAACATATGTTCTGGCCCAACAAAAAAATCTGAATCTATGTTCTCAATGGGGACCATCCAGTTAAGCTCAGTGAAACTCCTCAGCAGATCCAATCACAATCTCTGTTCTTACTGGGTGGAACCAATCAGAATCTTCATTCTAAATCCATTGCACAACCACTTGGTGTGTGTTTACATGATATAGTACTGTTGAAACCCGAATTGTGTCCAAGCATCGTGCAGCTAAAGGTTTGAGGTTTAAAAATTGTGACAACTTGGTTAAAAGCAGTAAAAAAGAAACGTGAGGATGTAAGCAGCTTTGTCAAGGGTCAAATTATTATGGCTACACAACTGGGTCAGAGCATCTCCAAAACCTCAGGCAAGTCTTGTGGGATGGTAACGGAATACAACGGTCAGTACCTGCTAAAAGTGGCTCAAGCAATGAACCACGTGTGAACCGATGAGAGGAACATGGGCATCAAAGACTCATGGATGTGATCCATGGAAGACCCACCTCATAGTTTACAAGCTTTACAGGATCTGCTACTACTGTCTTGGTGCCAAATACCACAGCAGGCCTTCAGAGTTCTTGCCTCGATGGTCAGATCTGTTGTGGTGACACAAGGGGGGCTTCTTAAGCAGGTGGTATTAATGTTATGGCTGATAGGTGTATGTTATAACTCATTTTGCCCCGTTAAATGAACAGTTTTAAGAAATCATTGAAATCCCAACATCGCCATGATATTCATGTCCACAATAAGTGTAAAATAAACTTCAAGCCACAGCTGCGTATTGCTTCTGCATTTGTGATCAACTACCATGGATATACATGATTGATACATGTGTGTCTGCTGTGTAACCTCCTGTCACAACCAGCTGTTTTTTTTACAGATAGACAACATATCAGTGATCATTATTTATGTTCACTAAACCACAGTTTCATTAATCAGCACTTGAAGAAAGTTAAACCATGTTTATGAATACAGAATATGAGAGCTGTTGTAATGAGATACAAATATTTATTTATGATCATTCCAGACATCATCAAACAACAGGCAAGTATTAAATTGTGCAGCTCTGTGAAAGTTAGTTAAATACAACTAATTATAAGCTTTTTTATTATATATAAGGACAAAGCTTTTTGAACATAAACATGACATTCAAGTCCATGTTTAAACTTCTAACTACAACTGTACATTGCTTTTCAGCTTGCACTATGACCACAGAGCTAGAGGCCCTTGTCCGCTATCATGGATATAAATGATGTATAAAAAATGTGTATTTCATTAAGACTTAACTCGATTATAAATCTAAACACATGGTTTATAATATATTAAGAATGAGAAATTCAGTATTTAATAAGGACCACTAGTTAATGAATAATAAGTCTAAGTTTGGTAAGTTTGGTTAGTCATAAAGAAAGGTAAAAAGATCAAACTAAATAAACAAACCAAAAACATTAACCTTTGAAACGACAGAAGAAAAATATAATCATCATTACAGAAAATAACAAAAGAATGACTGATTTGAAAGAAATGACTGAAAATGATCACATTTGTGTATGTTCCCCTCATTATCATAGATTTTATACTAATGTGTTAATAATCAAGCTGAATATTAGTTTGTGTATAATATTGATTGTCCTGTTGGAGAAATTAGACCTTCATACTTTTTTTTTATCTATAACTTTAGATAATGAACATAAACAACACCAGATCACTCACTGAACTTAACATTCAGAACACGTCTGATTATTCCTCAACTCTGGAGTCAGTGCTGCATTTCAATGGTTCCGAGTAAAATACCAGCACAACAACTATTACTAAAATAATGAAAATACTGTATTAAAGATAATTCACACAAATGTAAATATACTCAGATGTTGCCCTCTTCTGTCTGCACTCCTCAAAGCTTCAATCAGGGTCACAGCAACAAGTCAGGCCTTCTTCAGGGACCTGTAAGAGAAAAAATATTTATTAAATTATTAAACATTAATCATGATCGTTTGGTGCTACTTTCCTGCCTCAGGACACAGACACCTTGCGATAACTGAAGAAAACAAAAATTCAAAGGCATGTCAAAAATATTTTATAGGACAATGTAAGAGCAGCTAGTCCATGACCTCAAGCTGAAGAGATGTTGGATGATGTTGGAAGACAGTGACCCAATCACAGAAGTAAGTCAACTCATTAATGGTTGAAACAGGAGAAGATTTGTGTTTAGGAATGGACAAGTCATTGTCCTGACTTCAGAAATATGGATCATGTGAAACACATTTGCTGGGAATGGTCTAAAATTCCTGCTCAGTGATGTACAAACTGTGCAACTGAAGGGAAATGTGTGTTCGAGATAACTGCTGCTAAAGAGTCATCAACAGGTTTTTAAATTCAAGGATTCACTTACTTTTTCTAGCCTGCAGTGGGAAGGTTTACTCATTGTGTTAAATAAAAGACATGTAGGTGGTTCTTACCTTTACTGTGTTGATTGACGTTTTTCAGAATCTCACAATAGGTCACACCACTTAGTTGTGTTACTGGATCATCTAACACAAAAAACACAGAGATGCAGTTCTTACCATTTCATCAGAGTTTCCTCTTAGAAGCACAACACTGATGAGATGGGATGACGCTTAACACTGCAGTTAACACTGCTGTAATTGTGATCACTGCGTATTACAGAGCAATTCAGATCTGATCATGAAATGGGTTAACTAGGGTAACAGTAAATGCTGGAGGGTTTGTTGGTAATGTAAAGTCTGCAGCGGTGTTTAATGCTGAGAGACATTCTGGCTCTGATTGCTGTGCTGCTGATCTCCAGCAGGGGGAAATAGAGACACAGTGAGAGTGGTATGATACACACTGCACTCAGATATACACTGCTTTACCCTCCTCTAAAATGTGGTCAGATGTTATAACGTGTCCCTCTGCTGGCCTCAGGTTGAAGGCTCTGTGCTCCAGGGCTCATTAGGACTGCTGATAAGCCTCTGTGTTTGAGCTGCTCTTTGTGTTTCTACTGAGTTCTGAGCATTTGTGGATCTTTTGTTGTTTATTCTGGCTTTGACCTGTTGCATGTCTGACACACACACACACACACACACACAGACTTAGCCACTAACACTGACAGGCTTTCTATAAATGGTAACTGGGCCTAGATAAAATATTCACCAAAAGAGTAACAGAAAAAACCCCTAAAACTCACTCTGATAGAACACAGCACAGGTAAAACACATAAAATTTAAATCTGAGAAAAAATGAGACAATACTAGAAACTATTCTGGAAAAAGTAATAATTCATACAGAAATAAAAATTGACAGTTTCCACAGTCTGTCTAAAATGAAGATGTTTACAAAAACTAAACAGAAAATCATAACCAACCTTTTACTGTAGTCTTAACAGTGCTGTAAGGATCCTCCCTCTGTGTTGTTTTAGGTTTTTCTGTTGATAGAAAATGAGGAAGATTTATTTATTTATTTATTTATTTATTTATTTATTTATACATATAAACACAGACATGCTTAGAAGCATTGTGGAAGCTTGAACAGGGAACAGGACAGAAAGCCGTTCATTGCTGCAGGTGTTAACTGTGACCCAGGCAATCAACAGATCTCCAATTCCTGTTTGTGTGTGTGTGTGTGTGTGTGTGTGTGTGTGTGTGTGGTTTGAAGAGTCACTACAATGTCAAGTCTGTTACATAAGCATTTTAAAGTAATGAGAAAGTATCTCTAGATATGAATTTTGGGAGGTCCTGTAGACGCGCATAGCAGTAATGCAACCCACCCCACGGCACTCCAGGACTGTACATGATAATGTTTCTGCAGCAGTAAAGCACCTCTACTCTTTTAACTGTTAATGGTGGAAATAATGTGGGAAGACGACACACTCACCTGATACAGTCAGTCTAACAGCAGCACTGATCTCTGAGTAGCTCGGCTCTGTTGACCGTCTTCCCTTACAGGTATAATCACCTTCATGAGATCCATCAGCATTAGAGATTTCATAGTTCTTCCTCCATTGAGCTTCACTGAGAGGATCATTATTCTTAAACCACTCATAACTCCAGACTCCTCCACTTTCTATGTCACATGTGAGAGTGACTCTCTCTCTGATGAACACACGCTCAGCTGGCTGCACTTTCACTGTAGCCTTTGGTCTCTCTGTTCAAAGATCATAAAGACTTTAGAAAGGTAGAAACTCTGTGTGAAGAAGGTGTTTCTCGTAAGAAGATCCAGATTTCAAAATCCTTCTGAAATAATTGATCAACATTTTTACTCTCATTCTGAAATGAAGTCGTTTGTAGAAGGAAAACAAAAATCATGACCAACCTCTTACTGTAATCTTGACTGGAGCACTGTAGTGTGAGACGTAGTCTCCTCTGAGTGCTACACACTGATACTCTGCTGTTCCTGTATCAGACACTGTTATACTGAGTGTGTTGGTGTCTTTATATTCAGTCAGAGGATTTAACTGCTGAGAGACTTTGTACCACCTAAACCTCCATCCAGTGAGTGAGATCTGCAGATCACAGGTCAGAGTAAGTGTGTCTCCAGTGTAGACAGTGGTGTGAGGATCCACCCTCAGTGTTGGTTTTGGTTTTTCTGTTGAGATGAAATGATGAAGAGATCAGAGCTGATTCAGCTTATAGAATAGAAGCAGTAGTTTGATCAGGATAAGAACTTGCTGTGTTTTGGCAGATTACAGTAGTTGGACTTTCCTACAACGTTGCTGTAGATAAAGTGTCTTAAAATGAGTTAGCATTTTAAAATAATGAGACAGTCTCTCAGATCAAGGAGGTTTTATCTGAAATCAAGGAGAAATCATATATTAAATGATTACATAAATAATTACATTGCAGTTCACATAATAGTGGGGAAATGAAATACTGCATTTTTATTCGTATTAAATTTTAAAAATGACTGGCACTTCTGCAAAAGCTAATATTTGAAATATTTGCAGTCATTCGTGAGATGCAAACTCCGAATAATGAATAATCAGACAGTAAAGTTGAATTATCTTTTATTAATTTTAATAATTATTTTTAAATACTTGCTGGTGTAACTTTGTTTTTCTGTTTCATAAGTGAAATATTACATCCTGGATAAAATGCCATCGAATCAATACCAGCCAATAAAGCGGATTTTTGTTAGATTTAGTAAGAAGCTCCAGAACAGTGTGAGACAGCAGTCAGTGAATCAGTAAGAAACACTAGTGAACTTAAAGCCAGTAGTAAACTATATAATTCTCCACAGCTCTCTTTACCACTTCCATCTATCACTGATGGTTCTCCAGCTCAGGGGCGGAGCCAGACATTTTACACAACCAGGGCTTAGCCGAAATGTCCAAACCATACTTCCCCTGACTTACCCTGATGTCCTCTGAGTGATAAAGTAAACCTTCAAAAAAACACACTGTATATGTACACACAAACACACACACACACACACACACACACATTCACCTGCCAGTAGATGTTATTAGTTACACTTGTTTCTAAACCCATTACTCATTTTTTTCAGCTCCACTGATCATACAGGACGTTATGTAATAAAGTATGCAGAGAAACAGAAGAACTACAATCTCTAATTACAGAACTACAAAGTTCTCCTATATGATGAGCAGAGCTGATCAAATGGAAAAGGAGGTGTACCTACAGTTTTCTTATAAAAATACTGGACAAATAGTATATTCATATTCTATTATATTCAGGGCACGCGTCATAATTCAGTTTTTAAATACATATTAAAAAAAATATTCACATTTACACACAAACTATATTTTCAGTGTAATAGCAGGGTTTCACAGAGGTGCTACACTTGGTAGTAATGTAGAAGTTAACAGGAATGTATAAACAGAATGACTATTTACATTTGGGCAATGATTTTTAATGTTTTAATATTACATAAGGTTAATTAAAATTTTATAATCATGTTACATTTGTTAAGATTGCTTAAGTTAGTTTCAGTGAAGTAACTACAGCTACCTTTAGTAAAATGTATTACATTGTGATATATTTTCACCTCCACTGTACAACCAGTAAACTTCCACTAGCATTAACCAGAGCTGTAGTCCAGGGGTTCTGACGTTAGCCAGTGTCCCAGTGAGCGAACCTCTAATGTTTAATTATGCTAAACAGGTCATTAACTCACTGCTGACTCACCTGAGACAATTTTGAATGTTTTCATGCATTTTTATGATATTTCTCTTTTTCTTGTTTGCTTTGTACAATCTGATTACACTGTTAATATTTGCTTAAGTGTTTTAAAAGTAAACTGCGTTTTTAATAAAAAAAAAAAAAAATACAAAGAAAACAATGATTATCTGCACACAGTGTATATTAATAGGAAAAGCCCCAGCAGAAGTAAAGATATTTGGGTAGCGCAGTAAATCCCAGTTCACACTTTTAAAATACTGAGGTGACAGACTGAATGCCTGACAACATAACTTTCTTGACCAACCACTAGATGGCGATCATTTTCCAGAACGTTTGGGGTATTTATTTTGCCAGCCCAGTTAAAGACAGTGAGGAGAAATGACAGTGTTATTTTCAAATGTAAAACTTCAAAAAACTTTCAGGGCTTTTCACCAATCATCCGGGGCTTGAGCCCCAACCCCCCTCCAGTGCGCCGCCACTGTACATGATAATGTTTCTGCAGCAGTAAAGCACCTCTACTCTTTTAACTGTTAATGGTAGAAATAATGTGGGGAAGACGACACACTCACCTGATACAGTCAGTCTAACAGCAGCACTGATCTCTGAGTAGCGCGGCTCTGTTGACCGTCTTCCCTTACAGGTATAATCACCTTCATGAGACCCATCAGCATTAGAGATTTCATAGTTCTTCCTCTGTTGAGCTTCACTGAGAGGATCATTATTCTTAAACCACTCGTAATTCCAGACTCCTCCACTTTCTATGTCACATGTGAGAGTGACTCTCTGTCTGATGAACACACGCTCAGCTGGCTGCACTTTCACTGTAGCCTTTGGTCTCTCTGTTCAAAGATCATAAAGACTTTAGAAAGGTAGAAACTCTGTCTGAAGAAGGTGTTTCTCGTAAGAAGATCCAGATTTCAAAATCCTTCTGAAATAATTGATCAACATTTTTACTCTCATTCTGAAATGAAGTCGTTTGTAGAAAGAAAACGGAGATCATGACCAACCTCTTACTGTAATCCTGACTGGAGCACTGTAGTGTGAGACGTAGTCTCCTCTGAGTGCTACACACTGATACTCTGCTGTTCCTGTATCAGACACTGTTATACTGAGTGTGTTGGTGTCTTTATATTCAGTCAGAGGATTTAACTGCTGAGAGACTTTGTACCACCTAAACCTCCATCCAGTGAGTGAACTCTGCAGATCACAGGTCAGAGTAAGTGTGTCTCCAGTGTAGACAGTGGTGTGAGGATCCACCCTCAGTGTTGGTTTGGGTTTTTCTGTGGAGATGAAATGATGAAGAGATCAGAGCTGATTCAGCTTTAGAATAGAAGCAGTAGTTTGATCAGGATAAGAACTTGCTGTGTTTTGGCAGAAAGATTACAGTAGTTGGACTTTCCTACAACATTGCTGTAGATAAAGTGTCTTAAAATGAGTTAGCATTTTAAAATAATGAGACAGTCTCTCAGATCAAGGTTTTATCTGAAATCAAGGAGAAATCATGTCAGACATGTCAGACCATGTCAACATGGAGAAAGCAACTCATAGAGCAGTAGTTTAACATACAAAGAACATGCTGAGTCTTATGAGACATTGTGTTTCAGCATTTCACAGAAAGGTTACAGAGGCTCGACTTTCTGACAATGTTGCTGTGCAGTAACGTTTCTGAAAATATTGACTCAGCATTTTTAAAATAATGAGACTGTCTCTAAAATGATGACTCAGCAAATCATGATGCTGAGTTTAAGACACTGAAAATAATGAGAGATTTTCTCAAAGTAAGAAGACGGCATTTCAAATCAGTGATAGTCTCTCAAAACAATGACTTAACGTTTTAGAATATTGAGAGAGCTTCTGGCAATAATGACTTTGTACCTCAAAATAATGACATTGCAGTTCACATAACAGTGGGGAAATGAAATACTGCATTTTTATTTTTATTAAATTTTAAAAATGACTGGCACTTCTGCAAAAGGTAATATTTGAAATATTTGCAGTCATTCGTGAGATGCACACTCTGAATAATGAATAATCAGACAGTAAAGTTGAATTGCCTTTAATTCATTTTAATAATTATTTTTAAATACTTGCTGGTGTAACTTTGTTTTTCTGTTTCACAAGTGAAATATTAAATCCTGGTTAAAATGCTACCAAATCAATACCAGCCAATAAAGCGGATTTTTGTTAGATTCAGTAAGAAGCTCCAGAACAGTGTGAGACAGCAGTCACTGAATCAGGAAGAAACACTAGTGAACTTAAAGCCAGTAGTAAACTATATAATTCTCCACAGCTCTCTTTACCACTTCCATCTATCACTGATGGTTCTCCAGCTCAGGGGCGGAGCCAGACATTTTACACAACCAGGGCTTAGCCGAAATGTCCAAACCATACTTCCCCTGACTTACCCTGATGTCCTCTGAGTGATAAAGTAAACCTTCAAAAAAACACACTGTATATGCACACACAAACACACACACACACACACACACACACACACACATTCACCTGCCAGTAGATGTTATTAGTTACACTTGTTTCTAAACCCATTACTCATTTTTTTCAGCTCCACTGATCATACAGGACGTTATGTAATAAAGTATGCAGAGAAACAGAAGAACTACAATCTCTAATTACAGAACTACAAAGTTCTCCTATATGATGAGCAGAGCTGATCAAATGGAAAAGGAGGTGTACCTACAGTTTTCTTATAAAAATACTGGACAAATAGTATATTCATATTCTATTATATTCAGGGCACGCGTCATAATTCAGTTTTTAAATACATATTTAAAAAAATATTCACATTTACACACAAACTATATTTTCAGTGTAATAGCAGGGTTTCACAGAGGTGCTACACTTGGTAGTAATGTAGAAGTTAACAGGAATGTATAAACAGAATGACTATTTACATTTGGGCAATGATTTTTAATGTTTTAATATTACATAAGGTTAATTAAAATGTTATAATCATGTTACATTTGTTAAGATTGCTTAAGTTAGTTTCAGTGAAGTAACTACAGCTATCTTTAGTAAAATGTATTACATTGTGATATATTTTCACCTCCACTGTACAACCAGTAAACTTCCACTAGCATTAACCAGAGCTGTAGTCCAGGGGTTCTGACGTTAGCCAGTGTCCCAGTGAGCGAACCTCTAATGTTTAATTATGCTAAACAGGTCATTCACTCACTGCTGACTCACCTGAGACAATTTTGAATGTTTTCATGCATTTTTATGATATTTCTCTTTTTCTTGTTTGCTTTGTACAATCTGATTACACTGTTAATATTTGCTTAAGTGTTTTAAAAGTAAACTGCGTTTTTAATTAAAAAAAAAAAATACAAAGAAAACAATGATTATCTGCACACTGTGTATATTAATAGGAAAAGCCCCAGCAGAAGTAAAGATATTTGGGTAGCGCAGTAAATCCCAGTTCACACTTTTAAAATACTGAGGTGACAGACTGAATGCCTGACAACATAACTTTCTTGACCAACCACTAGATGGCGATCATTTTCCAGAACGTTTGGGGTATTTATTTTGCCAGCCCAGTTAAAGACAGTGAGGAGAAATGACAGTGTTATTTTCAAATGTAAAACTTCAAAAAACTTTCAGGGCTTTTCACCAATCATCCGGGGCTTGAGCCCCAACCCCCCTCCAGTGCGCCGCCACTGTACATGATAATGTTTCTGCAGCAGTAAAGCACCTCTACTCTTTTAACTGTTAATGGTAGAAATAATGTGGGGAAGACGACACACTCACCTGATACAGTCAGTCTAACAGCAGCACTGATCTCTGAATAGCGTGGCTCTGTTGACCGTCTTCCCTTACAGGTATAATCACCTTCATGAGACCCATCAACATTAGAGATTTCATAGTTCTTCCTCTGTTGAGCTTCACTGAGAGGATCATTATTCTTAAACCACTCGTAATTCCAGACTCCTCCACTTTCTATGTCACATGTGAGAGTGACTCTCTGTCTGATGAACACACGCTCAGCTGGCTGCACTTTCACTGTAGCCTTTGGTCTCTCTGTTCAAAGATCATAAAGACTTTAGAAAGGTAGAAACTCTGTGTGAAGAAGGTGTTTCTCGTAAGAAGATCCAGAATTCAAAATCCTTCTGAAATAATTGATCAACATTTTTACTCTCATTCTGAAATGAAGTCGTTTGTAGAAAGAAAACAGAAATCATGACCAACCTCTTACTGTAATCTTAACTCGAGCACTGTAGTGTGAGACGTAGTCTCCTCTGAGTGCTATACACTGATACTCTGCTGTTCCTGTATCAGACACTGTTATACTGAGTGTGTTGGTGTCTTTATATTCAGTCAGAGGATTTAACTGCTGAGAGACTTTGTACCACCTAAACCTCCATCCAGTGAGTGAGATCTGCAGATCACAGGTCAGAGTAAGTGTGTCTCCAGTGTAGACAGTGGTGTGAGGATCCACCCTCAGTGTTGGTTTGGGTTTTTCTGTGGAGATGAAATGATGAAGAGATCAGAGCTGATTCAGCTTTAGAATAGAAGCAGTAGTTTGATCAGGATAAGAACTTGCTGTGTTTTGGCAGAAAGATTACAGTAGTTGGACTTTCCTACAACATTGCTGTAGATAAAGTGTCTTAAAATGAGTTAGCATTTTAAAATAATGAGACAGTCTCTCAGATCAAGGTTTTATCTGAAATCAAGGAGAAATCATGTCAGACATGTCAGACCATGTCAACATGGAGAAAGCAACTTATAGAGCAGTAGTTTAACATACAAAGAACATGCTGAGTCTAATGAGAAATTGTGTTTCAGCATTTCACAGAAAGGTTACAGAGGCTCGACTTTCTGACAATGTTGCTGTGCAGTAACGTTTCTGAAAATATTGACTCAGCATTTTTAAAATAATGAGACTGTCTCTAAAATGATGACTCAGCAAATCATGATGCTGAGTTTAAGACACTGAAAATAATGAGAGATTTTCTCAAAGTAAGAAGACGGCATTTCAAATCAGTGATAGTCTCTCAAAACAATGACTTAACGTTTTAGAATATTGAGAGAGCTTCTGGCAATAATGACTTTGTACCTCAAAATAATGACATTGCAGTTCACATAACAGTGGGGAAATGAAATACTGCATTTTTATTCTTATTAAATTTTAAAAATGACTGGCACTTCTGCAAAAGGTAATATTTGAAATATTTGCAGTCATTCGTGAGATGCAAACTCTGAATAATGAATAATCAGACAGTAAAGTTGAATTGCCTTTAATTCATTTTAATAATTATTTTTAAATACTTGCTGGTGTAACTTTGTTTTTCTGTTTCACAAGTGAAATATTGAATCCTGGTTAAAATGCTACCAAATCAATACCAGCCAATAAAGCGGATTTTTGTTAGATTCAGTAAGAAGCTCCAGAACAGTGTGAGACAGCAGTCAGTGAATCAGGAAGAAACACTAGTGAACTTAAAGCCAGTAGTAAACTATATAATTCTCCACAGCTCTCTTTACCACTTCCATCTATCACTGATGGTTCTCCAGCTCAGGGGCGGAGCCAGACATTTTACACAACCAGGGCTTAGCCGAAATGTCCAAACCATACTTCCCCTGACTTACCCTGATGTCCTCTGAGTGATAAAGTAAACCTTCAAAAAAACACACTGTATATGCACACACAAACACACACACACACACACACACACACACACACACACACATTCACCTGCCAGTAGATGTTATTAGTTACACTTGTTTCTAAACCCATTACTCATTTTTTTCAGCTCCACTGATCATACAGGACGTTATGTAATAAAGTATGCAGAGAAACAGAAGAACTACAATCTGTAATTACAGAACTACAAAGTTCTCCTATATGGTGAGCAGAGCTGATCAAATGGAAAAGGAGGTGTACCTACAGTTTTCTTATAAAAATACTGGACAAATAGTATATTCATATTCTATTATATTCAGGGCACGCGTCATAATTCAGTTTTTAAATACATATTTAAAAAAATATTCACATTTACACACAAACTATATTTTCAGTGTAATAGCAGGGTTTCACAGAGGTGCTACACTTGGTAGTAATGTAGAAGTTAACAGGAATGTATAAACAGAATGACTATTTACATTTGGGCAATGATTTTTAATGTTTTAATATTACATAAGGTTAATTAAAATGTTATAATCATGTTACATTTGTTAAGATTGCTTAAGTTAGTTTCAGTGAAGTAACTACAGCTATCTTTATTAAAATGTATTACATTGTGATATATTTTCACCTCCACTGTACAACCAGTAAACTTCCACTAGCATTAACCAGAGCTGTAGTCCAGGGGTTCTGACGTTAGCCAGTGTCCCAGTGAGCGAACCTCTAATGTTTAATTATGCTAAACAGGTCATTCACTCACTGCTGACTCACCTGAGACAATTTTGAATGTTTTCATGCATTTTTATGATATTTCTCTTTTTCTTGTTTGCTTTGTACAATCTGATTACACTGTTAATATTTGCTTAAGTGTTTTAAAAGTAAACTGCGTTTTTAATTTAAAAAAAAAATACAAAGAAAACAATGATTATCTGCACACTGTGTATATTAATAGGAAAAGCCCCAGCAGAAGTAAAGATATTTGGGTAGCGCAGTAAATCCCAGTTCACACTTTTAAAATACTGAGGTGACAGACTGAATGCCTGACAACATAACTTTCTTGACCAACCACTAGATGGCGATCATTTTCCAGAACGTTTGGGGTATTTATTTTGCCAGCCCAGTTAAAGACAGTGAGGAGAAATGACAGTGTTATTTTCAAATGTAAAACTTCAAAAAACTTTCAGGGCTTTTCAACAATCATCCGGGGCTTGAGCCCCTTAAGCCACCCAACCACCCTCCAGTGCGCCGCCACTGTACATGATGATGTTTCTGCAGCAGTAAAGCACCTCTACTCTTTCAACTGTTAATGGTAGAAATAATGTGGGGAAGACGACACACTCACCTGATACAGTCAGTCTAACAGCAGCACTGATCTCTGAGTAGTGCGGCTCTGTTGACCGTCTTCCCTTACAGGTATAATCACCTTCATGAGACCCATCAGCATTAGAGATTTCATAGTTCTTCCTCCATTGAGCTTCACTGAGAGGATCATTATTCTTAAACCAATCGTAATTCCAGACTCCTCCACTTTCTATGTCACATGTGAGAGTGACTCTCTGTCTGATGAACACACGCTCAGCTGGCTGCACTTTCACTGTAGCCTTTGGTCTCTCTGTTCAAAGATCATAAAGACTTTAGAAAGGTAGAAACTCTGTGTGAAGAAGGTGTTTCTCGTAAGAAGATCCAGAATTCAAAATCCTTCTGAAATAATTGATCAACATTTTTACTCTCATTCTGAAATGAAGTCGTTTGTAGAAAGAAAACAGAAATCATGACCAACCTCTTACTGTAATCTTGACTGGAGCACTGTAGTGTGAGACGTAGTCTCCTCTGAGTGCTACACACTGATACTCTGCTGTTCCTGTATCAGACACTGTTATACTGAGTGTGTTGGTGTCTTTATATTCAGTCAGAGGATTTAACTGCTGAGAGACTTTGTACCACCTAAACCTCCATCCAGTGAGTGAACTCTGCAGATTACAGGTCAGAGTAAGTGTGTCTCCAGTGTAGACAGTTGTGTGAGGATCCACCCTCAGTGTTGGTTTGGGTTTTTCTGTGGAGATGAAATGATGAAGAGATCAAAGCTTATTCAGCTTTAGAACAGAAGCAGTAGTTTGATCAGGATAAGAACTTGCTGTGTTTTGGCAGAAAGATTACAGTAGTTGGACTTTCCTACAACATTGCTGTAGATAAAGTGTCTTAAAATGAGTTAGCATTTTAAAATAATGAGACAGTCTCTCAGATCAAGGTTTTATCTGAAATCAAGGAGAAATCATGTCAGACATGTCAGACCATGTCAACATGGAGAAAGCAACTCAAGGAGCAGTAGTTTAACATACGAAGAACATGCTGAGTCTAATGAGACATTGTGTTTCAGCATTTCACAGAAAGGTTACAGAGGCTCGACTTTCTGACAATGTTGCTGTGCAGTAACGTTTCTGAAAATATTGACTCCGCATTTTTAAAATAATGAGACTGTCTCTAAAATGATGACTCAGCAAATCATGATGCTGAGTTTAAGACACTGAAAATAATGAGAGATTTTCTCAAAGTAAGAAGACGGCATTTCAAATCAGTGATAGTCTCTCAAAACAATGACTTAACATTTCAGAATATTGAGAGAGCTTCTGGCAATAATGTCTTTGTAGCTCAAAATAATGACATTGCAGTTCACATAACAGTGGGGAAATGAAATACTGCATTTTTATTCTTATTAAATTTTAAAAATGGCTGGCACTTCTGCAAAAGGTAATATTTGAAATATTTGCAGTCGTTCGTGAGATGCAAACTCTGAATAATGAATAATCAGACAGTAAAGTTGAATTGCCTTTAATTCATTTTAATAATTATTTTTAAATACTTGCTGGTATAACTTTGTTTTTCTGTTTCACAAGTGAAATATTAAATCCTGGTTAAAATGCTACCAAATCAATACCAGCCAATAAAGCGGATTTTTGTTAGATTCAGTAAGAAGCTCCAGAACAGTGTGAGACAGCAGTCAGTGAATCAGGAAGAAACACTAGTGAACTTAAAGCCAGTAGTAAACTATATAATTCTCCACAGCTCTCTTTACCACTTCCATCTATCACTGATGGTTCTCCAGCTCAGGGGCAGAGCCAGACATTTTACACAACCAGGGCTTAGCCGAAATGTCCAAACCATACTTCCCCTGACTTACCCTGATGTCCTCTGAGTGATAAAGTAAACCTTCAAAAAAACACACTGTATATGCACACACAAACACACACACACACACACACACACACACACACACACACACATTCACCTGCCAGTAGATGTTATTAGTTACACTTGTTTCTAAACCCATTACTCATTTTTTTCAGCTCCACTGATCATACAGGACGTTATGTAATAAAGTATGCAGAGAAACAGAAGAACTACAATCTGTAATTACAGAACTACAAAGTTCTCCTATATGGTGAGCAGAGCTGATCAAATGGTGTACCTACAGTTTTCTTATAAAAATACTGGACAAATAGTATATTCATATTCTATTATATTCAGGGCACGCGTCATAATTCAGTTTTTAAATACATATTTAAAAAAATATTCACATTTACACACAAACTATATTTTCAGTGTAATAGCAGGGTTTCACAGAGGTGCTACACTTGGTAGTAATGTAGAAGTTAACAGGAATGTATAAACAGAATGACTATTTACATTTGGGCAATGATTTTTAATGTTTTAATATTACATAAGGTTAATTAAAATGTTATAATCATGTTACATTTGTTAAGATTGCTTAAGTTAGTTTCAGTGAAGTAACTACAGCTATCTTTAGTAAAATGTATTACATTGTGATATATTTTCACCTCCACTGTACAACCAGTAAACTTCCACTAGCATTAACCAGAGCTGTAGTCCAGGGGTTCTGACGTTAGCCAGTGTCCCAGTGAGCGAACCTCTAATGTTTAATTATGCTAAACAGGTCATTCACTCACTGCTGACTCACCTGAGACAATTTTGAATGTTTTCATGCATTTTTATGATATTTCTCTTTTTCTTGTTTGCTTTGTACAATCTGATTACACTGTTAATATTTGCTTAAGTGTTTTAAAAGTAAACTGCGTTTTTAATAAAAAAAAAAAAAAAATACAAAGAAAACAATGATTATCTGCACACTGTGTATATTAATAGGAAAAGCCCCAGCAGAAGTAAAGATATTTGGGTAGCGCAGTAAATCCCAGTTCACACTTTTAAAATACTGAGGTGACAGACTGAATGCCTGACAACATAACTTTCTTGACCAACCACTAGATGGCGATCATTTTCCAGAACGTTTGGGGTATTTATTTTGCCAGCCCAGTTAAAGACAGTGAGGAGAAATGACAGTGTTATTTTCAAATGTAAAACTTCAAAAAACTTTCAGGGCTTTTCAACAATCATCCGGGGCTTGAGCCCCAAGCCCCCTCCAGTGCGCCGCCACTGTACATGATAATGTTTCTGCAGCAGTAAAGCACCTCTACTCTTTTAACTGTTAATGGTAGAAATAATGTGGGAAGACGACACACTCACCTGATACAGTCAGTCTAACAGCAGCACTGATCTCTGAGTAGCGCGGCTCTGTTGACCGTCTTCCCTTACAGGTATAATCACCTTCATGAGACCCATCAGCATTAGAGATTTCATAGTTCTTCCTCTGTTGAGCTTCACTGAGAGGATCATTATTCTTAAACCACTCGTAATTCCAGACTCCTCCACTTTCTATGTCACATGTGAGAGTGACTCTCTGTCTGATGAACACACGCTCAGCTGGCTGCACTTTCACTGTAGCCTTTGGTCTCTCTGTTCAAAGATCATAAAGACTTTAGAAAGGTAGAAACTCTGTGTGAAGAAGGTGTTTCTCGTAAGAAGATCCAGAATTCAAAATCCTTCTGAAATAATTGATCAACATTTTTACTCTCATTCTGAAATGAAGTCTTTTGTAGAAGGAAAACAGAAATCATGACCAACCTCTTACTGTAATCTTGACTGGAGCACTGTAGTGTGAGACGTAGTCTCCTCTGAGTGCTACACACTGATACTCTGCTGTTCTTGTATCAGACACTGTTATACTGAGTGTGTTGGTGTCTTTATATTCAGTCAGAGGATTTAACTGCTGAGAGACTTTGTACCACCTAAACCTCCATCCAGTGAGTGAGATCTGCAGATCACAGGTCAGAGTAAGTGTGTCTCCAGTGTAGACAGTGGTGTGAGGATCCACCCTCAGTGTTGGTTTGGGTTTTTCTGTTGAGATGAAATGATGAAGAGATCAGAGCTGCTGAAACAGGAACATTAGCAGGTTTATCATTTTGTAAAAATTTGTGTCAAAAATGTTCTGAATAATTCTGAATTCAGCAGAAATGTTATAGTAGTCTGACTTTCCTACAGTGTGACTGTGAATCAGCCTATACACAGTAAATTTCTACAACAAATTTGAATAGTCTGCTTTTTAAGTTTAATAATAATAATAATAATTTTGCGCATCTGCAACCAAAAAACCTTTTATTCTGACATCAGACTACATCTGACTGGAAAAACACAGAGATGTAAATCCAGACAGGACTAAATTATCAGATGATCACTGAGTTCAGTGAAAAACAGGTAAATTAACCTGTAATATTTTCAGAGGACGACGGAATAAACACAGACATGTTCGATTCATATGGTAAAAAAATCACAGAGGAGCCCCAGTGAAAAAGAGAATTACCCCAATGGAAATGTAGTTCCAGCCAGACAGAGCTTAACAGTGATGTTCAGTGCTTTATCCAGGGTCTTGTTGATGTAAGTAGTTCATGTCAGTAGACAGTGTGTTCAGCTAAAATTCATCTTAACCAATGTGTCTAAAATATGTCTTCATTAGCTGAACTGTTTGCAGCACCTGAACTAAAGCTGAAAGTCTTCATGATTACTCCACGTTTCCAAACAGGCTTAAATTTCCTACATGCACTTTATCAGTGACATTAGCATGGTTACACTTCCTGTGTTGTGTCACGTTGGGTGAAGTATGCAGAGCTTTACTGAGGTGCAGGCCTCAGTAAACTTTCAGCAGCTAAAGCTCTCAAAGTTAAAGTTTGCTCTAAGCTGAATCCACACAGTTTGATATTGACTGTAGATTTGAACTGACCAGTCACAGACATTGTAGTGGAGTGTGTTCATCTACAGTGTTCGTCCAGCTGCTATATGCGTGACACGGTGAGCTAGTCCACCTGCTTGAAATGTGCAGTGCAGTCTGCAGTGGTCTTTAATGCTGAGAGACGTTCTGTCTCTGATCAAAACTCTAAATCTCTCATCAAGCACATCAGTTTACTGAACCTTTCATTTTACTGTGTGTTGGTCAATCCAGTGAATGCTGGGAATAAATAATGGTGTAAATGTAACTGTTTGATCGACCATTCCTTTAAAACAGTGCAGTTTTCTCAAGTCATCAGCAAGTACAGGATGATAAATACATAGAAGCAGAATCAGAGACAGTGGTCTTGCCTAAAAAACAGCTTTTTAAACTCTTACACAAAGAATTTAACCACAGTAATCCCCAAGAATGGAGATAATACTAGAATCCATTCAAGAAAAATTAATAACCTATATAGAGTTAAAAATAGACATTTGTCCACAGTCAGTCTAAAATGAAGTTGTTCATAAAAAATAAAATAGAAATCATGATGTACCTCTTACTGTAGTCTTGACAGTGGTGTGAGGATACACCCTCCGTGTTGGTGTGGGTTTTTCTGTTGATATGAAATGATGAAGAGATCATAGCTGATGTTACTTTTACAATATAAGCAGTAGATGATGATGGTCAGTATAAGCTGTGTGTAAAAAGCTGTGTCCTTCAGCAGTTATCAGAAAGATTACAGCAGCTTGATTTTCCTACAGTGTTTCTGTACAGTACAGTTTCTCACAATAATCACTAAGTGCAACTGATGATCTTTTATTTTCAGGATTAATTTTGTAATATAAACTTCACTAAAACATAATTTTCAATATTTAATTGGAGCAAAACCATTTCACTAATTGTTTGTCAGGTACTTTAAGTTGCACTCATTGCTGACACAGATGTGCAAATGCACACACATAGCTTGTCTAATCCCTGCCAATAGAATAGGACTCTCTGGAGCAAATGAACATGAACCTTTTGGCACCATGCCTAATACCAGTCATGGGCTAGAGGGGTATAAAGCCCCCCTGCATTGAGCTGTGGAGCAGTGGAACTGTGTGTTTTCTGGACTGATGGTGCTCCATCCAAAATTTGGGGTGAAAAGAGTTGGGGTGAAAAGGGGTTGTGATCATTCATCCAATATCCTGCACTTACTAACGCTCCTGTCACTGAATGCAGTCAAACCCTCCAAAATCTAGCAGAAAGTCTTCTCTGGACAGTAGAGGCAGTTACTCCAACAAAAGCAGGATAAACTCTGTAATACCCTGGATTATTGGTCCTGTAGGATCTAATATCTTGTAGTTAACACTGAAACCTGTAAAATCTAAATTCTGTTGTGTTTCTGAAAATAAACTGTAAGAACATGAATTAAATTATATTAATCTAATTATGAGTTTAATAGATGTTCAGACATGAATGTATGAATGTATGAATGAAATGTCTTTATTACAGTGGTTTATTTTAGTCTGCTTCCTTCTCTAAAATACACATTCCTGTCTTTAGTGAAACTAAAACTGCAGCAACTACACAACATGATTCCCCAGTTAAACACAGCTGTTCCTTTTCTCTGCAGTTATGACAGATTCTCTACTGAAGACCAGTGAATGTCTCTGCAGCAAGAAGTAAACTAAGGCCTGCCGCAATGCCTCATGTGTGAGTGTATTTGTGTGTTGCGTGTGCGTGCGCGTGCGCGTGCTGCTGTGTGAATGTATATGTGCTTCTATGTGCATGCCAATGTGTATGTCCGTGTGTCTGTGTGCCACTGTGTGTGTGTGCTGCAGTGAGTGTGTCCACCACCGTGTGGGTGCTGCTGTGTGAGCACCTGGATGTGTTTACTGTGTGTGTGTGTGTGCCCGGAACTATATGTGCTGCTGTATTTATGTGTTACTGTGTGTGTCGCTGTGTATCTATGTGCATGCTGCTGTGTGGTTCTGTGTAAGTGTGCCACTTTGTGTATATACAAAGGTGTATGCGTGTGTGTTTGTGTGTCGCTATGGTGTGTGTGCTGCTGTGTTTGTGTGTGCATACCAGTTTGTACGTGTGTTTGTGTGTGTGTGGGTGTGCCTCTGTATATGTGTGCTGTTTGTGTGCGCAACTGTATTTGCTGCTTTATGTGTATGTGAATGGTGTTTGTGTGTGCTGCTGTGAGTGTGCCACTGTGTGTGTGTTTGCATATGTGTATGAGGTTCCCATTTTGTGATTGTGATTCTCTGTGTGTGTGTGTTTATACAGTCATGTGTGTTTCAGTGTGCTGCTGTGAGTGCATGTATGCTGCTATGTGTGTTCTACTGTGAGTGAAGCTGTGTGTGTTTGTGCGTGTGTGTGTGTGTGTGTGTGTCTGCTGTGTGCTTGCATGCCGCTGTGTGTATTCCAATGTGTGTGTGTATGTGTGTGTGTGTGCGCATGCTGATGTGTTTTTTCTCTATGTGTTCGCTGCTGTGAGTAAGCTACTGTGTGTGTGTGTGTGTGTGTGTGTGTGTGTGTGTGAGAGAGAGAGAGAGAGAGAGAGAGATAGAGAGAGAGAGAGAATCCACATAAAGTAGAACTCTGAAATCCTCAGGATGTTTCCTGATCTAAAAGACTTCAATAGAGTTGAGAAAGTTTGCTGATGTCATGCAAAAGCCCTGTATCTCCGTTTTCAGTTTTTCACTTTCTGATATAATTGGAATCTGGCAGCCTTCCAATGTCCCTAACAAACAGTCAAGCAGAATGTTTTTTTTTGTTTGTTTTTTTAACATTGACTTCACCTAAGAAGTTCTTTCTGTTCCTGTAAAGCTGCTGTTTTGGAGATATGATGTTTTTGCACAGCAAACATATATAGAGTATATTTACACCATATTATCATATTTTTTGATAAACAAACATTCTATAATCAAGACAAGAAAGCAGAAAAAAATGACAAACCTCTTACTGTAATCTTGACTCGATTACTGTGGTATGACTCATATGATCCTCTGAATGCTTGACACTGATACTCTGTTGTTCCTGAATCAGACGCTGTTATACTGAGTGTGTTGGGGCCTAACTCTTTCAGAATTTCTAACTGCTGAGAGACTTTGTACCACATAAACTTCCATCCAGTGAGTGAGATCTGCAGATCACAGGTCAGAGTAAGTGCGTCTCCAGGGTAGACAGTGGTGTGAGGATCCACCCTCAGTGTTGGTTTGGGTTTTTCTGTTGAGATGAAATGATGAAGAGATCAGAGCTGATTTTACTTTTACAATATAAACAGTAGTTTATCAGGATAAGATCAGACTTTGTTGCTTAATGAACTGAATATTTCTGTATTTTAGAAATATAGAAATATGCTGGTATTGTAATATTTCGTACAGTGTCAGCATACATTTTAAGCTCACAGGTCTGTAATGTACAATGTGTGTGAAAAACTATAATAAACTATACAGTGGTTTGGGGGAAGGTGTACAGGTAAATCTACATGAATATAAATGAAGCAATCCAGTAAAAGCAGATGTAGCTGCTCACCTTGAGCTTGTCCACAGTATAGTACAGTCAGCACTACAGTATGGAAAGAAACAGAGGACATGATGCATTAGTCTGAAAGATTAGCTGTTCTCAGTTGAAGGGGGTTAAAAAGCCGGTTACAGTCGGAGATGGCTGTTTGATTAAAGGTTGAAATGTATGTCTTGTCTATGAAATTGTACACAACACTGCTCCTCCTCCTCTTAAACATTTTATTATACAGAGGATAAACACGTCTCAGGCTACTAGAGGTAAAACACGAGCAGACTGTGATCTTCCTTACAGAAGAAGCTGCTTTTAGCCAAACAGCACTTTCTATTAAATCACAAGAATGGAGTTCAGTCCCACTCTGTAGAAAACATCTGCACTGCAGAAAATATATTAATTTATCATTATTTTGAACTGTTATTCTGGTCTCTGTTCACGGTGGATCCATATTTTCAGTCATATGAGAACATTGTATAAATATAATTTACATCAGAACTGTAAATATAAACCCTTACACTTCCTCATTCATTTCTCACCTGTCAAACTGAAAAGAAAGGATCAATATGGATAAAGTACAAGGTATAAAGTACAAAGGTAAGGATGTTAAATTAATTAATCTCAATGTTATTAATTATCATTTTATTATTAACTGTTTTTAATCTTACCTGACAATCAATAGATTTTTTTTAGATCTTAAATTCAAATCAAATACAGGAAAAAGTCTGGTTAGTCGTTACTTTGTGAGCGAATTCACATAGTACTGTAATTACAGCGGTTTTGGGAAATGCTCAATAACAATTCATAGTTTCAAACAGATTATTTAATTTTATGATTATAAATAATTTTTATTATTATTATTAATAATAATAATAACAATAATATTTTATTAATATTGTTATTATTATTATCATTTTATGTTTATTATTTTTGTTATTATTATTATTGTTGTTGTTGGGGAACAGCCCCCCCCCCATGTGCAATCTGTAAATAATCTGTTAATAATATTGTTATTGCTTTTTTACTTCTATTATTTATTTTGTGTATATAGTATAATTTATGTCTTGCTATCCCTTTCTGCTGTAACAGAGAATTTCCCCACTGTGGGACACTGTGTGTAATAAAGGATTATCTTGTCTTATTTAAAAGGCTTTTGTTGGAGTAACTGTCTTTACTCATCCAGGGAAAGCTTTCTGCTACGTTTTGGACCATTGCTATGAGGATCTGACTGTATTTAGCAAAAGGTTAGGATGTTGAATGATCATCACCCCACCTCAGCTCCAACTCATCCCAAAAGTACTGGATGGAGCACCATCATTTCGGAGAACACAGGTCTTTTGCTCCACAGCTCAGTGCTGAGGGGCTTTACACCCCACCAGCTTACGCCTGGCATTACGCATGGTGCCAGTGGGCAGCAGTGGGTGCTAATAGTTTATTAGAAGGTGTGTCCACTAATATTTGAACATTCAGTGTGATATATATATATATATATGTCAAACCTCAAACCTAAAAAGTGTAAGATGAGAAGAAGAGCTGAAGAAGAGCTCCCATAGCTGCACTGATCCTAGTCTGACTGCATTTACACACCTTCATACAGCAGCAGCTCTGACTCTAATGAAGATATAAAGAAAGAGTTACTCACAGAGCAGCACAGAGAGTGGACTGACCTCCATACTGTCTCACTGACCACTGACTAACTGACTGACAGAGAAAGAGAGAGAGAGAGAAAAAGAGAGAGAGCACACCCACATTTTAGCTCCTCTCCCTTGTGACATCACATATCTTTTAGTAAAATAATTCACAGAAATGACTGAATATTAATCTTGAAGACTAAAAAATGACCAATAATTTTAATAAATGACCAAATGTCCATCATAATTCCCTCATTAAGATTTAAATTCAGTTGTTTAAAGTGGTCTGATGTGTGGGTGTGTGTGAGGGGGTTTGTAGAAATGCTGATGTACTAAATATTCTGTACAGTGGAGGTGAAGGGAGACAGGGATCATCAGTAAACATCGTGTTCATAGAGTTCAAATTCAAACTGATCATTGGATTCATTTTAAACTGGCAGCTTCATTTACTGTCCATTAATCTGAGAGTTCAGCACAAGATGGACAGAACACACGGATTCTGAAGCCCAAAGGGAAAAGAGCTGAGAGTGCCTGAACGCTACCAGTACAGCTTACACAGTAGTGCTCCTGTTTACTTCAATAAGAGTTTTACTGGCTGGAGTTGGGATGCTAGAACTGGACCAATCAGTAAACACTTACGTTCACCACTAATTCTTCCTTTAGGCTGGTAGGAGACACTGCTAGTGCTAATCATGTAATGCTGTGAGAAGATCATTTCACCTTTTTCTAGTTTAGCTCCTCAGTAGAGAAGGACGTCATCACCACAGTCACTCTGGGACAAAAGACAAACCACAAACACCTCAATAGCTGCTCTCTATCTAGGTGAAAATAGCCCTGTGCGTGGAAATGTGAAGATGAGATGGTTCCCACAGTTTGTACCTGTGTTTCTGTCTGTCTTTGTGATAAGCCTGCCCCAAACACAGCTTCTGAATTAAAAATGTTCCAGCTAATCATAGTGATATTAAACACTTATTCCCCACATCCCAACAGACTGATCCTCAGTGTCGCCTAAAGGCCTTCCTTTAAGCAGGACTTCCATATTGTAACTATAAAGAAACACTCTATTTCTTTATTCTGAGCATATGAAGCTTCATGGGAGCCAAAGAGCACAAACACACCACAATATAATTAGACTATGAGTTAATATTCAAAACAGGATGTGATATTGGGACTTATTTGTTATTTAAACATCATTGTGTCTTTACCATTGTTTCACTACACCACACATCAGACCACAAGACTCAAAATAACACTCTGCCCTCAGCTCTCTCTCTGTCTATAGAGGTTAAAACGGTCTATGCTGGACACAGAGTGGACGGATAAAGTTCACCAACATCCTACTTAAAGCTATAAAGAGTGAGAAGCTCTCTTATTGTTTATCTGTGTTTCAGAGTGTTATTCACTATCCACTGCTGATCAGCTAATAACAGAGTGTATTCTAAACACTTTGGTAAGGCATTTCACATTAAACAGAACTTTCTTTCCTGCTCGTTTCTGCTCATTTCATTAATATCTGTTCACTTGATTTATAGATTATTTACAGGTAAGTGTAGTCTGGAGCCTCTTCACTGCAAAACTAAAGGCAGAAAGACCCCCAAACAAGCAGCAACTGAAGGTGGCTACAGGAAAGGCCTGGCAAAGCAATTCAATGGAGGACACTTATTTGGTGATGTCTGTGGGTTCTAGACCTCCTGCAGTCTTATTTTATGTTAAAAACACTCCTGATATTAATACATTGTGCTAGTTTGGCTAATTTTGATCCTGTGAAAATTGAGGCGTAAACATTATGGTTCTTACTGATGTTTGAAAATCGGCTTAAGCTTTGTTCACACTTCAGGTAAAAGTGACCTCACACTTTTCTTAGATGATACAAGTTTGTGTGAACAGCAACAAAGGCAACCAAACATTTTTAGGGTCGATTTGGGCTGTTTTCATATTTTCTGCTTTCACCATCCCTGTTTTTCATCACTGAAAGATAATATATGTCAATCTGGTCTTTGATTATTGTTGCAGATGATGACTATAACAGGTAGTCAGAGTTGACTAGTAGTGAAATACATGTGATGGTGTTGCGTAATTAGAATACAGAAAACTGTTACAATTACAGTGGAAACATAAGTACTTAGATTACAGGTACCTAAAAAATACAGGTACATTAAAAAAAGGGTGATTACTAGCAATGATTACACTACAGCAGGGGTGTCAAACATATGGTTCTAATCTGAAACCAACAACAAAAATCTGACTACATGTTCCAGATCACTTGTGGCGGCACAAAATCCATGTTAATAGTATTAATGTCATGGCTGATCTGTGTATGTTGTAACTCATTTTGCCCCAGAAAATGAACAGTTTAAAGAAATCATTGAAATTCCAATATTGCCATGATATTCATGTCCATGATAAGTGTTATATAAACTTCGAACCACGGCTGTGTATTGCCTTTGCACTTGTGATATGACCACAGAACTAGACCTCATCAACTACAATGGATATAAATTACTGATACATCTATGTCTGCAGCTGTTT
Source organism: Salminus brasiliensis (assembly GCF_030463535.1). Taxonomy (NCBI): domain Eukaryota; kingdom Metazoa; phylum Chordata; class Actinopteri; order Characiformes; family Bryconidae; genus Salminus; species Salminus brasiliensis. The sequence goes on from NC_132886.1 coordinate 27,403,868, forward strand.
TTTTTTCACAGATAGACAACATATCAGTGACCGCTATTTATGTTCACTAAACCACAGTTTCATTAATCAACACTTGAAGAAAGTTAAACCCTGTTTATGAATAAATAACAAAATATAAGAGCTGTTGTGGTGAGATACAAATATTTATTTATGATCATTCCAGGCATCATCAAACAACAGGTATGTATTAAATTGTGCAGCTCTGATACATTTATTTGAATACAACTAATTATAAGGTTTTTTTTATTTTTATTAAGACACAACTTTACATTGCTTTTCAGCTTGCACTATGACCACAGAACTAGGGCCTCTCATCAACTATCATGAATATAAGTGATAATGTTAATGAATTGTGTATTATATTAAGAATGAAAAAGGCAGAATATTTATAAATTACCACTAGTTATTATAAAGCCTAAGTTTGGTTAGTCATAATAAACTAAATACTAAATAAACAACACAAAACATTAACCTTTAAAACTGTAAAATTAATCTGAGTAAATAATATAACAAAAGAATAACTAATGTTGAAAATAATCATATTTGCATATTTGCCCCTTACCATCACTGTTTTATACTAATGTGTTAATATTCAAGCTGAATATTAGTTTTTTAGAATATTGGTTGTCCTGCTGAATAAATTACATCCTTACATTATATTTTTCTAACCTTAGCTTTAGATCATAAACACAACAACAGATCACTCACTGAATCTAACATTCAGAACTTCTGATTATTCCTCCACTCTGGAGTCAGTGCTGCATTTGAATGGTTCAGTTACAGATGTGTAAAGAAGACCCTTTCCCTTCATCAGTGTAAAATACTAGCACAATAACTAAAATAATGAAAATACTGTATTAAAGACAATTCTGACAAGTGTAAATCTACTCAGATGCTGCCTTCTTCTGTCTGCACTCCATAAAGCTTCAATCAGGGTCACAGAAACAACTCCGGCCTTCTTCAAGAACCTGTAAGAGAAGAAGCATAATTAATGGGATATGTGTGTAGATTTAATCATAGGTTTCAGTCAAGAAAAAGATAAATGACAACCTAGGAGTCACAGCAAGAATGGTTAAAGAATTGTGTTGCGTCCTGTTTGCCCAAGATCACCTGGATTTCAACAATGCTTCTGGAAAAATGTTCAGACGGGACAAATGGACAGACGGGACAAAAGTGAAAATTGTAGCACATATGCATAGTGCTGTGATGTTTGGAGGTAAAACAACACCAACACCAAAAGCTCTGTGAAACCTGTGATGCATGATGGAGGGAGCATCATCATTAGAAGCTTCTTCATTGCCTCAGGACATGGACACCTTGTAGTCCATGACCTCAAGCTGAGGAAATGTTGGAAGATGTTGGAAGACAGTGATCCAAATCCAAGAAGTAAATCAACTCCTTAATGCTTGAAAAAGAAGAAGGTTTGTGTTTTGGAATGGACAAGTCAGAGTCCGTAACTTAACCACATTGAGGTTCTGTGGCAAAACCTGTGGAGGGCTGTACATGCAAAACACCCCAGGAATATTGATGAACTGAAATGCATATTTCTCCTCTGTGATGTACAAAATGTACGTGCAGCTGAAGAAATCATCTGTAGGTTATTAAATTCAAGGATTCACTTACTTTTTCTAGCCTGCACTGTGGATGTTTACTCATTGTGTTCAATTAAAAACATTAACAGTACCACAGTTTGTGAGTTGTTAGCTGAGTTAGATTGTGGTTGTCTATAATTGTGGGTTAGATAATGATAGGGTTTCACGATCAGACCACGTTTCATTAGTAATCAATACAGAAATCCAAGAGCTTCCAAAAAGGTTTGGTGTCTTTTTCTTGTAACTTCTTGTAAATGTGCTGTATGCTACTATACATGCCATTGTGTTTGTATGTGCATGCTGCTGTGAGTATGTGTGTGTGTGTGTGTGTGTGTGTGTGTGTGTGTGTGTGTGTGTGTGTGAGGTTACCACTGTGTTTTTGATTCTTTGTGTGTGTATACAGGGATTTGTGTTTCACAGGATTGACTTCCTCTGAAAAGTCTCCTGTAAAGATGATATTTTGGAGATATTCACAACCACCACTGATAGAACTGCACTGCCCACCATCACTGCACTGCCCACTGCTACAGCTACATCTGCACAGTTCACCATGAACAACGTCTACAATGTTGATTACAACCACTGTACTGATCCAGCTGTACTGTTCCCTACAGCTGTGACCCTCTTCACCACCACCACTGCTAGAAATGGACTCTTTACCACCTCTACTTCTATCACTAGCACAGGATCAGACACTTGAAATACAGTACTGTGATGATGTGTATAACCAGCTCTCAGTAAGAGGGGTTACACTGTAGAGACTGCTGGAAGCTGCTGGGTCCTTTTCTTTGGTCATTTCCACATTAGAAGTTGATCAGATGCTGGATTAGTGGTTGAATTACTGTAAACACCCATCTGATGGTGAGATTTTCCCTCTTATAGTACGATAGGATGCTGATCAGAATAAAAATCTCTAAATTGTGCTTCAACAGAATCTGGTCTAGTGACGACCCTAACATCTCTAACACTGTTCAGCACTATTACTCATATGCCATCACCCGCCCCATGCACACCACCAGTATTACCGTTTTAAATGACCTTACTGTGTCTAAAAATAGATATTAACTCTAACTGCTATTCTGATCTCTGTTCACGGTGGATTCATATATTGTAATGTGGTGTTCACCTACAGCAGGGTTTGAACCCAGGCCGCCATGTTGGCGGGCCAGTGCGCTACTTAGTGAGCTACCACGATCACGTGACCAACAGCCCCAAGTGCAGAGTCCTTAATCTCAGAGCAGGCAAAACAGAAATGAGAAACAAAGTCACCCAGGACTCGAAACCAGGCCACCACATCGCAAGACCACCACTCTGCCGCTTCACCAAAGTGGCAGTTATGAAAGTGGCCAACAAATTAAACTTAAAAGGGGTGGATTTAATAAACAAAGAAGACGGTGCGTCTAATGCGAAAAAAGGCGGGAAAACGAACAAAGGATGCCAGGGGAGAATGCTGGCTGCCTCGCAAAGCTTGAGGAAAAATGGAAACTAAGGGCAAAAGGATCTCCCAAAAGAAACTAGAGAACTGGAAAGTTCACTCCTGCCTTTCTCTGCTAAACGAGTGTATGTGTGCTAACACACACACAGACACACACACACAGACACACACACACAAACTGCACAGACACAGAGAACTTGAGGGGAAACTTGGGGTTCACATAGAGGGAAACAAACTCGGGAGAAACACATGTAGGAGAGTGACACCCACGCAGCCTTCTACTCGAGAATGTGGCTGACACACGCACTCAACCAGAGTCAAAGATCCAGCGGTGGGACGACTGGATCTGTGTGCTTATATAGCCTTTTCCCAGGTGTTCTGAGTTGGTCTTAATTACCGACTGGTGTGACTCGGGGCCTCCCCTGGTGGCAGACGGAGGCCTTGCCCTAGAGCTACCCCGTACATATATTCAAACTGAGAGAACTGCAAGTTGGCAGAGAAAAGAAAATATGGGTAAAGTACAAGGTATAAAGTACAAAGGTAAGGATGTTCAATTAATTCATTTTGATGTTACTAATTATCATCTTATATTTACTGTTTTTATTGTTATCTCACAATAAATAGATTTTTTAACAAAGATGGTTTTGTTACGGCTGTGTGTTTGTGTGTGTGTGTATTTGTTGAGGAATGTGCGTACAAGCTTTTGATTATATTAATTTGAAATATGATGCAGAATTGTAAAATCTAGTTACATTCACATTTTCTCCTCTGCCTAAGTTTTTTAACTCTGCAATGTAGCCATTTGTACTCAACAGGAACAGATATGGAAGATTGGGTTAGTCGCTACTTTGCGAGCAAGTTCACATAGTACTTTAGTTACAGCGGTTTTGGGAAGCACTTATTAACAAGACATTTGTAGTACAGAGTCATCATTAGAATCATACGACTATTATTGTTATTATTATTATGTCATGGTAATTCAGAGGGACTGGTTATTAGCTTTAAAATGAAAAACTGTAAAAATGTTTACACTGTCTACAAAGAAAACGTTGGTACTCTAAAACATAATTACTGTTTATTTGATTCATTTTACAAATGAAAAAATAACATAACAAAAAAAACATAAAATGTGTTGTATGTAAATGTAATGACTCAATTACATAAAAATGAAAATATTTATTGAGTCTAAAACATTTTCCTAACTTTATTTTCTGTAGAGAATGTATTACTTATTGACAATGAGAAAGCAATGTGTGACAGTGTGTAATTTGACTTTGGCATAAGGCTGTACACACACACACACACAAGTATTGGGGCACCTGCTCATTCATTCATTCTGATCGGAGATTACACTCATAATTAAAATACCCTGAAAACCAGACTTGAGTCATGTCACCTTCCATGTCACTGAAAAATTGAAAAACTGTAAGATGAGAAGAGCTGGAGCTCTGATAGCTGCACTGATCCTGGTCTGACTGCATTTAAACACCTTCATACAGCAGCAGCTCTGACTCTAATGAAGATATAAAGAAAAGAGTTACTCACAGAGCAGCACAGAGAGTGGACTGACCTCCATACTGTCTCACTGACCACTGACTGACTAACTGACAGGGGGAGAGAGAGAGAGAAAGAGAGAAAGAGAAAGACAGAGAGAGAGAGAGAGAGAGAGAGAGAGAGAGAGAGAGAGAGCACACCCACATTTCAGCTCGCCCCCCCTCTTGCTCTTTCTCTCTCTCTCTCTGTCTCTTTCTCTCTCTCTCTCACTTAACATCACCTACCTTTTAGTCAAATAATTCACAGAATCGACTGCATATTAAGCTTTAAGACTAATAAATAATTAATTCTGTTAAAATATAAAATATAAAACACTTACGTTCACTAATTCTTCCTTTAGGCTGGTAGGAGATACTGCTAGTACTAATCATCAGAATCAGAATCAGAATCAGAATCTCTTTATTTCACCAAGTATGTTACCCATACAAGGAATTTGTCTTGGTGAGAGCAACACGCATGACAAGTAACAAAGAAACACAGAACACAGTCTTAAACTAAAGGAAAATGACACTAAACAATAAATAGGGTAGGGGATAAATTAAAAAAAAAGTAGAAAGTACTAAAGGTAATAAAGGTAATAAAGAGCTGAAAAATATATTTACAGAAAAGAAAAGGACATCTGTACAGGTGTGCAAATAGTCATAGTGCAAAATAGGCAGAGTGCAAATAACTGTTCAGTCCGGTTTGGTACAGTTCAGTTGTAAGTTTAGAGGTTTACAGTGGGAGGTGACCACTGTGATTGAGGAGCGCTACAGTTCTGGGGAAGAATCATGTAAATCATGTAATCATGTAAAGCTCTGTATGAATACACATCATTCATGTTGATTTTAAATTAATATGAAGTAGGTCTGCAGTCTTACAGACTTTTTTTTTCTAGTTTAGCTCCTCAGTAGAGAAGGACGTCATCACCACAGTCAGTCTGGGGCAAAAGACAAACCACAAACACCTCAATAGCTGCTCTCTATCTAGGTGAAAATAGCCCTGTGTGTGGAAATGTGAAGGGGAGATGGTTCCCACAGTTTGTACCTGTGTTTTTGTCTGTCTTGATTCAGTGTTATCAGCTATATATATTTATCTGATCTACTAATTACTTTTACTTATCAATTACTTTTTACAAACATTTATTTGATTATACATATCAGAAGAATTACATGCTGACTGGAAAACTCTTTACTGTCCATTTTCATTTGATTAACATTGGTTAATTTAATCTTTTTATAATTATTCATAAATTACTGTAGACTGGTTTCTCTTCTAATAAAGGTATAGATAGATAGGTATTCAAGCGTTTAGCTTAAACATTCCTAATGTAAGTGTTTATAGATGTAATTCATTGTACTAATGTTAAATCATTAATAAAATATATATATATATATATATATATATATATATATATATATATATATATAATATTTATATATTTATTTATATATATTATAATAAGCTTGGGATTAAGAGTGTTTGTGGTCCATCACTGAGAAATGAGTCAATAGATAAATCATGCAATAACATAACAAAAGGGCTTTAGGCAGGAGATGTAGAATGTGGGGTTCTTTGCAGAGTAGGGTGTTGGGCTAGGTAGTAGAAGACTGGGAGGACCTGTAAAGGACCTTGAACAGTGCTATTTTCCATCACTAAACCCAGAGGGAAAGGTCTTAGACAGAAAGCCTGACTTGCTAGCTCGGGTGGGAAGAGGCCTTTTGCCAAGCCTTTTAACAGTGCCAGATGACCAGGCCTGTCAGTTTGACCCTTGTGTCCTAATCTTGTTCAGGGAACATGGGTAGGGTATAGCAGAATTGGTTAATAATTGGGAACATACCCACGGATGAGTGCTATAGTGTGTTGTGGGCAACCTCTGCCCAGTTCAGGTATTCTGACTAGGGAAAGGGGCTTAAGGAGGCCAGACACTAGAGGGTGTGCCATTGGACAGTGGAAGCCCGAGGACAGACTGGCCTCTGCTGCAATAAGCTGGCAAAAGGCTCCTCAGAACAGGCTTATGAATTGAGGCCCTTTGTTGGAAACCACATATTTGGGCAGCCCATGAATATGGACCACCGGTTGGAGCAACAGCTCCACTGTCTCATTTGCTGATAGTTTTTTTTTTTATTGCAGGGCCGATGGTGCAAGGGGATGGTCAACGGATGCAGTAACCCAGCAGGCCTGGTTCTGGGCTCTTTACAACAGGGTCATGTGCTTCAAGCGGCTACATAGGTCCACATGTCATGGTTCAAGAATGTCACCAGAACCGCCTCTGAAGAAACTCCAGTGTGTGGGTTGCCCCTGGATGACCAACAAAGGGCAAGACATGACATGCTCCCTGACCAAGCTGGGTCCATACAGCTTATCAGGTTTGGTGGTGTTTTTGGAACCTGGTGGATTGGACAGGATGAAATTGAACCGGGTGAAAAATAGCACCCACCTAGGCTGACGGCGGTTAAGATGCTTGGCTTCTTGCATGTAGGCCAAGTTATTATGATCTGTCCAGCTTCACATAGAGGTGGTGAGGCATTGATGAGGTGCTGGACAACAGCCGGTGCATTTATCAACCCAAAAGGCATGACTTAATATTCATAGGGGCCTGATGAGGCGATGAAGGCCTTTGTCACTTTTTTTTATGTGTAGCAGTGTACGCACTACAGAAGTCCAGTTTGGTCACATGGGCTCCAGGACAAGAACAATCCAGGCATGGGTAATAATGCTGGAGCCAAGAATACCAATACCATCTGCAGATCAGGAGCATTGGTCAGATATCAATCAGCAACGCTGAGAGAGAGAGCAAGGAAGATAGGGAGAATACCGGTTTGCTCCCAGAAAAGAAAAATAACTGGTAAGAGCTGGATGCCCTAAATAAAGAAAGAGTATGGTAGGAGGATATTCATTTTTTTAGGGAAGTGCCTTGAGAGTCTCAAGAAGAATAAAGATAAGGGGGAGCACAGGAGGTCTCAGCCCTCTATGTTTCCCTATTCCCTAGAGACAAAGAGACACCAATGTGTGTCTGTGTCTCTCCCCTTAAAAAGCCCTTTGCCTCCCTCTTGTGGCTGAAGGTGGCCTGGGCTTGAGCCAGCCCTTACAAATGCATAAATCATTTTAGTGAACCCCTTTACAACATTTAGTCACACTCTCAAATAGGTGGACATATCATTATCTTTCAATGTCTTCAAACAAGAGATGTCTTCATGATATTAAACACAGATGTTAACATTAAGATGTAAACCACTGGTTACACTCCAAAAAAAGATTACACTTACAGAAAAAATATATATATATAAATAAATAAATAAATAAATAATAAATACATATATATATATATATATATATATATATATATATAATATATATATATATATATATATATATATAATAAACAGCCCAGTAAAAGAAAAAGATTTGTTGGACAGATAAAACCAAGATTAACTTGAGTACAGAGAAGGAAAAGATCTGAGCACATCACATTATCTGTTAGTCATGAGTACAGCAGGGGTATATATGGTGCCAACTGGTGTTTCCTCATGATCTAACTGTTAATAGAAGTATTGAATGAATTCTGAAGTCTTTAGAGCTGTACTATTTGTTTAAACTCAGTAAAATGCTGATGGGATGACGATTCACACAATAACAACATACAGCGAAAGCATGCCATGAGCTTCTTAAGACAGAGAATGTCACCTGACCTTAATTGAATGAGTATGTTCTTCACTTCCTGAAGACCAAATATAGGCAGAACCCATTGATCACAATACCACAAGCATGCAGTAATTGAAGCTGACTGCTTTAAAAGCATGACAAAGCATCTTGAGGGAAAACTCAGAATTATGTTATGTTTATACAATCCAGACTGCAATAATTATTAATTATAATATATATATATAATTAAAATATTCCTTATATTAACAAATTAACAATTTGTGTACAGCAGAATGATTCTCTTATGTTTGGTAAAAAAGTGTGACACATTTTAAAGCACAACTTTAATAAGTTTATGAAATGTTTATAAATTTAGAAGAGGTATGTGTTTTCAAACCAGATTCAGTAACATGAGAGTGATATCAGGGTCAGGGTACTGCCCTCCCTGCTTCCCTCATGGTTGAAAATCGTAGACAAAGTGTCTAAAGTGTCAAAAATGAGACAAAGTCCTTACTGACTGCACTTCACCGAGGAAAAAATGATCGAGCGCCCACTAGAGTGTCCCATCTTTAACTAAATTATGAGGATTTGCCTGAAAAGCTGATCATGTGTCTAAGGAAAAGGGTGATGTTATGAAGTGTCCTGTATGCCGTCTGTACTTGACAGTCCCAAAGGAAAGGGAATAAAATGTGATGCAGTGCTGTAAAGGGTGTCCCTACATTGTGGAATTCCTAATGGAAAATTTGATGTGGTGCTTTATAGGTGCCCTCATAACAATAGACACAGTTGTCTTCAAACAGATGTCTTCAAACCCCATGAAGTACTCTCTCAGATTCCCCTCCAAGTGACAAACATGATGAAGTGCCCTTGCAATGGAAATAAATAACCCACTGAAGAAAATGAGATGTGCCTTACATTGTCTCCTACAACATGTCCCCTTGGGCAGGCTTTAGACTTGCTAAATGACATATAACCAAATATTAAGTTTACTGTGTGTTTTGTCTTTGGCCCTATGTTGATTTGGAAAAGTAAACTGAACACATGCACCACATTCTTGATTGCTGATGTATGCTGTCACTCATTCTGTCCCAGAAAAAGAACAGTTCAAAGAAATGACTAAACTAAAGCTGCCTGACCATGATGAGTGTAAAACCTCTGACCACAACTGTATATTGCTGTTGTGCTTGCCCCACAGACACAGTAAACTTTCAAGGATAATAAATCACTGGTTAAAGAGTTCCCTAATTGGGGGATCCTGAATGGTAAACCCATAAGTGGTACGTGATTGTCTGGTTTCACATCCTGTTACAAGTAGCTTGTTTCTTTTTCACACAGAGAGCAACACATTACTAACCACCACTTATGTTGACTAAACCACAGTTTCTGTAAATTGGCACTTGAAGAAAGTAAAACCCTGTTTATGAATACAGAACAGAATATGAGAGATGTTGTGGTTAGAAGCAGATATTTATTCATGATAATTCCAGGCTTCATCAAACATGTGAAGAAAAAAAATACAGCTATTTATTATATTGTACAGCTCTGTTAAATCTAGGTAAAGATAAAACGTATTATAAGCTTTATTTAATGAAGAAACAGCTTAATTCTAAACAAACACATTATCTAATCAAGATAATGCAGAAAAATGCAGAAATATGCATTTTATAAACTACCACTAAAATATTATTAAATATTCAGCCATAAAGACAATCTAAAAATATACAACTAAAATCAAAATACTTTAACCACTAAAACTAAATAATAATAAAATATATAATTAGTATAAAAAAATTAGATCAAAAGAATACCTGATGTTGACAATGGTCATATTTCTGGACTTTTCCTTTACTATAATGACTACATAATAATGTTAATGATAAAGTTTAAGATACTGCTGTGCTCAAACTAATATAAATGTAAATGGGTTGAAAGAATTAGACATTTTACATTCCATTTTCCACACATTATAAATAATTTCATCTGGCCTATACATTTAGATAATTCATATAAAACACACCAGATCACGGAGCATGAGAGCACTCCACACTCCAATCTATATAGAATTACAGCCTCTCTGACTCTTCAGTTAAGTTCAGAACTTCTGATTATTCCTCAGCTCTTGAGTCAGTGCTGCTTTTGAATGGTTCAGTTAAATGTAAATAAGACCCTTTCCCTTCATCAGTGTAAAATACCAGCATAATAACTATTACTAAAATAATTAAAAAGAAATACTGTATTAAAGACAGTTCAGACACATGTAAATCTACTCAGATGCTGTCTGCTTCTGTCTGCACTCCTGAAAGCTTTAATCAGGATCACAGCAACAACACAGGCCTTCTTCATGGACCTGTAAGAGAAGAGACATTATTAATGGGATATTTGTGTAGATTTGATGAAGCTCAGTCTACAAACGATTTTAGTCAAGGTTAAAGTAAACAAGGGCTTGAAGAAACATATGTATCGTTTGATTCGCTTTGAACCGAAACGTAGACAGAGATATATCAGTAGACTGACTTTAGGGACAAGTATATTCACCATATTCTGCATTGAGGAATTGTAGCATTCTTTTAAGAGATGATGTCTGGTGAAATCATCATCACGGTCAACTCTTAAGTGCTGTTATGGTGAACGACAGCTCTATAAACGCTGAGAGCTCAAGAACATAAACATTTGTCTTTATTTGCAAAACTCACTGCCAAGTTTCAGACTGCCTCTGGGACAGGTGCAGTGAGAGTCTGTATAAAAGTAGACTAGTTCTGAGAGACGCAGTAGACATCAAGTGGCTTTTAAAATTTACCTGTGTAATTAACTCACACTGAAAATATCCTTCACTTTATGCATTACTGTTTTCACAATCTAATTCTTCTCCAGGTTAAAAAAGGCTAATCACTTTACATCACTTCACATCACCCTCCCCCAGCAACAGAAACAGATATAGCAACCCCATCAAATGTCTCCACCTAAACCTTATATTAAAAAATCCTCCTTTAAAAATGGTGGAGGGGCTTGGATAGTGTTAATCGGGTCACCAGCAGAAGATATACCACATTTTACTTGTAACACTATGGGAAAACATTGATAATTTTGGCAGAATTGTTAGAGCCGTGGGGCCCGGTGTAGTATACTTTTCATCCCCTGCAGTGCCCCTGACTATCAGTAGAAAGGAAAAGACACAAGCATCTATACTGTCTCTGTATTTCCATCCTGGTACTTTTTTGTTAATGAATGTATGTTTAAACTATAAGAAACAAATCTCTGTTTCAATGGTTTTAATGCAGTCAAATGTACAATGTCTTCCCTGAGTGGTGGAATAATCTGAAACTAAGGGGATGATTTACATAAAAGAAATAATCTGTAGGATATAGACCTCAACACCCCAGACTGTGATATGTAATTTCTTAATTATCTGTATCATTATGTAACATATTTATATTTTTCTTAAATAGTGACACAATGACTTATTATCTACTAAAGAGTATTATTAGATCCTAGCACAGCATCATCTTCAGATACTAAAAAACTAAATCACAAAACACCTTCCTTCCTTCACTGATTCATTAATTTAGTGTGATCTGCTGTGTTTCTGCAATCAGTCTTCTTAAATGCAGAATAAAATGTAGGAGGTAAAGCTTACCGTTACTGTGATGGGATTGAATCTGGGAATATGTCACATCGTTTGGTCGTGTCACTGTATCATTTAACACAGAAATACATTTAGACTTTCCTACCAAAGCTAATTTCATAGAAAACAGGCTTCTGTTAAACAGAGATGTAGTTCTTACCATTTCCTCTGGGTTTCTTGTTAGTACCCATAACTTGTGCATAAGTTACATCCATTGGCCGGGATGCAGAATCATCTACAGAAAAAACAGTACACCAGTCAATTACAGATATTATCTGCCCATGAAATGGATTTAACTGTGGTAACATTAAGTGCTGGTGGGTTTGTTGGTAATATAAAGTCTATAGTGATGTTTGTGGTGAAGCGTGGTATGAAAACTGATACACACTGCTCCTCTAAAATGCCAATAAGAACAAACACACTGCAGGTTACAGTAATATTTTCTCCACAAGCAGCTGCATTCAGTCACAATCCACTACACATAAAGAGCTTCATTTCAGACCTTTATTCTTCTGACAACACCAAACCAGGCACAGTGTGATAATCAGCAAAACCATTAAACTGCACCCCACTGCCACTCCTACTGTTACAAACATGGATCCAGAATCTGAGATTGAGGAAAGAAAGAGACATGAAATTAAATTAACCAAATTTGTTCATTTTTACAGATAAAAGTGTTTCATACAGATTCAGAAACCAAATAATCAAGTTTATTAGGATAACTGAAAAATATGTGAGAGTTTAAGAGACATGTGAGATGATGCTGATGTGGGTGGGGTAAAACTTCAGACACTAAATTAAACTTATTTAGTTTTTTATAGTGGTGTAAAAACACAGTTGTGGTCAGAAGTCTGCAAACGCTTATTATGTACATCAGCTTTGGACCTTCCTATTGTACTGTGTGTTACTCAGTGAGGGCTGTGAATAAATAGAGGTGTAAATGTAACTGTTTGTCCAACCTTTCCTTTAAAACAGCACTGAATTTCTCAAGTTGTCAGTGTTAATGAAACTTTATGAAGGCTGTGCATTCATGTGATGATAGAAAACATTCTTACCAGAAGGATTTGGTGTAGCAGAACCATTGTTATGTGTGTATTGTGGTGTCAGTGTAGAAGAAGACGGAGGGAGGGAGACATTTGTCTTGCCTGAAATACAAAAGAAGCTCCTTATTTTTAAGTAGAGAAGAATAATTTAATGTGAATCAGTGATTTACTGAGACTCACTTAGCATGAATCAATCACTTACACAGACTAGGCCACTAACATTGACAGGCTTTCCATTTGCAGTAACTACACCCATATACAATATGCACCAAAAGAGCACAACAGAAACATTAAGCACTGCTAGAACACATTACACAATTTACCCACGAGAATCTCACAAGAAACGAGACAACACTGGAAACTATTCTGGAAAAATTGCAGACAGTTTTTTACAGTCAGTCTAATATGAAGGAACACAAATCATGACGTACCTCTTACTGTAGTCTTGACAGTGGTGTGAAGATACACCCTCCGTGTTGGTGTGGGTTTTTCTGTTGATATGAAATGATGAAGAGATCAGAGCTGATGTTACTTTTACAATATAAGCAGTAGATGATGATGGTCAGTATAAGATGTGTGTGTAAAAAGCGTTGTGTCTTTCAGCAGTTATCAGAAAGATTACAGCAGCAGTGCAGTGTTTCTGTACAGTACAGTTTCTTACAATAATCACTAAGTGCAACTGATGATCTTTTATTTTCAGGATTAATTTTGAAATGTGAACTTCACTAAAACGTCATTTTCAACATTTAATAGGAGCTACACTGTATGGTCAAATGTTTGTGGGTTTTAAGTTGTGCACATTGCTGACACATAAGTGTGAATGCACACAAACAGCTTCTTTAGTCCTGCTCATAAACATGAACTTCTTGGCACCATGCCTAATGACAGGCATGGGTTAGAGGAGAATGAAACACCCAGTATTGAGCTGTGGAGCAATGGAACTGTGTTGTCTGAAATTACTATGTTCCATCCAAAACATTTTAGGATGCGATATGGATAAGGCGGGGTGGTGATCATCAAACATCCTGACCTCACTAAAAATAATGAAGAGGTTTCTCAAGGTGAGTGTTTGGGGATCCTGTAGGGTCTAATATCTTGTAGTTAACACTGCTGTGAAATCTAAATTCTGTTGTGTTTCTGAAAATAAACTAAAAGAACATGTTATGATATTATACTGATCTCATTATGAGTTTAGTAGATGTTCAGAAATAAATTCAGGAAAATGTCTTTTACACTATTACAGTGTTTTATTTTAGTCCGCTTCTCCTCTAAAAGACACATTCCTGTCTTTAGGGAAACTAAAGCAACAACACAAAACGCAGTTAAACACCAGCTTTCCAACCATAGCTTCTACTGTATCTCCTCACACTGTAAGACCACCTCACCCAGTAAACCTGAGCTCTCTGACCTCACTGAGCTTTCTGAGATACTGTGTGTTGTAAAGAGAAGTGTGCTGATCTTCCTCTATCACTTCTTAAGCTGATGTACATGATAATGTTTCTGCAGCAGTAAAGCACCTCTACTCTTTTAACTGTTAATGGTAGAAATAATGTGGGAAGACGACACACTCACCTGATACAGTCAGTCTAACAGCAGCACTGATCTCTGAGAAGCGCGGCTCTGTTGACCGTCTTCCCTTACAGGTATAATCACCTTCATGAGACCCATCAACATCAGAGATTTCATAGTTCTTCCTCCATTGAGCTTCACTGAGAGGATCATTATTCTTAAACCACTCGTAATTCCAGACTCCTCCACTTTCTATGTCACATGTGAGAGTGACTCTCTGTCTGATGAACACACGCTCAGCTGGCTGCACTTTCACTGTAGCCTTTGGTCTCTCTGTTCAAAGATCATAAAGACTTTAGAAAGGTAGAAACTCTGTGTGAAGAAGGTGTTTCTCGTAAGAAGATCCAGAATTCAAAATCCTTCTGGAATAATTGATCAACATTTTTACTCTCATTCTGAAATGAAGTCATTTGTAGAAAGAAAACAGAAATCATGACCAACCTCTTACTGTAATCCTGACTGGAGCACTGTAGTGTGAGACATAGTCTCCTCTGAGTGCTACACACTGATACTCTGCTGTTCCTGTATCAGACACTGTTATACTGAGTGTGTTGGTGTCTTTATATTCAGTCAGAGGATTTAACTGCTGAGAGACTTTGTACCACCTAAACCTCCATCCAGTGAGTGAGATCTGAAGATCACAGGTCAGAGTAAGTGTGTCTCCAGTGTAGACAGTGGTGTGAGGATCCACCCTCAGTGTTGGTGTGGGTTTTTCTGTTGAGATGAAATGATGAAGAGATCAGAGCTGACTCAGCTTTAGAATAGAAGCAGTAGTTTGATCAGGATAAGAACTTGCTGTGTTTTGGCAGAAAGATTACAGTAGTTGGACTTTCCTACAACATTGCTGTAGATAAAGTGTCTTAAAATGAGTTAGCATTTTAAAATAATGAGACAGTCTCTCAGATCAAGGTTTTATCTGAAATCAAGGAGAAATCATGTCAGACATGTCAGACCATGTCAACATGGAGAAAGCAACTCATAGAGCAGTAGTTTAACATACAAAGAACATGCTGAGTCTTATGAGACATTGTGTTTCAGCATTTCACAGAAAGGTTACAGAGGCTCGACTTTCTGACAATGTTGCTGTGCAGTAACGTTTCTGAAAATATTGACTCAGCATTTTTAAAATAATGAGACTGTCTCTAAAATGATGACTCAGCAAATCATGATGCTGAGTTTAAGACACTGAAAATAATGAGAGATTTTCTCAAAGTAAGAAGACGGCATTTCAAATCAGTGATAGTCTCTCAAAACAATGACTTAACATTTCAGAATATTGAGAGAGCTTCTGGCAATAATGTCTTTGTACCTCAAAATAATGACAATGCAGTTCACATAATAGTGGGAAAATGAAATACTGCATTTTTATTCTTGTTAAATTTTAAAAATGACTGGCACTTCTGCAAAAGCTGATATTCACACACACACACCTTCACCTGCCAGTAGATGTTATTAGTTACACTTGTTTCTAAACCCATTACTCATTTTTTCAGCTGCACTGATCATACAGGACATTATGTAATAAAGTATGCAGAGAAACAGAAGAACTACAATCTGTAATTATAGAACTACAAAGTTCTCCTATATGATGAGCAAAGCTGATCAAATGGACAAGGAGGTGTATCTACAGTTTTCTTATAAAAATACTGGACAAATGGTATATTCATATTCTATTATATTCAGGGCACGCTTCACAATTCAGTTTTTAAATACATATTTAATTAAATATTCACATTTACACACAAACTATATTTTCTGTGTACTAGCAGGGTTTCACAGAGGTGCTACACTTGGTAGTAATGTAGAAGTTAACAGGAATGTGTAAACAAAATGATAATTTACATTTGGGCAATGATTTTTAACGTTTTATTATTAAATAAGGTTAATTAAAATATTATAATCATGTTACGTTTGTTAAGATTGCTTAAGTTGGTTTCAGTGAAGTAACTACAGCTATCTTTTGTAAAATGTATTACATTGTGATATATTTTCACCTCCACTGTATAACCAGTAAACTTCCACTAACGTTAACCAGAGCTGTAATCCGAGGTTCTGACGTTAGCCAGTGTCCCAGTGAGCGAACCTCTAATGTTTAATTATGCTAAACAGGTCATTCACTCACTGCTGACTCACCTGAGACAATTTTAAATGTTTTTATGTATTTTTATGATATTGCTCTTTTTCTTGTGTGCTTCATTCAATCTGATCACACTGTTAATATTTGCTTGAGTGTTTTAAAAGTAAACTGTGTTTTAAGTAAAAAAAAAAAAATACAAAGAAAACAATGATTATCTGCACACTGTGTATATTAATAGGAAAAGCCCCAGCAGAAGTAAAGATATTTGGGTAGCGCAGTAAATCCCAGTTCACACTTTTAAAATACTAAGGTGACAGACTGAATGCCTGACAACACAACTTTCTTGACCAACCACTAGATGGCGATCATTTTCCAGAACGTTTGGGGTATTTATTTTGCCAGCCCAGTTAGAGACAGTGAGGAGAAATGACAGTGTTATTTTCAAATGTAAAATTTGAATGGGCTTTTCAACAATCATCCGGGGCTTGAGCCCCATAAGCCACCCAAACACCCTCCAGTGCGCCGCCACTGTACATGCTAATGTTTCTGCAGCAGTAAAGCACCTCTACTCTTTTAACTGTTAATGGTAGAAATAATGTGGGGAAGACGACACACTCACCTGATACAGTCAGTCTAACAGCAGCACTGGTCTCTGAGTAGCGCGGCTCTGTTGACTGTCTTCCCTTACAGGTATAATCACCTTCATGAGACCCATCAACATTAGAGATTTCATAGTTCTTCCTCCATTGAGCTTCACTGAGAGGATCATTATTCTTAAACCACTCGTAATTCCAGACTCCTCCACTTTCTATGTCACATGTGAGAGTGACTCTCTGTCTGATGAACACACGCTCAGCTGGCTGCACTTTCACTGTAGCCTTTGGTCTCTCTGTTCAAAGATCATAAAGACTTTAGAAAGGTAGAAACTCTGTGTGAAGAAGGTGTTTCTCGTAAGAAGATCCAGAATTGAAAATCCTTCTGAAATAATTGATCAACATTTTTATTCTCATTCTGAAATGAAGTCGTTTGTAGAAAGAAAACAGAAATCATGACCAACCTCTTACTGTAATCTTAACTGGAGCACTGTAGTGTGAGACGTAGTCTCCTCTGAGTGCTACACACTGATACTCTGCTGTTCCTGTATCAGACACTGTTATACTGAGTGTGTTGGTGTCTTTATATTCAGTCAGAGGATTTAACTGCTGAGAGACTTTGTACCACCTAAACCTCCATCCAGTGAGTGAACTCTGCAGATTACAGGTCAGAGTAAGTGTGTCTCCAGTGTAGACAGTGGTGTGAGGATCCACCCTCAGTGTTGGTTTGGGTTTTTCTGTTGAGATGAAATGATGAAGAGATCAGAGGTGTATATAAACTGTGTGGATTCAGCTCCGAGCAAACTTTAACTTTGAGAGCTTTAGCTGCTGAAAGTTTACTGAGGCCTGCACCTCAGTAATGCTCTGCATACTTCACCCAACGTGACACAACACAGGAAGTGTAACCATGCTAATGTCACTGATAACGTGCATGTAGGAAATTTAAGCCTGTTTAGAAACGTGGAGTAATCATGAAGACTTTCAGCTTTAGTTCAGGTGCTGCAAACAGGTCAAGTCATCAGCATGTACAGGATGATAAATACATAGAAGCAGAATCAGAGACAGTGGTCTTGTCTGAAAAACAGCTTTTTAAACTCTTACACAAAGAATTTAACCACAGTAATCCCCAAGAATGGAGACAATACTAGAATCCATTCAGGAAAAATTAATAACCTATATAGAGTTAAAAATAAACAGTTTTCCACAGTCAGTCTAAAATGAAGTTGTTCATAAAAAAGAAAATAGAAATCATGATGTACCTCTTACTGTAGTCTTGACAGTGGTGTGAGGATCCACCCTCCGTGTTGGTTTGGGTTTTTCTGTTGATATGAAATGATGAAGAGATCAGAGCTGATGTTACTTTTACAATATAAGCAGTAGATGATGATGGTCAGTATAAGCTGTGTGTGTAAAAAGCTGTGTGTCCTTCAGCAGTTATCAGAAAGATTACAGCAGGTTGATTTTCCTACAGTGTTTCTGTACAGTACAGTTTCTCACAATAATCACTAAGTGCAACTGATGATCTTTTATTTTCAGGATTAATTTTGTAATATAAACTTCACTAAAACATAATTTTCAATATTTAATTGGAGCAAAACCATTTCACCAATTGTTTGTGGACGCCCATTCAGCTACTTTAAGTTGCACTCATTGCTGACACAGATGTGCAAATGCACACACACACAGCGTGTCTAATCCTTGCCAATAGAATAGGACTCTCTGGAGCAAATGAACATGAACCTATTGGCACCATGCCTAATACCAGTCATGGGTTAGAGGGGTATAAAGCCCTCCAGCATTGAGCTGTGGAGCAGTGGAACTGTGTTCTCTGGACTGATGGTGCTCCATCCAAAACTATTGGGATGAGTTGGGGATGAGGAGGGGTGGTGATTATCCATCCAACATCCTGCACTCACTAACGCTCCTGTCACTGAATGCAGTCAAACCCTCCAAAATCTAGCAGAATTGTGTGTGTGCGCGCAACTTTATGTGCTGCTGTATTTATGTGTTACTGTGTGTGTCGCTGTGTATCTATGTGCATGCTGCTGTGTGGTTCTGTGTAAGTGTGCCACTTTGTGCATATACAAAGGTGTATACATGTGTGTTTGTGTGTCGCTATGGTGTGTGTGCTGCTGTGTTTGTGTGTGCATACCGGTTTGTACATGTGTTTGTGTGTGTGTGTGCCTCTGTATATGTGTGCTGTTTGTGTGCGCAACTGTATTTGCCAGTGTGTGTGTGCCGCTTTATGTGTATGTGAATGGTGTTTGTGTGTGCTGCTGTGAGTGTGCCACTGTGTGTGTGTTTGTGTATGTGTATGAGGTTCCCATTTTGTGATTGTGATTCTGTGTGTGTGTGTGTGTGTGTATACAGTTATGTGTGTTTCAGTGTGCTGCTGTGAGTGCATGTATGCTGCTATGTGTGTTCTACTGTGAGTGAAGCTGTGTGTGTGTGTGTGTGCCTGCTGTGTGCTTGCATGCCGCTGTGTGTATTCCAATGTGTGTGTGTGTGTGTGTGTGTGTGCGCATGCTGATGTGTTTTCTTTGTGTTCGCTGCTGTGAGTAAGCTACTGTGTGTGTGTGTGTGTGTGTGTGTGTGAACTCTGAAATCTTCAGGATGTTTCCTGATCTAAAAGACTTCAATAGAGTTGATGAAGTTTGCTGATGTCATGCAAAAGCCCTGTATCTCCGTTTTCAGTTTTTCACTTTCTGATATAATTGAAATGTGGCAGCCTTCCAATGTCCCTAATAAACAGTCAAGCAAAATGTTTTGTTTTTTGTTTTTTTAACATTGACTTCACCTAAGAAGTCCTTTCTTTTCCTGTAAAGCTGCTGTTTTGGAGATATGAGGTTTTTGCACAGCAAACATATATAGAGTATATTTACACCATATTATCATATTTTTTGATTAACAAACATTCTATAATCAAGACAAGAAAGCAGAAAAAATGACAAACCTCTTACTGTAATCTTGACTCGATTACTGTGGTATGACTCATATGATCCTCTGAATGCTTGACACTGATACTCTGTTGTTCCTGAATCAGACGCTGTTATACTGAATGTGTTGGGGCCTAACTCTTTCAGAATTTCTAACTGCTGAGAGACTTTGTACCACGTAAACTTCCATCCAGTGAGTGAGCTCTGCAGATCACAGGTCAGAGTAAGTGTGTCTCCAGTGTAGACAGTGGTGTGAGGATACACCCTCAGTGTTGGTTTGGGTTTTTCTGTTGAGATGAAATGATGAAGAGATCAGAGCTGATTTTACTTTTACAATATAATCAGTAGTTTATCAGGATAAGATCAGACTTTGTTGCTTAATGAACTGAATATGTCTGTATTCTAGAAATATAGAAATATGCTGGCATTGTAATATTTTGTACAGTGTCAGCATACATTTTAAGCTCACAGGTCTGTAATGTACAATGTGTGTGGAAAACACACACAATCGTATATTAGTAAAAATGTAGTAAAATATGTGTATAATAAACTATACAGTGGATTGTGGGAAGGTGTACAGGCAAATCTACATGAATGTAAATGAAGCAATCCAGTAAAAGCAGATGTAGCTGCTCACCTTGAGCTTGTCCACAGTAGAGTACAGTCAGCACTACAGTATGGAAAGAAACAGAGGACATGATGCATTAGTGTGAAGGATTAGCTGTTCTCAGTTGAAGGGGGTTAAAAAGCTGGTTACAGTCGGAGATGGCTGTTTGATTAAAGGTTGGAATGTGTGTCTTGTCTATGAAATTGTACACAACACTGCTCCTCCTCCTCTTAAACATTTTATTATACAGAGGATAAACACGTCTCAGGCTACTAGAGGTAAAACACAAGCAGACTGTGATCTTCCTTACAGAAGAAGCTGCTTTTAGCCAAACAGCACTTTCTATTAAATCACAAGAATGGAGTTCAGTCCCACTCTGTAGAAAACATCTGCACTGCAGAAAATATATTAATTTATCATTATTTTGAACTGTTATTCTGGTCTCTGTTCACGGTGGATCCATATTTTCAGTCATATGAGAACATTGTATAAATATAATTTACATCAGAACTGTAAATATTAACCCTTACACTTCCTCATTCATTTCTCACCTGTCAAACTGAAAAGAAGGGATATTTATGGATGAAGTACAAGGTATAAAGTACAAAGGTAAGGATGTTAAATTAATTCATCTCAATGTTATTAATTATCATTTTATAATGAACTGTTTTTAATCTTACCTGACAATAAATAGATTTTTTTTAGATCTTAAATTCAAATCAAATACAGGAAAAAGTCTGGTTAGTCACTACTTTGTGAGCGAATTCACATAGTACTGTAATTACAGTGGTTTTGGGAAATGCTCAAGAACAATTCATAGTTTCAAACAGATTATTTAATTTTATGATTATAAATAACTTTTATTATTATTATTATTAATAATAATAATAATAATAACAATAATAATAATAATAATTATTATTATTATTATTATTATTGTTGTTGTTATTATTATTATTATTATTATTATTATTATTCATTAATATTATTTTTATTATTATTATTTTATGTTTATTATTTTTTATTATTATTGTTGTTTTTGTTGGGGAACAGCCCCACCCTCCCCACATGCAATTAAGTCATTTGCAATTATCTGTAAATAATCTGTTAATAATATTGTTATTGCTTTTTTACTTCTATTATTTATTTTGTGTATATAGTATAATTTATCTAAGTTTTTGTAACTGAGTGTCTTGCTATCCCTTTCTGCTGTAACACCGAGAATTTCCCCACTGTGGGACACTGTGTGTAATAAAGGATAATCTTCTCTTATTTAAAAGGCTTTTGTTGGAGTAACTGTCTTTACTCCTCCAGGGAAAGCTTTCTGCTACATTTTGGACCATTGCTATGAGGATCTGACTGTATTTAGCAAAAGTAAGGTTAGGATGTTGAATGATCATCACCCCACCTCAGCTCCAACTCATCCCAAAAGTACTGGATGGAGCACCATCATTCCGGAGAACACAGGTCTTTTGCTCCACAGCTCAGTGCTGAGGGGCTTTACACCCCACCAGCTTACGCCTGGCATTACGCATGGTGCCAGTGGGCAGCAGTGGGTGCTAATAGTTTATTAGAAGGTGTGTCCACTAATATGTGAACATTCAGTGTGATATATATATATATATATATATATATATATATATATATATATATATATATATATATATATAGCATCTCATAACCAGTTACAGATGGAGCTCAGAAAACCTGTCAAACCTCAAACCTAAAAAGTGTAAGATGAGAAGAAGAGCTGAAGCTCCCATAGCTGCACTGATCCTAGTCTGACTGCATTTAAACACCTTCATACAGCAGCAGCTCTGACTCTAATGAAGATATAAAGAAAGAGTTACTCACAGAGCAGCACAGAGAGTGGACTGACCTCCATACTGTCTCACTGACCACTGAATGACTGACTGACAGAGAAAAAGAAAGCACATAAGAAAAGGAGAGAGAGCACACCCACATTTTAGCTCCTCTCCCTTGTGACATCACCTATCTTTTAGTAGAATAATTCACAGAAATGACTGAATATTAAGCTTTAAGACTAAAAAAATATTAATTTCATTAAAATATTTTAAATGATTTTTTAATAAATGACCAAATTTCCATCATAATTCCCTCATTAAGATTTAAACTCAGTTGTTTAAAGTGGTCTGATATGTGTGTGTGTGGGGGGGGGTGCTTTGTAGAAATCCTGACGTACTAAATATTTTGTACAGTGGTAAGGAAGGGAAACAGGGATCATCAGTAAACATGGTGTTCAAAGGGTTCAAATTCAAACTGATCATTGGATTCATTTTAAACTGGCAGCTTTATTTACTGTCCATTAATCTGAGAGTTCAGCACAAGATGGACAGAACACACGGATTCTGAAGCCCAAAGGGAAAAGAGCTGAGAGTGCCTGAACGCTACCAGTACAGCTTACACAGTAGTGCTCCTGTTTACTTCAATAAGAGTTTTACTGGCTGGAGTTGGGATGCTAGAACTGGACCAATCAGTAAACACTTACGTTCTCCACTAATTCTTCCTTTAGGCTGGTAGGAGACACTGCTAGTGCTAATCATGTAATGCTGTGAGTAGATCATTTGACCTTTTTTCTAGTTTAGCTCCTCAGTAGAGAAGGAAGTCATCACCACAGTCACTCTGGGACAAAAGACAAACCACAAACACCTCAATAGCTGCTCTCTATCTAGGTGAAAATAGCCCTGTGTGTGGAAATGTGAAGATGAGATGGTTCCCACAGTTTGTTTGTCTGTGTTTCTGTCTGTCTTTGTGATAAGCCTGCCCCAAACACAGCTTCTGAATTAAAATGTTCTAGCTAATCATAGTGATATTAAACACTTATCCCCCACATCCCAACAGACTAACCCTCAGTGTCGCCTATAGACCTTCTTTTAAGCAGGACTTCCATATTGTAACTATAAAGAAACACTCAGTTCTATTTCTTTATAATTAAATTCAACATTAGTCTGAGCATATGAAGCTTCATGGGAGCCACAGAGCACACACACACCACAATATAATTAGACTATGAGTTAATATTCAAAACAGGATGTGATATTGGGACTTATTTGTTATTTAAACATCAGCGTGTTTTTACCACTGTTTCACTACACCACACGTCAGACCACAAGACTCAAAATAACACTCTGCCCTCAACTCTCTGTCTACTCTCTCTGTCTATAGAGGTTAAAACGGTCTATGCTGGAAACAGAGTGGACTGATAAAGTTCACCAACATCCTACTTAAAGCTATAAAGAGTGAGAAGCTCTCTTAGTGTTTATCTGTGTTTCAGAGTGTTATTCACTATCCACTGCTGATCAGCTAATAACAGAGTGTATTCTAAACACTTTACTAAGGCAGTACATGTTGCATTAAACAGCACATTTCTCTTTATTTGATTAATCTCTGTTTACTTGATTCATAGATCATTTACATGTGAGCCTCTTCACTACTGTCAATCAGTCACCGGACCTCAACCCAACTGAGCATGCTTTCTTCTTACTGAAGGCAAAACTGAAGGCAGAAAGACCCCCAAACAAGCAGCAACTGAAGGTGTCTGCAGTTTAGGCCTGAAAAAACAACTCAAAGAAAGAAGCCCTTTGGTGCTGTCCATGAGTTCCAGACCTCCTGCAGTCTTATTTTATGTAAAAAACTTGATACAAGTTTGTGTGAACAACAACAAACACAACCAGAGATTTTTAGGTCTGATTTGGGCCGTTTTCATATTTTCTGCTTTAACTATCCCTGCTTTTCATCACTAAAGGATAAATTATGTCAGTCTGGCCTTTGATTATTGTTACAGATGGTGATAATACCTTGTAATTAAGGTTGAGTAGTAATATATGTAAGTACATTAAAAACAGGGTGATTACTAGCAATGATTACACTACAGTAGCGGTGTCAAACATATGTTTTGGCCCAACAAAAAAATCTGAATCTATGTTCTCAATGGGGACCATTCAGTTAAGCTCAGTGAAACTCCTCAGCAGATCCAATCACAATCTCTGTTCTTACTGGGTGGAACCAATCAGAATCTTCATTCTAAATCCATTGCACAACCACTTGGTGTGTGTTTACATGATATTGTACTGTTGAAACACAGAATTGTGTCCAAGCATCGTGCAGCTAAAGGTTTGAGGTTTAAAAATTGTGACAACTTGGTTAAAAGCAGTAAAAAAGAAACGTGAGGATGTGAGCAGCTTTGTCAAGGGTCAAATTATTATGGCTACACAACTGGGTCAGAGCATCTCCAAAACCTCAGGCAAGTCTTGTGGGATGGTAACGGAATACAACGGTCAGTACCTGCTAAAAGTGGCTCAAGCAATGAACCACGTGTGAACCGATGAGAGGAACATGGGCATCAAAGACTCATGGATGTGATCCATGGAAGACCCACCTCATAGTTTACAAGCTTTACAGGATCTGCTACTACTGTCTTGGTGCCAAATACCACAGCAGGCCTTCAGAGTTCTTGCCTCGATGGTCAGATCTGTTGTGGTGACACAAGGGGGGCTTCTTAAGCAGGTGGTATTAATGTTATGGCTGATAGGTGTATGTTATAACTCATTTTGCCCCGTTAAATGAACAGTTTTAAGAAATCATTGAAATCCCAATATCGCCATGATATTCATGTCCACGATAAGTGTAAAATAAATAAAGCCACAGCTGCGTATTGCTTCTGCATTTGTGATCAACTACCATGGATATACATGATTGATACATGTGTGTCTGCTGTGTAACCTTCTGTCACAACCAGCTGTTTTTTTTACAGATAGACAACATATCAGTGATCATTATTTATGTTCACTAAACCACAGTTTCATTAATCAGCACTTGAAGAAAGTTAAACCATGTTTATGAATAAAGAACAGAACATGAGAGCTGTTGTAATGAGATACAAATATTTATTTATGATCATTCCAGACATCATCAAACAACAGGCAAGTATTAAATTGTGCAGCTCTGTGAAAGTTAGTTAAATACAACTAATTATAAGCTTTTTTATTATATATAAGAACAAAGCTTTTTGAACATAAACATGACATTCAAGTCCATGTTTAAACTTCTAACTACAACTGTACATTGCTTTTCAGCTTGCACTATGACCACAGAGCTAGAGGCCCTTGTCCGCTATCATGGATATAAATGATGTAAAAAATAATGTGTATTTCATTAAGACTTAACTCGATTATAAATCTAAACACATGGTTTATAATATATTAAGAATGAGAAATTCAGTATTTAAAAAGGACCACTAGTTAATGAATAATAAGTCTAAGTTTGGTAAGTTTGGTTAGTCATAAAGAAAGGTAAAAAGATCAAACTAACTACAAACAAACCAAAAACATTAACCTTTGAAACGACAGAAGAAAAATATAATCATCATTACAGAAAATAACAAAAGAATGACTGATTTGAAAGAAATGGCTGAAAATGATCATATTTGTGTATGTTCCCCTCATTATCATAGATTTTATACTAATGTGTTAATAATCAAGCTGAATATTAGTTTGTGTATAATATTGATTGTCCTGTTGGAGAAATTAGACCTTTATACTTTTTATTTTTTTTATCTATAACTTTAGATAATGAACATAAACAACACCAGATCACTCACTGAACTTAACATTCAGAACACGTCTGATTATTCCTCAACTCTGGAGTCAGTTCTGCATTTCAATGGTTCAGATCTGTGTAAAATACCAGCACAACAACTATTACTAAAATAATGAAATACTGTATTAAAGATAATTCACACAAATGTAAATATACTCAGATGTTGCCCTCTTCTGTCTGCACTCCTCAAAGCTTCAATTAGGGTCACAGCAACAAGTCATGCCTTCTTCATGGACCTGTAAGAGAAAAAATATGTATTAAATTATTAAACATTAATCATGATCGTTTGGTGCTACTTTCCTGCCTCAGGACACGGACACCTTGCGATAATTGAAGAAAACAAAAATTCAAAGGCATGTCAAAAATATATTTTATTATTATAATAAAATATTTATTATTATATATTAATATATGTTTTATATATTTTATAGGAGAATGTAAGAGCAGCTACTCCATGACCTCAAGCTAAAGAGATGTTGGATGATGTTGGTAGACAGTGACCCAATCAGAGAAATAAATCAACTCATTAATGGTTGAAACAGGAGAAGATTTGTGTTTAGGAATGGACAAGTCATTGTCCTGACTTCAGAAATATGGATCATGTGAAACACATTTGCTGGGAGGAATGGTCTAAAATTCCTCCTCAGTGATGTACAAACTGTGCAACTGAAGGGAAATGTGTGTTGGAGATAACTGCTGCTAAAGAGTCATCAACAGGTTTTTAAATTCAAGGATTCACTTACTTTTTCTAGCCTGCAGTGGGAAGGTTTATTCATTGTGTTAAATAAAAGACATGTAGGAGGTTCTTACCTTTACTGTGTTGATTGATGTTTTTCAGAATCTCACAATAGGTCACACCACTTAGTTGTGTTACTGGATCATCTAACACAAAAAACACAGAGATGCAGTTCTTACCATTTCATCAGAGTTTCCTCTTAGAAGCACAACACTGATGAGATGGGATGACGCTTAACACTACAGTTAACACTGCTGTAATTGTGATCACTGCGTATTACAGAGCAATTCAGATCTGATCATGAAATGGGTTAACTAGGGTAACAGTAAATGCTGGAGGGTTTGTTGGTAATATAAAGTCTGCAGCTGTGTTTAATGCTGAGAGAGATTCTGGCTCTGATTGCTGTGCTACTGATCTCCAGCAGGGGGAGATAGAGACACAGTGAGAGTGGAATGATACACACTGCACTCAGATATACACTGCTTTACCCTCCTCTAAAATGGCTAAAACTAAAGACGCTAAAGTGTATTAGTTACTTTCATAGTGGTGTAAATACAGAATAATGGTCAGATGTTATAACGTCTCCCTCTGCTGGCCTCAGGTTGAAGGCTCTGTGCTCCAGGGCTCATTAGGACTGCTGATAAGCCTCTGTGTTTGCACTGATCTTGTATTTGTAGATCTTTTGTTGTTTATTCTGGCTTTGACCTGTTGCATGTATGACACACACACACACACACACACACACACAGAGAGACTTGGCCACTAGCACTGACAGGCTTTCTATAAATGGTAACTGGGCCTAGATAAAATATTCACCAAAAGAGTAAAAGAAAAAAACCCTAAAACTCACTCTGATAGAACACAGCACAGGTAAAACACATAGAATTTAACTATAAGAAAAAATGAGACAATACTAGAAACTATTCTGGAAACATTTATAATTCATAAAGAAATAAAAATAGACAGTTTTCACAGTCTGTCTAAAATGAAGATGTTTATAAAAACTAAACAGAAAATTATGACCAACCTTTTACTGTAGTCTTAGCAGTGCTGTAAGGATCCTCCCTCTGTGTTGTTTTAGGTTTTTCTGTTGATAGAAAATGAGGAATATTTTTTTATTTATTTATTTATACATATAAACACAGACATGCTTAGAAGCATTGTGGAAGCTTGAACAGGGAATAGGACAGAAAGCTGCAGGTGTTAACTGTGACCCAGGCAAATCAACAGATCTCCAATTCCTTAGTGTGTGTGTGTGTGTGTGTGTGGTTTGAAGAGTCACTACGATGTCAAGTCCATTACATAAGCATTTTAAAGTAATGAGAAAGTATCTCTAGATATTTATTTTTTTAATTTCCTGTATACAAGCATAGCAGTACTGCACCTTTACTCTTTTAACTGTTAATGGTAGAAATAATGTGGGGAAGACGACACACTCACCTGATACAGTCAGTCTAACAGCAGCACTGATCTCTGAGTAGTGCGGCTCTGTTGACCGTCTTCCCTTACAGGTATAATCACCTTCATGAGACCCATCAACATTAGAGATTTCATAGTTCTTCCTCCATTGAGCTTCACTGAGAGGATCATTATTCTTAAACCACTCGTAACTCCAGACTCCTCCACTTTCTATGTCACATGTGAGAGTGACTCTCTCTCTGATGAACACACGTTCAGCTGGCTGCACTTTCACTGTAGCCTTTGGTCTCTCTGTTTAAAGATCATAAAGACTTTAGAAAGGTAGAAACTCTGTGTGAAGAAGGTGTTTCTCGTAAGAAGAATTCAAAATCCTTCTGGAATAATTGATCAACATTTTTACTCTCATTCTGAAATGAAGTCGTTTGTAGAAAGAAAACAGAGATCATGACCAACCTCTTACTGTAATCCTGACTGGAGCACTGTAGTGTGAGACGTAGTCTCCTCTGTATGCTACACACTGATACTCTGCTGTTCCTGTATCAGACACTGTTATACTGAGTGTGTTGGTGTCTTTATATTCAGTCAGAGGATTTAACTGCTGAGAGACTTGGTACCACCTAAACCTCCATCCAGTGAGTGAGATCTGAAGATCACAGGTCAGAGTAAGTGTGTCTCCAGTGTAGACAGTGGTGTGAGGATCCACCCTCAGTGTTGGTTTGGGTTTTTCTGTTGAGATGAAATGATGAAGAGATCAGAGCTGCTGAAACAGGAACATTAGCAGGTTTATCATTTTGTAAAAATTTGTGTCAAAAACATTTCTGATTCTGAATTCAGCACAACTCTGTACTCTGACTTTCCTACAGTGTGACTGCAAATCAGCCTATACATGATTTTAAACAGACAGTAAATTTCTACAACAAATTTGAATAGTCTGCTTTTTATGTTTAATAATAATAATAATACTTTTGCGCATCTGCAACCAAAAAACCTTTTATTCTGACACCAGACTACATCTGCCTGGAAAAACACAGAGATGTAAATCCAGACAGGACTAAATTATCAGATGATCACTGAGTTCAGTGAAAAACAGGTAAATTAACCTGTAATATTTTCAGAGGACGACGGAATAAACACAGACATGTTCGATCCAGATGGTAATAAAATCACAGAGGAGCCCCCGTGAAAAAGAGAATTACCCCAATGGAAATGTAGTTCCAGCCAGACAGAGCTTAACAGTGATAATCAGTGCTTTATCCAGGGTCTTGTTGATGTAAGTAGTTCATGTCAGTAGACAGTGTGTTCAGCTAAAATTCATCTTAACTAATGTGTCTAAAATATGTCTTCATTAGGTGAACTGTTTGCAGCACCTGAACTAAAGCTAAAAGTCTTCATGATTACTCCACGTTTCTAAACAGGCTTAAATTTCCTACAAGCTTGTTATCAGTGACATTAGCATGGTTACACTTCCTGTGTTGTGTCACGTTGGGTGAAGTATGCAGAGCATTACTGAGGTGCAGGCCTCAGTAAACTTTCAGCAGCTAAAGCTCTCAAAGTTAAAGTTTGCTCGGAGCTGAATCCACACAGTTTGATATTGACTGTAGATTTGAACTGACCAGTCACAGACATTGTCAAGTCAAGTCAAGTCAAGTCAAGTGGGTTTATTGTCATTTCAACTACATACAGAGTACACAGTGAAACGAAACAACGTTCCTCCCGGACCATGGTGCAACATAGACAGTGCATACAAGACACAAGTGCAACACAAACAAACAAGTGCGGACAGACAACACAGTACAGACAGAGGATAATAAATAATGACTGTAGTGTGCAAGTTGTGCAATGTGCGATAAATAGAGTCCAGTGAGGTAGTAAAGTTATCAGTGCAAATGCTTGTGCAAAAAATGCTTCCCATGTTATCTGGGATAAATGGTTGGAAAGAGAGAGAGAGAGAGAGAGAGAGAGAGAGAGAGAGAGAGAGAGAGAGGGAGAGTGTAAGATATCAGTTCAGGAGTTGAGTTGTGTTGAGGAGTCTGATGGCTTGGGGGAAGAAGCTATTGCAGAGTCTGGTCGTGTTGGACCGGATGCTGCGGTACCTTCTTTCTGATGGCAGGAGGGAGAACAGACTGTGTGAAGGGTGGGTGGAGTCATCCACAATGCTGGTTGCTTCACCAACGTGTTGTTCTGTGCCTCAAACCGTGCATAAAAGTCGTTCAGGGCATCTGGGAGGAAGGCATCACTGTCACAGGACGGTGGCATTGTCCTGTAGTTTGTGATTTCCTGGATGCCCTGCCACATGCGCCGTGTGTCACCGGTGTCCTTAAAGTGGTTGTGGATTCTCTGGGCGTGTGCGCGCTTTGCCTCTCGGATGGCTCGTGACAATTTGGCTCTTGCTTTCCTCAGGGCCGCCTTGTCACCCACTCTGAAGGCCGAGTCGCGGGTCCTCAGTAGCGCACGCACCTCAGGAGTCATCCACGGCTTCTGATTTGGGCGTGTGGTGATGGTCTTGGAGACAGTGACATCATCAATACACTTACTGATGTAGCCAGTGACTGATGCTGTGTACTCCTCCAAGTTAACAGAGTCGCCTTCTGTCGCAGCCTCCCTAAACATGTCCCATGCAGTGCACTCAAAACAGTCCTGAAGGGCAGAGATGGCTCCTGCCGGCCAGGTTCTCACCTGCTTCTGAACTGGTCTGGAGCGTCTGATGAGGGGTGTGTAAGCTGGAGTCAGATACACAGACATGTGGTCCGAGAACGCGAGGTGGGGGCGGGGCTCCGCCCGGTACGCGCCGGGGATATTTGTGTAAACCAGGTCCAGCGCGTTCGCTCCTCTCGTGGCAAAGTCCACATGCTGATGGAATTTAGGGAGGACTGACTGGAGATTTGCATGGTTGAAATCTCCGGCGACAATGAACAGCCCGTCTGGATGTTTGGTCTGCAGATCGCTGATGCCCCCGTGCAGTTCCCACAGTGCCTCCTTAGCATTAGCGCTAGCGCTAGGCGGTATGTACACGGCGGCTATCAGCACGGCGGAGAATTCCCGTACTAAATAAAAAGGTCTGCACTTGACTACGATGAACTCCACCAGCGGAGAGCAGTGCTGGGCGACAGTCACAGCGTTGTTACACCATTCCGTGTTGATGTAAACACACACGCCTCCACCGCGGGTCTTCCCGGACAGAGCCGCGCTCCTGTCCGCTCTGAACGAGGCTAGCCCGTCTAGCTGAATGGCGCTGTCTGGAATACTGTCGCTGAGCCACGATTCCACAAAGACTAGAGCACAGCAGTCTCTGAACTCTCGCTGGGTCGCTCGCTGGAGTCGAATGCAGTCCAGTTTATTGTCGAGGGAGCAAACGTTTGCGAGGAATAGCGATGGTATAGCCGGGCGGCTAGGGCTAGCCTTTAGCCTCGCGCAAACCCCGGCTCTCTTACCGCGCTTCCGCTTTCGCTCGCACCGCTTGCGATGTAGTGGAGTGTGTTCATCTACAGTGATCGTCCAGCTGCTATATGCGTGACACGATGAGCAAGTCCACCTGCTTGAAATGTGCAGTGCAGTCTGCAGTGGTGTTTAATGCTGAGAGACGTTCTGTCTCTGATCAAAACTCTAAATCGCTCATCAGGCACATCAGTTTACTGAACTTTACATTTTACTGTGTGTTGGTCAATCCAGTGAATGCTGGGAATAAATAATGGTGTAATTGTAACTGTTTGATCGACCATTCCTTTAAAACAGTGCTGTTTTCTCAAGTCATCAGCAAGTACAGGATGATAAATACATAGAGGCAGAATCAGAGACAGTGGTCTTGTCTGAAAAACAGCTTTTTAAACTCTTACACAAAGAATTTAACCACATTAATCCCCAAGAATGGAGACAATACTAGAATCCATTCAGGAAAAATGTATAACCTATATAGAGTTAAAAATAGACATAGTTTTCCACAGTCAGTCTAAAATGAAGTTGTTCGTAAAAAAGAAAATAGAAATCATGATGTACCTCTTACTGTAGTCTTGACAGTGGTGTGAGGATCCACCCTCCGTGTTGGTTTGGGTTTTTCTGTTGATATGAAATGATGAAGAGATCAGAGCTGATGTTACTTTTACAATATAAGCAGTAGATGATGATGGTCAGTATAAGCTGTGTGTGTAAAAAGCTGTGTGTCCTTCAGCAGTTATCAGAAAGATTACAGCAGGTTGATTTTCCTACAGTGTTTCTGTACAGTACAGTTTCTCACAATAATCACTAAGTGGAACTGATGATCTTTTATTTTCAGGATTGATTTTGTAATATAAACTTCACTAAAACATAATTTTCAACATTTAATTAGAGCAAAACCATTTCACCAATTGTTTGTCAGGTACTTTAAGTTGCACTCATTGCTGACACAGATGTGCAAATGCACACACATAGCTTGTCTAATCCCTGCCAATAGAATAGGACTCTCTGGAGCAGATGAACATGAACCTTTTGGCACCATGCCTAATACCAGTCATGGGCTAGAGGGGTATAAAGCCCCCCTGCATTGAGCTGTGGAGCAGTGGAACTGTGTTCTCTGGACTGATGGTGCTCCATCCAAAATTTGGGATGAGTTGGGAATGAAAAGGGGTGGTGATCATTCATCCAACATCCTGCACTCACTAACGCTCCTGTCACTGAATGCAGTCAAACCCTCCAAAATGTAGCAGAAAGTCTTCTCTGGAAAAGCAGGATAAACTCTGTAATACCTTGGATTATTGGTCCTGTAGGATCTAATATCTTGTAGTTAACACTGAAAGCTGTAAAATCTAAATTCTGTTGTGTTTCTGAAAATAAACTGTAAGAACATGAATTAAATTATATTAATCTAATTATGAGTTTAATAGATGTTCAGAAATGAACGTATGAATGAAATGTCTTTATTACAGTGGTTTATTTTAGTCTGCTTCGTCCTCTAAAAGACACATTCCTGTCTTTAGTGAAACTAAAACTGCAGCAACTACACAACATGATTCCCCAGTTAAACACAGCTGTTCCTTTTCTCTGCAGTTATGACAGATTCTCTACTGAAGACCAGTGAATGTCTCTGCAGCAAGAAGTAAACTAAGGCCTGCCGCACTGCCTCATGTGTGAGTGTATGTGTGTGTTGCGTGTGTGTGCGCGTGCGCGTGCTGATGTGTGAATGTATATGTGCTTCTATGTGCATGCCAATGTGTATGTCCGTGTGTCTCAGTATCAAGATACTGAGTTTAAGACACTGAGAATAATGAGAGATTTTGTCAAAGTAAGAAGACAGCATTTTAAATCAGTGAAAGTCTCTCAAAACAATGACTTAACGTTTCAGAATATTGAGAGAGCTTCTGGCAATAATGACTTTGTACCTCAAAATAATGACATTGCAGTTTACATAATAGTGGGGAAATGAAATACTGCATTTTTATTCTTATTAAATTTTAAAAATGACTGGCACTTCTGCAAAAGCTAATATTCACACACACACATTCACCTGCCAGTAGATGTTATTAGTTACACTTGTTTCTAAACCCATTACTCATTTTTTTAAGCTCCACTGATCATACAGGACGTTATGTAATAAAGTATGCAGAGAAACGGAAGAACTACAATCTGTAATTATAGAACTACAAAGTTTTCCTATATGATGAGCAGAGCTGATCAAATGGAAAAGGAGGTGTACCTACAGTTTTCTTATAAAAAATACTGGACAAATAGTATATTCATATTCTATTATATTCAGGGCACGCTTCACAATTCACTTTTTAAATACATATTTAATGAAATATTCACATTTACACACAAACTATATTTTCAGTGTAATAGCAGGGTTTCACAGAGGTGCTACACTTGGAAGTAATGTAGAAGTTAACAGGAATGCATAAACAGAATGACTATTTATATTTGGGCAATGATTTTTAATGTTTTAATATTAAATAAGGTTAATTAAAATATTATAATCATGTTACATTTGTTAAAATTGCTTAAGTAAGTTTCAGTAAAGCAACTACAGCTATCTTTTGTAAAATGTATTACATTGTGATATATTTTCACCTCCGCTGCGCAACCAGTAAACTTCCACTAGCATTAACCAGAGCTGTAGTCCAGGGGTTCTGACGTTTTTGATCACACTGTTAATATTTGCTTGAGTGTTTTAAAAGTAAACTGTGTTTTAAGTAAAAAAATACAAAGAAAACAATGATTATCTGCACACAGTGTATATTTATAGGAAAAGCCCCAGCAGAAGTAAAGATATTTGGGTAGCGCAGTAAATTCAAGTTCACACTTTTAAAATACCGAGGTGACAGACTGAATGCCTGACAACACAACTTTCTTGACCAACCACTAGATGGCGATCATTTTCCAGAATGTTTGGGGTATTTATTTTGCCAGCCCATTTAGAGACAGTGAGGAGAAATTACAATGTTATTTTCAAATGTAAGATTTCAGGGCTTTTCAACAATCATCCAGGGCTTGAGCCCCATAAGCCACCCAATCCCCCTCCAGTGCGCCGCCACTGTACATGATAATGTTTCTGCAGCAGAAAAGCACCTCTACTCTTTTAACTGTTAATGGTAGAAATAATGTGGGGAAGACGACACACTCACCTGATACAGTCAGTCTAACAGCAGCACTGATCTCTGAGTAGCGCGGCTCTGTTGACCGTCTTCCCTTACAGGTATAATCACCTTCATGAGACCCATCAACATTAGAGATTTCATAGTTCTTCCTCCATTGAGCTTCACTGAGAGGATCATTATTCTTAAACCACTCGTAATTCCAGACTCCTCCACTTTCTATGTCACATGTGAGAGTGACTCTCTCTCTGATGAACACACGCTCAGCTGGCTGCACTTTCACTGTAGCCTTTGGTCTCTCTGTTCAAAGATCATAAAGACTTTAGAAAGGTAGAAACTCTGTGTGAAGAAGGTGTTTCTCGTAAGAAGATCCAGAATTCAAAATCCTTCTGGAATAATTGATCAACATTTTTACTCTCATTCTGAAATGAAGTCGTTTGTAGAAAGAAAACAGAGATCATGACCAACCTCTTACTGTAATCCTGACTGGAGCACTGTAGTGTGAGACGTAGTCTCCTCTGAGTGCTACACACTGATACTCTGCTGTTCCTGTATCAGACACTGTTATACTGAGTGTGTTGGTGTCTTTATATTCAGTCAGAGGATTTAACTGCTGAGAGTCTTTGAACCACCTAAACCTCCATCCAGTGAGTGAGCTCTGCAGATCACAGGTCAGAGTAAGTGTGTCTCCAGTGTAGACAGTGGTGTGAGGATCCACCCTCAGTGTTGGTGTGGGTTTTTCTGTTGAGATGAAATGATGAAGAAATCAGAGCTGCTGAAACAGGAACATTAGCAGGTTTTTCATTGTTTAGAACTTTGGGTCTAAAAGTATTTGATTCTGAACTCAGCAGAAACTTTCCTACAGTGTGACTTTAAATCAGCCTATAGTTGATTCAAATACCCAAATGTGTGTGTCCAGCTGCTATATGCGTGACACGGTGAGCAAGTCTGCTCGAAATGTGCAGTTCCTCCTTTTTTCCCCAATTATGAAGAACTACAGTTGTGTTCCTGTGATACTGTACATTACATATTGTACTGTACACTGTACTGTACATATTGTAAATGTGTTCACTGCTGAAGACAGAGCAGTTAAGATCAGTTCAGGGAGAACAGTAAGTGCTGGTGGGTTTGTTGGTATTATTTTAGTAATATGAACTTCACTAAAACAACATTTTCAACATTGGCCAAATGTTTGTGGACACCCATTCAGCTACTTTAAGTTTGACTCATTGATGACACAGATGTGAAAATGCGTACACACACAGCTTGTCTAATCCCTGCCAATAGAATAGGACTCTCTGGAGCAAATGAACATGAACCTATTGGCACCATGCCTAATACCAGGTGTGGGCTAGAGGGGTATAAAGCCCCCCAACATGCACTTTGTAAGTCGCTCTGGATAAGAGCGTCTGCTAAATGCCATAAATGTACATGTAAATGTAAACATCGAGCTGTGGAGCAGTGGAACTGTGTTCTCTGGACTGATGGTGCTCCATCCAAAACTATTGGGATGAGTTGGGGATGAGGAGGGGTGGTGATCATCCATCCAACATCCTGCACTCACTAACGCTCCTGTCATTGAATGCAGTCAAATCCTCCAAAATCTAGCAGAAAGTCTTCTCTGGACAGTAGAGGCAGTTACTCCAACAAAAGCAGGATAAACTCTTCATAATACCCTGGATTATTGGTCCTGTAGTGTCTAATATCTTGTAGGTAACACTGAAAGCTGTGAAATCTCAATTCTGTTGTGTTTCTGAAAATAAACTGTACGAACATGAATTATATGATATTGATCTAATTATGAGTTAAATAGATGTTCAGAAATGAATTCAGGAAAATGTCTTTGTTACAGTGTTTTATCTTAGTCTGCTTCCTCCTCTAAAACACACATTTCTGTCTTTAGTGAAACTAAAACTGCAGCAACTACACAACATGATTCCCCAGTTAAACACAGCTGTTCCTTTTCTCTGCAGTTATGACAGATTCTCTACTGAAGACCAGTGAATCTTGAAGCAGCAAGAAGTGAACTAAGGCCTGCCACACTGTCTCATGTGTGTGCATACCAGTGTGTCTGTTTGCCTCTGTGTATGTGTGCTGTTGTGTGTGTACCACTGTGTGTGTATGTGTGTGAGGTTCCCATTTTATGATTGTGATTCTTTGTGTGTGTGTGTGTATTTGTGTGTATACAGGGATGTGTGTTTCAGTGTGCTGCTGTGAGTGAAGCTGTATGTGTTACTGTGTGTGTGTGTGTGTGTATGTGTATGGCTTGCATACACTTGGTTTTTGCACAGGAAAAATATAAAGTATATTTACACCATATTAATATATTTTTGATTAACAAACATTCTATAATCAAGAGATTTGAGAAAAGAAAGCAGAAAAAATGATGAACCTCTCACTGTAATCTTGACTCGATTACTGAAGTGTGAGCCGTATGATCCTCTGAGTGCTCTACACTGATACTCTGTTGTTCCTGAATCAGACGCTGTTATACTGAGGGTGTTGGGGCCTAACTCTCTCAGAGATTCTAACTGCTGAGAGACTTTGTACCACGTAAACTTCCATCCAGTGAGTGAGCTCTGCAGATCACAGGTCAGAGTAAGTGTGTCTCCAGTGTAGACAGTGGTGTGAGGATCCACCCTCAGTGTTGGTTTGGGTTTTTCTGTTGAGATGAAATGATGAAGAGATCAGAGCTGATTTTACTTTTACAATATAAACAGTAGTTCATCAGAATAAGATCAGACTTTGTTGCTTAATGAACTGAATATTTCTGTATTCTAGAAATATAGAAATATGCTGGTATTGTAATATTTCGTACAGTGTCAGCATACATTTTAAGCTCACAGGTCTGTAATGTACAATGTGTGTGAAAAACACACACAATCGTATATAAGTAAAAATGTAGTAAAATATGTGTATAATAAACTATACAGTGGATTGGGGGAAGGTGTACAGGTTAATCTACATGAATGTAAATGAAGCAATCCAGTGAAAGCAGATGTAGCTGTTCACCTTGAGCTTGTCCACAGTAGAGTACAGCCAGCACTACAGTATGGAAAGAAACAGAGGACATGATGCATTAGTATGAAGGATTAGCTGTTCTCAGTTAAAGGGGTTAAAAAGCCGGTTACAGTCGGAGATGGCTGTTTGATTAAAGGTTGAAATGTGTGTCTTGTCTATAAAATTGTACACAACACTGCTCCTCCTCCTCTTAAACATTTTATTATACAGAAGATAAACACATCTCAGGCTACTAGAGGTAAAACACGAGCAGACTGTGATCTTCCTTACAGAAGAAGCTGCTTTAAGCCAATCAGCACTTTCTATTAAATCACAAGAATGGAGTTCAGTCCCACTCTGTAGAAAACATCTGCACTGCACTGTTCACCAGCACCACTGCCCTGTTTACCACCACTGTACACTGTTAACCTTCACCACTGCTACATCTGAACTGTTCACAACCACCACTGATAGAACTGCACTGCCCACTGCTACAGCTACATCTGCACAGTTCACCATGAACAACGTCCACAATGTTGACTACAACCACTGTACTGATCCAGCTGTACTGTTCTCTACAGCTGTGACCCTCTTCACCACCACCACTGCTAGAAATGGACTCTTCTCCACCTCTACTTCTATCACTAGCACAGGATCAGACACTTGAAATACAGCACTGTGATGATGTGTATAACCAGTTCCTAGTAAGAGGGGTTACACTGTAGAGAAGCTGCTGGGTCATTTTCTTTGGTCATTTCCACATTAGAAATTGATCAGATGCTGGATTAGTGCTGGATTAGTGGACAAGTTTTTAACTCACAGTACAATAGGATGCAAATCACAATAAAAATCTCTAAATTGTGTTACATCAGGGTCGAGTCTAGTGACAACCCCAACATCGCTAACACTGTCCAACACTATTACCCATATGTTATTCTAATCTCTGTTCCCAGTGGATCCATATATTCAGTCATATGAGAACAGTGTATGAATATAATATACATCAGAACTGTAAATATTAACCCTTACACTTCCTCATTCATTTCTCACCTGTCAAACTAAAGTACAAAGTATAAAGTAAAAAGGTAAGGATGTTAAATTAATTCATCTTAATGTTATTAATTATCATCTTATTATTAACTGTTTTTAATCTTATCTGACAATAAATTGATTAATCTTTCTGGTTAGTCGCTACTTTGTAAGCGAAATCACATAGTACTGTAGTTACAGCGGTTTTGGGAAATGCTCAATAACAAGAAATTCATAGTTTCCAACACATTATTTAATTTTATGATTATAAATAACTATTATTAATATTATTGCTATTGTTGTTGTTCATTAAGAGGAACCGTACATTGGCATTAAAATGAAGTGCCTGTGGGCAGCGGCTCGGAATCGCCCCGGGGAGTGCACAAGGGGCTGACATACATAGGTTCACACTGTCTAAAAGGTATGCTCTAAAGCAGATGAAGCAGAATATGATTACTTTTTTTTTAAATGATGAAAATAAAACATTAAATGTCTTACATGTGTGTAAAAGTAATGGCTCATTACCAACACTTTGATAAATATGTACAAAGTATACAGTAAATAATTACATTTTAAATTTGGTATATCTGTAAGTGAAATGTATAGAATATATCTAAAATGAAATGAAATGTGTTTAGAACTTTATTTCCAGAAGAGAATGTATTACTTAATATTTAATTAATGAGAAAATCAACCAAATGTGTAATTCTACTTTGGTATGTGGCGCACACACACACACACACACACACACACACACACACACACACACACACACACACAAACATATATGGACAAAAGTATGTGGACACCTTCTCATTCATTGTTATTTTTTTTCGGAAATACAGGGTATTAAAAAGTTTTTTTTGGAGTAACTGTCTTTACTCTTCCTAGGAAAGTTTTCTACTACATTTTGGAACATTGCTATGAGGATTTATTTGCATTTGGCAAAAGTAAAGTTAGGATGTTGAATAATCATCACTCCACCTCTGCTCAAACTCATCCCAAAACTACTGGATGGAGCATGATCATTCCAGAGAACACAGGTCTTTTTTATATACCCACATAAAGATAATAGTTCATGTCTAATTTTAGATTATATTCACAATTGAACCTGAAAACCAGACTTACTCATGTCCCTTTCCACTGACTTCTGGCAATTGTTAAATTTAACACCTATAGTACCTCGAGTACCCTCGAGCATCTCATAACCAGTTACAGATGGAGCTCATAAAACTTGTCAAACCTCAAACTTAAAAACTGTAAGATGAGAAGAAGAGCTGAAGCTCCCATAGCTGTATTTAAACACCTTCACACAGCAGCATTCCTGACTCTAATGAAGATATAAAGAAAAGAGTTACTCACAGAGCAGCACAGAGAGTGGACTGACCTCCATACTGTCCCACTGACCACTGACTGACTGACTGACAGACAGAGAAAGAGAGAGAGAGAGAAAAAGAGAGAACACACCCATATTTTAGCTCCTCTCTCTTCTGACATCACCTATCTTTTAGTAAAATAATTTACTGAAACGACTGAATAATAAGCTTTAAGACTAGTTTTTAATTATTACCAAATTTCCATCATAATTCACTCATTAAGATTTAAAATCAGTTGTTTAAAGTGGTCGGATATGTGTGTGTGTGTGTGTGGGGGGGGGGGGTGCTTTGTAGAAATCCTGACATACTAAATATTCTGTACAGTAGTGATGAAGGGAAACAGGGATCATCAGTAAACATGGTGTTCATAGAGTTCAAATTCAAACTGATCATTGGATTCATTTTAAACTGGCAGCTTCATTTACTGTCCATTAATCTGAGAGTTCAGCACAAGATGGACAGAACACATACACGGATTCTGAAGCCCAAAGGGAAAAGAGCTGAGAGTGACACAAAGCCTGAACACTACCAGTACAGCTTACAGAACTGGACCAATCAGTAAACACTTACGTTCTCCACTAATTCTTCCTTTAGGCTGGTAGGAGACACTGCTAGTGCTAATCATGTAATGCTGTGAGTAGATCATTTGACCTTTTTTCTAGTTTAGCTCCTCAGTAGAGAAGGACGTCATTACCACAGTCACTCTGGGACAAAAGACAAACCACAAACACCTCAATAGCTGCTCTCTATCTTGGTGAAAATAGCCCTGAGTGTGGAAATGTGAAGGTGAGATGGTTCCCACAGTTTGTACCTGTGTTTCTGTCTGTCTTTGTGATAAGCCTGCCCCAAACACAGCTTCTGAATTAAAATGTTCCAGCTAATCATAGTGATATCAAACACTCATCACCCACATCCCAACAGACTGATCCTCAGTGTTGCCTAAAGACCTTCCTTTAAGCAGGACTTCCATATTGTAACTATAAAGAAACACTCAGTTCTATTTCTTTATTCTGAGTATATGAAGCCTCATGGGAGCCAAATAGCACAAACACGCCGCAATATAATTAGACTATGAGTTAATATTCAAAACAGGATGTGATATTGGGATTTATTGTTTATTTAAACATCAGCGTGTCTTTACAACTGTTTCACTACACCACACGTCAGACCACAAGACTCAAAATAACACTCTGCCCTCAGCTCTCTGTCTACTCTCTCTGTCTATAGAGGTTAAAACGCTCTATGCTGGACACAGAGTGGACTGATAAAGTTCACCAACATCCTACTCAAAGCTATAAAGAGTGAGAAGCTCTCTTAGTGTTTATCTGTGTTTCAGAGTGTTATTCACTATCCACTGCTGATCAGCTAATAACAGAGTGTATTCTAAACACTTTACTAAGACATTACATGTTGCATTAAACAAAGGTGGCTGCAGTTTAGGCCTGGCAAAGCAACTCAAAGGAAGAAACCCTTTGGTGCTGTCCATGAGTTCCAGACCTCCTGTCGTATTTTATGTTACAAACACTCCTGATATTAATACATTACGCTAGTTTGACCAATTACTTTTGATCCTGTGAAAATGAGGCCTAAACTTTATGATTCTTACTGATGTTTGAAAATCGGCTTAAGCTATGTTCACATTTCAGGTAAAAATGACCTCACATTTTTCTTAGGTAATACAAGTTTGTGTGAACAACAACAAACGCAACCAGAGAATTTTAGGTCTGATTTGGGCCGTTTTCATATTTTCTGCTTTCACTATGCCTGCTTTTCATCACAGAAGACTAAATTATGTCAGTTGGGCCTTTGATTATTGTTGCTGATGGTGACTATAACTTGTAGTTAAGATTGAGTAGTAATACATGTAATGGTGTTACGTAATTCGGATACAGAAAACTGTTACTATAATCTGTTACAGTTACAGTGGAAATGTAAGTATTTAGATTACAGGTACATTTAAAAATACAGGTACACTAAAAACAGGGTGATTATTAGCAATGATTACATTACAGCAGCGGTGTCAAACATATGGTTCTAAAATCAGAATCCATGTTCTCAACGATGACTATTAAATTAGGCTCAGTGAAACTCCACAGCAGATCCGATCACACATCATTGGGGGTGGGGCAACAGTGAGTCAGACTCAGAGACAGAACCAATGAGAATCTTCATTCTAAATCCATTCCACAACCACTTGGTGTGTGTTTACATGATATTATACTGTTGAAACATCCAATTGTGTCCAAGCATTGTGCAGCTGAAGGTTTGAGGTTTTCATAAAGAATTTAAGTAGGTATCCACGATAAGTGTGAAATAAACTTCAAGCCACAGCTGTGTATTGCTTCTGCATTTGTAATATGACCACAGAACTAGACCTCATCAACTACCATGGATATACATGATTGATACATGTGTATCTGCTGTGTAACCTCCTGTTACAAGCAGCTGTTTTTTTTACAGATAGACAACATATCAGTGACCGTTATTTATGTTCACTAAACCACAGTTTCATTAATCAGCACTTGAAGAAAGTTAAACCACGTTTATGAATAAAGAACAGAATATGAGAGCTGTTGTAATGAAATACAAATATTTATTTATGATCATTCCAGACATCATCAAACAACAGGCAAGTAATCAATTGTGCAGCTCTGTGAAAGTTAGTTAAATACAACTAATTATATGCTTTTTTATTATAAGGACAAAGCTTTTTGAACATAAACATGACATTCAAGTCCATGTTTAAACTTCTAACTACAACTGTACATTGCTTTTCAGCTTGCACTATGACCACAGAGCTAGAGGCCCTTGTCCGCTATCATGGATATAAATGATGTATAAAAATTGTGTATTTCATTAAGACTTAACTCGATTATAAATCTAAACACATGGTTTATAATATATTAAGAATGAGAAATTCAGTATTTAAAAATGACCACTAGTTAATGAATAATAAGTCTAAGTTTGGTAAGTTTGGTTAGTCATAAAGAAAAGGTAAAAAGATCAAACTAAATAAACAAACCAAAAACATTCATCTTTAAAATGA
Source organism: Salminus brasiliensis (assembly GCF_030463535.1). Lineage (NCBI taxonomy): Eukaryota > Metazoa > Chordata > Actinopteri > Characiformes > Bryconidae > Salminus > Salminus brasiliensis. The sequence goes on from NC_132886.1 coordinate 27,447,308, forward strand.
CAGAAGAAAAATATAATCATCATTACAGAAAATAACAAAAGAATGACTGATTTGAAAGAAATGACTGAAAATGATCATATTTGTGTATGTTCCCCTCATTATCATAGATTTTATACTAATGTGTTAATAATCAAGCTGAATATTAGTTTGTGTATAATATTGATTGTCCTGTTGGAGAAATTAGACCTTTATACTTTTTTTTTTATCTATAACTTTAGATAATGAACATAAACAACACCAGATCACTCACTGAACTTAACATTCAGAACATGTCTGATTATTCCTCAACTCTGGAGTCAGTGCTGCATTTCAATGGTTCAGATCAGTGTAAAATACCAGCACAACAACTAATACTAAAATAATGAAATACTGTATTAAAGATAATTCACACAAATGTAAATATACTCAGACGTTGCCCTCTTCTGTCTGCACTCCTCAAAGCTTCAATCAGGGCCACAGCAACAAGTCAGGCCTTCTTCAGGGACCTGTAAGAGAAAAAATATTTATTAAATTATTAAACATTAATCATGATCGTTTGGAGCTACTTTGCTGCCTCAGGACACGGACACCTTGCGATAATTGAAGAAAACAAAAATTCAAAGGCATTTCAAAATACTTTATAGGAGAATGTAAGAGCAGCTAGTCCATGACCTCAAGCTGAAGAGATGTTGGATGATGTTGGAAGACAGTGACCCAAACACAGAAGTAAATCATCTCATTAATGGTTGAAACAGGAGAAGATTTGAGTTTAGGAATGGACAAGTCATTGTCCTGACTTCAGAAATACTGATCATGTGAAACACATTTATTGGGAGGAATGGTCTAAAATTCCTCCTTAGTGATGTACAAACTGTGCAACTGAATGGAAATGTGTGTTGGAGATAACTGCTGCTAAAGAGTCAACAACAGGTTTTTAAATTCAAGGATTCAGTTACTTTTTCTAGCCTGCAAGTGGGAAGGTTTACTCATTGTGTTCAATAAAAGACATGTAGGAGGTTCTTACCTTTACTGTGTTGATTGACATTTTTCAGAATCTCACAATAGGTCACACCACTTAGTTGTGTTACTGGATTATCTAACACAAAAAAACACAGAGATGCAGTTCTTACCATTTCATCAGAGTTTCCTCTTAGAAGCACAACACTGATGAGATGGGATGACGCTTAACACTGCAGTTAACACTGCTGTAATTGTGATCACTGCGGATTACAGAGCAATTCAGATCTGATCATGAAATGGGTTAACTAGGGTAACAGTAAATGCTGGAGGGTTTGTTGGTAATATAAAGTCTGCAGCGGTGTTTAATGCTGAGAGACATTCTGGCTCTGATTGCTGTGCTGCTGATCTCCAGCAGGGGGAAATAGAGACACAGTGAGCGTGGTATGATACACACTGCACTCAGATAGACACTGCTTTACCCTCCTCTAAAATGGCTAAAACTAAAGACACTAAAGTGTATTAGTTACTTTCATAGTGGTGTAAATACAGAATAGTGGTCAGATGTTATAACGTCTCCCTCTGCTGACCTCAGGTTGAAGGCTCTGTGCTCCAGGGCTCATTAGGACTGCTGATAAGCCTCTGTGTTTGGGCTGCTCTTTGTGTTTCTACTGAGTTCTGAGTATTTGTAGATCTTTTGTTGTTTATTCTGGCTTTGACCTGTTGCATGTCTGACACACACACACACACACACAGACTTAGCCACTAACACTGACAGGCTTTCTATAAATGGTAACTGGGCCTAGATAAAATATTCACCAAAAGAGTAACAGAAAAAAACCCTAAAACTCACTCTGATAGAACACAGCACAGGTAAAACACATAAAATTTAAATCTGAGAAAAAATGAGACAATACTAGAAACTATTCTGGGGAAAAAAGTAATAATTCATACAGAAATAAAAATAGACAGTTTTTACAGTCTGTCTAAAATGATGTTTACAAAAACTAAACAGAAAATCATAACCAACCTTTTACTGTAGTCTTAACAGTGCTGTAAGGATCCTCCCTCTGTGTTGTTTTAGGTTTTTCTGTTGATAGAAAATGAGGAAGATTTATTTATTTATTTATTTATTTATACATATAAACACAGACATGCTTAGAAGCATTGTGGAAGCTTGAACAGGGAACAGGACAGAAAGCCGTTCATTGCTGCAGGTGTTAACTGTGACCCAGGCAATCAACAGATCTCCTATTCCTGTTTGTGTGTGTGTGGTTTGAAGAGTCACTACAATGTCAAGTCTGTTACATAAGCATTTTAAAGTAATGAGAAAGTATCTCTAGATATGAATTTTGGGAGGTCCTGTAGACGTGCATAGCAGTAATGCAACCCACCCCACGGCACTCCAGGACTGTACATGATAATGTTTCTGCAGCAGTAAAGCACCTCTACTCTTTTAACTGTTAATGGTAGAAATAATGTGGGAAGACGACACACTCACCTGATACAGTCAGTCTAACAGCAGCACTGATCTCTGAGTAGAGCGGCTCTGTTGACCGTCTTCCCTTACAGGTATAATCACCTTCATGAGATCCATCAGCATGAGAGATTTCATAGTTCTTCCTCCATTGAGCTTCACTGAGAGGATCATTATTCTTAAACCACTCGTAACTCCAGACTCCTCCACTTTCTATGTCACATGTGAAAGTGACTCTCTCTCTGATGAACACACGCTCAGCTGGCTGCACTTTCACTGTAGCCTTTGGTCTCTCTGTTCAAAGATCATAAAGACTTTAGAAAGGTAGAAACTCTGTGTGAAGAAGGTGTTTCTCGTAAGAAGATCCAGATTTCAAAATCCTTCTGGAATAATTGATCAACATTTTTACTCTCATTCTGAAATGAAGTCGTTTGTAGAAAGAAAACAGAAATCATGACCAACTTCTTACTGTAATCCTGACTGGAGCACTGTAGTGTGAGACGTAGTCTCCTCTGAGTGCTACACACTGATACTCTGCTGTTCCTGTATCAGACACTGTTATACTGAGTGTGTTGGTGTCTTTATATTCAGTCAGAGGATTTAACTGCTGAGAGACTTTGTACCACCTAAACCTCCATCCAGTGAGTGAGATCTGCAGATCACAGGTCAGAGTAAGTGTGTCTCCAGTGTAGACAGTGGTGTGAGGATCCACCCTCAGTGTTGGTGTGGGTTTTTCTGTTGAGATGAAATGATGAAGAGATCAGTGCTTCTGAAACAGGAACATTAGCAGGTTTATCATTTTGTAAAAATTTGTGTTAAAAACGTTTCTGATTCTGAATTCAGCAGAAATGTTACAGTAGTCTGACTTTCCTACAGTGTGACTGTAAATCAGCCTATACATGATTTTAAACAGACAGTAAATTTCTACAACAAATTTGAATAGTCTGCTTTTTACGTTTAATAATAATAATAATAATTTTGCGCATCTGCAACCAAAAAACCTTTTATTCTGACATCAGACTACATCTGCCTGGAAAAACACAGAGATGTAAATCCAGACAGGACTAAATTATCAGATGATCACTGAGTTCAGTGAAAAACAGGTAAATTAACCTGTAATATTTTCAGAGGACGACGGAATAAACACAGACATGTTCGATCCAGATGGTAATGGTGAAAAAGAAAATTACCCCAATGGAAATGTAGTCCCAGCCAGACAGAGCTTAACAGTGATGTTCAGTGCTTTATCCAGGGTCTTGTTGATGTAAGTAGTTCATGTCAGTAGACAGCGTGTTCAGCTAAAATTCATCTTAACCAATGTGTCTAAAATATGTCTTCATTAGCTGAACTGTTTGCAGCACCTGAACTAAAGCTGAAAGTCTTCATGATTACTCCACGTTTCTAAACAGGCTTAAATTTCCTACATGCACGTTATCAGTGACATTAGCATGGTTACACTTCCTGTGTTGTGTCACGTTGGGTGAAGTATGCAGAGCATTACTGAGGTGCAGGCCTCAGTAAACTTTCAGCAGCTAAAGCTCTCAAAGTTAAAGTTTGCTCGGAGCTGAATCCACACAGTTTGATATTGACTGTAGATTTGAACTGACCAGTCACAGACATTGTAGTGGAGTGTGTTCATCTACAGTGTTCGTCCAGCTGCTATATGCGTGACACGATGAGCAAGTCCACCTGCTTGAAATGTGCAGTGCAGTCTGCAGTGGTGTTTAATGCTGAGAGACGTTCTGTCTCTGATCAAAACTCTAAATCGCTCATCAAGCACATCAGTTTACCGGACTTTTAATTTTACTGTGTTTTGGTCAATCCAGTGAATGCTGGGAATAAATAATGGTGTAAATGTAACTGTTTGATCGACCATTCCTTTAAAACAGTGCAGTTTTCTCAAGTCATCAGCAAGTACAGGATGATAAATACATAGAAGCAGAATCAGAGACAGTGGTCTTGCCTAAAAAACAGCTTTTTAAACTCTTACACAAAGAATTTAACCACAGTAATCCCCAAGAATGGAGATAATACTAGAATCCATTCAGGAAAAATTAATAACCTATATAGAGTTAAAAATAGACATTTGTCCACAGTCAGTCTAAAATGAAGTTGTTCATAAAAAAGAAAATAGAAATCATGATGTACCTCTTACTGTAGTCTTGACAGTGGTGTGAGAATACACCCTCCGTGTTGGTTTGGGTTTTTCTGTTGATATGAAATAATGACGAGATCAGAGCTGATGTTACTTTTACAATATAAGCAGTAGATGATGATGGTCGGTATAAGCTGTGTGTGTAAAAAGCTGTGTCTTTCAGCAGTTATCAGAAAGATTACAGCAGCTTGATTTTCCTACAGTGTTTCTGTACAGTACAGTTTCTCACAATAATCACTAAGTGCAACTGATGATCTTTTATTTTCAGCATTATTTTTGTAATATGAACTTCACTAAAACATAATTTTCAATATTTAATTGGAGCAAAACCATTTCACCAATTGTTTGTCAGGTACTTTAAGTTGCACTCATTGCTGACACAGATGTGCAAATGCACACACATAGCTTGTCTAATCCCTGCCAATAGAATAGGACTCTCTGGAGCAAATGAACATGAACCTTTTGGCACCATGCCTAATACCAGTCATGGGCTAGAGGGGTATAAAGCCCCCCTGCATTGAGCTGTGGAGCAGTGGAACTGTGTTCTCTGGACTGATGGTGCTCCATCCAAAATTTGGGATGAGTTGGGAATGAAAAGGGGTGGTGATCATTCATCCAACATCCTGCACTCACTAACGCTCCTGTCACTGAATGCAGTCAAACCCTCCAAAATGTAGCAGAAAGTCTTCTCTGGACAGTAGAGGCAGTTACTCCAACAAAAGCAGGATAAACTCTTCATAATACCCTGGATTATTGGTCCTGTAGTGTCTAATATCTTGTAGGTAACACTGAAAGCTGTGAAATCTCAATTCTGTTGTGTTTCTGAAAATAAACTGTAAGAACATGAATTATATGATATTGATCTAATTATGAGTTTAATAGATGTTCAGAAATGAATTCAAGAAAATGTCTTTGTTGCAGTGTTTTATTTTAGTCTGCTTCCTCCTCTAAAACACACATTCCTGTGTTTAGTGAAACTAAAACTGCAGCAACTACACAACATGATTCCCCAGTTAAACACAGCTGTTCCTTTTCTCTGCAGTTATGACAGATTCTCTACTGAAGACCAGTGAATGTTGCTGCAGCAAGAAGTAAACTAAGGCCTGCCGCACTGCCTCATGTGTGAGTGTATGTGTGTGTTGCGTGTGTGTGAGCGTGCTGTTGTGTGAATGTATATGTACATGCCAATGTCTATGTCCTTGTGTCTGTGTGCCACTGTGTGTGTGTGTGCTGCAGTGAGTGTGTCCACCACCGTGTGAGTGCTGCTGTGTGAGCACCTGGATGTGTGTTTACTGTGTGTGTGTGCGCGCGCAACTATATGTGCTGCTGTATTTATGTGTTACTGTGTGTGTCGCTGTGTATCTATGTGCATGCTGCTGTGTGGTTCTGTGTAAGTGTGCCACTTTGTGTATATACAAAGGTGTATACATGTGTGTTTGTGTGTCGCTATGGTGTGTGTGCTGCTGTGTTTGTGTGTGCATACCAGTTTGTACGTGTGTTTGTGTGTGTGTGTGTGTGTGTGTGTGTGTGCCTCTGTATATGTGTGCTGTCTGTGTGCGCAACTGTATATGCCAGTGTGTGTGTGCCGCTTTATGTGTATGTGAATGGTGTTTGTGTGTGCTGCTGTGAGTGTGCCACTGTGTGTGTGTTTGTGTATGTGTATGAGGTTCCCAATTTTTGATTGTGATGTGTGTGTGTGTGTGTGTGTATATACAGTTATGTGTGTTTCAGTGTGCTGCTGTGAGTGCATGTATGCTGCTATGTGTGTTCCACTCAGAGTAAAGCTGTGTGTGTGTGTGTGTGTGTGTGTGTGTGAGAGAGAGAGAGATAGAGAGAGAGAGAGAGAGAGAGAGAGAGAGAGAGAATCCACATAAAGTAGAACTCTGAAATCTTCAGGATGTTTCCTGATCTAAAAGACTTCAGTAGAGTTGATGAAGTTTACTGATGTCATGCAAAAGCCCTGTATCTCCATTTTCAGTTATTCACTTTCTGATATAATTGAAATCTTGCAGCCTTCTAATGTCCCTAATAAACAGTCAAGCAGAATGTTTTTTTTTTTGTTTGTTTTTTTAACATTGACTTCACCTAAGAAGTCTTTTCCTGTAAAGCTGCTGTTTTGGAGATATGAGGTTTTTGCACAGCAAACATATATAAAGTATATTTACACCATATTATCATATTTTTTGATTAACAAACATTCTATAATCAAGACAAGAAAGCAGAAAAAAAGGACAAACCTCTTACTGTAATCTTCACTCGATTACTGTTGTGGGTTGTGGGTTCGATTCCCGGGCTCGGCAAGCTGCCACTGTTGGGCCCTTGAGCAAGGCCCTTTACCCTCTCTGCTCCCCGGGCGCTGGAGTTGGCTGCCCACCGCTCTGGGTGTGTGTGTGTGTACTCACTGCCCCTAACACGTGTGTGTGTGTGAGTGTGTGTTCACTACCAGATGGGTTAAATGCGGAGGACACATTTCGCTGTACAGTCCACACTGTACAGTGACGAATACGTGCACCTTTACCTTTACCTTTACCTGTGGTATGACTCATATGATCCTCTGAATGCTTGACACTGATACTCTGTTGTTCCTGAATCAGACGCTGTTATACTGAGTGTGTTGGGGCCTAACTCACTCAGAATTTCTAACTGCTGAGAGACTTTGTACCACGTAAACTTCCATCCAGTGAGTGAGCTCTGCAGATCACAGGTCAGAGTAAGTGTGTCTCCAGTGTAGACAGTGGTGTGAGGATCCACCCTCAGTGTTGGTTTGGGTTTTTCTGTTGAGATGAAATGATGAAGAGATCAGAGCTGATTTTACTTTTACAATATAAACAGTAGTTTATCAGGATAAGATCAGACTTTGTTGCTTAATGAACTAAATATTTCTGTATTCTAGAAATATAGAAATATGCTGGCATTGTAATATTTCGTACAGTGTCAGCATACATTTTAAGCTCACAGGTCTGTAATGTACAATGTGAAAAACACACACAATCGTATATTAGTAAAAATGTAGTAAAATATGTGTATAATAAACTATACAGTGGATTGCGGGAAGTTGAACAGGTAAATCTACATGAATGTAAATGAAGCAATCCAGTAAAAGCAGATGTAGCTGCTCACCTTGTGCTTGTCCACAGTAGAGTACAGTCAGCACTACAGTATGGAAAGAAACAGAGGACATGATGCATTAGTGTGAAGGATTAGCTGTTCTCAGTTGAAGGGGGTTAAAAAGCCGGTTACAGTCGGAGATGGCTGTTTGATTAAAGGTTGAAATGTGTGTCTTGTCTATGAAATTGTACACAACACTGCTCCTCCTCCTCTTAAACATTTTATTATACAGAGGATAAATACGTCTCAGGCTACTAGAGGTAAAACACGAGCAGACTGTGATCTTCCTTACAGAAGAAGCTGCTTTTAGCCAAACAGCACTTTCTATTAAATCACAAGAATGGAGTTCAGTCCCACTCTGTAGAAAACATCTGCACTGCAGAAAATAGATATTAATTTATCATTATTTTAAACTGTTATTCTGTTCTCTGTTCACAGTGGATCCATATTTTCAGTCATATGAGAACATTGTATAAATATAATTTACATCAGAACTGTAAATATTAACCCTTACACTTCCTCATTCATTTCTCACCTGTCAAACTAAAGTACAAGGTATAAAGTACAAAGGTAAGGATGTTAAATTTATTCATCTCATTGTTATTAATTATCATTTTATTATTAACTGTTATCTTACCTGACAAGAAATAGATTGTTTTTAGATCTTAAATTCAAATTAAACACAGGAAAAAGTCTGTTTAGTCGCTACTTTGTGAGCGAATTCACATTAATACAGCGCTGTAATTACAGCGATTTTGGGAAATGCTCAATAACAATTCATAGTTTCAAACAGATTATTTAATTTTATGATTATAAATAATTGTTATTATTATTCTTATTCTTATTATTATTATTAATAATAATAATAATAATATTTTATTAATATTATTTTTATCATTATTATTTCATGTTTATTATTTTTGTTGTTGTTGTTGGGGAACAGCCCCCCCCACGTGCAATCTGTAAATAATCTGTTAATAATATTGTTATTGCTTTTTTACTTCTATTATTTATTTTGTGTATATAGTATAATTTATCTATGTTTTTGTAACTGAGTGTCTTGCTATCCCTTTCTGCTGTAACACCGAGGATTTCCCCACTGTGGGTCACTGTGTGTAATAAAGGATTATCTTATCTTATTTAAAAGGCTTTTGTTGGAGTAACTGTCTTTACTCCTCCAGGGAAAGCTTTCTACTATCATGGACCATTGCTATGAGGATCTGACTGTATCATCACCCCACCTCAGCTCCAACTCATCCCAAAAGTACTGGATGAAGCACCATCATTCCAGAGAACACAGGTCTATTGCTCCACAGCTCAGTGCTGAGGGGCTTTACACCCCACCAGCTTACGCCTGGCATTACGCATGGTGCCAGTGGGCAGCAGTGGGTGCTAATAGTTTATTAGAAAGTGTGTCCACTAATATGTGAACATTCAGTGTGATATTTATATATTTATATATATATATATATATATATATATATATATATATATATATATATATATATATATATATATATATATAATCTCATAACCAGTTACAGATGAAGCTCAGAAAACCTGTCAAACCTAAAAAGTGTAAGTTGAGAAGAAGAGCTGGAGCCTTCATAGCTGCACTGATTCTAGTCGGACTGCATTTAAACACCTTCATACAGCAGCAGCTCTGACTCTAATGAAGATATAAAGAAAGAGTTACTCACAGAGCAGCACAGAGAGTGGACTGACCTCCATACTGTCTCACTGACCACTGACTGACTGACAGAGAGAGAGCGCAAGAAAAAAGAGAGAGAGCACACCCACATTTTAGCTCCTCTCCCTTGTGACATCACCTATCTTTTAGTAGAATAATTCACAGAAATGACTGAATATTAATCTTTAAGACTAAAAAATGATTAATTTCACTAAAATATTGAAAGTTTTTATTTTAAATGGGTTTTTAATAAATTACCAAATTTCCATCATAATTCCCTCATTAAGATTTAAATTTAATTCAGTTGTTTAAAGTGGTCTGATATGTGTGTGAGGGGGTTTGTAGAAATGCTGATGTACTAAATATTCTGTACAGTGGTGATGATGGGAAACAGGGATCATCAGTAAACATGGTGTTCATAGAGTTCAAATTCAAACTGAAAAAATTTTTAAACTGGCAGCTTCATTTACTGTCCATTAATCTGAGAGTTCAGCACAAGATGAACAGAACACATACACAGATTCTGAAGCCCAAAGGGAAAAGAGCTGAGAGTGATACAAAGTCTGAACACTACCAGTACAGCTTACAGAACTGGACCAATCAGTAAACACTTACGTTCTCCACTAATTCTTCCTTTAGGCTGGTAGGAGACACTGCTAGTGCTAATCATGTAATGCTGTGAGTAGATCATTTCACCTTTTTCTAGTTTAGCTCCTCAGTAGAGAAGGATGTCATCACCACAGTCACTCTGGGACAAAAGACAAACCACAAACACCTCAATAGCTGCTCTCTATCTAGGTGAAAATAGCCCTGTGTGTGGAAATGTGAAGATGAGATGGTTCCCACAGTTTGTTTGTCTGTGTTTCTGTCTGTCTTTGTGATAAGCCTGCCCCAAACACAGCTTCTAAATTAAAATGTTCCAGCTAATCATAGTGCTATTAAACACTTATCCCCCACATCCCAACAGACTAACCCTCAGTGTCGCCTATAGACCTTCCTTTCAGCAGGACTTCCATATTGTAACTATAAAGAAACACTCAGTTCCATTTCTTTATTCTGAGCATGTGAAGCCTCATGGGAGCCAAAGAGCACAAACACACCACAATATAATTAGACTATGAGTTAATATTCAAAACAGGATGTGATATTGGGACTTATTTGTTATTTAAACATCAGCGTGTCTTTACCACTGTTTCACTACACCACACATTAGACCACAAGACTCAAAATAACACTCTGCCCTCAGCTCTCTGTCTACTCTCTCTGTCTATAGAGGTTAAAACGGTCTATGCTGGACACAGAGTGGACGGATAAAGTTCACCAACATCCTACTTAAAACTATAAAGAGTGAGAAGCTCTCTTAGTGTTTATCTGTGTTTCAGAGTGTTATTCACTATCCACTGCTGATCAGCTAATAACAGAGTGTATTCTAAACACTTTGGTAAGGCATTTCACATTAAACAGAAATTTCTTTCCTGCTCGTTTCTGCTCATTTCATTAATATCTGTTCATTTGATTTATAGATTATTTACAGGTAAGTGTAGTCTGGAGCCTCTTCACTGCAAAACTAAAGGCAGAAAGACCCCCAAACAAGCAGCAACTGAAGGTGGCTACAGGAAAGGCCTGGCAAAGCAATTCAATGGAGGACACTTATTTGGTGATGTCTGTGGGTTCTAGACCTCCTGCAGTCTTATTTTATGTTAAAAACACTCCTGATATTAATACATTATGCTAGTTTGGCCAATTACTTTTGATCCTGTAAAAATGGAGGCCTAAACATTATGGTACTGATGTTTGAAAATCGGCTTAAGCTTTGTTCACACTTCAGGTAAAAGTGACCTCACATTTTTCTTAGATGATACAAGTTTGTGTGAACAACAACAAAGGCAACCAAACATTTTTTGGATTGATTTGGGCTGTTTTCATATTTTCTGCTTTCACCATCCCTGTTTTTAAGATAAATTATGTCAATCTGGTCTTTGATTATTGTTGCAGATGATGACTATAACAGGTAGTCAGAGTTGACTAGTAGTGAAATACATGTGATGGTGTTGCGTAATTAGAATACAGAAAACTGTTACAATTACAGTGGAAACATAAGTACTTAGATTACAGGTACCTAAAAAATACAGGTACATTAAAAACAGGGTGATTACTAGCAATGATTACACTACAGCAGGGGTGTCAAACATATGGTTCTAATCTGAAACCAACAACAAAAATCTGATTACATGTTCCAGATCACTTGTGGTGGCACAAAATCCATGTTAATGGTATTAATGTCATGGCTGATCTGTGTATGTTGTAACTCATTTTGCCCCAGAAAATGAACAGTTTAAAGAAATCATTGAAATTCCAATATTGCCATGATATTCATGTCCATGATAAGTGTTATATAAACTTCGAACCACGGCTGTGTATTGCCTTTGCACTTGTGATATGACCACAGAACTAGACCTCATCAACCACAATGGATATAAATTACTGATACATCTATGTCTGCAGCTGTTTTTTTTTCACAGATAGACAACATATCAGTGACCGCTATTTATGTTCACTAAACCACAGTTTCATTAATCAACACTTGAAGAAAGTTGAACCCTGTTTATGAATAAAGAACAAAATATAAGAGCTGTTGTAGTGAGATACAAATATTTATTTATGATCATTCCAGGCATCATCAAACAACAGGTATGTATTAAATTGTGCAGCTCTGATAAATTTATTTGAATACAACTAATTATAAAGTTTTTTTATTTTTATTAAGACACAACTTTACGTTGCTTTTCAGCTTGCACTATGACCACAGAACTAGGGCCTCTCATCAACTATCATGAATATAAGTGATAGTGTTAATGAATTGTGTATTATATTAAGAATGAAAAAGGCATAATATTTATAAATTAACACTAGTTATTATAAAGCCTAAGTTTGGTTAGTCATAATAAACTAAATACTAAATAAACAACACAAAACATTAACCTTTAAAACTGTAAAATTAATCTGAGTAAATAATATAACAAAAGAATAACTAATGTTGAAAATAATCATATTTGCATATTTGCCCCTTACCATCACTGTTTTATACTAATGTGTTAATATTCAAGCTGAATATTAGTTTTTTTTAGAATATTGGTTGTCCTGCTGAATAAATTACATCCTTACATTATATTTTTCTAACCTTAGCTTTAGATCATAAACACAAAAACAGATCACTCACTGAATCTAACATTCAGAAATTCTGATTATTCCTCCACTCTGAAGTCAGTGCTGCATTTGAATGGTTCAGTTACAGATGTGTAAAGAAGACCCTTTCCCTTCATCAGTGTAAAATACTAGCACAATAACTATTACTAAATAGTTATTGTGCTATAATAATAATAATACTGTATTAAAGACAATTCTGACAAGTGTAAATCTACTCAGATGCTGCCTTCTTCTGTCTGCACTCCATAAAGCTTCAATCAGGGTCACAGAAACAACTCTGGCCTTCTTCAAGAACCTGTAAGAGAAGAAGCATAATTAATGGGATATGTGTGTCGATTTAATCATAGGTTTCAGTCGAGAAAAAGATAAATGACAACCTAGGAATCACAGCAAGAATGGTTAAAGAATTGTGTTGCGTCCTGTTTGCCCAAGATCACCTGGATTTCAACAATGCTTCTGGAAAAATGTTCAGATGGGACAAATGGACAGACGGGACAAAAGTGAAAATTGTAGCACATATGCATAGTGCTGTGATGTTTGGAGGTAAAACAACACCAACACCAAAAGCTCTGTGAAACCTGTGATGCATGATGGAGGGAGCATCATCATTAGAAGCTTCTTCATTGCCTCAGGACATGGACACCTTGTAGTCCATGACCTCAAGCTGAGGAAATGTTGGAAGACGTTGGAAGACAGTGATCCAAATCCAAGAAGTAAATCAACTCTTTAATGCTTGAAAAAGAAGAAGGTTTGTGTTTTGGAACCACATTGAGGTTCTGTGGCAAAACCTGTGGAGGGCTGTACTTGCAAAACACCCCAGAAATATTGATGAACTGAAACGCACATTTCTCCTCCGTGATGTACAAAATGTACGTGCAGCTGAAGAAATCATCTGTAGGTTATTAAATTCAAGGATTCACTTACTTTTTCTAGCCTGCACTGTGGATGTTTACTCATTGTGTTCAATTAAAGACATTAAAAGTACCACAGTTTGTGAGTTGTTAGCTGAGTTAGATTGTGGTTGTCTATAATTGTGGGTTAGATAATGATAGGGTTTCACGATCAGACCACGTTTTATTAGTAATCAATACAGAAATCCAGGTGCTTCCAAAAAGGTTTGGTGTCTTTTTCTTGTAACTGTAGGAGGTTCTTAGCTTTACTGTGTTGATTGACGTTTTCCATTTGACTCTCACAATATGTCACAACACTTAGTTCTGTTACAACAGAGATGCAGTTCTTACCATTTCCTCTGAGTTTCCTTTTAAAAGATACATTAATGGGCCAGGATGAAAAAAAACTTTCTAGTATCATCTTCTACTATCATATATTATAACAACTAAAATATAATATTCATCTTACTGTCCATGGGACAAAACCCAAAAAAAAAAACGGGAGTGGCCATCTTTGCTTACTTTATCTTAAAACTTCTGCTGCTAGAGAAGATCCATTGAGAGTACAGCCACAGTGATGTAAACCTACAAAATAAGCAGTATAACATGCTCTGTGTGTGGATCAATCCAGTGAATGCTCAGAATAAATATTGTTGTAAATGTAGTTTTCTGTCCAACCATTCCTTTAAAACACTGTTGTTTTCTCAAGTCATCGGGTTTCAAAGATACTGTGCACGTACAGGATGATAGACAACACACTGACCTGATTCAGTCAGTCTAACAGCATTACTGGTGTGTGTATATATGGTGGTGTTGGTGTAGAGGAAGATTCAGAGACAGGTGTCTCACCTGAAAAACAAAGGAGCTCTTTATTTTAAAGCAGAGAAGACTGATGTAATTACATCCATATGTGAATCAAACAGGGACTGATTCACTTTGATTAAGCAGGACACAAACAGACACACACACACACACACACAAACTGACTAGTTCACTAACATTGACACTGTAACTATAGGTACAATATGTACTACACACATATAGAATTTAACCATGAGAAGAAACGAGACAAAACTAGAAACTATTCTGAAAAAAACTAATAATTTATGTATTAATTTTTAACAATGAGTCTAAAATGAAGTTGTTTATAGAAAAAACAAAAAACATCACCCTCCATGGAGGGGATCCACCCTCCATGTTGGTGTGGGTTTTTCTGTTGATATGAAATGATAAATAGATCAGAGCTGATTTTACTTTTACAATATAAGCAGTAAGTGATTATGATCAGTATAAGCTGTGTGTGTAAAAAGTTGACTTTCTGCAGTTATCAGAAAGATTACAGCAGCTTGTGTTTCTGTACAGTGCAGTTTCTCACAATAATCACTAAATGGAACTGGTCTTTAATTTTCAGGATTAATTTTGTAATATGAACTTCACTAAAACGTAATTTTTAACATTTAATTGGAGCAACACTATTTTGTCAATTGTTTGTGGACACCCATTCAGGTAATTTAAGTTGCACTCATTGCTGACACAGATGTGCAAATGCACACACAGCTTTTCTAATCCCAATAGAGAGATAGAGAGACTCTCCTGAGCAAATGAACATGAACCTATTGACACCATGCCTAATGCCAGGCTAAAGGGAAATAAAGCCCCTAGCACTGAGCTGTGGAGCTGTGGAACTGTGTTCTCTGGAATAAACATGTGACATCCAAAACTTTTGGGATGAGTTGGGGATAAGGAGGGGTGGTGATTATTCATCCAACATCCTGCACTCACTAACACTCCTGTCACTGAATGCAATCAAATTCTCCACAATCTTGCAGAAAGTCTTCTTTGGACAGTAGAGGCAGTTACTCCAACAAAAGCAGGATAAACTCTTCGTAATACCCTGGATTTTGCAAGAAACAATGAATGCGCAGGTGTCCCAATACATTTGTCCATATCAAGTATAATATGGACAAAAGTATTTGGACCCTGATGTATTTTTCTATAATATGTACACATATACAGGCATGCTCAGAAACATAGTGGAGGCTTTTACAGGGAACTTTTCTCTGCAATTATGACAGAGTCTCTAAAGACCAGTGAACCTCGCTGCAGCAAGAAGTAAACTAAGGCCTGCTGCACTGCCTCATGTGTCAGTGTATGTGTGTCCTTGTGTCCACCGCTGATAGAACTGTGAGTGTGTCCACCACTGTGTGGGTGCTGCTGTGTAAGCAACTGGATATGCGTTTACTGGTGTGTGTGCATAGTAGTGTGTGTGTGCCGCTTTGTATGTGTGCCGTTATTTGTGTGTGTGTGTGTGCACGCAACTGTATGTGCTGCAATGTGTGTCTGTGTGCATGCTTCTGTGTTGTTGGGTGTAAGTGTGCCACTGTGTGTTTATACAGGGGTGTGTGGGCACCGTATTTGCCAATGAATGAATGTTTGTCACTGTATGTGCTGTATGCTACTATGCATGCCATTGTGTTTGTATGTGCATGCTGCTGTGAGTGTGTGTGTGTGTGTGTGAGGTTACCACTGTGTTTTTGATTCTTTGTGTGTGTATACAGGGATTTGTGTTTCACAGGATTGACTTCCTCTGAAAAGTCTCCTGTAAAGCTGATATTTTGGAGATATTCACAACCACCACTGATAGAACTGCACTGCCCACCACCACTGCACTGCCCACTGCTACAGCTACATCTGCACAGTTCACCATGAACAACGTCCACAATGTTGACTACAACCACTGTACTGATCCAGCTGTACTGTTCCCTACAGCTGTGACCCTCTTCACCACCATCACTGCTAGAAATGGACTCTTCACCACCTCTACTTCTATCACTAGCACAGGATCAGACACTGGAAATACAGTACTGTGATGATGTGTATAACCAGCTCTCAGTAAGAGGGGTTACACTGTAGAGACTGCTGGAAGCTGCTGGGTCCTTTTCTTTGGTCATTTCCACATTAGAAGTTGATCAGATGCTGGATTAGTGGTTGAATTACTGTAAACACCCATCTGATGGTGAGATTTTTCCTCTTATAGTACGATAGGATGCTGATCAGAATAAAAATCTCTAAATTGTGCTTCAACAGAATCTGGTCTAGTGACGGCCCAAACATCTCTAACACTGTTCAGCACTATTACTCATATGCCATCACCCGCCCCATGCACATCACCAGTATTACTGTTTTAAATGACCTTACTCTGTCTAAAAATAGATATTAATTCTAACTGTTATTCTGATCTCTGTTCACGGTGGATTCATATATTGTAATGTGGTGTTCACCTACAGCAGGGTTTAAACCCAGGCCGCCGTATTGGTGGGCCAGTGCGCTACTTAGTGAGCTACCACGATCACGTGACCAACAGTCCCAAGTGCAGAGTCCTTAATCTCAGAGCAGGCAAAACAGAAATGAGAAACGAAGTCACCCAGGATTAGAACCCAGGCCACCACATCGCAAGACCACCACTCTGCCGCTTCACCAAAGTGGCAGTTATGAAAATGATCAACAAATTAACCTTAAAAGGGGTGGATTTAATAAACAAAGAAGACAGCGCGACTAATGCGAAAAAAGGCGGGAAAACGAACAAAGGATGCCAGGGAAGAATGCTGCCTGCTTCGCAAAGCTTGAGGAAAAATGGAAACTAAGGGCAAAAGGATCTCCCAAAAGAAACTAGAGAACTGGGAAGTTCACTCCTGCCTGTCTCTTCTAAACGAGTGTATGTGTGCTAACACACACACACACACACACACACACACACACACACACACACACAAACTGCACAGACACAGAGAACTTGAGGGGAAACTTGGGAGAAACACACATAGGAGAGTGACACCCACGCAGCCTTCTACTCGAGAATGCGTCTGAAACAAGAACTCAACCAGAGTCAAAGATCCAGCGGTGGGACGACTGGATCTGTGTGCTTATATAGCCTTTTCCCAGGTGTTTTGAGTTGGTCTTAATTACCGGCTGGTGTGACTCGGGGCCTCCCCTGGTGGCAGGCGGAGGCCTTGCCCTAGAGCTACCCCGTACATATATTCAAACTGAGAGAACTGCAAGTTGGCAGAGAAAAGAAAATATGGGTAAAGTACAAGGCATAAAGTACAAAGGTAAGGATGTTCAATTAATTCATTTTGATGTTACTAATTATCATCTTATATTTACTGTTTTTATTGTTATCTCACAATAAATAGACTTTTTAACAAAGATGGTTTTGTTACGGCTGTGTGTTTGTGTGTGTGTGTATTTGTTGAGGAATGTGCGTACAAGCTTTTGATTATATTAATTTGAAATATGACGCAGAATTGTGAAATCTAGTTACATTCACATTTTCTACTCTACTCAGTTTTTTAACTCTGCAATGTAGCCATTTGTACTCAACAGGAACAGATAAGGAAGATTGGGTTAGTCGCTACTTTGCGAGCGAGTTCACATAGTACTTTAGTTACAGCGGTTTTGGGAAGCACTTATTAACAAGACATTTGTAGTATCAAACACATTTTAGAATCATACGACTATTATTGTTATTATTATTATGTCATGGTAATTCAGAGGGACTGTTTTTTAGCTTTAAAATGAAAAACTGTAAAAACGTTTACACTGTCTACAAAGAAAACGTTGGTACTCTAAAACATAATTACTGTTTATTTGATTCATTTTACAAATGAAAAAAAACATAAAATGTGTTGTATATAAATGTAATGACTTATTACTTACACTATGATAAATATGAAACATATGTACAGTAAATATTTTACATTTTAAATGCAAATTACATAAATGACATACAAATTCAATTACATAAAAATGAAAATATTTATTGAGTCTAAAACGTGTTCCTAACTTTATTTTCTGTAGAGAATGTATTACTTATTGACAATGAGAAAGCAATGTGTGACAGTGTGTAATTTCACTTTGGCATAAGGCTGTACACACACACACACTATATGGACAAAAGTATTGGGGCACCTGCTCATTCATTCATTCTGATCGGAGATTACACTCATAATTAAAATACCCTGAAAACCAGACTTGAGTCATGTCACCCTCCATGTCACTGAAAAACTGAAAAAGAGAAGAGCTGGAGCTCTGATAGCTGCACTGATCCTGGTCTGACTGCATTTAAACACCTTTATACAGCAGCAGCTCTGACTCTAATGAAGATATAAAGAAAAGAGTTACTCACAGAGCAGCACAGAGAGTGGACTGACCTCCATACTGTCCCACTGACCACTGACTGACTGACTGACTGACAGGGGGAGAGAGAGAGAGAAAGAGAGAAAGAGAAAGACAGAGAGAGAGGGAGAGAGAGAGAGAGAGAGAGCACACCCACATTTCAGCTCACCGCCCTCTTGCTCTTTCTCTCTCTCTCTCTGTCTCTCTCTCTCTCTCTCACTTAACATCACCTACCTTTTAGTCAAATAATTCACAGAATCGACTGCATATTAAGCTTTAAGACTAATAAATAATTAATTTTTTTAAATATAAAATATAAAACACTTAAGTTCACTAATTCTTCCTTTAGGCTGGTAGGAGATACTGCTAGTGCTAATCATGTAAAGCTCTGTATGAATACACATCATTCATGTTGATTTTAAATTAATATGAAGTAGGTCTGCAGTCTTACAGACTTTTTTTTTCCAGTTTAGCTCCTCAGTAGAGAAGGACATCATCACCACAGTCAGTCTGGGGCAAAAGACAAACCACAAACACCTCAATAGCTGCTCTCTATCTAGGTGAAAATAGCCCTGTGTGTGGAAATGTGAAGGTGAGATGGTTCCCACAGTTTGTACCTGTGTTTCTGTCTGTCTTTGTGATTCAGTGTTATCAGCTATATATATTTATCTGATCTACTAATTACTTTTACTTGTCAATTACTTTGAATTTTACAAACATTTATTTGATTATACATATCAGAAGAATTACATGCTGACTGGAAAACTCTTTACTGTCCATTTTCATTTGATTAACATTGGTTCATTTAATCTTTTTATAATTATTCATAAATTACTGTAGACTGGTTTCTCTTCTAATAAAGGTATAGATAGGTATTCAAGCGTTTAGCTTAAACATTCCTAATGTAAGTGTTTATAGATGGAATTAATTGCACTAATGTTTAATCATTAATAATATATAAATATATATAAAATATATTTATATATTTATTTATATATATTATAATAAGCTTGGGATTAAGAGTGTTTGTGGTCCATCACTGAGAAATGAGTCAATAGATAAATCATGCAATAACATAACAAAAGGGCTTTAGGCAGGAGATGTAGAATGTGGGGTTCTTTGCAGAGTAGGGTGTTGGGCTAGGTAGTAGAAGACTGGGAGGACCTGTAAAGGACCTTGAACAGTGCTATTTTCCATCACTAAACCCAGAGGGAAAGGTCTTAGACAGAAAGCCAGACTTGCTAGCTCGGGTGGGAAGGGGCCTTTTGCCAAGCCTTTTAACAGTGCCAGATGACCAGGCCTGTCAGTTTGACCCTTGTGTCCTAATCTTGTTCAGGGAACATGGGTAGGGTATAGCAGAATTGGTTAATAAATGGGAACATACCCACGGATGAGTGCTATAGTGTGTTGTGGGCAACCTCTGCCCAGTTCAGGTGTTCTGACTAGGGAGAGGGGCTTCAGGAGGCCAGACACTAGAGGGTGTGCCATTGGACAGTGGAAGCCCGAGGACAGACTGGCCTCTGCTGCAATAAGCTGGCAAAAGGCTCCTCAGAACAGGCTTATGAATTGAGGCCCTTTGTTGGAAACCACATATTTGGGCAGCCCATGAATATGGACCACCGGTTGGAGCAACAGCTCCACTGTCTCATTGGCTGATAGTTTTTTTTTTTTTATTGCAGGGCCGATGGTGCAAGGGGATGGTCAACGGATGCAGTAACCCAGCAGGCCTGGTTCTGGGCTCTTTACAACAGGGTCATGTGCTTCAAGCGGCTACATAGGTCCACATGTCATGGTTCAAGAATGTCACCAGAACCGCCTCTGAAGAAACTCCAGTGTGTGGGTTGCCCCTGGATGACCAACAAAGGGCAAGACATGACGTGCTCCCTGACCAAGCTGGGTCCATACAGCTTATCAGGTTTGGTGGTGTTTTTGGAACCTGGTGGATTGGACAGGATGAAATTGAACCGGGTGAAAAATAGCACCCACCTAGGCTGACGGCGGTTAAGATGCTTGGCTTCTTGCATGTAGGCCAAGTTATTATGATCTGTCCAGCTTCACATAGAGGTGGTGAGGCATTGATGAGGTGCTGGACAACAGCCGGTGCATTTATCAACCCAAAAGGCATGACTTAATATTCATAGGGGCCTGATGAGGCGATGAAGGCCTTTGTCCACTAATCACTTTTTTTTATGTGTAGCAGGTTGTACGCACTACAGAAGTCCAGTTTGGTCACATTGGCTCCAGGACAAGAACAATCCAGGCATGGGTAATAATGCTGGAGCCAAGAATACCAATACCATCTGCAGATCAGGAGCATTGGTCAGATATCAATCAGCAATGCTGAGAGAGAGAGTAAGGAAGATAGGGAGAATACCGGTTTGCTCCCAGAAAAGAAAAATAACTGGTAAGAGCTGGATGCCCTAAATAAAGAAAGAGTATGGTAGGAGGATATTCATTTTTTTAGGGAAGTGCCTTGAGAGTCTCAAGAAGAATAAAGATAAGGCGGAGCGCAGGAGGTCTCAGCCCTCTATGTTTCCCTATTCCCTAGAGACAAAGAGACACCAATGTGTGTCTGTGTCTCTCCCCTTAAAAAGCCCTTTGCCTCCCTCTTGTGGCTGAAGGTGGCCTGGGCTTGAGCCAGCCCTTACAAATGCATAAATCATTTTAGTGAACCCCTTTACAACATTTAGTCACACTCTCAAATAGGTGGACATATCATTATCTTTCAATGTCTTCAAACAAGAGATGTCTTCATGATATTAAACACAGATGTTAACATTAAGATGTAAACCACTGGTTACACTCCAAAAAAAGATTACACTTACAGAAAAAAAAATATAAATAAATAAATAAATAAATAATAAATAAAATAAAATAAAATAAAATAAAAAAAAATATATATATATATATATATATATATATATATATATATATATATATATATATATATATATATATATATAATAAACAGCCCAGTAAAAGAAAAAGATTTGTTGGACAGATAAAACCAAGATTAACTTGAGTACAGAGAAGGAAAAGATCTGAGCACATCACATCATCTGTTAGTCATGAGTACAGCAGGGGTATATATGGTGCCAACTGGTGTTTCCTCATGATCTAACTGTTAATAGAAGTATTGAATGAATTCTGAAGTCTTTAGAGCTGTACTATTTGTTTAAACTCAGTAAAATGCTGATGGGATGACGATTCACACAATAACAACTCAGAACATACAGCGAAAGCATCCCATGAGCTTCTTAAGACAGAGAATGTCACCTGACCTTAATTGAATGAGTATGTTCTTCACTTCCTGAAGACCAAATATAGGCAGAACCCATTGATCACAATACCACAAGCATGCAGTAATTGAAGCTGACTGCTTTAAAAGCATGACAAAGCATCTTGAGGGAAAACTCAGAATTATGTTATGTTTATACAATCCAGACTGCAATAATTATTAATTATAATATATATATAATTAAAATATTCCTTATATTAACAAATTAACAATTTGTGTACAGCAGAATGATTCTCTTATGTTTGGTAAAAAAGTGTGACACATTTTAAAGCACAACTTTAATAAGTTTATGAAATGTTTATAAATTTAGAAGAGGTATGTGTTTTCAAACCAGATTCAATAACATGAGAGTGATATCAGGGTCAGGGTACTGCCCTCCCTGCTTCCCTCATGGTTGAAAATCGTAGACAAAGTGTCTAAAGTGTCAAAAATGAGTCAAAGTCCTTACTGACTGCACTTCACCGAGGAAAAAATGATCGAGCGCCCACTAGAGTGTCTAAATTATGAGGATTTGCCTGAAAAGCTGATCATGTGTCTAAAGAAAAGGGTGATGTTATGAAGTGTCCTGTATGCCGTCTGTACTTGACAGTCCCAAAGGAAAGGGAATAAAATGTGATGCAGTGCTGTAAAGGGTGTCCCTACATTGTGGAATTCCTAATGGAAAATTTGATGTGGTGCTTTATAGGTGCCCTCATAACTGAATAGACACAGTTGTCTTCAAACAGATGTCTTCAAACCCCATGAAGTACTCTCTCAGATTCCCCTCCAAGTGAGAAACATGATGAAGTGCCCTTGCAATGGAAATAAATAACCCACTGAAGAAAATGAGATGTGCCTTACAACATGTCCCCTTGGGCAGGCTTTAGACTTGCTAAATGACATATAACCAAATATTAAGTTTACTGTGTGTTTTGTCTTTGGCCCTATGTTGATTTGGAAAAGTAAACTGAACATGTGCACCACATTCTTGATTGCTGATGTATGCTGTCACTCATTCTGTCCCAGAAAAAGAACAGTTCAAAGAAATGACTAAACTAAAGCTGCCTGACCATGATGAGTGTAAAACTTCTGACCACAACTGTATATTGCTGTTGTGCTTGCCCTACAGACACAGCAAACTTTCAAGGATAATAAATCACTGGTTAAAGAGTTCCCTAATTGGGGGATCCTGAATGGTAAACCCATAAGTGGTACGTGATTGTCTGGTTTCACATCCTGTTACAAGTAGCTTGTTTCTTTTTCACACAGAGAGCAACACATTACTAACCACCACTTATGTTGACTAAACCACAGTTTCTGTAAATTGGCACTTGAAGAAAGTAAAACCCTGTTTATGAATACAGAACAGAATATGAGAGATGTTGTGGTTAGAAGCAGATATTTATTCATGATAATTCCAGGCTTCATCAAACATGTGAAGAAAAAAAATACAGCTATTTATTATATTGTGCAGCTCTGTTAAATCTAGGTAAAGATAAAACGTATTATAAGCTTTATTTAATGAAGAAACAGCTTAATTCTAAACAAACACATTATCTAATCAAGATAATGCAGAAAAATGCAGAAATATGCATTTTATAAACTACCACTAAAATATTATTAAATATTCAGCCATAAAGACAATCTAAAAATATACAACTAAAATCAAAATACTTTAACCACTAAAACTAAATAATAATAAAATATATAATTAGTATTAAAAAATTTGACCAAAAGAATACCTGATGCTGACAATGGTCATATTTCTGGACTTTTCCTTTACTATAATGACTACATAATAATGTTAATGATAAAGTTTAAGATACTGCTGTGCTCAAACTAATATAAATGTAAATGGGTTGAAAGAATTAGACATTTTACATTCCATTTTCCACACATTATAAATAATTTCATCTGGCCTATACATTTAGATAATTCATATAAAACACACCAGATCACGGAGCATGAGAGCACTCCACACTCCAATCTATATAGAATTACAGCCTCTCTGACTCTTCAGTGGAGTTCAGAACTTCTGATTATTCCTCAGCTCTTGAGTCAGTGCTGCTTTTGAATGGTTCAGTTAAATGTAAATAAGACCCTTTCCCTTTATCAGTGTAAAATACCAGCATAATAACTATTACTAAAATAATTAAAAAGAAATACTGTATTAAAGACAGTTCAGACACATGTAAATCTACTCAGATGCTGTCTGCTTCTGTCTGCACTCCTGAAAGCTTTAATCAGGATCACAGCAACAACACAGGCCTTCTTCATGGACCTGTAAGAGAAGAGACATTATTAATGGGATATTTGTGTAGATTTGATGAAGCTCAGTCTACAAACGATTTTAGTCAAGGTTAAAGTAAACAAGGGCTTGAAGAAACATATGTATCGTTTGATTCGCTTTGAACCGAAACGTAGACAGAGATATATCAGTAGACTGACTTTAGGGACAAGTATATTCACCATATTCTGCATTGAGGAATTGTAGCATTCTTTTAAGAGATGATGTCTGGTGAAATCATCATCACGGTCAACTCTTAAGTGCTGTTATGGTGAACGACAGCTCTATAAACGCTGAGAGCTCAAGAACATAAACATTTGTCTTTATTTGCAAAACTCACTGCCAAGTTTCAGACTGCCTCTGGGACAGGTGCAGTGAGAGTCTGTATAAAAGTAGACTAGTTCTGAGAGACGCAGTAGACATCAAGTGGCTTTTAAAATTTACCTGTGTAATTAACTCACACTGAAAATATCCTTCACTTTATGCATTACTGTTTTCACAATCTAATTCTTCTCCAGGTTAAAAAAGGCTAATCACTTTACATCACTTCACATCACCCTCCCCCAGCAACAGAAACAGATATAGCAACCCCATCAAATGTCTCCACCTAAACCTTATATTAAAAAATCCTCCTTTAAAAATGGTGGAGGGGCTTGGATAGTGTTAATCGGGTCACCAGCAGAAGATATACCACATTTTACTTGTAACACTATGGGAAAACATTGATAATTTTGGCAGAATTGTTAGAGCCGTGGGGCCCGGTGTAGTATACTTTTCATCCCCTGCAGTGCCCCTGACTATCAGTAGAAAGGAAAAGACACAAGCATCTATACTGTCTCTGTATTTCCATCCTGGTACTTTTTTGTTAATGAATGTATGTTTAAACTATAAGAAACAAATCTGTGTTTCAATGGTTTTAATGCAGTCAAATGTACAATGTCTTCCCTGAGTGGTGGAATAATCTGAAACTAAGGGGATTTACATAAAAGAAATAATCTGTAGGATATAGACCTCAACACCCCAGACTGTGATATGTAATTTCTTAATTATCTGTATCATTATGTAACATATTTATATTTTTCTTAAATAGTGACACAATGACTTATTATCTACTAAAGAGTATTATTAGATCCTAGCACAGCATCATCTTCAGATACTAAAAAACTAAATCACAAAACACCTTCCTTCCTTCACTGATTCATTAATTTAGTGTGATCTGCTGTGTTTCTGCAATCAGTCTTCTTAAATGCAGAATAAAATGTAGGAGGTAAAGCTTACCGTTACTGTGATGGGATTGAATCTGGGAATATGTCACATCGTTTGGTCGTGTCACTGTATCATTTAACACAGAAATACATTTAGACTTTCCTACCAAAGCTAATTTCATAGAAAACAGGCTTCTGTTAAACAGAGATGTAGTTCTTACCATTTCCTCTGGGTTTCTTGTTAGTACCCATAACTTGTGCATAAGTTACATCCATTGGCCGGGATGCAGAATCATCTACAGAAAAAACAGTACACCAGTCAATTACAGATATTATCTGCCCATGAAATGGATTTAACTGTGGTAACATTAAGTGCTGGTGGGTTTGTTGGTAATATAAAGTCTATAGTGATGTTTGTGGTGAAGCGTGGTATGAAAACTGATACACACTGCTCCTCTAAAATGCCAATAAGAACAAACACACTGCAGGTTACAGTAATATTTTCTCTACAAGCAGCTGCATTCAGTCACAATCCACTACACATAAAGAGCTTCATTTCAGACCTTTATTCTTCTGACAACACCAAACCAGGCACAGTGTGATAATCAGCAAAACCATTAAACTGCACCCCACTGCCACTCCTACTGTTACAAACATGGATCCAGAATCTGAGATTGAGGAAAGAAAGAGACATGAAATTAAATTAACCAAATTTGTTCATTTTTACAGATAAAAGTGTTTCATACAGATTCAGAAACCAAATAATCAAGTTTATTAGGATAACTGAAAAAAATGTGAGAGTTTAAGAGACATGTGAGATGATGCTGATGTGGGTGGGGTAAAACTTCAGACACTAAATTAAACTTATTTAGTTTTTTATAGTGGTGTAAAAACACAGTTGTGGTCAGAAGTCTGCAAACGCTTATTATGTACATCAGCTTTGGACCTATTTTGTATGTATGTATTTTGTACAACCAGCTTTTGGTTCCTATTGTACTGTGTGTTACTCAGTGAGGGCTGTGAATAAATAGAGGTGTAAATGTAACTGTTTGTCCAACCTTTCCTTTAAAACAGCACTGAATTTCTCAAGTTGTCAGTGTTAATGAAACTTTATGAAGGCTGTGCATTCATGTGATGATAGAAAACATTCTTACCAGAAGGATTTGGTGTAGCAGAACCATTGTTATGTGTGTATTGTGGTGTCAGTGTAGAAGAAGACGGAGGGAGGGAGACATTTGTCTTGCCTGAAATACAAAAGAAGCTCCTTATTTTTAAGTAGAGAAGAATAATTTAATGTGAATCAGTGATTTACTGAGACTCACTTAGCATGAATCAATCACTTACACAGACTAGGCCACTAACATTGACAGGCTTTCCATTTGCAGTAACTACACCCATATACAATATGCACCAAAAGAGCACAACAGAAACATTAAGCACTGCTAGAACACATTACACAATTTACCCACGAGAATCTCACAAGAAACGAGACAACACTGGAAACTATTCTGGAAAAATTGCAGACAGTTTTTTACAGTCAGTCTAATATGAAGGAACACAAATCATGACGTACCTCTTACTGTAGTCTTGACAGTGGTGTGAGGATACACCCTCCGTGTTGGTGTGGGTTTTTCTGTTGATATGAAATGATGAAGAGATCAGAGCTGATGTTACTTTTACAATATAAGCAGTAGATGATGATGGTCAGTATAAGATGTGTGTGTAAAAAGCGTTGTGTCTTTCAGCAGTTATCAGAAAGATTACAGCAGCAGTGCAGTGTTTCTGTACAGTACAGTTTCTTACAATAATCACTAAGTGCAACTGATGATCTTTTATTTTCAGGATTAATTTTGAAATGTGAACTTCACTAAAACGTCATTTTCAACATTTAATAGGAGCTACACTGTATGGTCAAATGTTTGTGGGTTTTAAGTTGTGCACATTGCTGACACATAAGTGTGAATGCACACAAACAGCTTCTTTAGTCCTGCTCATAAACATGAACTTCTTGGCACCATGCCTAATGACAGGCATGGGTTAGAGGAGAATGAAACACCCAGTATTGAGCTGTGGAGCAATGGAACTGTGTTGTCTGAAATGACTATGTTCCATCCAAAACATTTTAGGATGCGATATGGATAAGGCGGGGTGGTGATCATCAAACATCCTGACCTCACTAAAAATAATGAAGAGGTTTCTCAAGGTGAGTGTTTGGGGATCCTGTAGGGTCTAATATCTTGTAGTTAACACTGCTGTGAAATCTAAATTCTGTTGTGTTTCTGAAAATAAACTAAAAGAACATGTTATGATATTATACTGATCTCATTATGAGTTTAGTAGATAAGTAAATAAATTCAGGAAAATGTCTTTTACACTATTACAGTGTTTTATTTTAGTCTGCTTCTCCTCTAAAAGACACATTCCTGTCTTTAGGGAAACTAAAGCAACAACACAAAACGCAGTTAAACACCAGCTTTCCAACCATAGCTTCTACTGTATCTCCTCACACTGTAAGACCACCCCACCCAGTAAACCTGAGCTCTCTGACCTCACTGAGCTTTCTGAGATACTGTGTGTTGTAAAGAGAAGTGTGCTGATCTTCCTCTATCACTTCTTAAGCTGATGTACATGATAATGTTTCTGCAGCAGTAAAGCACCTCTACTCTTTTAACTGTTAATGGTAGAAATAATGTGGGAAGACGACACACTCACCTGATACAGTCAGTCTAACAGCAGCACTGATCTCTGAGAAGCGCGGCTCTGTTGACCGTCTTCCCTTACAGGTATAATCACCTTCATGAGACCCATCAGCATTAGAGATTTCATAGTTCTTCCTCCATTGAGCTTCACTGAGAGGATCATTATTCTTAAACCACTCGTAATTCCAGACTCCTCCACTTTCTATGTCACATGTGAGAGTGACTCTCTGTCTGATGAACACACGCTCAGCTGGCTGCACTTTCACTGTAGCCTTTGGTCTCTCTGTTCAAAGATCATAAAGACTTTAGAAAGGTAGAAACTCTGTGTGAAGAAGGTGTTTCTCGTAAGAAGATCCAGAATTCAAAATCCTTCTGGAATAATTGATCAACATTTTTACTCTCATTCTGAAATGAAGTCATTTGTAGAAAGAAAACAGAAATCATGACCAACCTCTTACTGTAATCTTGACTGGAGCACTGTAGTGTGAGACATAGTCTCCTCTGAGTGCTACACACTGATACCCTGCTGTTCCTGTATCAGACACTGTTATACTGAGTGTGTTGGTGTCTTTATATTCAGTCAGAGGATTTAACTGCTGAGAGACTTTGTACCACCTAAACCTCCATCCAGTGAGTGAGATCTGAAGATCACAGGTCAGAGTAAGTGTGTCTCCAGTGTAGACAGTGGTGTGAGGATCCACCCTCAGTGTTGGTGTGGGTTTTTCTGTTGAGATGAAATGATGAAGAGATCAGAGCTGATTCAGCTTTAGAATAGAAGCAGTAGTTTGATCAGGATAAGAACTTGCTGTGTTTTGGCAGAAAGATTACAGTAGTTGGACTTTCCTACAACATTGCTGTAGATAAAGTGTCTTAAAATGAGTTAGCATTTTAAAATAATGAGACAGTCTCTCAGATCAAGGTTTTATCTGAAATCAAGGAGAAATCATGTCAGACATGTCAGACCATGTCAACATGGAGAAAGCAACTCATAGAGCAGTAGTTTAACATACAAAGAACATGCTGAGTCTTATGAGACATTGTGTTTCAGCATTTCACAGAAAGGTTACAGAGGCTCGACTTTCTGACAATGTTGCTGTGCAGTAACGTTTCTGAAAATATTGACTCAGCATTTTTAAAATAATGAGACTGTCTCTAAAATGATGACTCAGCAAATCATGATGCTGAGTTTAAGACACTGAAAATAATGAGAGATTTTCTCAAAGTAAGAAGACGGCATTTCAAATCAGTGATAGTCTCTCAAAACAATGACTTAACGTTTCAGAATATTGAGAGAGCTTCTGGCAATAGTGACTTTGTACCTCAAAATAATGACAATGCAGTTCACATAATAGTGGGAAAATGAAATACTGCATTTTTATTCTTGTTAAATTTTAAAAATGACTGGCACTTCTGCAAAAGCTGATATTCACACACACACACCTTCACCTGCCAGTAGATGTTATTAGTTACACTTGTTTCTAAACCCATTACTCATTTTTTCAGCTGCACTGATCATACAGGACATTATGTAATAAAGTATGCAGAGAAACAGAAGAACTACAATCTGTAATTACAGAACTACAAAGTTCTCCTATATGATGAGCAAAGCTGATCAAATGGACAAGGAGGTGTATCTACAGTTTTCTTATAAAAATACTGGACAAATGGTATATTCATATTCTATTATATTCAGGGCATGCTTCACAATTCAGTTTTTAAATACATATTTAATTAAATATTCACATTTACACACAAACTATATTTTCTGTGTACTAGCAGGGTTTCACAGAGGTGCTACACTTGGTAGTAATGTAGAAGTTAACAGGAATGTGTAAACAAAATGATAATTTACATTTGGGCAATGATTTTTAACGTTTTATTATTAAATAAGGTTAATTAAAATATTATAATCATGTTACGTTTGTTAAGATTGCTTAAGTTGGTTTCAGTGAAGTAACTACAGCTATCTTTTGTAAAATGTATTACATTGTGATATATTTTCACCTCCACTGTATAACCAGTAAACTTCCACTAACGTTAACCAGAGCTGTAATCCGAGGTTCTGACGTTAGCCAGTGTCCCAGTGAGCGAACCTCTAATGTTTAATTCTGCTAAACAGGTCATTCACTCACTGCTGACTCACCTGAGACAATTTTAAATGTTTTTATGTATTTTTATGATATTTCTCTTTTTCTTGTGTGCTTCATTCAATCTGATCACACTGTTAATATTTGCTTGAGTGTTTTAAAAGTAAACTGTGTTTTAAGTAAAAAAAAAAAATACAAAGAAAACAATGATTATCTGCACACTGTGTATATTAATAGGAAAAGCCCCAGCAGAAGTAAAGATATTTGGGTAGCGCAGTAAATCCCAGTTCACACTTTTAAAATACTGAGGTGACAGACTGAATGCCTGACAACACAACTTTCTTGACCAACCACTAGATGGCGATCATTTTCCAGAACGTTTGGGGTATTTATTTTGCCAGCCCAGTTAGAGACAGTGAGGAGAAATGACAGTGTTATTTTCAAATGTAAAATTTGAATGGGCTTTTCAACAATCATCCGGGGCTTGAGCCCCATAAGCCACCCAAACACCCTCCAGTGCGCCGCCACTGTACATGATAATGTTTCTGCAGCAGTAAAGCACCTCTACTCTTTTAACTGTTAATGGTAGAAATAATGTGGGGAAGACGACACACTCACCTGATACAGTCAGTCTAACAGCAGCACTGATCTCTGAGTAGCGCGGCTCTGTTGACCGTCTTCCCTTACAGGTATAATCACCTTCATGAGACCCATCAGCATTAGAGATTTCATAGTTCTTCCTCCATTGAGCTTCACTGAGAGGATCATTATTCTTAAACCACTCGTAATTCCAGACTCCTCCACTTTCTATGTCACATGTGAGAGTGACTCTCTGTCTGATGAACACACGCTCAGCTGGCTGCACTTTCACTGTAGCCTTTGGTCTCTCTGTTCAAAGATCATAAAGACTTTAGAAAGGTAGAAACTCTGTGTGAAGAAGGTGTTTCTCGTAAGAAGATCCAGAATTCAAAATCCTTCTGGAATAATTGATCAACATTTTTACTCTCATTCTGAAATGAAGTCATTTGTAGAAAGAAAACAGAAATCATGACCAACCTCTTACTGTAATCTTGACTGGAGCACTGTAGTGTGAGACATAGTCTCCTCTGAGTGCTACACACTGATACCCTGCTGTTCCTGTATCAGACACTGTTATACTGAGTGTGTTGGTGTCTTTATATTCAGTCAGAGGATTTAACTGCTGAGAGACTTTGTACCACCTAAACCTCCATCCAGTGAGTGAGATCTGAAGATCACAGGTCAGAGTAAGTGTGTCTCCAGTGTAGACAGTGGTGTGAGGATCCACCCTCAGTGTTGGTGTGGGTTTTTCTGTTGAGATGAAATGATGAAGAGATCAGAGCTGATTCAGCTTTAGAATAGAAGCAGTAGTTTGATCAGGATAAGAACTTGCTGTGTTTTGGCAGAAAGATTACAGTAGTTGGACTTTCCTACAACATTGCTGTAGATAAAGTGTCTTAAAATGAGTTAGCATTTTAAAATAATGAGACAGTCTCTCAGATCAAGGTTTTATCTGAAATCAAGGAGAAATCATGTCAGACATGTCAGACCATGTCAACATGGAGAAAGCAACTCATAGAGCAGTAGTTTAACATACAAAGAACATGCTGAGTCTTATGAGACATTGTGTTTCAGCATTTCACAGAAAGGTTACAGAGGCTCGACTTTCTGACAATGTTGCTGTGCAGTAACGTTTCTGAAAATATTGACTCAGCATTTTTAAAATAATGAGACTGTCTCTAAAATGATGACTCAGCAAATCATGATGCTGAGTTTAAGACACTGAAAATAATGAGAGATTTTCTCAAAGTAAGAAGACGGCATTTCAAATCAGTGATAGTCTCTCAAAACAATGACTTAACGTTTCAGAATATTGAGAGAGCTTCTGGCAATAGTGACTTTGTACCTCAAAATAATGACAATGCAGTTCACATAATAGTGGGAAAATGAAATACTGCATTTTTATTCTTGTTAAATTTTAAAAATGACTGGCACTTCTGCAAAAGCTGATATTCACACACACACACCTTCACCTGCCAGTAGATGTTATTAGTTACACTTGTTTCTAAACCCATTACTCATTTTTTCAGCTGCACTGATCATACAGGACATTATGTAATAAAGTATGCAGAGAAACAGAAGAACTACAATCTGTAATTATAGAACTACAAAGTTCTCCTATATGATGAGCAAAGCTGATCAAATGGACAAGGAGGTGTATCTACAGTTTTCTTATAAAAATACTGGACAAATGGTATATTCATATTCTATTATATTCAGGGCATGCTTCACAATTCAGTTTTTAAATACATATTTAATTAAATATTCACATTTACACACAAACTATATTTTCTGTGTACTAGCAGGGTTTCACAGAGGTGCTACACTTGGTAGTAATGTAGAAGTTAACAGGAATGTGTAAACAAAATGATAATTTACATTTGGGCAATGATTTTTAACGTTTTATTATTAAATAAGGTTAATTAAAATATTATAATCATGTTACGTTTGTTAAGATTGCTTAAGTTGGTTTCAGTGAAGTAACTACAGCTATCTTTTGTAAAATGTATTACATTGTGATATATTTTCACCTCCACTGTATAACCAGTAAACTTCCACTAACGTTAACCAGAGCTGTAATCCGAGGTTCTGACGTTAGCCAGTGTCCCAGTGAGCGAACCTCTAATGTTTAATTCTGCTAAACAGGTCATTCACTCACTGCTGACTCACCTGAGACAATTTTAAATGTTTTTATGTATTTTTATGATATTTCTCTTTTTCTTGTGTGCTTCATTCAATCTGATCACACTGTTAATATTTGCTTGAGTGTTTTAAAAGTAAACTGTGTTTTAAGTAAAAAAAAAAAATACAAAGAAAACAATGATTATCTGCACACTGTGTATATTAATAGGAAAAGCCCCAGCAGAAGTAAAGATATTTGGGTAGCGCAGTAAATCCCAGTTCACACTTTTAAAATACTGAGGTGACAGACTGAATGCCTGACAACACAACTTTCTTGACCAACCACTAGATGGCGATCATTTTCCAGAACGTTTGGGGTATTTATTTTGCCAGCCCAGTTAGAGACAGTGAGGAGAAATGACAGTGTTATTTTCAAATGTAAAATTTGAATGGGCTTTTCAACAATCATCCGGGGCTTGAGCCCCATAAGCCACCCAAACACCCTCCAGTGCGCCGCCACTGTACATGATAATGTTTCTGCAGCAGTAAAGCACCTCTACTCTTTTAACTGTTAATGGTAGAAATAATGTGGGGAAGACGACACACTCACCTGATACAGTCAGTCTAACAGCAGCACTGATCTCTGAGTAGCGCGGCTCTGTTGACCGTCTTCCCTTACAGGTATAATCACCTTCATGAGACCCATCAGCATTAGAGATTTCATAGTTCTTCCTCCATTGAGCTTCACTGAGAGGATCATTATTCTTAAACCA
Source organism: Salminus brasiliensis (assembly GCF_030463535.1). Lineage (NCBI taxonomy): Eukaryota > Metazoa > Chordata > Actinopteri > Characiformes > Bryconidae > Salminus > Salminus brasiliensis. The sequence continues at coordinate 27,480,974 of NC_132886.1, forward strand.
CTCGTAACTCCAGACTCCTCCACTTTCTATGTCACATGTGAGAGTGACTCTCTGTCTGATGAACACACGCTCAGCTGGCTGCACTTTCACTGTAGCCTTTGGTCTCTCTGTTCAAAGATCATAAAGACTTTAGAAAGGTAGAAACTCTGTGTGAAGAAGGTGTTTCTTGTAAGAAGATCCAGAATTCAAAATCCTTCTGGAATAATTGATCAACATTTTTATTCTCATTCTGAAATGAAGTCATTTGTAGAAAGAAAACAGAGATCATGACCAACCTCTTACTGTAATCTTAACTGGAGCACTGTAGTGTGAGACGTAGTCTCCTCTGAGTGCTACACACTGATACTCTGCTGTTCCTGTATCAGACGCTGTTATACTGAGTGTGTTGGTGTCTTTATATTCAGTCAGAGGATTTAACTGCTGAGAGACTTTGTACCACCTAAACCTCCATCCAGTGAGTGAGATCTGCAGATCACAGGTCAGAGTAAGTGTGTCTCCAGTGTAAACAGTGGTGTGAGGATCCACCCTCAGTGTTGGTTTGGGTTTTTCTGTTGAGATGAAATGATGAAGAGATCAGAGCTGCTGAAACAGGAACATTAGCAGGTTTATCATTTTGTAAAAATTTGTGTCAAAAATGTTTCTAATTCTGAATTCAGCAGAAATGTTACAGTAGTCTGACTTTCCGACAGTGTGACTGTGAATCAGCCTATACATGATTTTAAACAGACAATAAATTTCTACAACAAATTTGAATAGTCTGCTTTTTACGTTTAATAATAATAATAATAATTTTGCGCATCTGCAACCAAAAAACCTTTTATTCTGACATCAGACTACATCTGCCTGGAAAAACACAGAGATGTAAACCCAGACAGGACTAAATTATCAGATGACCACTGAGTTCAGTGAAAAACAGGTAAATTAACCTGTAATATTTTCAGAGGATGACGAAATAAACACAGACATGTTCGATCCAGATGGTAATAAAATCACAGAGGAGCCCCTGTGAAAAAGAGAATTACCCCAATGGAAATGTAGTTCCAGCCAGACAGAGCTTAACAGTGATGTTCAGTGCTTTATCCAGGGTCTTGTTGATGTAAGTAGTTCATGTCAGTAGACAGTGTGTTCAGCTAAAATTCATCTTAACCAATGTGTCTAAAATATGTCTTCATTAGTTGAACTGTTTGCAGCACCTGAACTAAAGCTGAAAGTCTTCATGATTACTCCACGTTTCCAAACAGGCTTAAATTTCCTACATGCACGTTATCAGTGACATTAGCATGGTTACACTTCCTGTGTTGTGTCACGTTGGGTGAAGTATGCAGAGCATTACTGAGGTGCAGGCCTCAGTAAACTTTCAGCAGCTAAAGCTCTCAAAGTTAAAGTTTGCTCGGAGCTGAATCCACACAGTTTGATATTGACTGTAGATTTGAACTGACCAGTCACAGACTTTGTAGTGGAGTGTGTTCATCTACAGTGTTCGTCCAGCTGCTATATGCGTGACACGATGAGCAAGTCCACCTGCTTGAAATGTGCAGTGCAGTCTGCAGTGGTGTTTAATGCTGAGAGACGTTCTGTCTCTGATCAAAACTCTAAATCGCTCATCAGGCACATCAGTTTACTGAACTTTCCACTTTACTGTGTGTTGGTCAATCCAGTGAATGCTGGGAATAAATAATGGTGTAATTGTAACTGTTTGATCGACCATTCCTTTAAAACAGTGCTGTTTTCTCAAGTCATCAGCATGTACAGGATGATAAATACATAGAAGCAGAATCAGAGACAGTGGTCTTGTCTGAAAAACAGCTTTTTAAACTCTTACACAAAGAATTTAACCACAGTAATCCCCAAGAATGGAGACAATACTAGAATCCATTCAGGAAAAATTAATAACCTATATAGAGTTAAAAATAAACAGTTTTCCACAGTCAGTCTAAAATGAAGTTGTTCATAAAAAAGAAAATAGAAATCATGATGTACCTCTTACTGTAGTCTTGACAGTGGTGTGAGGATCCACCCTCTGTGTTGGTTTGGGTTTTTCTGTTGATATGAAATGATGAAGAGATCAGAGCTGATGTTACTTTTACAATATAAGCAGTAGATGATGATGGTCAGTATAAGCTGTGTGTGTAAAAAGCTGTGTGTCCTTCAGCAGTTATCAGAAAGATTACAGCAGGTTGATTTTCCTACAGTGTTTCTGTACAATACAGTTTCTCACAATAATCACTAAGTGGAACTGATAATCTTTTATTTTCAGGATTAATTTTGTAATATAAACTTCACTAAAACATAATTTTCAATATTTAATTGGAGCAAAACCATTTCACCAATTGTTTGTGGACGCCCATTCAGCTACTTTAAGTTGCACTCATTGCTGACACAGATGTGCAAATGCACACACACACAGCGTGTCTAATCCTTGCCAATAGAATAGGACTCTCTGGAGCAAATGAACATGAACCTATTGGCACCATGCCTAATACCAGTCATGGGTTAGAGGGGTATAAAGCCCTCCAGCATTGAGCTGTGGAGCAGTGGAACTGTGTTCTCTGGACTGATGGTGCTCCATCCAAAACTATTGGGATGAGTTGGGGATGAGGAGGGGTGGTGATTATCCATCCAACATCCTGCACTCACTAACGCTCCTGTCACTGAATGCAGTCAAACCCTCCAAAATCTAGCAGAATTGTGTGTGCGCGCGCAACTTTATGTGCTGCTGTATTTATGTGTTACTGTGTGTGTCGCTGTGTATCTATGTGCATGCTGCTGTGTGGTTCTGTGTAAGTGTGCCACTTTGTGCATATACAAAGGTGTATACATGTGTGTTTGTGTGTCGCTATGGTTTGTGTGCTGCTGTGTTTGTGTGTGCATACCGGTTTGTACATGTGTTTGTGTGTGTGTGTGCCTCTGTATATGTGTGCTGTTTGTGTGCGCAACTGTATTTGCCAGTGTGTGTGTGCCGCTTTATGTGTATGTGAATGGTGTTTGTGTGTGCTGCTGTGAGTGTGCCACTGTGTGTGTGTTTGTGTATGTGTATGAGGTTCCCATTTTGTGATTGTGATTCTGTGTGTGTGTGTGTGTGTGTATACAGTTATGTGTGTTTCAGTGTGCTGCTATGTGTGTTCTACTGTGAGTGAAGCTGTGTGTGTGTGTGTGTGTGCCTGCTGTGTGCTTGCATGCCGCTGTGTGTATTCCAATGTGTGTGTGTATGTGTGTGTGTGCGCATGCTGATGTGTTTTCTTTGTGTTCGCTGCTGTGAGTAAGCTACTGTGTGTGTGAAATCTCTGAAATCTTCAGGATGTTTCCTGATCTAAAAGACTTCAATAGAGTTGATGAAGTTTGCTGATGTCATGCAAAAGCCCTGTATCTCCGTTTTCAGTTTTTCATTTTCTGATATAATTGGAATCTGGCAGCCTTCCAATGTCCCTAATAAACAGTCAAGCAAAATGTTTTGTTTTTTGTTTTTTTAACATTGACTTCACCTAAGAAGTCCTTTCTTTTCCTGTAAAGCTGCTGTTTTGGAGATATGAGGTTTTTGCACAGCAAACATATATAGAGTATATTTACACCATATTATCATATTTTTTGATTAACAAACATTCTATAATCAAGACAAGAAAGCAGAAAAAAATGACAAACCTCTTACTGTAATCTTGACTCGATTACTGTGGTATGACTCATATGATCCTCTGAATGCTTGACACTGATACTCTGTTGTTCCTGAATCAGACGCTGTTATACTGAGTGTGTTGGGGCCTAACTCTCTCAGATATTCTAACTGCTGAGAGACTTTGAACCACGTAAACTTCCATCCAGTGACTGAGATCTGCAGATCACAGGTCAGAGTAAGTGTGTCTCCAGTGTAGACAGTGGTGTGAGGATACACCCTCAGTGTTGGTTTGGGTTTTTCTGTTGAGATGAAATGATGAAAAGATCAGAGCTGATTTTACTTTTACAATATAAACAGTAGTTTATCAGGATAAGATCAGACTTTGTTGCTTAATGAACTGAATATGTCTGTATTCTAGAAATATAGAAATTGTAATATTTTGTACAGTGTCAGCATACATTTTAAGCTCACAGGTCTGTAATGTACAATGTGTGTGGAAAACACACACAATCGTATATTAGTAAAAATGTAGTAAAATATGTGTATAATAAACTATACAGTGGATTGTGGGAAGGTGTACAGGCAAATCTACATGAATGTAAATGAAGCAATCCAGTAAAAGCAGATGTAGCTGCTCACCTTGAGCTTGTCCACAGTAGAGTACAGTCAGCACTACAGTATGGAAAGAAACAGAGGACATGATGCATTAGTGTGAAGGATTAGCTGTTCTCAGTTGAAGGGGGTTAAAAAGCTGGTTACAGTCGGAGATGGCTGTTTGATTAAAGGTTGAAATGTGTGTCTTGTCTATGAAATTGTACACAACACTGCTCCTCCTCCTCTTAAACATTTTATTATACAGAGGATAAACACGTCTCCGGCTACTAGAGGTAAAACACGAGCAGACTGTGATCTCCCTTACAGAAGAAGCTGCTTTTAGCCAAACAGCACTTTCTATTAAATCACAATAATGGAGTTCAGTCCCAGTCTGTAGAAAACATCTGCACTGCAGAAAATATATTAATTTATCATTATTTTGAACTGTTATTCTGGTCTCTGTTCACGGTGGATCCATATTTTCAGTCATATGAGAACATTGTATAAATATAATTTACATCAGAACTGTAAATATTAACCCTTACACTTCCTCATTCATTTCTCACCTGTCAAACTGAAAAGAAGGGATATTTATGGATGAAGTACAAGGTATAAAGTACAGTAAAGGTAGTAAAGGTAAGGATGTTAAATTAATTCATCTCAATGTTATTAATTATCATTTTATAATGAACTGTTTTTAATCTTACCTGACAATAAATAGATTTTTTTAGATCTTAAATTCAAATCAAATACAGGAAAAAGTCTGGTTAGTCACTACTTTGTGAGCGAATTCACATAGTACTGTAATTACAGTGGTTTTGGGAAATGCTCAAGAACAATTCATTGTTTTAAACAGATTATTTAATTTTATGATTATAAATAACTTTTATTATTATTATTAATAATAATAATAATAATAATAATTATTATTATTATTATTATTATTATTATTGTTGTTATTGTTATTATTATTATTATTATTCATTAATATTATTTTTATTATTATTATTTTATGTTTATTATTTTTTATTATTATTGTTGTTGTTGTTGGGGAACAGCCCCACCCTCCCCACATGCAATTAAGTCATTTGCAATTATATGTAAATAGTCTGTTAATAATATTGTTATTGCTTTTTTACTTCTATTATTTATATTGTGTATATAGTATAATTTATCTAAGTTTTTGTAACTGAGTGTCTTGCTATCCCTTTCTGCTGTAACACCGAGAATTTCCCCACTGTGGGACACTGTGTGTAATAAAGGATAATCTTATCTTATTTAAAAGGCTTTTGTTGGAGTAACTGTCTTTACTCCTCCAGGGAAAGCTTTCTGCTACATTTTGGACCATTGCTATGAGGATCTGACTGTATTTAGCAAAAGTAAGGTTAGGATGTTGAATGATCATCACCCCACCTCAGCTCCAACTCATCCCAAAAGTACTGGATGGAGCACCATCATTCCGGAGAACACAGGTCTTTTGCTCCACAGCTCAGTGCTGAGGGGCTTTACACCCCACCAGCTTACGCCTGGCATTACGCATGGTGCCAGTGGGCAGCAGTGGGTGCTAATAGTTTATTAGAAGGTGTGTCCACTAATATGTGAACATTCAGTGTGATATATATATATATATATATATATATATATATACATATAGCATCTCATAACCAGTTACAGATGGAGCTCAGAAAACCTGTCAAACCTCAAACCTAAAAAGTATAAGATGAGAAGAAGAGCTGAAGCTCCCATAGCTGCACTGATCCTAGTCTGACTGCATTTAAACACCTTCATACAGCAGCAGCTCTGACTCTAATGAAGATATAAAGAAAGAGTTACTCACAGAGCAGCACAGAGAGTGGACTGACCTCCATACTGTCTCACTGACCACTGACTGACTGACTGACAGAGAAAAAGAAAGCACATAAGAAAAAGAGAGAGAGCACACCCACATTTTAGCTCCTCTCCCTTGTGACATCACCTATCTTTTAGTAGAATAATTCACAGAAATGACTGAATATTAAGCTTTAAGACTAAAAAAATATTAATTTCATTAAAATATTTTAAATGATTTTTTAATAAATGACCAAATTTCCATCATAATTCCCTCATTAAGATTTAAACTCAGTTGTTTAAAGTGGTCTGATATGTGTGTGTGTGTGTGGGGGGGGTGCTTTGTAGAAATCCTGACGTACTAAATATTTTGTACAGTGGTAAGGAAGGGAAACAGGGATCATCAGTAAACATGGTGTTCAAAGGGTTCAAATTCAAACTGATCATTGGATTCATTTTAAACTGGCAGCTTCATTTACTGTCCATTAATCTGAGAGTTCAGCACAAGATGGACAGAACACACGGATTCTGAAGCCCAAAGGGAAAAGAGCTGAGAGTGCCTGAACGCTACCAGTACAGCTTACACAGTAGTGCTCCTGTTTACTTCAATAAGAGTTTTACTGGCTGGAGTTGGGATGCTAGAACTGGACCAATCAGTAAACACTTACGTTCTCCACTAATTCTTCCTTTAGGCTGGTAGGAGACACTGCTAGTGCTAATCATGTAATGCTGTGAGTAGATCATTTGACCTTTTTTCTAGTTTAGCTCCTCAGTAGAGAAGGAAGTCATCACCACAGTCACTCTGGGACAAAAGACAAACCACAAACACCTCAATAGCTGCTCTCTATCTAGGTGAAAATAGCCCTGTGTGTGGAAATGTGAAGATGAGATGGTTCCCACAGTTTGTACCTGTGTTTCTGTCTGTCTTTGTGATAAGCCTGCCCCAAACACAGCTTCTGAATTAAAATGTTCTAGCTAATCATAGTGATATTAAACACTTATCCCCCACATCCCAACAGACTAACCCTCAGTGTCGCCTATAGACCTTCTTTTAAGCATGACTTCCATATTGTAACTATAAAGAAACACTCAGTTCTATTTCTTTATAATTAAATTCAACATTAGTCTGAGCATATGAAGCTTCATGGGAGCCACAGAGCACACACACACCACAATATAATTAGACTATGAGTTAATATTCAAAACAGGATGTGATATTGGGACTTATTTGTTATTTAAACATCAGTGTGTCTTTACCACTGTTTCACTACACCACACGTCAGACCACAAGACTCAAAATAACACTCTGCCCTCAACTCTCTGTCTACTCTCTCTGTCTATAGAGGTTAAAACGGTCTATGCTGGACACAGAGTGGACTGATAAAGTTCACCAACATCCTACTCAAAGCTATAAAGAGTGAGAAGCTCTCTTAGTGTTTATCTGTGTTTCAGAGTGTTATTCACTATCCACTGCTGATCAGCTAATAACAGAGTGTATTCTAAACACTTACTAAGGCAGTACATGTTGCATTAAACAGCACATTTCTCTTTATTTGATTAATCTCTGTTTACTTGATTCATAGATCATTTACATGTGAGCCTCTTCACTACTGTCAATCAGTCACCGGACCTCAACCCAACTGAGCATGCTTTCTTCTTACTGAAGGCAAAACTGAAGGCAGAAAGACCCCCAAACAAGCAGCAACTGAAGGTGTCTGCAGTTTAGGCCTGAAAAAACAACTCAAAGAAAGAAGCCCTTTGGTGCTGTCCATGAGTTCCAGACCTCCTGCAGTCTTATTTTATGTAAAAAACTTGATACAAGTTTGTGTGAACAACAACAAACACAACCAGAGATTTTTAGGTCTGATTTGGGCCGTTTTCATATTTTCTGCTTTAACTATCCCTGCTTTTCATCACTGAAGGATAAATTATGTCAGTCTGGCCTTTGATTATTGTTACAGATGGTGATAATAACTTGTAATTAAGGTTGAGTAGTAATATATGTAAGTACATTAAAAACAGGGTGATTACTAGCAATGATTACACTACAGTAGCGGTGTCAAACATATGTTTTGGCCCAACAAAAAAATCTGAATCTATGTTCTCAATGGTGACCATTCAGTTAAGCTCAGTGAAACTCCTCAGCAGATCCAATCACAATCTCTGTTCTTACTGGGTGGAACCAATCAGAATCTTCATTCTAAATCCATTGCACAACCACTTGGTGTGTGTTTACATGATATTGTACTGTTGAAACACAGAATTGTGTCCAAGCATCGTGCAGCTAAAGGTTTGAGGTTTAAAAATTGTGACAACTTGGTTAAAAGCAGTAAAAAAGAAACGTGAGGATGTGAGCAGCTTTGTCAAGGGTCAAATTATTATGGCTACACAACTGGGTCAGAGCATCTCCAAAACCTCAGGCAAGTCTTGTGGGATGGTAACGGAATACAACGGTCAGTACCTGCTAAAAGTGGCTCAAGCAATGAACCACGTGTGAACCGATGAGAGGAACATGGGCATCAAAGACTCATGGATGTGATCCATGGAAGACCCACCTCATAGTTTACAAGCTTTACAGGATCTGCTACTACTGTCTTGGTGCCAAATACCACAGCAGGCCTTCAGAGTTCTTGCCTCGATGGTCAGATCTGTTGTGGTGACACAAGGGGGGCTTCTTAAGCAGGTGGTATTAATGTTATGGCTGATAGGTGTATGTTATAACTCATTTTGCCCTGTTAAATGAACAGTTTTAAGAAATCATTGAAATCCCAATATCGCCATGATATTCATGTCCACGATAAGTGTAAAATAAACTTTAAGCCACAGCTGCGTATTGCTTCTGCATTTGTGATCAACTACCATGGATATACATGATTGATACATGTGTGTCTGCTGTGTAACCTCCTGTCACAACCAGCTGTTTTTTTTACAGATAGACAACATATCAGTGATCATTATTTATGTTCACTAAACCACAGTTTCATTAATCAGCACTTGAAGAAAGTTAAACCATGTTTATGAATAAAGAACAGAACATGAGAGCTGTTGTAATGAGATACAAATATTTATTTATGATCATTCCAGACATCATCAAACAACAGGCAAGTATTAAATTGTGCAGCTCTGTGAAAGTTAGTTAAATACAACTAATTATAAGCTTTTTTATTATATATAAGGACAAAGCTTTTTGAACATAAACATGACATTCAAGTCCATGTTTAAACTTCTAACTACAACTGTACATTGCTTTTCAGCTTGCACTATGACCACAGAGCTAGAGGCCCTTGTCCGCTATCATGGATATAAATGATGTAAAAAATAATGTGTATTTCATTAAGACTTAACTCGATTATAAATCTAAACACATGGTTTATAATATATTAAGAATGAGAAATTCAGTATTTAAAAAGGACCACTAGTTAATGAATAATAAGTCTAAGTTTGGTAAGTTTGGTTAGTCATAAAGAAAGGTAAAAAGATCAAACTAACTACAAACAAACCAAAAACATTAACCTTTGAAACGACAGAAGAAAAATATAATCATCATTACAGAAAATAACAAAAGAATGACTGATTTGAAAGAAATGACTGAAAATGATCATATTTGTGTATGTTCCCCTCATTATCATAGATTTTATACTAATGTGTTAATAATCAAGCTGAATATTAGTTTGTGTATAATATTGATTGTCCTGTTGGAGAAATTAGACCTTTATACTTTTTATTTTTTTTATCTATAACTTTAGATAATGAACATAAACAACACCAGATCACTCACTGAACTTAACATTCAGAACACGTCTGATTATTCCTCAACTCTGGAGTCAGTGCTGCATTTCAATGGTTCAGATCTGTGTAAAATACCAGCACAACAACTATTACTAAAATAATGAAATACTGTATTAAAGATAATTCACGCAAATGTAAATATACTCAGATGTTGCCCTCTTCTGTCTGCACTCCTCAAAGCTTCAATCAGGGTCACAGCAACAAGTCAGGCCTTCTTCAGGGACCTGTAAGAAAAAAAAATATTTATTAAATTATTAAACATTAATCATGGTCGTTTGGTGCTACTTTCCTGCCTCAGGACACGGACACCTTGCGATAATTGAAGAAAACAAAAATTCAAAGGCATGTCAAAAATATTTTATAGGAGAATGTAAGAGCAGCTGGTCCATGACCTCAAGCTGAAGAGATGTTGGATGATGTTGGTAGACAGTGACCCAATCACAGAAGTAAATCAACTCATTAATGGTTGAAACAGGAGAAGATTTGTGTTTAGGAATGGACAAGTCATTGTCCTGACTTCAGAAATATGGATCATGTGAAACACATTTGCTGGGAGGAATGGTCTAAAATTCCTCCTTAGTGATGTACAAACTGTGCCACTGAAGGGAAATGTGTGTTGGAGATAACTGCTGCTAAAGAGTCATCAACAGGTTTTTAAATTCAAGGATTCACTTACTTTTTCTAGCCTGCAGTGGGAAGGTTTACTCATTGTGTTCAATAAAAGACATCAAAGTTCTTACCTTTACTGTGTTGATTGACGTTTTTCAGAATCTCACAATAGGTCACACCACTTAGTTGTGTTACTGGATCATCTAACACAAAAAAACACAGAGATGCATTTCTTACCATTTCATCAGAGTTTCCTCTTAGAAGCACAACACTGATGAGATGGGATGACGCTTAACACTGCAGTTAACACTGCTGTAATTGTGATCACTGCGTATTATAGAGCAATTCAGATCTGATCATGAAATGGGTTAACTAGGGTAACAGTAAATGCTGGAGGGTTTGTTGGTAATATAAAGTCTGCAGCGGTGTTTAATGCTGAGAGAGATTCTGGCTCTGATTGCTGTGCTACTGATCTCCAGCAGGGGGAGATAGAGACACAGTGAGAGTGGAATGATACACACTGCACTCAGATATACACTGCTTTACCCTCCTCTAAAATGGCTAAAACTAAAGACGCTAAAGTGTATTAGTTACTTTCATAGTGGTGTAAATACAGAATAGTGGTCAGATGTTATAACGTGTCCCTCTACTGGCCTCAGGTTGAAGGCTCTGTGCTCCAGGGCTCATTAGGACAGCTGATGAGCCTCTGTGTTTGGGCTGCTCTTTGTGTTTCTACAGAGTTCTGAGTATTTGTGGATCTTTTGTTGTTTATTCTGGCTTTGACCTGTTGCATGTCTGACACACACACACACACACACACACACACACACACACACACAGACTTAGCCACTAACACTGACAGGCTTTCTATAAATGGTAACTGGGCCTAGATAAAATATTCACCAAAAGAGTAACAGAAAAAAAACCCAAAACTCACTCTGATAGAACACAGCACAGGTAAAACACATAAAATTTAAATCTGAGAAAAAATGAGACAATACTAGAAACTATTCTGGAAAAAGTAATAATTCATACAGAAATAAAAATAGACAGTTTTCACAGTCTGTCTAAAATGAAGATGTTTACAAAAACTAAACAGATAATCATAACCAACATTTTACTGTAGTCTTAACAGTGCTGTAAGGATCCTCCCTCTGTTTTGTTTTAGGTTTTTCTGTTGATAGAAAATGAGGAAGATTTATTTATTTATTTATTTATTTATACATATAAACACAGACATGCTTAGAAGCATTGTGGAAGCTTGAACAGGGAACAGGACAGAAAGCCGTTCATTGCTGCAACTCTGACCCAGGCAATCAACAGATCTCCAATTCCATTTGTGTGTGTGTGTGTGTGTGTGGTTTGAAGAGTCACTACAATGTCAAGTCTGTTACATATGCATTTTAAAGTAATGAGAAAGTATCTCTAGATATGAATTTTGGGAGGTCCTGTAGACGTGCATAGCAGCAATGCAACCCACCCCACGGCACTCCAGGACTGTACATGATAATGTTTCTGCAGCAGTAAAGCACCTCTACTCTTTTAACTGTTAATGGTGGAAATAATGTGGGAAGACGACACACTCACCTGATACAGTCAGTCTAACAGCAGCACTGATCTCTGAGTAGCTTGGCTCTGTTGACCGTCTTCCCTTACAGGTATAATCACCTTCATGAGATCCATCAGCATTAGAGATTTCATAGTTCTTCCTCCATTGAGCTTCACTGAGAGGATCATTATTCTTAAACCACTCGTAATTCCAGACTCCTCCACTTTCTATGTCACATGTGAGAGTGACTCTCTCTCTGATGAACACACGCTCAGCTGGCTGCACTTTCACTGTAGCCTTTGGTCTCTCTGTTCAAAGATCATAAAGACTTTAGAAAGGTAGAAACTCTGTGTGAAGGTGTTTCTCGTAAGAAGATCCAGATTTCAAAATCCTTCTGGAATAATTGATCAACATTTTTACTCTCATTCTGAAATGAAGTCGTTTGTAGAAAGAAAACAGAGATCATGACCAACCTCTTACTGTAATCGTGACTGGAGCACTGTAGTGTGAGACGTAGTCTCCTCTGAGTGCTATACACTGATACTCTGCTGTTCCTGTATCAGACGCTGTTATACTGAGTGTGTTGGTGTCTTTATATTCAGTCAGAGGATTTAACTGCTGAGAGACTTTGTACCACCTAAACCTCCATTCAGTGAGTGAGATCTGCAGATCACAGGTCAGAGTAAGTGTGTCTCCAGTGTAGACAGTGGTGTGAGGATCCACCCTCAGTGTTGGTTTGGGTTTTTCTGTGGAGATGAAATGATGAAGAGATCAGAGTTGATTCAGCTTTAGAATAGAAGCAGTAGTTTGATCAGGATAAGAACTTGCTGTGTTTTGGCAGAAAGATTACAGTAGTTGGACTTTCCTACAACGTTGCTGTAGATAAAGTGTCTTAAAATGAGTAAGCATTTTAAAATAATGAGACAGTCTCTCAGATCAAGGAGGTTTTATCTGAAATCAAGGAGAAATCATATATTAAATGATTACATAAATAATTACATTGCAGTTCACATAATAGTGGGGAAATGAAATACTGCATTTTTATTCGTATTAAATTTTAAAAATGACTGGCACTTCTGCAAAAGCTAATATTTGAAATATTTGCAGTCAATCGTGAGATGCAAACTCCGAATAATGAATAATCAGACAGTAAAGTTGAATTATGTTTTATTAATTTTAATAATTATTTTAAAATACTTGCTGGTGTAACTTTGTTTTTTCTGTTTCATAAGTGAAATATTACATCCTGGATAAAATGCCATCGAATCAATACTAGCCAATAAAGCAGATCTCTGTTAGATTTAGTAAGAAGCTCCAGAACAGTGTGAGACAGCAGTCAGTGAATCAGGAAGAAACACTAGTGAACTTAAAGCCAGTAGTAAACTATCTAATTCTCCACAGCTCTCTTTACCACTTCCATCTATCACTGATGGTTCTCCAGCTCAGGGGCGGAGCCAGACATTTTACACAACCAGGGCTTAGCCGAAATGTCCAAACCATACTTCCCCTGACTTACCCTGATGTCCTCTGAGTGATAAAGTAAACCTTCAAAAAAAACACACTGTATATGTACACACAAACACACACACACACACACACACACACACACACATTCACCTGCCAGTAGATGTTATTAGTTACACTTGTTTCTAAACCCATTACTCATTTTTTTCAGCTCCACTGATCATACAGGACGTTATGTAATAAAGTATGCAGAGAAACAGAAGAACTACAATCTGTAATTACAGAACTACAAAGTTCTCCTATATGATAAGCAGAGCTGATCAAATGGAAAAGGAGGTGTACCTACAGTTTTCTTATAAAAATACTGGACAAATAGTATATTCATATTCTATTATATTCAGGGCACGCGTCATAATTCAGTTTTTAAATACATATTTAAAAAAATATTCACATTTACACACAAACTATATTTTCAGTGTAATAGCAGGGTTTCACAGAGGTGCTACACTTGGTAGTAATGTAGAAGTTAACAGGAATGTATAAACAGAATGACTATTTACATTTGAGCAATGATTTTTAACATTTTAATATTACATAAGGTTAATTAAAATGTTATAATCATGTTACGTTTGTTAAGATTGCTTAAGTTAGTTTCAGTGAAGTAACTACAGTTATCTTTAGTAAAATGTATTACATTGTGATGTATTTTCACCTCCACTGTACAACCAGTAAACTTCCACTAACGTTAACCAGAGCTGTAGTCCAGGGGTTCTGACATCAGCCAGTGTCCCAGTGAGCGAACCTCTAATGTTTAATTCTGCTAAACAGGTCATTCACTCACTGCTGACTCATCTGAGTCAATTTTGAATGTTTTCATGCATTTTTTTATGATATTTCTCTTTTTCTTGTGTACTTTGTACAATCTGATCACACTGTTAATATTTGCTTGAGTGTTTTAAAAGTAAACTGCGTTTTAAATAAATAAAAAAATACAAAGAAAACAATGATTATCTGCACACTGTGTATATTTATAGGAACGGCCCCAGCAGAAGTAAAGATATTTGGGTAGCGCAGTAAATCCCAGTTCACACTTTTAAAATACTGACATGACAGACTGAATGCCCGACAATACAATTTTCTTGACCAACCACTAGAAAGTGATAATTTTCCAATTTTTAAAAAAAAACTTTTCACGAATCATCCTGGGTTTGAGTCCCATAAACCACAGCCCACCCACCCCTCAGGTGTTGCTGTGCGATAAAGTGGCTTAAAATGAGTTAGCATTTTAAAATAATGAGAAAGTTTGTTTAGGTATGAATTTTGGTATGTCCTGTAGATGTGCATAGCAGTAATGCAACCCCCACGTCCCCTCGGCGCTCAAAAACTGTACAGGATGATGTTTCTGCAGCAGTAAAGCACCTCTACACTTTTAACTGTTAATGGTAGAAATAATGTGGGAAGACGACACACTCACCTGATACAGTCAGTCTAACAGCAGCACTGATCTCTGAGTAGCTTGGCTCTGTTGACCGTCTTCCCTTACAGGTATAATCACCTTCATGAGATCCATCAGCATTAGAGATTTCATAGTTCTTCCTCCATTGAGCTTCACTGAGAGGATCATTATTCTTAAACCACTCGTAATTCCAGACTCCTCCACTTTCTATGTCACATGTGAGAGTGACTCTCTCTCTGATGAACACACGCTCAGCTGGCTGCACTTTCACTGTAGCCTTTGGTCTCTCTGTTCAAAGATCATAAAGACTTTAGAAAGGTAGAAACTCTGTGTGAAGGTGTTTCTCGTAAGAAGATCCAGATTTCAAAATCCTTCTGGAATAATTGATCAACATTTTTACTCTCATTCTGAAATGAAGTCGTTTGTAGAAAGAAAACAGAGATCATGACCAACCTCTTACTGTAATCGTGACTGGAGCACTGTAGTGTGAGACGTAGTCTCCTCTGAGTGCTATACACTGATACTCTGCTGTTCCTGTATCAGACGCTGTTATACTGAGTGTGTTGGTGTCTTTATATTCAGTCAGAGGATTTAACTGCTGAGAGACTTTGTACCACCTAAACCTCCATTCAGTGAGTGAGATCTGCAGATCACAGGTCAGAGTAAGTGTGTCTCCAGTGTAGACAGTGGTGTGAGGATCCACCCTCAGTGTTGGTTTGGGTTTTTCTGTGGAGATGAAATGATGAAGAGATCAGAGTTGATTCAGCTTTAGAATAGAAGCAGTAGTTTGATCAGGATAAGAACTTGCTGTGTTTTGGCAGAAAGATTACAGTAGTTGGACTTTCCTACAACGTTGCTGTAGATAAAGTGTCTTAAAATGAGTAAGCATTTTAAAATAATGAGACAGTCTCTCAGATCAAGGAGGTTTTATCTGAAATCAAGGAGAAATCATATATTAAATGATTACATAAATAATTACATTGCAGTTCACATAATAGTGGGGAAATGAAATACTGCATTTTTATTCGTATTAAATTTTAAAAATGACTGGCACTTCTGCAAAAGCTAATATTTGAAATATTTGCAGTCAATCGTGAGATGCAAACTCCGAATAATGAATAATCAGACAGTAAAGTTGAATTATGTTTTATTAATTTTAATAATTATTTTAAAATACTTGCTGGTGTAACTTTGTTTTTTCTGTTTCATAAGTGAAATATTACATCCTGGATAAAATGCCATCGAATCAATACTAGCCAATAAAGCAGATCTCTGTTAGATTTAGTAAGAAGCTCCAGAACAGTGTGAGACAGCAGTCAGTGAATCAGGAAGAAACACTAGTGAACTTAAAGCCAGTAGTAAACTATCTAATTCTCCACAGCTCTCTTTACCACTTCCATCTATCACTGATGGTTCTCCAGCTCAGGGGCGGAGCCAGACATTTTACACAACCAGGGCTTAGCCGAAATGTCCAAACCATACTTCCCCTGACTTACCCTGATGTCCTCTGAGTGATAAAGTAAACCTTCAAAAAAAACACACTGTATATGTACACACAAACACACACACACACACACACACACACACACATTCACCTGCCAGTAGATGTTATTAGTTACACTTGTTTCTAAACCCATTACTCATTTTTTTCAGCTCCACTGATCATACAGGACGTTATGTAATAAAGTATGCAGAGAAACAGAAGAACTACAATCTGTAATTACAGAACTACAAAGTTCTCCTATATGATAAGCAGAGCTGATCAAATGGAAAAGGAGGTGTACCTACAGTTTTCTTATAAAAATACTGGACAAATAGTATATTCATATTCTATTATATTCAGGGCACGCGTCATAATTCAGTTTTTAAATACATATTTAAAAAAATATTCACATTTACACACAAACTATATTTTCAGTGTAATAGCAGGGTTTCACAGAGGTGCTACACTTGGTAGTAATGTAGAAGTTAACAGGAATGTATAAACAGAATGACTATTTACATTTGAGCAATGATTTTTAACATTTTAATATTACATAAGGTTAATTAAAATGTTATAATCATGTTACGTTTGTTAAGATTGCTTAAGTTAGTTTCAGTGAAGTAACTACAGTTATCTTTAGTAAAATGTATTACATTGTGATGTATTTTCACCTCCACTGTACAACCAGTAAACTTCCACTAACGTTAACCAGAGCTGTAGTCCAGGGGTTCTGACATCAGCCAGTGTCCCAGTGAGCGAACCTCTAATGTTTAATTCTGCTAAACAGGTCATTCACTCACTGCTGACTCATCTGAGTCAATTTTGAATGTTTTCATGCATTTTTTTATGATATTTCTCTTTTTCTTGTGTACTTTGTACAATCTGATCACACTGTTAATATTTGCTTGAGTGTTTTAAAAGTAAACTGCGTTTTAAATAAATAAAAAAATACAAAGAAAACAATGATTATCTGCACACTGTGTATATTTATAGGAACGGCCCCAGCAGAAGTAAAGATATTTGGGTAGCGCAGTAAATCCCAGTTCACACTTTTAAAATACTGACATGACAGACTGAATGCCCGACAATACAATTTTCTTGACCAACCACTAGAAAGTGATAATTTTCCAATTTTTAAAAAAAAACTTTTCACGAATCATCCTGGGTTTGAGTCCCATAAACCACAGCCCACCCACCCCTCAGGTGTTGCTGTGCGATAAAGTGGCTTAAAATGAGTTAGCATTTTAAAATAATGAGAAAGTTTGTTTAGGTATGAATTTTGGTATGTCCTGTAGATGTGCATAGCAGTAATGCAACCCCCACGTCCCCTCGGCGCTCAAAAACTGTACAGGATGATGTTTCTGCAGCAGTAAAGCACCTCTACACTTTTAACTGTTAATGGTAGAAATAATGTGGGAAGACGACACACTCACCTGATACAGTCAGTCTAACAGCAGCACTGATCTCTGAGTAGCGTGGCTCTGTTGACCGTCTTCCCTTACAGGTATAATCACCTTCATAAGACCCATCAACATTAGAGATTTCATAGTTTTTCCTCCGTTGAGCTTCACTGAGAGGATCATTATTCTTAAACCACTCGTAACTCCAGACTCCTCCACTTTCTATGTCACATGTGAGAGTGACTCTCTCTCTGATGAACACACGCTCAGCTGGCTGCACTTTCACTGTAGCCTTTGGTCTCTCTGTTCAAAGATCATAAAGACTTTAGAAAGGTAGAAACTCTTTGTGAAGAAGGTGTTTCTCGTAAGAAGATCCAGAATTTAAAATCCTTCTGGAACAATTGATCAACATTTTTACTCTCATTCTGAAATGAAGTCGTTTGTAGAAAGAAAACAGAAATCATGACCAACCTCTTACTGTAATCGTGACTGGAGCACTGTAGTGTGAGTAGTAGTCTCCTCTGCCTGCTATACACTGATACTCTGCTGTTCCTGTATCAGACGCTGTTATACTGAGTGTGTTGGTGTCCTTATATTCAGTCATAGGTTTTAACTGCTGAGAGACTTTGTACCACGTAAACCTCCATCCAGTGAGTGAGATCTGCAGATCACAGGTCAGAGTAAGTGTGTCTCCAGTGTAGACAGTGGTGTGAGGATCCACCCTCAGTGTTGGTTTGGGTTTTTCTGTGGAGATGAAATGATGAAGAGATCAGAGCTGATTCAGCTTTAGAACAGAAGCAGTAGTTTGATCAGGATAAGAACTTGCTGTGTTTTGGCAGAAAGATTACAGTAGTTGGACTTTCCTACAATGTTGCTGTAGATAAAGTGTCTTAAAATGAGTTAGCATTTTAAAATAATGAGACAGTCTCTCAGATCAAGGAGGTTTTATCTGAAATCAAGGAGAAATCATGTCAGAACATGGAGAAAGCAACTCAAGGAGCAGTAGTTTAACATACTAAGAACATGCTGAGTTTTATGAGACATTGTGTTTCAGCATTTCACAGAAAGGTTACAGAGGCTCGACTTTCTGACAATGTTGCTGTGCAGTAACTTTTCTGAAAACATTGACTTTAAAATAATGAGACTGTCTATAAAATGATGACTCAGCAAATCAAGATACTGAGTTTTTTTTTTTCAAAATCGAGATCCGAGATTTTCTCATGGCAAGAATACGTCATTTCAAATCAGTGACAGTCTCTCAAAACAATGACTTAACGTTTCAGAATATTGAGAGAGCTTCTGGCAATAATGACTTTGTACCTCAAAATAATTACATTGCAGTTCACATAATAGTGGGGAAATGAAATACTGCATTTTTATTCTTATTAAATTTTAAAAACGACTGGCACTTCTGCAACGGCTAATATTTTAAATATTTGCAGTCATTTTTGAGATGCAAACTCCGAATAATCAGACAGTAAAGTTGAGTTACCTTTTATTAATTTTAATAATTATTTTTAAATACTTGCTGGTGTAACTTTGTTTTTCATTTTCACAAGTGAAATATTAAATCCTGGATAAAATGCCATCGAATCAATACCAGCCAATAAAGCGGATTTTTGTTAGATTCAGTAAGAAGCTCCAGAACAGTGTGAGACAGCAGTCAGTGAATCAGGAAAACACTAGTGAACTTAAAGCCAGTAGTAAACTATATAATTCTCCACAGCTCTCTTTACCACTTCCATCTATCACTGATGGTTCTCCAGCTCAGGGGCAGAGCCAGACATTTTACACAACCGGGGCTTAGCCCAAATGTCCAAACCACACTTCCTCTGACTTCCCCTGATGTCCTCTGACTCTTCTGTGTGATAAAGTAAACATTCAAGAAAACACACTATATATGTACATACACACACACACACACACACACACACACACACAAACACACACATTCACCTGCCAGTAGATGTTATTAGTTACACTTGTTTCTAAACCCATTACTCATTTTTTCAGATCCACTGATCATACAGGACGTTATGTAATAAAGTATGCAGAGAAACAGAAGAACTACAATCTCTAATTACAGAACTACAAAGTTCTCCTATTTGATGAGCAGAGCTGATCAAATGGAAAAGGAGGTGTACCTACAGTTTTCTTATAAAAATACTGGACAAATAGTATATTCAAATCTATTATATTCAGGGCAGGCTTCATAATTCAGTTTTTAAATACATATTTAATGAAATATTCACATTTACACACAAACTATATTTTCAGTGTACTAGTAGGGTTTCACAGAGGTGCTACACTTGGTAGTAATGTAGAAGTTAACAGGAATGTATAAACAGAATGATAATTTACATTTGGGCAATGATTTTTAACGTTTTAATATTACATAAGGTTCATTAAAATGTTATAATCATGTTACATTTGTTAAGATTGCTTAAGTTAGTTTCAGTGAAGTAACTACAGCTATCTTTTGTAAAATGTATTACATTGTGATATATTTTCACTTCCACTGCGCAACCAGTAAACTTCCTCTAACGTTAACCAGAGCTGTAGTCCAGGGGTTCTGACGTTAGCCAGTGTCCCAGTGAGCGAACCCCTAATGTTTAATTCTGCTAAACAGGTCATTCACTCACTGCTGACTCACCTGAGACATTTTAAAATGTTTTTATGCATTTTTATGATATTTCTCTTTTTCTTGTTTGCTTCGTACAATCTGATCACACTGTTCATATTTGCTTGAGTGTTTTAAAAGTAAACTGTGTTTTAAATAAGAAAATACAAAGAAAACAATGATTATCTGCACACAGTGTATATTTATAGAAAAAGCCCGAGCAGAAGTAAAGATATTTGGGTAGCGCAGTAAATCCCAGTTCACACTTTTAAAATACCGAGGTGACAGACTGAATGCCTGACAATACAATTTTCTTGACCAACCACTAGACAGTGATAATTTTCCAATTAAAAAAAAAAACTTTTCATGAATCATCCTGGGTTTGAGTCCCATAAACCACAGCCCACCCACCCCTCAGGTGTTGCTGTGTGATAAAGTGGCTTAAAATGAGTTAGCATTTTAAAATAATGAGAAAGTTTGTTTAGGTATGAATTTTGGTATGTCCTGTAGATGTGCATAGCAGTAATGCAACCCCTCCAAGACTGTACAGGATAATGTTTCTGAAGCAGTAAAGCACCTCTACTCTTTTAACTGTCAATGGTAGAAATAATGTGGGGAAAACGACACACTCACCTGATACAGTCAGTCTAACAGCAGCACTGATCTCTGAGTAGCGCGGCTCTGTTGACCGTCTTCCCTTACAGGTATAATCACCTTCATGAGACCCATCAACATCAGAGATTTCATAGTTCTTCCTCCATTGAGCTTCACTGAGAGGATCATTATTCTTAAACCACTCGTAATTCCAGACTCCTCCACTTTCTATGTCACATGTGAGAGTGACTCTCTCTCTGATGAACACACGCTCAGCTGGCTGCACTTTTACTGTAGCCTTTGGTCTCTCTGTTCAAAGATCATAAAGACTTTAGAAAGGTAGAAACTCTGTGTGAAGAAGGTGTTTCTCGTAAGAAGATCCAGATTTCAAAATCCTTCTGGAATAATTGATCAACATTTTTACTCTCATTCTGAAATGAAGTCGTTTGTAGAAAGAAAACAGAGATCATGACCAACCTCTTACTGTAATCCTGACTGGAGCACTGTAGTGTGAGAAGTAGTCTCCTCTGAGTGCTACACACTGATACTCTGCTGTTCCTGTATCAGACGCTGTTATACTGAGTGTGTTGGTGTCTTTATATTCAGTCAGAGGATTTAACTGCTGAGAGACTTTGTACCACCTAAACCTCCATCCAGTGAGTGAGCTCTGCAGATCACAGGTCAGAGTAAGTGTGTCTCCAATGTAGACAGTGGTGTGAGGATACACCCTCAGTGTTGGTTTGGGTATTTCTGTTGAGATGAAATGATGAAGAGATCAGAGCTGCTGAAACAGGAACATTAGCAGGTTTATCATTGTGTAGAACTTTGTGTCTAAAAAGATTTAGCAGTTGCATTTACTGTAACATTTGCTAAATGTTACAGTAGTCTGACTTTCCTACAGTGTGACTGTAAATCAGCCTATAGATGAATCAAATACCCAATTTCTGATTGAATAATCAGACAGAAAATTTCTAAAACTAATTTGAATAAGTTTGAATAAGTTGAATAAGCTTTTAAGTTTTTGTTATAATAATAATTTGCACATCTGCAACCAACAACCATTTATTCTGAGATCAGACTACATCTGCCTGGAAAAACACAGAGATGTAAATCCAGACAGGACTAAATTATCAGATGACCACTGAGTTCAGTGAAAAACAGGTAAATTAACCTGTAATATTTTCAGAGGACGACGGAATAAACACAGACATGTTCGATCCAGATGGTAATAAAATCACAGAGGAGCCCCCGTGAAAAAGAGAATTACCCCATTGGAAATGTAGTTCCAGCCAGACAGAGCTTAACAGTGATGTTCAGTGCTTTATCCAGGGTCTTGTTGATGTAAGTAGTTCATGTCAGTAGACAGTGTGTTCAGCTAAAATTCATCTTAACTAATGTGTCTAAAATATGTCTTCATTAGCTGAACTGTTTGCAGCACCTGAACTAAAGCTGAAAGTCTTCATGATTACTCCACGTTTCCAAACAGGCTTAAATTTCCTACATGCACGTTATCAGTGACATTAGCATGGTTACACTTTAGCATGGGTGAAGCATGCAGGGCATTACTGAGGTGCAGGCCTCAGTAAACTTTCAGCAGGTAAAGCTCTCAAAGTTAAAGTTTGCTCTAAGCTGAATCCACACAGTTTGATATTGACTGTAGATTTGAACTGACCAGTCACAGACTTTGTAGTGGAGTGTGTTCATCTACAGTGTTCGTCCAGCTGCTATATGCGTGACACGGTGAGCAAGTCCACCTGCTTGAAATGTGCAGTGCAGTCTGCAGTGGTGTTTAATGATGAGAGACGTTCTGTCTCTGATCAAAACTCTAAATCGCTCATCAGGCACATCAGTTTACTGAACCTTTCATTTTACTGTGTGTTGGTCAATCCAGTGAATGCTGGGAATAAATAATGGTGTAAATGTAACTATTTGATCGACCATTCCTTTAAAACAGTGCCGTTTTCTCAAGTCATCAGCATGTACAGGATGATAAATACATAGAAGCAGAATCAGAGACAGTGGTCTTGTCTGAAAAACAGCTTTTTAAACTCCTTACACAAAGAATTTAACCACAATAATCCCCAAGAATGGAGACAATACTAGAATCCATTCAGGAAAAATTAATAACCTATAAAGAGTTAAAAATAGACAGTTTTCCACAGTCAGACTAAAATGAAGTTGTTCATAAAAAAGAAAATAGAAATCATGACATACCTCTCACTGTAGTCTTGACAGTGGTGTGAGGATCCACCCTCTGTGTTGGTTTGGGTTTTTCTGTTGATATGAAATGATGAAGAGATCAGAGCTGATGTTACTTTTACAATATAAGCAGTAGGTGGTGATGGTCAGTATAAGCTGTGTGTGTAAAAAGCTGTGTGTCCTTCAGCAGTTATCAGAAAGATTACAGCAGGTTGATTTTCCTACAGTGTTTCTGTACAGTACAGTCTCTCACAATAATCACTAAGTGGAACTGATGATCTTTTATTTTCAGGATTAATTTTGTAATATAAACTTCACTAAAACATCATTTTCAATATTTAATTGGAGCAAAACCATTTCACCAATTGTTTGTGGACGCCCATTCAGCTACTTTAAGTTGCACTCATTGCTGACACAGATGTGCAAATGCACACACACACAGCGTGTCTAATCCTTGCCAATAGAATAGGACTCTCTGGAGCAAATGAACATGAACCTATTGGCACCATGCCTAATACCAGTCATGGGTTAGAGGGGTATAAAGCCCTCCAGCATCGAGCTGTGGAGCAGTGGAACTGTGTTCTCTGGACTGATGGTGCTCCATCCAAAACTACTGGGATGAGTTGGGGATGAGGAGGGGTGGTGATTATCCATCCAACATCCTGCACTCACTAACGCTCCTGTCACTGAATGCAGTCAAACCCTCCAAAATCTAGCAGAATTGTGTTTGCGTGCGCAACTATATATGCTGCTGTATTTATGTGTTACTGTGTGTGTCGCTGTGTATCTATGTGCATGCTGCTGTGTGGTTCTGTGTAAGTGTGCCACTTTGTGTATATACAAAGGTGTATGTGTGTGTGTTTGTGTGTCGCTATGGTGTGTGTGCTGCTGTGTTTGTGTGTGCATACCAGTTTGTACGTGTGTTTGTGTGTGTGTGTGTGCCTCTGTATATGTGTGCTGTTTGTGTGCGCAACTGTATTTGCCAGTGTGTGTGTGCCGCTTTATGTGTATGTGAATGGTGTTTGTGTGTGCTGCTGTGAGTGTGCCACTGTGTGTGTGTTTGTGTATGTGTATGAGGTTCCCATTTTGTGATTGTGATTCTGTGTGTGTGTGTGTGTGTGTGTGTGTGTGTATACAGTTATGTGTGTTTCAGTGTGCTGCTGTGAGTGCATGTGTGCTGCTATGTGTGTTCTACTGTGAGTGAAGCTGTGTGTGTGTGTGTGTGTGCCTGCTGTGTGCTTGCATGCTGCTGTGTGTATTCCAATATGTGTGTGTATGTGTGTGTGTGCGCATGCTGATGTGTTTTCTTTGTGTTCGCTGCTGTGAGTAAGCTACTGTGTGTGTGTGTGTGTGTGTGTGTGTGAGAGAGAGAGAGAGAGAGACAGAGAATCCACATAAAGTAGATCTCTTCAGGATGTTTCCTGATGATCTTTTCCTACTGAAAAGACTTCAGTAAAGTTGATGAAGTTTGCTGATGTCATGCAAAAGCCCTGTATCTCCGTTTTCAGTTTTTCACTTTCTGATATAATTGGACTCTGGCAGCCTTCCAATGTCCCTAATAAACTGTCAAGCAGAATGTTTTTTTTGTTTTTTGTTTTTTTTTTACATTGACTTCACCTAAGAAGTCCTTTCTTTTCCTGTAAAGCTGCTTTTTTGGAGATATGAGTTTTTTGCACAGCAAACATATATAGAGTATATTTACACCATATTATCATATTTTTTTATTAACAAACATTCTATAATCAAGACAAGAAAGCAGAAAAAATGACGAACCTCTTACTGTAATCTTGACTCGATTACTGGGGTATGAGTCATATGATCCTCTGAATGCTTGACACTGATACTCTGTTGTTCCTGAATCAGACGCTGTTATACTGAGTGTGTTGGGGCCTAACTCTCTCAGACATTCTAACTGCTGAGAGACTTTGAACCATGTAAACTTCCATCCAGCGAGTGAGCTCTGCAGATCACAGGTCAGAGTAAGTGTGTCTCCAGTGTAGACAGTGGTGTGAGGATACACCCTCAGTGTTGGTTTGGGTTTTTCTGTTGATATGAAATGATGAAGAGATCAAAGCTGATTTTACTTTTACAATATAAACAGTAGTTTATCAGGATAAGATCAGACTTTGTTGCTTAATGAACTGAATATTTCTGTATTCTAGAAATATAGAAATATGCTGGCATTGTAATATTTTGTACAGTGTCAGCATACATTTTAAGCTCACAGGTCTGTAATGTACAACATGTGTGAAAACACACACAATCGTATATTAGTAAAAATGTAGTAAAATATGTGTATAATAAACTATACAGTGGATTGGGGGAAGTTGTACAGGTAAATCTACATGAATGTAAATGAAGCAATCCAGTGAAAGCAGATGTAGCTGCTCACCTTGAGCTTGTCCACAGTAGAGTACAGTCAGCACTACAGTATGGAAAGAAACAGAGGACATGATGCATTAGTGTGAAGGATTAGCTGTTCTCAGTTAAAGAGCCGGTTACAGTCGGAGATGGCTGTTTGATTTAAGATTGAAATGTGTGTCTTGTCTATGAAATTGTACACAACACTGCTCCTCCACCTCTTAAACATTTTATTATACAGAAGATAAACACATCTCAGGCTACTAAAACACGAGCAGACTGTGATCTTCCTTACAGAAGAAGCTGCTTTTAGCCAATCAGCACTTTCTATTAAATCACAAGAATGGAGTTCAGTCCCACTCTGTAGAAAACATCTGCACTGCACTGTTCACCAGCACCTCTGCCCTGTTTACCACCACTGTACACTGTTAACCTTCACCACTGCTACATCTGAACTGTTCACAACCACCACTGATAGAACTGCACTGTCCTCCATCACTGCACTGCCCACTGCTACAGCTACATCTGCACAGTTCACCATGAACAACATCCACAATGTTGACTACAACCACTGTACTGATCCAGCTGTACTGTTCCCTACAGCTGTGACCCTCTTCACCAGCACCACTGCTAGAAATGGACTCTTCACCACCTCTACTTCTGTCACTGTCACAGGATCAGACACTTGAAATACAGCACTGTGATGATGTGTATAACCAGCTCACAGTAAGAGGGGTTACACTTTAGAGACAGCTGGAAGCTGCTGGGTCATTTTCTTTGGTCATTTCCACATTAGAAGTTGATCAGATGCTGGATTAGTGTTTGGATTACTGTAAACACCCAGCTGATGGCTAATCTCCCTCTTATAGTACAACAGAATGCTGATCAGAATAAAAACCTGTAAATTGTGTTTCATCAGAATCTGGTCTAGAGACGACACTGACATCTCTCTCCACAACCCATGTCCACATGCGTCAAAACCATCCCATCAGTTTTGATTACCACCCTCAACCATTACCCATGTGCCCAATCACCCTCCCCATGCACATCAACCGTATTACCATTTTAAATTACCTTATTGTGTCTGAAAATAGACATTAATTTATCATTATTTTTAACTGTTATTCTAATCTCTGTTCATGGTGGATCCATATGAGAACATTGTATAAATATAATTTACTTCAGAACTGTAAATATTAACCCTTACACTTCCTCATTCATTTCTCACCTGTCAAACTAAAGTACAAGGTAGAAAGTACAAAGGTAAGGTAAATGGTAAATTAATTCATCTTAATGTTATTAATTATCATCTTATTATTAACTGTTTTTAATCTTACCTGACAATAAATTGATTAGTCTTTCTGGTTAGTCGCTACTTTGTGAGGGAATTCATATGGTACTGTAGTTACAGCGGTTTTGGGAAATGCTCAATAACAAGAAATTCATGGTTTCAAACACATTATTTAATTTTATGATTATAAATAACTATTATTAATATTATTATTGTTGTTTCCCTTAAAATGAAGGGAACATTGTAAATAGGTTCACATTGTCTAAAAACTTTGCCATGCTCTAAAGCAAAATATGATTAATTTAAATCTAAGAAAATAAAACATTAAATGTCTTGTGTGTAAAAGTAATGACTCATTACCAACACTATGATAAATATGTACAACGTATACAGTAAATATTTTACATCTTAAATGTGTTATATCTATAAGTTAAATGTATAGAATATATCTAAAATATAATAAAATGTGTTTATAACTTTTTTCCAATTGAGAATGTATTACGTAATATTTACTTAATTAGAAAATCAACCAAATGTGTAATTTTACTTTGGCATGAGACACACACACACACACACACACACACACACACACACACACACTATATGGACAAAAGTATTAGGATACCTTCTCATTCATTGTTCTTTTTTTTAGAAATACAGGGTATTAAAAAGGTTTTTGTTGGAGTAACTGTCTTTACTCTTCCAGGGAAAGCTTTCTACTATGTTTTGGAACATTGCTATGAGGATTTAATTGCATTTGGCAAAAATAAGGTTAGGATGTTGAATGATCATCACCCCACCTCAGCTCCAACTCATCCCAAAAGTACTGGATGGAGAACCATCATTCCGGAGAACACAGGTCTATTGCTCCACAGCTCAGTGCTGGGGGGCTTTACACCCCGCTAGCTTACACCTGGCATGAGGCATGGTGCCAATGGACAGCTGTCGGTGCAAAAGTATTTATTAGAATGCATTATATATAAACATATATATCATGTCCATTTCCACTGACCTCTGGCAAATTATAAATCTAACACCTGTGGTACCTGTAGTAGCCTTGAGCATCTCATAACCAGTTACAGATAAAGCTCATAAAACCTATCAAACCTCAAATGTAAAAAGTGTAAGATGAGAAGAAGAGCTGGAGCTCCCATAGCTGCACTGATCCTTGTCTGACTGCATTTAAACAAATTCATACAGCAGCAGCTCTGACTCTAATGAAGATATAAAGAAAAGAGTTACTCACAGAGCAGCACAGAGAGTGGACTGACCTCCATACTGTCCCACTGACCACTGACTGACTGACTGAGAAAGAGAGAGAGCGAGAGAAAAAGAGAGAGAGCACACCCACATTTTAGCTCCTCTCTCTTGTGACATCACCTATCTTTCAGTAGAATAATTTACAGAAATGACTGAATATTAAGCTTTAAGACTAAAAAATGATTAATTTCACTAAAATATTAAAAGTTTTCATTTTAAATGGATTTTTAATAAATCATCAAATTTCCATCATAATTCACTCATTAAGATTTAAACTCAGTTGTTTAAAGTGGTCTGATGTGTGTGTGTGTGTGTGTGGGGGGGGGTGCTTTGTAGAAATCCTGACGTACTAAATATTCTGTACAGTGGTGGTGAAGGGAGACAGGGATCATCAGTAAACATCGTGTTCATAGAGTTCAAATTCAAACTGATTATTGGATTCATTTTAAACTGGCAGCTTCATTTACTGTCCATTAATCTGAGAGTTCAGCACAAGATGGACAGAACACACGGATTCTGAAGCCCAATGGGAAAAGAGCTGAGAGTGATACAAAGCCTGAACACTACCAGTACAGCTTACATAGTTGTGCTCCTGTTTACTTCAATAAGAGTTTTACTGGCTGGAGTTGGGATTAGAGTTGGGACTAGAACTGGACCAATCAGTAAACACTTACGTTCACCACTAATTCTTCCTTTAGGCTGGTAGGAGACACTGCTAGTGCTAATCATGTAATGCTGTGAGTAGATCATTTGACCTTTTTTCTAGTTTAGCTCCTCAGTAGAGAAGGACGTCATCACCACAGTCAGTCTGGGACAAAAGACAAACCACAAACACCTCAATAGCTGCTCTCTATCTAGGTGAAAATAGCCCTGGATGTGGAAATGTGAAGGTGAGATGGTTCCCACAGTTTGTACCTGTGTTTCTGTCTGTCTTTGTGATAAGCCTGCCCCAAACACAGCTTCTGAATTAAAATGTTCTAGCTAATCATATTGATATTAAACACTTAT
Source organism: Salminus brasiliensis (assembly GCF_030463535.1). NCBI lineage: Eukaryota > Metazoa > Chordata > Actinopteri > Characiformes > Bryconidae > Salminus > Salminus brasiliensis. Next base: position 27,510,088 of record NC_132886.1, read on the forward strand.
CCCCCACATCCCAACAGACTAACCCTCAGTGTCGCCTATAGACCTTCCTTTAAGCAGGACTTCCATATTGTCACTATAAAGAAACACTCAGTTCTATTTCTATATAATTAAATTTAACATTAGTCTGAGTATATGAAGCTTCATGGGAGCAACAGAGCACAAACACACCACAATATAATTAGACTATGAGTTAATATTTAAAACAGGATGTGATATTGGGACTTATTTGTTATTTAAACATCAGCGTGTCTTTACCACTGTTTCACTAAACCACACATTAGACCACAAGACTCAAAATAACACTCTGCCCTCAGCTCTCTGTCTACTCTCTCTGTCTATATAGGTTAAAACGCTCTATGCTGGACACAGAGTGGACTGATAAAGTTCACCAACATCCTACTTAAAGCTATAAAGAGTGAGAAGCTCTCTTAGTGTTTATCTGTGTTTCAGAGTGTTATTCACTATCCACTGCTGATCAGCTAATAACCGAGTGTATTCTAAACACTTTACTAAGGCAGTACATGTTGCATTAAACAGCACATTTCTCTTTATTTGATTAATCTCTGTTCACTTGATTCATAGATCATTTACATGTGAGCCTCACTACTGTCAATCAGTCACCGGACCTCAACCCAACTGAGCATGCTTTTCACTAACTGAAGACAAAACTGAAGGAAGAAAGACCCCCAAACAAGCAGCAACTGAAGGTGTCTGCAGTTTAAGCCTGAAAAAACAACTCAAAGGAAGAAGCCCTTTGGTGCTGTCCATGAGTTCCAGACCTCCTGCAGTCTTATTTTATGTTAAAAACACTCCTGATATTAATACATTATGCTAGTTTGGCCAATTACTTTTGATTCGGTAAAAATGGAGGCCTAAACATTATGGTACTGATGTTTGAAAATCGGCATAAGCTTTGTTCACACTTCAGGTAAAAGTGACCTCACATTTTTCTTAGGTGATACAAGTTTGTGTGAACAACAACAAACACAACCAGAGATTTTTAGGTCTGATTTGGGCTGTTTTCATATTTTCTGCTTTAACTATCCCTGCTTTTCATCACTGAAGGATAAATTATGTCAGTCTGGCTTTTGATTATTGTTACAGATGGTGACTATAACTTGTAATTAAGGTTGAGTAGTAATATATGTAAGTACATTAAAAACAGGGTGATTACTAGCAATGATAACACTACAGTAGCGGTGTCAAACATATGTTCTGGCCCAACAAAAAAATCTGAATCTCTGTTCTCAATGGGGACCATTCAGTTAAGCTCAGTGAAACTCCTCAGCAGATCCAATCACAATCTCTGTTCTTACTGGGTGGAACCAATCAGAATCTTCATTCTAAATCCATTGCACAACCACTTGGTGTGTGTTTACATGATATTGTACTGTTGAAACACCGAATTGTGTCCAAGCATCGCGCAGCTAAAGGTTTGAGGTTTAAAAATTGTGACAACTTGGTTAAAAGCAGTAAAAAAGAAATGTGAGGATGTGAGCAGCTTTGTCAAGGGTCAAATTATTATGGCTACACAACTGGGTCAGAGCATCTCCAAAACCTCAGGCATGTCTTGTGGGATGGTAACGGAATACAACGGTCAGTACCTGCTAAAAGTGGCTCAAGCAATGAACCACGTGTGAACCGGTGAGAGGAACATGGGCATCAAAGACTCCATGGAAGACCCACCTCATAGTTTACAAGCTTTACAGGATCTGCTACTACTGTCTTGGTGCCAAATACCACAGCAGGCCTTCAGAGTTCTTGCCTTGATGGTCAGATCTGTTGTGGTGACACAAGGGGGGCTTCTTAAGCAGGTGGTATTAATGATATAGCTGATCGGTGTATGTTATAACTCATTTTGCCCCGTTAAATGAACAGTTTTAAGAAATCATTGAAATCCCAATATCGCCATGATATGTATGTCCACGATAAGTGTAAAATAAACTTCAAGCCACAGCTGCGTATTGCTTCTGCATTTGTGATCAACTACCATGGATATACATGATTGATACATGTGTGTCTGCTGTGTAACCTCCTGTCACAACCAGCTGTTTTTTTACAGATAGACAACATATCAGTGATCATTATTTATGTTCACTAAACCACAGTTTCATTAATCAGCACTTGAAGAAAGTCAAACCATGTTTATGAATAAAGAACAGAATATGAGAGCTGTTGTAATGAGATACAAATATTTATTTATGATCATTAGAGACATCATCAAACAACAGGCAAGTATTAAATTGTGCAGCTCTGTGAAAGTTAGTTAAATACAACTAATTATAAGCTTTTTTATTATATATTTTTAAGGACAAAGCTTTTTGAACATAAACATGACATTCAAGTCCATGTTTAAACTTCTAACTACAACTGTACATTGATTTTCAGCTTGCACTATGACCACAGAGCTAGAGGCCCTTGTCCGCTATCATGGATATAAATGATTTATAAAAAATGTGTATTTCATTAAGACTTAACTCGATTATAAATCTAAACACATGGTTTATAATATATTAAGAATGAGAAATTCAGTATTTAAAAAGGACCACTAGTTAATGAATAATAAGTCTAAGTTTGGTAAGTTTGGTTAGTCATAAAGAAAGGTAAAAAGATCAAACTAACTACAAACAAACCAAAAACATTAACCTTTAAAACGACAGAAGAAAAATATAATCATCATTACAGAAAATAACAAAAGAATGACTGATTTGAAAGAAATTACTGAAAATGATCATATTTGTGTATGTTCCCATCATTATCATAGATTTTATACTAATGTGTTAATAATCAAGCTGAATATTAGTTTGTGTATAATATTGATTGTCCTGTTGGAGAAATTAGACCTTTATACTTTTTTTTTTTTTTTTTATCTATAACTTTAGATAATGAACATAAACAACACCAGATCACTCACTGAACTTAACATTCAGAACACGTCTGATTATTCCTCAACTCTGGAGTCAGTGCTGCATTTCAATGGTTCAGATCAGTGTAAAATACCAGCACAACAACTATTACTAAAATAATGAAAATACTGTATTAAAGATAATTCACACAAATGTAAATATACTCAGATGTTGCCCTCTTCTGTCTGCATTCCTCAAAGCTTCAATCAGGGTCACAGCAACAAGTCAGGGCTTCTTCAGGGACCTGTGAAAGAAAAAATATTTATTAAATTATTAAACATTAATCATGATCGTTTGGAGCTACGTTTTAGTGCTGCCTCAGGACTCGGACACCTTGCGATAATTGAAGAAAACAAAAATTCAAAAGCATGTCAAAAATATTTTATAGGAGAATGTAAGAGCAGCTAGTCCATGAGCTCAAGCTGAAGAGATGTTGGATGATGTTGGAAGACAGTGACCCAATCACAGAAGTAAATCAACTCATTAATGGTTGAAACAGGAGAAGATTTGTGTTTAGGAATGGACAAGTCAGTGTCCTGACTTCAGAAATATGGATCATGTGAAACACATTTGCTGGGAGGAATGACCTAAAATTCCTCCTTAGTGATGTACAAACTGTGCAACTGAAGGGAAATGTGTGTTGAAGATAACTGCTGCTAAAGAGTCATCAACAGGTTTTTAACTTTTTCTAGCCTGCAGTGGGAAGGTTTACTCATTGTGTTCAATAAAAGACATGTAGGAAGTTCTTACCTTTACTGTGTTGATTGACGTTTTTCAGAATTTCACAATAGGTCACACCACTTAGTTGTGTTACTGGATCATCTAACACAAAAAAAAACACAGATGCAGTTCTTACCATTTCATCAGAGTTTCCTCTTAGAAGCACAACATTGATGAGATGGGATGACGCTTAACACTGCAGTTAACACTGCTGTAATTGTGATCACTGCGTATTCCAGAGCAATTCAGATCTGATCATGAAATGGGTTAACTAGGGTAACAGTAAATGCTGGAGGGTTTGTTGGTAATATAAAGTCTGCAGCGGTGTTTAATGCTGAAAGAGATTCTGGCTCTGATTGCTGTGCTACTGATCTCCAGCAGGGGGAGATAGAGACACAGTGAGAGTGGAATGATACACACTGCACTCAGATATACACTGCTTTACCCTCCTCTAAAATGGCTAAAACTAAAGACGCTAAAGTGTATTAGTTACTTTCATAGTGGTGTAAATACAGAATAGTGGTCAGATGTTATAACGTGTCCCTCTGCTGGCCTCAGGTTGAAGGCTCTGTGCTCCAGGGCTCATTAGGACTGCTGATAAGCCTCTGTGTTTGGGCTGCTCTTTGTGTTTCTACTGAGTTCTGAGTATTTGTGGATCTTTTGTTGTTTATTCTGGCTTTGACCTGTTGCATGTCTGACACACACACACAGACTTAGCCACTAACACTGACAGGCTTTCTATAAATGGTAACTGGGCCTAGATAAAATATTCACCAAAAGAGTAACAGAAAAAAACCCTAAAACTCACTCTGATAGAACACAGCACAGGTAAAACACATAAAATTTAAATCTGAGAAAAAATGAGACAATACTAGAAACTATTCTGGAAAAAGTAATAATTCATACAGAAATAAAAATAGACAGTTTTTACAGTCTGTCTAAAATGAAGATGTTTACAAAAACTAAACAGAAAATCATCACCAACCTTTTACTGTAGTCTTAACAGTGCTGTAAGGATCCTCCCTCTGTGTTGTTTTAGGTTTTTCTGTTGATAGAAAATGAGGAAGATTTATTTATTTATTTATTTATTTATACATATAAACACAGACATGCTTAGAAGCATTGTGGAAGCTTGAACAGGGAACAGGACAGAAAGCCGTTCATTGCTGCAGGTGTTAACTGTGACCCAGGCAATCAACAGAATTCCGTTTGTGTGTGTGTGTGTGTGTGTGTGTGTGTGTGTGTGTGTGTGTGTGGTTTAAAGAGTCACTACAATGTCAAGTCTGTTACATAAGCATTTTAAAGTAATGAGAAAGTATCTCTAGATATGAATTTTGGGAAGTCCTGTAGACGTGCATAGCAGTCCACCCCACAGCACTCCAGGACTGTACATGATAATGTTTCTGCAGCAGTAAAGCATCTCTACTCTTTTAACTGTTAATGGTAGAAATAATGTGGGGAAGACGACACGCTCACCTGATACAGTCAGTCTAACAGCAGCACTGATCTCTGAGTAGTGCGGCTCTGTTGACCGTCTTCCCTTACAGGTATAATCACCTTCATGAGACCCATCAACATTAGAGATTTCATAGTTCTTCCTCCATTGAGCTTCACTGAGAGGATCATTATTCTTAAACCACTCGTAACTCCAGTCTCCTCCACTTTCTATGTCACATGTGAGAGTGACTCTCTCTCTGATGAACACACGCTCAGCTGGCTGCACTTTCACTGTAGGCTTTGGTCTCTCTGTTCAAAGATCATAAAGACTTTAGAAAGGTAGAAAAATCTTTCTGGAATAATTGATCAACATTTTTACTCTCATTCTGAAATGAAGTCGTTTGTAGAAAGAAAACAGAAATCATGACCAACCTCTTACTGTAATCTTGACTGGAGCACTGTAGTGTGAGACGTAGTCTCCTCTGAGTGCTACACACTGATACTCTGCTGTTCCTGTATCAGACACTGTTATACTGAGTGTGTTGGTGTCTTTATATTCAGTCAGAGGATTTAACTGCTGAGAGACTTTGTACCACCTAAACCTCCATCCAGTGAGTGAGATCTGCAGATCACAGGTCAGAGTAAGTGTGTCTCCAGTGTAGACAGTGGTGTGAGGATCCACCCTCAGTGTTGGTGTGGGTATTTCTGTTGAGATGAAATGATGAAGAGATCAGTGCTTCTGAAACAGGAACATTAGCAGGTTTATCATTTTGTAAAAATTTGTGTTAAAAACGTTTCTGATTCTGAATTCAGCAGAAATGTTACAGTAGTCTGACTTTCCTACAGTGTGACTGTAAATCAGCCTATACATGATTTTAAACAGACAGTAAATTTCTACAACAAATTTGAATAGTCTGCTTTTTACGTTTAATAATAATAATAATAATTTTGCGCATCTGCAACCAAAAAAACTTTTATTCTGAGATCAGACTACATCTGCCTGGAAAAACACAGAGATGTAAATCCAGACAGGACTAAATTATCAGATGATCACTGAGTTCAGTGAAAAACAGGTAAATTAACCTGTAATATTTTCAGAGGACGACGGAATAAACACAGACATGTTCGATCCAGATGGTAATAAAATCACAGAGGAGCCCCCGTGAAAAAGAGAATTACCCCAATGGAAATGTAGTCCCAGCCAGACAGAGCTTAACAGTGATGTTCAGTGCTTTATCCAGGGTCTTGTTGATGTAAGTAGTTCATGTCAGTAGACAGTGTGTTCAGCTAAAATTCATCTTAACTAATGTGTCTAAAATATGTCTTCATTAGCTGAACTGTTTGCAGCACCTGAACTAAAGCTGAAAGTCTTCATGATTACTCCACGTTTCTAAACAGGCTTAAATTTCCTACAAGCTTGTTATCAGTGACATTAGCATGGTTACACTTCCTGTGTTGTGTCACGTTGGGTGAAGTATGCAGAGCTTTACTGAGGTGCAGGCCTCAGTAAACTTTCAGCAGCTAAAGCTCTCAAAGTTAAAGTTTGCTCGGAGCTGAATCCACACAGTTTGATATTGACTGTAGATTTGAACTGACCAGTCACAGACATTGTAGTGGAGTGTGTTCATCTACAGTGTTCGTCCAGCTGCTATATGAGTGACACGGTGAGCAAGTCCACCTGCTTGAAATGTGCAGTGCGGTCTGCAGTGGTGTTTAATGCTGAGAGACGTTCTGTCTCTGATCAAAACTCTAAATCTCTCATCAGGCACATCAGTTTACTGAACTTTACATTTTACTGTGTGTTGGTCAATCCAGTGAATGCTGGGAATAAATAATGGTGTAATTGTAACTGTTTGATCGACCATTCCTTTAAAACAGTGCAGTCATCAGCAAGTACAGGATGATAAATACATAGAAGCAGAAGCAGAGACAGTGGTCTTGCCTAAAAAACAGCTTTTTAAACTCTTACACAAAGAATTTAACCACAGTAATCCCCAAAAATGGAGATAATACTAGAATCCATTCAGGAAAAATTAATAACGTATATAGAGTTAAAAATAGACATTTGTCCACAGTCAGTCTAAAATGAAGTTGTTCATAAAAAAGAAAATAGAAATCATGACATACCTCTCACTGTAGTCTTGACAGTGGTGTGAGAATACACCCTCCGTGTTGGTTTGGGTTTTTTTGTTGATATGAAATGATGACGAGATCAGAGCTGATGTTACTTTTACAATATAAGCAGTAGATGATGATGGTCAGTATAAGCTGTGTGTGTAAAAAGCTGTGTGTCTTTCAGCAGTTATCAGAAAGATTACAGCAGCTTGATTTTCCTACAGTGTTTCTGTACAATACAGTCTCTCACAATAATCACTAAGTGGAACTGATGATCTTTTATTTTCAGGATTATTTTTGTAATATGAACTTCACTAAAACATAATTTTCAATATTTAATTGGAGCAAAACCATTTCACCAATTGTTTGTCAGGTACTTTAAGTTGCACTCATTGCTGACACAGATGTGCAAATGCACACACATAGCTTGTCTAATCCCTGCCAATAGAATAGGACTCTCTGGAGCAAATGAACATGAACCTTTTGGCACCATGCCTAATACCAGTCATGGGCTAGAGGGGTATAAAGCCCCCCTGCATTGAGCTGTGGAGCAGTGGAACTGTGTTCTCTGGACTGATGGTGCTCCATCCAAAATTTGGGATGAGTTGGGAATGAAAAGGGGTGGTGATCATTCATCCAACATCCTGCACTCACTAATGCTCCTGTCACTGAATGCAATCAAATCCTCCACAATCTAGCAGAAAGTCTTCTCTGGACAGTAGAGGCAGTTCAAAACAAAAGCAGGATAAACTCTTTGTAATACCCTGGATTTTGCAAGAAACAATGAATGTGCAGGTGCCCCAATACTTTTGTCTATATGAAGTATAATATGGACAAAAGTATTTGGACCCTGATGTATTTTTCTATAATATGTACACATATACAGGCATGCTCAGAAACATAGTGGAGGCTTTTACAGGGAACTTTTGTCTGCAGTTATGACAGAATCACTAAAGACCAGTGAATCTCGCTGCAGCAAGAAGTAAACTAAGGCCTGCCGCACTGCCTCATGTGTCAGTGTATGTGTGTGTCCTTGTGTCCACCACTGATAGAACTGTGAGTGTGTCCACCACTGTGTGGGTGCTGCTGTGTAAGCAACTGGATGTGTGCTTACTGGTGTGTGTGCATAGCAGTGTGTGTGTGCCGCTTTGTATGTGTGCCGTTATTTGTGTGTGTGTGTGTGCGCAACTGTAGGTGCTGCAATGTGTGTCTGTGTGCATGCTTCTGTGTGGTTGGGTGTAAGTGTGCCACTGTGTGTGTATACAGGGGTGTGTGGGCACCGTATTTGCCAATGAATGAATGTTTGTCACTGTATGTGCTGTATGCTACTATACATGCCATTGTGTTTGTATGTGCATGCTGCTGTGAGTGTGTGTGTGTGTGTGTGTGAGGTTACCACTGTGTTTTTGATTCTTTGTGTGTGTATACAGGGATTTGTGTTTCACAGGATTGACTTCCTCTGAAAAGTCTCCTGTAAAGCAGATATTTTGGAGATATTCACAACCACCACTGATAGAACTGCACTGCCCACCATCACTGCACTGCCCACTGCTACAGCTACATCTGCACAGTTCACCATGAACAATTTCCACAATGTTGACTACAACCACTGTACTCATCCAGCTGTACTGTTCCCTACAGCTGTGACCCTCTTCACCACCACCACTGCTAGAAATGGACTCTTCACCACCTCTACTTCTATCACTAGCACAGGATCAGACACTTGAAATACAGCACTGTGATGATATGTATAACCAGCTCACAGTAAGAGGGGTTACACTGTAGAGACTGCTGGAAGCTGCTGGGTCCTTTTCTTTGGTCATTTCCACATTAGAAGTTGATCAGATGCTGGATTAGTGCTTGGATTACTGTAAACACAGCTGATGGACAGCTTTTCCACTCACAGTACAATAGGATGCTGATCAGAATAAAAATCTCTAAATTGTGCTTCAACAGAATCGGGTCTAGTGACGACCCTAACATCTCTAACACTGTTCAGCACTATTACTCATATTCTATCACCCTCCCCATGCACATCTCAGTATTACCGTTTTAAATGACCTTACTGTGTCTAATAATAGCTATTAATTTTAACTGTTTTTCACGGTGGATCCATATATTGTAATGTGGTGTTCACCTACAGCAGGGTTTGAACCCAGGCCGCCATGTTGGCGGGCCAGCGCGCTACTGAATGAGCTACCACGATCACGTGACTAACGGCCCCAAGTGCAGAGTCCTTAATCTCAAAGTCACCCAGGACTCAAACCCTGGCCGCCACATCGCAAGACCACCAATCTGCCGCTTCACCAAAGCGGCAGTTATGAAAGTGAACAACAAATTAAAATTAAAAGGGGTGGATTTAATAAACAAAGAAGACGTCGCGTCTTACGCGAAAAAAGGCGGGAAAACAAACAAAGGATGCCAGGGGAGAATGCTGGCTGCCTCGCAAAGCTTGATGAAAAATGGAAACTAAGGGCAAAAGGATTCCACCAGAGTCAAAGATCCAGCAGTGGGGTGACTGGATCTGTGTGCTGATATAGCCTTTTCCCAGGTGTTTTGAGTTGGTCTTAATTACCGGCTGATGTGACACGGAGCCTCCCCCTGGTGGCAGGCAGAGGCCTTGCCCTAGAGCTACCCCGTACATATATTCAAACTGAGAAAACTGCAAGTTGGCAGAGAAAAGAAAATATGGGTAAAGTACGAGGTATAAAGTACAAAGGTAAGGATGTTCAATTAATTCATTTTAATGTTACTAATTATCATCTTATATTTACTGTTTTTATTGTTATCTCACAATAAATAGATTTTTTAACAAAGATGGCTTTGTTACGGCTGTGTGTTTGTGTGTGTGTGTGTGCGTGTGTGCGTACAAGCGTTTGATTATATTAATTTGAAATATGACGCAGAATTGTGAAATCTAGTTACATTCACATTTTCTACTCAGCCTAAGTTTTTTAACTCTGCAATGTAGCCGTTTGTACTCAACAGGAACAGATAAGGAAGATTGGGTTAGTCGCTACTTTGCGAGCGAGTTCACATAGTACTTTAGTTACAGCGGTTTTGGGAAGCACTTATTAACAAGACATTTGTAGTATCAAACACATTTTAGAATCATACGACTATTATTGTTATTATTATTATGTCATGGTAATTCAGAGGGACTGTTTATTAGCTTTAAAATGAAAAACTGTAAAAACGTTTACACTGTCTACAAAGAAAACGTTGGTACTCTAAAACATAATTACTGTTTATTTGATTCATTTTACAAATGAAAAAAAACATAAAATGTGTTGTATGTAAATGTAATGACTCATTACTTACACTATGATAAATATGAAACATATATACAGTAAATATTTTACATTTTAAATGAAAATTACATAAATGACATACAAATTCAATTACATAAAAATGAAAATATTTATTGAGTCTAAAACGTGTTCCTAACTTTATTTTCTGTAGAGAATGTATTACTTATTGACAATGAGAAAGCAATGTGTGACAGTGTGTAATTTGACTTTGGCATAAGGTTGTACACACACACACACTATATGGACAAAAGTATCAGGACATCTGCTCGTTCATTCATTCTAAAACAAAATTATTGTTATATTTAAAATAATATTGAGTGTCAGGTCTGATTGGAGATTACACTCATAATTAAAATACGATGAGAATAAGATGAGAAGAAGACTGCATTTAAACACCTTTATACAGCAGTAGCTCTGACTCTAATGAAGATATAAAGAAAAGAGTTACTCACAGAGCAGCACAGAGAGTGGATTGACCTCCATACTGTCTCACTGACCACTGACTGACTGACTGACAGGGGGAGAGAGAGAGAGAGAGAGAGAAAGAGAGCACACCCACATTTCAGCTCGCCCGCCCTCTCTCTCTCTCTCTCTCTCTCTCTTTCTCTCTCACTTAACATCACCTACCTTTTAGTCAAATAATTCACAGAATCGACTGAATATTAAGCTTTAAGACTAATAAATAATTATTTTTTTTAAAATATAAAATATAAAACACTTACGTTCACTAATTCTTCCTTTAGACTGGTAGGAGATACTGATAGTGCTAATCATGTAAAGCTCTGTATGAACACACATCATTCATGTTGATTTTTAAATTAATATGAAGTAGGTCTGCAGTCTTACAGACTTTTTTTTCTATTTTAGCTCCTCGGTAGAGAAGGACGTCATCACCACAGTCAGTCTGGGGCAAAAGACAAACCACAAACACCTCAATAGCTGCTCTCTATCTAGGTGAAAATAGCCCTGTGTGTGGAAATGTGAAGATGAGATGGTTCCCACAGTTTGTACCTGTGTTTCTGTCTGTCTTTGTGATTCAGTGTTATCAGCTATATATATTTATCTGATCTACTAATTACTTTTACTTAGCAATTACTTTGAATTTTACAAACATTTATTTGATTATACATATCAGAAGAATTACATGCTGACTGGAAAACTCTTTACTGTCCATTTTCATTTGATTAACATTGGTTCATGTAATCTTTTTATAATTATTCATAAATTACTGTAGACTGGTTTCTCTTCTAATAAAGGTATAGATAGATAGATATTCAAGCGTTTAGCTTAAACATTCCAAATGTAAGTGTTTATAGATGGAATTCATTGTACTAATGTTTAATCATTAATAATATATATATATATATATATATATATATATATATATATATATATATATATATAAAATATATTTATATATTTATTTATATATATTATAATAAGCTTGGGATTAAGAGTGTTTGTGGTCCATCACTGAGAAATGAGTCAATAGATAAATCATGCAATAACATAACAAAAGGGCTTTAGGCAGGAGATGTGGAATGTGGGGTTCTTTGCAGAGTAGGGTGTTGGGCTAGGTAGTAGAAGACTGGGAGGACCTGTAAAGGACCTTGAACAGTGCTATTTTCCATCACTAAACCCAGAGGGAAAGGTCTTAGACAGAAAGCCAGACTTGCTAGCTCGGGTGGGAAGGGGCCTTTTGCCAAGCCTTTTAACAGTGCCAGATGACCAGGCCTGTCAGTTTGACCCTTGTGTCCTAATCTTGTTCAGGGAACATGGGTAGGGTATAGCAGAATTGGTTAATAAATGGGAACATATCCATGGATGAGTGCTATAGTGTGTTGTGGGCAACCTCTGCCCAGTTCAGGTGTTCTGACTAGGGAGAGGGGCTTAAGGAGGCCAGACACTAGAGGGTGTGCCATTGGACAGTGGAAGCCCGAGGACAGACTGGCCTCTGCTGCAATGAGAACAGGCTTATGAATTGAGGCCCTTTGTTGGAAACCACATATTTGGGCAGGCCATGAATATGGACCACCGGTTGGAGCAACAGCTCCACTGTCTCATTGGCTGATAGTTTTTTTTTTTTTATTGCAGGGCCGATGGTGCAAGGGGATGGTCAACGGATGCAGTAACCCAGCAGGCCTGGTTCTGGGCTCTTTACAACAGGGTCATGTGCTTCAAGCGGCTACATAGGTCCACATGTCATGGTTCAAGAATGTCACCAGAACCGCCTCTGAAGAAACTCCAGTGTGTGGGTTGCCCCTGGATGACCAACAAAGGGCAAGACATGACGTGCTCCCTGACCAAGCTGGGTCCATACAGCTTATCAGGTTTGGTGGTGTTTTTGGAACCTGGTGGATTGGACAGGATGAAATTGAACCGGGTGAAAAATAGATGCTTGGCCTGTTGCATGTAAGTTATTATGGTCTGTCCAGCTTCACATAGAGGTGGTGAGGCATTGATGAGGTGCTGGACAACAGCCGGTGCATTTATCAACCCAAAAGGCATGACTTAATATTCATAGGGGCCTGATGAGGTGATGAAGGCCTTTGTCCACTAATCACTTTTTTTGATGTGTAGCAGGTTGTACGCACTACAGAAGTCTAGTTTGGTCACATGGGCTCCAGGACAAGAACAATCCAGGCATGGGTAATAATGCTGGAGCCAAGAATACCAATACCATCTGCAGATCAGGAGCATTGGTCAGATATCCATCAGCAACGCTGAGAGAGAGAGCAAGGAAGATAGGGAGAATACCGGTTTGCTCCCAGAAAAGAAAAATAACTGGTAAGAGCTGGATGCCCGAAATAAAGAAAGAGTATGGTAGGAGGATATTCATTTCCTCCCAGGGAAATAAAACTGCTGGGTTTTTTTTTAGGGAAGTGCCTTGAAAGTCTCAAGAAGAATAAAGATAAGGGGGAGCGCAGGAGGTCTCAGCCCTCTATGTTTCCCTATTCCCTAGAGACAAAGAGACACCAATGTGTGTCTGTGTCTCTCCCCTTAAAAAGCCCTTTGCCTCCCTCTTGTGGCTGAAGGTGGCCTGGGCTTGAGCCAGCCCTTACAAATGCATAAATAATTTTTAGTGAACCCCTTTACAACATCTAGTCACACTCTCAAATAGGTAGACATATCATTATCTTACAATGTCTTCAAACAAGAGATGTCTTCATGATATTAAACAGATGTTAACATATATATATATATATAACATATATATATATATATATATATATATATATATATATATATATATATATATATATATAATAAACAGCCCAGTAAAAGAAAAAGATTTGTTGGACAGATAAAACCAAGATTAACTTGAGTACAGAGAAGGAAAAGATCTGAGCACATCACATCATCTGTTAGTCATGAGTACAGCAGGGGTATATATGGTGCCAACTGGTGTTTCCTCATGATGTAACTGTTAATAGAAGTATTGAATGAATTCTGAAGTCTGTAGAGCTGTACTATTTGTTTAAACTCAGTAAAATGCTGATGGGATGACGATTCACACAATAACAACTCAGAACATACAGCGAAAGCATCCCATGAGCTTCTTAAGACAGAGAATGTCACCTGACCTTAATTGAATGAGTATGTTCTTCACTTCCTGAAGACCAAATATAGGCAGAACCCATTGATCGCAATACCACAAGCATGCAGTAATTGAAGCTGACTGCTTTAAAGGCATGACAAAGCATCTTGAGGGAAAACTCAGAATTATGTTATGTTTATACAATCCAGACTGCAATAATTATTAATTATAATATATATATATAATTTAAATATTCCTTATATTAACAAATTAACAATTTGTGTACAGCAGAATGATTCTCTTATGTTTGGTAAAAAGTGTGACACATTTTAAAGCACAACTTTAATAAGTTTATGAAATGTTTATAAATTTAGAAGAGGTATGTGTTTTCAAACCAGATTCAGTAACATGAGAGTGATATCAGGGTCAGGGTACTGCCCTCCCTGCTTCCCTCATGGTTGAAAATCGTAGACAAAGTGTCTAAAGTGTCAAAAATGAGTCAAAGTCCTTACTGACTGCACTTCACCGAGGAAAAAATGATCGAGCGCCCACTAGAGTGTCTAAATTATGAGGATTTGCCTGAAAAGCTGATCATGTGTCTAAAGAAAAGGGTGATGTTATGAAGTGTCCTGTATGCCGTCTGTACTTGACAGTCCCAAAGGAAAGGGAATAAAATGTGATGCAGTGCTGTAAAGGGTGTCCCTACATTGTGGAATTCCTAATGGAAAATTTGATGTGGTGCTTTATAGGTGCCCTCATAACTGAATAGACACAGTTGTCTTCATACAGATGTCTTCAAACCCCATGAAGTACTCTCTCAGATCCCCCTCCAAGTGAGAAACATGATGAAGTGCCCTTGCAATGGAAATAAATAACCCACTGAAGAAAATGAAATGTGCCTTACATTGTCTCCTACAACGTGTCCCCTTGGGCAGGCTTTGGACTTGCTAAATGACATATAACCAAATATTAAGTTTACTGTGTGTTTTGTCTTTGGCCCTATGTTGATTTGGAAAAGTAAACTGAACATGTGCACCACATTCTTGATTGCTGATGTATGCTGTCACTCATTCTGTCCCAGAAAAAGAACAGTTCAAAGAAATGACTAAACTAAAGCTGCCTGACCATGATGAGTGTAAAACTTCTGACCACAACTGTATATTGCTGTTGTGCTTGCCCTACAGACACAGTAAACTTTCAAGGATAATAAATCACTGGTTGAAGAGTTCCCTAATTGGGGGATCCTGAATGGTAAACCCATAAGTGGTACATGAGTGTCTGGTTTCACATCCTGTTACAAGTAGCTTGGGTTTCTTTTTCACACAGAGAGCAAGAAGTTACTGACCATCACTTATGTTCACTAAACCACAGTTTCTGTAAATTGGCACTTGAAGAAAGTAAAACCCTGTTTATGAATACAGAACAGAATATGCTGTGGTAAGAAGCAGATATTTATTCATGATAATTCCAGGCTTCATCAAACATGAAAAAAATACAGCTATTTATTATATTGTGCAGCACTGTTAAATCTAGGTAAAGATAAAACGTATTATAAGCTTTATTTAATGAAGAAACAGCTTAATTCTAAACAAATATCTAATCAAGATCATCCAATAAATAAAGAATGAGAAATTCAGAAATATGCATTTTATAAACTACCACTAAAATATTATTAAATAATTAGTCATAAAGACAATAATACAAAATACTTTAACCACTAAAACTAAATAATAATAAAATATATAATTAGTATAAAAAAAATAGATCAAAAGAATACCTGATGTTGACAGTGGTCATATTTCTGGACTTTTCCTTTACTATAATGACTACATAATAATGTTAACGATAAAGTTTAAGATACTGCTGTGCTCAAACTAATATAAATGTAAATGGTTTGAAAGAATTAGACATTTTACATTCCATTTTCCACACATTATAAATAATTTCATCTGGCCTATACATTTAGATAATTCATATAAAACACACCAGATCACAGAGCATGAGAGCACTCCACACTCCAATCTATATAGAATTACAGCCTCACTGACTCTTCAGTGGAGTTCAGAACTTCTGATTATTCCTCAGCTCTTGAGTCAGTGCTGCTTTTGAATGGTTCAGTTACAGATGTGTAAATAAGACCCTTTCCCTTCATCAGGGTAAAATACCAGCATAATAACTATTACTAAAATAATTAAAAAGAAATACTGTATTAAAGACAATTCAGACACATGTAAATCTACTCAGATGCTGTCTGCTTCTGTCTGCACTCCTGAAAGCTTTAATCAGGATCACAGCAACAACACAGGCCTTCTTCATGGACCTGTAAGAGAAGAGGCATTATTAATGGGATATTTGTGTAGATTTGATGAAGCTCAGTCTACAAACAATTTTAGTCAAGGTTAAAGTAAACAAGGGCTTGAAGAAACATATGTATCGTTTGATTCGCTTTGAACCGAAACGTAGACAGAGATATATCAGTAGACTGACTTTAGGGACAGGTATATACACCATATTCTGCATTGAGGAATTGTAGCATTCTTTTAAGAGATGATGTCTGGTGAAATCATCATCATAGTCAACTCTAAGTGCTGTTATGGTGAACGACAGCTCTATAAACGCTGAGAGCTTAAGAACATAAACATTTGTCTTTATTTGCAAAACTCACTGCCAAGTTTCAGACTGCCTCTGGGACAGGTGCAGTGAGAGTCTGTATAAAAGTAGACTAGTTCTGAGAGACGCAGTAGACATCAAGTGGCTTTTAAAATTTACCTGTGTAATTAACTCACACTGAAAATACCCTTCACTTTATGCATTACTGTTTTCACAATCTAATTCTTCTCCAGGTTAAAAAAAGGCTAATCACTTTACATCACTTCACATCACCCTCCCTCAGCAACAGAAACAGATATAGCAACCCCATCAAATGTCTCCACCTAAATCTTATATTAAAAAATCCTCCTTTAAAAATGGTGGAGG
Organism: Salminus brasiliensis; assembly: GCF_030463535.1. NCBI lineage: Eukaryota > Metazoa > Chordata > Actinopteri > Characiformes > Bryconidae > Salminus > Salminus brasiliensis. Next base: position 27,527,091 of record NC_132886.1, read on the forward strand.
GGCTTGGATAGTGTTAATCGGGTCACCAGCAGAAGATATACCACATTTTACTTGTAACACTATGGGAAAACATTGATAATTTTGGCAGAATTGTTAGAGCCGTGGGGCCTGGTGTAGTATACTGTATTTTCATCCCCTGCAGTGCCCCTGACTATCAGTAGAAAGGAAAAGACACAAGCATCTATACTGTCTCTGTATTTCCATCCTGGTACTTTTCTCTTCTTTTATTGTCTTTGTTAATGAATGTATGTTTAAACTATAAGAAACAAATCTGTGTTTCAATGGTTTTAATGCAGTCAAATGTCTTCCCTGAGTGGTGGAATTATCTGAAACTAAGGGGAGGATTTACATAAAAAAAATAATCTGTAGGATATAGACCTCAACACCCCAGACTGTGATATGTAATTTCTTAATTCTCTGTATCATTATGTAACGTATTTTAATTTTTCTTAAATAGTGACACAATAACTTATTATCTACTAAAGAGTATTATTAGATCCTAGCACAGCATCATCTTCAGATACTAAAAAACTAAATCACAAAACACCTTCCTTCCTTCACTGATTCATTCATTTAGTGTGATCTGCTGTGTTTCTGCACTCAGTCTTCTTAAATGCAGTATAAAATGTAGGAGGTAAAGCTTACCGTTACTGTGATGTGATTGAATCTGGGAATATGTCACATCGTTTGGTCGTGTCACTGTATCATCAAACACAGAAATACGTTTAGACTTTCCTACCAAAGCTAATTTCATAGAAAACAGGCTTCTGTTTAACAGAGATGTATTTCTTACCATTTCCTCTGGGTTTCTTGTTAGTACCCATAACTTGTGCATAAGTTACATCCATTGGCCGGGATGCAGAATCATCTACAGAAAAAACAACAGCACGCCAGTCAATTACAGATATCATCTGATCATGAAAACTGTGGTAACATTAAGTGCTGGTGGGTTTGTTGGTAATATAAAGTCTGCAGTGATGTTTGTGGTGAAACTGATACACACTGCTCCTCTAAAATGCCAATAAGAACAAACACACTGCAGGTTACAGTAATATTTTCTCTACAAGCAGGTGCGTTTAATCACAATCCACTACACATAAAGAGCTTCATTTCAGACCTTTATTCTTCTTATAACACCAAACCAGGCACAGTGTGATAATCAGCAAAACCATTAAACTGCACCCCACTGCCACTCCTACTGTTACAAACATGGATCCAGAATCTGAGATTGAGGAAAGAAAGAGACACGAAATTAAATTAAACATATTTGTTCATTTTTACAGATAAAAGTGTTTCATATAGATTCAGAAACCAAATAATCAAGTTTATTAGGATAACTGAAAAAATGTGAGAGTTTAAGAGACATGTGAGATGATGCTGATGTGGGTGGGGTAAAACTTCAGACACTAAACTAAACTTATTTTGTTTTTTTAAAGTGGTGTAAAAACACAGTTGTGGTCAAGTGTAGCAGAACCATTATTATGTGTGTATTGTGGTGTCAGTCTAAAAGAAGATGAGGATGCATTTGTCTTGCCTGAAAGGAGCTCCTAATTTTTAAGCAGAGAAAAATAATTTAATTGAATCGAAATGTGAATCAAACAGGCACTGATTCACTGAGACTCACTGAGCATGAATCTTCTGAAATCTTCATGAAACTTCTACAGTCCCTGAACTTAAACATGTACTTCTTGGCACCATGCCAAATGCTGTGTGAAGGTGTTTCAGGGCTTTTCACCAATCATCTGGGGCTTGAGCCCCTTAAGCCACCCAACCCCCCTCCAGTGCACCGCCACTGTACATGATAATGTTCCTGCAGCAGTGATGCACCTCTACTCTTTTAACTGTTAATGGTAGAAATAATGTGGGGAAGACGACACACTCACCTGATACAGTCAGTCTAACAGCAGCACTGATCTCTGAGTAGCGCGGCTCTGTTGACCGTCTTCCCTTACAGGTATAATTTCCTTCATGAGACCCATCAACATTAGAGATTTCATAGTTCTTCCTCCATTGAGCTTCACTGAGAGGATCATTATTCTTAAACCACTCGTAACTCCAGACTCCTCCACTTTCTATGTCACATGTGAGAGTGACTCTCTCTCTGATGAACACACGCTCAGCTGGCTGCACTTTCACTGTAGGCTTTGGTCTCTCTGTTCAAAGATCATAAAGACTTTAGAAAGGTAGAAACTCTGTGTGAAGAAGGTGTTTCTCGTAAGAAGATCCAGAATTCAAAATCCTTCTGGAATAATTGATCAACATTTTTACTCTCATTCTGAAATGAAGTCGTTTGTAGAAAGAAAACAGAAATCATGACCAACCTCTTACTGTAATCCTGACTGGAGCACTGTAGTGTGAGACGTAGTCTCCTCTGAGTGCTATACACTGATACACTCCTGTTCCTGTATCAGACACTGTTATACTGAGTGTGTTGGTGTCTTTATATTCAGTCAGAGGATTTAACTGCTGAGAGTCTTTGTACCAGCTAAACCTCCATCCAGTCAGTGAGATCTGCAGATCACAGGTCAGAGTAAGTGTGTCTCCAGTGTAGACAGTGGTGTGAGGATCCACCCTCAGTGTTGGTTTGGGTTTTTCTGTGGAGATGAAATGATGAAGAGATCAGAGCTGATTCAGCTTTAGAATAGAAGCAGTAGTTTGATCAGGTTAAGAACTTGCTGTGTTTTGGCAGAAAGATTACAGTAGTTGGACTTTCCTACAACGTTGCTGTAGATAAAGTGTCTTAAAATGAGTTAGCATTTTAAAATAATGAGACAGTCTCTCAGATCAAGGAGGTTTTATCTGAAATCAAGGAGAAATCATGTCAGAACATGGAGAAAGCAACTCAAGGAGCAGTAGTTTAACATACTAAGAACATGCTGAGTCTTATGAGACATTGTGTTTCAGCATTTGACTTGGTGACTTTAAAACCTGGCATTTCTGCAAAAGCTAATATTTGTATTTATAAAGTTTTCAGTCATATGTGAGATTGTTTATACTGCAACCTCCTGACTGAATAATCAGACAGTAGGGATGAACAACTTTTATGAATTTTATATGAATTTTAATTATTTTCATTTTAATAATTATTTTTAAATTCTTGCTGGTGTAACTTTGTTTTTCTGTTTCATAAGTAAAATATTGAATCCTGGTTAAAATGCCACCAAATCAATACCAAACAATAAAGCAGATCTCCGTTAGATTCAGTAAGAAGCTCCAGAACAGTGTGAGACAGCAGTCAATGAATCAGAAAGAAACACTAGTAAACTTAGTCAGTAGTAAACTATTCTCCACAGCTCTCTTTACCACTTTCTCCCATCTATTACTGATGTTTCTCCAGCTCTCGCTCTCACCTCACCAATCTTCCACATAAACACCTCCTCTAACTGCATCTTCTACTTTCAGTCTGTGAATAAACTCTAACTGAAGTTTCAGCTCAAAGGATCATCACAGTGTCTTTTCTCACACAGTCATTGTTAAGGAGAGCAGCTCTCTGACCTCACTGAGCTTTCTGAGATACTGTGTGTTGTAAAAAGAAGTGTGCTGATCCTCCTCTATCACTTCTTAAGCTGATGTACAAGATGTTTCTGCAGCAGTAAAGCACCTCTACTCTTTTAACTGTTAATGGTAGAAATAATGTGGGGAAGACGACACACTCACCTGATACAGTCAGTCTAACAGCAGCACTGATCTCTGAGTAGCGCGGCTCTGTTGACCGTCTTCCCTTACAGGTATAATCACCTTCATGAGACCCATCAACATTAGAGATTTCATAGTTTTTCCTCCGTTGAGCTTCACTGAGAGGATCATTATTCTTAAACCACTCGTAACTCCAGACTCCTCCACTTTCTATGTCACATGTGAGAGTGACTCTCTCTCTGATGAACACACGCTCAGCTGGCTGCACTTTCATTGTAGCCTTTGGTCTCTCTGTTCAAAGATCATAAAGACTTTAGAAAGGTAGAAACTGAAGAATGTGAAGAATGTGTTTCTCGTAAGAAGATCCAGAATTCAAAATCCTTCTGGAATAACTGATCAACATTTTTACTCTCATTCTGAAATGAAGTCGTTTGTAGAAAGAAAACAGAGATCATGACCAACCTCTTACTGTAATCCTGACTGGAGCACTGTAGTGTGAGACGTAGTCTCCTCTGAGTGCTACACACTGATACTCTGCTGTTCCTGTATCAGACGCTGTTATACTGAGTGTGTTGGTGTCCTTATATTCAGTCATAGGTTTTAACTGCTGAGAGACTTTGTACCACGTAAACCTCCATCCAGTGAGTGAGATCTGCAGATCACAGGTCAGAGTAAGTGTGTCTCCAGTGTAGACAGTGGTGTGAGGATCCACCCTCGGTGTTGGTTTGGGTTTTTCTGTGGAGATGAAATGATGAAGAGATCAGAGTTGATTCAGCTTTAGAATAGAAGCAGTAGTTTGATCAGGATAAGAACTTGCTGTGTTTTGGCAGAAAGATTACAGTAGTTGGACTTTCCTACAACACTGCTGTAGGTAAAGTGTCTTAAAATGAGTTAGCATTTTAAAATAATGAGACAGTCTCTCAGATCAAAGAGGTTTTATCTGAAATCAAGGAGAAATCATGTCAGAACATGAGACCAACATGAGACCAATGGCCGAGTAATTGGTAGTTGAAGTCTGCCAGTGCTCAGGAGGCGGCAAAAGAGTTTGGGTTCACAACCATTCAGGACACATGCATTCTGGGTCTGTTCTTCCTAAAAGTGGTAGATGCTATCGTGGACATCAAGTACTGCACCATCAGGCTTGGAGGGACCACTTTTCCACTGGTGATTGACACGGGACTGGTGAGCAACTCCATGGCGACCAACCGCATGCTATGATGCTCTGCATCTGGAGGAGCTGAACATGTAGCGCCAGGCTTGGGTGGGGGAACTCTGGCTGTCCTGGGTATACCACACACAGCTCCAGTGGGGAAGGGCGGCACTGCATGGGCTGTGGCAGCACAACAAAGTGGAAGCCATCAAGGAACTGTGGCAACAGAGCAGCAAAGGCTTGATAGCAGAGCAGACCAAATTCACAGACTGTGGGGGCTTTTGGATTAGTTTCGTGGCATGTTCACAGCCAGCAAAGCAAAGTGCATGAACACAGACCTAGTAAAACACACAATCGACGCTGTGATATAGTTGCAGTCTTCCACAAAAAAAAATTGTGAGGGACAAAATGTGTGAAATGGCAGCCGCTGGAATTATTGAGTCATCTTGCAGTCTGTGGGCCATGCCACGCTAGTGCAGAAGAAAAAAGGTGACTGGCGGATCTTCATAGATTACCAGCGTTTGAATGCAATGACGAAGGTGGACTCATCCTTTACCACGTAACGATGACACACTGAACTGAGTGGAGGAGTCAAGCTGGTTTAGCTTGCTGAATCTACGCAGTGGATACTGGCATGTGCTTCTGGCCCCTGAGGTGAAAGAAAAGATTTGTTTATCTTCAGTAAGGGGCTATGGCATTTGAATGTGATGGCCTTCAGGCTTTGCATTGCACTGTGCATATTCCAGCGTCTGATAAGGCGAGTGCTTGGTGGTTGCCCCTGAACTCAGTGTGTGGTTTATTGGGATGACGTGTTGGACTTTAGAAGGGCACTGGACATGATGCAGAAAGTATTGGGCACTTTCCACGCAGCCCGCCTAAAGCTGCACTCTTAAAAGTGTACACTGTTGCAACAGTCGGTTCTGTTCCTTGGCCACACAGTAAGTAGCAAAGGCGTGGCAACAGACCTGTCAAAAGGTGGAGCCGGTGCAGTGCTGGCCAACGTCCACTAATGTTGAACAGAGTTTCCTGGAATTCACTTCTTACTAATGCCGCTTAAATCAGGGGATTCGCCCACAGTTACACCTGCTCACATCAAAAGGTGTCCCGTTCCAGTGGACGCCAGCACAGGAGGAAACATTCCAAAGGCTACGTAATGCTCTTGTCACGTCCCCAATCCTGGCGCTTCCAAGGCATAAGGGAAAATTCATGGTAGTTGGTGATGCCAGCAACTTGGGTATTGTCCCATGCCACGCTCACCACCCAGCTAGCTATGCTCACCATACAACACCAGACCAACTGGGACCTGCCTCTGCCCTTTGTCCTGTTGGTGTGTCAGTCAGCAGTGCAGCGGCCCTCCGGGTTCACACCAGCATGGATTTGTTGTTTTTTGTTGTTTCGTTTGGCGACCTGATGGGGTCTAACAGGAATCTGGGTGCGATCTCTGCACATACCAGCACTGCCAGCCTGCCTCCCCCCTCACTCCCCGACTCCACAGCCTAGAGGACTTTAACTGTGAACATGCACTTCTTGAGCTTCTGGGACGTGATCAGACCACCTTTGTTATTGGTGGCCTGGCCAGTTATGCTATGCTGTTACGCATTAGCTTCACTAATTGTTGACAGAGCGGTTGTCCTTTTACTGAAGAGCTGAAATGCTTCTTAAAGCCAAAATATTGAGAGAGTTTCTGACCATTTTTTAAAAAGACTTTTTTTTTGTGAAAAACTTTTAAACACAAGATTTCAGCAATTCTGCATTTTAAAAGTTTTGCAGATTGTTTTTACTACACATTTCTGACTGAATAATCAGACAGTAACATTGGAGAACTAATTTAGATTGCCTTTTATTATTGTTAATATACATTTTTATGTACATATGAGACTGTTGTTTGCATATGTACATATGTACAAGGGAAATATTGAATACTGGATAAAAAGCCACCAAATTTTTACCAACCATTAAAGTAGATCTCTGTTAGAGTCAGTCAGAACAGTGTGAGACAGGAGTCAGTGAAGCAGGAAGAAACACTAATAAACTTAAAGCCAGTAGTAAACCATCTAATTCTATCACCACACACACATCTTTTGTCCTGCACATAAACATGTTCTTATTGGCACCATGCCTAATACCAGGCATGGGTTAGAGGAGAATAAAGCCCCCAGCATTGAGCTGTGGAGCAGTGGAACTGTGTTATCTGGAATGACTATGTTCCATCCAAAACCTTCAGGATGAGTTGGGGATAAGGTGGGGTGGTGATTATCCAACATCCTGACCTCACTAAAAATAATTTAGTTATTTAAAGGTGAAAGTTTAGGGATCCTGTAGGGTCTAATGTCTTATAGCTAACACTGAAAGCTGGAAATAAACGGTAGGAGCAAGTTATGATATTATACTGATCTAATTATGAGTTTAATAGATGTTCACATATTAATTCAGGAACATGTCTTTGTTAAAGTGTTTTATTTGAGTCTGCTTCTCCTCTAAAAGACACATTCTTGTCTTTGGTGAAACTAAAGCAGCAACACAAAACCCAGTTAAACACCAGCTTTCCAACCATAGCTTCTACTGTATCTCCTCACACTGTAAGACCAACTCACCTAGTAAACCCGAGCATTTTGACCTCACTGAGCTTTCTGAGATACTGTGTGTTGTAAAGAGAAGTGTGCTGATCCTCCTCTATCACTTCTTAAGCTGATGTACAGGATGATGTTCTGCAGCAGTAAAGCACCTCTACTCTTTTAACTGTTAATGGTAGAAATAATGTGGGGAAGACGACACACTCACCTGATACAGTCAGTCTAACAGCAGCACTGATCTCTGAGTAGCGCGGCTCTGTTGACTGTCTTCCCTTACAGGTATAATTTCCTTCATGAGACCCATCAGCATTAGAGATTTCATAGTTCTTCCTCCATTGAGCTTCACTGAGAGGATCATTATTCTTAAACCACTCATAACTCCAGACTCCTCCACTTTCTATGTCACATGTGAGAGTGACTCTCTCTCTGATGAACACACGCTCAGCTGGCTGCACTTTGACTGTAGGCTTTGGTCTCTCTGTTCAAAGATCATAAAGACTTTAGAAAGGTAGAAACTCTGGACTGCTAGAGACTGGGTTTGAACCAGCAACCCACTAACCCAAGGGGCAATGTACTGCGATGTACTCCAAGAAGTGGTGGGGGAAAAAGGGAACGGCAAACAAAGGAGACACACAAAAAGATGGACTCAAACAAAGGGAGAACAATAAACATCAAACAGGGTCAAACAAAAGACTGAAAAGAAGGCTGTAACAAATTTTCATTTCACAGAAATTAATAAGCTTAAAGGCAGTGAGCTGAGGCACACATTAACTAACACATTAAACACAAAGTCTCTGCCCCTAAATCAAGAATCTACTTGACGTTTCTTTTCTCTCTTTTCTTTTTCTTAGTTTTCTTTTGGTTTTCTCTTTACCGGTTTACCATCTGCTCCTCTAAAAAGGTGCAGCACTGAGCCACTTGTTTGGGAGAGCTTTTATGCAGAGCCCAGCAGGTGTTTTCTGATCAGCTGTAATTAGCTCTGGGGCTTTTGGGAAATGGAGTTTCCAGAGCTGCTCCCAGCTGCTATTTTACTACTACATTAGGACTGTAGCTGTAGTGCAAGACTAAAGAAGGAAAACTTCTTAACTTTGCATAATTATTACAAGGCATCGTCCACTTTCTGGTCCTAATTAAGCCACATCTTAGTAATCATGTGGCCCTGCATTGGAAAATAGGTCACTGTGTCTCACTGAAGGGAGAGCAAAACAAGGAGAAGGGGGAAAATGCCTTGCGAATCTTGCTAAGCAGTAGATGCAGCTACATGACTGAATTGTTACATTTAGAGGGGTTACAGATAGATTAAGAGCCACAAACTGAAAAACAACCAATATAGTATATCTCAGTTTATTTCAGTGAGAAGCTCCAGAACAGTGTGAGTAGGTAGATGTATCCGTACTCTTAGTCGCCAAATCTTTTTACCACTTAGTGTTATTGTTGTTAAAAACTCAGGCTTATAGGTGTGGATGTAACATGTTACGATAAACTGTAAGAGTTCTAATTTCTTACTAAAAATTTAGATAGCACAGAATAAAATCTTTTTACATCAACTTTCTGTAAAGCTTCTAAAGTAAGCTTGTAAAGTTTTTGCACAGGAAAAAGATAGTATACCACCATAGTATACTATTTTTGATGAACAAAGATTCTATAGTCAAGACATTTGTGAAAAGAAAGCAGAAACAAAAATTACGAACCTCTTACTGTAATCTTGACTAGATTACTGTGGTATGAGTCGTATGATCCTTTGAATGCTTGACACAGATACTCTGTTGTTCCTGAATCAGACGCTGTTATACTGAGTGTGTTGGGGCCTAACTCTCTCAGAGATTCTAACTGCTGATAGACTTTGTACCACGTAAACTTCCATCCAGTGAGTGAACTCTGCAGATCACAGGTCAGAGTAAGTGTGTCTCCAGTGTAGACAGTGGTGTGAGGATCCACCCTCAGTGTTGGTTTGGGTTGTTCTGTTGAGATGAAATGATGAAGAGATCAGAGCTGATTTTACTTTTACAATATAAACAGTAGTTTACTATGTCTCTCTCTCTCACACACACACACACACACACACACACACAGTGTTTAATGAGCTGTATGTGCAATGCATGTGAGAACTAACACAATCACATACACATATGACAGTAAAAAAAAAGTTTAAATATGTGTATAATAAACTATACAGTGGATTGGGGGAAGTTGTACAGGTAAATCTACATGAATGTAAATGAAGCAATCCAGTAAAAGCAGATGTAGCTGTTCACCTTGAGCTTGTCCACAGTAGAGTACAGTCAGCACTACAGTATGGAAAGAAACAGAGGACATGATGCATTAGTGTGAAGTATTAGCTGTTCTCAGTTGAAGGGGGTTAAAAAGCCGGTTACTGTCGGAGATGGCTGTTTGATTAAAGGTTGAAATTTTTTTGTCTGGCTCAAAAAAAAATTAAAACACTGCTGCTCCTCCCTCTGAACATTTAAGTAATTAGAGGACAAACATGCCTCAGGCTACTAGAAGTAAAACATTTTTGTTTGCCAACACTACTACTAAAACTGGACTGTTTACCACCCCCACTGCTATGATTATGCTAATTACCACATGAAGGGCACTGTTTGTATGTGTATAACCAACTTGCAGCAAGAGGGGTCACATTGTAGAAACTGTTTATTATGTTGATCACCAAAGTGAGGTTTGGATAGTTCTTCCACTAAATTAATGCATTGATTACTATAACAGCCCAGTTGATGGGTAATGGGAAAAAGTCCACATTGGCTACTTCGAAGATCACAAGGAAAACAAAAACTAAAAATGAAAGGACCTCCCCTTAAGAAAAATTACGAGAAAAAGGAAAGACAGACTCCTGCCTCTGAGCTCACATACACCCACACACACACACACACACAACGCAAAAACACATCACGCTCGAGAGAAAGAGCGTGTCTCCTATCCAGGGAACATGGGCAGAGTGAAATTCACAGATTCCCAGAGGGTATTATGTGCGTACTCTGCCAAAATTAGTTGGTCAAACCAACTAATTTACGTCCTAGAAGGAGAGGAGGAGGCCAGACAGCGGAGGGCACCAGGCCACACGACAGCAGCTGACCACTATGAGGACACCCGAGAAGGGCCAGAGACAGTGGGTGGGCCACAAAGAACTCTGGAGTCTCCGACACTCTGCACACTACACCTCTCCTTGAGACGGCAATCAACCCATTTAGCCAACTCAATGAACTAATCGAGGGAGGCAGGAGGGTCATCCATGAGGCCATGGTGGAAGGCAGAAACAAGGGCACTGACATTCCCCTCAGCCAGTAGCATGTGGAATGGCGTAATCAGCCACCTGTGCAGTTCATTTATTTAAGTAAGGATACTACCCCTTTTTGGAGGGTATTATTTTATGGTGAGTGTAACAGATGGTGAATGTCTTAAGTCAATACAAGATTGGTGCTTGGTGAGACTGTAGCGGGGCTCGAACTCCCAACCCTGGAAATGGGAGCCCAGTGCCCTTCCACTAAATATAAAAATATATAAACACTGTTTAAAAGCTATATAGAAAAAGGGCAGGAAAACAAACATAGGAAACACCAGGAGTGGTGTGCACTGAAACAAAGGACAATCTAAACCCCTTTTTAACTCAAACTAGCTTCTTTTTCTAGTTTTCAGCTGTTAAAACTAACTTTTTAAACTCTTTTCAACTTAAACTCTCTTTTTTTTTACTTCAGCTTTTCATCACTGTTCACAACTTAGAACCACTGTTACCATTCACCCCTCTACAAAGGTGCAACAGGTGAAGTGTGTTTGGCTGGGTGTATTTATACCATGCCACACAGGTGGGTCTGGTCAGCGTTGATTACCGCTTGGGATTCTGGGGCTTGGAGTTCTTTGCTCCAGCTCCACCAGCTTTCCTACTGTGCTGGCCAGGCCCCCTGCTGGTGGCTGACGGTACACGCTGCCTTCTTACATCACCAATCTTTTTCCCTGGCGCAGGTGCAGGTCATGGGACCCCGCTTTCTCACCACGAGTGGGGTTGGTGCTCTCACACCTAGGTGGCCTAGGCTAACGTCCTACCAGTGAGGGGAGAGATAATATACTCCACCTTTGCATGCTCTGACAGAAAGCAGAAGGGCTGCTACTCAAAAGCCAGTGAGCACTGAAGGTGTAGTATCACCTTATCCCATATGGCGCAATACATACATTCCTTTTTTTAACATAGACACAAGTATTTTTTCTAATCACTTTCATAGGTGTTTTCATATAGTCAGTCATGGTGACCTAACAGCATATAAATATCATTTACAGTACTGCAGAACTTGATGATGAATTGCTGAGCATTAGCATAAACACAGAACACTGAAGAAATGTATAAGTAATACAACTGCATTTTCTTGTAAATACATTAGGACGCTCCCACATTTATTACTATTTAAAGTAAAGTCTACAATTATTTAACAAATGACAAAAATTATTAAAACATTGTTAGAAGGGATTCTGGAAAAGCCTTTCATTTGAACCAGTAGTTTGATTTGCTCAGATGGGTGTCATCTTAACTTTTATGTAACTTAAGTTTTAATATGAATTATTTTGAACTATATTGTCAGAAGTATTCACTTGCCTGCCTTCGAACACATATGTACTTGATTGACATCCCATTCTTAATTAAATCCATAAAATTTAATATCATGTTGGGCAACCCTTTGCAGCTATATATAGCAGCTTTAACTCTTCTGGGAAGGCTTTACACAAGGTTTAGGAGTGTGTTTATGGATATTTTTGACCATTCTTCTAGAAGCGCATTTGTGAAGTCAGATACTGGTGTTGGACGAGAAGGGCTGGCTCGCAGTCTCTGCTCTAATTCACCCCAAAGGTGTTTTTGGATTTTGTATGGTAAATTCAGTAAACAGTAATTGTGTTTTAGAATGTGCAGAAGTGTCTTTGAACATACACTATATAGACAAAAGTATTGGGACACCTGCTGATTCATTGTTTCCTTCAAAATCGAAGGTATTAAAAAGAGTTTATCCTTTTGTGGAAGCATTTGTTGATATTTAGTCCATATAAAGTCAGTTTTCTAAACTAAATGCCAGGAATTGCTAACGTAATGTGATCGGATTGTTCTATTGGCATGAAAATGAAGGAATACTATTAATATATAAATAGAATTTGGCTTGTCAAACAATTTATTTACGATGAATTTACTTATTTTACAAAAACATGAAATGTGCGCAACAATAATGTTTTTGGCACATTCAGAAAATAAACAGGAATTGTGTCTAAACACACACACACACACACACACACACACACACATATATATATATATATATATATATATATATATATATATATAATGTAAAATTAATGTAAATAATGTACAATTAAAATAAAAATATATACAAACCGGATTCCAAAAAAGTTGGGACACTAAACAAATTGTGAATAAAAACTGAATGCAATGATGTGGAGATGGCAAATGTCAATATTTTATTCGTAATAAAACATAGATGACAGATCAAAAGTTTAATCTGAGTAAATGTAATATTTTAAAGGAGAAATATGTTGATTCAAAATTTCATGGTGTCAACAAATCCCAAAAAGTTGGGACAAGTAGCAATAAGTGGCTGGAAAAAGGAAATTGAGCATATAACGAACAGCTGGAAGACCAATTAACAATAATTAGGTCAATTGACAACATGATTGGGTATAAAAAGAGCTTCTCAGAGTGTCAGTGTCTCTCTGAAGCCAAGATGGTAAGAGGATCACCAATTCCACCATTGTTGCGCAGAAAGATAGTGCAGCAATACCAGAATGGTGTTACCCAGCGTAAAATAGCAAAGACTTTTAAGTTATCATCATCAACCGTGCATAACATCATCAAAAGATTCAGAGAATCTGGAACAATCGCTGTGCGTAAGGGTCAAGGCCGTAAAACTCTACTGGATGCTCGTGATCTCCGGGCCCTTAAACGTCACTGCACCTCAAACAGGAATGCCACTGTCAAGGAAATAACAGAATGGGCTCAGAAATACTTCCAGAAATCATTGTCAGTTAACACAATCCACCGTGCCATCCGCCGTTGCCAGCTGAAACTCTACAGTGCAAAGAGGAAGCCATTTCTAAGCAAGCTCCACAAGCTCAGACGTTTGCACTGGGCCAGGGGTCTTTTAAAATTGAGTGTGGCAAAATGGAAGACTGTTCTGTGGTCAGATGATGCAGATGACTCCACTCTGGTGGGCCTCATAGCCAACGGTGATGAGTCTGCTTACTGAAAGGAAATTGAGCAGCTGGTGTCCTGGTGCAGCAACAACCACATGCTGCTAAAAACAGAAAAGACTGTAGAGATAGTGGTGGACTTCCGACGCAATCCACCCCCCCTTCCCCCCCTCCACATTAACAACACTGCAGTATCCATGGTGGAGTCACTCAAGTTCCTGGGCACCACCATCTCCAGAGACTTGAAATGGGAGAAAAACACCATCTCTATCATCAAGAAAGCTCAACAACGAATGTTCTTCTTAAGACAGCTCAAGAAATTCAACCTGCCACAGACCCTGATGATCCAGTTCTACACAGCGATCATCGAGTCCATTCTCACAGCCTCCATAATTATCTGGTTTGGTTCCTCCACTTCACAAGAAAGAACCAAACTCCAGCGCATCATCAGGACAGCAGAGAGGATCATTGGATGTAACCTGCCATCACTTCAGCACATCTACACCAGCAGGGTGAGGAAGCGGGCTGGCAAAATTACATCTGACCCCTCACATCCTGGACACCTCCTCTTCCAGACACTCCCCTCGGGTAGAAGACTGCGGTCCATCAAAACCATGCTAACAGCTTCTTCCCCAGAGCTGTAGCGCTCCTCAACCACAGTGAACACCTCCCACTGTAAACCTCAAAACATACAACTGAACTGTACCAAACCGGACTGAACAGCTATTTGCACTCTGCCTATTTGCACTATGACTATTTGCACACTTTACAGATGTTCTCTTTCTGTAAATATTCAGGTCATCTGTAACTTTCTATGTATAATATTTTTCTACCAAATCTGTTTCACATCTCTCAGCTTCTTCAGCTCTTTATTACCTCTAGTACTTTTTACTTTTTTAATTTATCCCCTATCCTATTTATTGTTTAGTGTAATTTTCCTTTAGTTTAATACTGTAAATAATCTGTGTTTTTGTTACCTGTCATACGTGTTGCTCTCACCAAGACAAATTCCTTGTATGTGTAACATACTTGGTAAAATAAAGAGATTCTGATTCTGATTCTGATTCAGATGAGTCACGATTTGAAGTTCTTTATGGAACACTGGGACGCCATGTCATCCGGACCAGAGAGGACAAGGATAACCCAAGTTGTTATCAACGCTCCGTTCAGAAGCCTGCATCACTAATGGTATGGGGTTGCATGAGTGCTTGTGGCATGGGCAGCTTGCATGTCTGGAAAGGCACCATTAATGCAGAGAACTATGTTCAGGTTCTAGAACAACATATGCTCCCATCTAGACATCATCTCTTTCAGGGAAGACCCTGCATTTTTCAACAAGATAATGCCAGACCACATTCTGCAGCAATCACAACATCATGGCTACGTAGGAGAAGGATCCGGGTACTGAAATGGCCAGCCTGCAGTCCAGATCCTTCACCTATAGAGAACATTTGGTGCATCAGAAAGAGGAAGGTGCGACAAAGAAGGCCCAAGACGATTGAACAGTTAGAGGCCTGTATTAGACATGAATAGGAGCATTCCTATTTCTAAACTTGAGAAACTGGTCTCCTTTGTACCCAGACGTCTGTTGAGTGTTGTAAGAAGAAGGGGGGATGCCACACAGTGGTAAAAATGGCCTTGTCCCAACTTTTTTGGGATTTGTTGACGCCATGAAATTTTGAAACAACATATTTTCCCCTTAAAATGATACATTCTCTCAGTTTAAACTTTTGATCTGTGATTTGTGTTCTATTCTGAATAAAATATTAGATGTTGGCATCTTCACATCATTGCATTCAGTTTTTATTCACAATTTGTTTAGTGTCCCAACTTTTTTGGAATCTGGTTTGTAAATAATATTAATAACAATAACAACAATAATAATGACAACAGTAATAACATGTCAAATGGAAAATCATCCATAACGTTTATGTTTAGAAAGGTCTTCAAGAAACTCTCACAGATCTGATTCATTTCATTTGCTAAAAATGGAAACTCAGCACAGACGGTTAATGTTCATCTAGCTCCTCTAGTAGCCCCAAGCACACACGTTAGAGATGGAGCTCATAAAACCTGTCAAACTGAATAACTGTAAGATGAGAAGAAGATATACAGCAGATAGACGAAGAATACAGCAGCAGCTCTGACTCTAATGAAGATATAAATAAAAGAGTTACTCACAGAGCAGCACAGAGAGTGGACTGACCTCCATACTGTCTCACTGACCACTGACTGACTGACTGGCACAACACTTGACATGACATCCTGAACCTCTCTCTCTCTCTCTCTCTCTTTACTATACCTACCTTTTGGTACAATACACTGTATAGTATGGAGTAAATATGTTTTATCGTTTGTTCACCATCAGTGGAATTCCCCATTAAAACCCTTCCAGACTCGTGCAGCAGCTGAGAGAAACTGCCTAAAGGAATCACAGCTGACCCGTTAGCGGTCATTATCTGCATTGTTCCAGATACTGGACATTAAATATCACTACATTTTAGAGCATCTTCAATTGCATGAGTTATACAGTCGTCTTGCTCAGTGTTTCTTGATCCTGCACACTTTCACCTGTTTCCTGCTCCAACACACCTGATCCAGGATGGACTCAGTAATCAGGACCTGAGCAGGATCTGGTGGGATTAGCAACATTTAAAGCCATGCAGGGTCAAACCACAAACACCTTTCAGCTCCTCAACAAAATATGTCATTTGACCAGGGGTGCTCAAACTTATTAAGAGTAATAAAACAATTTAGTAAAAAATCATGTCTGATCTCACTTTACATTAGCTTCTTTAGTCATGCCACCTTTCACTCAAAAAGTATGGAAAATAATACAAATTAATATTATTATTAATAATAATAATAATAATAATAATAATAATAATAGCAATAATAATAACAAAGTTAAAAGGAAATATATGCATCCCAAGTAACAAACAAATTCAAATGGCACAAAGGCACATAAAGTAAAGAACATGGTACTAAATCATATTTAAAGGCTCCATGTTAATACATGAATTATGAACAGCTGCTTTAACTCATCTGTTTATGTTTGAGCAGCTCTTTAGGAAACCCTCACTGAACTGATTCTTTCTTTTCTGACATTCTTAGATTATTACTGGCTTATGGTAGTTAAGGTGCTAGAACTGGACCAATCAGTAAACACTTACGTTCTCCACTAATTCTTGCTTCAGGCTGCTGAGAGACTGCTGTTAGAGTAAATCCTACAGTGATGAGTATGAATACAAATCATCCAAGTTGTTGAATTATTATAAATGAAACTTGTCCTGTGATGAAATGATTAGAGGCTGTGATCATGTGATCATGTGGATGGAAGTGTGACCTGCCTGCTTTAAATAAAGTATGACTTTTCACTAAATATATTCTTCCAGCTCCTCAGTAGAGGAGGACGTCATCACCAGTTACTCTAGGGTCCAGTCAAAACCACAAACACCTCAATAGCTGCTCTCTATCTAGATGAAAATAGATGAGCCGTGTCGACATTGTGAGAAGAGGAGAGTGGCCGCGTTGAGAAGGAGGAGATCCAGGGCGCTCAAGTAACGGGCGCGGAGTTGGTGATTCTGGGGGTCTGCTGCAGAGAAGTCCACTGCCACCGTGGTCGGATGTCACGCCGCACGGGCCTACAGTGAACGCTCGCTGGTCCCGAACGATGTGGTGGTGCTGCATGCGGTGCATGGATCACAGGGTCTGGACCAAACTGCGGTGGTTGCGCCAGCCGAAGTTCAAATCTCAGGTTATGGCGAAGGTGTGCGGGAGGCAGGGTATCCGCTACACCCACAGAGCGATGGTGAAGCTGAGAGCTGGTGAAACGTTTTAAGGCCAGACTCACCAGCCAGCTGGCTATGCTCGCCGGACAACACCAGCGCGATTGGAACCTGCACCTCCCATTAGTCCTGCTGGAGTGTCGCTCGGCTGTACAGGATTTCACTGGGGTCACACCGGCGATGCTGAGGTTCGGCCGCGAGCACGGACTTTGCGAGCAGCAGCGAAAGGCCAGCGCGCGGCAAAAGCGCGCATATGACGTGCGCTGCCGAGGGGACCCACTTCTAGCCGGGGTCGAGGTGTGGCTGTACGATCCGCAGCGGATAAAGAGGCTGAACCCAAAGCTACAGAACGCCTGCGCTGAGTAAGTAGCTGCAATGGGAAGAGCTGGACGTGCATGCTGTGTGTAGAGCACGCTGGGACTCTGTATGCAGGGAGGCTGTAGGTTAAACCAGCATTGCTGGGGCTGGACTGTTATTCCGTGGGTTGTTAAAGTAGATTTGTGCTGTGGGGCAGCACAGAAATACAATGCTAGGAATACGATGTAGCACTGCCTTGAGGTGTAGATGATATTCATTCAAAATTGTCATGTGAAAATATTTGGACACCCCATGAAAATCATTGGTTTTTTTAAACATATTTAAATAAATGAAAATCTTGATCATCACATGAACAATATTGGGAGATGGAGGTGATATAACTAAACACAGAAAACTAAAAGTAATACAGCTGCATTTTTCTTGTCATAAAGAGAATCTGCACCTGCAGATGATTAAAACATAGTTAGAATGTATTCTGGAAAAGCCTGTCTTTTTTGCTCTTGACTGTTGAAGTGAG
Source organism: Salminus brasiliensis (assembly GCF_030463535.1). NCBI lineage: Eukaryota > Metazoa > Chordata > Actinopteri > Characiformes > Bryconidae > Salminus > Salminus brasiliensis. The sequence continues at coordinate 27,545,271 of NC_132886.1, forward strand.
TGAAATCAAGATGGTGAGATCCAAAGTACGCTCAGAGGCTTTCAGAAAAAGGGTTGTAGGTGGATATACGTCTGTGAAGGGATCTAAAAAGATCTCTGAACTATTGATCTATTAGACTGTCCACAACATAAATTAGTCAAGCTCAAGAGCAGACTGCAAGATGAGTAAAGATGTCCCCAACAGTCCTAAAAGGACACATCACAGGACATACAGCTAGCTCTTTCCACAGTACAGCATCTACCCTCAGATCTAGACTGCACATGTTTGATTTTTAGGGAGGTGTACAAGGAGGAAAGCCTGGCTGTCAAAAAACATCAGGGTGAGACTAAAGTTTACCAGAGAACACCTAGACCAAGACCAGGACTTCTGGAACAACGTGCTTCAGACAGAATAAACTTTAGTCTGTTTAGATTTTCTTCTTTTCTGTTTTTTAAGTTGGGATTGTTGATTTCAGGCTTGTTTGTCTAGTTAAATGTTTTGATATCATTTTAATGTGAAATAAAAGGATTTACACAAAGATTTCACTCAGTCTTATTAAAGGTCCTCTACAGAACCCAAATGTAAATAGAAAATCTTCTGCACATTTTTGTACATTAAATTCAGTAAACAAACTAATATTTTTAGAATGTGCAGAACACACACACACACACACACACACACACACACACACACTACAGTCGCTTGCAAAATTTACCCCCTTGGCATTTTTTGCCACCACCATGTTGCACTGTGGGCATGGTGTTCTTGGTGATGAGATGTGTTAGTTTTGCGGCAGACGTAGCATTTTCTTGGTGGCCAAAAAGTTGACCAGAGGACCTTCCTCCATACATTTGGGGAGTCTCCTACATTCCTTTTGGCAAACCCAAATTGAGCCTTCCTATTTTTGTCTGCAAGTTTTTCTGGCCACTCTTCCATAAAGCCAGCTCTATGGAGTATACAGCTAATTGTGGAACTCTGCAGCTCCTTGAGGGTTACGCTTGGTCCCTGTGCTGCCTCTCTGATTAATGCCCTCCTTGCCGGGTCTGAGAGTTTTGGTGGGCGGCCCCACCATAACCATGGATATAACCCAATCCTGACTTGTGCTTCTCTACAACTTTGTCTTTATGGTGTTGTTTGGTTAGTGGTGCCTCTAGCTTAATGGTGTTGCAGCCTCTAGGACCTTCCAGAAAAGGTGTGTATATACTGATAGATCATGTGACACTTAGATTGCACACAGGTGGCCTTTATTTCACTAAGCATGTGACCTCTGGTAATTGGTTGCACCAGAACATTTTATGGGGCTTCATAACAAAGGGGGTGAATACATAAAAATGTCAATTTGTTTGAGTTTTTCCACAAATTATATACATATATATATATATATATATACACATATACACACACACACACACACACACACACATCTCATTTCACTTTACCAACATAGACTATTTTGTGCAGATGCATCACATACAATTCATGCATCACAAAAGCCAAGTACTTTTGCAAGGCACTGTATGCAGATAAATGGTATTAAAAATGGGTTTATCCTGCTTTTACTGGAGCATTTGTTTGTATATAGTAAAGTCGGTTTTCTGATCACTCCTTCAATGTTTCCTGTATAACTCCCACACAACCCCAAAGCATTACAGATTCACCCCAAAGGCTTAACATTTGGCAAGGGCTTTTTATCAGCTGTTGAACCATATCTTTAGTGATTGTCACAATTTTATTTTAGATTCAATTTAATATTGTTATAATAATAATAATAATATTTTTTTGATGGTGTTTCATTTTAATTTGTTGGTAGTGCGGCCCCTGGCTGTATGGTATGCTGGTATGCTGTAGTGCAGGCACAATTCAACCACAAAAAAATTGTAGGTCACGTTCAATGCTAATTTTTTAAAATGCTTGTTACATAATTAACATTCTTAAGAACTAGTTCATTATTCAAAAATTGCTTCTTTAGGTGGCTTTTGTCATTTACATGAAATTAAAGAAAAAAAAAAAATATAGTAACTTGTTCGATAAGACTAATTCTATTTATTTTTATATATTATAATTCTATTTATTATTATATATATATATATATATATATATATATATATATAAATAATGGCACATTAATAGTATTAGTATTATTCAATAATATTTTTCTCTAGAAAAGATTTATCTCTAGATTTATCCACGTGTTTACACATTCAACAAATCAATTTGTTATCAACTTATTTAAAGTAAGAAAACAACCAAATGAAATAATAATTAAATGTCTGATCTAACTTTACATTAGTTCTGTTAGTTGTTACCTAATTTCAAAATACTTCATACATAATAATTTGAGTCATGCCACCTTCAATTAAAAAAAACAAATGCTGATGAAATGGAAAAGAATAAAAAACAATAAATAATAATGATAATAATAATAATAATAATAATAATAATAACAAAACAAGAATATATACATTTTAAGTAACAGAAAAAATATTTTCATAGGTAAAAACACATGGGTTTTTGGTGATTTATGCCGTCATATGTGTATATGTGTGTGTATTTGAATATTTCACAATGCCTGAGAACTTTCCTTAGCCAATCAATGCAGAATCAGTATAATATTGTTTTTAACACATTTTATGTGTTACATATTTACTTAATAAAGGCATTCTGTAAATCTAACGGAGTTAAATAAATGTATGTTTTAGGTTTCGACTGAGATTTAACTCATCTGTAAAGTTTCTGTTTAAACAGCTCTTTAGGTAAAACAGAACTGATTCTTTCTTTTCTTACATCCTTCCTTCATTATTCGCTAAAAATGGAAACTCAGCACAGACTGTTCTGCTGAATGTTAATGAAGCTCCTCTGGTAGCCCTAAGCACACAAGGTAAAGAGTGTGGTCATAAAACATCTAACCTTATGCTGAAAGATGAAAAGAAGAGCTGGAGCTCCCATAGCTGCACTGATCCTAGATCCTATTTAAACACCTTCACACAGCAGCAGCTCAGACTAATGAAGATATAAAGAAAAGAGTTACTCACAGAGCAGCACAGAGAGTGGACCGACCTCCATACTGTCTCACTGACCACTGACTGACTGACTGGCACAACACTTGACATGACATCCTGAACCTCTCTCTCTCTCTCTCTCTCTCTCTCTACTATACCTACCTTTTAGTACAATACACTGTATAGTATGGATTAAATATGTTTTATCATTTGTTCACCATCAGTGGAATTCCCCATTAAAACCCTTCCAGACTCGTGCAGCAGCTGAGAGAAACTGCCTAAAGGAATCACAGCTGACCCGTTAGCGGTCATTATCTGCATTGTTCCAGATACTGGACATTAAATATCACTACATTTTAGAGCATCTTCAATTGCATGAGTTATACAGTCGTCTTGCTCAGTGTTTCTTAATCCTGCACACTTTCACCTGTTCCCTGCTTCAATACACCTGATCCAGGATGGACTCAGTAATCAGGACCTGAGCAGGATCTGGTGGGATTAGCAACATTTAAAGCCATGCAGGGTCAAACCACAAACACCTTTCAGCTCCTCAACAAAATATGTCATTTGACCAGGGGTGCTCAAACTTATTAAGAGTAAAAAACAATGTAAAAAATCATGTCTGATCTCACTTTACATTAGCTTCTTTAGTCATGCCACCTTTCACTCAGAAAGTATGGAAAATAATACAAATTATTATTATTATTATTATTATTATTATTATTATTATCATTATTATTGTTATTGATCAGCTTACATTTTCTTCACCAATTGAATGTTTTTTAATGATTTGTGGCTTTAATATAGGTCTTAGGTGATGTATGCAGTCAAAGGACTTTCCTCAGGTAGTCAGATTGTATAAATCAGTATAATAATAGTGTTTTCATATGTGTTATATATCTACTTAATTAAGACGTACTGATCTGAGTTGACCCTGTTGACCTGCTGTTTCAGGTTTTGACTGCGCTTGAACTCATCTGTAAAGTTTGTGTTTGAGCAGCTCTTTAGGAAACCCTCACTAAACTGATTCTTTCTTTTCTGATATTCTTGGATTCTTACTGGTTTATGGTGTTTAAGGTGCTAGAACTGGACCAATCAGTAAACACAGATAACTTTTCACTAAATATATTCTTTCAGCTCCTCAGAGAGCAGAGAAGGACATCAAATGTCAAATCACAAACACCTCAACAGCTGATCTCTCCATCTAGGTGTGTGGAAATGTGACTGTGGGATGGTTCCCAATGTCTTTGTGATTCACTTTTCGATTCGTGATTTACATTTAGTTGATTTTGCAAGATAAATTTCATGCTGAATAAAACAACTCACCATTTACAGTCCATTTCTGTTAATCTGATCCTCAGTTTCTTTTATTTATAGAAGTATTCTGTATAAAAGATAAACTGATTCTGATTATTATTAAAGGTATTAGTTGTTTAAGATAACTGTGCAGCTAAAACAATGTGTGTTTTTAAAAGATAAACTGTCTATATTTCTGTATTTGTTAATATGATAACACAATATATGTGTACATATTGTCATAGACTGAAGTTAAAAATTATTATTAGCTGGTTTGCGTTTGATAAGATCTAGGATTGTGTCACAAGAAGTGCATTATTATATATAAATAAAACATTACATTGTATTTCTTTTTAACTAAATACAGAACTATTTTGAGCGCATGAAGCCTAATGTCAGCCACCTAGCACACAGACACCACAGTATAATTAGACTGTGAGTTCATATTCAAAACAGGATGTGATAAATGGATGTAATATGCTTTTAAACATGAGTGTGTCGTCACCACTGTTTCACTAGAACAGAAAGCAGACCACAAGATCCACAATAACACTCTGCCCCCAGCTCTCTGAAACTGTTTATTTTGGGTACAGATTAGACTGATAAAGTTCACAAACATACTACTTAAATACATGAACAGTGAGAAGCTCTCCTAGTGCTTTGTATCTGTGTTTGAGAGTGGAATTTACTATCCAATGCTAAACAATCAGCTAATCACCACTTTATCAGCTTTTCTGTTAGGTATTCTCAAAATTATAACATAATTAATGCTGTAGAGAATTGCCTGTCCCCTTATCAGTTAAAAAACAACATCATTTTCTTGGGTTTGAGAACAGCCCATTCTGCTTTTCATGACTTAAAGAATGCTTTTGCTCAGAGAATTTTGAAACATTTTGAAACACCCTGACCCTTCAGAGCCTTTCAGTGTCAGAGTGGATGTCTCTGAGGTAGGGGTTAGGCCTGAACTGTTCCAACGTATGTATGAATTTAACTATGGTACTGGGGACGTAGAACTTTTTGCCATGAAACTAGCATTTGAGGAGTGGCTCTATTGGTTTGAGGGTTCTAGACAACCCTTCTAAGACTTAATTTATTGTAAGAATTTAAAGTATATTCGTAAAGCTAAGACATTAACCCTTGTGAGCTCAGTTGGTATTTTTACTTTTGCTACTTTTGTCTTACAATCACTTATCACCCTGGCACAATGCTAAAGCTGAGAATGCGGATATAGCTGATTACACTTATACATGGAAAATTAGCATGCCTTCGAAGCAGAGACCACCAGAATATTCTGCCTCCAGATGTGTTTTAGCTCCCATTTGATGGGAGGTAGATGAGGAGATACATTGTGCTTTAGAGATTTCCCGTTATGTCTGGGTGTCTGCCAAAGACATCCAGGATCTGAAGACACCCACTGCTGCTTTAAAGCATTGGAGTGTAAGCCTGCCCCAAACACAACCTTGAGATTATAAATCTGCCAGCTAACCTTGGTAATGTCAAACGTCACCTAAATCCCAAAAAGATTGGTCTTCAGTGTACCTTTAAGTAAAGCGTCCCATTCTAACTGTCAAAACAATTCAGTTACATTTCTTCTTACAAAAAAAAACACAATTAGTTTGTGCACATGAAGCCTCATCGCAACAACCGAGCACAAAGACACCAGAATATAATTAGACTATGAGTTAATATTGAAACCAGGATGAAATATTGTGACTTTTTTAAAACAGTGTCTAAACACATGTCAGACCACAGAATCCAAAATAACATTCTTTGAAACTAGCTGTGTATTCTGGGTAGGTTTGACTAATAAAACCTCCTACTTAAAAGTATGAACAGTGAGAAGCTCTCTTAGTGTTTAGTTTCTGAGGGTCTTAATTACTTTACTCCACTAAATAATCAGCTGATCAACTAATAACAGCATGTATTCTAAACATTTTGCTAAGGCAGTACATGTCACATGAAACAGCGCTCCATTTCCATCTGTTTCTTTTCATCTGATTAATATCTGTTCACTTGATTTAAATTATTTACAGGTGAGTGTAATGAAGGGTGAATGTTGATGTTAGTGGGTTATTAAAGGCTGAGGTAAAGTATCTTATACAAACCATTACTTAGAGATTCCTGGAATCACATAATAGTAACCAGTGTGTTAATATACAGAGATCGTAAACATAACAGGACATTGTATATAGATACTAACGTCACGAGACAGAGGTGGACGCACTTGCTGGATCTTTTAATGAAACAAACCAAACAGAAACCAAACAAGCCCAAAGCTTACCAAATAAACCACACAAGAATCCCATAAACAGGCCAACTCAACAAACCGTGAAACTGACATGCACAAGCACAATGCACAACATGCACAAGACCAGACAAGGGACAACTGAAACAACGGGGTGCTTATACAGACACTAACAAGGGAGTTACGAGAAACACCTGGGACTAACAAGGGGGCGTGGCTACAGAGGAGACACTGGTGGACAAGTGTAGCTAGGGCAAACAAGACACAAACAGAGCAAAACAGAAGCAGAAAAGGAGGAGGCCAGAAAAGCGCACAGGGGGTCAGATAGAAAACAGGACAGACACATGGGCAGGGCGCTGGACAGGGAACACGGCACAAGGCGGGACATTAGACTGGACAGAGGAACCTGAATCAAGACAGTGACGGGGACAGTAACAACCACAGAGATTGGTACGGGGACTAAACCAGAAACAGGGACAGACACAGAAACAGGGTAGGCCCAGGACTGGGCCTAGGTGCAATCCGAGGGGGCAACCAGGGTGCAGTTCTGTGGGTGGACACCCCCTGCACAGGAACAGGAGCGGTGGGCACTGCTTGCCTTGGGGCAGTCACAGACGCCACTGCTTGAACAGAACCAGGGGGCTTCAGTGGTGCTGCAGATTAGGTCTAATGAGTTAAAGTGTGAAGGGGTGGAGCGGGGGCTGTATTGTCTGTGCTGTCAGTATGAGAAGGTGAGGTGTTAATGTCCAGACAGACAGAGACTGAAGTATCAGAAACCAGTTGTAGAAGCTACATACTCCTCTGCATACAGCCCGTGATGGTCCTCATACCATTCCATACCTCCCTCATGTTATTTTCCCCCAACATCTGCTCCACCTTCTTCTTGTAAGACTCCTTGGCCTCTCGCAAGTGGACTTTGAGCTCCCTCTGTACGCTCCTAAGTTCTTATTGGTTGTTGTCTTTAAAGCCCCTTTTCTTCTTGTTCAGAAGGTCTTTAACACTGCTGCTTATCCAGGGCTTTGTTGTTACACTGCCCAGAGACAAGAATCTTAGCAAACAATATTCATATTACTCCCCATAGCAAAAATCATATTCTCACATTTTATGGGATTTATGACTATTTTAATGAATAAATTACACATGGTGTTCTGAAGGCTTATGGCGATCCTTTTTCCTGTTCTGCTACCTGATTGTACCCATTTGCCAATTTGTTGGTGAAAAAGAACATTGCTCCTTTATAAGACATCAAAGCTCTCATCAATCCAAGGGAATGGAAAATAGCTATGTTTTGTTTTTGAGTTTAAACTTCTATAGGGAAGGCAGGAGAAAGCATTAGGTGTTTTTTTTTCTTTCTATCCATGGTGATTTGTTCAATACTTGTTCAATTTTACTTTATATGGATTATCATTATTATTAAAGAGTTTTTGAATCAAGATGCAAATCACTCTTAACACTTTTAAGTATAGAAAGGCTAGATCAGGCTAGAAAGCCTGTCTTGTTCCAGTATGGAGAAGAAAAAGGATTTTTCTTCCAAAGCGATTTCAAAGCAATACCATATCATCTGTTAAACATTGGAGGCATTGTTATGAAATGGGCATGTAGGGCTGCCAATATAACTGGGTCATTGGTGTTTATTGGTGATGTGACTGAGCTTCTAAGGGCAAAGAACTGGAATGTACTGATCTCAACCTAATTGTGCGTGATTTTCACATAATGAGAACAGATATACCTACAACCAAAGGTAACACTCCTTTCCTGAGTAATTTTGTTAGTTTGTTCAATCTTTTTTTTAAATTAATTTTCTAAATAGGTTATATTAAACCTACTGAATAAAAAAAAGCATCCTGAGCAGCTGCATCACTGTCTGGTTTGGGAATTACAATGTCTCTGACAATGTCCTCCCTTTGGCAAACAGTGAGGACAGCTGAGAAGGTCATCGGGGTGTCTCTCCCCTTTATAATGGACATTTACACGAAGCACTGCCTGCAAAGCCACCAGCATTGTGGATGACCCTGGCGTTGCACTGTCTTGTCTGTTTAATGTGTCTAATGTCTGTTGTATTTATCATATTTATTGTATTTTTCTGATTCCATGTTTGCACTTACAATACATATGTACTGTATTGTTTCTGTCTTTGTTGTGAGTCCTGGTGTACTTGTACTTGGAATGACAATTAAAGCCTCTTCACTTAAAGCTTAAAGTTCTTTTTATGTGGGAAAGTAAAATGAGATCACATGTGATCACTCTGGGGACACATTTTAATGAGAAGTGTAAACAGAATCTGGTTGAAGTATGTCCAGAAACTATTCAGATACAAAATGAATGTTAATGATAGATATAAGCATAACCTGAGATTTTGGATTATATTTTTTTGTTGTTGTTGTTGTTTTTGTTGTATGACGAATCAGTTATTGCTTAACCTCCAGGTATTTTCCCAATCACAAAAAATGAAAATACACAAATAATTCAGATAGAACCCAAAATTGAAAAGTTAATAGTGAATAAAACTCTCATTTCTCTCATGAGCACAATAATCCTCAGTATTTTATTAATCCCAGTATTCATTTAAATATACACAACATTTATTCAGTGGCTGTTGGTTTTATAACATAGATTAACTCAATAATAACTTTGCTTCTTCATTTTTTACAGTGGTTAGAAGGGTAATGTTGCCAAAATAACAACACAAACAATAGTGACAATAGTGAATTCTGTGATGTGCTAGAAATTATTATCCTCATGTAGCATTCTCTGCCCATCTAATGCATTCTCGGCCACACAATATTATAGAACTATGGTCTTTTAAAGCGACAGTGCAGATATTATCCAATACTTTCGTTTAAACATTCCCCCGTGTGAATACAAAATGAAAACAAATATTATTCATTCATCTGGGGCTGTTTCACAAAGTAGACTGATAACTTTTGGTTTATGTTATCAAGTTCCTGTACATATAATTTCAAACAACATCTGGGTGGTAATTCAAAAATACACTGCTAGATAATGAGATGGGTGTGTTGCAGTCATAGACATAGGGTTGAAGGCAGAGTGCTGAGGACAAGCACCACCATGTCAATATCCATGGTGTAATACATGTTCTGAAGTATTTTTGCAGTTATACCACAGTTCTGATAGCCATGTTATTTATTAGATTTTCAAAAAGTGGGGACACAAAAAAACTATTAATAAAAAAATTCTTAGAGCTGTACTTAAGTGTTGCTGCATTTAAACACTGAGGGACATTTAGCTCTCTATTCTCCACCCCACAGGCTTGTTACTCATCAGTTTAAACATAGCTATTACTTTCAAATTGCTTCCTGCTACAGAAACCTTTGAGATATCATATACTGATATTCTCCAACTGGTTCATTTTAAAAATCACACACACACACACACATTTATGCAATAATAAAATTAATTCAAATAAAATCTAGAAGGAATTCTGCTGATCATTTGAGTTTAAATGCTCAGTCTGTCGCTGCTGAAGCAGCGCCACGCCTGCTTCATAACAAGTACTGCACAGAGAAAGTAAATGAAGCTGCTGGATGTTTCAGTGGATGAAGTTGTTCTTTAAATCCCTCTACTGCCAGACTGCAGGATCTCTAACAGGGTCTGGAGTTCAGCATTAAGTAAGATGTTCCTCCTTCTATCAGAGCTTACATCCTGTTCACCTCATCAGGTTGAGCTGTGAAACACACAGTGATGAACAGATGAGTCTTTAATCAGAAATCCTGATTCAGCTGAAGTGGAACAGAGAGATTTCTGATCCAGTGAGCTTTACAGTGTATTTACAGGGAGTTCTTACCTCGAGCTCTGTAGCATTTGACCCCCAGTATGATGGACACCAGCAGATATGGAGACATCGCCAGCAGACTACTCAGCAGACTGAGGACTGAGAATTGAGCTCCTGATTTTGACGGACCTGCTACACACATAAAAACACACAAAAAATCATATATAAAATATTTGTTCTGTGAATTCTCATTAACTTGTGTATATACTATATACACTAATAAGTAAAAAAATCAGCACCACTGACATGTGAAGTGAACAACATTTTTGTTATGGGACAGTGGAGTGGCAGACCCAAGTCTCTCTTTGTTTATTATTTATTTAGTGGACAATAAATATGTATAAACTAGGATTCAGTAAAGTAAAAGCATGTACATGAAAAAAAATAAATCATTTTTTTTTTAACTGAAGGTGCAGAGGCTAGGATTCAACCAGCAGTGCACAGAATGAGAATGCTGTGCTTTACTGATGCACTACTGAAATGAGTGAAAAGAGGTGCAGAAATCACACCAGAAAGAAGTAGGAGGGAACAAAAGGAGGGAACATAAAACAAATGAGATTCCAAAATGGTGTGCACAAACAAAAGAAGACAGACAAACAACATCAAACACAAAAGCACCCATATTTTTTTTAAGGGAAAAATATTTTCAACATTATTCAACATCTTTTAATTATGCTCACATTTGTTACTAATATTGACTTTCAGTTTAGGTGCTAAATTAACTTTTGCATAAGACTATATCTTTTCTTTTTTGTGCCCTCTGACACAAAAATGCCTCAGTGTTTGAATGGAGCAACAACTTTTCCAGCTTTATAAATGGGCAGTTCTTCAATTAAAGTGGGAGGACCCATTTAACATGACCTATATGCTTCTTAAGAGACAGGCTATAAATGAGGTTATCATTGGGAGTCATAGGCATACTTGCCCAAGGCTTCTCTCAACACCTCATTAATAAACTGCTGAGAGCAGCTGGTGCATTCATGAGCCCAAAAGACAGTACCCTGTACTCTTCGTGCCCTGAGGAGCAAGCTGTCTTCCACTCATCACCATGCCTTATGTGGACCATATAGTTGGCACTGCGCAAGTCCAGCCTAGTGAATATAGAAGCTTGCTGCAGTTTCACAGGCGGCTGCCAAAAGAGGCAGGGCATAGTGGCCCTTTACCAATGGCTTTAATGCCCTGCAATCGACACAAGGCGGAGACCCCTTCTTTATTTACTACCCCTGCAGGAGAAGACGAGAGTTAAATAAAGCCTGACCCTAGAACATATGTTCTCAGAAGTGACACACTTAGGGGGGAGATAGCTATTGCCTTCCCCTGGGTGGTGTGGTGCCCAGAAGAAGAATAATAGCACTCAGTCAAAAGATGAGTGACTGCAACAAGACCAGTGACTGCCCATTGGTAGCAAAGATGGTCCAGAGATTCTACGGGTAATACTATGGCTAAAGTGAAGAAGTCAATAAAACTTGAAGAAGTGGGGACAAGTGCTAGGCCTAGTCCCAGTTCCCCTGTCTTTTCTGTAGAATGGGAGCTGGTGGCCTGGGACACCCTAGGCAACTGGTCACGTGAATGGCATGCTGGTAGGTGAGTACCACCCCACAACTTACATAGCTTATGTGCCTCCCCCGGGGGTATTGGATAGACTGGAGGGGAGTATCAGGCAGAATGGGAAGCAGAAGTGCGACCACTGTGCCTGGGCTCTTTGACAGATGTATACATCAAGCCTAAAGCACAAATCCTATAGTCCGAGTAGTGTTGAGGGCAGGTCCCGAGTGGCCAACTCATCTTTTAGCCTTTCATTTAGCCCTTATTGGAAGATTACTAACATTAAGGTTTCCTCATTCCAACCACTTTCAGGAGCCGGGGTTCTGAAATCAAAGACATAATCAGCCATTGAACAGGAACCTGTTTAGGAATAATGGGAGATAGTGCTGGGGTGAGTAGCAGCTTGCTGCTTCTTCTGAAGTAGGCTTTTTACTAAAAGTGTCAACTGGGGCGTGATTTGCTGCAGCAGTTGTTGATGGCGACCAATAGCTGTGCCCTGGTGGGCTTCTTTCAGTGGCTTTTAGCTCTTCTTTTAGTTATGCTCAAGTTTGTCATAACTTCACATCTTTTCTCCTCTTTGAGTTTCCAGATCTTTTCTTTCTTTCCCTTTGATTTTGGTTTATTTGGTTTATTTATCTCTTCTTCTTGTAATTTTTCTTTTCATTTCTATTTTACACCAAGCTTGACTAAGTCACAATACCACTTGCCCCTCTACAAAGGTGCAATGTTGGTGGCTGTTTGGAGTGGGCATTTATGCAGAGTTCAGCAGTTGTAAGCAGTCAGTGCTGATTAACGCTGGGGTTTTTGGGAAATGGAGTTTTGGGAGCTGCCAAATTCTTCTTGTATTGCACCCTGTCCCCCTGCTGGTGGGCAGCAGTGCCATTAAAAACAGTTAAAATGGTCAAGCATAAACACATGGACAAAACTGTTGGTACCCCTTGGTTAATGAAAGAAAAACTCACAATGGTCACAGAAATATCTTGAATCTAACTAAAGTAATAATAAATAAAAATTCAACAAATGAAAATCTGACATTGCTTTTCAACCATGCTTCAACAGACTTATTTTTAAAAATAAACATGAAACATGATGGTATGCTTAATATTTTGTTGCACAACCTTTTGAGGCAATCACTGCAATCAAACGATTCCTGTAACTGTCAATGAGACTTCTGCTTTCTATTTTGGTCCACTCCTCATGAGCAAACTGCTCCAGTTGTCTCAGGTTTGAAGGGTGCCTTTTCCAGACGGCATGTTTCAGCTCCTTCCAAAGATGCTCAATAGAATTTAGGTCAGGGCTCATAGAAGGCCACTTCAGAATAGTCCAATGTTTTCCTCTTATCCATTCTTGGGTGTTTTAGCTGTCATTTGGGTCATTATCAAAAAAAAAGGTTAAAAAAAGGAAGCATACACTCATGTCTCCTTAGGTAATATTCTCTTACTACAAACCCACTATAAAATATTAATGCTCAACAACCATGGGATCCTCTTAGCGGGCTGAAAATAAAACCAATTGATGACCACATATACATTAGATTGCTTTTCAAGTCGCAATCTCCACTCCAAATATCATTAAGATACATCAGTTAAGGTAGTAACTCTAAAAAGCCACCACAGAGGCGGTGATGCACCATTCCACTGTACAGCATTGGTTACACAAATGCATTGATATGCATTAAAGTGCCATCAGAAGATAATGTCACCTGCAACCTCATCACAAAAGCTACTGGCAACACTGTTTGCAAGCTGTTCACAAATATATCTAAATGTTTATGGATGCCCCTCCTAATGAATGCATTCAGCTACTTTAAGTTGCATCCATTTCTGACACAGTTTTGCAAATGCACACACAGCTTAGTCCCTGTAGAGAAGTATTGCCTGTAAAATAGGACTCACTGAAGCGGATTAAGATGAATCTATTGGCACCATGCCTAAGTATAAAGTATAAAGTATAAAGCCTATCAGCATTGAGCTGGGGAGCAGCAGAACTGTGTTTTCTTGAATGATGGTTGGTGCTCCATCCAGTACTGTTGGGATGAGTTGAGAATTGGGGATGAGGTGGGGTGGTGATTATTCTTCAATAATGCTCTTGTTGCTAAATGCAATCACATCTTCACAGCAATTTACCAAAATTTAGTAAAAAGCCGTTCGTCAGGACAGTAGATACAGTTACTCCAACAAAAGCAGGATACTCTTTTTTAAAACTTTTGATTTTGGAAAAATTGGTAAAAAATGAGCAGGTGTATTCATATTTCCATAAAAACTAGGCAATGTACCGAGATAACAGATAAGGGTGCTTTTGAACATGGAGGAAAGCCAAGGCCTCCTACACACTGTATTTCCAAACATAACTAAGACATCTCCTTTGGCCTCTTTTGGTTTTTAGTGCTTGGTAATGGCAGCACCAACAACCTTTCCTGGACCTTCAAAGTCTCCCCTTTAGCAAAGAAGGCATGACAACACTTCTTGACATCAATAACGAATCTTGAGGACTCTGGCTGGCCTGAGTGCATCTATTCTTAACTGTTACTTCAGAAGCATCATCAGTGTCCTGATCTCTGGCTTCAGCTTCTGGTAGGGAAACTGCTCAGTCGGAGTCAGGATAAGCATGAGGTGGGTACTGGTTCAAGGTTTTATTGCTGCAGAACCACACATCAGGACTAGCTTTAGCAAGCTAAATCTTGGTGTGGTAGCTCACATTACAATTCAGTTAGGGTTTGTTACTTTCTCAGGCACTTTGGCTGATGTAAACTGCTCTTTTACAATAAAAGGGTTAAGATTAGTGTTAGGAACCCCAATCATATAAACTGTAATTTGTTAGCTAGTAGGGTTGCAGTGGTAACCAGTTTCACAGTATACTCACAGTACACTTCCATTAACACTAGAAATGCTGAAATCCCACTGTACACTGTTAAAAGGGACTTTGGAGGTTCTTCAGTTTGAAACTGTGGATCTTAATGTGCTTTGAGGGACCTTTAAGGAACCTTTTTTCACAAAGATCACCTCCACAGTTACTCAGTTACAGTTTTAAACTGAAGAATATACTTTTAACAGTGCAGACAAGTCGTGGTAGCATTCTCTGGGACAGCAGAGTCACCAGTCTGCTCGCTTTCAGTTTACGCTTTCTTTGCTTTAATGTGATTCAGACATATCCATGATGATATTTTATTTCTTCATGAAATCTAAACAGCGGTGCCTTGAATCAGCTGTCTGACTCTGGCGGTCCTTCACCTCAGCCAGAGCCTCTAAAAGACTCATGTAACATCACAAAAAAACTTTTTATTTTCTTTAATGCAACAATTTTGTTCTATCCTGTTCTAAACTTGAAGTGTTTCAAAAATACAAAAATAAACCTTCTGATCACATTTCATTCAGGGTTTTTGTAACTGATAATAACAATTGCCAAAATTCTTTGACATTATGAAATACTGTATACTGTGATATTTTCTGAGAGAGAAGTCTTATATCATTGCAACCCTATTAACTAAAACTTTATTTGAACATATAAATACATTTTTTATGTGTATTTAATCAACAGCTTTTTGTGGAAACATTAAAATATGTTACCCATAACCCAAGTCCCCCCCGTGTCTGGAGGGAATCTATGTCTTCTTGGGGAAACTTATGTTCCATTATTTCAGAAGAGAAAAAATCTGCTCAAAATCTCTCTACACAACACTCTGTAATCATATATGTTTTTTCATGTGCAATGCATAGTCCTGACCAAAACAAAAATTATCTGACCTCCAAATTTCTCCAGGTAAAATATTATCAGGATTTCAGTATTTATAGCCACTCAGTAAACGTGATAGTATTAGTTTTGGCCCAATCATGCAATCAGAAAAACAAGGTGGCGGTGGATATTGTACTTGATAGTTACCCTATATCAGCAAAGGCAGAATGTTTTTTCTTACCAGTAGTGTTTACCCAGAGTGCATCATTGTAGGGTGTGTAGTTTACCGGGTATCCTCTCCCAGCTCTGCACCAGTACTGACCTCCATCAGAGACACTAACTGAGCTGATGGTGTGGGAGTGTGTTTCAGTGCTGAACTCATTCTGAGGGTTCTGTGTGTGTTTAGTCCAGTAAAACCTCCATCCAGCAGACTGATCCAGGACACACTCCAGAGTCACTGAAGTGTGCTGATCCTCCTCTATCACTTCCTAATCTGTTCTGCAGCAGTAATGAACCTCTACTCTTTTAATTGTTAATGGTAGAAATAATGTGGTAGAAACTCTGTGTGAAGGTGTTTTCGTAAGAAGATCCAGAATTCAAAATCCTTCTGGAATAATTGATCAACATTTTTATTCTCATTCTGAAATGAAGTCGTTTGTAGAAAGAAAACAGAAATCATGACCAACCTCTTACTGTAATCTTGACTGGAGCACTGTAGTGTGAGCTGTAGTCTCCTCTGAGTGCTACACACTTATACTCTGCTGTTCCTGTATCAGACACTGTTATACTGAGTGTGTTGGTGTCTTTATATTCAGTCAGAGGACTTAACTGCTGAGAGACTTTGTACCACCTAAACCTCCATCCAGTGAGTGAGATCTGCAGATCACAGGTCAGAGTAAGTGTGTCTCCAGTGTAGACAGTGGTGTGAGGATCCACCCTCAGTGTTGGTTTGGGTTTTTCTGTGGAGATGAAATGATGAAGAGATCAGAGCTGATTCAGCTTTAGAATAGAAGCAGTAGTTTGATCAGGATAAGAACTTGCTGTGTTTTGGCAGAAAGATTACAGTAGTTGGACTTTCCTACAACGTTGCTGTAGGTAAAGTGTCTTAAAATGAGTTAGCATTTTAAAATAATGAGACAGTCTCTCAGATCTAGGAGGTTTTATCTGAAATCAAGGAGAAATCATGTCAGAACATGAGACCAACATGAGACCAATGGCCGAGTAATTGGTAGTTAAAGTCTGCCAGTGCTCAGGAGGCGGCAAAAGAGTTTGGGTTCACAACCATTCAGGACACATGCATTCTGGGTCTGTTCTTCCCAAAAGTGGTAGATGCTATCGTGGACATCAAGTACTGCACCATCAGGCTTGGAGGGACCACTTTTCCACTGGTGATTGACACGGGACTGGTGAGCAACTCCATGGCGACCAACCGCTTGCTATGATGCTCTGCATCTGGAGGAGCTGAACATGTAGCGCCAGGCTTGGGTGGGAGAACTCTGGCTGTCCTGGGTATACCACAGTTCTCCACATGTGTTGCCCCAACTGCTGGAGGAGCTGAACACACAGCTCCAGTGGGGAAGGGCGGCACTGCATGGGCTGTGGCAGCACAACAAAGTGGAAGCCATCAAGGAACTGTTGCAACAGAGCAGCAAAGGCTTGATAGCAGAGCAGACCAAATTCACAGACTGTGGGGGCTTTTGGATTAGTTTCGTGGCATGTTCACAGCCACCAAAGCAAAGTGCATGAACACAGATCTAGTAAAACACACAATCGACGCTGTGATATAGTTGCAGTCTTCCACAAAATAAAAATTGTGAGGGACAAAATGTGTGAAATGGCAGCCGCTGGAATTATTGAGTCATCTTGCAGTCTGTGGGCCATGCCATGCTAGTGCAGAAGAAAAAAGGTGACTGGCGGATCTTCATAGATTACCAGCGTTTGAATGCAATGACGAAGGTGGACTCATACTTTACCACGTGACACACTGAACTGAGTGGAGGAGTCAAGCTGGTTTAGCTTGCTGAATCTACGCAGTGGATACTGGCATGTGCTTCTGGCCCCTGAGGTGAAAGAAAAGATTTGTTTATCTTCAGTAAGGGGCTATGGCATTTGAATGTGATGGCCTTCAGGCTTTGCATTGCACTGTGCATATTCCAGCGTCTGATAAGGCGAGTGCTTGGTGGTTGCCCCTGAACTCAGTGTGTGGTTTATTGGGATGACATGTTGGACTTTAGAAGGGCACTGGACATGATACAGAAAGTATTGGGCACTTTCCACGCAGCCCGCCTAAAGCTGCACTCTTAAAAGTGTACACTGTTGCAACAGTCAGTTCTGTTCCTTGGCCACACTGTAAGTAGCAAAGGCGTGGCAACAGACCTGTCAAAAGGTGGAGGCGGTGCAGTGCTGGCCAACGTCCACTTATGTTGAACACCTTTAGAGTGCCCTGGAATTGACTTCTTACTAATGCCGCTTAATCAGGGGATTCGCCCACAGCTACACCTGCTCACATCAAAAGGTGTCCCGTTCCAGTGGACGCCAGCACAGGAAGAAACATTCCAAAGGCTACGTAATGCTCTTGTCACGTCCCCAATCCTGGCGCTTCCAAGGCATAAGGGAAAATTCATGGTAGTTGGTGTGCAGCTCCACTGTCCCAACGTGCCTCAAGACCACCACCATCGTCCCCGTGCCGAAGAAGTCCACGGTGTCCTGCCTCAATGACTACCGTTCCGTAGCTCTCACGCCCATCATCATGAAGTGCTTTGAGAGGTTAGTCATGAGGAACATCAAGAACCAACTGCCCTCTTCATTGGACCCCCTGCAATTTGCATATCGTCCCAACCGCTCCACGGACGATGCCATCACCACCACCCTTCATCTCTCCCTTACCCACCTGGAGAAGAAGGACACCTACGTCAGAATGCTGTTCATAGACTTCAGTTCAGCATTCAACACCATCATCCCACAGAACCTCACCAGGAAGTTAAGCCTGCTGGGCCTCAACACCCCCCTCTGCAACTGGATCCTGGACTTCCTGACAGGAAGGCCCCAGTTAGTCCGGTTCGGGGACAGCAGCTCCAGCACCATCACCATGAACACTGGGGCACCTCAGGGCAGTGTACTGAGTCCTCTGCTGTTCACCCTGCTGACTCATGACTGTGTTGTGAAACACAGTTCTAACAGCATCATAAAGTTCGCCGATGATACAACTGTGCTGGGTCTCATCAGCAAAGGCGACGAGTCAGCATACAGAGAGGAGGTGCAGCAGCTGACAGACTGGTGTACAGTCAACAACCTTCACTGGAATGTAGAGAAGACCAAGGAAATGGTTGTTGACTTCAAGAAATCAAGACCGGACCACTCTCCGCTTAACATCAACGGCTCCTCTGTGGAGATCGTTAAGAGCACCAAGTTCCTTGGTGTCCACCTAGCGGAGAACCTCACCTGGTCCCTGAACACCAGCTCTACAGCCAAGAAAGCCCAACAGCGTCTCTACTTCCTCCGGAAGCTGAGAAAGGCCCGTCTCCCTCCACCCATCCTCACCCTCTTCTATAGGGGAACCATAGAGAGCATCCTAAGCAGCTGCATCACTGCCTGGTTTGGGACCTGCACAGCCTCTGACCGCAAGTCCCTCCAACGCATTGTGAGGACAGCTGAGAAGATCATCGGAGTCTCTCTCCCCTCCGTCATGGACATTTACACCACCCGCTGCATCCGCAAAGCAACCAGCATTGTGGATGACTCCACCCACCCTTCACACAGACTGTTCTCCCTCCTGCCATCAGGAAGAAGGTACCGCAGCATCCGGTCCAACACGACCAGACTCTGCAACAGCTTCTTCCCCCAAGCCATCAGACTCCTTAACACAACTCAACTTCTGAACTGATATCTTTCTGGTACATGTACACTCTCCCTCTCTCTCTCTTTCCAACCATTTACCCCAGATAACATGGGAAGCATTTTTTGCACAAGCATTTGCACTAATAACTTTACTACCTCACTGGACTCTATTTATTGCACATTGCACAACTTGCACACTACCGTCATTATTTATTATCCTCTGTCTGTACTGTGTTGTCTGTCCGCACTTGTTTGTTTGTGTTGCACTTGTGTCTTGTATACACTGTCTATGTTGCACCATGGTCCTGGAGGAACGTTGTTTCGTTTCACTGTGTACTCTGTATGTAGTTGAAATGACAATAAACCCACTTGACTTGACTTGACTTGACTTGATGCCAGCAACTTGGGTATTGTCCTATGCCACGCTCACCACCCAGCTAGCTATGCTCACCATACAACACCAGACCAACTGGGACCTGCCTCTGCCCTTTGTCCTGTTGGTGTGTCAGTCAGCAGTGCAGCGGTCCTCCGGGTTCACACCAGCAATGCTAATGTTCAGCCATACTAGAATCTTCACACTTGCATGGATTTGTTGTTTTTTGTTGTTTCATTTGGCGACCTGATGGGGTCTAACAGGAATCTGGGTGTGATCTCTGCACATACCAGCACTGCCAGCCTGCCTCCCCCCTCACTCCCCGACTCCACAGCCTGGAGGACTTTAACTGTGAACATGCACTTCTTGAGCTTCTGGGACGTGCTCTGATCACCAGCGATCAGACCGCCTTTGTTATTGGTGGCCTGGTAGCAGTTATGCTATGCTGTTACGCATTAGCTTCACTAATTGTTGGCAGAGCGGTTGTCCTTTCACTAAAGAGCTGAAATGCTTCTTAAAGCCACAATATTGAGAGAGTTTCTGAACATTTTTTTATAAAGACTTTTTTTTTTAATGTGAAAAACTTTTAAACACAAGATTTCAGCAATTCTGCATTTTAAAAGTTTTGCAGATTGTTTATACTGCACATTTCTGACTGAATAATCAGACAGTAACATTGGAGAACTAATTTAGATTGCCTTTTATTATTGTTAATATACATTTTTATGTACATATGAGACTGTTGTTTGCATATGTACATGTTCTGTTTTACAAGGGAAATATTGAATACTGGATAAAAAGCCACCAAATTTTTACCAACCATTAAAGTAGATCTCTGTTAGAGTCAGTCAGAACAGTGTGAGACAGGAGTCAGTGAAGCAGGAAGAAACACTAATAAACTTAAAGCCAGTAGTAAACCATCTAATTCTATCCCCACACACACATCTTTTGTCCTGCACATAAACATGTACTTATTGGCACCATGCCTAATACCAGGCATGGGTTAGAGGAGAATAAAGCCCCCAGCATTGAGCTGTGGAGCAGTGGAACCTTGTTATCTGGAATGACTATGTTCCATCCAAAACTTTCAGGATGAGTTGGGGATACGGTGGGGTGGTGATCATCCAACATCCTGACCTCACTAAAAATAATGAAGTTATTTAAAGGTGAAAGTTTAGGGATCCTGTAGGGTCTAATGTCTTATAGTTAACACTGAAAGCTGGAAATAAACGGTAGGAACAAGTTATGATATTATACTGATCTAATTATGAGTTTAATAGATGTTCACATATTAATTCAGGAACATGTCTTTGTTAAAGTGTTTTATTTGAGTCTGCTTCTCCTCTAAAAGACACATTCTTGTCTTTGGTGAAACTGAAGCAGCAACACAAAACCCAGTTAAACACCAGCTTTCCAACCATAGCTTCTACTGTATCTCCTCACACTGTGAGGCCACCTCACCTAGTAACTGTTAATGGTAGAAATAATGTGGGGAAGACGACACACTCACCTGATACAGTCAGTCTAACAGCAGCACTGATCTCTGAGTAGCGCGGCTCTGTTGACAGTCTTCCCTTACAGGTATAATCACCTTCATGAGACCCATCAACATTAGAGATTTCATAGTTCTTCCTCCATTGAGCTTCACCTAGAGGATCATTATTCTTAAACCACTCGTAATTCCAGACTCCTCCACTTTCTATGTCACATGTGAGAGTGACTCTCTCTCTGATGAACACACGCTCAGCTGGCTGCACTTTTACTGTAGCCTTTGGTCTCTCTGTTCAAAGATCATAAAGACTTTAGAAAGGTAGAAACTCTGTGTGAAGAAGGTGTTTCTTGTAAGAAGATCCAGAATTCAAAATCCTTCTGGAATAATTGATCAACATTTTTATTCTTATTCTGAAATGAAGTCGTTTGTAGAAAGAAAACAGAAATCATGACCAACCTCTTACTGTAATCTTGACTGGAGCACTGTAGTGTGAGCTGTAGTCTCCTCTGAGTGCTACACACTTATACTCTGCTGTTCCTGTATCAGACACTGTAATACTGAGTGTGTTGGTGTCTTTATATTCAGTCAGATGTTTTAACTGCTGAGAGACTTTGTACCACCTAAACCTCCATCCAGTGAGTGAGATCTGCAGATCACAGGTAAGAGTAAGTGTGTCTCCAGTGTAGACAGTGGTGTGAGGATCCACCCTCAGTGTTGGTTTGGGTTTTTCTGTGGAGATGAAATGATGAAGAGATCAGAGCTGATTCAGCTTTAGAATAGAAGCAGTAGTTTGATCAGGATAAGAACTTGCTGTGTTTTGGCAGAAAGATTACAGTAGTTGGACTTTCCTACAACGTTGCTGTAGATAAAGTGTCTTAAAATGAGTTAGCATTTTAAAATAATGAGACAGTCTCTCAGATCTAGGAGGTTTTATCTGAAATCAAGGAGAAATCATGTCAGAACATGAGACCAACATGAGACCAATGGCCGAGTAATTGGTAGTTGAAGTCTGCCAGTGCTCAGGAGGCGGCAAAAGAGTTTGGGTTCACAACCATTCAGGACACATGCATTCTGGGTCTGTTCTTCCTAAAAGTGGTAGATGCTATCGTGGACATCAAGTGCTGCACCATCAGGCTTGGAGGGACCACTTCTGTACTGGTAATCGACACGGGACTGGTGAGCGACTCCATGGCGACCAACCGCTTGCTATGATGCTCTGCATCTGGAAGAGCTGAACATGTAGTGCCAGGCTTGGGTGGGGGAACTCTAGCTGTGCTGGGTATACCACAGTTCTCCACATGTGTTGCCCCAACTGCTGGAGGAGCTGAGCACACAGCTCCAGTGGGGAAGGGCGGCACTGCATGGGCTGTGGCAGCACAACATAACTGTGGCAACAGAGCAGCAAAGGCTTGATAGCAGAGCAGATCAAATTCACAGACTGTGGGGGCTTTTGGATTAGTTTTGTGGCATGTTCACAGCCAGCAAAGCAAAGTGCACAAATCATAGATCTAGTAAACCACACAATCGACGCTGTGATATAGTTGCAGTCTTCCACAAAAAAAAATTGTGAGGGACAAAATGTGTGAAATGGCAGCCACTGGAATTATTGAGTCATCTTGCAGTCTGTGGGCCATGCCACGCTAGTGCAGAAGAAAAAAGGTGACTGACGGATCTTCATAGATTACCAGCGTTTGAATGCAATGACGAAGGTGGACTCATCCTTTACCACGTAACGATGACACACTGAACTGAGCGGAGGAGTCAAGCTGGTTTAGCTTGCTGGATCTACGCAGTGGATACTGGCATGTGCTTCTGGCCCCTGAGGTGAAAGAAAAGATTTGTTTATCTTCAGTAAGGGGCTATGGCATTTGAATGTGATGGCCTTCAGGCTTTGCATTGCACTGTGCATCTTCCAGCGTCTGATAAGGCGAGTGCTTGGTGGTTGCCCCTGAACTCAGTGTGTGGTTTATTGGGATGACGTGTTGGACTTTAGAAGGGCACTGGACATGATGCAGAAAGTATTGGGCACTTTCCACGCAGCCCGCCTAAAGCTGCACTCTTAAAAGTGTACACTGTTGCAACAGTCGGCTCTGTTCCTTGGCCACACAGTAAGTAGCAAAGGCGTGGCAACAGGCCTGTCAAAAGGTGGAGCCAGTGCAGCGCTGGCCAATGTCCACTAATGTTGAACAGAGTTTCCTGGAATTCACTTCTTACTAATGCCGCTTAAATCAGGGGATTCGCCCACAGTTACACCTGCTCACATCAAAAGGTGTCCCGTTCCAGTGGACGCCAGCACAGGAAGGAACATTCCAAAGGCTACGTAATGCTCTTGTCACGTCCCCAATCCTGGCGCTTCCAAGGCATGAGGGACAATTCAGGGTAGTTGGTGATGCCAGCAACTTGGGTATTGTCCCATGCCACGCTACACATACCAGCACTGCCAGCCTGCCTCCCCCCTCACCCCCCAACTCCACAGCCTGGAGGACTTTAACTGTGAACATGCGCTTCTTGAGCTTCTGGGACGTGATCAGACCACCTTTGTTATTGGTGGCCTGGTTGCAGTTATGCTATGCTGTTACGCATTAGCTTCACTAATTGTTGGCAGAGCGGTTGTCCTTTCACTAAAGAGCTGAAATGCTTCTTAAAGCCACAATATTGAGAGAGTTTCTGAACATTTTTTTAAAAGACTTTTTTTTAAATGTGAAAAACTTTTAAACACAAGATTTCAGCAATTCTGCATTTTAAAAGTTTTGCAGATTGTTTATACTGCACATTTCTGACTGAATAATCAGACAGTAACATTGGAGAACTAATTTAGATTGCCTTTTATTATTGTTAATATACATTTTTATGTACATATGAGACTGTTGTTTGCCTATGTACATGTTCTGTTTTACAAGGGAAATATTTAATACTGGATAAAAAGCCACCAAATTTTTACCAACCATTAAAGTAGATCTCTGTTAAAGTCAGTCAGAACAGTGTGAGACAGGAGTCAGTGAAGCAGGAAGAAACACTAATAAACTTAAAGCCAGTAGTAAACCATCTAATTCTATCCCCACACACACATCTTTTGTCCTGCACATAAACATGTTCTTATTGGCACCATGCCTAATACCAGGCATGGGTTAGAGGAGAATAAAGCCCCCAGCATTGAGCTGTGGAGCAGTGGAACCTTGTTATCTGGAATGACTATGTTCCATCCAAAACTTTCAGGATGAGTTGGGGATACGGTGGGGTGGTGATCATCCAACATCCTGACCTCACTAAAAATAATGAAGTTATTTAAAGGTGAAAGTTTAGGGATCCTGTAGGGTCTAATGTCTTATAGTTAACACTGAAAGCTGGAAATAAACGGTAGGAACAAGTTATGATATTATACTGATCTAATTATGAGTTTAATAGATGTTCACATATTAATTCAGGAACATGTCTTTGTTAAAGTGTTTTATTTGAGTCTGCTTCTCCTCTAAAAGACACATTCTTGTCTTTGGTGAAACTGAAGCAGCAACACAAAACCCAGTTAAACACCAGCTTTCCAACCATAGCTTCTACTGTATCTCCTCACACTGTGAGGCCACCTCACCTAGTAACTGTTAATGGTAGAAATAATGTGGGGAAGACGACACACTCACCTGATACAGTCAGTCTAACAACAGCACTGATCTCTGAGTAGCGCGGCTCTGTTGACCGTCTTCCCTTACAGGTATAATCACCTTCATGAGACCCATCAACATTAGAGATTTCATAGTTCTTCCTCCATTGAGCTTCACTGAGAGGATCATTATTATTAAACCACTCGTAACTCCAGACTCCTCCACTTTCTATGTCACATGTGAGAGTGACTCTCTCTCTGATGAACACACGCTCAGCTGGCTGCACTTTCACTGTAGCCTTTGGTCTCTCTGTTCAAAGATCATAAAGACTTTAGAAAGGTAGAAACTCTGGACTGCTAGAGACTGGGTTTGAACCAGCAACCCACTAAACCAAGGGGCAATGTACTGCGATGTACTCCAAGAAGTGGTGGGGAAACAAGGGAACGGCAAACAAAGGAGACACACAAAAAGATGGACTCAAACAAAGGGAGAACAATAAACATCAAACAGGGTCAAACAAAAGACTGAAAAGAAGGCTGTAACAAATTTTCATTTCACAGAAATTAATAAGCTTAAAGGCAGTGAGCTGAGGCCAGCTAACACATTAAACACAGAGTCTCTGCCCCTAAATCAAGAATTTACTTGACTTTTCTTTTTCTTAGTTTTCTTTTGGTTTTCTCTTTACCGGTTTACCATCTGCTCCTCTAAAAAGGTGCAGCACTGAGCCACTTGTTTGGGAGAGCTTTTATGCAGAGCCCAGCAGGTGTGTCTGATCAGCTGTAATTAGCTCTGGGGCTTCTGGGAAATGGAGTTTCCAGAGCTGCTCCCAGCTGCTATTTTACTACTACATTAGCACTGTAGCTGTAGTGCAAGACTAAAGAAGGAAAACTTCTTAACTTCGCATAATTATTACAAGGCATCGTCCACTTTCTGGTCCTGATTAAGCCACATCTAAGTAATCATGTGGCCCTGCATTGGAAAATAGGTCACTGTGTCTCACTGGAGGGAGAGCAAAACAAGGAGAAGGGGGAAAATGCTTTGCTCATCTTGCTAAGCAGTAGATGCAGCTACATGACTGAATTGTTACATTTAGAGGGGTTACAGATAGATTAAGAGCCAAAAACTGAAAAACAACCAATATAGTATATCTCAGTTTATTTCAGTGAGAAGCTCCAGAACAGTGTGAGTAGGTAGATGTATCAGTACTCTTAGTCGCCAAATCTTTTTACCACTTAGTGTTATTGTTGTTAAAAACTCAGGCTTATAGGTGTGGATGTAACATGTTACGATAAACTGTAAGAGTTCTAATTTCTTACTAAAAATTTTGATAGCACAGAATAAAATCTTTTTACATCGACTTTCTGTAAAGCTTCTTGTAAAGTTTTTTTTTTGCACAGTAAAAAGATAGTATACCACCATAGTATACTATTTTTGATGAACAAAGATTCTATAGTCAAGACATTTGAGAAAAGAAAGCAGAAACAAAAATTACGAACCTCTTACTGTAATCTTGACTCGATCACTGTAGTCTGAGCTGTTTGATCCTTTGAATGCTCTACACTGATACTCTGTTGTTCCTGAATCAGACGCTGTTATACTGAGTGTGTTGGGGCCTAACTCTCTCAGATATTCTAACTGCTGAGAGACTTTGTACCACGTAAACTTCCATCCAGTGACTGAGCTCTGCAGATCACAGGTCAGAGTAAGTGTGTCTCCAGTGTAGACAGTGGTGTGAGGATACACCCTCAGTGTTGGTTTGGGGTTTTCTGTTGAGATGAAATGATGAAGAGATCAGAGCTGATTTTACTTTTACAATATAAACAGTAGTTTACTATGTCTCTCTCTCTCTCACACACACACACACACACACACACACACACACACAGTGTTTAATGAGCTGTATGTGCAATGCATGTGAGAACTAATACAATCACATACACATATGACAGTAAAAAAAAAGTTTAAATATGTGTATAATAAACTATACAGTGGATTGGGGGAAGTTGTACAGGTAAATCTACATGAATGTAAATGAAGCAATCCAGTAAAGGCAGATGTAGCTGTTCACCTTGAGCTTGTCCACAGTAGAGTACAGTCAGCACTACAGTATGGAAAGAAAGAGGACATGATGCATTAGTGTGAAGGATTAGCTGTTCTCAGTTGAAGGGGGTTAAAAAGCCGGTTACAGTCGAAGATGGCTGTTTGATTAAAGGTGGAAATTTTTTTGTCTGGCTCAAAAAAAAAATTATAACACTGCTCCTCCTCCCTCTGAACATTTAAGTAAACAGAGGACAAACATGCCTCAAGCTACTAGAAGTAAAACATTTTTGTTTGCCAACACTACTACTAAAACTGGACTGTTTACCACCCCCACTGCTATGATTATGCTAATTACCACATGAAGGGCACTGGTTGTATGTGTATAACCAACTTGCAGCAAGAGGGGTAACATTGTAGAAACTGTTGGCTTATTATGTTGATCACCAAAGTGGGGTTTGGATAGTTCTTCCACTAAATTAATGCATTGATTACTATAACAGCCCAGTTGATGGGTAATGGGAAAAAGTCCACATTGGCTACTTCGAAGATCACAAGGAAAACAAAAACTAAAAATGAAAGGACCTCCCCTTAAGAAAAATTACGAGAAAAAGGAAAGACAGACTCCTGCCTCTGAGCACACATACACCCACACACACAAAAACACATCACGCTCGAGAGAAAGAGGGGGTGGAGACTGGATCCCCATCCCCGTCTCCTATCCAGGGAACATGGGCAGAGTGAAATTCACAGATTCCCAGAGGGTATTATGTGCGTACTCTGCCAAAATTAGTTGGTCAAACCAACTAATTTACATCCTAGAAGGAGAAGAGGAGGCCAGACAGCAGCTGACCACTATGAGGACACCCGAGAAGGGCCAGAGACAGTGGGTGGGCCACAAGGAACTCTGGAGTCTCCGACACTCTGCACACTACGCCTCTCCTCGAGACGGCAATCAACCCATTTAGCCAACTCAATGAACTAATCGAGGGAGGCAGGAGGGTCATCCATGAGGCCATGGTGGAAGGCAGAAACAAGGGCACTGACATTCCACTCAGTAGCATGTGGAATGGCGTAATCAGCCACCTGTGCAGTTCATTTAAGTAAGTAAGGATACTACCCCTTTTTGGAGGGTATTATTTTATGGTGAGTGTAACAGATGGTGAATGTCTTAAGTCAATACAAGATTGGTGCTTGGTGAGACTGTGGTGGGGCTCAAACTCCCAACCCTGGAAACGGGAGCCCAGTGTGCTTCCACTGCACCACCACAGCTGTGAGAGGTGGCAGTATAAAAACTGTTTAAAAGCTATATAGAAAAAGGGCAGGAAAACAAACATAGGAAACACCAGAAGTGGCGTACAAAGGACAATCTAAACCCCTTTTCAACTCAAACTAGCCTCTTTTTCTAGTTTTCAGCTGTTAACACTAACTTTTTTAACTCTTTTCAACTTAAACTCTCTCTTTTTTTTTACTTCAGCTTTTCATCACTGTTCACAACTTAGAACCACTGTTACCATTCACCCCTCTACAAAGGTGCAACAGGTGAAGTGTGTTTGGCTGGGTGTATTTATACCATGCCACACAGGTGGGTCTGGTCAGCATTGATTACCACTTGGGATTCTGGGGCTTGGAGTTCTTTGTTCCAGCTCCACCAGCTTTCCTACTGTGCTGGCCAGGCCCCCTGCTGGTGGCTGACGGTACACGCTGCCTTCTTACATCACCAATCTTTTATCCCTGGTGCAGGTGCAGGTCGTGGGACCCCGCCTTCTCACCACGAGTGGGGTTGGTGCTCTCACACCTAGGTGGCCTAGGCTAACGTCCTACCAGTGAGGGGAGAGATAATATACTCCACCTTTGCATGCTCTGACAGAAAGCAGAAGGGCTGCTACTCAAAAGCCAGTGAGCACTGAAGGTGTAGTATCACCTTATCCCATATGGCGCAATACATACATTCCTTTTTTTAACATAGACACAAGTATTTTTTCTAATCACTTTCATAGGTGTTTTCATATAGTCAGTCATGGTGACCTAACAGCATATAAATATCATTTACAGTACTGCAGAACTTGATGATGAATTGCTGAGCATTAGCATAAACACAGAACACTGAAGAAATGTATAAGTAATACAACTGCATTTTCTTGTAAATACATTAGGACGCTCTCACATTTATTACTATTTAAAGTAAAGTCTACAATTATTTAACAAATGACAAAAATGATTAAAACATTGTTAGAAGGGATTCTGGAAAAGCCTTTCATTTTAACCAGTAGTTTGATTTAACTTTTATGTAACTTAAGTTTTAATATGAATTATATTGAACTATATTGTCAAAAGTATTCACTTGCCTGCCTTCGAACACATATGTACTTGATTGACATTCCATTCTTAATAAAATCCATAAAATTTAATATCATGTTGGGCAACCCTTTGCAGCTATATATAGCAGCTTTAACTCTTCTGGGAAGGCTTTACACAAGGTTTAGGAGTGTGTTTATGGATATTTTTGACCATTCTTCTAGAAGCGCATTTGTGAAGTCAGATACTGGTGTTGGACGAGAAGGACTGGCTCGCAGTCTCTGCTCTAATTCACCCCTACAAATTCAGTAAACAGTAATTGTGTTTTAGAATGTGCAGAAGTGTCTTTGAACATACACTATATAGACAAAAGTATTGGGACACCTGCTGATTCATTGTTTCTTTCAAAATCGAAGGTATTAAAAAGAGTTTATCCTTTTGTGGAAGCATTTGTTGATATTTAGTCCATATAAAGTCAGTATTCTAAACTAAAAGCCAGGAATTGCTAACGTAATGTGATCGGATTGTTCCATTGGCATGAAAATGAAGGAATACTATTAATATATAAATAGAATTTGGCTTGTCAAACAATTTATTTACGATGAATTTACTTATTTTACAAAAACATGAAATGTGCGCAAAAATAATTGTCGGCACATTTAGAAAATAAACAGGAATTGTGTCTAAACACACACACACACACACACACATATATATATATATATATATATATATATATATATAATGTAAAATTAATGTAAATAATATACAATTAAAATAAAAATATATACAAACCGGATTCCAAAAAAGTTGGGACACTAAACAAATTGTGAATAAAAACTGAATGCAATGATGTGGAGATGGCAAATGTCAATATTTTATTCGTAATAGAACATAGATGACAGATCAAAAGTTTAATCTGAGTGAATGTAACATTTTAAAGGAGAAATATGTTGATTCAAAATTTCATGGTGTCAACAAATCCCAAAAAGTTGGGACAAGTAGCAATAAGTGGCTGGAAAAAGGAAATTGAGCATATAACGAACAGCTGGAAGACCAATAACACTAATTAGGTCAATTGACAACATGATTGGGTATAAAAAGAGCTTCTCAGAGTGTCAGTGTCTCACTGAAGCCAAGATGGTAAGAGGATCACCAATTCCACCATTGTTGCGCAGAAAGATAGTGCAGCAATACCAGAATGGTGTTACCCAGCGTAAAATAGCAAAGACTTTTAAGTTATCATCATCAACCGTGCATAACATCATCAAAAGATTCAGAGAATCTGGAACAATCGCTGTGCGTAAGGATCAAGGCCGTAAAACTCTACTGGATGCTCGTGATCTCCGAGCCCTTAAACGTCACTGCACCTCAAACAGGAATGCCACTGTCAAGGAAATAACAGAATGGGCTCAGAAATACTTCCAGAAATCATTGTCAGTTAACACAGTCCACCATGCCATTCGCTGTTGCCAGCTGAAACTCTACAGTGAAAAGAGGAAGCCATTTCTAAGCAAGCTCCACAAGCTCAGACATTTGCACTGGGCCAGGGGTCTTTTAAAATTGAGTGTGGCAAAATGGAAGACTGTTCTGTGGTCAGATGATGCAGATGACTCCACTCTGGTGGGCCTCATAGCCAACGGTGATGAGTCTGCTTACTGAAAGGAAATTGAGCAGCTGGTGTCCTGGTGCAGCAGCAACCACATGCTGCTAAAAACAGAAAAGACTGTAGAGATGGTAGTGGACTTCCGACGCAATCCACCCCCCCCCTTCCCCCCCTCCACATAAACAACACTGCAGTATCCATGGTGGAGTCACTCAAGTTCCTGGGCACCACCATCTCCAGAGACTTGAAATGAGAGAAAAACACCATCTCTATCATCAAGAAAGCTCAACAACGAATGTTCTTCTTGAGACAGCTCAAGAAATTCAACCTGCCACAGACCCTGATGATCCAGTTCTACACAGCGATCATCCATTCGAGTCCATTCTCACAGCCTCCATAACCATCTGGTTTGGTTCCTCCACTTCACAAGAAAGAACCAAACTCCAGCGCATCATCAGGACAGCAGAGAGGATCATTGGATGTAACCTGCCATCACTTCAGCAGATCTACACCAGCAGGGTGAGGAAGCGGGCTGGCAAAATTACATCTG
Organism: Salminus brasiliensis; assembly: GCF_030463535.1. Lineage (NCBI taxonomy): Eukaryota > Metazoa > Chordata > Actinopteri > Characiformes > Bryconidae > Salminus > Salminus brasiliensis. The sequence continues at coordinate 27,576,589 of NC_132886.1, forward strand.
ACCCCTCACATCCTGGACACCTCCTCTTCCAGACACTCCCCTCGGGTAGAAGACTGCGGTCCATCAAAACCAGCACAACATGTCATGCTAACAGCTTCTTCCCCAGAGCTGTAGCGCTCCTCAACCACAGTGAACACCTCCCACTGTAAACCTCAAAACATACAACTGAACTGTACCAAACCAGACTGAACAGTTATTTGCACTCTGCCTATTTTTACTATGACTATTTGCACACCTGTACAGATGTTCTCTTTCTGTAAATATTCAGGTCATCTGTAACTTTCTATGTATAATATTTTTCTACCAAATCTGTTTCACATCTCTCAGCTTCTTCAGCTCTTTATTACCTCTAGTACTTTTTTAATTTATCCCCTATCCTAGTTATTATTTAGTGTAATTTTCCTTTAGTTTAATACTGTAAATAATCTGTGTTTTTGTTACCTGTCATACGTGTTGCTCTCACCAAGACAAATTCCTTGTATGTGTAACATACTTGGTGAAATAAAGAGATTCTGATTCTGATTCTAATTCAGATGAGTCACGATTTGAAGTTCTTTATGGAATACTGGGACGCCATGTCATCCGGACCAGAGAGGACAAGGATAACCCAAGTTGTTATCAACGCTCCGTTCAGAAGCCTGCATCACTGATGGTATGGGGTTGCATGAGTGCTTGTGGCATGGGCAGCTTGCATGTCTGGAAAGGCACCATTAATGCAGAGAACTATGTTCAGGTTCTAGAACAACATATGCTCCCATCTAGACGTCATCTCTTTCAGGGAAGACCCTGCATTTTTCAACAAGATAATGCCAGACCACATTCTGCAGCAATCACAACATCATGGCTACGTAGGAGAAGGATCAGGGTACTGAAATGGCCAGCCTGCAGTCCAGATCTTTCACCTATAGAGAACATTTGGCACATCAGAAAGAGGAAGGTGCGACAAAGAAGGCCCAAGACGATTGAACAGTTAGAGGCCTGTATTAGACATGAATGGGAGAGCATTCCTATTTCTAAACTTGAGAAACTGCTCTCCTCTGTACCCAGACGTCTGTTGAGTGTTGTAAGAAGAAGGGGGGGGATGCCACACAGTGGTAAAAATGGCCTTGTCCCAACTTTTTTGGGATTTGTTGACGCCATGAAATTTTGAAACAACATATTTTTCCCTTAAAATGATACATTCTCTCAGTTTAAACTTTTGATCTGTGATTTGTGTTCTATTCTGAATAAAATATTAGATGTTGGCATCTTCACATCATTGCATTCAGTTTTTATTCACAATTTGTTTAGTGTCCCAACTTTTTTGGAATCTGGTTTGTAAATAATATTAATAACAATAACAACAATAATAATGACAACAGTAATAACATGTCAAATGGAAAATCATCCATAACGTTTATGTTTAGAAAGGTCTTCAAGAAACTCTCACAGATCTGATTCATTTCATTTGCTAAAAATGGAAACTCAGCACAGACGGTTAATGTTCATCTAGCTCCTCTAGTAGCCCCAAGCACACACGTTAGAGATGGAGCTCATAAAACCTGTCAAACTGAATAACTGATGAGAAGAAGATATACAGCAGATAGACGAAGAATACAGCAGCAGCTCTGACTCTAATGAAGATATAAAGAAAAGAGTTACTCACAGAGCAGCACAGAGAGTGGACCGACCTCCATACTGTCCCACTGACCACTGACTGACTGACTGATATAACACTTAACACAAAGCACATCCCAGAGAGAGGGAGCGTGACATGACATCCTGAACCTCTCACTCTCTCTCTCTCTCTACTATACCTACCTTTTAGTACAATACACTGTATAGTATGGAGTAAATATGGTTTATCGTTTCTTCACCATCAGTGGAATTCCCCATTAAAACCCTTCCAGACTCATGCAGCAGCTGAGAGAAACTGCCTAAAGGAATCACAGCTGACCCGTTAGCGGTCATTATCTGCATTGGTCCAGATACTGGACATTAAATATCACTACATTTTAGAGCATCTTCAATTGCATGAGTTATACAGTCGTGTTGCTCAGTGTTTCTTAATCCTGCACACTTTCACCTGTTCCCTGCTTCAATACACCTGATCCAGGATGGACTCAGTAATCAGGACCTGAGCAGGATCTGGTGGGATTAGCAACATTTAAAGCCATGCAGGGTCAAACCACAAACACCTTTCAGCTCCTCAACAAAATATGTCATTTGACCAGGGGTGCTCAAACTTATTAAGAGTAATAAAACATTGTAAAAAATCATGTCTGATCTCACTTTACATTAGCTTCTTTAGTCATGCCACCTTTCACTCAAAAAGTATGGACAATAATACAAATTATTATTATTATTATTATTATTATTATTATTATTATTATCATCATTATTATTATTGATCAGATTATATTTTCTTCACCAATTGAATGTTTTTAATGATTTGAGGCTTTAATATAGGTCTTAGGTGATGTATGCAGTCACAGAACTTTCCTCAGGCAGTCAGATTGTATAAATCAGTATAATAATAGTGTTTTCATATGTGTTATATATCTACTTAATTAAGACGTACTGATCTGAGTTGACCCTGTTGACCTGCTGTTGCAGGTTTTGACTGCACTTGAACTCATCTGTAAAGTTTGTGTTTGAGCAGCTCTTTAGGAAACCCTCACTAAACTGATTCTTTCTGTTCTGACATTCTTGGATTATTACTGGTTTATGGTGGTTAAGGTGCTAGAACTGGACCAATCAGTAAACACTTGTGTATGAATACAAATCATTGTTGAATTATTATAAATGTAACTTGACCTGTGATGAAATGATTAGAGGCTGTGATCATGTGGATGGAAGTGTGACCTGACTGCTTTAAATAAAGTATAACTTTTCACTAAACATATTCTTTCAGCTCCTCAGTAGAGGAGGACGTCAAATGTCAAATCACAAACACCTCGACAGCTGATCTCTCCATCTAGGTGTGTGGAAATGTGACTGTGGGATGGTTCCCAATGTCTTTGCGATTCACTTTTCGATTTGTGATTTACATTTAGTTGATTTTGCAAGATAAATTTCATGCTGAATAAAACAACTCACCATTTACAGTCCATTTCTGTTAATCTGATCCTCGGTTTCTTTTATTTATAGAAGTATTCTGTATAAAAGATAGACTGATTCAGATTCTTATTAAGGTATTAGTTGTTTAAGATAACTGTGCAGCTAAAACAATGTGTGTTTTTAAAAGATAAACTGTCTATATTTCTGTATTTGTTAATATGATAACACAATATATGTGTACATATTGTCATAGACTGAAGTTAAAAATTATTATTAGCTGGTTTGCGTTTGATAAGATCTAGGATTGAGTCACAAGAAGTGCATTTTATCGCATGAGGCCTAATGTCAGCCACCGAGCACACAGACACCACAGTATAATTAGACTGTGAGTTCATATTCAAAGCAGGATGTGATATATGGATGTAATATGTTTTTAAACATGGGTGTGTCGTCACCACTGTTTCACTAGAACAGAAAGCAGACCACAAGATTCACAATAACACTCTGCCCCCAGCTCTCTGAAACTGTTTATTTTGGGTACAGATTAGACTGATAAAGTTCACAAACATACTACTTAAATACATGAACAGTGAGAAGCTCTCCTAGTGCTTTGTGTCTGTGTTTTAGAGTGGAATTTACTATCCAATGCTAAACAATCAGCTAATCACCACTTTATCAGCTTTTCTGTTAGGTATTCTCAAAATTATAACATAATTAATGCTGTAGAGAATTGCCTGTCCCCTTATCAGTTAAAAAACAACATCATTTTCTTGGGTTTGAGAACAGCCCATTCTGCTTTTCATGACTTAAAGAATGCTTTTGCTCAGACAATTTTTAAACATTTTGAAACATCCTGACCCTTCAGAGCCTTTCAGTGTCAGAGTGGATGTCTCTGAGGTAGGGGTTGGGCCTGAACTGTTCCAATGTATGTATGAATTTAACTATGGTACTGGGGACGTAGAACTTTTTGCCATGAAACTAGCGTTTGAGGAGTGGCTCTATTGGTTTGAGGGTTCTACACAACCCTTCTAAGACTTAATTTATTGTAAGAATTTAAAGTATATTCGTAAAGCTAAGACATTAACCCTTGTGAGCTCAGTTGGTATTTTTACTTTTGCTACTTTTGTCTTACAATCACTTATCACCCTGGCACAATGCTAAAGCTGAGAATGAGGATATAGCTGATTACACTTATACATGGAAAATTAGCATGCCTTCGAAGCAGAGACCACCAGAATATTCTGCCTCCAGATGTGTTTTAGCTCCCATTTGATGGGAGGTAGATGAGGAGATACATTGTGCTTTAGAGACTTCCCGTTATGTCTGGGTGTCTGCCAAAGACATCCAGGATCTGAAGACACCCACTGCTGCTTTAAAGCATTGGAGTGTAAGCCTGCCCCAAACACAACCTTGAGATTATAAATCTGCCAGCTAACCTCAGTAATGTCAAACGTCACCTAAATCCCAAAAAGATTGGTCTTCAGTGTACCTTTAAGTAAAGCGTCCCATTCTAACTGTCAAAACAATTCAGTTACATTTCTTCTTACAAAAAAACACAATTAGTTTGTGCACATGAAGCCTCATCGCAACAACCGAGCACAAAGACACCAGAATATAATTAGACTATGAGTTAATATTGAAACCAGGATGAAATATTGTGACTTTTTTAAACATGAGAGTGTCTAAACACATGTCAGACCACAGGATCCAAAATAACATTCTTTGAAACTAGCTGTGTATTCTGGGTAGGTTTGACTAATAAAACCTCCTACTTAAAAGTATGAACAGTGAGAAGCTCTCTTAGTGTTTAGTTTCTGAGGGTCTTAATTACTTTACTCCACTAAATAATCAGCTGATCAACTAATAACAGCATGTATTCTAAACATTTTGCTAAGGCAGTACATGTCACATGAAACAGCGCTCCCTTCTCCCATCTGTTTCTTTTCATCTGATTAATATCTGTTCACTTGATTTAAATTATTTACAGGTGAGTGTAATGAAGGGTGAATGTTGATGTTAGTAGGTTATTAAAGGCTGAGGTAAAGTATCTTATACAAACCATTACTTAGAGATTCCTGGAATCACATAATAGTAACCAGTGTGCTAATATACAGAGAACATAAACATAACAGGACATTGTATATAGACACTAACGTCACAAGACAGAGGTGGACGCACTTGCTGGATCTTTTAATGAAACAAACCAAACAGAAACCAAACAAGCCCGAAGCTTACCAAATAAACCACACAAGAATCCCATAAACAGGCCAACTCAACAAACCGTGAAACTGACATGCACAAGCACAATTCACAACATGCACAAGACCAGACAAGGGACAACTGAAACAACGGGGTGCTTATACAGACACTAACAAGGGAGTTACGAGAAACACCTGGGACTAACAAGGGGGCGTGGCTACAGAGGAGACACTGGTGGACAGGTGTAGCTAGGGCAAACAAGACACAAACAGAGCAAAACAGAAGCAGAAAAGGAGGAGGCCAGAAAAGCACACAGGGGGTCAGATAGAAAACAGGACAGACACATGGGCAGGACGCTGGACAGGGAACACGGCACAAGGCGGGACATTAGACTGGACAGAGGGACCTGAATCAAGACAGTGACGGGGACAGTAACAACCACAGAGATTGGTACGGGGACTAAACCAGAAACAGGGACAGACACAGAAACAGGGTAGGCCCAGGACTGGGCCTAGGTGCAATCCGAGGGGCCAACCAGGGTGCAGTTCTGTGGGTGGGCACCCCCTGCACAGGAACAGGAGCGGTGGGCACTGCTTGCCTTGGGGCAGTCACAGACGCCACTGCTTGAACAGAACCAGAAACAGGGGCAGCTGGCACTGCTAGCTTGGTAGTAGGCGGGCAGGGCCGCTGAGACAGGAACAAAGACTGGAGACCTAGGCGCAGACACTGGAACAGAGGCTGGAAGCCTGGGCGCAGACACTGGAGCCGGGATCTTGGGCGCAGACACTGGAGCCGGGGAATGAGGGAGAGACCTAGGAACCCTGCCTTCACTGTCTCTTGTGGCATCGGGTGGAGGGCTCTTTCTCCTTCCATACATACCCAACCGGGGGTCCCGGAGGGGGCGGGTCCGTCTAAGAGCACATCTGGACCAGGAATTATCCGCTACGTCCATTTTCTGGTCTGATTTTCTGTCACAGTTTGTCACGAGACAAACTAATCATTTAATACAGGCAAAATAAAACAAACCAAACAGAATAGACAGATACATAGACAGACAGACGGGCAAATACTGCATTGATCCCGAAGGAAAGCAGCCAGTAGCAACAGTCCCCTGTTGTGCTCCAGTCCTTCAGCCAGACATTCTGAGATCTGCCAGTGAGGTAGTCAGTGAACATGCACCTGGTCGCCTGGATCACTGACTACCTCACTGGCAGACCTCAGTATGTCAGGCTGAAGGACTGTACATCAGAGACTGTGGTCAGCAGAACAGGAACATCACAGGGGACTGTACTTTCCCCTGTGGTGCATGTTGAACCTGGGGTCTGAGGTGGTATAGAAGCAGGCGTTCCAGGGTCCACATGACATATGTTAGTGTGACTGGCCTGAAGTTAAGTAAGTTTACTGGGTCGCCCCTTCTTGGGTACTGGAACCAGGCACGATGTCTTCCACAGCGTGGGGACCCTTTCCCAGTGCAGACTCAGGTTGAAGATGTGCTGTAGAGGAGCACCCAGCACTTTAGTATTCTGGACTTCAGTAGACTTCAGTATTCTGGAACACACTCTGTCTGGTCCAGTTGCTTTTTTGAGTCTCTTCAGCTCACCTCTAACCTGGTCTGCAGTGAAGGCTAGCAGAGGGGGAGAAGGGGGGGGGGCTTTATTGGTGCTGCAAAAGGTCTTTAACACTGCTGCTTATCCAGGGCTTTGTTGTTACACTGCCCAGAGACACGAATCTTAGCAAACAATATTCATATTACTCCCCATACCAAAAATCATATTCTCACATTTTATGGGATTTATGACTATTTTAATGAATAAATTACACATGGTGTTCTGAAGGCTTATGGCGATTCTTTTTCCTGTTCTGCTACCTGATTGTACCCATTTGCCAATTTGTTGGTGAAAAAGAACATTGCTCCTTTATAAGGCATCAAAGCTCTCCTCAATCCAAGGGAATGGAAAATAGCTATGCTTTGTTTTTGAGTTTAAACTTCTATAGGGAAGGCAGGAGAAAGCATTAGGTGTTTTTTTTCTTTCTATCCATGGTGATTTGTTCAACACTTGTTCAATTTTACTTTATATGGATTTTCAGAACTACAAAATTTTTGAATCAAGATGCAAATCACTCTTAACACTTAAGTATAGAAAGGCTAGATCAGGCTAGAAAGCCTGTCTTGTTCTTTGAAGGATAACACCAAAATGACCTTAAGTATGGAGAAGAAAAAGGATTTTTCTTCCAAAGCGATTTCAAAGCAATACCATATCATCTGTTAAACATTGGAGGCATTGTTATGAAATGGGCATGTAGGGCTGCCAATATAACTGGGTCATTGGTGTTTATTGGTGATGTGACTGAGCTTCTAAGGGCAAAGAACTGGAATGTACTGATCTTAACCTAATTGTGCGTGATTTTCACTTAATTAGAACAGATATACCCACAACCAAAGGTAACACTCCTTTCCTGAATAATTTTGTTAGTTTGTTCAATCTTTTTTTTTAATTAATTTTCTAAATAGGTTATATTAAACCTACTGAATAAAAAAAAGCATCCTGAGCAGCTGCATCACTGTCTGGTTTGGGAATTACAATGTCTCTGACAATGTCCTCCCTTTGGCAAACAGTGAGGACAGCTGAGAAGGTCATCGGGGTGTCTCTCCCCTTTATAATGGACATTTACACGAAGCACTGCCTGCAAAGCCACTAGCATTGTGGATGACCCTGGCGTTGCACTCTGGCGTTGCACTCTGGCGTTGCACTGTCTTGTCTGTTTAATGTGTCTAATGTCTGTTGTATTTATCATATTTATTGTATTTTTCTGATTCCATGTTTGCACTTTATATACATATGTACTGTATTGTTTCTGTCTTTGTTGTGAGTCCTGGTGTACTTGTACTTGGAATGACAATTAAAGCCTCTTCACTTAAAGCTTAAAGTTCTTTTTATGTGGGAAAGTAAAATGAGATCACATGTGATCACTCTGGGGACACATTTTAATGAGAAGTGTAAACAGAATCTGGTTGAAGTATGTCCAGAAACTATTCAGATACAAAATGAATGTTAATGACAGGTCTAAGCATAACCTGAGATTTTGGATGGTGTTTTTTTTTTGTTGTTATTGTATGACGAATCAGTTATTGCTTAACCTCCAGGTATTTACCCAATCACAAAAAATGAAAATACACAAATAATTCAGATAGAACCCAAAATTGAAAAGTTAATAGTGAATAAAACTCTCATTTCTCTCATGAGCACAATAATCCTCAGTATTTTATTAATCCCAGTATTCATTTAAATATACACAACATTTATTCTTATTCAGTGGCTGTTGGTTTTATAACATAGATTAACTCAATAATAACTTTGCTTCTTCATTTTTTACAGGGGTTAAAAGGGTAATGTTGCCAAAATAACAACACTTTTGCTCATTCCATCAAAGTTAGTTGTGAACTAAACAATAGTGACAATAGTGAATTCTGTGATGTGCTAGAAATTATTATCCTCATGTAGCATTCTCTGCCCATCTAATGCATTCTCGGCCACACAATATTATAGAACTATGGTCTTTTAAAGCGACAGTGCAGATATCATCCAATACTTTCGTGTAAACATTCCCCCGTGTGAATACAAAATGAAAACAAATATTATTCATTCATCTGGGGCTGTTTCACAAAGTAGACTGATAACTTTTGGTTTATGTTATCAAGTTCCTGTACATATAATTTCAAACAACATCTGGGTGGTAATTCAAAAATACACTGCTAGATAATGAGATGGGTGTGTTGCAGTCATAGACATAGGGTTGAAGGCAGAGTGCTGAGGACAAGCACCACCATGTCAATATCCATGGTGTAATACATGTTCTGAAGTATGTTCTGAAGTAAGCAGTCATACCACAGTTCTGATAGCCATGTTATTTATTAGATTTTCAAAAAGTGGAGACACAAAAAACTATTAATAAAAAAATTCTTAGAGCTGTACTTAAGTGTTGCTGCATTTACACACTGAGGGACAATTAGCTCTCTATTCTCCACCCCACAGGCTTGTTACTCATCAGTTTAAACATAGCTATTACTTTCAAATTGCTTCCTGCTACAGAAACCTTTGAGATATCATATACTGATATTCTCCAACTGGTTCATTTTAAAAATCACACACACACACATTTATCGAATAATAAAATAAATTCAAATAAAATCTAGAAGGAATTCTGCTGATCATTTGAGTTTAAATGCTCAGTCTGTCGCTGCTGAAGCAGCGTGACACCTGCTTCATAACAAGTACTGCACAGAGAAAGTAAATGAAGCTGCTGGATGTTTCAGTGGATGAAGTTGTTCTTTAAATCCCTCTACTGCCAGACTGCAGGATCTCTAACAGGGTCTGGAGTTCAGCATTAAGTAAGATGTTCCTCCTTCTATCAGAGCTTACGTCCTGTTCACCTCATCAGGTTGAGCTGTGAAACACACAGTGATGAACAGATGAGTCTTTAATCAGAAATCCTGATTCAGCTGAAGTGGAACAGAGAGATTTCTGATCCAGTGAGCTTTACAGTGTGTTTACAGTGAGTTCTTACCTCGAACTCTGTAGCATTTGACCCCCAGTATGATGGACACCAGCAGATATGGAGACATCGCCAGCAGACTACTCAGCAGACTGAGGACTGAGAATTGAGCTCCTGATTTTGACGGACCTGCTACACACATAAAAACACCCAAAAAATCATATATAAAATATTTGTTCTGTGAATTCTCATAAACTTGTGTATATACTATATACACTAATAAGTAAAAAAATCAGCACCACTGACATGTGAAGTGAACAACATTTTTGTTATGGGACTGTGGAGTGGCAGACCCAAGTCTCTCTTTGTTTATTTTGTTTGTTTATTATTTATTTAGTGGACAATAAATATGTATAAACTAGGATTCAGTAAAGTAAAAGCATGTACATGAAAAAAAATAAATGATTTTTTGTTTAACTGAAGGTGCAGAGGCTAGGATTCAACCAGCAGTGCACAGAATGAGAATGCTGTGCTTTACCGATGCACTACTGTGGAAGTGAGTGAAAAGAGGTGCAGAAATCACACCAGAAAGAAGTAGGAGGGAACAAAAGGAGGGAACATAAAACAAATGAGATTCCAAAATGGTGTGCACAAACAAAAGAAGACAGACAAACAACATCAAACACAAAAGCACCCATATTTTTTTAAGGGAAAAATATTTTCAACATTATTCAACATCTTTTAATTATGCTCACATTTGTTACTAATATTGACTTTCAGTTTAGGTGCTAAATTAACTTTTGCATAAGACTATATCTTTTCTTTTTTTGTGCCCTCTGACACAAAAATGCCTCAGTGTTTGAATAGAGCAATGACTTTTCCAGCTTTATAAATGGGCAGTTCTTCAATTAAAGTGGGAGGACCCATATAACATGACCTATATGCTTCTTAAGAGACAGGCTATAAATGAGGTTATCATTGGGAGTCATAGGCATACTTGCCCAAGGCTTCTCTCAACACCTCATTAATAAACTGCTGAGAGCAGCTGGTGCATTCATGAGCCCAAAAGACAGTACCCTGTACTCTTCGTGGCCTGAGGAGCAAGCTGTCTTTCACTCATCACCATGCCTTATGTGGACCATATAGTAGGCACTGCGCAAGTCCAGCCTAGTGAATATAGAAGCTTGCTGCAGTGTCACAGGCGGCTGCCAAAAGAGGCAGGGCATAGTGGCCCTTTACCAATGGCTTTAATGCCCTGCAATCGACACAAGGCAGAGACCCCTTCTTTATTTACTACCCCTGCAGGAGAAGACGAGAGTTAAATAAAGCCTGACCCTAGAACATATGTGCTCAGAAGTGACACACTCAGGGGGGAGATAGCTATTGCCTTCCCCTGGGTGGTGTGGTGCCCAGAAGAAGGATAATAGCACTCAATCAAAAGATGAGTGACTGCAACAAGACCAGTGACTGCCTATTGGTAGCAAAGATGGTCCAGAGATTCTACGGGTAATACTATGGCTAAAGTGAAAAAGTCAATAAAACTTCCCACTTCCCTTGCTGCTTCTTCTGAAGTGGGCTTTTTACTAAAAGTGTCAACTGGGGCGTGATTTGCTGCAGCAGTTGTTGATGGCGACCGATAGCTGTGCCCTGGTGTTACAAGGCTTCTTTCAGTGGCTTTTAGCTCTTCTTTTAGTTATGCTCAAGTTTGTCATAACTTCACATCTTTTCTCCTCTTTGAGTTTCCAGATCTTTTCTTTCTTTCCCTTTGATTTTGGTTTATTTGGTTTATTTATCTCTTCTTTTAATTTTTATTTTAATTTCTATTTTACACCAAGCTTGACTAAGTCACAATACCACTTGCCCCTCTACAAAGGTGCAATGTTGGTGGCTGTTTGGAGTGGGCATTTATGCAGAGTTCAGCAGTTGTAAGCAGTCAGTGCTGATTAACGCTGGGGTTTTTGGGAAATGGAGTTTTGGGAGCTGCCAAATTCTTCTTGTATTGCACCCTGTCCCCCTGCTGGTGGGCAGCAGTGCCATTAAAAACAGTTAAAATGGTCAAGCATACACACATGGACAAAACTGTTGGTACCCCTTGGTTAATGAAAGAAAAACCCACAATGGTCAGAAATATCTTGAATCTAACTGAAGTAATAATAAATAAAAATTTAACAAATGAATCTGACGAATCTGACATTGCTTTTCAACCATGCTTCAACAGACTTATTTTTAAAAATAAACTCATAAAACAGGCCTGGACAAAAATGATTGTATGCTTAATATTTTGTTGCACAACCTTTTGAGGCAATCACTGCAATCAAACGATTCCTGTAACTGTCAATGAGACTTCTGCACCTCTCAGCAGGTATTTTGGCCCTCTCCTCATGAGCAAACTGCTCCAGTTGTCTCAGGTTTGAAGGGTGCCTTTTCCAGACGGCATGTTTCAGCTCCTTCCAAAGATGCTCAATAGAATTTAGGTCAGGGCTCATAGAAGGCCACTTCAGAATAGTCCAATGTTTTCCTCTTATCCATTCTTGGGTGTTTTAGCTGTGTTTTGGGTCATTATCAAAAAAAAAGGTTTAAAAAAGGAAGCATACACTCATGTCTCCTTAGGTAATATTCTCTTACTACAAACCCACTATAAAATATTAATGCTCAACAACCATGGGATCCTCTTAGCGGGCTGAAAATAAAACCAATTGATGACCAAATCGCAATCTCCACTCCAAATTTCATTAAGATACATCAGTTAAGGTAGTAACTCTAAAAAGCCACCACAGAGGCGGTGATGCACCATTCCACTGTACAGCATTGGTTACACAAATGCATTGATATGCATTAAAGTGCCATCAGAAGATAATGTCACCTGCAACCTCATCACAAAAGCTACTGGATACTCTTTTTTAATACTTTTGATTTTGGAAAAATTGGTAAAAAATGAGCAGGTGTATTCATATTTCCTTAAAAACTAGGCAATGTACCGAGATAACAGATAAGGGTGCTTTTGAACATGGAGGAAAGCCAAGGCCTCCTACACACTGTATTTCCAAACATAACTAAGACATCCCCTTTGGCCTCTTTTGGTTTTTAGTGATTGGTAATGGCAGCACCAACAACCTCTCCTGGACCTTCAAAGTCTCCCCTTTAGTGAAGAAGGCATGACAACACTTCTTGACATCAATAACGATTCTTGAGGACTCTGGCTGGCCTGAGTGCATCTATCCTTAACTGCTACTTCAGAAGCATCATCAGTGTCCTGATCTCTGGCTTCAGCTTCTGGTAGAGAAACTGCTCAGTCGGAGTCAGGATAAGCATGAGGTGGGTACTGGTTCAAAGTTTTATTGCTGCAGAACCATACATCAGGAATAGCTTTAGCAAGCTAAATCTTGGTGTGGTAGCTCACATTACAATTCAATTAGGGTATGTTACTTTCTCAGGCACTTTGGCTGATTTAAACTGCTCTTTTACAATAAAAGAAATGCTGAAATTCCACTGTACACTGTTAAAAGGGACTTTGGAGGTTCTTCAGTTTGAAACTGTGGATCTTAATGCGCTTTGAGGGACCTTTAAGGAACCTTTTTCACAAAGATCACCTCCACAGTTACTCAGTTACAGTTTCAAACTGAAGAATATACTTTTAACAGTGCATACAAGTCGTGACAGCATTCTCTGGGACAGCAGAGTCGCCAGTCTGCTCGCTTTCAGTTTACGCTTTCTTTGCTTTAATGTGATTCAGACATATCCATGATGATATTTTATTTCTTCAAGAAATCTAAACAGCAGTGCCTTGAATCAGCTGTCTGACTCTGGCGGTCCTTCACCTCAGCCAGAGCCTCTAAAAGACTCATGTAACATCACAAAAAACTTTTTATTTTCTTTAATGCAACAATTTTGTTCTATCCTGTTCTAAACTTGAAGTGTTTCAAGAATACAAAAATAAACCTTCTGATCACATTTTATTCAGGGTTTTTGTAACTGATAATAACAATTGCCAAAATTATTTGACATTATGAAATACTGTATACTGTGATATTTTCTGAGAGAGAAGTCTTATATCATTGCAACCCTATTAACTAAAACTTTATTTGAACATATAAATACTTTTTTGTATGTGTATTTAATCAACAGCTTTTTGTGGAAACATTAAAATATGTTACTCATAACCCAAGTCCCCCCCGTGTCTGGAGGGAATCTATGTCTTCTTGGGGAAACTTATGTTCCATTATTTCAGAAGAGAAAAAATCTGCTCAAAATCTCTCTACACAACACTGTAATCATATATATTTTTTCGTGTGCAATGCATAGTCCTGACCAAAACAAAAATTATCTGACCTCCAAATTTCTCCAGGTAAAATATTATCAGGATTTCAGTATTTATAGCCACTCAGTAAACGTGATAGTATTAGTTTTGGCCCAATTATGCAATCAGAAAAACAAGGTGGCGGTGGATATTGTACCTGATAGTTACCCTATATCAGCAAAGGCAGAATGTTTTTTCTTACCAGTAGCGTTTACCCAGAGTGCATCACTGTAGGGTGTGTAGTTTACCGGGTTTCCTCTCCCAGCTCTGCACCAGTACTGACCTCCATCAGAGACACTAACTGAGCTGATGGTGTGGGAGTGTGTTTCAGTGCTGAACTCATTCTGAGGGTTCTGTGTGTGTTTAGTCCAGTAAAACCTCCATCCAGCAGACTGATCCAGGACACACTCCAGAGTCACTGAAGTGTGCTGATCCTCCTCTATCACGTCCTAATCTGTTCTGCAGCAGTAATGAACCTCTACTCTTTTAATTGTTAATGGTAGAAATAATGTGGTAGAAACTCTGTGTGATAGTGTTTCTCGTAAGAAGATCCAGGATTCAAAAACCTTCTGGAATAATTGATCAACATTTTTACTCTCATTCTGAAATGAAGTCGTTTGTAGAAAGAAAACAGAAATCATGACCAACCTCTTACTGTAATCCTGACTGGAGCACTGTAGTGTGAGACGTAGTCTCCTCTGAGTGCTACACACTGATACTCTGCTGTTCCTGTATCAGACACCGTTATACTGAGTGTGTTGGTGTCTTTATCTTCAGTCAAAGGATTTAACTGCTGAGAGACTTTGTACCACCTAAACCTCCATCCAGTGAGTGAGATCTGCAGATCACAGGTCAGAGTAAGTGTGTCTCCAGTGTAGACAGTGGTGTGAGGATCCACCCTCAGTATTGGTTTGGGTTTTTCTGTGGAGATGAAATGATGAAGAGATCAGAGCTGATTCAGCTTTAGAATAGAAGCAGTAGTTTGATCAGGATAAGAACTTGCTGTGTTTTGGCAGAAAGATTACAGTAGTTGGACTTTCCTACAACACTGCTGTAGGTAAAGTGTCTTAAAATGAGTTAGCATTTTAAAATAATGAGACAGTCTCTCAGATCAAGGAGGTTTTATCTGAAATCAAGGAGAAATCATGTCAGAACATGGAGAAAGCAACTCAAGGAGCAGTAGTTTAACATACTAAAAACATGCTGAGTCTTATGAGACATTGCGTTTCAGCATTTGACTTGGTGACTTTAAAACCTGGCATTTCTGCAAAAGATAATATTTGTATTTATAAAGTTTTCAGTCATATGTGAGATTGTTTATACTGCAAACTCCTGACTGAATAATCAGACAGTAAGGTTGAACAACTTTTATGAATTTTATATGAATTTTAAAATTTTTAAATTGAACATTTATTTTTAAATACTTGCTGGTGTAACTTTGCTTTTCTGTTTCACAAGTGAAATATTGAATCCTGGATAAAATGCCACCGAATCAATACCAGACAATAAAGCAGATCTCCGTTAGATTCAGTAAGAAGCTCCAGAACAGTGTGAGACAGCAGTCAGTGAAGCAGGAAGAAACACTAGTGAACTTAAAGCCAGTAGTAAACTATCTAATTCTCCACAGCTCTCTTTACCACTTCTTCCATCTATTACTGATGTTTCTCCAGCTCTCTCTCTCACCTCACCAATCTTCCACGTAAACACCTCCTCTCACTGCATCTTCTACTTTCAGTCTGTGAATAAACTCTAACTGAAGTTTCAGCTCAAAGGATCATCACAGTGTCTTTTCTCACACAGTCATTGTTAATGAGAGCAGCTCTCTGACCTCACTGAGCTTTCTGAGATATTGTGTGTTGTAAAGAGAAGTGTGCTGATCCTCCTCTATCACTTCTTAAGCTGATGTACAGGATGATGTTCTGCAGCAGTAAAGCACCTCTACTCTTTCAACTGTTAATGGTAGAAATAATGTGGGGAAGACGACACACTCACCTGATACAGTCAGTCTAACAGCAGCACTGATCTCTGAGTAGCTCGACTCTGTTGACAGTCTTCCCTTACAGGTATAATCACCTTCATGAGACCCATCAACATTAGAGATTTCATAGTTCTTCCTCCATTGAGCTTCACTGAGAGGATCATTATTCTTAAACCACTCGTAATTCCAGACTCCTCCACTTTCTATGTCACATGTGAGAGTGACTCTCTGTCTAATGAACACACGCTCAGCTGGCTGCACTTTCACTGTAGCCTTTGGTCTCTCTGTTCAAAGATCATTAAGACTTTAGAAAGGTAGAAACTCTGTGTGAAGAAGGTGTTTCTCGTAAGAAGATCCAGAATTCAAAATCCTTCTGGAATAATTGATCAACATTTTTACTCTCATTCTGAAATGAAGTCGTTTGTAGAAAGAAAACAGAGATCATTACCAACCTCTTACTGTAATCCTGACTGGAGCACTGTAGTGTGAGACGTAGTCTCCTCTGAGTGCTACACACTGATACTCTGCTGTTCCTGTATCAGACACTGTTATACTGAGTGTGTTGGTGTCTTTATATTCAGTCAGAGGTTTTAACTGCTGAGAGACTTTGTACCACGTAAACCTCCATCCAGTGAGTGAGATCTGCAGATCACAGGTCAGAGTAAGTGTGTCTCCAGTGTAGACAGTGGTGTGAGGATCCACCCTCAGTGTTGGTTTGGGTTTTTCTGTGGAGATGAAATGATGAAGAGATCAGAGCTGATTCAATTTTAGAATAGAAGCAGTAGTTTGATCAGGATAAGATCTTGCTGTGTTTTGGCAGAAAGATTACAGTAGTTGGACTTTCCTACAACACTGCTGTAGGTAAAGTGTCTTAAAATGAGTTAGCATTTTAAAATAATGAGACAGTCTCTCAGATCAAGGAGGTTTTATCTGAAATCAAGGAGAAATCATGTCAGAACATGAGACCAACATGAGACCAATGGCCGAGTAATTGGTAGTTGAAGTCTGCCAGTGCTCAGGAGGCGGCAAAAGAGTTTGGGTTCACAACCATTCAGGACACATGCATTCTGGGTCTGTTCTTCCTAAAAGTGGTAGATGCTATCGTGGACATCAAGTACTGCACCATCAGGCTTGGAGGGACCACTTTTCCACTGGTGATTGACACGGGACTGGTGAGCAACTCCATGGCGACCAACCGCATGCTATGATGCTCTGCATCTGGAGGAGCTGAACATGTAGCGCCAGGCTTGGGTGGGGGAACTCTGGCTGTCCTGGGTATACCACACACAGCTCCAGTGGGGAAGGGCGGCACTGCATGGGCTGTGGCAGCACAACAAAGTGGAAGCCATCAAGGAACTGTGGCAACAGAGCAGCAAAGGCTTGATAGCAGAGCAGACCAAATTCACAGACTGTGGGGGCTTTTGGATTAGTTTCGTGGCATGTTCACAGCCAGCAAAGCAAAGTGCACAAATCATAGATCTAGTAAAACACACAATCGACGCTGTGATATAGTTGCAGTCTTCCACAAAAAAAAATTGTGAGGGACAAAATGTGTGAAATGGCAGCCGCTGGAATTATTGAGTCATCTTGCAGTCTGTGGGCCATGCCACGCTAGTGCAGAAGAAAAAAGGTGACTGGCGGATCTTCATAGATTACCAGCGTTTGAATGCAATGACGAAGGTGGACTCATCCTTTACCACGTAACGATGACACACTGAACTGAGTGGAGGAGTCAAGCTGGTTTAGCTTGCTGAATCTACGCAGTGGATACTGGCATGTGCTTCTGGCCCCTGAGGTGAAAGAAAAGATTTGTTTATCTTCAGTAAGGGGCTATGGCATTTGAATGTGATGGCCTTCAGGCTTTGCATTGCACTGTGCATATTCCAGCGTCTGATAAGGCGAGTGCTTGGTGGTTGCCCCTGAACTCAGTGTGTGGTTTATTGGGATGACATGTTGGACTTTAGAAGGGCACTGGACATGATGCAGAAAGTATTGGGCACTTTCCACGCAGCCCGCCTAAAGCTGCACTCTTAAAAGTGTACACTGTTGCAACAGTCGGTTCTGTTCCTTGGCCACACAGTAAGTAGCAAAGGCGTGGCAACAGACCTGTCAAAAGGTGGAGCCGGTGCAGTGCTGGCCAACGTCCACTAATGTTGAACAGAGTTTCCTGGAATTCACTTCTTACTAATGCCGCTTAAATCAGGGGATTCGCCCACAGTTACACCTGCTCACATCAAAAGGTGTCCCGTTCCAGTGGACGCCAGCACAGGAGGAAACATTCCAAAGGCTACGTAATGCTCTTGTCACGTCCCCAATCCTGGCGCTTCCAAGGCATAAGGGAAAATTCATGGTAGTTGGTGATGCCAGCAACTTGGGTATTGTCCCATGCCACGCTCACCACCCAGCTAGCTATGCTCACCATACAACACCAGACCAACTGGGACCTGCCTCTGCCCTTTGTCCTGTTGGTGTGTCAGTCAGCAGTGCAGCGGCCCTCCGGGTTCACACCAGCATGGATTTGTTGTTTTTTGTTGTTTCGTTTGGCAACCTGATGGGGTCTAACAGGAATCTGGGTGCGATCTCTGCACATACCAGCACTGCCAGCCTGCCTCCCCCCTCACTCCCCGACTCCACAGCCTAGAGGACTTTAACTGTGAACATGCACTTCTTGAGCTTCTGGGACGTGATCAGACCACCTTTGTTATTGGTGGCCTGGCCAGTTATGCTATGCTGTTACGCATTAGCTTCACTAATTGTTGACAGAGCGGTTGTCCTTTTACTGAAGAGCTGAAATGCTTCTTAAAGCCAAAATATTGAGAGAGTTTCTGACCATTTTTTAAAAAGACTTTTTTTTTGTGAAAAACTTTTAAACACAAGATTTCAGCAATTCTGCATTTTAAAAGTTTTGCAGATTGTTTTTACTACACATTTCTGACTGAATAATCAGACAGTAACATTGGAGAACTAATTTAGATTGCCTTTTATTATTGTTAATATACATTTTTATGTACATATGAGACTGTTGTTTGCATATGTACATATGTACAAGGGAAATATTGAATACTGGATAAAAAGCCACCACATTTTTACCAACCATTAAAGTAGATCTCTGTTAGAGTCAGTCAGAACAGTGTGAGACAGGAGTCAGTGAAGCAGGAAGAAACACTAATAAACTTAAAGCCAGTAGTAAACCATCTAATTCTATCACCACACACACATCTTTTGTCCTGCACATAAACATGTTCTTATTGGCACCATGCCTAATACCAGGCATGGGTTAGAGGAGAATAAAGCCCCCAGCATTGAGCTGTGGAGCAGTGGAACTGTGTTATCTGGAATGACTATGTTCCATCCAAAACCTTCAGGATGAGTTGGGGATAAGGTGGGGTGGTGATTATCCAACATCCTGACCTCACTAAAAATAATTTAGTTATTTAAAGGTGAAAGTTTAGGGATCCTGTAGGGTCTAATGTCTTATAGCTAACACTGAAAGCTGGAAATAAACGGTAGGAGCAAGTTATGATATTATACTGATCTAATTATGAGTTTAATAGATGTTCACATATTAATTCAGGAACATGTCTTTGTTAAAGTGTTTTATTTGAGTCTGCTTCTCCTCTAAAAGACACATTCTTGTCTTTGGTGAAACTAAAGCAGCAACACAAAACCCAGTTAAACACCAGCTTTCCAACCATAGCTTCTACTGTATCTCCTCACACTGTAAGACCAACTCACCTAGTAAACCCGAGCATTTTGACCTCACTGAGCTTTCTGAGATACTGTGTGTTGTAAAGAGAAGTGTGCTGATCCTCCTCTATCACTTCTTAAGCTGATGTACAGGATGATGTTCTGCAGCAGTAAAGCACCTCTACTCTTTTAACTGTTAATGGTAGAAATAATGTGGGGAAGACGACACACTCACCTGATACAGTCAGTCTAACAGCAGCACTGATCTCTGAGTAGCGCGGCTCTGTTGACTGTCTTCCCTTACAGGTATAATTTCCTTCATGAGACCCATCAGCATTAGAGATTTCATAGTTCTTCCTCCATTGAGCTTCACTGAGAGGATCATTATTCTTAAACCACTCATAACTCCAGACTCCTCCACTTTCTATGTCACATGTGAGAGTGACTCTCTCTCTGATGAACACACGCTCAGCTGGCTGCACTTTGACTGTAGGCTTTGGTCTCTCTGTTCAAAGATCATAAAGACTTTAGAAAGGTAGAAACTCTGGACTGCTAGAGACTGGGTTTGAACCAGCAACCCACTAACCCAAGGGGCAATGTACTGCGATGTACTCCAAGAAGTGGTGGGGGAAAAAGGGAACGGCAAACAAAGGAGACACACAAAAAGATGGACTCAAACAAAGGGAGAACAATAAACATCAAACAGGGTCAAACAAAAGACTGAAAAGAAGGCTGTAACAAATTTTCATTTCACAGAAATTAATAAGCTTAAAGGCAGTGAGCTGAGGCACACATTAACTAACACATTAAACACAAAGTCTCTGCCCCTAAATCAAGAATCTACTTGACGTTTCTTTTCTCTCTTTTCTTTTTCTTAGTTTTCTTTTGGTTTTCTCTTTACCGGTTTACCATCTGCTCCTCTAAAAAGGTGCAGCACTGAGCCACTTGTTTGGGAGAGCTTTTATGCAGAGCCCAGCAGGTGTTTTCTGATCAGCTGTAATTAGCTCTGGGGCTTCTGGGAAATGGAGTTTCCAGAGCTGCTCCCAGCTGCTATTTTACTACTACATTAGGACTGTAGCTGTAGTGCAAGACTAAAGAAGGAAAACTTCTTAACTTCGCATAATTATTACAAGGCATCGTCCACTTTCTGGTCCTAATTAAGCCACATCTTAGTAATCATGTGGCCCTGCATTGGAAAATAGGTCACTGTGTCTCACTGAAGGGAGAGCAAAACAAGGAGAAGGGGGAAAATGCCTTGCAAATCTTGCTAAGCAGTAGATGCAGCTACATGACTGAATTGTTACATTTAGAGGGGTTACAGATAGATTAAGAGCCACAAACTGAAAAACAACCAATATAGTATATCTCAGTTTATTTCAGTGAGAAGCTCCAGAACAGTGTGAGTAGGTAGATGTATCCGTACTCTTAGTCGCCAAATCTTTTTACCACTTAGTGTTATTGTTGTTAAAAACTCAGGCTTATAGGTGTGGATGTAACATGTTACGATAAACTGTAAGAGTTCTAATTTCTTACTAAAAATTTAGATAGCACAGAATAAAATCTTTTTACATCAACTTTCTGTAAAGCTTCTAAAGTAAGCTTGTAAAGTTTTTGCACAGTAAAAAGATAGTATACCACCATAGTATACTATTTTTGATGAACAAAGATTCTATAGTCAAGACATTTGTGAAAAGAAAGCAGAAACAAAAATTACGAACCTCTTACTGTAATCTTGACTAGATTACTGTGGTATGAGTCGTATGATCCTTTGAATGCTTGACACAGATACTCTGTTGTTCCTGAATCAGACGCTGTTATACTGAGTGTGTTGGGGCCTAACTCTCTCAGAGATTCTAACTGCTGATAGACTTTGTACCACGTAAACTTCCATCCAGTGAGTGAACTCTGCAGATCACAGGTTAGAGTAAGTGTGTCTCCAGTGTAGACAGTGGTGTGAGGATCCACCCTCAGTGTTGGTTTGGGTTGTTCTGTTGAGATGAAATGATGAAGAGATCAGAGCTGATTTTACTTTTACAATATAAACAGTAGTTTACTATGTCTCTCTCTCTCTCACACACACACACACACACACACACAGTGTTTAATGAGCTGTATGTGCAATGCATGTGAGAACTAACACAATCACATACACATATGACAGTAAAAAAAAAGGTTAAATATGTGTATAATAAACTATACAGTGGATTGGGGGAAGTTGTACAGGTAAATCTACATGAATGTAAATGAAGCAATCCAGTAAAAGCAGATGTAGCTGTTCACCTTTAGCTTGTCCACAGTAGAGTACAGTCAGCACTACAGTATGGAAAGAAACAGAGGACATGATGCATTAGTGTGAAGTATTAGCTGTTCTCAGTTGAAGGGGGTTAAAAAGCCGGTTACTGTCGGAGATGGCTGTTTGATTAAAGGTTGAAATTTTTTTGTCTGGCTCAAAAAAAAATTAAAACACTGCTGCTCCTCCCTCTGAACATTTAAGTAATTAGAGGAAACATGCCTCAGGCTACTAGAAGTAAAACATTTTTGTTTGCCAACACTACTACTAAAACTGGACTGTTTACCACCCCCACTGCTATGATTATGCTAATTACCACATGAAGGGCACTGTTTGTATGTGTATAACCAACTTGCAGCAAGAGGGGTCACATTGTAGAAACTGTTTATTATGTTGATTACCAAAGTGGGGTTTGGATAGTTCTTCCACTAAATTAATGCATTGATTACTATAACAGCCCAGTTGATGGGTAATGGGAAAAAGTCCACATTGGCTACTTCGAAGATCACAAGGAAAACAAAAACTAAAAATGAAAGGACCTCCCCTTAAGAAAAATTACGAGAAAAAGGAAAGACAGACTCCTGCCTCTGAGCTCACATACACCCACACACACACACACAACGCAAAAACACATCACGCTCGAGAGAAAGAGCGTGTCTCCTATCCAGGGAACATGGGCAGAGTGAAATTCACAGATTCCCAGAGGGTATTATGTGCGTACTCTGCCAAAATTAGTTGGTCAAACCAACTAATTTACGTCCTAGAAGGAGAGGAGGAGGCCAGACAGCGGAGGGCACCAGGCCACACGACAGCAGCTGACCACTATGAGGACACCCGAGAAGGGCCAGAGACAGTGGGTGGGCCACAAAGAACTCTGGAGTCTCCGACACTCTGCACACTACACCTCTCCTTGAGACGGCAATCAACCCATTTAGCCAACTCAATGAACTAATCGAGGGAGGCAGGAGGGTCATCCATGAGGCCATGGTGGAAGGCAGAAACAAGGGCACTGACATTCCCCTCAGCCAGTAGCATGTGGAATGGCGTAATCAGCCACCTGTGCAGTTCATTTATTTAAGTAAGGATACTACCCCTTTTTGGAGGGTATTATTTTATGGTGAGTGTAACAGATGGTGAATGTCTTAAGTCAATACAAGATTGGTGCTTGGTGAGACTGTAGCGGGGCTCGAACTCCCAACCCTGGAAATGGGAGCCCAGTGCCCTTCCACTAAATATAAAAATATATAAACACTGTTTAAAAGCTATATAGAAAAAGGGCAGGAAAACAAACATAGGAAACACCAGGAGTGGTGTGCACTGAAACAAAGGACAATCTAAACCCCTTTTTAACTCAAACTAGCTTCTTTTTCTAGTTTTCAGCTGTTAAAACTAACTTTTTAAACTCTTTTCAACTTAAACTCTCTCTTTTTTTCACTTCAGCTTTTCATCACTGTTCACAACTTAGAACCACTGTTACCATTCACCCCTCTACAAAGGTGCAACAGGTGAAGTGTGTTTGGCTGGGTGTATTTATACCATGCCACACAGGTGGGTCTGGTCAGCGTTGATTACCACTTGGGATTCTGGGGCTTGGAGTTCTTTGCTCCAGCTCCACCAGCTTTCCTACTGTGCTGGCCAGGCCCCCTGCTGGTGGCTGACGGTACACGCTGCCTTCTTACATCACCAATCTTTTTCCCTGGCGCAGGTGCAGGTCATGGGACCCCGCTTTCTCACCACGAGTGGGGTTGGTGCTCTCACACCTAGGTGGCCTAGGCTAACGTCCTACCAGTGAGGGGAGAGATAATATACTCCACCTTTGCATGCTCTGACAGAAAGCAGAAGGGCTGCTACTCAAAAGCCAGTGAGCACTGAAGGTGTAGTATCACCTTATCCCATATGGCGCAATACATACATTCCTTTTTTTAACATAGACACAAGTATTTTTTCTAATCACTTTCATAGGTGTTTTCATATAGTCAGTCATGGTGACCTAACAGCATATAAATATCATTTACAGTACTGCAGAACTTGATGATGAATTGCTGAGCATTAGCATAAACACAGAACACTGAAGAAATGTATAAGTAATACAACTGCATTTTCTTGTAAATACATTAGGACGCTCCCACATTTATTACTATTTAAAGTAAAGTCTACAATTATTTAACAAATGACAAAAATTATTAAAACATTGTTAGAAGGGATTCTGGAAAAGCCTTTCATTTGAACCAGTAGTTTGATTTGCTCAGATGGGTGTCATCTTAACTTTTATGTAACTTAAGTTTTAATATGAATTATTTTGAACTATATTGTCAAAAGTATTCACTTGCCTGCCTTCGAACACATATGTACTTGATTGACATCCCATTCTTAATTAAATCCATAAAATTTAATATCATGTTGGGCAACCCTTTGCAGCTATATATAGCAGCTTTAACTCTTCTGGGAAGGCTTTACACAAGGTTTAGGAGTGTGTTTATGGATATTTTTGACCATTCTTCTAGAAGCGCATTTGTGAAGTCAGATACTGGTGTTGGACGAGAAGGGCTGGCTCGCAGTCTCTGCTCTAATTCACCCCAAAGGTGTTTTTGGATTTTGTATGGTAAATTCAGTAAACAGTAATTGTGTTTTAGAATGTGCAGAAGTGTCTTTGAACATACACTATATAGACAAAAGTATTGGGACACCTGCTGATTCATTGTTTCCTTCAAAATCGAAGGTATTAAAAAGAGTTTATCCTTTTGTGGAAGCATTTGTTGATATTTAGTCCATATGAAGTCAGTATTCTAAACTAAATGCCAGGAATTGCTAACGTAATGTGATCGGATTGTTCTATTGGCATGAAAATGAAGGAATACTATTAATATATAAATAGAATTTGGCTTGTCAAACAATTTATTTACGATGAATTTACTTATTTTACAAAAACATGAAATGTGCGCAAAAATAATTGTCGGCACATTTAGAAAATAAACAGGAATTGTGTCTAAACACACACACACACACACACATATATATATATATATATATAATGTAAAATTAATGTAAATAATGTACAATTAAAATAAAAATATATACAAACCGGATTCCAAAAAAGTTGGGACACTAAACAAATTGTGAATAAAAACTGAATGCAATGATGTGGAGATGGCAAATGTCAATATTTTATTCGTAATAGAACATAGATGACAGATCAAAAGTTTAATCTGAGTGAATGTAACATTTTAAAGGAGAAATATGTTGATTCAAAATTTCATGGTGTCAACAAATCCCAAAAAGTTGGGACAAGTAGCAATAAGTGGCTGGAAAAAGGAAATTGAGCATATAACGAACAGCTGGAAGACCAATAACACTAATTAGGTCAATTGACAACATGATTGGGTATAAAAAGAGCTTCTCAGAGTGTCAGTGTCTCACTGAAGCCAAGATGGTAAGAGGATCACCAATTCCACCATTGTTGCGCAGAAAGATAGTGCAGCAATACCAGAATGGTGTTACCCAGCGTAAAATAGCAAAGACTTTTAAGTTATCATCATCAACCGTGCATAACATCATCAAAAGATTCAGAGAATCTGGAACAATCGCTGTGCGTGAGGATCAAGGCCGTAAAACTCTACTGGATGCTCGTGATCTCCGAGCCCTTAAACGTCACTGCACCTCAAACAGGAATGCCACTGTCAAGGAAATAACAGAATGGGCTCAGAAATACTTCCAGAAATCATTGTCAGTTAACACAGTCCACCATGCCATTCGCTGTTGCCAGCTGAAACTCTACAGTGAAAAGAGGAAGCCATTTCTAAGCAAGCTCCACAAGCTCAGACATTTGCACTGGGCCAGGGGTCTTTTAAAATTGAGTGTGGCAAAATGGAAGACTGTTCTGTGGTCAGATGATGCAGATGACTCCACTCTGGTGGGCCTCATAGCCAACGGTGATGAGTCTGCTTACTGAAAGGAAATTGAGCAGCTGGTGTCCTGGTGCAGCAGCAACCACATGCTGCTAAAAACAGAAAAGACTGTAGAGATGGTAGTGGACTTCCGACGCAATCCACCCCCCCCCTTCCCCCCCTCCACATAAACAACACTGCAGTATCCATGGTGGAGTCACTCAAGTTCCTGGGCACCACCATCTCCAGAGACTTGAAATGGGAGAAAAACACCATCTCTATCATCAAGAAAGCTCAACAACGAATGTTCTTCTTGAGACAGCTCAAGAAATTCAACCTGCCACAGACCCTGATGATCCAGTTCTACACAGCGATCATCCATTCGAGTCCATTCTCACAGCCTCCATAACCATCTGGTTTGGTTCCTCCACTTCACAAGAAAGAACCAAACTCCAGCGCATCATCAGGACAGCAGAGAGGATCATTGGATGTAACCTGCCATCACTTCAGCAGATCTACACCAGCAGGGTGAGGAAGCGGGCTGGCAAAATTACATCTGACCCCTCACATCCTGGACACCTCCTCTTCCAGACACTCCCCTCGGGTAGAAGACTGCGGTCCATCAAAACCATGCTAACAGCTTCTTCCCCAGAGCTGTAGCGCTCCTCAACCACAGTGAACACCTCCCACTGTAAACCTCAAAACATACAACTGAACTGTACCAAACCGGACTGAACAGCTATTTGCACTCTGCCTATTTGCACTATGACTATTTGCACACTTTACAGATGTTCTCTTTCTGTAAATATTCAGGTCATCTGTAACTTTCTATGTATAATATTTTTCTACCAAATCTGTTTCACATCTCTCAGCTTCTTCAGCTCTTTATTACCTCTAGTACTTTTTTAATTTATCCCCTATCCTAGTTATTATTTAGTGTAATTTTCCTTTAGTTTAATACTGTAAATAATCTGTGTTTTTGTTACCTGTCATACGTGTTGCTCTCACCAAGACAAATTCCTTGTATGTGTAACATACTTGGTAAAATAAAGAGATTCTGATTCTGATTCTGATTCAGATGAGTCACGATTTGAAGTTCTTTATGGAATACTGGGACGCCATGTCATCCGGACCAGAGAGGACAAGGATAACCCAAGTTGTTATCAACGCTCCGTTCAGAAGCCTGCATCACTAATGGTATGGGGTTGCATGAGTGCTTGTGGCATGGGCAGCTTGCATGTCTGGAAAGGCACCATTAATGCAGAGAACTATGTTCAGGTTCTAGAACAACATATGCTCCCATCTAGACGTCATCTCTTTCAGGGAAGACCCTGCATTTTTCAACAAGATAATGCCAGACCACATTCTGCAGCAATCACAACATCATGGCTACGTAGGAGAAGGATCAGGGTACTGAAATGGCCAGCCTGCAGTCCAGATCCTTCACCTATAGAGAACATTTGGCGCATCAGAAAGAGGAAGGTGCGACAAAGAAGGCCCAAGACGATTGAACAGTTAGAGGCCTGTAT
Source organism: Salminus brasiliensis (assembly GCF_030463535.1). Taxonomy (NCBI): domain Eukaryota; kingdom Metazoa; phylum Chordata; class Actinopteri; order Characiformes; family Bryconidae; genus Salminus; species Salminus brasiliensis. The sequence continues at coordinate 27,603,986 of NC_132886.1, forward strand.
TAGACATGAATAGGAGCATTCCTATTTCTAAACTTGAGAAACTGGTCTCCTTTGTACCCAGACGTCTGTTGAGTGTTGTAAGAAGAAGGGGGGGGATGCCACACAGTGGTAAAAATGGCCTTGTCCCAACTTTTTTGGGATTTGTTGACGCCATGAAATTTTGAAACAACATATTTTTCCCTTAAAATGATACATTCTCTCAGTTTAAACTTTTGATCTGTGATTTGTGTTCTATTCTGAATAAAATATTAGATGTTGGCATCTTCACATCTTTGCATTCAGTTTTTATTCACAATTTGTTTAGTGTCCCAACTTTTTTGGAATCTGGTTTGTAAATAATATTAATAACAATAACAACAATAATAATGACAACAGTAATAACATGTCAAATGGAAAATCATCCATAACGTTTATGTTTAGAAAGGTCTTCAAGAAACTCTCACAGATCTGATTCATTTCATTTGCTAAAAATGGAAACTCAGCACAGACGGTTAATGTTCATCTAGCTCCTCTAGTAGCCCCAAGCACACACGTTAGAGATGGAGCTCATAAAACCTGTCAAACTGAATAACTGTAAGATGAGAAGAAGATATACAGCAGATAGACGAAGAATACAGCAGCAGCTCTGACTCTAATGAAGATATAAATAAAAGAGTTACTCACAGAGCAGCACAGAGAGTGGACTGACCTCCATACTGTCTCACTGACCACTGACTGACTGACTGACTGACTGACTGGCACAACACTTGACATGACATCCTGAACCTCTCTCTCTCTCTCTCTCTCTTTACTATACCTACCTTTTAGTACAATACACTGTATAGTATGGAGTAAATATGTTTTATCGTTTGTTCACCATCAGTGGAATTCCCCATTAAAACCCTTCCAGACTCGTGCAGCAGCTAAGAGAAACTGCCTAAAGGAATCACAGCTGACCCGTTAGCGGTCATTATCTGCATTGGTCCAGATACTGGACATTAAATATCACTACATTTTAGAGCATCTTCAATTGCATGAGTTATACAGTCGTCTTGCTCAGTGTTTCTTGATCCTGCACACTTTCACCTGTTTCCTGCTCCAACACACCTGATCCAGGATGGACTCAGTAATCAGGACCTGAGCAGGATCTGGTGGGATTAGCAACATTTAAAGCCATGCAGGGTCAAACCACAAACACCTTTCAGCTCCTCAACAAAATATGTCATTTGACCAGGGGTGCTCAAACTTATTAAGAGTAATAAAACAATTTAGTAAAAAATCATGTCTGATCTCACTTTACATTAGCTTCTTTAGTCATGCCACCTTTCACTCAGAAAGTATGGAAAATAATACAAATTATTATTATTATTATTATTATTATTATTATTATTATTATTATCATTATTATTGTTATTGATCAGCTTACATTTTCTTCACCAATTGAATGTTTTTTAATGATTTGTGGCTTTAATATAGGTCTTAGGTGATGTATGCAGTCAAAGGACTTTCCTCAGGTAGTCAGATTGTATAAATCAGTATAATAATAGTGTTTTCATATGTGTTATATATCTACTTAATTAAGACGTACTGATCTGAGTTGACCCTGTTGACCTGCTGTTTCAGGTTTTGACTGCGCTTGAACTCATCTGTAAAGTTTGTGTTTGAGCAGCTCTTTAGGAAACCCTCACTAAACTGATTCTTTCTTTTCTGATATTCTTGGATTCTTACTGGTTTATGGTGTTTAAGGTGCTAGAACTGGACCAATCAGTAAACACAGATAACTTTTCACTAAATATATTCTTTCAGCTCCTCAGAGAGCAGAGAAGGACGTCAAATGTCAAATCACAAACACCTCAACAGCTGATCTCTCCATCTAGGTGTGTGGAAATGTGACTGTGGGATGGTTCCCAATGTCTTTGTGATTCACTTTTTGATTCGTGATTTACATTTAGTTGATTTTGCAAGATAAATTTCATGCTGAATAAAACAACTCACCATTTACAGTCCATTTCTGTTAATCTGATCCTCAGTTTCTTTTATTTATAGAAGTATTCTGTATAAAAGATAGACTGATTCTGATTCTTATTAAGGTATTAGTTGTTTAAGATAACTGTGCAGCTAAAACAATGTGTGTTTTTAAAAGATAAACTGTCTATATTTCTGTATTTGTTAATATGATAACACAATATATGTGTACATATTGTCATAGACTGAAGTTAAAATTTATTATTAGCTGGTTTGCGTTTGATAAGATCTAGGATTGTGTCACAAGAAGTGCATTATTATATATAAATAAAACATTACATTGTATTTCTTTTTAACTAAATACAGAACTATTTTGAGTGCATGAAGCCTAATGTCAGCCACCGAGCACACAGACACCACAGTATAATTAGACTGTGAGTTCATATTCAAAACAGGATGTGATAAATGGATGTAATATGCTTTTAAACATGAGTGTGTCGTCACCACTGTTTCACTAGAACAGAAAGCAGACCACAAGATCCACAATAACACTCTGCCCCCAGCTCTCTGAAACTGTTTATTTTGGGTACAGATTAGACTGATAAAGTTCACAAACATCCTACTTAAATACATGAACAGTGAGAAGCTCTCCTAGTGCTTTGTATCTGTGTTTGAGAGTGGAATTTACTATCCAATGCTAAACAATCAGCTAATCACCACTTTATCAGCTTTTCTGTTAGGTATTCTCAAAATTATAACATAATTAATGCTGTAGAGAATTGCCTGTCCCCTTATCAGTTAAAAAACAACATCATTTTCTTGGGTTTGAGAACAGCCCATTCTGCTTTTCATGACTTAAAGAATGCTTTTGCTCAGAGAATTTTGAAACATTTTGAAACATCCTGACCCTTCAGAGCCTTTCAGTGTCAGAGTGGATGTCTCTGAGGTAGGGGTTGGGCCTGAACTGTTCCAACGTATGTATGAATTTAACTATGGTACTGGGGACATAGAACTTTTTGCCATGAAACTAGCATTTGTGGAGTGGCTCTATTGGTTGAGGGTTCTAGACAACCCTTCTAAGACTTAATTTATTGTAAGAATTTAGAGTATATTCGTAAAGCTAAGACATTAACCCTTAGAATTAGCATGCCTTCGAAGCAGAGACCACCAGAATATTCTGCCTTCAGATGTGTTTTAGCTCCCATTTGATGGGAGGTAGATGAGGAGATACATTGTGCTTTAGAGATTTCCCGTTATGTCTGGGTGTCTGCCAAAGACATCCAGGATCTTAAGACACCCACTGCTGCTTTAAAGCATTGGAGTGTAAGCCTGCCCCAAACACAACCTTGAGATTATAAATCTGCCAGCTAACCTCAGTAATGTCAAACGTCACCTAAATCCCAAAAAGATTGGTCTTCAGTGTAAAGCGTCTCATTCTAACTGTCAAAACAATTCAGTTACATTTCTTCTTACAAAAAAAAAACACAATTAGTTTGTGCACATGAAGCCTCATCGCAACAACCGAGCACAAAGACACCAGAATATAATTAGACTATGAGTTAATATTGAAACCAGGATGAAATATTGTGACTTTTTTAAAACATGAGAGTGTCTAAACACATGTCAGACCACAGAATCCAAAATAACATTCTTTGAAACTAGCTGTGTATTCTGGGTAGGTTTGACTAATAAAACCTCCTACTTAAAAGTATGAACAGTGAGAAGCTCTCTTAGTGTTTAGTTTCTGAGGGTCTTAATTACTTTACTCCACTAAATAATCAGCTGATCAACTAATAACAGCATGTATTCTAAACATTTTGCTAAGGCAGTACATGTCACATGAAACAGCGCTCCATTTCCTTCTGTTTCTTTTCATCTGATTAATATCTGTTCACTTGATTTAAATTATTTACAGGTGAGTGTAATGAAGGGTGAATGTTGATGTTAGTGGGTTATTAAAGGCTGAGGTAAAGTATCTTATACAAACCATTACTTAGAGATTCCTGGAATCACATAATAGTAACCAGTGTGCTAATATACAGAGAACATAAACATAACAGGACATTGTATATAGACACTAACGTCACGAGACAGAGGTGGACGCACTTGCTGGATCTTTTAATGAAACAAACCAAACAGAAACCAAACAAGTAAAAAGCTTACCAAATAAACCACACAAGAATCCCATAAACAGGCCAACTCAACAAACCGTGAAACTGACATGCACAAGCACAATGCACAACATGCACAAGACCAGACAAGGGACAACTGAAACAACGGGGTGCTTATACAGACACTAACAAGGGAGTTACGAGAAACACCTGGGACTAACAAGGGGGCGTGGCTACAGAGGAGACACTGGTGGACAGGTGTAGCTAGGGCAAACAAGACACAAACAGATCAAAACAGAAGTAGAAAAGGAGGAGGCCAGAAAAGCGCACAGGGGTTCAGATAGAAAACAGGACAGACACATGGGCAGGACGCTGGACAGGGAACACGGCACAAGGCGGGACATTAGACTGGACAGAGGGACCTGAATCAAGACAGTGACGGGGACAGTAACAACCACAGAGATTGGTACGGGGACTAAACCAGAAACAGGGACAGACACAGAAACAGGGTAGTCCCAGGACTGGGCCTAGGTGCAATCCGAGGGGCCAACCAGGGTGCAGTTCTGTGGGTGGGCACCCCCTGCACAGGAACAGGAGCGGTGGGCACTGCTTGCCTTGGGGCAGTCACAGACGCCACTGCTTGAACAGAACCAGAAACAGGGGCAGCTGGCACTGCTGGCTTGGTAGTAGGTGCAGATGCCACTATCTGGACAGGAACAGGGCCAGCTGGCACTGCTGGCCTGGTCGTAGGTGGATGGGGCCATGGAGACAGGAACAGAGGCTGAAAGCCTGGGCACAGACACTGGAGCCGGGATCTTGGGCGCAGACACTGGAGCCGGGGAATGAGGGAGAGACCTAGGAACCCTGCCTTCACTGTCTCTTGTGGCATCGGGTGGAGGGCTCTTTCTCCTTCCATACATACCCAACCGGGGGTCCCAGAGGGGGCGGGTCCATCTAAGAGCACATCTGGAGCAGGAATTATCCGCTACGTCCATTTTCTGGTCTGGTTTTCTGTCACAGTTTGTCACGAGACAAACTAATCATTTAATACAGGCAAAATAAAACAAACCAAACAGAATAGACAGATACATAGACAGACAGATGGGCAAATACTGCATTGATCCCGAAGGAAAGCAGCCAGTAGCAACAGTCCCCTGTTGTGCTCCAGTCCTTCAGCCAGACATTCTGAGATCTGCCAGTGAGGTAGTCAGTGAACATGCACCTGGTCGCCTGGATCACTGACTACCTCACTGGCAGACCTCAGTATGTCAGGCTGAAGGACTGTACATCAGAGACTGTGGTCAGCAGAACAGGAACATCACAGGGGACTGTACTTTCCCCTGTGGTGCATGTTGAACCTGGAGTCTGAGGTGGTGTAGAAGCAGGCGTTCCAGGGTCCACATGCCATATGTTAGTGTGACTGGCCTGAAGTTAAGTAAGTTTACTGGGTCGCCCCTTCTTGGGTACTGGAACCAGACACGATGTCTTCCACAGTGTGGGGACCCTTTCCAAGTGCAGACTCAGGTTGAAGATGTGCTGTAGAGGAGCACCCAGCACAGGACTTCAGTAGTCTGGGACACACTCTGTCTGGTCCAGTTGCTTTTTTGAGTCTCTTCAACTCACCTCTAACCTGGTCTGCAGTGAAGGCTAGCAGAGGGGGGAGAAGGAGAAGGAGAATTTGTTTGGGGGGGGGCTTCAGTGGTGCTGCAGATCAGATCTAATGAGTTAAAGTGTGAAGGGGTGGAGCGGGGGCTGTATTGTCTGTGCTGTCAGTATGAGAAGGTGAGGTGTTAATGTCCAGACAGACAGAGACTGAAGTATCAGAAACCGGTTGTAGAAGCTACATACTCCTCTGCGTACAGCCTGTGATGGTTCTCATACCATTCCATACCTCCCTCATGTTATTTTCCCTCAACATCTGCTCCACCTTCTTCTTGTAAGACTCTTTGGCCTCTCGCAAATGGACTTTGAGCTCCCTCTGTACGCTCCTGAGTTCCTATTGGTTGTTGTCTTTAAAGCCCCTTTTCTTCTTGTTCAGAAGGTCTTTAACACTGCTGCTTATCCAGGGCTTGTTGTTACACTGCCCAGAGACAAGAATCTTAGCAAACAATATTCATATTACTCCCCATACCAATAATCATATTCTCACATTTTATGGGATTTATGACTATTTTAATGAATAAATTACACATGGTGTTCTGAAGGCTTATGGCGATCCTTTTTCCTGTTCTGCTACCTGATTGTACCCATTTGCCAATTTGTTGGTGAAAAAGAACATTGCTCCTTTATAAGGCATCAAAGCTCTCATCAATCCAAGGGAATGGAAAATAGCTATGCTTTGTTTTTGAGTTTAAACTTCTATAGGAAAGGCAGGAAAAAGCTTTTTTTTCTTTCTATCCATGGTGATTTGTTCAACACTTGTTCAATTTTACTTTATATGGATTATCAGAACTACAAAATTATCAAGATGCAAATCACTCTTAACACTTTTAAGTATAGAAAGGCTAGATCAGGCTAGAAAGCCTGTCTTGTTCCAGTATGGAGAAGAAAAAGGATTTTTCTTCCAAAGCGATTTCAAAGCAATACCATATCATCTGTTAAACATTGGAGGCATTGTTATGAAATGGGCATGTAGGGCTGCCAATAGAACTGGGTCATTGGTGTTTATTGGTGATGTGACTGAGCTTCTAAGGGCAAAGAACTGGAATGTACTGATCTCAACCTAATTGTGCGTGATTTTCACATAACAGATATTTCACAGAGAACAGATATACCTACAACCAAAGGTAACACTCCTTACCTGAATAATTTTGTTAGTTTGTTCAATCATTTTTAAATTGATTTTCTAAATAGGTTATATTAAACCTACTGAATAAAAAAAAGCATCCTGAGCAGCTGCGTCACTGTCTGGTTTGGGAATTACAATGTCTCTGACAATGTCCTCCCTTCGGCAAACAGTGAGGACAGCTGAGAAGGTCATCAGGGTCTCTCTCCCCTTTATAATGGACATTTACACGAAGCACTGCCTTCAAAGCCACCAGCATTGTGGATGACATAATGTCTGTTGTATTTATCATATTTATTGTATTTTTCTGATTCCATGTTTGCACTTTATATACATATGTACTGTATTGTTTCTGTCTTTGTTGTGAGTCCTGGTGTACTTGTACTTGGAATGACAATTAAAGCCTCTTCACTTAAAGCTTAAAGTTCTTTTTATGTGGGAAAGTAAAATGAGATCACATATGATCACTCTGGGGACACATTTTAATGAGAAGTGTAAACAGAATCTGGTTGAAGTATGTCCAGAAACTATCCAGATACAAAATGAATGTTAATGACAGATATAAGCATAACCTGAGATTTTGGATTATATATTTTTGTTATTGTTGTTGTTTTTGTTGCATGACGAATCAGTTATTGCTTAACCTCCAGGTATTTCCCCAATCACAAAAAATTAAAATACACAAATAATTCAGATAGAACCCAAAATTGAAAAGTTAATAGTGAATAAAACTCTCATTTCTCTCATGAGCACAATAATCCTCAGTATTTTATTAATCCCAGTATTCATTTAAATATACACAACATTTATTCTTATTCAGTGGCTGTTGGTTTTATAACATAGATTAACTCAATAATAACTTTGCTTCTTCATTTTTTACAGGGGTTAGAAGGGTAATGTTGCCAAAATAACAACACTTTTGCTCATTCCATCAAAGTTAGTTGTGAACTAAACAATAGTGACAATAGTGAATTCTGTGATGTGCTAGAAATTATTATCCTCATGTAGCATTCTCTGCCCATCTTATGCATTCTCGGCCACACAATATTATAGAACTATGGTCTTTTAAAGCGACAGTGCAGATATCATCCAACACTTCCGTGTAAACATTCCCCCGTGTGAATACAAAATGAAAACAAATATTATTCATTCATCTGGGGCTGTTTCACAAAGTAGACTGATAACTTTTGGTTTATGTTATCAAGTTCCTGTACATATAATTTCAAACAACATCTGGGTGGTAATTCAAAAATACACTGCTAGATAAAGAGATGGGTGTGTTGCAGTCATAGACATGGGGTTGAAGGCAGAGTGCTGAGGACAAGCACCACCATGTCAATATCCATGGTGTAATACATGTTCTGAAGTATTTTTGCAGTTATACCCCAGTTCCTTATGTTCTTCATGTTATTTATTAGATTTTCAAAACGTGGGGACACAAAAAAACTATTAATAAAAAAATTCTTAGCGCTGTACTTAAGTGTTGCTGCATTTAAACACTGACGGACATTTAGCTCTCTATTCTCCACCCCACAGGCTTGTTACTCATCAGTTTAAACATAGCTATTACTTTCAAATTGCTTCCTGCTACAGAAACCTTTGAGATATCATATACTGATATTCTCCAACTGGTTCATTTTAAAAATCACACACAAACACATTTATGGAATAATAAAATTAATTCATATAAAATCTAGAAGGAATTCTGCTGATCATTTGAGTTTAAATGCTCAGTCTGTCGCTGCTGAAGCAGCGCCACACCTGCTTCATAACAAGTACTGCACAGAGAAAGTAAATGAAGCTGCTGGATGTTTCAGTGGATGAAGTTGTTCTTTAAATCCCTCTACTGCCAGACTGCAGGATCTCTAACAGGGTCTGGAGTTCAGCACTAAGTAAGATGTTCCTCCTTCTATCAGAGCTTACATCCTGTTCACCTCATCAGGTTGAGCTGTGAAACACACAGTGATGAACAGATGAGTCTTTAATCAGAAATCCTGATTCAGCTGAAGTGGAACAGAGAGATTTCTGATCCAGTGAGCTTTTACAGTGTGTTTACAGTGAGTTCTTACCTCGAGCTCTGTAGCATTTGACCCCCAGTATGATGGACACCAGCAGATATGGAGACATCGCCAGCAGACTACTCAGCAGACTGAGGACTGAGAATTGAGCTTCTGAATTTGACGGACCTGCTACACACATAAAAACATACAAAAAATCATATATAAAGTAATTGTTCTGTGAATTCTCATTAACTTTTGTACATACTATATACACTAATAAGTAAAAAAATCACACCAGAAAGAAGTGGGAGGGAACAAAAGGAGGGAACATAAAACAAATGAGATTCCAAAATGGTGTGCACAAACAAAAGAAGACAGACAAACAACATCAAACACAAAAGCGCCATTATTTTTTTAAGGGAAAAATATTTTCAACATTATTCAACATCATTTAATTATGCTCACATTTGTTACTAATATTGGCTTTCAGTTTAGGTGCCAAATAAAATTTAGCATAAGACTATATCTTTTCTTTTTTTTGTGCCCTCTGACACAAAAATGCCTCAGTGTTTGAATGGAGCAATGACTTTTCCAGCTTTATAAATGGGCAGTTCTTCAATTAAAGTGGGAGGACCCATTTAACATGACCTATATGCTTCTTAAGAGACCGGCTATAAATGAGGATATCATTGGGAGTCTCTCAACACCTCATTAATAAGATGCTGAAAAGCAGCTGGTGCATTCATGAGCCCAAAAGACATTACCCTGTACTCTTAGTGCCCTGAGGAGCAAGCCGTCTTCCACTCATCCCCATGCCTTATGTGAACCATATAGTAGGCACTGCGCAAGTCCAGCCTAGTGAATATGGAAGCTTGCTGCAGTGTCTCAAATGTGTTTGGCAGAAGAGGTAGAGCATAGCGGCCCTTTACCAATGGCTTTAATGCCCTGCAATGGACACAGGGTGGAGACCCCATTCTTCTTTCCTACAAAGAAGAAACTCGCCCCTGCCGGAGAAGAGGAGAGTCAAATAAAGCCTGACTCTAGAACATATATATGCTCAGAAGTGACTCACTCAGGGGGAGATAGCAATTGCCCTTCCCCTGGGTGGTGTGGTGCCCGGAAGAAGGATAATAGCACTCAATCAAAAAATAACTGACTGCATGTAAGGTGTAACCAGACCAGTGACTGCTCATTGGTAGCAGGGATAGGCAATAGATGGCCCAGATATTCTACGGGTAATACCATGGCTAAAGTGACGAAGTCAATAAAACTTTGCACAACCCCAGAATCCACATAAGGCCGTAGTTTGTTTTGTTTGTGGGGGCTCCAGGAAAGGGCAACCTTTAAATACAGGCTAGATGTCAGGACAAGTGCTAAGCCTAGTCCCAGTTCCCCTGCCCGGGATAGGCTCTTGTGTTTTCTGGAAGATGGGAGCTGATGGCCTGGGACACTCTAGGCAACTGGTCACCTGATTGGCGTGCTGGTAGGGGAGTACCACCCAACTGTATTAGCTCATGTGCCTCCCCCGGGGGTATTGGATAGACTGGAGGGGTGTATCAGGCAGAATGAGAAGCAGGAGTGTGACCACTGTGCCTGGGCTCTTTGACAGATGTACATATGAAGCCTAAAGCACAAATCCTATAGTCCGAGTAGTGTTGAGGGCAGGTCCCGAGTGGTCAACTCATCTCTCAGCCTTTCATTTAGCCCTTATTGGAAGATTACTGACATTAAGGCTTTCTCATTCCAATCACTTTCAGGAGCCGGGGTTCTGAAGTCAAAGACATAATCAGCCATTGAACGGGAACCCTGTAAACCCCTCTAAAGAGGGGGGAATAATGGGAGATGGTGCTGGGGTGTGTAGCAGCTTGCTGCTTCTTCTGAAGTGGGCTTTTTACTAATAAGTGTCAACTGGGGCGTGATTTGCTGCAGCAGTGGCAACCAATAGCTGTGCCCTGGTGTTACAAGGCTTCTTTCAGTGGCTTTTAGCTCTTCTTTTAGTTATGCTCACGTTTGTCATTACTTCACATCATTTCTTTTCTCCTCTTTGAGTCAGTTTCCAGATCTTTTCTTTCTTTTCCTTTGATTTTTGTTTATTTGTCAATCACTTTTGTTTATTTGTTATGTCTTTTCTTTTAATTTTTCTTTTCACTTCTATTTTACACCAAGCTTGACTAAGTCACCATACCAGTTGCCCCTCTACAAAGGTGCAATGTTGGTGGCTGGTAGGAGTCTGCATTTATGCAGAGCTCAGCAGGTGTAAGCAGTCGGTGCTGATTAACACTGGGGTTTTGGGGAAATGGAGTTTTGGGAGCTGCGAAATTCTCCTTGCATCGCGCCTAGTTCCCCTACTGGTGGGCAGCAGTGCCATTAAAAACAGTTAAAATCGTCAAGCATAAGAATCTGAGCTGCTTTGACTACGGCCAAATTGCAATGGCCAGACAACTGGGATCTCCAATACAATATGCAGTGGTCAGTACCTACCAAAAGTGGTTCAAGAAAGAAACCACCTGTGAAATTGGTAACAGGGTCATGGGTCATTGATGTGACTCACCTCACAACTTACAGGATTTAAAGTATATGCTGGTAATATCTTGGTGCCTGATACAATAGGATGCCTTCCATCAGTTAATACTGATGTTCATTATTCTACCCAGTGTTACTGGACAGTCTTATTGTAATTTACAGGAATACTGTAGACTCACTGTGCACTGTAATGTTCACTGGATGACTCCTCCCTCCAGTTTCAGACTGACACCAGTACACTCCAGTGTGAGATGTGGAGAGAGAGCTGATGCTGCAGATAGATCCTGTTACTGATCCCCAGCCTGATGTACAATCTGACACCTTCCCACTGTGTGTGCATCGTCTCACTCTCCATCCAGTAGAGTCACTTTGTCCCTCGCAGCTCAGTGACAGAGAGGCATTAATAATGTGTTGACCTCTGCTGGGATGGGTGAATAGAGTAACTGGAGTAGATATACCTGAAAAATATTTCATCAGCCTATAGATCAGCATGTGGCTAAAAGAGAACGTCACTGAGATTTGACATTGATTACTAACTAACTCCTCTATACTGCCGGTAGCATCACAGTTGTTGCACACATTACTATTTACATTTCTGTGCATGTTTTCTTGTGTTTTCTTTTTATTCTATTTGACATCAAGTACAAAACCTATCGAACATAGAAAAATACCAAAACTTCCAATGAAGACTAAAGATGGTCATGTTGTCCCCTTTGAGTGTACATGCATTAACATCATCCTACAATCTCCTGCTACAGAAACCTTTGAGATATCATATAGTCCAATGTTTTCCTCTTAGCCATTTTTAGGTGTTTTTAGCTGTGTGTTTTGGGTCATTATCCTGTTGCAAGACCCATGACCTGCCACTGACACCAAGCTTTCTGACACTGGGCAGCACATTTCTCTCTAGAATCCCTTGATAGTCTTGAGATTGCATTGTACCCTGCACAGATTCAAGACACCCTGTGCCCGATGCAGCAAAGCAGCCCTAGAACATAACAGAGCCTCCTCCATGTAGGGACAGTAGGGTTCTTTTCTTGATATGTTTCATTTTTCCATCTGTGAATATAGAGCTCATGTGCCTTGGCAAAAAGTTCCATTTTTGTCTCATCTGTCCAAAGGACATTCTCCCAGAAGATTTGGGGCTCGTCAACATGTAGTTTTGCAAATTTCAGTCTTGCTTTTTTATAATTTGTTTTCAACAATGGTGTCCTCCTTAGTCGTCTCCCATGAAGTCCACTTTGGCTCAAACAATGATGAATGGTGTGATCTGGCACTGATATTCCTTGAGCTTGAAGTTCACCTTTAATCTCTTTAGAAGGTTTTCTGGGCTTTTTTGTTATTATTCGTATTATCAGTCTCTTTGATTTGTCATCAATTTCCCTCCTGCAGCCATGTCCAGGGAGGTTGGCTACAGTCCCATGGATCTTAAATTTCTGAATAATATGTGCAACTGTAGTCACAGGAACATCAAGCTGCTTGGAGATGGTCTTATAACCTTTACCTTTAACAACAGCTTGTCTATAATTTTCTTTCTAATCTCCTGAGACAACTCTTTCCTTTGCTTCCTCTGGTCCATGTTGAGTGTGGTACACACCATGTTACCAAACACCACAGTGACTACCTGTAGCCCTATATATAGGCACACTGACTGATTACAAGTTTGTTCACACCTGTGATGCTAATTAGTGGACACACCTTGATTTAATATGTCCCCTTGTTCACATTATTTTCAGGGGTACCATCATTTTTGGCCAGGACTGTTTCATGAGTTTATATTTTAAAATTATTTTGTTGAAGCATGGTTCAAAATCAATTGACTTCAATAATGCTCTTGTTGATGAATGCAATCAGATCTTCACAGCAATTTTCCAAAATCTAGTAAAAGGCCGTTCCCAGGACAGGAGATACAGTTACTCCAACAAAAGCAGTATACACTCTTACTTTTAATACTTTTGATTTATACTTTTAATACTTTTGATTTTGGAAAAATTGATTTAAAAAATTGCAGGTGCATTTACATTACATTATATTATAATTTGCTGCAGAAATTAAGGATGTTTCACTTTAAACTGAAATAAAATAAATAATGCTATAAATAAATCATGCTATAGTGTAATAAGTATAAACCTACAACGTGCAACTATATGCTAGGTGTAGCTAATAAAATGGCCAAAAATTGGTGTGCTTGAAAAACTGAAATTTCAGTGTGTTTACTAAACAATTTTTACATGTCCTCACCAGTGATCCACAGTGGCTGTAGGTTGCTGTACTGTGTGTGAAAGGCTGGTTCTCCTCTCTTTGCTCTGCACTCATAAACTCCTGTGTGATGTAGAGCAGCAGCACTAAGAGTGTAGGAGCCTCCAGCTTCTCTTCTGCTGTCTGAGTGGAGCTCCTCACCATCTCTGTACCAGCTGAACGTCCAGCCTGTAGAGGAGTCTCTAACCTCACAGCTTAGAGTCACTGAGTCTCCTTCAGTCAGCCAGCTCTGAGGAGACACGCTCAGTACAGCCTGGGCTTCACCTGACAGCATAGAGAAGAAGAACAACATGAAGATACAGAGTGAGAAGATGATCACATATAATTAATGAGAAGAAACCCACACACTCACCAAACACAGTCAGTGTAACAGCGTCACTGATCTCTGAGAGCTGAGAGTCACTTCTTCTTTCTCCTCTGCAGGTGTATTTACCACTGTTAGACTCTGTAACAGGGCTGATTGTGTACTCCTGAGTGGTGCTGTGTGAGTGAAACACTGGATCACTCTTAATCCAGCTGTATTTCCACTCAGTGTCTCCTCCTGCCTGTATGTCACATCTCAGAGTGACAGTCTCTCCTCTGAACACGTCTTTATCAGGTTTTATGGACACAACCGGTTTAGGGGGCTCTGTAACAAAAATAAATAGTCCTTAAAAACGAGGCAATGTACCGAGATGAACATGGAGGAAAGCCAAGTCCTCCTACACACTGTATTTCCAAACATAACTTAGACATCCCCTTTGGCCCCTTTTGGTTTTTAGTGGTTGGTAATGGCAGCACCAACAACCTTTCCTGGACCTTCAAAGTCTCCCCTTTAGTGAAGAAGGCATGACAACACTTGACATCAATAACGATTCTTGAGGACTCTGGCTGGCCTGAGTGCACCTATCCTTAACTGCTACTTCAGAAGCATCATCAGTGTCCTGATCTCTGGCTTCAGCTTCTGGTAGAGAAACTGCTCAGTCTGAGTCAGGATAAGCATGAGGTGGGTACTGGTTCCAGTGGCAGCTTGCCGAGCCCGGGAATCGAACCCACAACCCTGTTATTGATATCCCACCACTGCCCCACTAGCCACCACTGCCCCATTTTTGTTATATCCTGTTCTAAACTTGAATTGTTTTAAAGCATTTGTTCAACAAAAATAAACCTTCTGTTCCCATTTTATTTTGTTGTAGGGTTTTTGTAACTGATAATAAGAATTACAGAAATTCTGTGACATAATAAAAAATATTATATACTGTGATATTTTCTGAGAGAGAAGTCTTATATTATTGCAACCCTATTAGCTAGCTAGCACACAAGTTTTCTTTATCCAAATTGATATATTTTAACTTACTTAACCTAGCTTTCACTGTCTAAAAAATGTGTGGCACTACCAAGCTTAATACAGTAATATGAATTACATAAGCATACCACAAACTACGTATTACCACTACTACTACTATTATTATTATTATTATTATTATTATTATTATAGTTGTAGTAGAATGATGGAACATGTGTATTTTCATAATACACAGTAGCATATCGACAACCAAATCAATTCAGTGTTTTTATTTTTAATTTGTACATATAAATTATTATATTTGATTATTTGATTAGATTTATTTAACCAACAGCTTTTTGCGGAAACATATTAAAATATGTTACCCATAACCCAAGTCCCCCCTTGTCTGGACGGAATCCATGTCTCCTTGGGGAAACTTATGTTCCATTATTTCAAAAGAGAAAAAATCTTCTCTCTACACAACACTCTACAATCATATGTTTTTTTCTTGTGCAATGCATAGTCCTGACCTCCAAAATTCTTCAGGAAAAATATTATCAGGATTTCAGTATTTTGTCATCCAGGTGAAATTTCAGAATAATTTAGACCATAGCCACTCAGTAAATGCGTTAGTATTAGTTTTGGCTCAATTATGCGATCAGAAAAACAAGGTGGTGGTGGATATCGTACCCGATAGTTACTCTATATCAGCAAAAGCAGAATGTTTTTTCTTACCAGTAACATTTACCCTGAGTGTATCACTGTAGGGTGTGTAGTTTACCGGGTTTCCTCTCCCAGCTCTGCACCAGTACTGACCTCCATCAGAGACACTAACTGAGCTGATGGTGTGGGAGTATGTTTCAGTGCTGAACCCATTCTGAGGGTTCTGTGTGTGTTTAGTCCAGTAAAACCTCCATCCAGCAGACTGATCCAGGACACACTCCAGAGTCACTGAGCTTCCTCTCAGTGCAGCTCCTTTAAGTCTCAATGTGAGTTTAGGTTTAGGCTTAACTGTAGACAGAGATGAAACACAGAGTTCAGAAAACTGAATCACACACTGCTCTTTACCCCAGTGTGTACATTTGTACAACTTCTTCTTCTGTTGTTGAGATGTAAAAGAGTCATTCAGAGTGGTTTGAGCAATAATAATTAGCTGTATAAAGATGTTTCTGAGATACTGTGTGTTGCTCTATCACTTCTTAAGCTGATGTAATGGATCACGGTTCTGCAGCAGTACTGCACCTCTACTCTTTTAACTGTTAATGGTAGAAATAATGTGGGAAGACGACACACTCACCTGATACAGTCAGTCTAACAGCAGCACTGATCTCTGAGTAGCGCGGCTCTGTTGACCGTCTTCCCTTACAGGTATAATCACCTTCATGAGACCCATCAACATTAGAGATTTCATAGTTTTTCCTCCGTTGAGCTTCACTGAGAGGATCATTATTCTTAAACCACTCGTAATTCCAGACTCCTCCACTTTCTATGTCACATGTGAGAGTGACTCTCTCTCTGATGAACACACGCTCAGCTGGCTGCACTTTCACTGTAGCCTTTGGTCTCTCTGTTCAAAGATCATAAAGACTTTAGAAAGGTAGAAACTCTGTGTGAAGAAGGTGTTTCTTGTAAGAAGATCCAGAATTCAAAATCCTTCTGGAATAATTGATCAACATTTTTACTCTCATTCTGAAATGAAGTCGTTTGTAGAAAGAAAACAGAAATCCTGACCAACCTCTTACTGTAATCCTGACTGGAGCACTGTAGTGTGAGTAGTAGTCTCCTCTGAGTGCTATACACAGATACTCTGCTGTTCCTGTATCAGACACTGTTATACTGAGTGTGTTGGTGTCTTTATATTCAGTCAGAGGATTTAACTGCTGAGAGACTTTGTACCAGCTAAACCTCCATCCAGTGAGTGAGATCTGCAGATCACAGGTCAGAGTAAGTGTGTCTCCAGTGTAGACAGTGGTGTGAGGATCCACCCTCAGTGTTGGTTTGGGTGTTTCTGTTCAAAGACAGTTTAGATTCTACAGTTGGTGAAAACAACAACAGTTTTTCTGTTGAGATGAAATGATGAAGATATCAGAGCTGATTTTACTTTTACAATACAAGCAGTAGTTCTACATTTGGTGTAAATGTTACAGTAGTTTGATTGTATCTGCAGTGTTGATACATAGTGTAGAATTCTGATATTCAGGGGTGAACAAAATTACTCAGAAGTTCAAAAAATCACATTTTATTTTGCTATTTTTAATACTTGCTATTGTCAGTTTTAAATTCCAGTTTCCAACACTGCAATCCCACAGTTTGTCTTAACCTTTAAAGTCTAAAGTCTGTAAACCTGGATATATTCCAAATATTACTGAACGTTTTTGAAGTAAGCCCAGATAAATTCACTTACAAAAAAACTGAGGCAACTTCTCACTCAAATACATTAGGTTAGATATAACTTAATACATTTGTTTCTAAAATGGGGGGATAAACATTTTTGAAATTAATACATACACACATAGACAAAACTGTTGGTACCCCTCAGTTAATGAAAGAAAAACCCACCATGGTCACAGAAAATAATGTGACCAAAGGGACATGTTAAATCATGGATTGTCCACTAATTAGCATCACAGGTGTCTACAATCTTGTAGTCAGTCAGTGGACCTACATATAGGGCTACAGGTAGTCGTGCTTTTTGAGGTCACACTCAACATGGACCAGAGGAAGCGAAGGAAAGAGTTGTCTCAGGAGATTGAAAGAAAAATATAGACAAGCGTGTTAAAGGTAAAGGTTATAAGACCATCTCCAAGCAGCTTGATGTTCCTGTGACTACAGTTGCACATATTATTCAGAAATTTAAGATCCATGGGACTGTAGCCAACCTCAGACAAATAATACGAATGGTAAAAAAAGAGCCCAGCAAAACTTCTAAAGAGATTAAAGGTGAACTTCAAGCTCAAGGAACATCAGTGTCAGATTGCACCATCCGTCGTTGTTGAAACGACCAAGGGAAACGACCAAGGAGGACACCATTGTTGAAAACAATTCATAAAAAAGCCAGACTGGAATTTGCCAAACTACATATTGACAAGCCCCAAAACTTCTGGGAGAATGTCCTATGGACAGATGAGACAAAAATTGAACTTTTTGCCAAGACACATGAGCTCTATGTTCACAGGTGGAAAAATTAAGCATATCAAGAAAAGAACACTGTCCCTACTGTGAAACATGAAGGAGGCTCTGTTATGTTCTAGGGCTGATTTGCTGCATTCTGTTAAAGCATGGTTGAAAAGCAATGTCTGACTTTCACTGGTTAATTTTCATAGCATTTATATTTATTGTTACTTTTGTCAGATTCAAGTTATTTCTGTGACCATTGTGGGGTTTTCTTTCATTAGCCGAGGGGTACCAACAATTTTGTCCACGTGTGTAGTTATATTCAAAAACATTTCTACCTTTCATTTCATAATTTCATTTATAGTCACTTTAAAATACAACCCTAATTGCAAATGTGTGCATGGTTCTCGCATATTTTATTTTATTTTATTTTATTATTTTGCATCTAGCAATTGTGGAAGAATTTCAGAAAAATGTCAAATTGAAAAGACCCACCATCTACAGTACACAGTAAAATCTTTGTGTGCAAGAGACAAGGCAATTGATGCTCATGGTCTTCAGGCCCTCAGGCAGTACTGCATTAAAAAACATGTATGACTCTTAACTGGAAATCACTGCATGTGCTAGGGAGCACTTCCAGAAATCATTGTCTGTGATAGTTTGCCATGCAGTCCACAAATGCAATTTAAAGCTGTATTAGGCAAACACGATCCAGAAACGCCTCCATATTCCCTGGGCCAATGCTAATTTAAAATAGACTGAGGCAAGATGGAAAGCTGTTCTGTGGTCCAGATGAAACTAAATTTTAATTCTTTGTGAAAGCCATGGGTGCCATGTCCTGTGGACTCAAGAGGAGAGGGACAATTAAGCCTCTTATCAGTCTTCATTTCTGATGATATGGGGGTTGTATGCATGCATATGGTATGGGCAGCTTAAACATTTGGAAAGGCACTGTCAGAACTGAACAGTATACAGTGTATCACAAAAGTGAGTACACCCCTCACATTTCTGCAGATATTTAAGTATATATTTTTATGGGACAACACTGACAAAATGACACTTTGACACAATGTAAAGTAATCTGTGTGCAGCTTATATAACAGTGTCAATTTATTCTTCCCTCAAAATAACTCAATATACAGCCATTAATGTCTAAACCAACGGCAACAAAAGTGAGTTCACCCCTAAGAGACTACACCCCTAAATGTCCAAATTGACCACTGCTTGTCATTTTCCCTCCAAAATGTCATGTGACTCGTTAGTGTTACTAGGTCTCAGGTGTGCATAGGGAGCAGGTATGTTTAATTTTGTAGTACAGCTCTCACACTCTCTCATACTGGTCACTGAAAGTTCCAAAATGGCACCTCATGGCAAAGAACTATCTGAGGATCTTAAAAGACGAATTGTTGCGCTACATGAAGATTTTAAAAGAGCGTTTTAAAAGAGCAGGGTCCACTCAGAACAGACCTTGCGTTGTCGTCCAAAGAAGCTGAGTGCATGTGCTCAGCGTCACATCCAAATGCTGTCTTTGAAAGATAGGTGCAGAAGTGCTGTCAGCATTGCTGCAGAGATTGAAGAGGTGGGGGGTCAGCCTGTCAGTGCTCAGACCATACGCCACACACTACACTATTGGTCTGCATGGCTGTCACCCCAGAAGGAAGCCTCTTCTGAAGTCTGTACACAAGAAAGCCCGCAAACAGTTTGCTGAAGACAAAGGACATGGATTACTGGAACCATGTCCTATGGTCTGATGAGACCAAGATTAATTTGTTTGGTTCAGATGGTCTCAAGCATGTGTGGCTGCAATTAGGTGAGGAGTACAAAGATAAGTGTGTCATGCCTACAGTCTGGGGCTGCATGAGTGCAGCAGGTGTTGGGGAGTTACATTTCATTGAGGGACACATAAACTTCAATATGTACTGTGAAATACTGAAGCAGAGCATGATCCCCTCCCTCCGGAAACTGGGTCGCAAGGCAGTGTTCCAGCATGATAATGACCCCAAACACACCTCTAAGACGACCACTGCTTTATCGAAGAGGCTGAGGGTAAAGGTGATGAACTGGCAAAGCATGTCTCAAGACCTAAATCAAATAGAACATCTTTGGGGCATCCTCAAGCAGAAGGTGGAAGAGAGCAAAGTCTCGAATATCCGCCAGCTCCGTGATGTCGTCATGGAGGAGTGGAAAAGCATTCCAGTGGCAAACTGTGAAGCTCTGGTAAACTTAACTTCTGCCTTAACTTCCCATGCCCAGGGAAGTTAAGGCAGTTCTGGAAAATAATGGTGGCCACACAAACTATTGACACTTCAGGAACTTGCACTAAGGGGTGTACTCACTTTTGTTGCTGGTGGTTTAGTTATTAATGGCTGTATATTGAGTTATTTTGAGAATAAATTTTCACTGTTAGCTGCACAAGCTGCACACAGACTACTTTTCATTGTGTCTGTCGTCTCGGTTCGTCTTCCTCTGGAGATGGACTTGTTATTCAAAAAAGGAGAGTCTGTAACCACCGTCTTTAGTTGTAACAATAATATATTTTATTTCAATCGAAAGAACAGTGTGGAGAGAGTCTGCCAATTCTGGGTGCCCCTCGGTCTCTCTCTCTCCGACTTAGGAATACCTTGAGTTTTTATACCCTATTTCACGTCAAATTCTGTTGGAATGTTGCCATATATGGAATGTTTGCATTTCATCCATAGGGAACAGTCATTAGCTTCACCATTACATACGTGGTCCATGGCCACATCTGGACAGCATTTAAATTACTGACACGTCTGCCCAAAGGGATGTCCAAATCTAAACAGCATCTTATGTCTGTTCAATTTGTGTATATTTGGTCAAGAAACGGAGCCCCCTTTCTTTTCTACATCTGCAAAGCCAATGAATATACTACATGTCAAAGTGTAATTTTGTCAGTGTTGTCCCATGAAAAGATACTTAAATATCTGCAGAAATGTGAGGGGTGTACTCACTTTTGTGTATAAAGGTTTTAGAACAACATATGCTCCCATACAGAGAACATCACTTTCAGGAAAGGCCTTGCATATTTCAGCAAAACAGTGCTAAACCACATATAGCATCAATCACAACAGCATGGCTTTGCAGAAAAATAATCTGGATGCTGAATTTGCCTGCCTCACTTTAAACCTTCCACCAATAGAAAACATTTGACGCATCATGAAACAAAAAATCTGGCAAAGAAGACCTAGGACTGTTGAGCAGCTATCCCACATCAGACAAGAAATGGACAACATTCCTCTCCCAAAACTCAGCAATTGGTCTACAGTTTACAGAGTGTTGTTCAAAGAAGAGGGGATGCTACGCAATGGTAAATATGACCATGTTGTAGAAAAGAATATTTTTTCATAATTGTTCTAAATTAAAGTAATTTGTAAAAAGGACACAGAAAACATGACATACTTCTTACTGCAATCTTGATTCGATCACTGTACTCTGTGTAGTTTCCTTCCCTGAGTGCTACACACTGATACTCTGCTGTTCCTCTATCAGACACTGTTATGCTGAGTGTGTTGGTGTCTTTATATTCAGTCAGAGGATTTAACTGCTGAGAGACTTTGTACCAGCTAAACCTCCATCCAGTGAGTGAGCTCTGCAGATCACAGGTCAGAGTAAGTGTCTCCCCAGTGTAGACAGTGGTGTGAGGATCCACCCTCAGTGTTGGTTTGGGTGTTTCTGTTCAAAGACAGTTTAGATTCTACAGTTTGTGAAAACATTTTATGAAAACATTATTTTTCATCAATTAATATGCATTTCCAATATCAGTCTATATTCTAATGTACAATGTATGCAAAACATTGATCGTTAAACTATTAGTAACAAAGCTACACAGTTTTCATAGTGGTCTACAAAGTGAATGACATGAATGCAGACAATGTAATTCAGAAGTAATTCACCTTGAGCTTGTCCACAGTAGAGTACAGTCAGCACTACAGGTTGAAAAGAAACAGAGGACATGATGCATTAATTAATGTGAACATTAGCTGTTACTACAGGTAGAAGTAAATAATGTGAAAAGGCCGTTCATAGCTGGACTTAAAGAATCATCTTAAGTTAGATGCAAAAGCAGATTTCAACAGAACAACACATTGACCATGGGTGCTTGTAAAGGATCCCTGCTAGGCCTGCTCTGCTAGGTACTCTATATAGTTGACTGAATGACTGAATCTTTTAATATGGAACTACCTTCACAACACATCATCATGATGTAGTGTCAATGTTGAATCACTAGAGCAGCTGGTCACTATTTAATGTTAGCAGAGTAACATAATCCATAACCCATATTGATTTTGTGGATGATGAAAGTAGAAATTGACAGAAAACCTTTAGTATGAATGAAACATTTACATAAATTGATGGCAGATCATGAAAAAAATCATGAAATCATGCCAGCACTCTTTGTGAGAACTTCAGACTTTACATGTGAGAATTGTTTTAACTTACAGAAGTGACACACATAGAAAACATGGACAAAAGTATTGGGAGACCTACACATTACACCTACAGGCTTTTATGACTAAATCCATAAGCATTAATAGAGTTGGTCCTTCCTTTGGGAAGACTTTCTACAAGATTTTAGAGTGTGTCTGTGGGACGTTTTGCTCATTTATCCAAAAAAGCATTTGTGAGGTCAGATGATGATGTTGAACGAGAGAGCCTGGCTCGCAATCTCCGTTCTAGCTCTACCTAGATGTTTGAGGGGGTTGAGGGCTCTTTGTGCAGGCCAGTCAAGTTCTTCCACAACAAACTCACCCAACCATGTCTTTATGAACCTTGCTTTGTACACTGGGGCTGTTTCCATGTTCTGGTATGCTGAAGCCTAGGCCAACCCCTGAAAAACCACCCCATAGCATTATCCCTCCTCCACAAAACTGTTAGAGAAGGATGATTTATCACTCAGAACACATTCCCACTTCTCCAGAGTTTTAGTGGCGGTGTGCTTTACACCAGTCCACCTGACGAAGTGCCGTTAGGCTTACATGCAGCTTCTCAACCATGTCATGAAGCTTCGGGTGCGGTTTTTGGCACTATGTAACCCCTCTGTGTAAATTTACATGGTCTGAGTTGTTGTTGTTCCATAAATGCTCCCAATTTTAAATAATAACCATGTAATGACCCATTCTATCCCATTCTATTATTGTAAAGGCAGATTGCATGGCTAGGTGCTTTGTTTTATACACCTGTGGTAAAGGGACGGAATTAAACACCTGAATTCAACTATTTAGAGGTGTGTCCCAATACTTTTGTCCATACAGTGTATCATAACTTACCACCATCTTAATGCAGTAAAACGTGGTGCTACTGGGAGAACAAACTTTGAAAGTGCATTAGTCCATTACAAAGAAGGCGGAGAATACAGTTGTTCTCACCAGAGCAAATTATTACAAGCTAATTCTAAGTGTTTTAGGATTCTAATTTCACTCTCAAGAAGCTAAATTTGGTAGTGGGTGCTAACACCATCACACCCCTCAGACACAAGAGCCCACTCTGGCCAAACACCACCACTATATCAAGAGTAACTGTTCTTTAATTGTCATATTCTGAATGCAACTAGACCTAGTTTATAGTATATATATATATATATATATATATATATATATACACACACACACACACACACAGACAAAATTGTTGGTACCCCTCGGTTAATAAAAGAAAAACCCACAATGGTCACAGAAATAATTTGAATCTGACAAAAGTAATGATTCTATAAAAAACTGCTGATATAAAAATTCTATGAAAATAGAATGAAGGGTGCCTTTTCCAGACTGCATGTTTCAGCTTCTTCCAAAGATGCTCAATAGAATTTAGGTCAGGGCTCATAGAGGGCCACTTCAGAATAGTCCAATGTTTTCCTCTTACCCATCCTTGGGTGTTTTAAGCTGTGTGTTTTGGGTCATTATCCTGTTGCAAGACCCATGACCTGCGACTGAGACCAATCTTTCTGACACTGGGCAGCAAATTTCTCTCTAGAATCCCTTGATAGTCTTGAGATTGCATTGTACCCTGCACAGATTCAAGACACCCTGTGCCAGATGCAGCAAAGCAGCCCCAGAACATAACAGAGCCTCCTCCATGTTTCACAGTAGGGACTTCTTTTCTTGATATTCTTCATTTTTCCATCTGTGAACACACAGCTGATGTGCCTTGCAAAAAGTTCAATTTTTGTCTCATCTGACCATAGGACATTCTCCCAGATGCTTTGGGGCTTGTCAATATGTAGTTTGGCAAATTCCAGTCTGACTTTTTTATGATTTCTTTTCAACAATGGTGTCCTCCTTGGTCATCTCCCATGAAGTCCACTTTGGCTCAACAATGGCGGATGGTGCGATCTGACACTGATGTTCCTTGAGCTTGAAGTTCACCTTTCATCTCTTTAGAAGTTTTTTGTGGGATCTTTTGTTACTATTCATATTATCCGTCTCTTTGATTTGTCATTAATTTTCCTCCTGCGGCCACGTCCAGGGAGGTTGGCTACAGTCCCATGGATCTTAAATTTCTGAATAATATGCACAACTGTAGTCACAGGAACATCAAGCTACTTGGAGATGGTCTTATAACCTTTACCTTTAACATGCTTGTCTATATTTTTCTTTCTAATCTCCTGAGACAACTCTTTCCTTTGCTTCCTCTGGTCCATGTGTGGTACACACCATGTCACCAAACAGCACAGTTACTACCTGTAGTCTTATATATAGGCCGACTGACTTATTACAAGATTGTAGACACTTGTGATGCTAATTAGTGGACATGCCTTGATTTAACATGCCCCTTTGGTCACATTATTTTCAGGGTACTATCACCAAGCCTGTTTAATGAGCAATAAATCAGTAATTACATTAGGTATTGTTTGTCTTTGTAGCATGTACCCAACACCATGCACAATTACTAGGTATGTACACTAGTTTTTACTGCAGACTGCCCTGTTGTCCCTCCCATCCATGGCCCATTGCTTCTCCACTTTGGCAGCTGCCTATGCGCTGTGTTAGTGTGGTAAGGAGTAGAAACCTCTGAGGGGTGGTGTTTGGGTGGACGGAGAGCCAGTGGATCTTCCTGGCTGCAGTGCTGTGTCAGGATCTCCCATCTGTTTCAGCACTCAGCCACTAAATTTGGCGGTGAAGCAGAGAAGTGGCAGACACTGGGCAACTGGACACTTTAACTCTTGCCCGCCAGGTTTAGATTAAGCTTTAGCTCTCCAGGTTGTTCAGAGGTTTCTACTCCTTAACCCCCCGAGAGAACCGGTCAATCACAGTCATTACCACCATGTTCTCCTCCAACTTGGGCAGGTCAGTGACAAAATCGACTGCCAGGTGAGACCACGGGCAGCTTCCACGGGGGACCACAGGGTATTGGTAGTTCCTTCCTTTCCCGAAGGAAGCATTCTGGGGGTCTTACACTGGGCACACTCACTACACGAAGCCACCACCCGGTGGATGTCTGCTCTCATCCCTTCCCACCAGTACTTGGTACATGTGGGCCTCACCTGGGTGGCCAGAAGACGGGGATACATGAGCCTAGACAACGATTCTCTCCCGGAGCGCCGCCGGGACATAGACCTTGTCTGGGAGGCAAGAGGGGGGGTCACGGTGGCGCGCGTGAGAGCATGGGTAATCTCTGTATCCAGGTCCCACTGGATCACTGCAAGACTTACCCCTGACGGTAAGATTGGTGTCGGTACGGGCTCCCCCTTATCTACTGACTGGTGGATGTGAGAGAGTGCATCCGCCTTGGTGTTTCGAGAGCCCGGCCGATACGTGATCACAAACTGGAACCTGACGAAGAATAGGGACCACCTAGTCTGACATTTGGCCTGACGCAGATACTCAAGCTTCTTGAGATTGGTTAGAACTAGAAATGGATGAGCAGTGCCCTCTAGCCAATGACGCCACTCCCCTCAAGTCATCTTGACAGGGAGGAGCTTCCTATCCCCCACCCCATAATTGCGTTCAGCCCCCATGAGTTTTTTTAATAGAAGGCTACCGGGTGTAGCCTGTCACTCTCTCCCCATGATGTTGGGAGAGAACAGCCCCCCGCCCGGTGTTGGCATCCATCTCGACAAAGAACGCCTTACAGGGGTCGGGGTGGCGCGACAGCGGGGCTAACGTGCCCACTTAAGCACCTGAAAGGGCTCCTCCACGTGCGGAGTCCACGTGATACGCCAGGGAGCCCCCTTGAGCAGTGACGTGATGGGCGCTGCTCAACTACTGAAATCCCTAATGAACCTGCAATAAAAATTAGCAAACCCTAAAAAGAGCTGGACCTCCTTAACGGAGCCATGGGACGGCCAATCTAAGACTGCTTGGACCGTGGCCTGGTCCATCTGAACCCCCCGCTTGCTGATGATGTAGCCTAGAAAAGGGATCTCTGAGACATGAAACACACACTTTTCTAGCTTGACGTAGAGCTGGTGGGCCCTAAGCCTCGCCAGAACCAGGCGAACCTGGTATACCAGGATGTCGTCCACAAAGACCACTACGAAGCATCCAAGGTAGTCTTTAAGGGCGTCATTAACGAAGGCCAACATATATGTTGAAATTCAGATGTGCTCTTTTCATACATATTTTTGGCCATATTGTCCAAAAGACAAAAGAACAGGTAAATTCTGCATTATACATTAAAACATTATGCACTTTATTTTACGGTCCTGTTACCATAGTAATTCACAGTTCATGCTACTGTGTTGTATGTATGGTGTTGGGTTAAATGCTTCAAAGACAAAAAATACTTACTGTACTTCGGTACTGATTAATTACTAAATTCATTCAGAATATGACAGAGAACAGTTACCACACACAGTAATTCACTTCTTTTACAGTTCTGTTATCTCAAATTTACAGAGCGCTTAGCATTAAACCTGACAGTTAACATGCAAAGAAACTGTAAACTTCCATTTTCTGGAGAATAAAAAGAATATCACCAAGTGAAGATAGGTGCTCATTAAGTACTCAACAGTAGGTACCCCACAGTTTTCTGGCCTCATTTTTTAAAAGTCAACAATGGCTTAGAAATGAAAGATTTTTGGTAAATCCTAGTACTGCTGTACAAACTATATATAATAAAACTAATAATAATAACTGTATATTTACAGTTTATTTCTTAAGAAAGTACTGATGTAAGAAAGAAAAGAGTTACTCACAGAGCAGCACAGAGAGTGGACTGACCTCCATACTGTCTCACTGACCACCGACTAACTGACTGACAGTGGCTAACTGAGAGGTCTGCATTAAATACTTCCTGTGCTCATGTCAGAGAGAGAGAGAGAGAGAGAGAGAGAGAGAGATGTAGAGTGGAGTAATGGGGCGGTAAAATAAATGATTATGTAACACCTGTAGTAAACCATCACTAATTACCCAGCCCATACATAATGTCCCCTCATTGCAATGCTCCCAACACTGGGAGGGTGAATCCTGACACAAGCCTCCTCAGAGATGTGCACAGCCACTGGGCAACCAACGCGCTCAGAGGACGCGCTGTGTACCCAGCTCTGAAGCATTGCACTGGAGTGACGTGGGGAGAAGGTTCCATCTGCCCACCCTGGAGAAAGCAGGGCCAATTACGATCTTTTAGGGCCCCAGCTACCGATGGCAGCATGACCAGGATTCAGTCCTCTGGTCATAATAACAGCGCCTTATTCATAAGGACCTAGCTCCTGTAACTACCTGATCCACCTTTTAGTAGAAGTACATGAATAATTCACAGTAATTACTAGTTATCTTTATTGGTTAACAGAGTATTAATACGTTTAGGTGCTTAAATCAATGCACATCTTTAAATGTACATCTTTCTAACTTTCCCAGTTAACTACAGCTCACTGGCTTTTTAACCGGGGCAGATTTAGGTATGGATGACATGGGCGGACATCTAGGGTTGCATGTTGTCAAGGCCGGAATGGGGCTAGGCATTCCCGGCCCCTATTGCATCCAGGTGTAATCGGTGTCTTGCTCTGCCCCTCCTGTTATTCTATCCAGGTGTTTATTGTTCCTTTTCCGTATCCATTTGTTTTGTCCAGTCTGATGCATGTGCTCACATACAGTGAGTGTAAATTGCTTTACGGCAGCCATCATAAGCAGAAATTAAAACACGGATGAATAAATCTTAATAAATCTCTACTTCTTTATTGTACTCATTTACATGTTTAACATTGCACATGTAGTCACATTAAACATTAACATAGCAGTAGCTGACCAGGACGTTAACTGCTGGTTTATAGTCACCCCAAACAAAGCTGTTGTGTTGCAACTGGCCTTAACTCCAGTGACTGCCAACCGGTCAGCACTCAGTAGCACTGCTAGTGTCTCTATTGACCAAACCTGCTCGCTGTAGGAAAATATCCAGGTATGTTGTCTCTGCTTTTTGAGTGAAATACTTCATTTTAATTGTGTTTAGCTCTGTTAGGCCCCCCGGTCATTGAGGACTCGCTCGCGGGCTCCCTCTCGCGTTCACAACGGGGAAATGGGCAGCGGCCAGGCGCGCCATGAACAGGTGTTACACCGAAATCTGTGACCGCCGAATTCGGCGACACTACAGGAAGTCTGTTTACATCACGAGCGCATTCCGCAGAGCACGTGCATTACTCTAACAGACTTCAGCTTTTCGTTGTGCTCCCTTCAACAAGCGACGACAAAAATATACATATTAATTATGGGCTCTTTTAATCCTACTAATGTTTTCAGACCTGAGTTTAATTCGCGGTTTTCCACAAATGAAAACAAGGTCCACAGCACATAATAACTCAGAGGCAGATTAATAATAAATCATTTGTGAAATAAAACTGCGAGAGAAGCGCTTGTCTGTATATTTGTGGAATTAAAATTAAAATAGCACAGAAAATGTAAGTGGTTCTCGTCGTTATTCTTGTTGAAGCGAAAAACGACTAGCTACTACGCGACGACTGCATAAGGCAGTCGCAAATTTCGGTGTGACACCGGCTCTGGTTGTGTATGCTCGGTCTCAAACTGAAAGACGTGCTAAATGCCTTAACTGTAAATGTAAATGTTTATTTAAGTGATATATTGGTATTTAATCAACGGAAGCCAATTTCACAGTTATAATGTTTGAAGCTCAGTTCGAAATAAAGTGATATATAAAAAAATTATTCCAGTTAAAAATAATAAATTCCATATCCAACCACAACCAGCACCAGTTCCCAGTGGACAGGGCTTGGGGAGAGAACAGTGAGTGTAATGCTGCAGGAATGGCGTATTGGTGCCATCTACAGGTCAGAGTGGGTAATGCGCTTACGTTTCTCTAGAGCATTATTATGGTCTTAATTATGGTTAAAATTCTTACTTTTTTTACAATGGGTTTTATTTTCAGCAGGCTCTTCACCTTAACATCAACTATAATTTTGAACTGAACAGTCTTATTTTTTATAGGATTACAGGCCAGTAAGGTGGACTGCTACTTTCAGAAAGGCGTCCATAGTGTCGTTTGGCACTCCTAGCCTCTCAGCCAATCAGATTGCAAGGCTGTGCATATAAAATTCACAGCCATAATACATAAAGGCAGTTGATATAAGCGTGCAGATAAGACCTCTTGCAATGGTGTACACACAGAATAATACACAAAATAGGCAAAAGTATTGGGACACCTGAAATGATGTGAAGAAGAGTACTCCGTGACTCCAGATTGTCTTCTTCTCCACTAACAAATCTATATGCTTCTTATGTCCACATTTGCAACAATGATCAAATTCACACTGCATACATGCCTTAATATATGTGGTATACATAAAAAAAAAAGGCTGAATGGAGATCAGCTGCAAACCATTTAAGTAATTTTACTGGGATTTGTTCATGGATTGGTCCTGAACAGTATGGAGAGAATGAGGTCAGTATTCCGGTATCAAATAAATTCATTATCATTTTTAAAACACCTGTAGGAGAAAACAAGGAACTAATAATGTTTGGCATACTCACAATCCATCCAATACTTAAATGTCTTAACAAGAGACAAACCGCTGGACTTTAGTGGGCCGTTTTAGTGAAAGGACTGAATTGGTCGCTGTTCATCATGTTTGTTCATCAGGTTTCAGTAAAAGGAAAAGCATCTCGCTAACACATTGCTCATTCAGAAACAAGGACTAACACCATATGCAGGAAAGGTGGAACTACTGAGGTTTACCATCATTTGCCTACACTGCTAGCGATTGATACACCACACAGTCATACAAAAAAACTCTGAGTAAATCTGACAGCGAGTCCTGGTGGGCAGCTGATATGGATTTAATGACCTTTTTCATGTTTGCTCAAGTTTTAAAGGCACACAGACACACACTCTCAGCTGAGAGTAAATAACATTTATAAAAAACATATTTGTATCAAACATACACAACAGTCACTGAGATGAACTCAACTTTTTGAAAAGAAAATTTAGGCACAGAGAATTTAACAGAGATAATTCACTCTGCTGCTCTATTGTGATTTAAAAGGAATGTAATTTAAAGTTAATCATAATCCAAGGCTTTTCAGTTCATTTTGCCACTCAAACAGGTGCTGAGCACTGGTTATGAATATGCATCAGCTCATTAACATGTCGGCTTTGATTTGATCAATTTACTATTTGAAACTATTTGTAGAAAATACAAATCTAAGATGCTGCCACTGATGTGTGACATCATGTATTATTCAGCCCATAGAGCCGCTATGAACTCACAACAACAGTAATTATAATAATAATTCAAAGAAATATGTTTACCTTTCATTGAAAGGTAAAAGTAGACCTAAGCATATACATCCATTTGTACATACAAAGTGATCATTAACATCTTTGGTATGATACACTTGCCAAGCAGCTAATTACAATTAGTTACAACAATTAGTCTTGTTTTTTAGAGGTGTCATAGAACGCATGTATTCATTCATTTTTTAGCTTAATATACTACCCAGACAAAAAATGTGTCACCTTTCATGTTTAAGGTCGAAGTAATTTCAGGCTCCTGCAGATGGCGTTGCACAAGGATGATCGGGCAATAAATACCTGTGGGGTGTGCGACGGGATTCACAGATTGAGAAGATGTGGTACAGTGCACTAAATGTCTTGTTGGATGTGAGGAAAATGGGCTGCAAAGCAGATGGTAATGACTGGTAAAAAGGAGTGACTGCATATGGGTGTGCCAAAGGCCATAGTGTAGCTGAATGTGCAGGAGTATCGAAGCATGGGGTCATACGGATCTACCAGCAGTGGCAAAAATCCCAGTCTACAAGAAATTGGCCGGAATACAATACTGATGGACAGAGACTGCCGGTGAGAGCCACCTACCCACCCAGAGAGCGCAAAGGCAATTGTGCTCTCTTAGGCTCCAGCTGCTGGTAGCATTACCAGGGATTTGAACCAACGATCCTCGGGTGATAGTGGCAGCACCATAGTCCACTGGACCAGGCTCATGATTAATTTGATAAGCTCTGGTGTACAGCAAGGTGCCATGACGGCTCATGCAAAATCAATAAGTCTAGTCACAATCTTAACATGGCACTGCAGCAAGACCATTGTAATTATTTGTTGTAATTATTATTACAGTTAGCCTGGCTAGCTGCTAGACTATGGTTAGCCTTTAACCTAGCACATTTCTCTGCATTTGCTGCTTCGTGCACAACTGGCATCAAAGCTAAAGCGAAGCTGTGCTCAGAAACCAGACATTACATATTTCACAATATCTAGAAGTCTGCAGGTGATAAGTTGCTCTCCAGTGTTACTGATGCACATCAGTAGAATGAATTGAAAGTCTCCAAAAACTACAAAATAAAAGAAAGTCAGCATATTCCCAGGACGATGCCGCTGCATACTGCCATGCCGCCCTCTTGGACTAGTGCAAGAATGTTGGCGCATAGAAAATCAAAAGTTATGTTTGGGGTGGGGTGGGTGAAACTGACCTGTTTTACAACTGTTTAGGATACAGGATTCGCATCTGAATGTGAAGACAACAGGGTTTAAGGTTCATGGTATGTTTCCATTCTAGTGCCCCTTTAAACTGCTTACTCTGTACTCTGTATAAACACTCCCATCACCAGCAGAAATGTGTGCAGACATGGAAGCAGAATCAGGAATGTTAGAGCCTGACCAACACAACTGGTGACAGATCAGCTCAAGAAGCACCAGTGTTGAGATGGTTGCCAGGAATGTTTGGCTTCTTTGTTGTCTTGTTACGGAATCCAAGCCTACGAATCACGATATTCAGCATTTCACACTCACATCCATATTCGAAAGAACCCCAGCACTACTGTGAGACACGTGAACACTGACCCTGCAGGAAAGGCAGATAAATAAAACAAACAAATCAGAAAAATGTTTCTTCTAGACAATCCTGAAACAGAGCGACTAGTCTGATCGTCACACTTGGACAATCAGTCCAAATGAAATTCAGCGACAAAATCTAGCCTCTGACATGCTAAAAATTTATGTAGGGGAATGTTGTAGTGTGAGCTTTTCTACCAGAAGCAGCCAGTGAGCATCAGCCAATCGCAAATCAGCCAGTGAGCATCAGCCAATGAAAGGTCAATTGGGTTAAGGAGGGTTATTGGAGAAAACCTTTGTAAATACTGGCCCAGGCTGCTGCTCACCACCAACCTCAGAGTCAGAATTAAATTAATGGCGGCTTTCTTCTCTTTCACCAGCGACGGCTACTAGTGCTTTGTGACATTATGGGCCCAGTGAATGGAAGTGGCTCCTCTAGTGTAGACTAAACAATTTTCTAAGCCTGGGCTGCGAAAACCTTAAGATCTATAAATGTGATAAAAGCTTAAAAGGGTTACCAACTTCAGTGAGATGATTGTGGAGAGATTTCCAGAAGACTAGAGTTAGACCAGACTGTAAGTATCAATTGTTCATGGAAATTTCTTAGAGCTTAATGACTAATTTGAACCACAGCTTAATGCTATGTGTGTGTGTGTGTGGGTGGGTTATACCCCTCTAGCCCACACCTGGCATTAGGCAGTTTATCTGCTCCAGAGAGTCCTATTCTATTGGCAATACCTTTCCTACAGGCACTAGACAAGCAGTGTGTGTGCATTCGCACTTCTGTGTCAGAAATGGGTGCAACTTAAAGTAGCTGAAAGCATTCATTAGAAGGGGTGTCCATATGTGTGTAATATCAGATGTCCTCACTAAAAGGAGGCAATTTGTAATCATCCATCCAGTCAGATCATTCTCAAGTTGAATCAAGTTTGTTTAGTAAGAGCAAGTTAAACTGGTGGGGGAAAAAAAACGGTTACCTGCTAGGTATTTGATACTGTCTAATTTGTGGGATTCCAGCATGGTTTTCAGACCGGCCACTTCTGTGTCGATTTTCACATTATTCCGCATCACATGACGATCTTGCTCTGAAAGCTAAAAAAAGAGAGAACACCTGCAACACCATCTTTCACACTGAGGTAAATAAGATGTTTGTGAGACATATACAGTATATAAAGAATGTATACATCTATCAGCCATAACATTAGCATCTCCTTCTTGTCTCATATCATAATTTCCTCCTTTATTTTCTCTCCCCTATGTGCTGAGCTGCCCCCAGCTGTCTGTTTGCTGCTGAAACAAGTCCATTTATTGGATCCTATCATGCTATATTACCCCCCCCCCCCCCCCCCCACTCTTCCTAACCCCTTGTCTTTTTCCCCCCATTCTGTTTTCTTTATTTATGTATTTACAAATGCAAAAGTGATTACCATCTCCATCATCTCATTCCTTGTCTCCAGGAGCCTCTTTTCATGCTCTGCTTTCTGAAATGCAAGCAGTACCATTACATAAAAGTACCAACTTTATTTGTATTATTTTACACTGATGTTTGTAGCATTTCTCCTCTGGGTTTTAAATAAACAAAGGACTTACCATCTCCTTCACTTGACTTTTTTCTAAGTTCATGTCCAACTTGTTGTCCAAGCGAACCTTGTTCATCACATCCTAACAGTGCAGAATAAAAGAGGTTAAAATTACATCATGACTCAATGTCAAGTTAAGTTGCAGTACAGTTAGGGTTAGGGCTACGGCTGCAACAAACAACTATTTTGATTGTTGAATAATCTATCGATTATTGGAACGATAAATCGATTATTCGGATTATGAATAACTATTAATTAATTATTAATTCGATTTTATGTAGCTCTCAACTTTTAAATGTGGCTTCTTTTAGGGGTTGTTTTATATATTTGCTAACTAACATATACATAAAACTGTAAGAATTTTAAAACAAGGATGCACAAAGCAGCAGCAGTAAAGTATTACAAAACTAAATAGTTTTCCACAAATTATTCAAATCAGCATAAAAGAAAAGGGAGGGAGGCTTCCTTTTTTTTTAGTCTATTAGTATTTTATTACCATTACTGCTTAGTTTGTATTTGTGACTTTTACTTTGACACGGTCAGGCCGGACTTTCGACCTCTGCGGTGCAACCAGCAAGCTGATTGGCTCTTTTTGTTGAAGGGCGGGACTTCAGTAGCAGCAGTGGTAAAAAAAAACTCCATACTGAGATCATAACATTTTGGGCATTGATACGTGCTGCATGTGCATTATTAATCGTTATTAGCCAGCGCGATGACGTCACCAAACTCATTTCCACCCTGTCCATCATAGTGTATCTGCTGTAAATTCAGCATCACAACCTTAACATAACTGGTTCATTAAGGTTAGTATAAGGCATGACTGTAAGATTTAACCATACTTTTAATTAGGGGTATGCCGATCTGATGCTCAGTGTGGGTATTGGTCCAATACTGGCCAAAATCACAAGATCAGATATCAGAAGAGTAAGAAAATTCTAAAACAAATTCTAAGAAGTAATATCATAGCCAATCCATTAGGCTAAGCTCAATGGTTCAAGCCTACAAGGCTATTCCATGCTTCATGACTCAGGATTATAACTTAGAAAGGGGGAGGGGGATTATAGTCTTTAAAAACAAAGCATTCAAATATGTATACGTTTAATGAAAACATCTACATTCTGTTAATATGTACATCTCAAATTAATACATATTTGAGTAGCCTATGATTCCTTAAAAATAACATTTCACATGTGTGACTGACTGCTACAAATTCTTTGTCATTTTAAAGGGAATAACTGACAGAAAATCACAGACAATTGGCTTCTATGGGGTCTCTGTGGCCTCTAAGGGTTAAGATAAGGGAACAGATGGTATCGGATTAGTATTTGTAT
Source organism: Salminus brasiliensis (assembly GCF_030463535.1). Taxonomy (NCBI): domain Eukaryota; kingdom Metazoa; phylum Chordata; class Actinopteri; order Characiformes; family Bryconidae; genus Salminus; species Salminus brasiliensis. The sequence goes on from NC_132886.1 coordinate 27,639,150, forward strand.
CAGTAGATATTCAAGGTTGCAGTATCAGTATCAGACATTAAAAAGTGGTAGTACTTTTAATGGGAACGTTAATGGCACGTGTAGCAAGATTGTCCACAATGGGGAGCTATTAGTACTCAAACTGCTTGACAGTGTTTGACCTTGTTTACTTTTACCCTGTTACTAATCATTGCCAATTCCCCCCTTTCATGTAACCCCCACCAGTCTGGGAGAGTGAAGGCAAAAGTTCATACGTCACTGAACAGCTGCCTGTGTGTTAATGAGAGCAAGGTCAGTATAGCTTTACAGGATGAGGGGAACTTCTTTCCACTCAGAAAGCAAGCGGTCCTGTGATCTCAGTGTTCTCTACTGACGGCTGTGGCACTGCTGAGAAATGAACTCAGTCTCATTAATAGTTTGAAACTATCTGGGCCAGTTGTGCAATTTGGGAGGTGTATTTACAGAAGACGGGGCGATAATCGGAACCAGTTGGCTTATAAAAATAAAAACAAATATCCACCTACACCGAGCTGTATCTTCAGCTGCGCAAGCTCCACCTTTATCCTCTGTAGAAAAACATACACACAACTGTTAAAATAGTTAAAAGGATTAACGGTATTTAACATTTTAAATAACAAAAGAAAACTCATATCTGTATGACTGTGTTTTAAAACCCATTTATTTCTATTCTAATGCTACACTTATAAAACAAACCTGCCTGTAGATTCTTTTTTAAAAGGTCCCAACAACCAGACACAGCACTTACTTCATTCTCTGTCAGTAACGCAGAGAATTCACTTTTTTCCAAGATGATCATGTCCTTTTTCACTGCAGTAATGTGAGACATGACCTTCTGCAACATGATTTCCTGTGAGAAAAAGAGTGTCTCTGAGTATTAGGAATCCAAATTTAGCATGTAACATATCAACGCATCCTTTTTTTTTTTTGCTTTTATGTTTTAAAAAAAAAACATTTGATGTGGATCAAACAGATCATAGGTACATGTCAGGGCATTCCGTAAAGATCTCATAGATCTTTATGAATCTGATAAATCACAGTTATGTCAGGACATTATGTATGAATCTAGGACACTAAATCTAGGAGTTAGGACACTCCATGAAAACCTTTGTCTTTTCTAATATATTTACATGTCTGGACATTTGATCTTCACTTGAACAATACTGGGATATGGAAGTAATATACCTAAACACATACAAAAGAAAAAAATATTTGCAATAAGCATTTGTAAACTGCAATAAAGTTAGGACATCTCAACATTTCTTACTTCTTGAAATGCTTAAAATTTGAACCAGGTGCAGCAAATCAGCTGCAGATAATTAGAACATCGTTAGATGGGATTTTGGAGGAGCCTGTCTTATTTAAACCTCAGATTGATTGGTGTATTGTCTCCAACAATCCTAACATGTCTAAAAAATCTACAGGTAGCTCTTGTTACAGCTGAAGTCAAAATACATATCTGCCATCGGAAAGAAACTATGCACGCTTGATTTTCATGGGAGGTGTGCAAAGAGGAAACCCTTGCTGTCAAAAAAAACATCATTGCAAGACCAGGACATCAGGAACAATGTACTTTGGACAAACGAATCCGAAGTTGAATTATGTAACAGAGGACATGTTTGGCATAAATCCAGACACAGCATTTGAGCACAGGAACCCATATCAACTGTGAAGCATGGGGGTGGAAACATCATGGTTTGGGGAACTACTAGGAACTAGAAATTCCACTAGGAATTCTTTATTGTGTCAGAAGGCGCTTGACTAAAATGTAAGACCATCTGTCTAAAAACTAAAGCTGAAACGTCACACAGCTGAAAGACTTCTGCATTGAGGAGTGGGGAAAACATTGTCCCAGAGACTGTCAGAGACAACATAGACAACGTCTAACTGGTTGTTTTTTTCCTCTTTTTCCCCTCACAAGAAAATGCCATTTCTATTAATAACATTTTACAAATAATTAATAATTAAATACTTTTTTTCCAATTTTGTGTGTTAAGTTACTTTACCTCCATCTCTTAAGATCCAATATCCAGATGTTATATAAAAAAAGACTTTTTCATGGGGTGTCCTAACTTTTTCACATGACTGTATATGCATAGTTACATGTTAGGACATTCTTTATAGATCTAACAGATCACAGTTACATGTCAGCTCATTCAGTCGCTTTCAAGAAATTAACTGAAAAGCAGACCACAAAATAATGGTAGAACTTTTACTTGCTGAGTCTTTGTGACCATATCACTGTACATGATATCCATGTTAGAGTTAGTTGTGTTGACCAGCATCTTGACGATAATCTCAGCCTGCTGGTCTGTAAACCCTGAGTGGAAACAAAAAATACAATACCAGTCATTAGCAACTTTTAATAACAGATTGTTGGTCAGGGTCTGTCAAATCAGACCGACAACTTCTAATGTATATAAGAAAAAATATGAAATCAAAATGTTCTAACCACTGTCCTCCATGAGCCGAACCATCGCATGTGTATCAAACATGAGCTTTTTGTGGCCCGACTTTTCAAGGTCTCTCCTACCCAGGTCATACTGCATGGCTTTGTTGGAGGTGCTCAACCCTGGAATTAAAGATTTACAGGACAGATATGTTAGTATGGTATAACAAAAACATGCATATCTAAGAAGCTGCTTTTAAATCCTTCTCATTAGGATGCAGGCGTCACTCTCGAATACACTGAGATATCATCTTTCCCTTCTACAACATTTGCAAGTCATGTTGAAAACCTACAAATTCCATGAACATGTATGATTTTGAAGTATATAAAAGTATTAGACTACCCAAAAATATAATGCAAGTAACAATAAAAACAGCTAGTCAAGCCCTCAATGTTCCTTCAGAGACAAATGACAAGCGTAAAATACTCCTAAAAAAAACACACAACACTTTTCTGGCTGTATTTTTGCTCAATAAATAAATGCAAAACCGATCATTTCTGTTTAACAGGGTTCTCTTTATCTGTTTTAGAACTTGTGCTGAAGATCTGATCACATGTGCATCACGTGTTTTTATACTGCTAGACCCACTAAGATGGAATTGCTGGAGCAGCCGGTTATGACCCAGGCCCAGAAGATCTGACGATCTAAGCGGGTTATGACATCCTAAGTGTGTTTTGAGAATCCAGCTCCAGCCACATCCCCAACCCTCTCCTGGAGTCCCCTTTTCCCTTTACATTTGAGTCTTTTACTACTTTGGCACACTCACTTCACCTCAGGAAGGGCTGATTAGTTCAGTCAGGTGTGTTGGGAGTGGGGAGAACACTAAAATGTGCAGGACTAGGGGTACTTGAGTACCAGAGCTGTCAGCCACTGGTGTTACAGCACCGTTAACATTATGCATTATGCTTATAGAGATGTTAATCTGGCAGTGCTTCCCAGCTGCAGCCACTGTACAGTTTACTGTTACACCTTCATTCATCTGAAAGAGGATGTAGCTGAATTATTATCTAGCTATTATGTAGATCTACTGCATGTTTCTACAAAGGTGCAGGCACATGTGGACATGTGGCCCATAGGAGGCGCTTCAAACTCCTCTAATGCTGCGTTTAAGAACGAGTGAGTGGATTCATCCAGATGTTCAAGGGCAAGATGTTTAGGAGCAGCTATTCCAGTCCATGAACGCTTTAAAAGCTATTATAACCAATTGTATCTACTCATAAATAGGCTGTGGGGGTTTCTGGCCCATTTGGGACTGACCTGTACATGGTGTGCATCACAGGGTTACCCTAAATCATCAGTACCCTGAGAGCTGATTTAGCACTGAGGGCTTAGGAAAGTTTAGTGAGGTTACCTCTGAACAACAGCCACCGCAGGCCTTTCAGAATAGACACGCTCTCCGTCCCAGGGTAAGGCTGCGTCCTACTAAAAGGAGGTCCCAAAGCAAAAGTAAGGTGCGTTTTCGCTTTCTGGAAGAACAGAGACGGCTTGAGAAACGTGGACGACTCCTGTCGAAGCTCAGCACTGTGTTCCTCCACACCCAGCGCTTGAGGCGGTGGAGGGGGCAGCTCTGCTCGAACGTCCCGCCTCAGAGCAGCAGCGCGGTCCCGTGTAGCCCTCAGTCCCCCGCCGGTCAAACTGCCACAGACTAAACAACACCAACAGCGTTTATTTACGCCCGGTAAAAGCTGCAGCCTCCGATGGGAAGGTTTCACGAGCATTGTTCAGTGTTTTGTGCCACTGTTCTGGTAAATCATGAAGAGGAAGGAGAGGTTCACCAAACTTCGTCCTCTTCGACAGAGCACCACTTCCTGCTCCGGGGGGCGTGAGAACAAACGTCATCACACAGTGTTTACAATAATAATAATAATAATAATAACTACAAAATAACGTAATTTAAATATGAATTATTCACAGAACTAATCTTTAATCATTTATATGAAGATTAGCGTTTCCTCCCATTATTAGGTTTTTTAGTTTATGTTGAAAAACAAAAGGATGAACAATAAACGAATGGACTTAACATTCATTCATTGGATTAACACACTCCTTTATAGGGGTACTCCAGGGGGTACTATATATATATATACAGTACAGTCCACTGATACTGTGATGGCCACTCGTTTGTCTTTAGTTAGCTGATTGGTTCTTGCCATAATATGAATTTTAACAGTTGTCCAATAGGGCCGTCGGCTGTGTAGTAACCTGACTTCTGCACAATACAACTGATGGTCCCAACCCCATTGATAAAGCAAGAAATTCCACTAATTAACCCTGATAAGGCACACCTGAAAAAAACATTTCAGGTGACTACCTCTTGAAGCTCATTGAGAGAATGCCAAGAGTGTGCAAAGCAGTAATCAGAACAAAGGGTGGCTATTTTGAAGAAACTAGAATATAAAACATGTTTTCAGTTATTTCACCTTTTTTTGTTAAGTACATAACTCCACATGTGTTCATTCATAGTTTTGATGCCTTCAGTGAGAATCTAGAATGTAAATAGTCATGAAAATACAGAAAACGCATTGCATGAGAAGGTGTGTCCAAACTTTTGGCCTGTACTGTATATATATATATATATATATATATATATATATATATATATATATATATATATATATATATTATTTTTTTTTTTTTTTTTTTTTTTTTTTTTTTTTTATAATATATTTTTTTTTTACTATCTATACTAACTACCTACTAACATTTAATGCTCCAGATCTAGAAAACTTACCTTACTGTACACATTAGTCCTGAAATTAACAAATGATCTTTTGCTCTATTACATATAGTTCAAAATGTTGCAGTCAGGTTATTAACGAAGAAATGACCACATCAGGTCAGGATTTTTGCACTGTCCCCCTGTGCATGACAGCGTACAGTCCGAGCGTAAACAGGGTTTAGCATTCAGCAGCAGCTGGACTGTGGACTGAGGCTCTACATGATTGTGCTGTAAATGCAGGAATGTAAATAAATTTTATTTATTATAACAGCCTTTAAAATGCCACATAAATAAAAGGTACACACTGTTACTAATCATAATAATAATCATCATCATCGTTATCATCATCATCAACAGCAGAACCAGTAGTAATAATCAAAATAAAGACGGAATCATCTATCTATGTTTGTCACTTTGGAAAGAGAAGCCCTTTGCCAACTTATTATTGGCTTTAGTACAAACCTGAGGCATATAATGACTGTGAATACCTGAAGCCTGTCAGTAACAGTAGAGTACAGTGTAGCTGTGTAGTGTCTCTGCAGTTTACAGCTGCACTGCTTTGACCAGTCCCTATACTTAATACATCTGTTTATTGTCCAATTTTTGTGTCTGTATCTGTTGTCACATGTTTATTACCCTGTAATTACACTGTACTGTTGTGTATCTGTACTTGGTTTAGCCACTAGGAGCCCCAAGATATATACTTTCTATTTTAAACTCTGCCTTCTTGCTGCATTTATTTGCTTACATTTTTAACAGCTTTTTTTAATTTACTAAGCTTTGTTCAGCCTTACAGTTTAAATATGTCATTGTGATCTATTTTTTTTCCTTAATGCTATGTTTTATCACAATTTTCCTTGTTGTGATTCTTTCCAGTGTTTTGCTCAGCTACTCTGTAAATGTAAGATATGTTTTTTGATTCAGTGAAGCCAGTAACTATCCTTTTTTCCCCTTTGATAAATTATTTAACAAGGAAAAGAACTACATTAGGTACTACTTTTTACCTTTGATTTTAAGACTTTTATTTTATTTATTTTTTATTCTAAGCTTGTATTATTGAGTGTAGCTACACAAAGAAAACAAAATCTCTGTTACTACAGCACAAAAAGAAGGAGAGAAAAATTCTGGAGAAAAAAAAAGTTAAATAAATAAAACAGTTAAATTGTTTTGCCACATTTTTCTTATTGTGTTCTTGTTTTGTAAATTTTCCAGCATAATTCAGCTTTCACTGATATTTCAAAGCTGCTTTCAAATTCTGAAGCACAAAATGCTATATCGAGACCATACTCAACATTTTACTGAAAAATACCTTTTTAAATATTTCAAACAAACATGATCAGGCACTTGAGAGGGCAATATGAGAGAATATCTGTGTTTATTGTTGGTATTTTGTGTTAATTAATTTCTTTATTTTATAGTAAGTGTGAATACAGACCGTATTAAATGGAAAGTGGAATGACATTTCCTCTTTGCTTGGCTGGGTGCAAACTAACACAGATTTGTTCATATTCATAAAGTGAGCTATTGCTTGGTATGTCATTTGGAAAGGAAAGGGAAAATATAAATACTACAGATAAAAAAAAAACAATATACACAGTAAAATACATAAGCATGCTAACTGAGCCTCTGATATTGCTTAGGATGTAATCACCAAAATGTCACAAATGAAAAATGTAAATAAAAGTAAACAGATTTCACAGATTAAATTATTCCATTGTTATAACTTCACTGAAGATCATAGTAACCAATGAGTCTTAACTCCAACATACCCGCATAAGAGTGGAGGTGTCATATAGTACATGAAAAAGGTTTATTCTGTACTGAAAAGGGTTGTTTTAAAGAGGCGTATACAACAGGATGTATAGGGAGGGACATTTCTGCATGTAACTGAACCACAGCCTGTGGTAACTCTTGAAGAATGACTTTTTACAGGGCCTGTTCCAAGCTATCCATTTGTCTAGCTCCTCTTACTGCAGAAATATGTTCTGCATACTTCATACAATCTTCAATCTTGCAACTGATTTTACATGGTTTCTTCTTTTGGCTAACCCACACAATGACATGCAGTGAATAAGTGAACCCATAAAGGGTGTGTAATAGTGTGAAATCCATATTGTAATAAAAAAAATAAATAAATAAACACATAGCCTGGTGTTGCATCAAGATACGCTAACAATGCTATCAATCCTATAAAAGCCAGAACTTAGTGGTGAGTTCTTTGTCCATCATCAGTAAAAAGATGAATTAGTCTAAAATATTTTACAATTTCTAAATCTCAGCTGGAAATTGTATATTTAAAAAGTTATATATTTTTGAAAAATGGCCTCATGTTTTCTCAATGTCTTCTCCAGACATTTTTGGAAAGCGTAGGATATTCACTGGATCTAAGCTACTGCCAACTACCAGCTTCCCCTGAACAAATGCCCTACTTTCAGTGTTATTTCTAGTGAAGCACAGTGATTGGAATTACATAGAATTTGGCAGATCATTTCCTAGTTATTGAAAAGATGTCAAATTATATTTCAGACCAATATTAAAGGAGCAGAATGGACAGGTGATGCTCGGCTACTTCTCTAATACATCAGTATTTTTTTAATTCCACTGCATTTCTGATGCTCTACAAATATACATATCCGTCTGGATTTCTAACCCATGTACTAGATTTACTTCCACTTTCTACATTTAATAAATGTTCATGTATTGGTATCAGCAGACACATACATGAGCAAAATACAGATATGGGCATCGGCCCAGAGTTCCACTATTGGTGTATTCCTACTTATAGCAAGTTGTGTGCTGGCATATCTTTCCTGAAGCACTTTTGGCTTTACTCTTCTTGGACAGAGACACAATCAAATTGGTGTTCACTAGTAAGAAGAATATCCAAAATTCAGGCATGTGGCTACTAAATGTAGCAAAAGTTAGTGTCATGACATGAAAAGAGGTATCCCCAGCCTTTTCATGCAACATACGTAAACCACATGGTCCTGGCTCCTGACTACACTTCAGGTCAAGAACACTACGCATGCCGAGAGCACAACAGCAACGACGACCACGCCGCACAGCAGCAGCACCACAAACATCTGACTGCGATCACAAGATTTTCCGCCATTTGCCTCCGCGTCGCCAGATAGGAGCGCTAGCGACGCACTGTCAACACTGACTGGATCGGCGTACTGAGGTCCTCTCGCCTCCACTGTCCAGCGCAGCACATTGACCTTCATCTCCATGTCCTCCAGAGTGCGATCCACCTGCGCTATCTCCTGCTCCAACTGGCTCTGGTCCAGGCCCTCCATGCTAGCAGTCTGCTCACCACGCTGCTCTTGCAGGTCAGGCATGCTCAGGGCACGGGCCGCTACCTCAGTGGCACCTCCTGCACAATGATAGTGGAATTAAAGCACATTCATCAGTCAATACCAAGCTTAGATAAAGGCCATCAAAGTTGGAAAGAAGGGCTTTGCAAATGCTGTATGTCAGCGTCAGTTTGCTGGAGTTCTTTTTTTGGCACAATTTCCCTTTTACCCCTAAATACAGACGATCAGCCAAGACATGTTTGAAGTGTCTGAAGTTTGCCACAATGTAGCTAATGTAGGTAACAAGTGTTGGATGCTTATCTTTATGTTAGCATTGTCTAGCCTGCATGCCTAAATTGTCACACTCTTGCCTCAGATCCTGGTCAGTTGTAAGTAATATGAAATGTCTTGCCGTTGGTCACACCCTTTTGTTCATGCTAGCCACAATAGGCTTGTAGCTCTATTGTAAAACCAAAGAAACACATCATCACTGTCTGACAAAAACCTTACTTTCAGTGGAAGTCAATTAATAAAAGATTTTATTGCAAGTCATTCTGGAGCATTTCTATTGGTCCATTTATAATCATTTTGTGACACACCACTTATCATGTCACAAAAGTGAAAACGGTAAAAACAGAGATACAAGGTTTTTGTATGACAGTGTCAATATTCAAGACTAATTATTGGCATTATTGGCTTAATGACAAGTGATCTGGGAAATTATTATTATTAAAATTATTATTGATGTTGTTGTTGTTGTTGTTGTGTTAAAAACATGTATTTTTATGAAATTATACAATGAAATTATTATGTTAAAAACAAGTTTACTGATATTTAATTTTAATATCTTTAATTGTTGCCACTGGCTGCAACACAAGCCCAAAATGTGATCAATCCACCATCATGTTTAACCGTTGGAAATGTGTTCTTATGAAATTTTGCAGCCTATTATCTCTATTAACCTTTGTATGATGTATGGTTTAAACTTAAAAACTTGAAAAAAAGTGTACAGACATGGGAAGTGACAGAAAGCAGTGTTATGTAGCAACATATATATATATATAGATAGATAGATAGATAGATAGATAGATAGATAGATACAGTGCCTTGCAAAAGTATGCACCCCCTTGACGTGTTTTCCTACCCCACAACCTGGAGAATTAAATTGGAGGGTTTGTGTCATTTAATTTCGACATGCCTACAATGCTAAACATGTGATATTTTTTATTGTGAAGCAAACAACACAGGCAAAATAACAGAAACCTTCAGTGTGTATTGAACAGTGTGCTGGTGAACAGCAATCTTCATGTCTGACCACAGATTCTCAATTGGTAATTGGTAACGGTCTGGGCTTTGACTAGGCCATTCCAATTCATTCCCAACAAGTTTCCCCTTAAACCACTCGAGTGTTGCTTTAGCAGTATGCCTTGGGTTATTGTCCTGTGACATATAAAAATAAAAATTCACTAAGACAAGTAATGAAAAGTAATCTAATTATTTCACTTTAAAAAAGTAATCCTTTGGATTACATGTTTAGTAAGGTAATCCTTACTCTCTACTGGAATAAATGTTAATCCTGCCAATCCTGCATGCGTAAGCTATTACAACTGCCCTTTGAGACACACAGCGTCTGCTTTGAATTAAGTGAGTCCTGGCCAGTAACACTGTGTCACAGATCAAGTTTGCGAACAAAAAATGCACTGGTTGGAGATCACTGCACCATCAACCAAACAGGCTTCGATTTGCTTACCTTGCAGGCCGGTCTGCACCATGGCGCTGTTTTTGGCCACAGAGAAACAGCTGCCCATATGGTAGACCTTGCACATGTCTGCATGGAAGAGCTCCAAGCAGGAGGAGAAGGCCACCCACTGCAGCTCTGTCTTCTTCCTGTCTTCTTCAGACACTGTTTTGTCTCGCAGTCTGGCCGTTAGGTGGTCGCGGCAGGACAGTGCAAGTGTCTGAGCACGCTCCCGGGTTTGACGGAGCTCCTGTCGCAGACTTCCACTGTCCGTAGAACCACCGATGCAGGAGGCCAGGTGCCGGTAACATGCCACCACCTATAATATCAGAGAAGAATTAATTCATTTTTTGTTTATGAAATAATACATTTTATTAAAATAGTCAAACTGTCAATTTCCACTGAATGCTGATTAATAAAGAGCTGAGCAAAGGTGAGCTTTCTCTCTCTCTCTCTCGCTCTCTGACCTAGTCATTAGGGTTACACATGGGGCCCAGCCCATTCCCTTCATCCATGTTCTGATCACCCTCTACAAACTCTTCACAGGAACCGTCAAGTAGGCACCTCTCTCCATCAGTGTTTTACTGAATTAAGCCAAAATCCTTATAGGCAAGTCTGTTCAATCTAAAGCCATCTTGGCAATGCCACCGGACAGTTATTTCCAGTCATAAAATTAAGGTGCTACCAGTGGCCAAACTCCTCATTTATAACCTCTCTAAATCAAGTCCAAAACACCCTTGGAAGGCTCAACAGTGAAGTCTGCCGCCCCGGACTCCCACCCTTCCAAGCCCATTTCACAGTCCAACTACACATCACTTAACCAGTTTAATAACTTTAGAACCACACTGGCCTCCTTGGTGGCCTAGCTCTACAGGCACCATTGATGCATAATCAGTGCCACCAAGTTCCATGTGTGGACTCCACACACTACAACAACAACAAGACAATAAACACCAACATGACACCGACTTAAATCCACACCGGCCTCCCATTTGGGTCGGTTTGGGTCATACCTAGCCCCAATGGCACTGTAAATGCATGTTCCATGCCGCCAGTTATACATAGTTTTTATGCACATCTTCAATTGCACTATATGCAAAATCCAGCCTATATTTCTCACCATGCTACATCAGCACATTCACACACACACTGCCTGTCCCCGACAATCTTCAGACCATTGACTAGATTTTCTCTCACTACTGCCCTTAACACGTGACATCTGAATCCATTATTTTAAAAATTGAATGTAAATGCTTTATAGTCAATGACTGGCTAAAATCTAGACACCATGAACATCAGTAGAGTTTCCTCCCTTGAGATGCTGTTTCAGGCCTTTACTGTATGAACATGGCAGAATTGGATTAAATCAGCAGATAAAAATGGAGCTCTTTACACTTCATCCTGCTTCTTCTATCAACAGTCATATCATCCTTAAACATTAGTAACCTGGTTCCATTGGCAGCCATACATGGCCATGCCTAACAGTGCCTGTGTTTCTGTAGTGTAGCCTCTGTACAGTACCCCAACTGATTTGAAATGACGCCATGTGAGTGAAGTGTAGACTTTCAACTTTAATTTAAGGGTTTTACAAATAAATCTACCATCAGCCATAACATTAACACCAGGTTATGTGAAAAACATTGATTATCTTAATTTACAGTGGCTTCTGTCCAGGCGTGGATGTAGTCGGACTAAGTGAATAGTCAGTTCTTGAAGTTCTCCAAAGCATAAGGCAAGGGTGACTCCAGTATGCAATGGCCAGTACCTACCAAAAGTGGTCCAAGAAAGGAGATCTGGAGAACCAACATCAGGGTCTACGGCACCTAAGACTAATTGATGCAATCAATGAAGGCCCCACCTCACAACCTACAGCACTTAAAGGATCTGCTGCTAATGTGATGCCTCGATTGGTCAGATCTATTGTTGTACCTATTCAATATTAAGATGATGGCAGATTAATTCATGACAGATGAGTAAATAAAAGATCTGAAGTGTTTTTGTATTCGGTAACTGTTCATGGAAACATCTCAATCTGCAGTCCAAGGATGTGCCAATGGAATCAGAGAAGGCAATCATTTGGCTAAAAACAAAAGAACTGTCAGGGCATAGCAGAAACTGTAGAACAACAAAACAATAGAAGAAATATAGGAATATGCTGGTTTTTGTGTGACAGTGTTGTGTTTTTTTCTCTTTTTTTCAATACAAATAAGCACTGTTTTTTCATTTTGTTAGGAGATTTTTCCGAGCTGGAAAGTGGTTTGGTTCTAGGTCTGTCTTTGATGATTTGTTCTACCAGCAGTAGCTGCAGCTCACCTGAGCTTAATCTAGTGATGTACTTGTGTACATGTGGAAACAAAATGATAAATAAGTAATTCAATAAAAATGAATGATTGTACTGAAACACTAGTTCATTCAAAAAGGTGAATAAACCTTGTTAAATTTCCTGTTACTACACTTAAAAAAGTAATTTGTTTTGTTTCAATGGACAAACCCATTTTGTTACAGAGCAACTTGTGTAATAACATCACATATTTTACAGAATGCTTCCTCTGTTAAGTTACAATGCAGGTAATTATGCACTGGACCATAACATATGCCTACACAGAGATAGTGCTTTTTCACCCTCAGGCTGGAGGCACGTTTCATTTCAAGATGCTTTCATGCCAACATGTGTTGCACTCTGCGAAATGAGGACACAGACTACAGTGTAGCTCTAATTCTCCCAATCAGATCCTAGGCAGAAAGCAGCTCGTCATCAAAATATATGCAATTCAAGCTTACACAGATATACCTCCCACCTTCTGTAGATTACATTGATTAGACATATTTATATCCCCAAATAAGGCTTTCCAGGTTTGGTAATTAACTAATAAGAAACACCGCTTAAATCTCAAATCCTATTCTGTAACCGTATTAATCTGAGGCCATGTGCTAAGGATGATACTCTTGTTTTTGCAGCAGTGATCTACCCTGTAACACACTTTCTGTAGTTTTCACTGTGTTCCTGCTGTATAATGATTAAATTCCTACTACTAATCTAATCACAATCCGGTCATTTTAAGCATGATTCGTTTTTTTTTTTAGCAGTTTGAACAATATGTTTCCATTACTTCCAGCTCAGATACTAGCTTTTGTTGTCACACAGACAGAAGGATAAAGGACGTCTTTATATCCTCCATAACTGTTTATAAACGCTGAAAGTTAGTTAACGCATAAAAGCCAAGTTAGATGAAGGCACCCAGCTAGCTGAGACTTTTTCAGCTGGTAAACAGATACTCTGTGAAAATGTAGCAAACTGATGCCATGTGTGTAAAGTGACATTGACAGCTTAATTTTCATGAAAACTAGACTCTCCCAGCCACCATTCTATGGTACTGCATTGCTACCTAATGCTGGTTACACTGTACTGGGAGAGAGACACACCTCCCTAAGCTAGTACAAGGGTGTGCATAGCATTAGCAATTAAACAATCTGTGAAAATATAAAATATAAAAAATTGTTGTTATCTGATGACATTTAGTTTACGACATCATCAGTTTGGTGTTGGAGTAACATTACTGGATTAATGTTTTTGTGTGTAGCTATATGTGCTGGTATTCGTTGCTCATTTTTCTCATGCTAGCTTTAACAAAATGTATTAAATATTGGTAACATTTATTTTTTGTTTAAAAAATTTAAATGTTGAAAATAAAGTTGTCTGACAATAACTATTACAATTTTTTTTTTTACTTTTTTCATTTAGGGTTAAAATGAATGCAGTAATGCATTTTAAAATTGTATTAAATTGTGATAGCAATTACAGTACTGTAATTATTACTGTAAAGAAAATGACCTGATTTTATAGGTACTGGTATTAAATGGACAGTATGTATACTGTGACATTTACTACAGCAACCTATTGGCTAGTTGCTGCCAGTAAAATACAGTACATTTTATAGTGTTATGAATCAATCCCTGATACATAAATCATCAGTATTATCAGGATGATCTCTAACAGAATGACACCCACCTTTGTAAGGGAGTCCACCATGGCCTGCCCCTCTTGCTGGGGCTGTGCCGAGGTTCCATCATCAGCAACCTTTGAGTTAGAGAGCGGCATAAGGTTGTTGGTGTAGGCGGACAGGGTCGTGCACCCCACCTGCTATCTGAAAGGGTGTCAGTGTCACCCAGCCTAGACTCCACTCTCCAGCTTCACCTCCTTCTGCTTGTTTGGAGGCCAGGCATTACCAAAGTCGCTCTTATCATCCTGTGAAGGACTTAACCAGCAAACAGATGCTCCTGAAAGTTCAATGCATCGACAGCCACTTCAAAAAGATGTAATTTCATCCAAAGCTTTTAAAGGAATTGATCTGTAAAGGAAACCAAGATGTCCAAAAATCTCCAAAAAAAGGAGGAGAGAAAAGGAGGAGAAAAACGAGAGGGATTGTAATAGCTAAGCTGCAGCGGGATGTGTTAATCCAGCAATTGACCCCTGTGTCCTGGCGTAGGCCAGCTAGGGTGGCTAAGCTCATTATCTGCTGCTGAGAGTTGCAGCGACGCTGGAACCTGAGAACACTCCACCGCCTCAGCCCCATAAATGACCCTTCTATTACTGCCTATCTCTCTCTCTCTCTCTCTCTCTCTTTTGAGTAAAAAGCAGCAGGGTGGGGGTCTTGTGTGTGCTAGTATTCTTGGTAGACTAAGCCAAAACTGTGTCCAGCTCAAGAGTGAGGTCACCTCACATTGTTACGTATCTTTTTGGCCTCTTTAAATGCAACTATTCATAATGTCTGCCTGCAATAGGAAACATAGCTCTTAAAAAATTTGATTTTGAAGAAATCATTTTACCTTAAAGGAAGCAAAATAATATACCAGGGTTTCTACTCTTTTAAAGATTTTCCAGGACATTGTCCACAATTTCCATGCATGGCAACATACATACAATTGGTGTTTTACTTAAAATTGGTTTTACAGATGTGCTTTCTGTATGTACTTATGTACTTATTACAGAAAAATGCAAATCCCTTTTCATGATTTTCATTCAGCTACTTCTTATCTGAATATTTCCAGAATATTTGTAGCTTTTTTGCATTTGCATTTTTGCAAATTTTACTAGGCAGCCCGAGGTAGTGCTCTTATGTTATATTAGATCATTCATCATTACAAACATACACCATTGGAAACAACAGCTGTGCTTTATAGTGTCCTGATCTAACACCCTAACCACAGACTAACACACTAGCCATGAACTTGAACATGCAAGACATGTTACATCATGATACAGTAGAATATCCTGTAATACATTTCTGTTCGACACAGTTAGAAGAACACTGGTGTAGATGCTGATCTCTCTGTGAACTCCAGCCACTGTATGGATTTCTTTAGGCCCACCGGCTGCTCACCTGAGTTACTGTAATGAAGGATTGACTAAATAAACTAGGTAGTGGCCTGACACTGCTAATACTGGCCTTCCACTGATTTTTGGTTTCTAAACAAATACACATCCACTGTCCAAATAAATAGTTTTGCACATCATCCTCTTGAAACCTGCGAGTTGGATTTTTACCTACACTCCTAAAAATAAAGGTGCGTCAAATGGTTCTTTGAAGGACGCCATAGAGAAACCACTTTAGTTCTAGTAATAAGAAACATTGGGCCTTTAATTTCTTCTTAAAACCCATTAAAGCAGTTTTCACAAGGACTCACCAATGTTTTCATCATTGTGATTTGTTCAAGTTACAAGGACAATAAGATCCATTATTATAAGAGCAGAGCTGTGAACAATTCTGTGGCTAAAAACACATCATGAATCTGACCTGGACATTGTTATTAAAAAAGATATTGGTGCCATCAATAGCCAGAGCCAGAGAGAGCACAGTTGGCTGTGTTCCCTTTATCACTCCTAGGTGTCTGTTAGCTGGTGTTGTGGAGCTAGGGACCTGAGCATGTCAGCTTTCGGGCAATGCTGCATTGACAACAGTATGAAAAAAAAAATCTAAACAATTTTAGACGTTTTGATGTTGATGTTGATGAATATGGCACAGCATTTGTAATAGTTAAGAGGTGTGAGTGTAAGACGCTTCTATTGGTCTAAAGAACCTTCACTTGATGTACACTTTCTTTACCAATTTAAGTGGTGTTCACACTCACAAATCTCTATTAAAACCATGAATCTTTATGGACCCAAATGTGGTTGTTTTAACATTGCCAGATAGCATTGCCAGATAGCATTGCCAGATAGCATTGCCAGATAGCATTGCCAGAAAGCATTGCCATCAAGTGTCGAAACACAACAGAATCCCCTTCACGGTTAATGATTGTGGGGAACAGAAAATAAAATGAGGCTTTGACGTTTACTTGAAGTGAACTGAACTGTACAGAGCATGCTTTGTTAATTTGGCTCTTTTGTTATTGGGCCAGTATCCCTTCAGGTTTACATTACAACAACCATGAGTGGCCTGTGGAAGCTTTTATATGAGGCTTTTTTATTTACTGCATATTGGCAGGGCCGATAATTTTTTTCGGGGAAGTATTCAGGGGGGGGTATTGTTTGGATTCACATACCAAAGCACAGGTACAGACACATGCTTTCAGATGCACTGTGTTAAAGACCTAAAACAAGGTCCTTTTCTGCCTGTACAGTGAAAATGTACATACAAACCATCTTTATCTGTGATTTCTGTGCAGAAATAGGCTAAAAGCAGTACATACTGATTAGTTAGGCTTTCAAACCTCTCACAGTCTTTAGGCTAGTCCATTTATTGCTATCAAAATAACACTATATTAGATTATATTAATTATATACATATATAACAATGTATTCATTCAGCCCACCCTACATAAAACATAATATGCAACTAAGCATGATGGGTAAGTGACCTCTGTCCTATCAAATCCGATTACAAGCAGGTTAAAATAATCCCTGAAATATAGCTCCTGGATTGCCCTGGATCTACTGCATGTAAATCACTTACTTAATGATATATATAAACACACACACACACACACAGGCACACACTTGCACACACTTGCACACACTTGCACACACTTGCACACACCGATCAGCCATACCATTAAACCCACCTCCTTATTTCTACATTTACTGTCTATTTTATCAGCTCCACTTACTAGGACCTTCGTATTTCTTTAATTACAGACTGTAGTCTGTCTATTTCTCGGCTTACTTTGATAGCCTCCTTTTACCCTGTTCTTCAGTGTTCAGGACCCCACAGGACCACCAGAGAGCAGGTAGTGTTGGGTTGGTGGTCATTCTCTGCACTGACTGGGCCTCAGAGCCCAGTTTGCAGACTGTAATACATGCTTTGATGAATATTAAGTTCATCTTTGGCGATGCTGCCAAGATAAACCTTAATATCTCCTTTCTGTATCAAGCTATCAAGTTTGTTAATAGTTACTATGGTGTTGGTTACTCAATAAGCCATGGGAGGTCTTGCAGCATAAATAATTGAGAAATATCAGAAGTTGGCAAAAATCCTAAATTCTCAAGAAATCGCTGCCAGCTTTTAAGGCATTCTAATATCAGTCCTGATGTTTTCTGCTCTTCCCCCTGTATATATATATATATATATATATATATATATACAGTGAGTCCAAGAAGTATTTGATCCCTTGCTGATTTTCTTTGTTTGCCCACTAATAAAGACACTATCCTTCTGCACTTTTAATGGTAGATATATTCTAACATGGAGAGACAGAATATCAAGACAAAAATCCAGAATATAATTTTAAAGAATATATTTTAATTAATTTGTATTTCAATGAGGAAAATAAGTATTTGATCCCTCTTGCCAAACACACTCAATACTTAGTGGCAAAGCCTTTGTTTGCAAGCACAGCGGTGAGACGTTTGTTGTAGTTAACCACAAGTTTAGCACACACACCAGGGGGAATTTTGGCCCACTCTTCTTTGCAGATCCTCTCTAAATCATGAAGGTTGGTGGGCTGTCGCTTGGCAACTCTGACCTTCAGCTCCCTCCATAGATTTTCGATCGGATTGAGGTCTGGCGACTGGCTGGGCCACTCCATGACCTTAATGTGATTTTTCTTGAGCCAATCCTTTGTTGCCTTTGCTGTATGTTTAGGGTCGTTATCATGTTGGAAGACCCAACCACGGCCCATTTTCAGATCCCTGGCAGAGGGGAGGAGGTTGTCCCTCAGGATTGTGCGGTACATGGCTCCATCCATCTTCCCAGTGATGCGGTGAAGTAGCCCTGTACCCTTGGCAGAGAAACACCCCCAAAACATTATGCTTCCACCTCCATGCTTGACGGTGGGCACAGTGTTCTTGGGGTCATAGGCAGCATTTTTCTTCCTCCACACATGGCGGGTGGAGTTGAGGCCAAAAAGTTCAATTTTGGTCTCGTCTGACCACAAAACCTTCTCCCAATAACTTGGTTCATCTTTCAAATGATCATTGGCATACTTGAGGCGCGCCTCCACATGTGCTCTCTTCAGCAGGGGTACCTTTCGGGCACTGCAGGATGTGAATCCATTGTTGCGCAAAGTGTTGCCAATTGTTTCCTTGCAAACTGTGGTCCCAGCTGCCTTCAGGTCATTTGCTAACTCCTGCCGAGTGGTTGCAGGACGATTTCTGACTGTTCTCAGCATCATTGCCACCCCACGAGGCGAAATCTTCTTTGGAGCACCGGGCCGAGGTCTGTTGATTGTCATGTTATACTCTTTAAACTTTCTGATAATTGCACCAATAGTTGTTACTTTCACATCCAACACCTTACTAATCTTTTTGTAGCCCATTCCAGCTTTGTGAAGGTCAACAATTCTGACTCTGAGGTCCTGTGACAGCTCTTTGGTTTTACCCATGTTGGAGACTTGAAATCTGTGTGATCTGTCTGATTCTGTGGACAGGTGTTTTTCACACAAGTGATTAGTGAGAACAGGTGGCTTCAGGTCAGGTAACAAGTTGATTGGGAGTGTCTAACTGGTCTGTAAAAGCCAGAACTGCTAATGAATACTAAGGGATCAAATACTTATTTCACTCCATGAAATACAAATCAATTAATATATATTCCTTAGATTTATTTTCTGGATTTTCTTTTTAATATTCTGTCTCTCCATGTAAGAATACATCTACCATTAAAAGTATAGAATGATCATGTCTTTATTAGTGGGCCAACGAAGAAAATCAGCAAGGGATCAAATACTTCTTGGACTCACTGTATATATATATACACATACACTCACACATATATATATATATGGTAATAGATGTATATATGCACATATTTATGATAGATGGTGTGTTTCCGAAACGTAGAAAAGGAACAGAATGGTTAATAAACTAGCCGTATCAGTACTGTTTGCAGAAAGCTGATCTTGCGTGTTTGTGGGGTAGCAGGACTACTATGCCAGTTACATCATGTCCTGGAAGTCAGATAATAATACTCACTCAGGGATGAACAGGTCAGAAGTTATAGTTATAGTTAAATTTAGTTAAAAAGTATTGTACATTTAAGAAATGGCTCACCTCTGTAACAAATAACAGTTGACCGACATTTTATTTTAGTCTAAAGTGAAGTGTGTGCAACTTTACCCCCTTGTTACAACTTAACCATAGGAGGGGTGAACTGTAGATGGAGATCGAGGAGCTAGTTCTAACAGTCACACTAAAACATGTGAATTGACACAAATATTAAACAAATAATTCAATTCAATAATTCTATGTGGTTTGAACCAAATAAGCCTTTCCACCTAAATATCTGTGTCTACACTCATAAAAACATGGGTGCCACACAGCCCCTTGTTTGGGCAATGCCGTAGAAGAACCACTTCCGGTTCTATGAAGAGTCCTGTTTGTTAAACAGATGTGAGTGTGAAAATTCTTCAAGTCAAGGTTCTTTAAATCTTTGAAAAGTCTCTTTACACTCACACATCTTTTTTACACTCATTGTTCTTTGTGGCAGCAAAATGGTTTCTTCTATTGCTCAAAGAACCTGCTTTTTAGAACCTTTGTTTTAAGAGTACAAATAAATATGACTAATGAAAGAGTACAGCATGTTTTTAATTTTATTTTTTATGTCAACCTTTCCTTTTTTCTCCCAATTTGGTACCGCCAATTAACCCACCGATTTGTCCACCCTAGCACTGACACACCCTGAGGAAAGCGCCGGGTCTCCAGCGACACTGTACCAGCCAACAGACGCCCGTGCCGGTCAAGATCACTCCACACAGACAGCATGGCCAGTTGTGCTCTCTCAGACTCTGACTGCTGATGGCAACACAGCATGGATTCGAAGCTCAGGATTCAAACTCTCTGGTAATACCGTCCAAAAGATTAGAAATTGACCAAAAGTATGTTCCACTTAGAGCTGTTTAACTACACTTTTCAACAAAACATTTCTCTTGTTAGCGTTTAGCAGAATGCATTCTTGCCTCCATCCATGCAACATTGCCACTGGAGGCAAAACCACCCATCAGCATATTAGCTCCACCTCCAGGCTTCACAGTTGGCAAGGTGTTCTTCTCATGAAATGCATTACATTTACAATACATTTACGGCATTTAGCAGACGCTCTTATCCAGAGCGACTTACAAAGTGCTTTGCTATTTACCCAAGAAAGAAACCTTGTTAGAATAGACTAATAATTCAAAGATACCTCTAGTTTAGACATTACTAAACACAATACAATAAGGCGACCGTTCCTATGGCCGAGACGTCACAGGACTGATTTGTTGTTAAATCACCTTCTTATTTATTATTTTGTAATGAAATGAAAAACATTTGCTTAAACTCTTCATGTTTGTTTAGCTAGAGGCTGGGTTTACTACTTTTTATACTTCTGCCCAAACGTTTGCATAAGACTGTGTGTACTGTTTAATAATTAACTTGCGGTCCAAAAGTCTGAGTCCACTGAGACTTTATTATTTATTCATTTATTTGTTTATTTTGCTTTTTTTTATTTTACAAGCTATATTGTCAGCCTAACAGGGTTTCCAATTATAAACATGAATTTGAGACTTTCTCTGTATTTAGTGAGCTGGCTTAGCTTTTATTGAAGAGTATGCAAAAGCCTCTGACGAGTAGATCAGGTCCACCCGAGACTTAGCTGAACACAAGCTTCAATCGATCTTCTTTATTTTACAATTATATATATATTTTTCTTCATAGTCAGCTGACTGGAATCATTACAACAGACACACGTGCATTTTTGTCCATAATTATGATCCGTAATTACATGTTACATGTATATATCAAACATATACCGTTGTGTTATAAATTCTTGAGCAGTTTGATTTCTCGGTCAGGTCCGGTGCTTCACCAACGCACTGTTCTGCTACTAGCTAAAGAGACATGCAAAAGATATACAGACATTTGTAAACTTCATCATATGTGTTATATTGTATTGACTAGCAGATTATTAGAAAAGGTACAGTGCTGAATTTACCATAAAGCCCCATCTTTCTGCTGTTGGTGCTTCTCTTGTTCATCCAGCCATGCTCTTATCTAAGGATGAGAAAATGAACAGTGATATGTGAGACTAAGAAAATACAATTGCTTCCAGTTAATACCATTGCATAATTACCATAACGCAGCTGCCTGTACCACTAGTACTACTAGTAACAGCATCAATCATTTTTGAAAAAATATTATACATGGAGATTGTGGCTTGATACATGACACACAATTATGAATGCAATATTGATCCACGGTATTGCATGTAACTCATTAACAGATTAAAAAACTAGGCACTAAAAATGGTGTATGGCAACATACACGCCACTGTTTGTGGAACCAGATTGATGAGCTTCTGCTCTGGGTGTTTTTCATAACATATAAAAAAGGTCAAACTTACCTTTTCAGGGGTCATTCCTCCAAAAAGGTTCAAACCACCACCACCAGTATTTAAGGGATGGTAAAAGTCAGGGGGCTGTGGATTATATAGCAGTTATCACATATCAAAATAGCCAATAAGTAGCCACGTTTAGAGGATAATATCCTGCTTGATACCACAACTGCACAAAGTACATCTCAACAACAAAAATAAAGATTACATTTCTATCATACAAACTGTCCAATCACTTGGTTAACTCCTTAACCAACCTATGGACCGCCGACGGGCTGACAATCTGATGTTATTACAATAATCTATTACCAGAGAATAGCCCCTCCAGTTTGTATAGAGGTCCCTGTAGTTGCTGGGTAATACACCTTAGTGTGTAATAAGCCTTGGAGTGTTAAAGGGTTTAAGACCATGTGCATATATAAAGATATCCAGATCCAGATTTCATTACAACACACAAAAACTTTATCTTCATTATTTGAATCTGGAGTTGTGTGTGTTTTTTACGTTATTGCAAAACTTAATGATCAATGGACCAATAACAAATACTCCAAAATATTTTTACATAGAATTCTATCTTCATGTCTCCTGTTTCTGAGCAAATTTAGTAGTATCACTGGCCTCTAGATGCAATGAAGGTTCTTACCTTTTCCTCTGCAAGTGCTGGCAGCACCAGAGCAGCACACAAGACGCAAATGAGCAGCACTGCTTTCATGGTTGCAGACTGTGTGATTTGGGTACACGACCTGTTGGAGGACTGAGAAGAACTAGTGGATCAAAGTGTGAAGTCTTCTTAAAAAGCAAACGGGTAAAGGGAGGAGCTGTTCACAAACCAGCGGTCACTCACACTGTCCTTCACAAGCCAGGCTGTTGGCTAGCTGAAGTTGGCAGTTCTCCAGAAGTCATGCTCTGGATTTTTTTTTGGACTAAAGTGCAGTATAGCTGCTTACAGCATACTAACAAGATAAAAAAGGAGGGGGACTTTTCTGTAGTTCACGGTTCTAAACTATAATAAACGAATAAATAATAAGTAATAAATGAATAAATGACAGAACAATGTTTGTAACAGAGATGAGTTTTTTATGTTAATCATACCTTTATAATATATATGTTATAAAGGTTCTTATCCAGCTTAAAGTGTCTTTACATTCACACACACACACACACACACACACACACACACACACACACACACACACACACACACACCTCTTTTACACTTCTTTTTATTCTTAATAGAACCAAGTGTGACATTGAAAAATGCACCAACATTTTTACCAGTGTATGTACAAGATTTTTGCACATTGCAACAGTTTGCAAAATTGGAGATACAATTTTGGAGTAATTTATTTACTTATTTATTTATTTTATTTTATTTTGTTTGTTTGTAAGTTTAGTTTTAATCTATATATCTGAGTCTCAGTTTTTCACTTTCTGTCATTATTTGAATCTGGAAGTTTTTTTTACCTTATTGCAAATAAGGTTAAAAAAAAAACCCTGTAAACACAATAAGCCAAACAGATATAAGACTTATGGTGTTTACAGGGGTTAAAAGAACATTGATCATGATATTTGAATTTTAAAAAACACATTTTTAGGTCATCAAGATACATAAATTACATAAAACTTACATTTATATTTGCATTCAGCTGCATTTGTCATTCTGTGAGTGTGTGATTAAAGTATAAGTGCAAAACATTTTGTTTAGCGATGTTACTTCAAAGAGTAAAATGACAACTAAACATAAAACCCATGTCTTGGCATTACCCAGGACCATAGTAATATAAATTAACTATAATCTTATTTATTTATTTATGAGATTTTATCTAAAAAAATGTTTTTCAATTTATCAAAATTTGGCAGAGATGTTTAGATGCCAGGAAATTAAATAATTTTATTATTTTAGGGCCCTCAACATGAGGAATTTCTCAAATTCACTATGAATGAGAAGTGATGATTTTTATAAATTGGCATGGGTCCCAAATATTTTGGTTTATATATAAGTTTTGGTTTGGAGTTATTAGAGTAACAGCAGGTTCCCTTTTTTGCTTCGACAATGCTCAGATAAAATGGACTGAAGTAAAGAAACACCACCACAGTAAATATAGACTACATTATTTTAATTTTAGACTGTAGGTGGTAGACTATCGTCTTCAGTGCGTTAAATATTAAATTCCAAAATTCATTTAAAAAATGAACTGTCTGGTTTAGGCATTTTTAGGCCTGGTGACAGAAGAAACAGACAGAAGAACTCCACTTCTACTCTTCCATACGCCAAATTCTGCTAATGCCAAACGTCTGAAAAGTGCTCTGTGAGCAGGCTGTATTGTGTGGTGTGAGATGGACAGGGCACCACATGCACATTTTCGGCTTTCAGCAGTTGTGTGAATTCCACATTGTAGGCATGGCTACTGAGTATCTCATTTATTATGCACCAATGAGCCAAAACATTATGATCATTCACTCACAGATGAAACAGATATCGATAATTGTAACAACTGGGCATGTGAATGTTTGTGGACATCTCTGTTAATGCGTTCATTGCTGACACAGCTTGTCTAGTCCCTTTTGAGAAGTATTGCCAATAGAATAGGACTCTCTGGAGCAAATAATCATGAAACTATTGGCACCATGCCTAAACCAAGGGGTGAGCTAGAAGGATATAAAGCCCCCCAGCATTGAGCTGTGGAACAGGGGAAGAACTGTGTTCTCTAAAGTGATGGTTGATGCTCCATCCAGTACTTTTGGGATGAGTTGATTTCATGGATTGGAACAATGAATGAGCAGCTGTCCAAATACTTTTGTCCATACAGTGTATGTGTTCGTTTCGCAGTGTTTGAACGCTTACAGAATTACTGTTTACCCAAAAATGCGTTGTAAAAGATATTTAGTGGATGGAGCCGCAGTTGCAGTGCAAGTGCAGTTGAAAGGAGCAGGGTTTACTACATAGGGAACGAGGGTGTTGCGGTTTGGGACGCGGCCTGTTACAGTGTTGCTCTGGCAACAGCGTCAACACTGCGGCTGCCCTCTGCGTTCTCCTGAGTAAACAGATGCAGATGACAGCGAGCTCAGCTAAATGTCCGCCACTGTAGTAGCTACAGATTCACAAATCCACATTCAGCGGTGTCACTGACATTACAGCTAGCTAACACTTTTAAAGGTGAGTTTAACTGTCTAGCTTGACTGCAAGGCTTCACGCGCTGTCTCTGCTTCCTAACTAGGCTACTTCACCACAGCGTGGTGTCAGAAACGGGCCTCGGGCTCAAACCTCCTCAGACCGAGGAGACACGGTCTTTTTTATTTGCTGTTTGGTTTAATGGTGTAAAACACGGTCGCACCACAGTTCGCTTGGGGGACCGGATTTGGTGGACCCTCCTTGTTGTACGGGAGGAGTGTCCCACCTGCCAAACCGGGCCGAGCTGTTGAGAGCGCTGAAAGGTTCCGCGTCTGATTCGGTAGGTGTGAGGAGCCCTGAGGTTTGTGAGTGTTTACGATGGAGTCGACCTCAAACGACGGAGTTAAACACTAGAGCTTTTTTACTCAGTGAAATGTCAGCACTGCTCTGACTGACCGGCCTGTTCAGCTTTTGAGCTCCTCAGTGCGGGATCTGCTGCTAATGAGGGCATACGAGCACACATCGAGCTCTGGTCATTACAGGTCAAGGTTATTACAGGTCAAGGTTATTACAGGTCAAGGTTATTACAGGTCAAGGTCATTACAGGTCAAGGTTATTACAGGTCAAGGTTATTACAGGTCAAGGTCATTACAGGTCAAGGTCATTACAGGTCAAGGTCATTACAAGTCAAGGTCATTACAGGTCAAGGTTATTACAGGTCAAGGTCATTACAGGTCAAGGTTATTACAGGTCAAGGTTATTACAGGTCATTACAGTCAAAGGTTCCCTTACTTTTTCTAGCCTGCACTGGGTTATGAAAGGAGAAGGTATGCAGAGTTGATGGCTGAGGAGCATGAGTGACAGGTATTTATTAGGCCGGTAGAGGTGTTAGGGGTTTTTATAGTGAAGTCCATCATGTTGTCGTTGGTTGAATTCGGATTTGTAGGACATCTATAAAGGAATGGTCAGAAGCAGCTGAGAGATTTGGTCAGTGGTTGTGGATGAGAAGGTCTGAGGTGGGGTGGGGAAGGTTAGTGTGTGATTGCAGTTGTAATTGATGCAATTCTGGAATCCAGACACCGAAATGTGTGGATGCTTTACTGTTTGATGATGTAAAGCTCTGAAAACAACATAGTTGGGGAAAGTTCAAGAAAGCAAGCAAATCCAAATTTCTCCAAAAATTCTACTAAATGTGCCTGAAACAGGACTATCCCCTAAACATCAAGCCTTAGTTAGCTGTACATTTCCGGCTACATATGAATATCTATAGACCATTGATTCTTTGGTAATTTGGTTTGTCAAGTCTTACTGTCTCTAACTTGCACAGATAATTGCTCTAACTAACTTACAAAGATAGTTTCCCTAATGCTGCAGAATGTTCAGCCAGTCCGACTAATGGAGGCGTTTCCCCATTGAAACAACTGACCATAAACATTATGTTATATTGTGCTTCTGGATTCATGACAAGCCAGTATCAGATCGTAGCCCTTGCTGTGTTCTATTGACAGTAGCATTTCATTTAGTTAGGGTTTGTCTGCATTTGTGACTTAGACAATCATGACTTATTAGTAATCATTGCAGAAATCCTGGTCATTTGAAAGGCTTCACGTATTTTTTCTTGCAACTATGTGACGTACGAAAAATGTTTAAAAGTGTTTGTTTATAATAGGAGTCATGACTGCACGCAGCAGTGAGGTGAAGGTTTATGTCCGCACCAGACCCACGGCCTGCTTTGCCCAGGAGCTCATTGAATACCTGCCGGATGAACAGGTAAACGGGCACACTCAAGGAAACGGACAATCACTTTATCATCTTTGTCTTCTGCCAATCTCATCATTCATTTCCCGTATGTCTTTTCATTTGTCCTGTCTTTCTTAAGCAGTTGTTTATTTTCATCTCTCTCCTTCTCTCTCTCTCTCAATCACTCAGACAGTGAATGTGCGACACAGACGTGATTCCAGGAAGGGGGTCATGAATAATCAGATGAGCTCTTGGTCATTCCGGCTGGATGGCGTGCTGCACAACATGTCTCAGGAAGACGTCTATCAGAGCGTCGCCCACAGCGTGGTGCTCGGAGCTCTGGAAGGCTACAATGGTAATGATCATAAAAGTACTGTGCAGAATGAGAATTATGCCTTGCCATGCTCCACGGTGGTACGCTAGATTCTAGAAAATTATTATGTGCACTGAAGAAAAAATATATATTTTAAAATTCTATTCAAGACATAATTTCCCTTTTTAATTCTGTCTGTCTGTCTGTCAGGTACAATCATGTGTTTTGGACAGACTGGGGCAGGAAAGACATATACAATGACCGGTGCCACAGAGAGTTACAAACAAAGAGGCATCATCCCTCGTGCCCTACAGGAGGTATGCAACTGCAGTATCATGTCCATTGGTTTTCAGCCCAAACTCTGGGGTGTAAGGGTAGACTAAAGCAAGGACAATACATAAATTACAGCTACTTTGACTGCAGTATTTTAATTATCTCTGTGTGGTATCCCTGTTTCTGGCCAGGTGTTTCATGAGGTGGAGCAGCGTGTGGATCACACCTTTTCTGTGCTCCTCTCCTTTCTGGAGATCTATAATGAGACCTTGGTGGACCTTCTAGCCTCAATAAAGACGGGCCGGGCGGTGCAAAGCGGAGCATTGACTGTGGTGGAAGAGCCAGGAGGTGGTGTTTCAGTCAAGGGATTGTCTCTACATCCAGTACACAACGAAGAGGAGGCCCTCAATCTGCTTTTCGAGGTGAGATAGTGGTGTCATGATCATTCTGAACAAGTACATGGGCATACATTCTATGATGCAAATCAAGAAAACCTGTGTGTTTACACTAGTTCGGTTCCCTTAGTACGGGCCAAGCAAAACTGACTGTAGCCTGACTAACATTTTAGTCCTGGTTTGCTTTGCGTTCATACTGACATATTTGCAATCAAACTAAAAAGGTGATGTATGGCACACACAGGGAAAAAAACTTACTATGTAAAAATACTTGATTTAAAAAGCCAGGTTTAAGAATCCAGGGCTTAGCTGTTATGTTATCTGGTTATCAGTATTAAACCACAGTTTTGATAATGTACACATTTGGTCACGGAACAATATACAGAACAATATACGTTAAGGCTGTAGTGTATGTGAAGCAACTACACTAATGAGTGCAGTTCTAACAGTGGATAGTTTTGAAACACTGTAGTGTGTGGTTTGGGACACAGCCCCGCAAAACTAGAGCGTCAAACCGAAGAAGTTGTGGGCAGGTTAATGAAGCGGGCATGGCATTGGTGGGTGGTATTGCGTTCATATTTCAAATGAACTGCACCAGAGTTTGTTTAGAAATGGACCAAGACCCACCTGCTCACCTGTCCACCGCACTAACCGAGCAGTCGCAGCAGGGTTTGTTTGAATTGAAATAAAGCTTAAGTGTGAACACACTCTTAAAATGGCCTTAAAGGCGTTGTTAGGGATGTGAGTCCAGTGGATCAGGGGAGGACAGTCCAGGTGTATTTTTAGTGTATAGGTTAATGGTTGTTTTAAAACGGAGCCAAATGATCTGGGAGGTCAGTCAGACTGCATTATAATACTATACTATAAGTACACTGTCATATGTCTTACATTAACATCATTGTTTTTGTAGGGTGAGATGAACAGAATAATTGGCGAACACGCTCTCAATAAGAACTCTTCTAGATCACACTGTATCTTCACCATCCACATAGAGGTGAGGCACATTCAAAGAAATCTAGAGTAACAAGCAGCCTGTATAAAATTAGGTCATTGTTGATCATCATTGTGTTGCTGATGATCATAGTTTACCATTAACTAGTCATGGACATGTTTTACTGAATATTTCAAGAGTTCTAAGAAAAAAAAGTTAAAAACTGTGTGTTGTTGATGTGGCACAGTCTCGTTCTCGGACACTGTCAGGCGCATCGTACGTTACGTCCAAACTCAATCTTGTGGACCTTGCTGGATCAGAAAGGCTGAGCAAAACTGGGGTGAGTTCATTTCTTATTTTAATAACTACAATTTGACCAAAAACACCCATTACAAGTTAGTTTGGGAACCTTGCCAAATGCGGACACTGTGTTTTTGATGATCACCCTAATTTGATTTGCTTTGCTTATATAACATGTATAAGCCAAAACATAATGACCATAATAGCTTACTCTACAAAACCTCTAAAGGTGTCCTGTGGTATCTGGCACCAAGACGTTACAGCAGATCTGTACATTCTGTAAGTAGAGCTGCTGCAGATCGGACTGTTCCTGCAAATCCCTCAGCACTTACCACAGCTGACCAGGAGGCCCCCAACAACATTGTCATTACATTGACGTTTCAACCCTGTTGTCTAGCCATAACAGTTTGTCCATTGTCAAAGCCACTCACTTCTTCACATCTGACCATTTCTAATGTGTCCAACATGTGTGACTACAAGAACCAACTGTTCATTTATTAGCCATAACATTAGTACCACCTGCCTAACATTGCACAGGATCTGAGGGCATCCTGTGGTATTTGGCACAGAGACATTAGCAGCAGATCCTATAAGTTGTGAGGTGGGGCCTCTATTGATCAAATCAATAAGCCTTAGGTGCCCTTGACCTGGTAGTCCACTGCACACCAAAAAAAAAAATCCACAAGACCTTCTTGATGTTTTAGAGATGTTCTGACCCTACAGTCATTTAGCCATCACAGTTTGGTTCTTGTTAAAGTGGCTCGGATTCTTACACTTGCCCAATTTTCCTGCTTTTAACACACATCACCTTCAAGAACCGACTGTTCACTTGCTGTCTAATATATCCCACCTCTTAGCAGATGCCACTGTAGATAAAGACAATCAGTATTGTGTGATTAATCTCTTGATCTCAATCTCTCTCTCTCTTTCTCTCTCTGTCAGTCTGAGGGTCAGGTGCAGAGAGAGGCCATGTACATCAACAGATCTCTGTCCTTCCTGGAGCAGGCCATTATAGCCTTGGCTGACCGGCGCAGAGAGCATGTGCCCTTTAGGCAAAGCAAACTGACCCATGCTCTAAAAGATTCTTTAGGTCATTCTGGTTCCAACATCAAACCCCACCAAGAATACACATACACTATGTTCAAAAGTTTGGAATCATTTCTCATATATATGTATTTGTTGTTTGATTCAATAATAACTGAATACAGATTTTTAAATATTATTATTTATTATTAGCTTGCTAATAAGCTGCAGTGATGTATTTATACTTTTTGTCAAGTTATTACGGAAGATACTGAAATCCCTTCTTTCAGAGCTTCCTAATAATTATTAAAGCTAAAATTGGTTTCATAATACTGAAAACAGTGTGTAGGCTATTTGGTAAAACAATTTGCTTTTCCCTGTGCAGGAGGAAACTGTAACACAGTACTGGTGGCTAATATTTATGGCGAGGCAGCACAGATTGAGGAGACAGTAAGGAGGCTTACATTAGCATGGACCTAGTAAATACATGGGAAAGTAAAGCAGCGCTCAAAATGTCACTTACTTTTCTCTTGCCATCCTGCAGCTGTCCACTCTCCGCTTTGCAGCCAGAATGAAGTGTGTGCGCACTGAGCCGTCAATCAATGAGCACGTTGACCCTGCTGTAAGATTGAAGATTTTTTTTTAAATATCATAACATTACATTATGAATTTACCATTAGGAAGAGTTTAAAGTTAGGAAAAGTCATTTGGTGTTTGATTCCCGGACAAGGTTCAGGATGAATTCTATGACAGCTTTCTAGATATCTTAAAGTTAAATAAAACATAAAACTGGACCCTCAAGTGAGCAAGCCAAAGGCATCAGTGACCAGGGAAAACTACCTCAAAGCTGGAGAAAGAAACCTTAGGAGAAACCAAGGCAATCATCCTCATCTGTTCAAAACCACTTCTAAATGACTAATGAATGGTATAACGTCACCTTAACAACACTTAGGTCTGTTGTGCTCAGGTGTACTGATAAAATCATGATATTACATATGTTTAGCAGTAGTGATGGTGGTAATAATACTAAAAGTAATGATGGTGATTAATAGTAAAAGGGTAAAAGGTAAAGAAATAGAATTACAGAGAATGTGAACATGATCAAAATGTGAGACCTGACTATAACAGCCTAATTAAAAGGAGAGAGCCAGAAGATAACATAGACACGAGAGCAGACCAGTATTAGACAATAATACATTGTCACAAATTTTCTAGCAGTAGATCATGAATCATATAGGAACCATGTAATACTTTAATTATAAATGATTATATATATATTATATATAAATATATATAATAAATAAATAGATTATATCATATTTATTCAGTTATCATAATTAGCATTATGCAGAATGTGACTGTGTCTCTGTGTGTTTTCAGCTGCAGGTCCGAAGGCTTCACAAAGAAATACAGCTTCTGAAGCAGGAGCTTTCCATTCATGACACACTGGTTAGTGCTCAAATGTAAGAACACATAGGAAGATTAAGCAGGTTTAGAGAAGCCTGGTCTTGATGCAGTATGTTAAAACAGAATACTCAATGGGGAAATCATGCCTTAAGGATACAGTCAGTGTTTACTGTACAAATATAAAATTTTCTCCACAAAGGCTAATCGCGCAGGTGCGGCTTATGAGAGCCTGTCTGAAACACAGGTAGCAGAGGTACAGAGCCAGGTTCAGAGATACCTGGCTGGCACACTGGACGAGATCACGGTCAGTACTATGGATACACGTCAATACTTAAGAAAAATGCATGTATTTACACCTGAACCATATGAACAGCACTGCCATTTTGGAGACATATCGTGTTCTGAACTGTTTCAGATTGTGAGCGTTAGACAGATCCAGGAAGTGTTTACCCAGTTTAAAAAAGCTGTGCAGTAAGTAAGGACACATTTCTATCACCTGTCTTTATAATCTACTTAATGTACAGTAGAAAGTCCTTAAACTCCTGGTCGACTATGTAGTGGTTCATTTTAAAGCTAAATATGTTCTACACCTTGTGAATATATATTTAACTAGCAGGATTTGTTTGGTAGGTGTTATGAAATTTATATTCAAACCATGGAGCAATCTGGGTAAAGTGTAATATAAAGTATGGACTGCCAACCAGTCTCGTAAAGTTTAAGGGGTTAATAATGATTGTCTTAGAAAATATTTGTTTAATGGTGGTAGTAAGTAGTAGTAGTAGTAATAGCAGTAGTTGTTAAAGTAGTAACAGTGGTTGTAGTAGTAGAAGTAGGAGAGGTATTAGCAGGAGTTATCTTAGCAGCAACAAAAGTAACAAAAGAGGTGATAGTATTAGCAGAGGAGGAGGAGTAGCACATATAGCAGAGGAAGTAGTGATAGAAGCAACAGACAGTAGTAGGAGTAATAGGTGTAGCAGCAGTAGTTGTACTAGTAGCTGTAACTGAAGTATTAGCAGTAGTAGAAGTAGTAGTAGAGTAGTAGTAAAATGTGGAGTAGTAGTCACAGTAGTTGTAGCGGCAGCAGCAGTAGTAATAAATAAAAGGTGTAGTATAGTAGTAATATTAGTAATAGTAGTAGTAATAGTAATATTAGTCACAGCAGAGTAAGGAGTAATAGTAGCAGCAACAGTAGTAGTAGTCACAGTAGTGGTGGTAGCAGAAGCAGCAG
Organism: Salminus brasiliensis; assembly: GCF_030463535.1. Taxonomy (NCBI): domain Eukaryota; kingdom Metazoa; phylum Chordata; class Actinopteri; order Characiformes; family Bryconidae; genus Salminus; species Salminus brasiliensis. The sequence goes on from NC_132886.1 coordinate 27,671,870, forward strand.
TAGTAGAGTAATAGTAAAAGGTGTAGTAGTCATAGTAGTAGCAGCAGGGGTTGTAGTAGAGTAGTAGTAAAGGTATAATAGTAGCAGCAGTAGTAGAGAAATAGTAAAAGGTGTAGTAGTCATAGTAGTAGCAGCAGGGGTTGTAGTAGAGTAGTAGTAAAGGTATAATAGTAGCAGCAGTAGTAGAGAAATAGTAAAAGGTGTCATAGTAGTAATAGCAGCAGAAGCAGTAGAGTAGTAGTAGCAGTAGTAATTGTCACAGTACTAGTAGAGTAGTATTAGCAATAGCAGTAATAGTAAAAGGTGTAGTAGTAGCAGTAGGTAGTAGTCACAGTAGTAGTAGTTGTAGCAGCAGCAGAGTAGTAGTAAAAGGGATAGTAGCAGCAGTAGTACTATTAGTAGTGGTAAAATATGTAATAGTCACTAGTTGTATCAGGGACAGTAGAGTTGCAGTAAAGGTGTAGTTGTAGCATAGGTAGTGCCACCAGCAGCATCAGTAGAGTAGTAGTAAAATGTGTAGTATAAACAGTTGGAATAGCACTATCTGTTCTTTACACATGTGAGTGTGTGTGTGTTTAACAGTGAACAGGAACAGAAGGTTAAAGAGCAGCTCAGTCAGAAATACTCTCTGGTGGAAAAGACTGAGAATATCATGTCCTCTCCTGTTAAAGTAAGCACAGCACACCTTAGCACACACAGAGAGCGTCATCTGCTAATATTTTTCAGCATGAATTAGATCAATGTGAACCTCCACTCAAACACTTACTGGGCTTTTAGGGTGAGGAGCCTGTGGGAGCTGTGGGAGAGGTGGAGGTTGGGTTTGGGCTTGGACTGGCTGTACCCTCACAGAGACACACTCGACCTCAATCACCGAACAAAAGCAAAGGCAGGAAGAGCAAAGAGAGCAGCAGGTGATTTTTGGTCGTTCATCCTGCCATCCATTCCCACATGTAGACACTGTTGTGATTTTAGCTAGACACGCTGTCAGCTAGACAAAAATAACGAAATTCCACTCTAGCCGTCCACAGAGACTCTTGCCTTGTGCATCATTCTCAGCCTAGCAGTGACGTGTAGTAAAACTCCTGGTTCTCCTCTGCACCAGATACACTTGTTGGGTCACCACACACATTTCCATCATACTGAAATTGATTGGGTGTACACACTCCAGCCACTGGGGGGAAAGGTCTCAATTACTAAGATCTATATCTGGAGCAAGGGGCTGTCTTCCGAAGAAGCCCTCTGGATTTCAGTTGAGAGCTGGTGCCAAATGGAGGTCTATTGGTACTCAAGGCCGCTAGAGCACTTAGGTCTCAAGACTGTTCTTAGGGTCAACTCCAGACTAAGTAGAGCTGAGGAGCATCAGAATCCTTCTCCCAAACAAACTGGAAACTGCTACATCCTATTCTTGTTTACTTCTGATTAACCTTATTGCTCTCCATGCTTGGATTTTGAAGGTCTTTGGGTGAGATGGGTGGACACCCCATACCTCACATGCTTATACACCTTACTTACAAATTGGGTAATTACACGGTCACACTGACCGCATCACTGCTGTGTTGAGAAGGTTCATCACCTTAATAATATCTAGTCAGCAGAAGCCCTGCGCTCAGAAATATGTGGCCAGTGGGTCTTTGCTAATACTTCTGTATAATGTTACGTGTTGAACACCTGTCCAGGAATGTAGTGTGTTTACGCACTGCTCTTTCACTGTGGACAGAAAGGATGCTGCACGAACCTCAGGTCCAGCAGAGGGCACTGCTGTAACCCAGAGAGAGACAGATGCCCTTACACCTACTCGTGATCCTGAAGGCCCAGAAGCCCTTTGTCCTGTGGACAAAGAAGAAAACAAAAAGAAACGGGAGTATGAACTCTTTTACCTACTGGTGAAGCATCAGCACTTGTCTCTTGAGTGCCTGAGGGGATGCATGGATGCGTTCAATGGGACTGGTTTCTGTAGCTGGAGCATTTGCAAATGTAGTCAAATAAAACATGTCTGCATAAACGGACACTTCTACTGAGCTAAGATAATTCTAGTTAGTGCCACAAAGTGCCACTCCCAGTCCCCCACCCCCCCCACCCCACCTTACTTGCAGGACCAGGGTCTCTTTAAAAGTTCCATTTCTCCTTTTGGCAGCACTCCTCCATCTAAGATACAGGCATTTGAGGACTTCAAGGTGGAGCGAGGCAGCGAGATCAACCGTATCCTGAAGGAGAACAAGAAAGTGTTGTTAGAGCGTCTGGGCCAACTTCAAAAACTCACACATACCATTAACTCCAACAAACGGGATATCGACCGCATGAGCTCTGAACTTCGGCTGTGCAGAGAACAAAGACAGGGTCAGGGTCAGTATCTGCAGTCAGAGGTCAACACTACTGGCACTTTTGTTCACATGTATTCAAACAACTGTAGATTCATCTACGATTCATGAAGTGGCTTGTGCTTCCAGACTCCACCCATCCACAATCTAGTTGTTCAGATCTGAGTGTAATGTCCTCCTGTGTACTAAAGGCTTCAGTAAACAGCGGTCTTGCCTCTGTCTGCTCTTCAGGACAGTTTGTGGGTGCGGACGGTGAACCTGTGCTGGAGGAAGCTGAGGTAGCTCTACTCTTTGACCTCAGACAGATGAAAGACCGGTACAGACAGACTTATGAAGAGCTGCTCAGCACCAAAGCTGAGGTGCGCTACTGTCAGCATCTAGTGGACCAGTGCCGCACACGCCTTCTTACTGGTAACAAGTTATACTCCATTCTAATTTGTAGAGTTTCCCTCTCCTAGCCTTCTCCATACACATGACAAATCTACACTGCACAGCTAAAAACAGTAGTAGTAAAAACAGTTGGTTTCATCTCAGCCATTGAGTCTTCTTTCTGCAGCATCACAAATGCTGCCCTACATCCACATCAACTACATGTCCAAATGTTTGTGGACACCCCTTCCAATGAATGCATTCACCTAATTGAAGTTGCACCCATTACTAAAACAGAACACAGCTTGTCTAGTCCCTGTAGAGAAGCACTGCTGATAAAAGAGGACACTCTTGAGCAGATAACATTAACCTATTGGCACCATGCCTAACGGTACTGTGTTTTGAAGAATGTGGAACTAGAATGATGGTGCTCCATCCAGTACTTTTCGGATGAGGTGGGGTTGATAATCCAACATCCTGACCTCACTAACGCTCGTCACTGAATGCAATCAAATCCTTACAGCAAAGCAAACTCCAAAGACTTTACCATACATTTCATCGCAGAAACTTAGGACCAATACACTGCAGGACAGTAGGACGTGGACTTAGTAAGACTTAGAGAAACCAACCCTGAATGATGAAGTCTGGTCTATGTACTAGAGTTGATGTGACGTACACTTTGCTGTAAGACCTATGTTGCTAGTTCTGCAGGCATCACATTTTGAGGCTTACATTTAAACTGAAAAAAGTTCCTCAACTGCTTAATACTTTACAATCTACAGTCCTGTGCAATAATTCTCCATTTCATGCTGGATCTGATTATAACTCAGTGACTGATACAGTGTTTTGTTTTTGTGGCAGAATTTGAGAGCTGGTACAATGAGTCTTTCCTGCTTCCGGAGGAGTTTCTGACCATCTTTAGAGAAGGTGGACCCATCAAACCAGGCTTGATCCCTGTGGACAAAGCTTTTACTCTGGTTAGTCAAACTGCAGCCCTAATTCTACAACAGAGATACTTAATAATGTTCAAGCTTAAATGTTTGCAAGACTGCACTGCATATCGTCACTGTCCAAAGAAATGCATGTATCTCCAAAATGGTGACTTTACAGGAGAAGGCCAAACTGCAAATGTAAAATAAGAGATTAATTCAAGAAGGTTAGAGCAACTACAGGACAAAACTGGAGATACATGTTTTTTTAATTGGACAGCAGCGATATGTGGCTTAATTGAATGTAATGTGTAAGTTCACCTAGTTTACTTCAACTTTTAGAGACATGAGTTTGCATTCATGCTTGTGCGCTGTAGCCAAAACTAACAGTATTTCTTTAACGGACAGGAGGCTGACGAACAGGAGCGGTTTCAGCGTCTTCGTACGGAGCTGCTTGCAGAGAGTCCCAGCGCTGTGTCCTTTTACAATGCACATACCAGGGCTGTGCAGAGGGTGAGAAAGACACTAACACTGAGGTAACACTGAACACACAGTTGAAATTCACTGGAGACTGTGCCAGTCAATTATCAGGAGCTTTAATCTTCATACTGCAAATTTCTCACAAAAGCTTGACCTGTTATGCACCCTGAGAAGCTTTTCTGCTCACCAGTTATACAGAGTGGTTATCTGAGTTACTGTTGCCTTTGTCAGCTTGATCCAGTCTGGCTATTCTCTGTTAACCTTTGTCATCACAAAGGTGTTCCTGTCCACAGAGGTGCTGCTCACTAGCTGTTTTTTCTGTATTACACCATTCTGAGTAAACTCTGGATACTGTTGTGCTGAAAAATCCCAGATCAGTAGCAGTTCTAGAAATACTTAAACCAGCCCATCTCCCATCACAGCAATCACATTTTCCCCACATTCTGAAGGTTGATATGAGCATCAACTGAAGCTGCTGGCCTGTATCTGCATGATTTTATAGATTGCACTGCAGTCACACGATTGGCTGATTAAATCATTAAATGAGTAGGTCCTAATTAAGTGCTCTTGAGTGTTGATAAAGCAACATGTAACAGATAATGAACATGACTGTCAGTCTGATGACACAGTGACACAGTGTTCAGAACTGAACAGATGTTAACTGAGGACACTGGGTCTGTTTACCTTTGCAGAGAGGCAGCAAGCCAGTCCCTCGCAGTCCTGATTCCAGAAGGAACAGCACAGGAACTGGAACTAACAAGCTGAAGCTGCCTGCCATCGTCTCAGTCACCTAAACACTACATGTGCCCATGTCCAAATAACATTTGTAGCCTCCTTTATTAGACGAACAGGATTCAACGCTCTATTATACCTCAATAAAGCTCTGCACAATCATGCCCTTTTTTTTTAGGCATTCCTTCTGCACCAATTTGGCGCACACAGCTTTAGAATTTCCTCCCAAATTTGGGAAATTTAGACAGTCACTGCCCTCTAGTGGCCAGGTGCAGCACAGCTCTTGTGAATACGTGCACCTTTACCTTTACCTGAATGAAATAATGGTGACCATATAGGAGGAGTATTCAGTCCCAGTTCTGGAGGACCACAGTTCAGCCCAGTTTGCGGATCCTCTTGCTCGAACACACCAGCTTTAACACGTCTGTTAATTACTAGGTTGAATAGGTGTGTTCGAGCAGGGAAATCACCACACTGTGCTGGACCGCACCCCTGCAGGCCTGGGAGTGAATGTTGCTGGTGAATAATTTGCTTCACTGTTGCCTCAGTTATTATTGCTCCAACCTGTCTACTTAATGTTCTTGCAGGCTTGTGGTTAATAACTACACCCTTTATGCCAGTGGGCACCAACCCTGCTCCTGGAGATCCTGCAGATTTTACCTCAAACAAACATTCACCAACACCACCGAATGTGGTTAATCTTTGCTTTCAAATGTCTTCGGTTACCTGAAAAAGGGGTTAGATTTGGGTTGGGTTTTGGGTTGAAACTTGCAGGTATACAGATGTGAAGGAAGGTTGATCACGGTGTAAAACTATGAAGTTTTGTAAGTAAAGACACATTTTGGGACGTTGGCTCGTTAAATGAAAAGTAAACTTTATTATTCCTGAACCACAAAATAGACTTCTTTGGTTGTACAAATTCACTAGTTACAGTCCTGAATGAGCTCTATCCCCAGCCTTCAGCCCCTCCCTCACCCATTTAGCAAAAACAAAACAAACAAAAACAAAAAAGCCCCCTCCCCAACCCGAAAATCAAGAACAAAAGGAGAGAAAAAACCTGTCCTGCTGCAAAAATGTAGTGAATCCCAATAATTACATGAAAACATGATTTCTACCAGTCTTTAAAAAAATACAATAAATGATCAGCCATTCCCAAAGTGTTATCATCCAAAACTGAATTTCAGTTAGCAAGAGCAACACCAAAAGCTAAGATTAGTACAGTTAAATTAAAAACATTGTTTGACATGGCAGTCATCCGACCACAGTGTAGAGTGAGATGGCAGGAGAAGTAGTAGAACGAATGGGTTTTGAGAACAGTCAAATGGTGGATTCTATAGAGAGATAAAGAGGGATGAAGCGTTTCTCGTTTCCTGGCCCAGGATTGAAAGAAAATTTGCAACAAAGCCAATATACATGCAAGGAGCACCCAGTCTAGACCGTGTCTGGATCAGTATATAGGCCACCCGGGCACTTGGTCTTGGTGCAGACTGGCTCAGTTTTAACTTGGATTTTTGCTTCTCGCAGCATTTTGTACATTATTCACACGAGGAGAAGAATTTCAGTGGCTTCAGATTTAAATTAATATCAAAAATTAAAACTGAAAAGAAGAAAAAGAAAAAAAAAACTATAATGAAATAATCTACTACCTTCACATGCCTGTCTGGAGAAACAGAAAGATATGAGCGAGACCCACATGGAAGCAATATCCAAGTGAACGCAGACTTCCCCAAACCCCAGTGTTATTTAAATAGAAAGCACGGTACCATATGTTGTTGGAGATGGCAAGCTGGACCTTCTCTTTAGACTGGCGCATTACAGTTGAAGCAAATGGTCTGGAGATTGAATTTGCACATCTGGACGAAGCATAAGTCTATAGTTGCATTTTTCTGTTTTTAATCATCAATCTGGCAACCGGAATGTTCCAGTACGTAACGTGCCAACATGGTCCAACCAGTAGAAGCGAGGACATCCCAGTATTTTAAGAAGTGTGATCACAGCACTTGAAGAGAGAGGTCATTTCCATGGCGGTTAGGGTTCTGGTGTCCTCTTTTGGCTTTATTCTCTTAGTCTTAGATCAGATCAGACCAGAGAGCCTTTTAGCTTGGTTTAAGCCGACACTCAAACGAGCCAGGCAGAATACATGACGCTACATATGAATGAGATGTATTATGGACAATTTGTGTGGCTTTTAAGGTCAGACAAAACGTGTGTGTGTGTGTGTGTGTAGATATATAAAAAGGTACATTCATTTGTATCATTTTGCAGAGGTTTGACTTCTGTACTTGATATGGTTATGGCATTCATTGTGAATACTAACTGATATGTGCTGAGTATTCTCATTCCCAAATGATACGTTGTTTATTCTTGTAAAAAGCTAACAGCAGCTGCAATGAAAGGATGCCTGTGTGAGAATGAGAGGGTTTAATTACAGTAATAAATTACGCATAAGGTTTCAGAATGTAGGTATTAAGAATGTTTGGGGGCCTGCAAGGAAAGTAGCAGAACGCTCTCTCTTCAAACAGCTGATCTTCTGGAAGAAGAGTTAGTGGAAATCAACACATTTACATTTTCTTTTTTCAATTAAGAACCTTTTTTTTTTTTTTTTTACATTAAAATCAGTAGAGATTTAAAACTGAATTATTAAAAAGAAACCCCAAACTGCATCCTTTAAAAATACACCAGCTTCTAAAACTGAAGGAAAGGAGAAAATAAAACCAGTTATATCTGGCATGAGCTTTGCCAACATCCCCAACATCATCTACCAGGGAGGAGGAGGAGGACGAAGAGTCCTCAGTATCTATGCCAATTGCAAAGGCATGACTGGTGTGCAGGAGACAAGACGCTGTAGTGTTTTCTTAACCGGTCGTTCTGATGGTCGGCACTGAAGCTAGAGTGGTTGAGCGCTGATCTGTGTAGGCGTATTCACACATGTCTATGAAGGTGTTATTTGGGTTTAGGTTATACTTCTTAGCAATGCTACCTAACGTATACTACCCTCATAATCGTGTATGAATGAGTGCGAGTGTGTGTGCATGAGGAGGTGGTTATGTGGGAACAGGCGTCTCCAGGCTGCGTCGACCTTGTCGGAGTTTGCGCTTGTTGCTGTACAGAGCCATCTCCTCCAGAGCAGTGGTGGCCGCCACAGGAGCTACCGGCACCTCAGCGTCTGCATAGGAAGCTGAAGAGTGAGACAGAGGGCGAGACAAACAGCAGGTCAGGATCAACCAGACAGGAGATTCGTGTGTAAGCTACAGGCTGATCACAGCTTTCCAGATTTACACCCTTCCACCTCTCCCAAAGTACCCTGATGAACACGCTGCTGAAATGACGCACCCTGGAGCCAGCAAGGACGTTCACGCATAACCAACACCAAGACAAAGGAGAACACCACTTCATTACTCCTCTTAAACTACTCTCCCTGGGGAGGAATCAATTAGATTGATAAGCTTTGAATAATTAAATAAATAAGAAATACTGAAAGAATATTTAGGGGTCAGTGGGACGCAAACTAACACAGTTTGATTTCCAACATGGTTTTAAAGGTATTTGAGCAAGATTATTAATATTTTACAAAAGCGAACTGCGTTTAGACAAAAGTTGAGCTAAAAAGTGGCACAAATGACACTGCTGGCCCATAGGCAGGGTTTATTTGAACAGCCTAGTTGGCAGGACTAGTTATAACAATCAGTGATGTAACAGTCAAAATAACTGGATACAGTTGAACATGGTTAAATATATAGAATATACATCAACACAAATATATTATGTGGCTTTTTAATTTTATTAAAATTCATTTTTGCTAACATTTACGGAATTTGTCTACTGCTCTGTCTAGAGTAATAAGAGTATTGTAGTGTCCCAACATTCTAATCTTGCAAAAGGACCACATTCAGGCTCGGGACGTTATACTGGCTGCATGTATAAATAAGCGAGCACACCAGTCAGTTGTAGCAGAGTGCAAACGATCGTCATGGGCTAAGGACACGATCTGACTGATGTCCAAAAGAGCATGATAATGGGGTACTTTGTAAATGGTGATCCTTCACACGACTAGGTAGGTTCTCATTTCACTCTGATATGACTGTGTATGGCATCCATGGATTTTAAACAATGTTTTTGATAATGATACTGACTTCCTAAAAGTGTGCAGGCTATATTTCAGCTAGCTAGTGCATTTATATTCTTTAAAGCAGTGCACTAATTCAGCCAAAAACAGATTAAAATAATATTGGTGTGAAAATAGTATTGGTGCTTATTAAATATCAAATGTTTATATAAACGGTCAAGAAAAATCATTAAGTTTGGATCTGGAAAAAAGCCTTTCTGGAAAAAAAACAGATTTGACCTGAAACTGCTACTGTCAGACTGTGTCCCACTCTCCCCTGTAACAGAAAAGGGCCTAGGATTTTTGCAGGACCCTGTACTAAATGCAGCACAGTCCCTCCAGCAAGTAAACTTCAGCCTAAGCTTCTGTGGAAGTAACAGCAGAAAGGTACGAATCCCATATTTAATGACATTTTGCAGAGAGACAACAGCTGCAAAGGCCCAAGCAGCCCCAGAAGATCATAGGGAGCCCATATCTGGAAGAAAGCAGCACTGTGCAAAACCGTGCAGGTATTAAATGTTGTTGGACAGTGATTAGCTTTACTTTTCACACTTGAACTGAGGTTAGGTTAGTCATGCACACACAACATGAAATCCGATGTCAAAAGATGATGCTTAGGGACTGTTCATTCCTACGCTGGATTTGAAGTTCTGGACATTGGTTATCCAGATTAATTTAGTTCACAAAGGGTTCACTGAGCTCAAACTCTAGCCTCGTTTAGATGTTCGCCAATTTGTTAACTACTTAAGTGTGATACAATTAGCTCAGTGGTTTCTAGCAATGAATGAAGCAGCACTAGACTGCACAGAACCAAGTCTAGAACCAAGCCCTGTGGTTGACGAGTACTCGAGGACCACAGATTGGAGCCACTGGTCTAGGTTAACCATAAATAGTTGAAATGATGTTGTGCACACAAATACGAAGGAGGTAAATATGCCTAATTTACTGATCAGCTTTCAGATCACATAAGCAAGCTTCCAGCTGCCCTTCCAACACAAGTTAAAAGCTTGGGGGGGAAGGGGGGGGTATGCATTCATGCACTCACACAAACATACACACATTCCAACCTCCTCCTACCAATATCAGAAGACCACCTATCCTAGGAAATCGCCTGTGTCAAGAGGACAGCAATGATCAGCAATGACAGCTTGAACTAATGAGTCTGATGAACTAATGAAGCTCACATTTAAGCTAAGCATTGGACAGCGTACCTGGGTTAGTGGAGGCATCATCTACGAAGCGAAGGTCATCTGTGGCACCAGGAGACTGCAAGAGAAGAATACGTGTGAGAGGAATTTGGGTATTTTTGGCAGACAGGGCCTTCCACACACATTTCAGAGAGCAGGAAGTAGTGGTTCTGAAACCAGCAAAATAATAAAATAGCCCACGTACAGTTCCGTCTCCTGCCAAAGAGAACAGTGAGCAGTATGTCTTGCTTTAGACCCACAACCAACACAAACACTTCACATTGGGATATTAGAGATAAACCTTTAGAGGGAGGGGTTAGCTTAGTGCACCAGCACTGAAGGCTGCAGCAACCAGAAACATGCACGTTGTTATACCTTACCGGAAAAAAAAAAATACACTCAAAAAGACCTAACACAGCATCCGTCACCCCAAGAGCTCATTAAAAATAAATAAATAAACAAACAAACAAACAAACAAACACCCACACTGAAACTCTTAATGGCTGCCAAACCTTGGTTCATGAAAAGCTCAACATCCAACCCCTCAAAAAAAAGATTAGCACACCATGAAGCCCTTCACCCTCACTCGCATTTACATTTGTGAACTATGCTATACTGAGGATCCCAAACAATGGCTCCGTTTGCACAAAGCTCTAGTCCACCTTCAAGTTTTGGCAGCTCTCAGGGTGGTGATGGCATTGCTGAACACTGAAACTCCACCAAACAAACACATCACAAACGGCACTCGACACAGTCAAAGCATGGCACACTCAAAAGGCCACCAAACAGCAAATCAGAGTTCACCAGGCTTTTTGTGTTCTGAGTTTCCTCACAATGAGGATGAATAACTTTCTGCCTGTAAAATCGTAAAATCAGAGCTTTTGTACCACCACAAGACACACGGATGATGCCATGCTCTAAAGAGACATGGTGTATCTTCTGAACTTGCCTCAGGGACACAGCAGACAGCTGCATCTCTGGCTAATTTGTACCGGTGACTCCCCCACATGCCTTGATGTGGTACGCATTCTGAGGTACAGTGGCCGATGATTTGAATCAATGGTTCATGAACTTTACAAACCCTTGACCGAGGTTGAATTTGGTGGTCTTTGGTGTGATCTCACATTAAAGGATACTGGGACGACAACCACCAATGCATTATCCCGCCACACAATGTTCACCAATGTTCATCCAAACATCCACAAACACACAGAACACCAACACCAAAAACGAGGAATCTTCCCTTGCTCCTAGCTCCCAGTGTTGACTTTCAGGCCCGTTTAGCGGTCTCCTCTACAAAAGCAGCTAACGCTCCAACCGAATTATTCTGAGAATCCATGTCCAGCACTTTGACGTGAGGGACAGAACTCAAATGTCAACTGGAGCTTCTTCCCAGCTTCCTATGCTTCATACACCGATCAGCCATTACATTAGCATTGTCTGCTTAATATTGAGTAGCCCCCGCTTGTGCAACCGCAATAGATCGGACCATTCGGGGCATGGACTCCACGAGACCTCTGATGAAGTCCTGTGGTATCTGGTACCAAGACGTTAGCAGCAGATCCTTTACATCGCTGTTGCTGGTTCACCAGTTGGCCTATCTTGGTGCCCTTTCACTACATGAAAAGAATGTATGTTTTGGGGATGTTCTGACCCTCCAGACGTCTAGCCATCACAATCTGGCTCTTGTTGAAGTGGTTCAGATTCTTATGCTCACCTGTCGGTGGTGCTAATGTTATGGCTGATGCGTGAATTTAGTTTTAATGTTGTCTTTTTTTTATTACTAAATTTAATTCTGTCTCTCCTCCACTGATGATAAACAGTGATGATAAAGGTGATCATATAAATTTTGTAGCTCCCAATAAACTTTGGTTATGTTTTCAGATCAAATTTCTAATCATAAAACACTTGAATGCCTTTTCCCTCTTGTTGGAAAATTGCAGACACAGCAAATCCAACACGAGCTGAACGCAGCACGACACAAGGCGAGACAAGTTTACACTTCCCAAGCATTTTAGGGGTTAATAGCCTAATGGCTGGTGAAAGTTGCTGAGTGTGAGTGGGAGGAAAGGTTTTGAGTGGGAGAGGAGGACATTGCACAGTAGATTCTCCATCCTGACGTTAGTGTAGTATCCCCTTGTTTTGGAGCACCATTAAAATCTAGTCCTTAACCAGTAAAATGTCCTCACACCAGGACAATAAGGCACACAGATGTTCCCGAGTGAGTGAGGAAGTTAAGTGAGGTAAAGTGCTGAGCAGTAAGCTGTGCCACTGTTTCTCAGCCCAAAAGTTCGAAGGAGTCCAAATGGCAGCAAACTAAAGACCAACAATGGAGACTTGAAGCCGCAGTGAGCTGAATGCTGGGAGTCGTTTTACGGAGAGGAGCAAAAGGCCCAGTTACCGGTGACATTCCTAGTTATGAGCAAGGCCAGGAGGGAGAGAGGTAACAGGGAAAGCTAGGTGGACAGGACTTGGGGTGAGAGGTTAACGAGTGTCAGGGTTCCTGGGAACTTGGCATGCAGGCAATACCTGAATGTCGTATACGGGTTTGGAAGAAGGAATGGCAGCAAACTGTCGGTAGTCAAACTTCTTTTCTGACAGGGACTAAAGGGTAGCAAACAGAGGTGGAGGAAACAAAAGAGAGGAGAGAGAGCGAGAGAGAGAGAGAAGAGAGATGATGGAGCAATAAAAGAAAAATAGGACGAGGTAATAAAGGAGAGGGATGAGGAGAGGACAGAAAAAGGAAAAGGGACGAGGAGGCAGATCATGTGAATGGGAGTTTGCTTGCTCTGAAGGATGAATGGAAGATTAAAGAATGGATTGCTTATATGTGCTCAGATTCAGTGGTGAGATTTATACACATTTGACTGTGGAAACTTTAAAAATCACTTAAAGCACCAGCCAGTCCCTAACTTATTGCAGTCAATTCTCAAATAATGATAATTAAATCTCATACCAGTCGACCCGGAGACGTCACGACCCGCGGACTGACATCTGTCCAGAAAGAAAAAAAAAAAAAAAAAAAAAAAAAGACAGAGAGAGTTCAGTTTCCTTCCAAAAAGCCTCAAAGTGACCCAAACATATCGATGCCGTCTTCTAGTGGGTGAACGGTGGGCATGCTCACCTTCCATAGGGGTGGGGGAGGGCGTGGGAGCAGGAGAGGGTGATTCGGCTAACTGGTCCAGGGTCCCCCGCTTTCTACCCTCTTTAGACTTAGCAATGACCATCTGAGCCTTTAGAGCGTCCTGCTCCAGAGACTTCATCCTAGAGGAACAGAAGAGGAGTAATGCATTTAAAGCAGGAGAGAGTGAGTTAGAGTGTTAGATAGGAGACGGACGGGTTAAGTTAGAGGAATGAGAGACAGACAGGTTAGAGTGAAAACTGAAGGTAGGACTGCGCAGTTATACTCTTTACAAGTGTTTCAAATGGTTCTGGGAGTGATGCCTTAGAGGAACCACTTACAGAGGTTCCATAAAGAGGCATGTGAAGAGCTGCGAGAGTGTGAAGAACTTTCACACTGGCAAGGAGTGTTTACCATAGGGTGAAGGTTCTTACACTCACACATCTCTATTATCAATATGGAGACTATACACCCTGATTTGAAGTTTGTGTGAAGCACGAAAGAGTGACGCTGGTTACCATTAGCTTGGTTAGCAGCACAGAACAAATTCTAGCATGGCTAACAAAGCCCACTCATATACATTTAGACGAGAGCGACTCTGATCATGTGGCTGCTGCTGAACGAACAGAATTTGTTGTTTTCCGGTGGTTTTGGACGTGTAGCTCACTTGCTAAGTTAGCCTTTGCTGAGCTAGCTCAAACTGAAATTGGACGGCCCTCATTTTGAGACCCCATCAACATTTTGCAATCATTTTGATTCCATCTTTATCGAAACATGGACACTGTGTACTGTGGAAATCATCTGCTTCACCAAATCACCCCATTCTCATCTACTGTGCAGCCCTATAGAGAGGACATTAAATATTAAAGAGGGTAAGAAAGGACGAGAAAGCATAGATGTATGGGATCAGAGTGAGAAACTGGTTAAATGGTTGTCTACAGTTCTTTAGATTTTATGTGATGGAGAAGTTAGACAGAGACTAATGCCACAAAAATGATAAGCTTACAAAGCAGGCAAAACCCAAAACAGCACATAAACCGACACAGAAAGGGACAGAGCACAAAAGAAGCACGTCGGGAGGGACTGGGGGGGAGTGCAGATAAAGAGTGCAACTGAAGAACTGCACACGTGCAGACGTGGCTTTACACTCCAGCACAGCACATTCACTCACTGCAAATTTCAAGTACTTTTTTATTTATTTAATAAAGCCACACGCATCTCTCGCACCACAGGCACTTCTATTAGCTAGCGCCCTCATACACTGCCACTCCCACAAGCATTCCAAGCAGCTTCAAAGCACCAGCGCTCAGCCCCCACAATGCTCTATGGCTGGGCAGGGCAGACCTGGGCTGAGAGGAAGAGGAGCAGGAAGCGGGAGGGTTTGCAGCGCTGCCTAACGACGCCCTCACACGCGACTGGTACAGCCTCTTGGCCAGGTCTTGCTCATACTGCCTAACGTCCTCCTCTAGACCATAAGGCCTTGGGAGCAGCCAACCAGTGAGAGAACGGGAGCAGGAGAGGAGAGACGAAGTACAGGAACACACACACAGAGAAAGGGAAAGAGAATAAGAGGGAACAGATGGAAGGTAAAACACTGACAGACAATTAAGAGTCAGGAGGGAAAGTTAACACTGGAACCTCAGGGTTTTGGGGGTTGCCAAAGAAATCTGCAAGAATACATCTCTCAGTAGTGCTCTCAATTACAGCACTGCTGCTGTAGTACAGAAAGGAGTTGAAGCCTTGGTGATGCCACTGACCATCCCTAACTGAAAGTTTCGGATTGATTGCTAATGTTGTTGAATGTTTACATGGACAGAGTGGGAGGAGTTCAACCTGCCAGATACATTTTCTCTCCTCCATAATAAAGCTCAGTGCTGGTCTTTAGTCGGTCCATTCAGAGATGTGATGTGGAGTTAACATAAAGAAACGCTCTGCTCCTTCTCTGCTTTGCAAACCTCAACACAGGCGGATTCCTATAGGCTGCTGCTTTCCACACTGAACATGCTCACCACTGAGCTCTGTGCAGTGCTAAACAGCACGCTGCAGCAGACGTGCACGTCACACACAGTGCAAATGTGTGGAACTGTTACGTGACGGGCTTCGACCAAGACAAACTAGCCTTACGTCAGTGTTAGGGGTCATGTTCCGGCCTTCCTTGCCGGCCGTGCTGAAGCCCAATTAAGATTTTTGAGGGAGGTTAAAAACCAGCAAGTGCTGTGTTAAACGATGCAGGCGGAAGTTTGATTATGCTGAATGGGGTCTATTTAAAAAAATATATAATAATGTAGTCTACTTAAAAAAAAAAAAAATAATTGCACAAATAGCAGCCAGGTCTCTCCTGTACTGCTTTACAGTTGCACCTATCTGTAAGGGCGAAGACTCCCAATAGCTCTTGGAGCTCTCTAATCAGCAAACACCACTATCCACTCTCAATACAATGTTCTATTTGCATATTCAGGGCCTGGTGGCTAGTGATGCAGATGGCAAGCAAGACAGACACAGACAGCTCAATCCCATCTGTTCAAAACCCTTCACCAGTGTTCAGCAGTGCTTTACTGAGAATAAAAGAAGTGATCGTGCTACGTCAACTATTCTAGATCTTGCAGGAAGTCTTTGGAACCCCCTGGCCCACAGACAAAGTGGAAATAGAAGACAGCGTATGAAAAACGCATGAAGGCGCTTTAAGAGAACTCTGCTGAAATTGAACAACTGGACCAAAAGGTCAATATCTGAGAAGGAGGTCATGAAGAAACTGTACAGCACACAGGAAATAAGACCGGTTACTTTGCTAGTGGAGCTGATATGGTACGTTTAGACGTTTATGTCTCTCCCTTGCTCTACCTGGCTGCTCTCCACATGGCTCTCTTCTCAGCCTCCAGGGCTCGTTTCTCTGCAGGCGAGAGCTCCTTGTCTGTAGCCACTGCAAGCTCAGGGCTCTGCATGCGTAGTCGGTCCTGGTGCCTGCGCTCGGCTTTGGCCGTCCGGATGGGAGCCGCAGACTCGCCGGGATAGACCGGGATCAGACTGCACACACAGACGCACAATGGATATGTCAAACAAGCCAACAAACATGCAAGAGCAAAGACAGACCAACTTAATAATTATAATAATTTAAAAAAAAAGTTTAAAAGTTACCCAGTCATGGAGTTGGGTCTCTGCTCCAGTCTAAAGCTGTCCTCCATGGAATTACGCTGGGAATCTCCCTTACCATCTACAGAGGAAGGTCTGGGGAGGAAATTACCACATTAATTAGAAGGAAATGAAGAATTTTACTGGCTGCAAATACTAAACAAAATTGATACTGAGGGACGGAAGATGTGATGTATGAATATCAGCCACAGAATGCCGTAAACTGGCCTACCCTGAGCTGCCACAGTAGCTGGGGGGAGTGGCACTGTAGTTTGGAGGTGTGGCACACTGCCTGGGCGAACTAGAAGTGAGGCTACCAACAGGCTCCACCTTGTATTCCACTCCATCCAGGACCACTTTGCCTTGGGCCTTCATCGCTGCCATCTGCTTAGCCAAATCTTCCTCTTCATCCTCCTCGTCCTCATCTATCAAATAGTCCTGTGTCCTCTGCTCAATTCGCTTTGCTGAAAGTGGTCAGTACAGATGATTTAAGCTACCTGAGCAAGCTCTCACACAGACAGAGCTGTTTATAAACATTTGCTGTTTAACCTCCATAGTATTAGGTTTAAGAAGATGATTTGTGGAGCAAGAACAAACACTAACCCTCCTCCTCCTTCATTTTCTTCAGGTCATCCTCTCCTACGAGCGAAATGCGAGGTTTAGGCTTGTCTGGCGTCTGCTGCTTCACGTCAATCTCAAAATACTTCTGCCGGTCTCTGAACGAACGCTGCTCTGGGCTGCCTCTTCCGCATGACGTGGGGGTCTGGGGGAGGAAAATCCACTTTAGGGATCCCAAAGAACAAGACCGTGCAGTTTTTGCCAAATTTCTCTGAATATACCATAGAGCAGATGTCCCAAACAAAGGTACACAGATGCAGGTCCATGAAGGGGTTCATAAAGCATGTTTACCTCCATGATATTAATCAGATCAGACAACTTTAACACAGAAAACAGCCTATTTCATGCAAAAGAAATGGTTAGCTTTTTTCCTGGCAACAGCAATAGGGTTTAATGTTTAATCGAACACCAGATTTTCTGCTCGAAAAAAAGATTGCACTTGTAATCAGAGCTTTCCCAGCCAGTAAATATCCCGCAGCTGTATGGACAGTTATTTGAAGTGTCATAAATCTCTGCCCCCACCACCACCAAAGCAAAATGTCATCCAGTAAGGCTTGGGAGAGAGAGAGAGAGAGAGAGAGAGAGAGAGAGAGCGCACAGGCTGAGCACTGAGCACTGGCTTAAGTGGGGCCGGGTACCTTAGACTCCAGGGAGGGGCGCGACAGGCGTGGCACAGCTGCCAGACTCCTGTACTCACGCCGGTCAGACGAGAGGGAGGGGCGAGAGATCAGGGAGCCATGACCCTCACCCTCCTCTACAAACACCTCATTATACAGCTCAGGCTGAAAGAGCCGTTACACACACTCCATCAGTACCATGTGGACACCACTTGAAGCAACAATAAAAATACATTTCTGGGTGTTTGATTCTTCAATTATGGGAGCCTTTCTGTTCCCAGAAATACTTGATTTCACATGAACATATTACCATCCCAACATTATTTATTTATTTATTTTAAAGGTAACACCAGTTTATGTCATAACCATGGAAACAAAGACTGTCAGGGAGGCACATGTCAGCCATGTGATAAGAGTGACATCTTGCCTGGAAAAAGTCAGTAAGCTGATCATGTATTCCTCCGTGATCATGGAGTAGACTCATTTAGACCCATTACCATTTATACAATTATGCCAATATTAATAGCGAACAAAATATTTCAAACATGATATTGTCGACATGATTTATATGTAATTCAAGTGCATCACATTCTAGCTGTTGAGTGGTACTAGGAAATCCATGAGCTTGGATCTTTTTCCATCATTGGCTGAATGGCTACTGAAGTGAGTTAAACAGGCTTTACCCTGCTCAAAATGTAGAGTTCTCCAGTGTACACCATACAATAAGTACAGAAGCCACTCTGCAAAATTAGTCTCATAATGTAAATTCAGAGCTATTGTCGAACAGCCTGATCAAAATTAAACAGATTTACCTCTGGTGATGGCTGCTTTGGGTGGACATTGTTCCTCTGACCATACAGATCCTAAAAAAAAAAAAGGACAAATCAGCAGGTAAGGTGATGGAATTTCAAGATCATCATCAATACACATCACAAACCGGTTGGGAAAACAGGAGAAAAGTCAACAGGGAGGGAATCTGTGAGTTAACACCACTCATGGCTTTACCAGAGATGAGATGATGCTTTGTTAACAACTTTACACACCATCAAATGCTGAAAAAGCACCAACCAACCACTGCACGAATGACAGATGGACACAGCTAATCCAGTAGGGAGAGCTTCTGGACACAACTTCACCAATGTGAGTGAGAGGCTCATGCAAAAACACGGGCCGGGGGACTGGATGTCAAAGGAGACCGTGACACATGCACACAACCTCGATGATCATCTACCATACCTGCGGAGGCTCCAGCACAGCCTGGGAGTGGGGCACAGCTGCGAAGGCCTTATATGCCTGCTTCATATTGATGGGGAATTCGTCGAAAGAGTCAGGGGAAGGGGCGCGAGGCTGTACAGAGGGGCCAGGGGGGTCGAAAAGCAAAAGGGAGAGGGGGCAGAGGAACGAACAGAGGACAAGAACAAGGATGGAACAGACAATGAGAGACAGAGTAGCAAAGGCAGAGCACAGCTGGGTAACGCATGGGTAGAGAGCATGCAGGTGACTCGCCTTGTACGGATAGAGGGATGGTAGTGGAGAGAGGGAAAGAGAGAGAGAAGGAGAACGAGAGAAGGAGGACTATGGAACGGGTGACTGCGTGGAAGCTGGAGGTGTGCTGAAATTGTTCGGAGACAGCACTAAGACCCTGAGGTAATATGAATGAGAACCCTGCCTGATTGGATATGGCTTTAGTACCAAAAAAAATAAATAAATAAAAAATAAAACACCAAAAGTAAAAGATGTGTTAATATAAATAGGCACATAGAATTGTATTTACAGCTGCAGAGATCATAAGATTCCACCTGAGGCATCATGTTGTAGTAACTACCAGTCAATACAGGACGTCTGAAGATGTCATTAGATAGATAGGCACAAATGAGATCACACCTTATTTTAAAAACAATACAGAGGCATGATATGACAAATGATACATGACCCGTCACAGATCAGTCGCAGACCATTCGTCTGGCAGGCGATTTGTTACTTAAGGACAGCTGCTGGAAATAGAGGGGCAGTATGTGTGGAATGTGCTTTAGACAGTGGTGAGGGATCTTACAGTGGTCTGGGAGTTGATGGGGGAGGGGCCATGCTGGAAAGGGTTGGGACTACTGTGGCCATCCTGACTGGCTGGAGACATGGCAGACCGCCGGGAGACGGGCTGAATGGCACCAGGCTTGGTCTTAAAAAAAAAAAGAAAAATAAAACAAAAATTAGAGTTAAATGTGATCAGTATCATTAAACAACATAATCAATCATGGCCTTTGATCAACACTCACTGCTGAATTGTCCTTGGCAGCCGCATGGGAGGTGAAATGAATGCTTGCCTGGAACAGAGCAAAAAAAAGAAAAAGAAAAAAAAGGAGGGGGTGTGAAATGGAAATACATGACCGTGATCCTGTGAAGGATCTACTTTCTAAGGCAGAGCAGACTTCTGTCCTAAGCAACATGGCATCAAGCAGGCACCATCTAAATCTGCACAGCAGTCAAAGCTAGCAGAGCCCAACAGGAATTGAAGTACCAAAAAAAATAATAATAAATAAATAAATAAAAATGAAAAGAAATCACAGTTACAGCCCTGGTTTTCACTGTATTCATCATCACCACCCTGGTCCAGATCACCCTGAACTGATCCGATGTAGTCAGTATCAGTAACTCAAACTAAACTTCATCATATGCTGAACTGCACCAATACTGCATATGAATCATACGTAATCACAGAGCAAAGCCTTGTGTAACTGTGAGAGACCTCCTAAGGCACCAATGCACTCTGTCAATTCACCAAGGCGCACTTGCATGCCTGTGAGTCTCATTAACTGTGAAGGAAAAACAGCAGAGTAAGCCGTAAGTAGGCGTAGCAGGTCGTGCGTAGGCAGCCCACTTACGAATCGCGTTTCCCTGCCCAGGGCCAGAGGGGCTGAGGATGAGGACTGATGAAGGGACGGCTAAAAAAGGAGGTGTCATGAAGGCATGAGGTGAGCAAAATGAGGCTGAGATTGCTTTACCCCTTCATAATCCCTTTTTATTCCCCTTTCCTGTAGTGACATTATGGTTAGCAACCCAACCTTACAAACCTACATTACAAGGCCAATGTTTGAGAGGAAAAACATTGACACAAATGAATTTCACCCAGCATGAAAATCACAATCATGTTGAAAAGCTTCTGATAATTGTGTACTCAGTGCAGGTAACTGGACTCACCAGCTGAGAACTGGGGGAATAAAGTGGCTCTCGGACAGGACTGTCTATCCTTTGGCCGTCAGCAGATGGACCCTGCAGATGAAAGAGCGTCAAAGTTTGAGTAAACACCGAGCTACACGAAACCCCTGGTGATTCTAATTAGGCCATGCAGAGTCAAACACAATCTATTAGCATTTGTTGTAAAGGTCGTAGAGGCAGAACGTTGGGCCACATGATACGCAAGTCAGTTCTGTACGCAGGAACCTGGCAAGACTGAGAAAATGAGATCACACTCTCCTTTAGACAAGTTTCACATAGAACACAGTATGATTACAGTTTGTTCAATATAGAACTGGGGGGTTGTGTCAAGATGGGGGGGGGGGGGGGGGGGGCACTGAGAATAAACAGTACATGCTATTAGGGTAAATGCCAACTGCAAACCGTTGGATTTGCATGTGATTGTGGGAGCTGTAGTGCTTTATAAGTATTACTATGGTACCTGTTGTTTTGATTGTTTTCTCCCCATTGTACCGAACTCGTATCAGAACCGTGAGGCCCAAACCACAGTATACACAGAATCACGACCTTTGTGTACCGTTATAACCCTACAAAGAACCATGTTTGTAATAAGGATAGAAGATATATGTGAAAGACTTTTTAAAAGGTCTGAAGAACCACTGTTTGATATAAAGGATCTTTACCAATATAAAGGTTCTTTACACTCGCAAAACTCTTTTACAAATACGGTTCTTCATGGAACCAAAAGCAGTTGTTTTATAGCTTTGCTTGAAGAAGCACCTTCTTTAGAGAGTATATTCTGGATATAGCGGAAATTATTATTCACAAATGATCCATTTGAACGATTCTCATGCCTGCAAATCTTCCTGAAAAACAAGACCACCTGAATTTAAAAGTAAAGGTGCCACTACTGGATAGGCTGATGGAAGTTCTTCATTGGCAAAGCTGGACTTGTGATCCATTACTGGAGCTTTCAGGATTCTTTCTACTTGGGGGTAAAGCGTCTTTCATCCATTCTCCACCCACACCAGTTGACTTCACATTTCAAACATTTCTTATCTTCGAAAGTCTGTCCTTGGGCCAAACTGTAGATCTAGATTTCCCCCCAACACTGTTAACTTATCACCACAAGTCAACCCTGTCTGAGTGCATACAATACAGCAGACTAAGGCACCTCTGCTCTTGACCCATAAGATGTACAAAACATATGAATTCAAAAGCAACACAAGACATGCTCGTGACTGAAAGCAGTGTTAGTTCAAGTGTCCTTCAGCCTCGCAGTGCTCCACTGACAAATATACTCCAGAACAGGTGTCCCCAACATTTACAATTACGCTAGGTACATTTATCCACCTCTGAAATGAACAAAAGTGAAATTTGCTCGAAGTCACAAACATACAATTCAACTTGCAGTGACATGCCATGCTGGTCTGAAAACTACTCATTCAAAACCACACAGTCCAAGGCCGCTTGCCTTGTTATACAACCAGGTCTGAAGATGGCCCTGCCTGCCGTAGCCCGTGGGCGGCCCTGAAAGGACGCACTCCTCGGCGGGGCGACCCTTGCTCTTGCGATTAGCTACCAGGAAGGGATTTTCACTGAAACAGATTGGCTGAGAGTCCACCAGACACTCTTCATCATCTTGAGCTTCCTGTGCAACTGCAGGTGCTGGAAGGGGGTCCTGTATGACTGGTGGCTGTTTGGGCATTGCGGAGCTTGTGACTGGGCAGGCTGAGGGCAGGACAGGGGGGTCTACATGGCACAGGGTAGCATGAGCTTTCTCAAAGCCATGGGGTTCTATAGGGCCAGCCTGCCTGGCTTGAAGAGCAGTCTCCATGGGATAGGATTCAGCAGAGGAAGGACAAAGCTGAAGAGTGAGAGAGAGGCATGAAAAACAAACAAACAGAAATAGAAAAGCAATGACACTAAAGGACAGAGGAGATGCTTTAAAAGCAGGTCACACTGACAGAAAAGGAAAGAGTGAAAAGTTGGGAACAGGGAACAGGCAGAAGATTATACAGCACTGTGCAGGTCTTACACTCTTAATAAACAAATAAATTAATAAACAAACAAACAAGCCACTTTTGGTTTCACAGAACCCGGTTTGTGGGGAGAAGAGTGAGTGTGAAGACACTTTAAAAGTTCTAAAGAACAATCACGTCAAACACAAACACGGTCCTTTATGAAACCAAAAATGGTTCTTCTAAGAAAAATGAGATAAAGATGTCCGGGCTGGGAAATATACTGTTTATGCTGGTGAACTGAGATACTGACATACCGTGATATTGGTCTGCAGGTTTAGCCATATTTTCATCAATATACCTGCTAAATATTTTGAATTACCTCCATTATAATGTATATAAAAAAGCAATGGTCCTAAGCCAAGCAGCTTTAAAATTCTAAGTTGTGCAATGTACTCATGGTATCCAGTACCAGAGAGTTGACTGCAATGTGCGTCATTTATAAAGTGTTTCAAATGAACATTTTAAAACCCTAATAAACATATGTAAACATGTTTTCTGTATAGGTAATGTTTAAGGTGCTCTTTGGTTTCAAATTAGTCCAATTAAATAAAACTGTCAATTAATGCTAATTTAAACGTAGTCTGAAATCTAATTACAACATATCATGATTCATTTGATCAATACTGATCAGCTCTTAAAAGATCTGGGCAGTGAGTGTTCATTCTCACTGACAACACTAGCATTAGAATACAACCAAATAAACATGAATACAATGCACTGTTTTTCAGCCTGTTAGCGTTGACCATTTCCTAACCTCTCCTCTAGTAAGGACAGTTTCCATCCAATTACCTAGTTGCAGATAATATGTATGTTATTAAGATAAATCAGGTGTTCTGGTGGAACTGAACTGAATAACTGCTTATACCTGTCAAGATATCTAGCTTCTCAACAGTTTTGCACAGTACTGTATATTTCCTACTGTAGTAAAAATATCAAATTTGACACAGCATGGAAATTAGCATGGCAGCCAAACAAATTAAGAAGCATATACAAAGTAAACATCCCTACTCACTGCTGGTTAACGTTCGCCTCAAGAGACAAAACTGCCAGACATTCAATGCCACTTCACTATGGCATATATGCTGCTCAACCTTAAGTAGGTCCAAGTGCTTTAACAGCTTCCGCCTCCACAATTCCTGAGGATGCTAAATCTAAGACTTCCAAATCTAGCCTATACCGGCCATACCGCCACACTGAAAATAGTTTCCTAGATAACAGTAAATGCATGGGGGGGCTGGTTGTCTAGCTTGTGAGAACAAGGTCAGTGGAGTGGTATGTAACCCATAGACCTTTGACTCAAGACAGCTGCGCGCCCTTCATCTCCTCACGGCTGCAGTACTGCCATAGCTGCATTTATTCAAGTCCAGAGTACTAAATTACTGAAAGGCCCATGTGACAGCTGTCTGAGACTGTGTGAACACAGCTAACAAAAAGGTACACTGGGCAAACCCTCCTGTGTTCAAAAGTACACCTTGGAAGGTCACGGCCTCTAAACTTCTTTGAAAGTAATTAACCCATTATATCCAGAATACTGATTTCTAGTGCAGACGAAATCTAATGCGATGTGGCTTAAGTACAGACTAAGGAACTAGTAGAGTCTGTGGTAAGTGTGTGTTAAGGTTTCCCACAGTCTAACTCTCGGCTCCCTCCACCTCCTTCCCCTAGCATAGCTTTCCAAACAGCTGCAAGCTCCATGTAGGTTAAAGCACTCCCAGAAAAAGAACTGCAGGCTCTGTGCTTATGCTTCATTTATACAGAAGTAACTAGAACACTTGGATTTGTCTTATAAAAAAAAAAATAAAATGCACTATGAAAAGTGCTTCAAATGATTCTTTGAGGGACCATACAGATGAACCACTCCTGTAATAGTGTTGTGTAAAGGTTCTTCACATTTCACACATACCCATAAACCTGCTTCTATATGGAACAAAAAGTGGCTCTTCTATGGTATCTCTCAAGATCCTCTGTCTGTACATGCTGTTGTCTAAATTCACTATTTTAAAATTACCTTCAAATGATCAGCCTCATTAAAGCTGTATCGAAGTCGTCCAATTTTAAACCACATGCAAGAGAGCAACTACTAACCATCTTGTACCACAAGAGCTTCAAATAAAAAAAACTATTATTACACCGCTGGATAATTCAGCCTTCCCGACATCAACAATCAAAATGAAAATCTAGAGAACAGAGGAAAAACAGACAAAGAGAGGAGGAAAAAGGAGGACTTCACAAGAGCAAGCACAGGCACTCACGTTCAGAAGACTCGGCTTCAGTAGATCTGAGGTTGCTGCACATACACACAGACACACATACCACTCAGAAGAGGAGATTAAGCTCTATCACGGGAACCTTCCTCTCCAATGGCCGGCCCACCCACCCATGACTAGCGTGCCCAATCAGCCACTGACACACTTTTTAAAATAACCTCTGAGTCTTCTTCAGCTGTCACCCCAATAACCCCTGTCCAGTCTGTTCCCGATCACACGGAACTATAGTCACGTTGCCATTTTTTCAGAGGGAAGGCTGGTCTCAGTAGTCAGCAATCAGTTTCTAAAAGCACGACTCACCATCACCACTAACCGAAACCACGTTTCATTCCACCCCTCCCCTCATACCATCTCTGACTATCAATCAGGTGAAAAGGCTCAGCTAGCTTGGCGAATCTCTTTGATGGCAAGTTTAATCCAAACAAATGAGGACCCAAAAAGGGAAAATGCGCTATGGTGTTCAATTTCCCTTATTTTTTATATATTTTATTTTTTTTTAATCTGTTCTAGGATATAACTCTTCTATGCACCTTCTGCTGATCGTCCTCAGAACTTTTTTTTTTTTAAATGCAAGTTATAGTATTAAACATGTTTAAGTACATTTCAGAGAGTTACATTAAAGAGATTATTCAAGTTTGTAGCAACTTTCATTTGATATTAAAGCCATAATACCGAACATACAGCTTTAGCACCGTGATCTCACCACAAAGGGTTACTGAATATACCACTAAAGTCTTAAACCAAGTGATTATGCATTTCTATACATTTGTATCTGGCACCAAAACGTTAGCAGCAGATCCTTAAAGTCCTGCAAGTTGTAAGGCGGACCGCAGGGATCGCATCAATGAGACTAAGGTTCACTGAATATCCTTTCTCGGAGTGCTTTAGGTAGGTTCTGACCACTGCGTACCAGAAAATCGCACTAACACGATTGGTCTGATGTCCTGGAGGTGCTCTGACCGGGTCACGTAGCCGTCACAGTTTAGTTCTCATCAAAGTGGCTCAGATTCTTATTAACACACATCACCTTCAAGAACTGACTTTTCACTTGCTGCCTTATATATCCCACCTCCTAACAGAAGCCACTTTAACAGTGGTGTTAATGTTATGGTTGATCAGAGTATATGGACATTATTTTATACTGCGAGCGGCAAAAGCAGTTTTGGAGGAGGAGGCACCTTTGTTTGTCTGTTTACTTCAGACATCAGACACATTCCCTTTACATAAACAGTCCCACCAGTTCAATTCTATTACATCAACACTGACTGACTTTGAGAAGGTCTTGTAAAAGATGTAAACAGTATCCAAACCAACATCCCATTGTGGAGAAAATTACAACACAAAAATACATTTTACAAAAGATAGCTAATGGAAACCTCCCCAGTATCCCCCACGCTCACACTATCATATCATAAAACACTAATGCCAGTTATGCCGCAATACTGATTATCGTGTTAGGAGAGCACAAACACAAACCCCCATAGGACTGGAAAGCGCACACCTTCATTGTTTTTCTAATAAAGTAAAATCACACCAACAAATACTGTCAATTTATGAGCTTCAGTTTAGCACAGTGCCCGAAACAGTGGGATTCAGGTGTGCTTTGTGAGTGAAACATTGTGTGGCGTGTGAGCCTTGCGGAGTGTGCACGCAACACAAGCATGTAGGCAACTGCATATCTACATCCAGATAACCACAGGTCACAGGTGATCAATGCAGTCCAGTGTAAGCTATACAGCGATTCAGAAATGTCCATTATTCAGATCTGGTTGCACCCTGGTTGTAAAATGTTCTGATTGGTCAAGCCCTAGATCAGTTACATTAAACTGCCAGCACTGGCTAAATCAGTCGGCAATGAAGAGATTCACTCAATGTTTGAGATGTTTCCTGCTCAGTGTGTAAAGAGCAACAGGCCAACACTCACCCGTGCAACCTTCTGTAGGCTGGTTGTGGGAAGGGCTGCCAGGGTCTTGTAGTCCAGTTTCAGAGGTCCAGTGCTCAGGTTCTGCAGGAAACGCACAACATTACAGAACTTAGAATCTTTACAACGCCAGCTTTCAAGCCGTACAGCAGCCGTGCTGCAACACATACACTCAGGTAGCGGTGCTATAAGGGTAATTTGAGCAATGACATAGAAGATATTTATTTATTTATTTTTTGTGAAGAACCTTTAGAACCTTCTTAAAACTTCCTCACACACAGTTCTCCTTTTCAAAACGCTTTTTCATGGAACCAAAATTGCTCCTGTAATGGTTCTTCTCAAGAACCTTTTGAAGCACCTTTATTTTTAGGACTTTTCTGTAATAAACACAAGAGCTAAAGTTCTTCCTCAAGCTCAGAGTTTCACAGGAGGAACCAAACCGGTCGACACTCAGCTGCACATCCAACCCCAGAGCTCACTGTTGCCACCTGGTGGCAGGGACAGTCCTAAAGCAACAGGGGCATTATGCCTCACCTCAGTTTCCTCCTCCAGCAGGCGAGTAGCCTCCTCGCGCTCCAAGCGCATTCGCTCCTTCACCAAGAGAGGAGGGAGGGGGAGAAGGAAGGGGAGAGGAGGGGGGGGGTGATCACCAGTCACACATATGAGGATGTCATGGACCAAATATGGATGGACACAGGCACACATCCATTCAAACAATGGTGAAAGGGGTTACGTGATGTTGAGGTGAGGATGAACGATGTGATTGATGGCGCAGGCGCGATCGAAGAGATGGCCGTTATGAAGGAAGCGAATAATAAACAAATAAAACAAAGGAGGGAATGGGAAAATGAATGAATATGGAAAGGTAGGATTGAGATTGAGACCCAAGTTCACGGTTGGTTGTGGGGAAAAGAGGGGGTAAGAGAGAAATTAAAAAGGATAGAACCCACACATTAGCAAAAGTCATAAGGGCAGCTTGTGAATTTAAAAAGAAAAAATGCTGCTGTTGCCTTGATTTCTCCACTATAATAAACCAACAAAAGTCAGTTTGCAGCACTTCCTAAGTTCACTCACCACTTTCTCCATCTCCTCACGCTCCCATTGAGACGTCTCCCTCACCATCTCAACCTCCTGTAAAGAAAGAAAAAAACAACAACGGTTTCTTTTAATTCCTCCATTTAATTTCCCTACATAAAAAAGGTCTACAGTCTGATAAATTAGCATCTCACCTTCTGCATAATGTCCATCTCCTCTGGGCTCAGGTCCCGGTCTATCGAAGAGATGCTCTCCATGCTATTCTTTCGGACAATTCCAGCAGCAAACGGGTTGGCGATGACACCTGGAGATGCCTGGAGAGTGACACACAGGACGAAAACCACATGTGAGTGTTTTAAAGGACACAGGCTTGTGTGCATCCTGCAGCTAGGGATTGGCTCTGGTTGAACGTTTACCTCCACGCCTGGTGCGTTCCTTGGGTCGAAGCCATCACACACCAGCATGACCAACGTATCTCCAGTAGCACGCAGGACCCTGACCGCTTCTGTATGGGTCATGCCCAGGAGACTGTGATTGCCCACTTCCAGGATTCTTAAGCCCACCTTGAGGCGGCCGTCTCGTGCAGCAGCTCCACTGGAGCTTACCTACAACCAGGACAAAGGAAGTGAAGTTACTGTCTTCTGGAAGACATAATTAACTTAACTTAATTTAACTGAATTTCTTTCAAATTCTCAAATATTTCAAATGCTGGACAGGATCTGGTGATCTTTCTACTTTGCTAGAATCTCTGGCAACCCATGTTCCAGCTTCGCTGGAGTTTAGTTAAATTTTGGGGACTTGTTGGTTTGTCTTTGTCTCGATCCAGATTTCCAAACCCTCCCTGTAAACATCTCTAACTGAAACTGGATTGGCCGCTACCTTGGAGATGAAGATGCCTTCATCTGTAGGGTCGAAGGGGTTGCCTGCGTGCCCTCTGGCTCCTCCTCTGATGCTGATTCCCAACTTCTCTCCCGGCTGCTTGTGAATCACAATTTCCTAAACACATGGAAGGCAGTTTTCAAGTTTCCACACTGTTACAGCTTATATTACAGTGTGTGTGTGTGTGTGTGTGTGTGTGTGTGTGTGTGTGTGTGTGCGTGCGTATGTGTGTACCTGCATGCCAGGGGGTGAAGGGTCTCTGCGGACTAACATGCGGATTTCCTGCTTGTTGGATAGCAGAGCTTTCACTGCCTCCTGGTGTGTGGCGTGTCGCAGGTCAGTGGAGTTGACCTCTAGTATCCGATCGCCCACTCGCAGTCCACTCTGACAGGCCAAACCATTGGGGATGACCTACTCACAAACACACACACACACACACAGTGGTCAGAAGAGCATGCAATCTCTCCCCGAAAATACATGCTGGTTAAGTTCTACACAACGTTGTGAAAGTTACCTTTGAAATGAACACGCCTGGTTCACTGACGCCGAACGGGTGGCTGGCATGGTCACTGCCGCCCACAATGCTAAGCCCCAGGGGGCCGCCTGTTTTGACCAATGTCACTTCCTGTGAGGGCAGGACAGTAAATCATGAAACAAAAACCATGTAACTTTATTCTACACATTTTGAGCTACCCTGTGGCCACTTAGTTGTGGTCAAAAGTTTACATACACTCCTGGACATGAATGTCATGCATAATAATGGGCTTTCAGTGATGTCTTTGAACTGTACTTTTTCTGGCAGAATGAGTGTACATTCTAAAAGCCCACTCCACAACGATAACATTAGCCTGCTTCATCTACTTCATTATGTTTGGGTGAGGTAGTCCTCTTTCTTTATTATTCTATCCACTTTGTGCAGTGCACCAGTTCCAATGCCAGCAAAACAGCCCCAGAGCATGGTGCTACCACCATCATGCTTAACACTTGGTACTTTGGGTTAAATGCCTCACATTTGTCCCTCCAAACATCTTGGCCTCATCTGACCTTCAAATGGGCAAAAAAAAAAGCCTTCTTGATAAAACATTTGATTAGTCAAGCTTGAAGGCGTCAATGTTGGAGCAAGAGCTTCATTCTTGGACTGCAGCCTCTCAGTCCATGGTAATAATAGTGACACCAGCAGGTTCCTGGTGGTTCTTAGGAAATTTGTTAGAATGGTCACAAACAACCTGTCAGCTGATGGGGACAGTTTGAGTCTTCTTCTAGACCTTGGCAATGTGGCCACACCTCCCAATAACTGAATTGCAGATTCTACACAAATTATTATTTCTTTCTATTAAAAGATGTATGTTGTCACTCACTCAGCCTTAGAAAATAAAACCTATTAGGGCTTGGAGAGGCTTAGCGGTCTAACGCACAACCCCTATGGCCCAGGGATTGGGAGTTCAAATCCTGAGCCGTGCAACTTTGCCATCAGTGGCCGGAGTCAGAGAGAGCACAATTGACTGCACTCGCTCCAGGTGGGTAGATGGCGCGCTCTGCCCTCACCACTTTTAAGTGATGTTGGGCAGCACAAGCATCTGTTAGCTGGTATGGTGGCACTGTGGACCCTACGCTTTCCTCCTATCATGTCAGCTGCCGGGAAATGGCACAACTCGGGAAAAAAAAAAAAAAAAAAAAAAAAAAGGAGTGGCTAACTTCACATGCATCAGAGAAGTCTTTATCCTCCAAGTTTCAGGAGCATTGCTAGTGCTAGGGGGAGCTATGAAGGGTGGGTTTACTGGACCAACAACAAATCACAGCATCATCATGACATTCATAGTGTTAAGTGCATGCAGAGGCATCTATTAAAAACAGGATAAAACTGGGTTTGAAGGAAGAGAATAAGACTACAGGACTTCTAATGAACAGAACAGTCAAACGGAAACACTACTTTTCAAATGAATTAAACAAATCACATCACATTACTAATCAACTGAGACAAAACAATCTATATTACAAAGCATTATCATTTACATACACACATTTCTAAACAGACTATAACTATCCAATCACAACACACCTCACACACATAAAAACTCATACCGTGCAATATTTTCTCTAGGATACATTTGCATCAAGGTCCAAACAAAAAGAGGTGAACATAATAAATATTTTGACCTCATTCAGTCTTTTACACTCTAAACCCTTCTCAGCTAAATTATTCAATGTAATCTATATAAATATAAGACTCTCAGAGATTCTCAGGGAGAATATCTTCCTAATTTGTAAGTCATGAAGTCCACAAATCATCAAGAGTGTCTGCAAAAAGCTTTTAGGGGATCTTTTTCCAGGCCTCACCTCTATGGGGTACTCGTCCTCCATCGGGCAACTGAGATGGTTCCCTAGGTGCTCGTCTCCAGCCTCCTCTTGCTCAGGGGAGTCGGAGGGCTCTGGAGGAGGGGGCGAGTGTGGGCGCGCTCGGGGCGAAGAGCCACCCGCGCTCGCCTGGTCCCGCTCGACCAGCAGGGTGATGGTGGGGGAGGTGCCGGTAAGCAGAGCTACTGCCTGGTCATGTCTGGCTTCTGTCATGTCTACACCATTGATCTAGAGCAACAGTCACACACCAGAGGAGGAGGGGGTGGAAGGGAAGGAGAGTCAGGAATGGCCAACAGGGCTGGACTGGATGGAGACAGTGGCTCATGCTGTAGAGCTAACTAGACAACAGGTCTTGGTGACTAATACTACACATACATTTTTTTTTATTTATATATATTTTTACAGACCTGCCTGCTTTAGAAAACTGCTCAGACATCTACAAGATGTTAGCTGGGACTCAAGAGGGTTACAGAGATTCCAAACTCTTAAATGTCCAGCTATTGAAGTCTCCGCAATTAAGAGGTTTGAGTCCCTTCATGCATTCCCGTGTATGTGGTGTTATTAGCTGTACCATTGAAAGAACTGGTGTTAAGGGGTGATCACAATTGCAGCCCTCAGATTATTTGGAGCAGGAGGTTTGCCTGATTAGGGCTAGAAGGAAAAGAAGGAAAGTGCAAGAAAAGGAAAGGGTGCGGCCAGCGACAGTGAAAGAAGCTTGTGCGTGCAAGCAGAGAGGAGCACAACCATTGCAGCAATCCTTTCCGGACCCACCTCAAATTAAACTATTATAGTTAATATCCAGTCATCCTGTACACTGAATCTAATACAGCTAAAACTGTCAGCCACAGCTGTCAGGCTAATGTGTCCAATATGCTGTTTAACTTTTTTAAATATAATAAAATTCAAGGTTTTGCCTTTGCCAATTTAAAACACAAGAGAGTGCTACTCTATAAAGCGTGGCCTTAAATATGCAAAGGCAAGAAAATTAAAAGGCGCAGAAATGTGGTCAGTCCTACATTCCCGTTAGTAGTAGCTCAACCACAGTAATTCTCTTTCACAAACGACAAACAGAGGCCAGCTCTGACCATTCAGTATCGGTGCTTACCATTGGCTGATTAACAGCGGCTGCTGCCATAGTAACCAGGCAACCAGTTACCCACAGACAGTGTACCCACAGAACCTGGCCCACATCACCCCCATCACCACACCCACCACCAAGCAGGCAAGGAGTGCGTTAGTGTGTCCATGCATGGACAGTGAAAGAGCAAGAGAATGCGAAGGAGACAGAGGACTTCAAGGAGAGATGAAGAACAGCTGGAATCCACATATTAGGTAAATTCATACAGATTCACTTACTGAACCAAAATTACATAACCAAAAGAGGGGCGCTGGATATACAGGCAGGGGGTTGCATTTCACTTCGTCACTGTCCAAATACTTACGGACACTTAACAGTTACATTTATGTCTTTTTTGAGGAAAGGAGGAGGAAAAAAGCAGAAGGTTAAGGGCATGCAGGAGTCTCTTGGTACAGTTAAAAACACACTGCTGTATTTAGTAAAGATGTACTCTGTCCAGAACTTTCCTCATGCAGTGAGTAAACTGGACGATCACAATGCTGCTAAAGCTGGACATCCACTAGAGTTTGATTAGTGAAATCTCAGTCAGGTCAACTGAAATGGCCTCCATAATTCCATAAATGGCCTGCTTTAGCCATTTCAACCAACAGACACTGGTTTGGAGTCAGACAGAGAAAGAGTGTGAAGTGACAGTGTGCCTCACTCACAGATATGACCCGGTCTCCCACGTGGAGGATGTTGTCTCGGTGAGCAGCCCCTCCCTCAGCGATGCGAGAGATGAAGATTCCCTGAGAGGAAGAGAGAACAGCAGAAGTGAGAATGCGCTACAGGCATTAGAGACTACTAAAGAGAAATCCGACAGGCCTTCACATGTATCATCACTGGCTGAAACATGTTCAACTAGTCTAGCAAGACAGGAGGTCCAGATCCTTATAGCCTTGTATAGTACAGTGTAGGCAGTCAAATCAAGATATGACTGAAGTGTACAGTGCACTTTCAGATTTTAATTCAAGGGGCTAAGCAAACACATTGCCCCCCAATTTTTACAGGCTCAAAAGTAATTGGATTAACTAATAATCCATTTCAAGGCCAGGTGTGGCATGTTTCCTCATCATTTCATAAAATATTAGGGGGATAAAAGGAGTGATGCGAGTGAAGGAGGCCTTCTTTGCAAGAAAAACAATGTACAATGGGCATGTATAGCTGCCAATGGAACTGGATCACTGGTGCTTATTAATGATGTGACTGCTGGCAGAAGTGTGTGGAGCCAAACCCTCTGCTGATCCTATCAGTTTTGTAGCATTTGATTGTAAGCTGCATCACAGTACAGAAGCAACCCAAGAGCGTCCAAAAGCAAAGCAATGGTATATAGGGTCAGTCACCTCACAATTCAGTGACCTCAAACTAATTGAGCAGGTTTTCTGTTACTGAAGGAAGAGTACTGGTAAATCCCTTGCCAAGGGGTGGAGACAGCAAACAGCGGCTCTTGCAGAGAGAGGAATGGCATATTTTTAAGTTAAATACAGTGAATCCGAAAGGCATGACTGAAGATTTCCCCTTGACGTCGCTTAACAGCAGTGGTGGCTGAGGAAGGCCTAGCACGAATCAAACAAAAATATCGGATAGTATTCGAGTCATGTCCGATTTCTCTCCCTTTTTGATTTGTTTCTTACAAAACTGATGCCAGAGAGACCCACAAACATGCAGTAATTGAAGGCGACTGCAGCAAAGGCCTGGCAAAGCATCTCAAAGGAAAAAGGAAACTCAGCATTTGGTGAATGTCCATGGGTTCCAGACCCAGTTAAATGGGTTCAGGCAGTTAAATAATACTTTTTTTTTTATCCAACTGTTAAAAATATGCATTACATTCATATGTCCAGTTACATTTAAGACTAGTTAAAATAAAGAAACTATGTAAAAAAAAATTAAAAAAAAAGGAAAATTGTCCAAATATTTATGGACCTGACTGTATGGGCTGGGCAGTGAATGTTACACTTTAAAAGATGTCTACATGCTACTATTGTTTCAGAAAAAAGTGGGTTACTATGGAATAGGGCTTTTAAAAGGAAGCACACAAGATATTGCATTGTCTTCGGTCTACTGTACGTCTTTTTTCTAGTTTGACAGGTCACAAAGCAAGTGCAAACCTAGCACCTGAGCAATCCTAGAATCCTACGATAGCCGGGGTAAGAGCCACTAAACTGGAAAGAAACGTCCATAACATGCCTTAGGGTTTAATCCTAACCTGATTATAAAAAATGGTGACTAACACACCAAATTCAGTGAATCTTAAAACACAAAAAGGGACCACAGCACTTCAGTTTAGTTCAAAACTAGACTTAACCCATGTCCAAGAAACCAGTTCCAACCATTTAAGCC
Source organism: Salminus brasiliensis (assembly GCF_030463535.1). Taxonomy (NCBI): domain Eukaryota; kingdom Metazoa; phylum Chordata; class Actinopteri; order Characiformes; family Bryconidae; genus Salminus; species Salminus brasiliensis. The sequence goes on from NC_132886.1 coordinate 27,706,605, forward strand.
CTTAAGACACTTTTATCATTCTTGACTCTGCAGCACAACTAAAACATGGTGCAATAGAGTGTAAAGCCCTAACCACATGCGCACACACTCAATCAACTTTACCTTGTCAAGCATAAGGGCTCCACACACCATAAGAGAACTCTAAATTCTGCAAGTTTCCGTTTCCAGGAAGAGAAACCTTCCATAACACACTAGTTTCCACAACAACCATGAGAGCATAGCAGGCATTCAACCCAGGCAGAGGAAAACACAGCAAAACTTACAGTCACTCAGCAGAGTGAGGGGGCATGTGTGCATGTGTAAGAGCATGGGTCATGTCTCCCTCTATAACCCTTTAACTGAAAGTGTGGGAGACGGTCAGTATGTGTATATATACTTATTACTGAAACCGTGAGCAAGAGCACAGTACAGCATGTAGCTCATGTGTGGAGCCAAAAATACACTTCTTCCCTCCTAGGCTCTAACACTAGTTCCCTATCAGGTGTCAGGGCATGCTATTCATATCGCCGTTTCTGTGGTGACGCTGCCAGTCACTGGACTGGAAAAGGTTGCCGGGACCAATGCCGGGACCAATGCCGGGACCAATGCCGGGACCAATGCCGGGACCAATGCCTTTGTTCTAAAGCATGTGATCGTGAAGATTCAAGATCTGCTTTACTACAGCTCTGTGATGAGCTCACTTTGGGGTTAGCTAGCTGAAGCCATGCATAAAGTGTGGACAACCAGTTTCTGGATGTTTAAGTAAAGCAGCACATTCCACAGACGTTATGAATGTACAGCTTAGCCTCAGCTTCCGGTGTCAGAGAGTATTCACGTCCTTTCTCACGTCATAAGAGCTCTAATTTATTAATTTCTTAATTAACATCCTTGTTGTCCGAGAACAGATCACCACACATGAACCATTAGATTCAAGAGAAGATAGTAGAGCTAATGGAGCTTTTAAATGCATAGGAATATCTTCAACAGCTCTGGGGTGCCTCTTAACCAGTCTACTGTCACAAACGGGCAGTAGGTGCACTATATGAAACCACACAATTGTACCACAGAAACTTGTCTTAACCAGCCAAATTACTCAGCATTTCCTCACACAGAGTTTCTCAGTAGTTCAGCCTCCCCTGCACCTCTACAGCTGAGGAATTTACTCCTCTTATACATACACATATGCATAGAGGATAATAATCATTGTGTTTCTCATACTGCCTGCACATGTTTACCGTGTCTCCTGTCCGATACGGCGTAGAGCCTTTGCCCCCAGCGATGCTGAAGCCTAAGCCCTTGTCGTTGCGGACCAAGCAGGTGGCCAGGCGCTGGCAAGGGCCTGTGCTTACAGAAGGGGAGCCAGTCTCCAGTAGAAAGGGAAGGCCGCTGGATCTTCTTTCCCGGGGGAAGTAATCATCCTCTGGTCTCAGAGGAGTAGTGGTGATTGGGTTCTCCGGTTCTACCATGCGCTCACGAAGCACGGACATGGTCACTGCCGTTCCTGAGCTCCGCAACGCCTCTACTGCTGTGTGGTGCTCTGCTCCATGCAGATCTACCCCATTTACCTGGAAAGAAAGGAGAAGGGCAAGTTAGAACCATGCTCTTCAGAGGTTCAGAGCTGTTTTGGTCTGGGCTATGATTATGTGTAGTCTGTACTGCAGGGTACATTAGACAATGCTTCCAAAATGTGCCCGAACAGCGACCTGCAGACTGAAATGCAGCAACATGAAGAACCGTGGAGTTACCTCAAGTAATTTGTCTCCCACTTTGACCCCAGCTCGTGCTGCTGGGCCTTCTTCTGACACCCTGGAGATGAAGATACCCTACAGAGAGGCATTCATTCAAAACAACATTCAGCATGCAAGCTACGACCATCTCAGTTGACTTACTACTCTTATTATCTCAAGATCTGCTTCATTGTACTTTTTTACCTCATCGTCACCCTTGTAAGGAGTAGATCCTTTTCCCCCAGCTATGCTGATGCCTAATCCACCAGTCTGTCTCAGGATGGTCAGGACCAGCTAAGGGTAAAGCACAGGGGTCAGAACACAGAACGCAGCACTCAAAAGCCTCTTCCCCTCCATAAAAAGACAGAGGTGACCGAGGAAATTGACTACTTAGCAAATTGCTCCTCCAGACAACTGGATATCTTCACCTCAAAACCGATTTAAAGTTCTGGTGCCTTTAACATAGAAATCTGAAGAGAACTATGAATCAAGCGGTTGTGTGTGTTCATGCATTGTTCATTTACGAGGTGTAGATGACGGAACTCACACTGGGACAAGCAATCAGTTCAGTCCAAACATTCAATGGTTTTCTTTCCTTACTGAGAACTTGGCCAACATTTGCAATGCATGTTCAGTGAACTGAGCACTGAAGGTTAACCTAAACATCTGTACGCTCCTGAAAACAAAGGTGCTTTCTGAGCAACGCCATAGAAGAACCATGTCTGTTCAATGGAAGACTGACTGCTGGGCTCCCCTGCTACCTGCGTCAGACCAGCTGCCCACTTTCCACCTACTGCTAGTAGTTGATACATTAACTAATTACTATAGTAACTATTATTATTATTATTATTATTATTCATCATTACTTCTTTCATTATGCTTATCATTCTATAGTGATATTAGTTATGATATCATGATCATATCAGCACACCTGTGTGGTAAAACTGACAGAGCGTCCGTCTCGCTACACGGCGGCCTGCGTTTTTTTTCGGGTGGCTTTGTTTTGGAGCTTGGAGCTCCGGGCGACTGATGACAGGGTTGTGGGTTCGGTACCCGGGCTTGTCAAGCTGCCACTGTCGGGTCCTTGAGCAAGGCCCTTCACCCTGTTTGCTCTCCGGGCACCGCAGCAATGGCTGCCCACCATTCCGGGCATGTGTGCTCACAGTGACTGTGTGTTTCACTGGTGTGTATGTGTGTGCTCACAGGCCAAATTCCATCCGTGTCCAACACAAATGGTGAATATATGGTTGCCTTGTCTTGTATTTTATGAATGATTAATAAGTAGTTTGGAATAGAGGAGGATGGGTGAGTCTTGGTTTCTCGCAAGGTTTCTTCCTTCAGCTCTGAGGAAGTTTTTCCTTGCCACTGTCACCTTAGCTTTGCTCACCATGTGTTTTGTTGATATTTTGTTTCATTACAAAAATGGTTCTCCTATGCCATCCAGCACTCAAAGAACCTTTCTGAAGCACCTTCTGTAGACAGAACTATTACATGAAATTGCCTAGGTCAACTTATAGTTATTATAATGAGAGGAGCAGGTTTGAGTCGAAGGAAGACGCAAAAATAAATGTTCAGTCACTGAACTCACTATAATTACACTCTGAGCACTCAAGGAAAGAAAGCCATGATTGTTGGGACAGAACACAGAGTCTCCAAACTCATATCGATCCAATTGACGTGGATAACAGGCAAAAAGTAATTAAGCAGGAAGGGAGTCCATATTTGACTGGAATGTGCTACTCTACATTCACTGGTCTCCTCATCCGGTGACTCCGTTAATGTGGGGATTAAGTAGACCTAATTTACTTTAATGCACTTTTTACCCCTCGTTGGATCAACATTTGCTGTGAGACAACAATCAAATGGGATCACAAACATTAACCTGAACAAAGCACGGCAGGAAAACCTTCGCTTAAACATAAACGTACATCTCTACACTAATTGGATTAATGGGTCACAAAGCTGACTTGCCACAACAACAGCAGCCTCGACAACGACGTTAGAGGACAACGACAAGAAAAGGGGAGAACGTCAGCTAAATTTCTTGAGGGTCAGTTCGTATGTTGTACGCAAATCTACAAGAGCAAGCCATGCAAAGTGCAAGTGGACCAGGCTGGACATGAATTACACATATAAGGAAGATGAATAAAGAATTGGAAAGGTGGTGAAAAAGAAGAAGAAGAAGAAGAAGAGCAATGTGTTCAGGGCCAGTGAAGGTCTTCCACATTCCCTCTGACAAGGTTCACAAACATCTCCAGTTTGCTTTTTCAATGGGTTCATGCACACTTCAGCAAGATTCATGAAGGTCCAGTCTCTACAGGTATCAGTCATATGCAGTGCGCATATCAGGCTCCTCATTCCATCCAGCAGCAGGCTTGTAGATCAACTGCAGACAATCTCTCTATGGTCACCGACGAATCCTGATTCTGGGGCTTAAACCAGCCTTTTTGTAATGAATGGCTGATGCGTTCGAATCAGACAGTTAGAACCTAGGGTAGATATGCACTAATATACACCACTGCTCATTATTTACCATGCGAGGTGTTAATAAAAATTCATATCTTCTTACTAATTTAAATAAGAAGAATAAGAAAACAATGTGTTGTGTTGTACTTATGAAAAATAACATCTTGTAATTTTGAATGAGTATCTTTTTTATTAAAGATATGCTGTAATTATGAAACACAACAGCTTGTAATTATGAGCAAATGTTATGAGGTCGTAACGGTCATATGTTAGAATTACAACATGCACCGCATGTCATTACGAGATTATGTCATTAAATCAACATATGAGGTAATTATGACACGGAACAGCTTGTGATTATGAAAGAAATCTGTTTGGGCAACCAAACCGGTGAAACCATCTTTTTGACTCAAAAGCTGCAGTTGACTGAATTCATCAACAGCAGCAGAGATGGTATTTTCAAGTATTTCAAATAGTTTCCAAGAGATTCTTAAATCTCTGAATCTATACAGACTTAAAAACAATCTGACCTCTGAGACACTGCTTTATTTGTAACTGACCATGTCAATACTAACGTCATTTTATGCCGGTCTCTCTCAGAAATCTCACTTACACAATGTTCTACGTCAATCACTACACACCCTTTTTGTACGACATCTTAAGATATTATTGCTAAAAGCACCTCGTAATAAAGTCATGCTGAAGATTTTCGTTCTACTGGCAACAATAATGATAAATGAATGACTTCTTTTATTTACTTATTGTCACATGACATGAGGTTAGTGGGTTTTTTGTTGTTTTTTTAAGATAAACAGCTACAAATTCTTTGAAACCTATGAAATAGAGGAGCACTAGCATTATATTCCTATCAACATCAAATCACTCATCTACCGTATATTTAAACTGTGCTTCTGTAACAGGAACTAATGTTTGCATATCTGAACCTTTCACTTTCACCCACTTGTCAGATTTAAAAACCCAGACCTAATAACAACCCAAAGGTAGTAGTAGCTTTTGGCAGAGGTGGGTTCATGTGTCAGTAACCGTCTCTATTTGTACACCAGTTATAACTAGGAATGTCCCAATCAGAGCTATATTTTAAGGAATTGTAACATACCGGATCCTTTCACCACTGGGCTGCTGTGTTGGCAGAAATTATACAGTGAGCAAAAGAGTTAAGATAATTGTAATAAAAGATAATCTGTAGTTCAGTGTTTTGGTAGTTAAAATATCAGTATATGTATATTATATATATATATATGTATTATGCATGAAAATACACAGACAGAATCAGCTCGGTATTGGTAACAGCCTTAAGGCACTTGATCAGACCAGAGGACATTCTTAGTTATAACACATACAAAACATCCTCAAAGATATCTGAATTATTCATAATCTCTTTAAACAAACAGAGAAACATTGTTGCTCTGTAATTGATTCAGCTTACTTTGTAGCGCTCCCCATAAATGACTCCAACACTCCTAACAATGCTACCCTCTACGTCTGAAAAGGGGGTATCAGGGGAAATAGGAAAGGCACCCATATGGAATATATATGGAATATGATAATGAGTATATGGAAAAGAACCCATCAAAAAATTGTGTGTGTACATGTGCGGTGTTCCTTACTACTTACTTTTTTTGTGACCAAAAAAAGGTAACATTAAATATATTACGTAAGTAAATATTAAATATAATTACATTACAATACATTCATAGTTTAATTAATATGTGATATTGAAGTAAAACACTTTTTATAGGTTCATTAACAAAGTTTTTTTTCCCCTGTTCGAGCAGGACAGCACAAACGCCAGTATGATGGTACTGCAAAAGACCTTTACGTTACAGTCCTTTTGCACTGCTTGCTCCCGGGCCACAGAGCCTGACAAAGACGAGGGGAGCGAAAGGGCCAAACAGAGAGTGAGAAAAGGGAGCGAGAGAAAGAAAGAGATATTGAGACACAGATAATATGGATGGATGAGCCACAGGTATAATGGAACCCTGTTTTGTAACTAAAGGATATAAAATAATATTAGAACAGATCATAATAATGAACATCAAATAAACCAGTTTTCAGTTTTTAAAAATGTGATTATTTTGTAATACATGCTTCTATTTCAAAGATACTGCGCAATCCCTCACAAGCCTCCCCAAGTATATAATGAGAGACAAATAGCTTTAAAAACACTGATTTACTAATAACTAGGGTTGTAATGGTAAGAGATTTTAAATAGTATGATAACCATCTCAGAAACAACCAAGGTTTATGCCATCACTGTACAGCGTTTCACAGAGAGAATGACCCGTAAAGGAATAAAAACTTTATAAAATGTGTATCTATTTTATAATGGAATTATATGTAAAAAGTCTAATTTTTGATAAACAATCAATGTTATAAATTTTATTATAGACATGTTTTTATTTATTAATTTATTTGCTTTTTTAAAAATTGGTGGGAATCTATTTGATTGCATCTTTTTTTAATACTGGTATTAAGGACAACTTTCCCACCTAATGGTTAGATCTGACTACTTTTAGCTCTGTAATTTTCTAAATGTTGATGGTAGAGGTGTTTTTTTAGTTAGTTTAGTTTAGTGGTCAACGTTTTACACATTAAACCCTCAGTGGTATAAAGCCCAGTTGCTCAAACGCTGTATTGTTGCTCTGCTAGAACTTGAGTTCACAGTCCTCTCATTCAAAATCTTTTAAAGCAACACCATAAGCAGACTGGACTCACTGGACAGAGTTAGGATAAACCAAAAAGCCACAAACTAACCAAAGCAAGAGGTGGACATAATGAAGAAGAGGCTATCGAATTCCTGAAATTCATGTTACTAAATTATTTAGAATTGGGAAAATTATTCTGCACAGTCCAAATTTCAGAAAATATGACAAGCATAATCGATCAAAACAAATGAAGTATTTAACTTTAGCGGTTGACCGCTCTAGTTTCCATGGCATCACTTTCCACCTTCCTTCCTCAGAGTCTGAAGGACCCAAGACACTGAAATTAGGCCACATCACCTATAACTGAGGTCCTATCTAACATGGCTAAATTGCTCTGTGTTGGCAGCTGTTTTAGCTCATTTTGAATTAAACATGCATATTTCTATGACAAAAACAAATAGTATTTTAAAAGACTGAAAACTGGTTTTCCTTAAATAAAGGAAGCACACTGCCTTCGAGTTTATCTTTACCAAATTTTCTCCAATATTCGTTCAAAGACGCCCGACCTCCCCCCACCTTTACCTGCACTGCGAACAGGGTTCCACCACATCAGTGAGTCACGGGTTGAGTAAAGGTGAGCGGCTCTCTAGTTATTGGCTTTAGATTAATGACAATTTTCTGTTGGGTTGAGTCTTCCCCTCCCCTTTCTAAAGGCAGGTGAACAGTGGGTGAGTGAGTGAGTGAGTGAGAGAGAGAGAGAAAGAGAGGGAGGGAGACGGAGCTGGATGGAAAGAGTAGGTACAGACCTCTTCCTCCTCAATTCGAGCAGGCTCAATCAGCAGATTATTGACTTGATCAAATGACACCCCCTGTTAGGACAGGAACCAGCAAGAGGGCATGCGGATTAGTGAGGCAAAAAAATTAAAATGAGGAATTAAAAAAAATAAATAAATCATCTGCACTCGCTTCCTCCAGGACAAACCCAGAAATTAACCAACAAACAAACAAAAGAATGAATGAGTGGAAAATAAAACCCCACACAGAAACACACACATACACACACACTTCATAAAAGTACATTCAGACTCCGTAGCCACCCCAAACACATACACACACTCGCACATGTAAGTGAGCATCGTGGAAGCCTTATGACAAGGACATTTAGTCCTGAAGTTACAGGAAACAGATGGAAGACAGACAGCTTACCTATTTGTGACTTAGAGCTGTCAGCCAACCAGTCAGTTATATCATAATCAATAAAACATCTGGTCTGACCCTTATTATTATTATTATCATTATTATCATTAACAGAAGGACCTTACTGGCACAGTAAATGCCTATATACGATCAAGCAGACAGATCAGGATTCAATTACGTTGAACTGCTTTACTAAACTGTACAGAGAAAATACAGTGGCATGCATAAGTTTGAGCACCCCTCGTCAAATTTCATGTTACTGTAGATAGTTTAGAGAGTGAGCTCATTTTCAAACACTTAAAAATTCAACAAAAAAAAAAAAGAAAGAAAGAAGAAAGGGAGAAACTAGGCACCCTAGCAACACCCCCTTGACAATGGTACTTTATTTTGTGAAGACGATGCAGGGATGAATGTTAATATTAGAAACAACAAAATATAAAAAAATGAAAGCACAGATGTTATAAAGCAGAAGCGGCTGTGCTGTTTTTTATGATAACAATCTCGAGAGTTTTACTGCTTTTATAAAACAGCTGGGAAAATAACTAAAGTCAGAAATAAATAAACTGAGTTTAATATATTTAACGTTAGCATTTCTTTCCGTTCTTTGTGATCGTGTGTTTTTGTCTTAATCCACTTAGTTTCGCAGTGGGTCAGTCGTGTTTTCTGGGCTTCTAGTCGTGCTGTTGATGACAGGGTTGCGGGTTCGATACTTGGGCTCTGCAAGCTGCCACTGTTGGGCCCTTGAGCAAGGCCCTTTACCCTCCCTGCTCTCCGGGTGCCGCAGCAAAGGCCGCTCACTGGTCTGGGCACGTGTGCTCATGGTCACTGTGTGTGTATGTGAGTGTCGCTCACTGCACGGATGGGTTAAAGGCGGAGGCCAAATTCCATCCGTGTCCAACAGTAATGGTGTACACGGTTGTCCCTTTTTCAGTATAAAACTGATAATCTTGCTTAAAATGTTGGAGTGTTTCATCTTTCACTATTAGATCATCTCTACTTGTGTAACCATTCACAGTAACACAATCTGACCCAAAACGTTTACATGCCACAGTATATATAGTCCATACACATCTATATGTATGCAACAGCCACAGTAAGTGACCTAAAGAGAGGTTTCCCATGCCAGCAGTGTTGGTAAACACTGTAGACATCCTCGGGTTGGTATTACTTAGTTGGATTTTCTATCTCGTCGACTCACAGGGCGGTGTGTGTAATCAAACACAGGGCAAGCAAGCAAATGTAAACACTACTGCACGGACACAGCAGACACCATGTTCCCACACACCAGCATCACTCCTATTTGGTTCACACAGAAACACACACTCTCAAACATTCCTAAATCACTCCATTTCAGCCACGGAGACTCCATGCACGCAATCTCTCACACACACACACACACACACACACACACACACACACACACACACACACACACACACACACACACACACACACACACACACACACAGGGTCACTGATCCCAGTTGGTTTGAGAATAGTACTGCTTAAATAAATAAAATCTCACAGATGGCACTTAAGCTTAAGTATTACTTCAATTCACTAAACATTTGTGTTCAGCAGAGCTCATGCAAATCTCCAGCTGCTGCATGAAATCCTACAGCTGATTCAGAAAGCACGGGGGGGCGGGAACACTACGGAAACTGACCGTAGATCCCCACTTGTAGACTGTAGGGCTGTGGTGTTATGGTAAAATATATATTTGAAGACATTTTCATGATGCACAGTATTTATCACGATATTCTGACACAAAACGCACCAGATTCTAAAAACTGCAATTTAAAAATTCTCCCTTACCCAGCGTAGTGATCTTAATTCAAATTTTACTGCAGTTTACTGCAGGACTAATTATGCTCTATATAATGAAACATGCCGTTGGTCAGGGTTTTTCTAAACACAAAATGAGGCACGATATTCTCAGAAAAGCTTATTTATCATGATGTGCTAAAGTATTGTCAAATCACCCACCTCTAGATGATGTATAAGACAGAGGTGGGCAAAATGACGTGACTCACAGCCCCCTTTTCTGAGCGTATCATGCTTATCAGGAGTAATTAACAACAACAACAAAAAAATAATAATAATAATAATAAAAATAAATAAACAATATATATATATATATATATATATATATATATATATATATATATATATATATATATATATATATATATATATAATAAATAAATAAATAAATAAATTCAGCCCACAAGCAGCAACAGGCTCTGCTAGCCCTTGTCAGTGCTGGTGAAACGTTAAAACGCTGCAGCAACTTCTGAAGAATTGCTGTTGGAAACACTGGAAAGCAGCACCTCCAAGTTCCTACGTCAATGAGGCCAAGCACACATCACAAAGGAAAGCACTGACTTATTTTTTTTCACCAGTAAGACTAGTGAAGAAAGTCAAATCTAGGAAAAGAAGTGAGCAGGTGCTAGGCTAATGCTTCCTCATGAAAACGTCTTCGAATATCATATTTTTACAATAACACGACCCCTAGAATTTCCTTCAAAAAAGCCTAAATAGTTTTTCTTCATAGTTTTTGACACTGATACCAGTGGACAAAACAGATGGGATCAGGGAGCCAGTGAGTTTTAGCACAAAGTTCTGGAGGAAAAAGGAAAATTAAACAACACACACAAAAACAGCTCAGTGAAGCATCATGGATTAATTAATTGGGTGTGATCAGAAAATTAAACATCAGTGATCAACTTTTTGAGACGATTCGAGAAATGAGTTGCCTTTCACCCTCTCGCACCCACTCTCACACACGACACTGTGGAGAAAGCTGGCAAAAGAAGACAGTGTGATCATCTGGACAGCAGTAAAAGACGGCAAATAATGATGAGAAGCAGAGCATGGGGTGGGCGGAGGCAGTGCTCAAAAGGGGGCGTGGTGAGGTGTCAAGGGAGGGCGAGTGTGTGTGGAACTAAAAGGGGTGGGGTAAAATAAAGGAAGGGGCCTTTTGTCATTTGACATCCCTGTCTAGCATTGAGCTACGGAGATCTCATGTCAGTACGTCGCCAAGCCTGTTGCGCTATGGTTCCTCACACCTCATACAGCTCATAGGGACACCCTATACAGGCAACATAGCCACATCAACCTGCAAACAACCGGCATGGAATGAACAGATGCATGCTTTAAAAAGACTGGATGCAAACAACTATCAATGTAATATATGGTCACGGTCCCGCAAAAACCTTGTATCTGTAAGGGAAAAATCTTCTTAAAATTCTATGGATTTTATTCCAGGTCATTTTGGAGCATTTCTATTGGTCACAAAACCAAATCATGGCACAATGTAAGGAACAACTATAGCTTTCACACGGTGCCAAAAAGTAAAAGAGCGTAAAATACGAGATACAAGATACAAGGTTTCTGCATAACTGCGACGATGCGCACCCTTAAAGCAACAGATCAGCAAAAAAGACGAATTTATCGTTTTCTCCTCACCCAAACGTCAATCAGGCAAGACCAGTTTGGTGTCTGAAATGAGCTTGTTCTTTCAGTTTTGCACAGGAGCTACAAAGCTAACATTGCTCACAAGCAATGGATGTTTACACTAGAAGACAATACGACTTCTGAGTCGCTACCTCAGTGGTTTATCATGGCTGCAAGGTCTCAAAATTCATAAAATCAATATGATACAATTTAGCACTGTCTCTTGAATCAATACACATTTGGAAACAGCACAAACAGAGTGCCTAATGATCTGTTTAACAGATTTCAAAGGACAACAGGGCTGTCAAAGTTTTTATTCGAAATCCAGACAACTTTGGAGCAATTCTATTGGTCCATTCATCATGAAATTCTGATGTCAAACTTAAGCCAAATTTTTTTTTGGGAGAATGACATACCATCATCCATAACAACTGACTGGACAACAGCACAGACAAAAACACAGGCATCATTACGGCATACTTCTACGTCTAAACTTTAGACACCAAGTGTCTTGGCTGATCGACCACCAATCAGGAAAGAGGAAAACAGTGAGTAAACGTCATCAAAATACTGATCTTAAGTCCTCACGGGACACCGCGCACTCAGCTGACTCAACCCCTCAGAACCTCATCAACCTCATTCAATCTAATACTCCCCCATCTCGCCAGCCAGCCATCGCTCTCTCATCTGGATAACCCTACTCCCCCCTCCGCTCTACTCCGCTTCGGCTTGGCCTTACCTTCACCGGCTGAGGCGAGGAGTTCACCTGAGTCAGCCTGCTGTCCTCCAGCTCAGCCGCTTCCAGTCTCTGAAGTAGAGGGGTGTTGACCGTCACCACGTCCTCGTCCTCGTCCTCTTCGTCCTCGTCCTCATCTCTCTCGTCCTCTGCCGCGCGGGCAGACGGAGGAAGGCCGTCGGTGCTGAAGCCCTGAAGCAGGGCGGCCACTGTCTCCGGCTTGGGCAGCTTGGTGATTTTGAAGTGCTTCTTGTAGTGTGGCGTGTCTTTGCGGATGAGCCGCTGTTTCTCGGCTGGGAAGGGGGGCGGCCGGGAATCCTCGTCGCTCCGGTTGCCACCCTCCTCATCATCCACGTCATCGTCGTCCTCATCCTCCTCATCGCCACCACGGATGATCGGTTCCTCAGCAAAGTGCACAGTGGGCTAGTGGAAGGGGCAATAGAAGTTATTTAGACAGTTAGACCAAGTTATTTATTCTATGATATTCTTTCTATTAAAAATATGAAAACTAACAGCAGTTAAATGAGACCACACAGAGCTGCTGCGGAGATTTTCATTTCACTACTCAACAGATGCTATGCTAAATGGTAAACCGAGCAAGCAAGGACAGCACAATGGAGCTGGCTATAATGCTAGAGTTTGCCAAGCATGTTTACTCACTTTTGGGAGCAAAAGCAATGGCTGAGACGTTAAAATCATGGCTTGAAGGCTAAAAATGACTACTGCTGACTATTCAGCAGAATACATTCTTCAAGGTTACCTCAATATATTCCACCTCCATCTCATCAAGCTCCTCCTCCTCTTGCTCTTGCTCATGTTTGTCATTAAGCTCCACCCCAATAAAGTTGACTGCACGTTTCTCATTGTGAGAGTTGGCTGAGGCGGTGCTGTTGGAGGCCTGGGAGTCATGGCTCTGGTTGGACAGATCACTCAGTCGTTTCTCCTGTGAACAAAGCAAACAACTCAAAAAGGTCAGAAGAAGCCCTCAGACCTTCAGTAGCACACAAACCATCCAAACTGAAGTAAAACAATAACACTGTTGGAAAAGCACATGCTATGGAAATCAAATCTGAGATACAAGTACAAGCCTTGCATCTTTAAATAACATTACATTTAAATAACAAAAAATGTAAACAAATCCTAAATGTAGAAGAAATATGTTCTGCATAAAACAACACGTGCATCTCAAGTGCAGGTCTGTAACGCTGAGTGCATCATGCTGTACAGAAAAATAAAGTGATTGCGTAAGGCAGCGCTGAAAGACGTTAGAAAGCCAATAAAGAGGGATGGGAGGATTTTGTGAAAAGGTGAGCGAGAGTTGAGTCATGCCTAGGTGGCCTCAATGCTGAGTAACCTTGAGTGTCCATTGAGGATGCGCAAGAATGTCAGCAGAATCAGAGAATGTGTATGTATACGGTGCCCTTCAAAAGTCTTGTCATAATAAAGTCAAAACGTGTGTTTTTGCTTGAAGGAACATCAATTAAAGATGACTGAGTCAAAAGTACATAATGGGATCTTTTATTTTTGCTTCTAGGAGAGATTTTTATGTCCCCGGTTTCTGCATTTTTTATGAAAGAAAAGAACAAAGTTGTGGGACAGAGGGCATTGGCTTAAGCAAATGAGGAAAACAATGTGGACACCTCATCATTAGCAACAAGCAAAGACTACATGAACGGCTTTAAAACATTAGATTTGGAAATGTCCAAAAATGCACTGTATTAAGACTGCAATGAAAAAATTACTTGGTCAACTAAAAGGTTGATGTGGCCAGAGCCACATCAACCAACAAAGCATTTATCATTGTCTTCATTGTTCATTAGCAAATTTATAAAACAGCCTTATAGCTACATAAGAGTTATTTGGCAATAACTGATTATTCATTTAAAAAGCAATAGACAGACTATCAAAATAGTCGTTTGTTGCAGCCCTACTACTGAGACTGCCTCATAAGCAGTTCCTCATTTTCACTCCAAACTGCCTGTGTAACACAAAAGAACTGAAGTGCCCCAGCTTTGAATGTCTCCACAGCAAGAATCCATCCAGATACACACCTCCTTGTCTGGGGACTCGAGGTCATCATCTGGCTTGGATGTGTAGGCCTCATTTCGCCTAGCTTCGATCACATTCTTCATCACCTTCAGCTCGCTGGGGTGAGGGGTGGCTCGTCTCTGGAGACCCTGCTGGTTCAGATAAAGCAAAACCCCAAATTAGTCTGCAATTAACAACACACACAATAAAATAGTAAAAAGCATTAAAAGACCTCAAAAGATCAACTGCAGATCTGGGTAGAGACACCAAGTAGAAAAATCACATCAGTTACTTCTAAGAGAGGCTAAAAGCTAATGGCAGGTGAGCGAAACAGACACAGATGCAGTTATTCAGCGCAAGGAAACCTCTGGAGTGGCTAAAGCTAAGCGCTAAAGCTAAGATGACCGAAGCGGTTATCCGACACGAGAAAGGCTTTGGAGAAGCTGAAAAGACTAAAAGGCAGCACTAGGCCAACCAGATACAGTCTCATCAGCTAGCTCACTGCTGTATGGACACCAAGAAGACCCAGAGAGGACAGCAACACAATCCAATAAGACTCTTGTTGCAGTACGAAGCTATGCTAGGCTAGGCTGTGCTACACAGCCAACATCACATACTATTTACACACCAAAAAATAACTTGCATAATGAGTCATTACTCATCTCCACATATGCACATACACTATATGTCCAAATGTTTGTGGACAGCCTTCCTTATGAACACACTCAGCTACTGTAAGTTGCAGCCCACTGTTGACGCACACACACACCTAGCTTGTCCAGTCCCTGTAGACAAGTATTGCCAATAGAATAGGAATCTCTGGAGCAGATAAACATGAACCTATTGGAACGATGCCAAATGCCAGGCATGGGCTAGAGGGGCACAAAGCCTCGAGCTTCGAGCTGTGGAGCAGTGGAACTGTTCTCTCTGGAAAGATGGTGGTGCTTCATCCAATACTTTTAACATGAGATGGGATGAGGTGGGGTGGACATCATTCACTATTCCTGACCTCACTAACGCTAGTCACTGAATTCAATCAAATCCTCACAGATTTCAAATCCTTTCCTCAACAGTAGAGACAGACACTCCAACCAAACTACCCCTGACTTTGGAAGGAACAATGACTGAGCAGGTGTCCCAATACTTATGTCTGTATAGTGTACACACTGCGTCTTACCCTTCGCTCTGCAGACTCCTCATCCTCCTCTTCAGGCTTGGCCTCCTCCTGGAACTGGATGACTGACACTCTGTTCAGATTAGTGTCTGTGGGCCAACTCTCATCCACGCTGCTCTGCAGCAGGTTCTCTGAAGAGACACAGTCACTTGATAGTCAGATAAACGTTTAATTCTTTCAGTCACAGCATTGGCAGAGCAATTACACAAAAGAAACAGAAGCAGTGGCTTAACAAGCCAGCACAGGGTTGATGGCTCAGGAAAAACAAATTGAGAAAGAATGCGGCAGGCCTCACCTAAGCTGGGTGTTGGTTGTTGCGGGAGCAGATAGCAGGTGAGGACTTTCTCGCCTGTGCGCTCGTCATCCTCCGTCTGAAACTTCAGCATGGGCTGGGACTGGTTTTCCGCCAGCCACATGGCCTTCAGGTTTAGATTAGCCAGAGCGAAGGGCAAGTTTTGTAGCCTATAAGGTAGAAAGCAGGGGTGAGCAAAAGAAAGGAACCTGAGGCACTAAAGTGAATGCTTTCAGGTGTATAGCGCTCACCTGTTTCCCGCCACGTCCAGCACATGCAGCTCAGTGGCGTTGGCGAGCTCAGCAGGCAGCTTGCCCACGCGGTTATCTCTAAGTGAGAGCACGTTCAGACTGGCACAGCCCCCCAGCTCTGCTGGCACGCTGCTCACACGGTTACGGTCCACATTCAGATTGGTCAACTTCTTCAGCTTCCCCAGGGAGCGAGGGAGAGACTGCAGGGGGCAAGGTGTAGGTGGTCAACTGTTATCCAACAGAGCTACTGCATTTTGTTGGCTAAACATCTCAGTAGCATGTTTACTAAGGAGGACTGTCCAGGGTTCTCCTTTCTGAAAACATTTCCCAGGACACTTTCCATACATTACATACCTACAATAGTATTAAAAAACTCTCTACCCAACAAACATTCCCAGGACAATTTTTGAAATTCTCATTTTTCAAGAGTTTCCATGACTGGAAAAATATTGTTTTAATTTCCAGGTTTTCCAGATTTTCCAGGACACATAAGAACCCTGTTATCATTGAAGAAACTTCAGTGTCCAGTTTGGTACCTGTAGGAGATTCTCGGTCAGCATAAGTTCTGTGAGGTTCTCGCATTCTCCAATGGAGTCCGTCAAATGTACCAGGCGATTTTGGTCCACTTTGAAAATGGACAACTGCTTCAAGGAGCCTGTATCAAAAGGTGAGATGCACACGGTTAGCAGTAGCACCAAAATCCCAGCATGCTCAGCAGTGAAATGTAAAGCAAGCAATGCCTGCGACTAGAATCATTCAAGTCAACTGCCACAAGAGGGCAGCGCAGCAACTACGAAAATGAAAACATCCCCTTCCCTTTCCACTGGTTGTACAGTGAGGCAGCAGGAAAGCATGTGATTTGCTGGAGACATTTACATGACCACACATGCACTGACTTACAAAGCCAGTATTTGGCCGTGGCTTGCCAATGAGAGACTATTTGTGTGTGAAGCTAAACTATGAGGATAATTTACTTCAAAATTGACTTTACATCTGGGTGGAGGGTTCCAAAGATTTTTATTTAATGCATTTAGCAGAAGATCTTACAAAAGTGCTTCCCTGTTTTCTGAGAAAACATCTATAGGTAGTGTGTATAGGCTAGAATCCAAAAAAGAGACCTCAAGCCAGATGCTGCCAAATACAAAGACCACAAGTACATCTCTTAAATCATTAGTAAAACGCTTATAATCTTACCGATACTGTCGGGCACAACATCCAGGAGGTTCTGTGAGAGAAGCAGGTCAGTGAGGGCAATGAGGCCGCTGATCTCAGAGGGCAACTCTGTGAGCCGGTTCTCTGACACATCCAGACAAACGAGCCGCCGCAGATTTCCCAGCTCCTGTCAAAGAGAAGGGCCAGCTTAGAAACCCCCTGCATTACCGGACTGAATGATAATGTAAAACAGAGTCCATAGAGTTGTTTTGTTTTTTATATAATAATTAAACTACGCCACGCAAGATAAGAGTAGTAATACATGCTTGTAAAATCTTGATCAATCTGGCAACTGGCAAACCATCAGGCAGGTGTGGAGTGTACTCACTGGAGGTAGCGAAGATAGCTGGTTCCTGTCCAACCACAGCTCCCGAAGGTTAGGCAGTGCCCCCAACGTGTCCGGCTGAGAGGAAGAGAGACGGTTAAACAAGGCAAAGTGTGAAGGAAAAACAACTAAGACATAAACACAGCATGTGCCCAGGTTTAATAAAAGTACTGAGGATAATAGGGGCACTGAGACACACGCCATCAGCATGTAAAGTGACTCCAACAGTTCTGAAACAAGTGTACTGCTATACATCCTCAGAATTACCATTGTAAACTAAACGTCCTAATTACCATCCCATTTTTAGGTCAAATAATAAATAAGAGCACACAGTTTAGACTTCGAAACATCAAGCTTCTGCAAAAAGTATCGTTTTAAAATGTATGATGTCATTAACCAGTGGCTCCCAAAGCCAGTCTTGATATCAAGCCAGCATTCAAATGTAGTACCATCACATGTCATAAGTCCTTTAGGATGTTCACACTGGAAAAAGTCAAATTCAACATAACCACAAATTAAAGTACATAGATAAATAATTTAAAAATTTAAATAGGGGAATAGCAGGGGAAAAACGCTATATGGACAAAAGTATAGGGACACCCACTCCTTCATTGTTGCTTCTGAAATCAAGGGTATTTAAAAAAAAAAAAAAAAAAGCTTATCCTGCTCTTGGAGTAAAAAGAAGGCATTCTCCTAGATATTTGGAGCATTACTGTATGAATTTGCTTGCATTCAGCAAAAAGAGAGTTAGTGAGGACATGATGTTGGACGGATAATCACCACCCCACCTCATCCTCAACTACCCAACCCATCCTAAAAGTTCTCTCCAGAGAACACAGTTCCACTCTCTGCACCACAGAGAGTCCCTTTTCCCTATTCTATTAGCAGTACCTCTCTAAAGGGACTGGACAAGCTGTGTGTGAGCATTTGCACATCGGTATCAGCAATGGTTGCAATATAATGTTCGATTTGAAAGGTTTGTTGTAGACATATACTCTATGTCCAAATGTTTGTGGACACACATTCTAACCCCCTCAGCCACTTCAACACATAACTCCAATGATCAACCCTTCTCATTTCTTAAGGAAGGATTTTATAGACATACTGCCTACCCTATATTTAAGGTAAACTGTTTACTTGCCGGTTTGGTCCCTAGTATAATTAGTATATTTATTTAAAATCAGCAACCTCTACACACTTGATTATAATGAAAGTGTTTCAATTCTACCATTGCTGGTATCACTACCTGAAACATACAGCACTTCCTGCAAACTGCTTGTTTACCATTAAGGACTCTTAGGACGAGATCCGATAACCCACTTGGCTCAGTGTATGAGCAGTTGTTAATCCAGTTAATGCTTTGAATCAGATGAGGGAAATGTTAGATAAGGGTGAAGCATTGTCATGTGCGGTGTGGGGTCCTCAGGTCTGGGATGATAAATAATTATCTCATCAATGAAGCAAACAAACAAAAATAATCAGGCCAGCATTAATCAGAACTGCATGGTATCAATATCCTCAGTTCTGTTAGGTGTGATCGTGATGGATGTTGTATACAAAAGGGAATTATGGGTAGGGAGTTGCAATTACATCATCAGCATTGCCTGGGCGACGCCTTTGTGTGATCCCGTATTGTTTACCCAGTCCCACTGAGACAACTACTGGGTGTTGCCATGACGGCGTGAAAAGAGATTTAAGAGGAACGCAAAGAGAGGGAAAAAAAAAAAGAAAAGAAAAGAAAGAAAAGAAAACAAATGTGTATGAGGATTGGGTGAGGTGTGTGTGTGCTGCTGCTGGTTCTTACCAATACTTCCAGTTGATTGCTGCCCAAATCTAGCTGTTCCAGTTTAACCAGGAAAGACAGAGATCTGCAAGGAGTCACACAGAGAGCAAAAAATGAAAACGCACAGGTGCACACAGTCTGAGCATGTTAACAACAACCTCGGTTTGGTGTGCCTGTGTGTGTGTGTGTGTGTGTGTGTGTGTGTGTGTGTGTGTGTGTGTGTGTGGACTTACGTGGGTAAAGACTTCAGTAGATTCTCCCTCAGCTCCAGAGTTACCAGGTTAGCCAAGCTAGGAAGAATAAAACACCAGAAATTAAAGGGAAAACTAATGGAGAGTGTAAAGAGAAGGGTGGAAGTCAGATGGTGGGATTATGCCGTGGCAGTTGGTCTGGAAGAGTAAGGGGCTCCTCCATCTGTATGAACACCACTTGGTGCCAAAACTAGAGCTTGTGCGCATGTACGTGTGTGTTGACATGGCAATGATGCTAAAAACACCCCATAATTTAATTCAAAGAGCTGTTCTCTAGCTTTTCTTGGTGTGTATGTACACTCACTTTCCTATGTCGTTCGGTAGTGACTGTAGTGACACATCATTGAGTGCAAGGTGGGCTAGTGCTCTAAGCTGTGTAAACCCGTCAGGCAATCTGGAGAAAGAAAGAAAGAAAGAAAGAAAGAAAGAAAGAAAGAAAGAAAGAAAGAAAGAAAGAAAGAAAGAAAGAAAGAAAGAAAGAAAGACAGACAGACAGACAGACAGACAGACAGAAAGAAAAATGGGCATTAATACATTTGAACTGCTTCGTTTCTTAGTGGAAGTGCAGCACCTGATTGGAACACATAAAAAGACAAGTATCACACACTGATATACCATGTGCCGAAAAGTTTGTGGACACTCCCTTTTTACTAGTAAATTCAGCTACCTTAAAACACACAGACACCCTATGTCTAAATGTTTGTGGACACCCATTCTAATGGATGCATTCAGCTGCTTTAAGTTGCACCCATTGCTGACACCGACGCTCAAATCCACACATACAGCTGTTTAGGCTTTGTAGAGAAGTATTGCCAATAGAATAAAGAATAGGCAGTGGTGGTTCAGCGGTTAGAGCGCCGGGATATCAATAACAGGGTTGTGGGTTCGATTAAATGCGGAGGACACATTTCGCTGTACAGTGTACAGTGACAAATACAGGCAAGTTTACCTTTACCTTTTACCTAGAATAGGACCCTCTGGAGCAAATGAACGTGAACCTATTGGCACCATGTCTAATGCCAGGTGTGGGCTAGAGGTGTATAAAGCCCCCCAGCATTGAGCTGTGGAGTAGTGGAAGAACGGTGTTCTCTAAATTGATGGTGCTCCACTTAACACTTTTGGGATAAGTTGGAAAACTGAGGATGAAATGGGGTGGTTATAATCAAACATCCTCACAGCCATTTTCCAAAATCTAGTAGAAAGCTTTCCTTGGACAGAAGAGAAAGCCACATCAAAAAAGCAGGATAAACTCTTTAATATCCTTGGTTTCAGAAGAAACAATGAATGAGAAGGTGTCCCGACACTTTTGCTTATATAATGCATTTCTAACCCAGGTTTCCAAATGCGCACATAGCTTGTATAACTTCTGCAGATTTTTAATTTTTAATTGCTAACAGAATGGGACACTCTAAAAGACACACAAATGAGCTCATGAGCCGTATCTAATGCCAAGTCGGGTAGGGGGTATACTTTGGAGTGCTGGAGTGTTTGAGGCCATCCAAATCGTTTGAGAAGAGTTGGAGTGGTGTTTGGGATTCAGAACTAATCATCTAATGCCAGGTGGACACTACACAACTTCCAAAATCTCACTATTCCAGTTACATAACTCACACAACACAACATTAATTGCCTGTGATCTGTGATAGGGTCTGTGATAGGGTTATGTGCACATCTTTCCAGAGAACACGGTTCCACTGCTCCACAGCTCAATGACTGGGGCATAAGGCATGGTGCCCCTGGCATAAGTCGTGGTGCCAACAGGTGCTCCATGTGCCTAATCCGCTGCAGAGAGCACTATTCTACAGTCAGCACTTCTCTACAGAGACTAGACAAGTGGGTGAGTGTATTTGCACATCTGTTTCAACAATGGGTGTAACTTAAAAATAACAACGCATTCATTAGAAGGAGTGTCCACAAACATTTGGACAAACAGTGTATCTAACGGTTAAATCCGTAAGCATGGCTAAATAACTGTAGTCAAATCGAAGCAGAAGTCTTATAGAAAGTGCAATAGTTGAAATGTCTTTATTTTTTCTGCCACCCCAACCCCCCACTTCTTACTCATATGGCTGACATTTGGACTGACCCGACAGCGTGGCGGAACCTGGGGTTCTACCAACTCACTAACCTGGAGAGGGGGTTTCCACTGAAGTCTGCGATCTCCAACGCCTTACAGAACTTAATGCTCTCTGGGATTTCAGGAATGTCTGTGAGGGAGAAAAGAGAAAGAGAGAGAAAAATGGGATGCAAAGTCAGCGAGATCTACACAAAGGGGCGTCGTGGCTAAGAGAGCACACTTTCAGGCTCTCTTTAATGGCTACCGGCCGTAGGATTTTGTGCTCCACGAAGAAAAGGCATTAATTACACTCAGCAAAACTAAAACTGCAATTCATTACAAAATAACCGTGATTCATAGAGGAAGACTATCCAGAAACCTGAAAACGTGAACACCCTCATCACCAGGTTATATCTGGCATCAACGTGCAGTTTTGGTGATCGGTTCACATTCAGATTTCACTGGAAAAGCGGAGGTGGAATGAGTTTTCTGTGATCGGATTCAAGGAATAAATCGTTAAAATGAGCAATAATTAGTATGGATCTTTGCTTTTTCTGCTTTTTGACCAAGTTACTTATTTATTCTCCGGTTTAGTGACCGGACCGGTTTAGTGACGGACTTTAATGACAAGTGTAAACAGAATCCTGTCAAAGTTGATCCAGATACTATCCGGATACAAAACACAATTTAATGCCAGGTGTAAACAGGCCCCTAGGCTCCAAACCGGTTAGAGGAACAAAGACAGAAGGCGGAAACCCCAAAGATAAATAAGTGTGACCCTCAAATTAGCAAAAAGTTCTAATAAAGGTTGAATGAAAACAGCATTAAACAGAAACAGGCGCAAGACTTGATTTAGAGTTTGGGATTCAGCTCATAAAGTTCAGGACTGTAGAAGAGCACATGTGCAATCTAACGTACAGTGAGGTGCAAAAGTCTAAGATCGCATCTTAAAGCTTGTGCCGAGCTTGGTGATAAGTAAGATAGAGAGATAAAATAAATAAATAAATAAAAACACGAATATAATTTGTAATAAAAAACAAAAGAATGTACGTATACACAGGCTCCAGCTCTCTCAAACCACTAACACTTAAATAGCCTAGAGTCTAAGACAATGGGTGTGTAAAGCATATGTTTGTGTACAAGTGAAATAAGAGCATATGGGTGCATATGGGTGTGAGGGTGTGTGCATAAGAGGGTGTATTTTTGGACGTGTGTCTATTTGTACCATTTCTGGAAATGTCCAGCTCCACCAACTGCATGAAGTTGGCCACTTCAGCGGGCAGTCTCTGGATCTCATTGTCACTCAGGCCCAGCTTCCGCAGGTTCAGCAGCCTGAAGAAAGGCTGGGAAAGAGAACAGGACACAAAACACAACAGTGAGTTACAGTGAAGCAGCCATACAGACAGAAAGCTGAATGACCGCAGAAGAAACGGCACAGGAAATGAAGAAAGCATAGGATTCACGGAATTCAGCCGTCACTGTTAATGAAGGACGAATACAATTATACAGCAGCTGCTCTCGTCTATAAAACCACAGACAGGAATCCATATATTTGAATCACATTAATATGACTGTTTATGCTCCAACATAAAAGTCTGAGGCAGAGCCACAGCTACTACACAACAAACGTCTTA
The DNA here is from genome assembly GCF_030463535.1 of Salminus brasiliensis. NCBI lineage: Eukaryota > Metazoa > Chordata > Actinopteri > Characiformes > Bryconidae > Salminus > Salminus brasiliensis. The sequence goes on from NC_132886.1 coordinate 27,729,838, forward strand.
AACATGTCTGAATGATGCCCCTCACACCAGCCTAGTCTTCACACCACAGAATCTTCAGCTTCATTAGATAATCCACAATTAGCACTACACACACAAGTTCAACATGTACAAGATTTTTATTTATTTTTATTCATTCTTACTGAGGACCACTTAAATGTTACCGTCACTTCACAGCAGTGTAGGTCTATTAGTACTGGAGCTACCATGACCTCACAGCACTGTAGGTTAGGACTGCACAATATCCTGTTTAGCATAGTCATCACAATGCGATGCGCAGGATGTGCAAGGTCACGCAAGGCAAATTAAAGTCATACACATAATGCTACAACTTGCTTGATATAAAAGAGGGGGGGATTTATAGATTATATATTAAATATGTTATACATTTACTCCAATCTTGGACCCTTATAGCATTATTAATATCCCAACATGTCCGATCATCGACTTCTGGAGGAATCTGGTGAAAATTCCAATAAAATCTCAATATGCATCAAAGAACAAAGATATCACAATGCCCCCAGCACCCAACAGAACAGAAGAGCTGCAGAAAAGACGGCCGTCAGTAAATGAATGTAAGCCTGCATGTGTGTGAGCATTTGTGCGCATGTGTGTGTGTGTGTGTGTGGGCGCCAAAATATATCAAGAGCCTGCTTGTTGGAAGGCCGCATTCAGAACATTCCAGCTGATGCAGCTTGTAAAGCTCGCTCTCCCTCTCTCTCTCTCGCTCGCTCTCCCTCTCTCTCTCTATGGTCAGCGCATTGGCCAACGGACCCGCACTGAACCGTACACAACCAAGAGAGCCTAGTATGATATCGTGTGCATGTGTATGTGTTTCAGAATTTATTAAGAAGCATTCTGTGATACACATCTCCTGGTACTCCACGTCAAAACACCAAAATCAATTGATGCGTCACCATGAGGGAACGTCCGAGGATGAATGCGGCTCTTTCAGAGAGAAAGATGGGAGGAGATAAACAGAACTGATGGAGTGCAAGAGTCCCAAACACAGAGGGGGGCTGCGACAACTGTTTTGTTTTTATTAGTGAATTTTAGGTGTTCATTTAAAAAAGGTCTGGTATAATCTCCATAGAACAGCCATGCTAAAGCTAATATACTGGGACGAGCTGCACATGAGCCTTAAGGTCACGATGCACAATGCAGAGCATCAGCTAGTGAGCTAGTGCAGGGCAGTGGAACTGCATTCTCTGGAGGAATGGAGCTCCAACCAGTACTTCTAGGACGAGTTGCCAGAACTAAAATATACAATCAAACCTTCACAGCAACCTTTTCCACATCTAGATGTTCATCAAAGCCCACCCCACTTTTACTCCACCAAACAACAATTCCAGATATATTTTTTTTTTAAATGAATCAAGGTGAGACATTACACCTTAACTATACTGCACCAACCGTTAAACACGAAGGTGGTAACATTTGCAGGAGCTTGATGACCTCAGAATTATTTGGCATAACCTCAAACCATTAGGCTAGACTGCTGAACCCTGGACACAACTGGGTGCTCCAACAGTAATGACCCCAAACACACAGTAAAGGTGTTTGTGGAATGGATAAAGCAGGTCAACCTTAAGCTTTTAGAGTGACCATTCCTAAGCCCTGACCTCAAGTCCATCAAAAATGTCTGATCCGTGCCAGAAAATAAACTAATTTCATGGCACTCTACCAATTCTGCCAAGGAGAGCAGTCAAATACCCAACCAGAATTCAGCCAGAACTTGTTGGCGGCCATCAGAAGCATCTGGTCACGGTGTAACTTGCTATGGGACATTTTATCCCAATATTTGATATGCTGTATGTTGGCCTTTTACCACCCCTGTAATTCTGAGTATTCTTGTGTAATTGGCTCCTAATGAACGAGTAATGACTTGTTTAGTTTTGGACGAGCGGGCAGCAGCTGCTTGCGTTGTCTTTAACGAAGTGACAGGTGACATGCATTGAATGTCTCAAAGAAATACGAAGCCTGGGTAACGAGGGCCTGCCCAGATGGGAGACACACGCATAAATGCATCCACAACACCACATATTAAACACAAGCTGCAGCTCCTAAAGGAACCATCCTCGAATATTGTGCATATACAGAGAAGCTTTCGGCAGCATGTCTGCCTGCAGTAGTTTGGGTTGGTTGTCCTGTCTTGCACCTCTTTGCTCAGCATGGTCACTAGTGGACGAACACGGCCTGTACTCCGAGCGGGAGGGACTGTGAGGTCTATTAAGGGAGGAAGCTGTTCAGTGAAGGGCTGATTATACACCAACACACAATGAGTTCCATTCACCAGAGCCAGCCAAACAAGCTGGGGACCGAGTGCCGCCATATCGGCTGCGCTTTCTACACACTTCGTACGCGTAACTCACACAAACTCCATTCTCCTCCTCCTTCCTGAGTCAGTACCTCAGATCCATAGAGAAACGCAGATCGGATGACTACTGCAGGACTCCAGGTCATTAACTATCCATTCCGATCGGCCTAACCCAATTATCCACCTACAACGGCCAGGTTCAATCAGCTTAGCCGGCGCTGGCTTCGACTGAGCTCATTCTGCCGGTAATCACTGCTTTTCCGCTACGGAAGAACGTTCACCCAAAACATTTAGAGCACTTTAATACACCGACCTGCAATAGAATTACAAAGGAAAATCCCAGATTAACATACGGCACAGCGTACTTGGACAACAAGGTATACGAGGATCATCACCTGCGGAATTATCTCAATAAAAGATATTACAGACCGCAAGTTCAAACACACGGGGGTACAGAGTCTCGCCTTATAGCTTGCATTCTGAATGACCGTAATACTGCAGTCTAGCAGCTCCAGGTAATGTTTACATCAACCACATGTGATATCTGTGATTTGGGCATGGCATGACTGCTGGTGTCAGACTGGCTGGTTTGAGCAAAACTTCCAGAACTGCTGAGCTGGGCGTTTCAGTACAACAGTCAACAGAGTTTAGTCAATACGGCGTAGTAAAGAAACAAACAACATGAAGTCAAAGCTGACAGAAAGGCCACCACAACTCTGATAACTGTGATGAGCAGGAAAGCATAAGATCAGAATGTACAAGAAGCCTAACCCTGAAAACACTGCTACTTTGCTGGAAGTAGTCATTAAAAGATGGGTAATTCTGGTCATGAAGGGCCAGCAACAACACTCCAACTGGCATTCAAGCAATGATTAATTGGTGTTAAATGGCCCAAAGTGAGCCCAAAACCATTACACCATTACAGCACCTTCACAAGCTTGACCTGTTGACAAGACAGGTTGAGTCCATAGATTCATGCTGTCAACCTCAGCAGAAATCAAGATTCATCAAACCAGTGCATGTTTTTCTAGTCTTCAGCTGTCCAGTTTTGATGAGCCTGTGCCCATTGCAGCCTCAGCTTTCTGTTCTTGGCTGAAAAATGTAAAATCTGATGTGGTGTTCTGCTGTTGTAGCCTATTCTCCTCAAACTGGCTTTATGAATATGAGGAGGAGTTCAGTGTTCCTTAGTGGTTCTCAATTACCAGATCTGAATCCAATGGAACATCTCTGGGACATGTCAACATAAAAGCGCTTCAGTTCTGCATAGTTCCTTTCTGGTCTGAGGGCAAAGAAAGAGCCTACCTAGCGTTAACATGTTCATAATAAAATGCTCAGCAAGTAATACACATACTAAAATTCCCATTTCCCTTTTTTCAATGCCTTCAAACTAAACTAACCTGAGAAAACGGGTTGATAAAAAGTTCCCACGATGAGACCAGGGTCCAAATAGCGCAGTGTAGCACCAAAAGCTACAGAAAGGTTAGCAGAGCGCCACAAAGGGCGTGTTTATGTGTCTAATGGCAAATGCAAAGTGTGTGAGTGCTGGTTTAACAGAGTGTTAATAGGCTCCTTTATATCTGCGTTAAACTGTGGGAGAAATTTGCCAGCTGGGACATTAGGGGAACTTATTTTGGCAGAGTGTGAAGGTGTGTGCGTGCATGTGCTTGTTTACACACACATGCACACATAGGGCCTCTCTGTGCAAGCAGTACTTGCTTGCTGCTCTGTGGGGCTGTTCAAGGTCATGTCCATGTCCCCTCAGTGGCTGAGTTCAGAACAGCAGGGCGTACAGGTTGTGCCTTTATAGCAGCAGGCCCATCAGCTTACTCAGAAAGGTTAAGATGTTTATTTATTTACCACGTTCCCTCACGTAAAAGGGCAAGGAGACAACAGCGAGACATTAAAAAAGAAAGAGAGGAAGGAACAAGGGAGTGTGCAGAAAGGTTGGGTTGGAGTGCAGAGTCAGCAAGGACTACAAACAGTGGTGTCCTGACTAATAGACAGGGAATTTTTTTTTGTTTTGATGCCCAGTGCGGGGAACGAAAACTGTGTGTGTGCATGGATGCTTCATACGAAGGAGGCTAAAGTAGTTCAATTAGAAAGTCCCCGCACCCCCCCGTCCAGTTAACAGAGGCTGCAGTGTCCTGGTCAAGTGACTTTGCTTATTGCATGGCATCCCTCCAGTCAGACTATTAGAGAGCCATGTTCTCCCTCAACAGGCACACATTATCTCGATCTCAGCGGAACCATTATATATTAGTACTTCATGAATAACCAAGTACTGTCACACTGGTTTGATAGCAGGAGCAGATCAATATGGTTTCCAATCTCCTCACACGTTCCTGGTGATGTCTGTGGCCCGCATTGCCATAAAACGTGACTGATCGGATCTCCATACATACACCGATCAGCAAGTAAAAAGTCATGTTTTGAAGTTGTTGGGTTGGAAGCAGCTAGAATTGACAAGCGTAAGAATCTGAGCCACTTTTAAGGGTCAAATTGTGCAAGTCTTGTGGGATGTTTCCAGCATGCATTGCTTAGTACAGAAGTACTCAAGTAAAGGACAACCTGGTGGGGTCATGAGAAAAAAAACACACACACACACACACACACACACACACACACACACACACACACACACACACACACAATTGATATGTGAATAGCAGGATCCTGATAACTTATCATTGCTGTCATGCAAAACCCTTGTATCTCCAGTTTTTCACATTTGGACATAATGCATATCCGGAAGTTGGTCTTTACATTTTGCCAACGTTTTATGATGAATGGACCAATAGAAATGCTCCAAAATGCCTTGTAATAAAACCTTTTAACACTGACTTTCATTTAAAGCTCCTGTAAAGTTCCCATTTTGGAGAACTGGTTTTTAATCAGACAATGCAAATGCACTCATCTCATCCCCAGTTCAAAACAATAGGATGCAGCTTCACGTGTCTCGGAGGCAGCCATCCACCTAGCCTTCACCCTGCCAGCTTGGTGACACCATGTGTGATAGGTCAACCTAGCTAATGAGCAGAACTGGAAGCAACCGAATAGAGGAGAATTATTTGCTGACTTCAGGCTGGATTTAAAAAAAAAAAAAAAAGAAAAAAAAAGCCTGATATGGATAAAACCCCAAAAAGAAATTCTTACATCAGTGCATCTAAAGGGCAGGAACAGGGCTACTGTAGAGTTAATGAGGGAGCAGACATGCAGCCATTACATTCACGGGTCTATACAGGACTATAAGCAGATGTGCTTCCTCATCGATCGCGCGCTGGTAATTGCGAACGGGTGATGCGCTGCAGTAAATGGACTGCAAATGTCCGATTCACAACTCGGCAAGTCCTGCTGCTCTCTCACATTCCTCCACAGCGCTGAGAGGGAGGTGGGGAGAGCGAGAGAGAGAGCAAGAGAGAGAGCGAGCAAAGCACTATGGGGGGGAAGGGCAGAGACAACAAATGCTTTTGTTAATATTTTGGGGAGGGGCTTGAGTATCCTGGCCAATAGCCTTGAGAGAGGGCACTTTTCAAATGCAGCTCAGTCATTCTACTCTTGTGAATGCTCCTGCTGGCTATCGCATTACTCAGCACTCTATTCCAGGTGGAGGCAGCTTGATTCATTACTGGATGTCGTTACGGAACAAACTAAAGCTGGAACTGAGACACTACACAATTGAGAAGGCAAAAACTATGCCCGGGAGGTTGGGGGGCCCCTCTTCGGTCATACACAAGACTCCGATATAGATTCTCAGCACCTCCAGATCAACCTTTAAACAGTCTAACAGGCTTAATTGAGAGGAAATAATACAAAAAAAAATTCTTCTAGATAACGCTTGGTTTAAATACCGCTCAAACCTCTTTTAAAAGCCACTACAAAAGGACATGATCGATTCATTGTATTACAAAATGTAACTCACTCCTTCTGAAACCTGACACTGAAGGGTGTGTTAATGTGGGAGGAAGTGCCTTCCCCTCGTCCCTTTGCAGTAGCAGGGATTACACTGAGGGTTCTTCATATGAATGAACCCTCCACCCTTTCACTTTCTCCTGACTCCCCACTTCCCCCCACTCTCGACCCCTTTTTCTTGGACGGAGGACAAAGCCTCCACCGTCAATCACAGAGGAACCCACTAGGGCCCTCCCACCTGCAGGAGCAACAGAGAGAGAACTTCCCTATTGTCCATTGAGAGAAGAGAAAGGGGGTAGGGGGGTGGTGGGTGGGGGGTGGTGGGGCGAAGTAGAAGATAAAGCAATGACAAAAACAGAGGGTACAAAAGGGGAAAAGATGAGAAATGAGGTCAGGAGGAAAAAAATGGAGGGGAAAGCAGTGGGGGGGGACGTAGAAAAAAAAGGGGGACAGAGGAAAAGAGAGAGAGAGAGAGAGAGAGAGAGAGATGGGAGTGAAGTCAGCAAGACATGTACAAAGTGGTGGTGCTGTGGCTAAGATTTCAAGAGGACTATTTCGGGCTGCTTTTAAAGGCTAACGGATGCACAGCTCTAAACGTAAAGAAAAACAAAGCAACTGTGATTACATTAAAGCCACAGTCTAACTAAATTAGCAGCAAGGAAGTAGCTTTCTGCACAAGGTTCTTATATAAACCCAAAAGCTGAAACGAAGTTAAAACCGCCTCTCCACCATACATAACGCTGTCACTAACGCGATGCGCACACAAACACTCATGGAAACGCGAGACATGCCCTGGCAAGGTAGGTCATTACTGTACTGTAAATAAACAAGTCTTCTAAAAGAAACTGGCACAAGGCAATTACCTCCAGATTTCAGAGCACAAGTTCCATGTGTAGATCCGCCCCGTGCTGCCAAAACAGCTCCGACCTGTCGAGGCACAGACTCGGACCCGGTCAGCACTCATATTTACTATGGTGGCTCTTTTGTGGGATCAGACCAGAGGGACAAGACTTCACTACCCACACGGGGTCAGGGGTTCACCGGTTGTCCTGACCACTGCATACCAGACCTGCCTGATGTTCTGGAGATGTTCCGACTCGAGCCCTCTAGCAAATCACAATTGGGCTTTTGTCAAAGTCAGTCAAATTCTTATGCTTGTCCGGACTGTTCACTTGCGGCCTAATATGTAGATCCGACAAGGTCAATCACCACATATAATAAAGAGTTGCATTCGTCCCGAAACATCACAGCATGGACTTGATGGTTTGGTGTATGCACTCGTACAACGACAAACCTAGAGCTGTACGCAAATTAACACAACAACAGGGCATGCTAAGCTTGCTGAGCGCAAGCTGATTGGCATCTGACTATGGCGAGTGCAAATGGCACATCAGAGCTAGAAGACCCACCTGCTTGTTTCAAATCAGCTGTGGGGGAAAATGGCAGGTTTCCAGTGAACTAGAATGCAATAGCCATGGAGTGGGTGTAAATTCACTGCCTAACACACTACTGGCTGTACCGACTACCTCACAGGGGATGGACTATACGGCACTACAACCTTTCTTGACTACACCACCATCTATAAATAAATGGAAATTAATCTAGCCTTATGCATTTTAAGGGTATGTTGCTTTTTTGCGCCCCCTGTTGTATCGAACTCGTACCAAACAATCTACAATATTGCATGAACCAAACCATCAGCCAACCCCTACCCTACTGAACACGGAAATGAAAATATTGCGCAAGGTATAAAGGACAGCCAACTGTTTCTACATCGCTACTAATCCAAACTTTTAACAGTTAGACAAAGAAGACTCAAGACTGTTCCAACTACTGCCTTAAAAATCATACTGTACACCAAGACATACATGTACCTCCTTTTAAAGTCCACTACTTAAAGCAACACTATGGAAAACTCTCTCACTCCTGGGCTCCCCCTACAGTCATGAAGTGTAATTCGCATTTTTAGCCACCCCTAAAAGATAAATATTTTTCTGGACGAGCTAAGAGATACAGAACAGTCAATTAGCAGTGCCCCAACCCCCGAGTGACACGACAGAAGGCAATAATACAGGCCAGTGAAGAATCACAGTGATTTTGAAGCATTTTTTTAAGGTACAAATGCTACATAGCGTTGCTTTAAGTGTTTCAATCTTTCTACCCAAATAAATGGGATACGGCTTAAGATTTACTCAAACAGTCCTGAGAAAGCAGCTTTCTGTTCAATGCAAGACATTCAACTTTAAACCCGAGTAAAAGTCCAAACCTCTTCATGAGGCCCTGATTTGGTTTACCAGCAGGAAAAGCCACTTTTCTCCCTTTGGAAACTTGCAGTACTTTTAAGGTAAAAAAGAGACGAGAGCCCAAAGTCAGCATCAGTGCTGTGTTAAGTGTTTTGGTGTCTTGATACTCGAGGCGGTTCAGAATTAGGATCCACCAATGACAAATATTTACTTTGGAAGCAGATGGTGTTAGCTAAAAAAAGTGTACACAAACGCAAGGAAATAATTAGAAGTCAGGGAAACGTTTAGATTCAAGACACAGAGAAGGCAGAACAACAGAGGCAGTCGGGGGAAAGAGTACAAACGTTTTCACATGGGTAGGGTCAAACGAAAATGTGCCCCAAATGACCACGTCATGCTTGATTCCACTGAGTGGCAGGAGTGGACGTTCTTTTTACGGCGGCACCACGCTGAGCAGCTCGCTTCACGTAAACACGGCTGTCTCTTTAAAAGCAGTCACGCTCCTTTGATCTTTTAGGTTATGAACTATGGGAAACACCGCAATTAAGAGAGAAAGTGAAAAACGGGGAAACGGGAAGAGATCGGCCAAGAAATTTCATAATAGACTATATCTGCAAACAGACAAAGAGGGACGTCATGCACTACTAAAGAAGAAGAGTCATTTGGGATGCTGCCAACAAGACAGGATGTGTGTGTAGAGAAGCAAATTAGGAGATCCACAAGAGCGGTTTTCGTAAAGCTGTGATGATAATCACTTTAAATCAGTTGTAAAGGAACACTGACTGTTTTGTGATGCTGTTCTGCTGATCACAATGAAGAACTGAAAATATTGACAGTTTTAGAGTAGAATAATTAGAGGAGCACCATGAAAAGGTTTTCTGAACTCTTAGTAGAATTTCTAGAAATACCACCAGTTTTTAACTTTAACACAACCTTCATGATGACCGCTGATATTTGAGCGGTGGAGCACTATTCTACTGTGCAGCACAAACACAAAGTCACTTTACAGCTTTTGAAAATCATATATATATATATATATATATATATATATATATATATATATATATATATATATATATTTTTTTTTTTTTTTTTTTTTTGCTTATATTTCTATATTTCTATATTTTCATATTTTTATTTTTTAACTTATTCTATTTTTATTTTATTTTTCTTTTGCACTTTACTTCATTAAGTTAAGGTTTAGTTAAGTTTAAATTTAGATCTTTATTGTATAGCTTTGATGTGGACTGTCAAAAAAGCATTTCACTGCAAGTTATACTGTGTATTACTATGTATGTGACAAATAAAATTTGATTTGATTTGAAATCATTGCTTAGCTACAAGCAGTAATGGAACATTTTGACTAGGTGCACCAATACGGATGCGCCCTATTCAAAAAGCACTCCACTATATTCATGCTTGTAAATTTATTAGCCAGAAATCAAACTTGCACATAAAATGTGTAAAATGTGTAAAATGTGTAAACGTGGACTTGTCAGCAACTCTAGATCAGTGTGAAAAGTGCTGTGACTGGAATTTATTGCAGCAACTGAAAACGCAAGACCTGGGTCATGAGGGTGGAGTTTATCCCTTTTCCTCACCCATATTCTCAACGCTGGTACCTCCTGGCAAAAGATCTTGCCATTCGCGACCCCAGAGTCGCTGATCGGTCGAGCAATGTGCAAACCACAACCACCAAAAGCTCCCTGATTACAAGACGACAAGTTGTGGAGTGTGAAGGATGCTACGATCGGACTACTCTGGAAGCCATGTAGTGTGTAGAAGGCATCAATCAGCAGATTTCTAGATGTGTACTGTACAGTTGTTGTAATGGCACTGTAAATCACCACATCCCTCTCAACAAACAATTACCTCACCTGTCTAACCTTACCAGATACTCCTGTAACTACTACAACACGCTCGAGGACATGGCTCTTGTCGCGGGGCTCCTTTTGAGCCAAACCGTGTGAAGGTAGGGCTGGCTCTCTATTTAAAGGCTGCCGATCTAGACCAGGAGATTAAGTGTGTGTTCACAACACTCCTTTTAAGTGGCCTTCGAAAGAGCTGCTTTTAAAAATAGAGTAATCCAGCATTTGGTGACGGAGTTAGTCAGGCTGACTCGCTACATGCCTCAATGATATCAGTGGGAGCGTGTACGAGAGGAGTGGCTTGGAACTCAAACAACTGATTAGCCAAAGCGAGCGATTGGGGCATGCTAACACAAGCATGCACGCACACACACTCATTTACTGAGGCCTCCAGTTTAGGCCTCTTTATTTGCCCAGGAACGAAGGTTCTACGCCAACCGCTATATATGTGCGCCAGCATCAAATAAAGGAAGCAAGAAAAGGAAGTAATCCCAGCTCTGCAACACGGCCTTCACCCTACACAACAGCGCTCCCACGTTAGGGCACAATGAGGATTGCTGTAGTGGCGTTCACCGATTTGCATTCCAAACCAGAATCAAATGAGACTCAAGGTCGCTGCAGAGTCATTCGGAGAGCCTACATTCCAGAAAACTCTCATAATCCCATCAGTGCTGACAACGCTGGATAGAACAGCATAAACCTCAAACTCTTAAAAAGCATTCATTGCACAGCTTAATCCGATTTGGAATTCCAGGTGCTCCTAGTTAAAGCTTGCGCTCATACGTCTGGCTCCTCTGGACTGCCAAAAGACAACCTAGTCAGTTTCTGTGGGTTGACCAGATCAAAAATCAGGGCCATCATCAACAAGCCCTTCCGATTTGACATCGCCTGCCCTATCTGTACATGTCCACTTACTACCTCTGACCAGCTGCCACTAGCTCCAGACACTGGTTCTGCTGGTCTCTGCTGGTCTGTTAGTACTAGCGTTACCTTTGCGTCTGGTGTAGAGGACACAGCAACCTATTGCCTATGTGTTGGCTTTGCTTCGAGCTCATGCCACCTGTTTACACACCCTCCAGTGGTTTGGCTCTGCTTGTCACTCCTAAAATCTCTAGCTTTAGCTTAGCTTGATGTGCTGTGCTAGCATTAGCTTCATTTGATTCACTTTTGGGTGGCGGCTGGGTGGTTCAGCTTAAGTTCAGCAATAGGAGAATGATGCTGAAGTCCTTCTTCGTTCCCATTCTGGAAGCGTAAGGAGCATTCTTGATTCCAGCGTATTCGGCAATTAGCTGGAGACGTCTATGGCTGATTGAACAGACTGTTTAGACCGGGTGAGAACGGGAGATGTGGGGCTTGACATTCGAATAGGACACCAGAGAAGTGGGCTAGCTTGTTGAAAAGGGCTATGAGCAAGCATACAGTACGGGCCTCAAAGGCAGCGGATTTAGAAGTTTGCATGTGAGTCACGATGTAGAATGACCGAGTCTATCTGATGTCTATCTGCAGTGTCTCTATGGAGCACCTTTGATAACTCTTTGATATATCTGAAAACAATAGTTGTCCTGGTCTCTCATCAGCCTTCCTCTTCCTCCCTTCCTATCATGAAGGTATGACTCCACTTTTTCCCCTCTCCAGGATGGTCAAGTTCCATTTTGCGCCAGGCTATTTTGAGGTTCTGGTTGTTGGGCGCAATGCCAGGGGTTTTGTCTCCTGGAAAAGGTCTCACATCACATACCAGTCCTGTCGGTACACCTTTTGAATATTTTGGAAGCTCACTCACGCTTCCACTAACTGGGTGCACACTGTAAAGGAGACCAGTCAAAGTGCACCACTCTATAGCCGCCCTCTTGAAATGTGGGAATGTCACTACTGTGCTCTGCTTGAAAAAAAAAAAAAAAAAAAAAAGAAGTACAGAGACAGTGGACGAGTGAGTTCCAGAGGTCCCTCAGAGGCTGATGTGACTCTTACTGGACAAGATGCAATGCATTTGCAGTGAATTTGGTCTTCAGGCAAACCTCATTATGCAACTCTGGTTTGTGTACAATTCAGCACATAGCAGCCAACATTAAGAGTCTGATCTCCATATACTGTAATCAGAAGGATGAAAGCAACAGGCTGTGTGTGTGTGTGTGTGTGTGTGTGTGTGTGAGAGAGAGAGAGAGAGAGAGAGAGAGCATGCAAGTCTGTTCTCATTCTTCACTCAGCAAGCAGATAAGAACAAAGAGGCATTGTGCATGTTTGTGTGTAGGCCTGTCTAAGAATCACATGGCTGGCCTTTTCTAGTGCGGATGCACGGTTCCAAAACTGTCACCAACCAAAGCTGGAGGTTCCTGGCCTTGATGTATCCCAGACTTCCATCCTGATTCTGTGTGTTTTATGGAAAAGAAAAACAGCAGTGCCAAGTTCTCGCCAATGCACAGCCCTATTACATATACACCAATCATCCATAAGGCATGGACTCCACAAGACTCCTGAAGGTGTCCTGTGGTATTTGGCACTAATCCTGCGAGATGTGTGGAGGAGCCTGCACAGATTGCACTGCCCTTGACCCTGTCACTGGTTCACAGGTGGTTCCTTTCTTTAACCGCCTTTGGTATGTACTGACCACTGCAAACCAGAAAAACTCCACGAGGCCTGTCTGATGTTCTGGAGATGCTCTGATCTAGTTGTCTAAACATCACAACTTGTCTCTGGTCAAAGTGGCTCAGATTCTTATGTTTGCCCGTTTGTCCTGCTTTTAACACCTAATCACCTTCAGGAGCTGACCGTTCACTTGCTGCCTAATGCTTCCCACCTATCGACAGAAGCCCGAAGCCACCTTCACCTGTTGTGTTATGGCTGACCGGTTCTAGTCTCAAAAGCTCTAGACTCCAAGCTGTTTCCGGATACGCTGGCAGCTTCAGTTGTGTCCTGGTGCACACGGCTGGTAGCCACACCCGTCAAATGGAAAACGTATGTAAAGTAAGGCCCAGGCCCAGGCATGCTGAGCTTGGACCATCTTCCTTCACATTAATCCACAAGCAGCTTGAAAACAGGACTATTAGGACCTGTGAGACTAAGAGCGGCCGCTGAATGTAATTTTGCAGACAATTCAGGGTCGGCTTTAGTAAAATCCCAGTTTGTTTCAGGGAGTCCAGGAGCATGGACATCTGTTCAACACTGCTGTTAAAGCTGGATTAAATAGCAGTGTTTTCTTGCAGAAGAGCAATGAAACAACAGCGGCTAGGTCATGCGGGGGTCACAGCAGATCAAATGATCGCACGCTTACACACGCAAAATCTACCTTGTGCGTCACTCAAAAGAAATTAGGCCAGGAGCACAACACTCATATGAACAATTAAAACAGGCAGTGGCTGAGCCAAACAATGCTAATGCGCTCCTGCCCATCCTACATTTCACCAGCTCTCACAAAAACACTAAATACACACATTCAAACCAAAGGCTCCAGCGTTGACAGCGACAACTGTCAGGAACAAGGACAAAAGCGAGTTACCCTTGAGCCTCTCGTGCTGTGACCATCAGATAAGCACAAGGTTAGCAGAGGGTCAACAGCTCATGCAGAGTGACTTGGACAAGAGGCAAAGCAAGCCCTGCTATTCTGTAAACCTGTACGTCACGTAAACTACTGGGACTACTGGGTCCAAACTTCAGGAGAAGGTGCGGCATGACAAAATTCCACAAATCCTGCAGAAATTCCTGAGGTGAGATTTAAACATTAGAGGTGGTTACAATGCCCGGGAGGCTGTTCAGCACAGCTGCACACTGTAAGAACCTGCTTCAACCAAGCTGTTGAGAGCAAAGTTCAATGCAACACATGAACAGGAGGAATCTGAGCTGCTGTACTGGTGAATTTCACGCCACAGTGATCCCTCTGTTGGGGTGAATGGGTTAGTTACAAAAGATTTAGTGGTAGACTTTATGGTAGAGATGATGCAGTAAAGCACTTCTTTATTAATTAATAAAGAAACATGTAGGCAGTGCTCGAGACGTGAGGATATGCTCAACAAACTTAAAAGCTTGCATCTCCAGAATGGCAATTGTATATGGAAATGGCAACTTTCTGGAAGTCAATGCAAAAAGACCTGATTCTAGATCATTATGGAGAATTTCTATTGAAACATTTAACAAACATTTAATATACGGTTTTAAAAAATATGACATTTTCATGACATGAAAGGATTACATTAAATTTGCATGAATAAAATAAACATCTAAAAGTTAATACCTGACCGATTGTTCTAAATTATTAGGATTTTAAAAAAATCAAGAGGTTTCCAGCCAAAACATCCAACTGGCCTATATTTCTCTAGCCAATCAGATCATTGTTGTGACTTACGGATTATAGCAAAACAGCCCTTTTGGGTTGGGTTTCCATTTTGAGCTTCACAGTGTATTTCCGCACGGGAATTCACTGGCTCTCTCAGTAAGTGCTTGGTGTTCGACAGAGTTTTAGATGTTTACAGAAGCCCTGCACGATGATGCATTACCACGTTCGCCTGGAAAGGTTAATGTAGCATCCTGTCCTGCACTAGATCAGCATAAGCAATCGACCAATCTAGCTGAACAGCTGTTGGCATCGGCCCCAAAAACACTGACTGGTCCCTCTCCATGTTAAACACTGATACTATTATAATAAAAATCCCCTCTTCACTATGCCAATCAGATGTGCCCAGGCAACAACGTACACTCACTATAGCTAAAGCTAAACACACACACAAGCAACCACGAGAAGGAACTGTCTTGTGACCAAGACCGCCTCTCTACTACACAGAGCCTTTTCAGAGCGACTGTATCCCAGAGCGACAAGCAAACTTAATCAGGGATAAGGCCTGAGAGTATAAAGATCCGCTTAATTACACATGCTAAGAACAAATAGGACACATTTGGTTTCGTAAGACACTGAAGTCAAGTTTGATTAGCACAGCTGAGGCATCTTTGGGGAGGCACGACTTCATCAGGGCTTTATCTACCCTTACCAGAAGGGTATAAACACACGCACTGGTCTGCATACATGAGGAACCTCGAACCTGTGCAGTCAAGTACAAAATGCTGGAGCTGCTTCGACAATAAGGGCCGTGACCTCGCAGCACGCAAAAATTACAAGCACGTCAAACATAACCGAAATACTGGCTTGGGTAAGCGCTTGAGAGCGCGTGTACATGTGTGTGGCCTCTGGAATTAAAAGTGGAGAGGCCAGGGCAGACTCCTGGAGATTCCACTCATGCCTGCGTTTCCTCAAGTCACAACCCCCTCGCCTGCCAGTGAAAACAACACGCATACAACGTTTTGTGAACATGTTCTGGACCTTTCACCCAAATACCACCCAATCTGCACATGGATGCATTTAGAAAACAAAGAGAAAACAAAGATGGTGATTTTACTACAAGGAAGAAAAAAAAAAGACCCCATTTACACCTGGTCACTTCATACGTCTTCAGTATCAGGATTAGCCTATATCTAGACAAGGCCAAGCCTCTTAAATAAATGCAAGTGTAAACGCACTCAGGACGCATTTCAAACGGATACAAATCTAAATCACTCAAACCACTTCAGGAGGGGGACCTGTTCACACCTGCCATTAACATCCTGCAGGGGTCCTGGGTGATCTCTACAGGTGTGAACGGGACACACTAATCTGATCACTCAACACATTCAGAGGTGGTCGGAGACGCATTAGACCACATTTGTTTTGTAGTATGAAGGTCGAAGCGTCTCAACGTGTCCCAGACAGCAAAGCAGCGCTTACATCAACCGCCGGAAAATACATAATAACTGGGAGACCCCACCGTCCACCATCCGCACAATTTAGCTGAGCTCGCTACAAGGAACCAACTACAGGCCACAGTCTTGGCTGGTATTATTATTATTATTATTATTATTATTATACTGACCACAAATGCTAGACAAAACTAGTCAGGGAATGGGGTCTGAGATGCATTTGAGACACGTTATAGCAGTGTAAATGCATCATTCTCTTCCAGACGCATTCAACAACCAGAACAAAAACACTAGTAATAATTGCTGCGCAACAAGCTATTTTGCATATTCCGTCCCACACAGCAAGCAAATTCTAGTCTGACTAAATAGGAGACACATTTGACTACCAAGTGTAAATGCATGTGACCAAAAAAAAATCTCATCATGATACCATCCAGATACTAGTCACATGAAGTCACATGAACTAGTCAACAGGTAATCAGGGGTACAGGCTTACCAGCTCTAGAGAATCCAGAGACACACCAACAGCTTAAACTTTTAGAATGCAAACTTATTATTAATTGATCATCTGAAGGCCAACTACCAACGTACAACTATTTATACGTAGCTACAGTAGGCATGCAGGTTTGAGCGCTCCTGTTTAATGTCGGTTACTGCAAAGAGCTAGACAGAAGATTAGCTGATGCCCATAAATTAACGATAAAACATCCATTTCAGCATTGTAAGCAAGATTACGGTCTGATTTTTGAGCAAAGGAAAAAAAAAAATCCTAGGAGAATTAAGCTTTCAGATAACTTTAACTAAGGCGTCAGACCTTAATTAGCTCCTCTGGGCAATGGCTTGTTTACGAGCCTCATTAGAGTAGGACAGGTGGTGAAGTTTCAAAGCTTTATACATTTCTCGCTTGTTGTCCCACCAACCAGCAGCCGTAGGCTCCTCTAAGCAGCTGCCTAGTAGTCTGCAATTTCAAGTAACTGATGTCCAGAAAAAAAAGAAAAGGCTATAAGATAACAGCAACAATGCTAATAACCATGAACAACTCATAATGGACTAACTCGAGAAGCTCAAAAAGGCTTTTCCATGGCCTTCACTGTTCACAGACCCAAATATGTAGAAAGGCCTCAAAAGAGAAGAAAGCCCAAGGATCTCACAGAAGTAGAAGCCGTGGGGACTTTTTTTCTTCTGACCCTTTTTATTTTGAATGCAGAAATGAAGTAATCTGGATTCAATTTTTCATTTTTAACTCTGTCTGTTAGAAGTCATGCCACCCTCTACACGCTTAACTATCCACAGGAGGTTTTAGCCCAAACTTTCGCATGCCACTGTATGTAGTAATGAAAGTAAGAAGCTGAAGTCTTGACTTGCCCAAAGGCTCTTCAAGTCAAGCAGTGACATGACATGTGACGCAGCCCGTTATACCCCCCCCTCCCAAAAAAAAAAAAAAACAGATCTTGCTCACACGAAGTACATCCGCTTTCCTCTACTCACAGTGAAACAGGAAGGACTTCTTGGACTTCTCTCATGCAGTCTTGCAGATTCTGTTGGAGCTTTAGGAGCCTACCTTGATCACCATGTGCAGGGAGAACAGTGACCCACCTGCTCCGAGTACTACACTGGAGGTAGTGTAAAGCATGATGAGCTGTTCCTCAGAGTAGAAGGAACCAGTTCTTGCTTATGTTGTGTAGGGCGGTTATGAAGGGTTTTATATGAAACCATTTTTAGAGCATTAACTCATGTCAATCTGAATATTTACTTATATACTTTTTTTTGACAACCCATCAATCACTATTCTGACATGTTATTTAGCACAGTCCTTATGTAAATGCTTAAAAATACTGCTAAAAACAAAAGCTTCATAAGAATGATCAAACCTCCAGAAATAGTCAAGCTGCCTCTGGACAGGTCAATCTGGGGTCAGACTTCAACACTATGGCCATCAACACTGCCAAAATTGCCCAGGCACTTGGTAGACTAAATTTGCCCCCTGGTTGTGCGTGTTGGCCCCCTGGTTCTCAATGTGGGCCCTGAGTACATGTGGATTTCTGTGCAGGTAGCTGAGCGTCACTGTGTATCATCAAACCTGGTTGTCTGGCTGTCTGTCTCTCTGTCTGAAGAGAAGAGAGAGGCATGCATTTGTGCAGACGTCTGCTGTGGACCGTGCTGCAGACCGTGCTGCAGCGTGATGGTGCGAGGCACAGGGCAGAGAGAGGCGCTCCAAAACAAAAACATCACATTCCTCAGCTCACTCTATTATTCTCACTTCCTGCCCGCCATGCCGCTCCCGGCACAGAGGAATCAACAAGACAAACACACACGTCAACAAAAGGCAGCGCTGCCCAAGCTCCAGCACACACAACTGCGTTGGTAAACAAGAGACATTGTGGCCCTTGCTGGGCACAGACTGAAGACGTCCTTACAGGGGCAAAGACA
Organism: Salminus brasiliensis; assembly: GCF_030463535.1. Lineage (NCBI taxonomy): Eukaryota > Metazoa > Chordata > Actinopteri > Characiformes > Bryconidae > Salminus > Salminus brasiliensis. The sequence continues at coordinate 27,748,320 of NC_132886.1, forward strand.
AACAAGCTATACACAGACACCTTTAAATACACACACCACAATATCATATAACACAGTATCAGAGGATCACGATGACCAAGTTAATGAACTCCTTTCATTTCTTATGTCACATTGGATTTTGATTGGACGGTTCTGCTCATTTTCGCTTTGACACAAATGGGAACTTTACATAGTAATCTTTAACCAGACAACAACCGCACTGCCCAGTCTTGAGCAGACGAGCCCAGAAAACATTTGGACTGAAAACCCTCGACATTGTGCGTCTGAGAGAGCCCGACAAAATATAGGGTTCATCGTGCTCTGGTTCATGTCCCAGTCTGATCCAGTGCATTGGGACTAGGGGGTGGTGCAGGCATTTTTCAACAGAGCGGGTATTGCATTTTTACCCATGTCTCTATGTCTCAATGAATCAATCAACCAGAGATTGACTTTCACAAACTAATCTTCAACCCGAGCCAGTTCCGATCCTTTGTTTTTACCACTGTGTTCTAGCAGAGCTCCCACTTAGGTCCTCTAGGCACCATTAACATACATAAGTCACAGCCTGGACACAGGGAGGAGCATCTCAGAAGGTAACAGAAGAGTCTCCAGTGTGAAAGTAACTTCATCAACTTATCAAGATCTGCGCTTTGACTGCATTTCAGCCACTTTCCCTTTTTATGACATTTTTGCCCATGCCATTATAATATTACAGGGGCTCTGGGTGGTCCAGCGGACTAAGGCGCCATCACTGTGATCAGTGGATCGCTGGTCCGTATCCCAATCACGCTGCTAGCCGTCAGCTAACCACTAACATATTCACTGTACTGGGCTAGACTGAGAAAATATTCTCTGTGTTTATCAGTCCACAGCAGACACCACAAGCAACACTTTAAGCTACACAGTTCAATTCTGCACAGGTATTCACAGGTTGTCGCAGCTAGAGTTTGGAGTTTGACAGCGCTCTAAATATAGTTGCAGTACATTTTATCTTGATAGAAAATACACACACCGTTACAGAAGCCCTGTACGATGAAAAACACTGTACACTGAAATTGAAAATGTGGAATCCAGTCCCATCCTCAATCAGTAACAGCAATTGACCAATTGTGCTGAAAGTTGACTGGTCCATCTCTACCTCACTAATGTCTGACCACTGACCAGTGGCTTCAAAACCAAAGTGCAGTAGGCTAATGCTTACATGCTACGAAAAACCAAAACATGAAAGCTATTGACAATGAATGCAATCAAACCCTCATCTAGTAGAGAGCCTTTTCAGTACAGTAAAGGCAGTTAGTCAGTGTAGTAAACAGCTGTCCCGATACTTCTATCCATATATCATTCTGAAATACGATATTTATCACTACACACAGTGCCCTCAGCCCCACACACAGAACGCTCCTCCTCTCAAGTGTAATGCTGGCACTGCATTGCCTGGTTAAGCACATGTACTACAGCTATTTGTGGCTTTAAATAAGCAGAATGACAAAATTCATGATGATCAAAACAGTGTATGACATTAATCTTCACCCAGTTATTGACTAATCCACAGGTAAAAGAGGCTGAACCATCCAAGAAAACTTGCTCAAACATAACAGGACAAGCGGCAGGCCGCACCATGACAGGTCGCGACCTCATGACACTAGCGTTAAACTGAGGCAAGGCAAGGCAACATACAAAGGCCGTTTTGGAATCCGGAGAACACCAAGAGTGCATTTGCTTAAATCAAAGCCAGCAATGTCAGAAAAGGTTGGCCAATTATGTGTCAGGCCAATAACCAGAGCCGATATTTATCATTTTACCCAAAAGCTCTTTCTGATTGCGCAATAACCTGCCGGCTCTGCCAAACCTGGAACAGTTTTAATTACAAAAGTATCAACAACTTCCACCACAACCTGTTTACTCTCCCCAGTCTCAGAGCTGAGTGACCTTAACAGACACTCCTCATTTATTTATGTGCCATTTCAGAACTGTGGCGTTCAGAGGGGATTATGGAATGATCGGGTCAGCAGCCTTTAAACCCACCAGTCGGGAGTGGCCAGTCAAACCGCACAGTCTCCTACAGCATCAAAAGACATATGAAAGAGCATTGCTAATCGGTTTCCTGCACGGCTGTATGTCAAGGCCTCTGCAGCCGTGCTTTCTTCCTTCAAGAATCAATCAAACCCCAGATTCACGGTTACACTAATTCTCCACAGCTTCCTCAAGAAGATAAATGACCACTGAACATGTGCCTCTAGAATCGTGGTTTCCAAATGGACCCGGAGCAATGTTATCATTTTGAGAAGGAGAGATCGTAGTGATTCAGGCGAGACACTATAATCTGACTTCAGTTTGTCCAATCAAAAACTTTTCCCCAGCCTAACAGTGGAGTTTGAGGAGCTGATGGTCTAGTTAGCCACAGCAGTGTGTTCTCCGCGTGGGCCTGACTTGCATCTCGTGACCATGGAAACATGAATCTGCGGGGAGATTTGCAATTGTACAGCTTGTGTCAGTGTGCGTCATATGAGTCACAGGGGAGGACAAGTGTGTGAGTTGTAGGGAGAATGCACGGTGGCATTGCAGTACACCGTATAACTACAGCACACTATAACTGCAGCCCAGTTGCAGCACATTGTGCAGCTGCAGCGCACTGCAGTGTTGCAATGTACTGTATAACTGTAGCACACCGTGCAACTGCAGCGCACTGCGGTGTTGCAATGCACTGTATAAATGCAGCACACCATGCCGCTGCAGCGCACTGCTGTGTTGCAATGCACTGTGCAACTGCAGCACACCGTGCAGCTGCAGCGCACTGCTGTGTTGCAATGCACTGTGCAACTGCAGCACACCGTGCAGCTGCAGCGCACTGCTGTGTTGCAATGCACTGTGCAACTGCAGCGCACTGTGCAACTGCAGCGCACTGCTGTGTTGCAATGCACTGTGCAACTGCAGCGCACTGCTGTGTTGCAATGCACTGTATAACTGCAGCACACCGTGCAGCTGCAGCGCACTGCGCTGTTGCAATGCACTGTATAACTGCAGTGCACCGTGCAGCTGCAGCGCACTGCGGTGTTGCAATGCACTGTATAACTGCAGCGCACCGTGCGGCTGCAGCGCACTGCGGTGTTGCAATGCACTGTATAACTGCAGCGCACTGCGGTGTTGCAATGCACTGTGCAACTGCAGCACACTGTGTATCCACATAGCTCCATATCTTTTATAAATTAATTGGTGCATAATATTTGTGCACCATTCTTCCGTCATGATGACACGAACACACTAGTAACACCCAACCAAACACACCGTGTCCCTCAGCAACCACTTAGCGACACCCTAGCAACCACTCACCATCTGGAAAACCACAGTAAGCACCTAGAAACACCATATCAATATCTTAGCAAAAACAAATTCCCCTAGTGACCCTGAAGCAACAATCTACAAGTGCTAGCAGGAACCAGGAACCACCAAACATATAGCCATTTTATTAACATTACTATACTAATTAATATAATATATATATATATATATATATATATATATATATATCTCATGTGTTTCAATACTGTATAGAACCCTGTTGCTCCACTCCTGCCAACGTAGACCCAGCCAGCCCAGACTTAAAATTTCTATCCATGGTCCCGTCTCTTCACAACAAATTTAGGAGCTTTGCAAACTGACTACACGCAAACTGACCACACACACACACACACACACACACACTTCTCGTGACTGAATATTAAGAAGTTTTCATTTCTGTCCCATGAGATACAGAGGGAACTGTTTTGTCATGGACACAAACACACACACACACACACACACAGGGCAGCAGAGCAGCAGCAAGGCATCAGCAGTGACACCTGCCATGGTATTATGAGCCCCTGGGAAGGAACCCAGTCAGGCCGAGTTTTAATTATTCAGCCAGGGCCATCTGTGCTCAGGCCTGTTTACCTCGCCATACACCTGCAGATTAAGACCAAAAGCAGACAACAGGCCAGATACAAAAAGATGAGCCTACACAGGACGAGAACAACCAAACACATAGGTGTCAAGTTTAAGGCACCGCAACTGGCCAATCACTGCTTCAGCCTGCTTTGCTTTTTGTTTACCCACCAGTTTACATAAACACTAGGACAAGTTTGACCCGTTAGATCAACTGTGTGTCCCCTTTTTGGGCCAATTTAGACACTTTACAACCAAAGCTGTTGACGACGCCCCATTTTCTGGGAGATTATATTGGTCAGACGAGTAATGAAGACAAGGTCACTGCTTATTTGAGCTTAGCTCTGTGAGAACGCCACAAATGTTAAATATGGATATGTCATGGTTGTTGGGTACGGTCACACGGTCACATCTGGTATCTGGTTTTGCCCTTTTAGACCTTTTGATAGAGCATGAATGAGGCTTTCCTTTACATGCCGTCAAACTTTCCTGATGAATGGACCAATAGAAACCACCAATTAAGGTGGTCTGTGGTTCAAGTCCACATCATGCCCATGTAAACACACAACCTCATACATCCAAGTTTGTGTACAGGAGGATGGAAAAGGTCAAGAGTGAAGATGCCACAGTCCACCATTAGCTACGGATGGGAGAACTCTTAAAAATCAAGGCGCTTGAAGTGAAGGAACTGCAGAAGCTGAAAAGGTTCTTTACAGATTCACACTCCCACATCTTTACTACAAGTGGTTCTTCTATGACAGTGGTCCTGGGCCTTGGTGAGCTGAAGATGAAGGTGCAAGACGGGGCGTCTTCCATGACCAGCGTTGGAAACCACTGTTCTATGGCTTGGTAACAGTTACGTAACAGTGAAGAACCTATTAAAAAGGTCTTAAGAACCTTTTTTAGCAATTCAAAAGCTCATTACACTTCCTCATGGTTCTTTTATGGAACCATTTGTGGTTACGTCATGACCGCACGCAAACAACCATTATTTTAAAGAGTGACGGTGGGTTTCTGTAGTAAAGACGCTGTGCTGCAGGGGAAGTCAACTGCTGCCTCCCATATTTACCTATAAACACAGGTGACCCGCTCAACTGCCTGGTGTTCATGCAAAATGTCTGGGTGTCACTTGTGGACGTGATGAATGTAGGCATGTTCCTCTTTCTTTGAAAGTAGTCCAACGCTCAAAAGCAATGCTAAGAATAGCAACTCGAAGCTTCTGTGTTTGTTTGTGACCATTTTACTAGAGTTAGAACTCCCTGTTCAGAAGAAGTGGGTCCTGGGTTAATCCTCCACTGGAACTTGACTCCCTAAGAGAAGGTGGGGGGGTCCAGCGGGCAGGATGCGAGAGTCAGCTCAGAAAAATAGAAAAAGCCATGTCACCAGCTAGTTAAATAGAGTCCTCAACCTCACAAGTTGTCACAACCCACAAAAAAGAGCTCAAAAGCTGAATGCCTGGTTACTGGTTACAGAGCCAACTGGGTCTGTTTGATATAGATTACAACCACTGCCATAATGAACATACAGTAAGTAGTATAGTGTGTTTAGGTAGAGGGTGCTACCATTAAGATGAAGCCAAATACAATAAGGAAGAGGAGAATTTTACTTTAAGGTAGTTACTGGTGCTCCACAACACTCAAGAACGTCCTTAACCTGAGAAATGGCTTGGTTATGAAGCTCCAGGAATTCTTGGGCGCGCCAGGTGAGGCTGGCTGTTCTGAGGCTAACGTCTTGTCTGACAGCCTCACAAGCACCTGATGCATCGGTTTCACCGGAGCTTCATAACACCCTTTTTTTATCCGCCACAAAATGGTACGACATGTGTGTGGATGTTTAAATTTGACACCTTCAACCATAGTCCTTTTTTTTTGTTTTTTTTGGAAAGACAGTGGATAGTTATATGGTCCTCTCAACACTCCAGTGTTTCTTTAGAGTTGTGTTGGAAAGCCAGTTAGCTCTGCTCTACAGAACATTCAATTGAAGCCTGTTGGAATGTTGGGTTAGCATAGCGAGCCGCTTCATGATCAGTGTCCACAGCAGTGGTCTCCGCCAGACTGCATTCCCTTTGAATACGATGTGACCATAAAGCAGAAATTCTGGCAAAATCGGTTAAACAAACTCTTGCAGGTGGGTGTGGTGAAATAATGTCAATATCTGCGCTCATTTAAAACGTGTTCATGCTGGTGTTGGAATTTGATGTGTGTTGGTGGCAAGCCCTCGGGAGAAATCCTGAACCCAACTGCATTCCTCAATCAAACACCATTTCCAAAATAAAATAACCATGTGACTTTTTACTGTGTGTGTATGTATATCTATTCTAATGTTATACTGAGTTTTAACAATTACACACCACCTATAGCCAAGGTAAGAGGTTTTAAATAAAAAATGCTTATGGGCCTCAACATTTGCACTGGACTGTGCACAGTACTTTTAGCACATCCCTCATGGAGTTTGAGGGGTTAAAGAGAAATCCAGTGTACTGGAGGCCAAAGCTTTACCATGACCTTAGCACACACCTTGAATCCCTCCATGAGGTCACTGCCCTCCCGCTCATGTGCTTGTTTGGCTAGTCTATCCCGTTCTTCATCTGAAGCTCCTAGAACCTAACGTATAGCGAGCGTAACCGGGCTGAGGTTAAACGTCTGTGCAGATACAAGAGGCTTCAGCTTAACTGACCGACATTTTGTTAAAGAATTAAAACACTTCTGCCCCATTTTTAAGAGAGCTGTACTCTCAAGAGAGAACCTGTTCAAAAGTAAAGGGACAAAAAAAGATCAACCAACAGATCAAAAAACAGAGGGGCAGAAAGGACCGATCTAAACCGTCTTCTGCAGGCTGGCCCAGTGCTCCTCTGGGAGCGGAGAGTGAGAGCAAAAGAGGGATGAGGGGAATGAGTGTAGGTTTACCGCAGAGCACACAATGGCAGATGTGATTTATGGGGATTGCTGGCCCAGTTCTGCAGAGGGAAGCCCTCCCACTAACGACTCCCGCACTACCTCACACTCAAAAATACCACAACTACACAATTAGCCTTAAATGAACTTAAATGAACTTCAACCCCCAAAACTTCCACCGAAATGAAGAGGATCCAATAGGATGGATCCAGCGAGGATCCAGCAGCCAAAGTGAATGCTGACAAGGACTGACCGTCCACCACACGGAAGGACTGTTCTCAATGGACCATTTGGCAACATATGTCATATATCAAATATTCATTCACTTATTATATTCACTTGTTAGCAACAAAGCCAAGATAGCCACACCTTCACAGTCTTCCAGAATCCAGTTATTAATAACACCTGCTTGGCAACTCACTCATGTTAAGGCACTTTGGTTTTGGCATGGACAGGTGTGATACAACATGGCTGACAGGTTCTCTCTCAAACACAAGCAAAACTGTCCTGACTGTGCCTCACAGTCAAAGAAAAGGCCTCCCCAGTGTTTCGCACATTAAACCCCTAGAATCAAGCTTCCCGTAGAAGCCTGATGAATACATTAAATGAAGGTAGAGGAGTTTCACCATCACTGGAGCCTGTAACCTTGCTAACTCCATTAATAATTACCAGGCCTAGATTTAACAAGTAACAGTATTGTTCAGTTCTGGCCACAGTTTAACATTTCCTTTGTTGGTGAAATTCTGCAAGATCCAGGAAGACTTTCAAACGTTGGGTCAAGGGCTCAACTAAAAGCCATGATCTATCACAGACAGAGATTCCATCCCATCCTGGCTCACTGTTCCATGACTTGAGGGTCCCGGGGGGAAAATATATACAGGCCTACGTCTTGCACTTTGGCTCAGGATAGGCCATTTTTACTGGAAGTGCTTCCTTGCGCCACAGTGAAACGTATGTCGTATGATCCACATTGAACAATAATAGAAAATCCACATGTCTGGAAAAAATGAGGTCAGGTGTCCTGATGTTCTGCAAAGCTGCTCCAAGTTTGATCTGAATAGCGTTTCAAGGTATGTGATGATTCTGGAGTTTATGGTTTCATATGCTTTGAAAACTTAAGGACGGTTAATGGAGCTACAGACCACACTGATGGGCAAACTCACTTTGCGATGACCTGATTTGAAATGGACAATAACGTATCAGGAAGTCTACTGCAGGAGCACTGGATACATCTTATTTAATTCTTATTCAATTAAATCAAACGTTCGGTCGGACTAATATTCAAGGTATGTGAGGATTTGAGATTTGTTGAATTGAGTTTATGATGGCATAATTTGCAGGTAATTCATACATGCTGTAAAGGCTTATATAAGGCAAATAACCAATACGGTGCGATGTGGTTCCCGTGGTTTCTGAAACTCCTTTACTAGGGGCGCGCTGGTCATGTGACGATTGTGGCCAATTTCCATTGTCTTTACAGCCAAACTGTACAATGACCAATGTATTTACTGCGTCATTTTAAATTCTCAAAAAGTAAATAAATAAAGAAATAGACAATTGCCTCTTTAATAACTTAAATTAACGTGCTAAATAGGGCTAGACAATACGCAAAAAATACTATATCAATATTTAAAACACATTTTTCACAATACAAGATATTTACCACAATACATCAGTAGCGACAGATTCCTAACAACTATTAATCAGATATTCTCTCGCACTGAATATTGATTCTCAACATCTGCTGCACTTCTTCTAATTAAACCAGTGTAAGTACACTGTTTGTAATAAAATGTGCAGTTGGTCAGTGTTCCTTAAGCACTAACAGTACCCTCGATATGCTTAGAAAAGAGCCTACTGTGTATCATGATTGAACATGATGAACTAAATGTATCACAATACGATAAAAAAAAATATATCATCATATTGCCCAGCTCTGGTGCTAAATCAAAAGTATGAGGCAACTGGTTATTTAGCACAATGTGTAATGTGGCATTACATGTCGGGGGTCAGGAAAACATAGCTCCTTCTCTTCTCCCTTTGGCTCCAGCATAATTAGCAAACAGCTTTAAATACAATGCTAATTAATCACTAGAATTAAGATAATGTATAGCTGCTTTCACTGCTAGTCACATAGCAATTTAGACATCAGACACTTGATTAATTCGACTTACAGTACTGTCCAACCTCATAAAGAGCAAACCTCTCAACTGACCTCAATAGTAGCTGTGCAATCCTGTGGAAAGTGTGCTCTACTCTCCAATAAAATGCTTAAAGGCGAGATTTGGTGGTGCAGAGTCATAGACCTTTAACTTTAATGCTGCTTCCTTTAACCTTTATGTAGGTCATTGAATTGTTTGAGCATTTAGCTGAGGACAGGGCTCATCAAAAGCTGATAACTTATAGACAACAGGCTCCACCTGCCTATACTGCATCAGAGGCAACAGGACTAATAGGACTTGGCGCTTCCATTTCATCAAGGGAAGAAATGACAAGACCACAGCAACTTCTGCTTTCACAGTGACCAGAAGACACAAGCAGGTAAAATGCAGAATGTGATGCACTGTTTCCAAGCCTAAATGCGTAAAGGCGACCACAGAGCCCTGAAGTGGAGACCTCAGAGGAAAAGCATGACACGCACACAACAAGGCAGGGTGTGTGTGTGGGTGTGTGTGTGTGTGTGTATATATATGAGAGCGTGTGTGCACATAAATGTTTGTGTGGGATGCATTTAACCATGTTTTCACAGATGAATGAAGCCTTAATCTGGTCCAGGGCACAGGACACAAAGACAGGATGTTTGGAAGTAGGGTGTGGGGCTCAGCTAGGAGGACGTGATGTTTGCTACTCAACAAATCTGGGTGAAATATGGCTTATATGAGCTTAGATGTCCCATTTCCTTTCACTGTCACATACAGGTGCAAGCATTACGCCGCAGAAGAGCAGCCCTGGACAAAACCATTATAAAAACTGAAGTGACCACTGAAAACGAGGCTGCCGATACGACATTTAAACAGGTTAATTAGTAGGTCCATGCGGAGTCTGTAAGCAAAATAAGCCATGTCTGATTAAAAACTGCAACTTGTGAGATGTAAGAACCTCTGTGTTTCTGGACTCCTAGGGTCTCCTGACAGTAGGAACAACTGGAATTGCACAGGTAGAACACATGATGGGAAGGTGCTGCTCACCTCAAACTTGTTCTGCATAAAGGACGATTACTTTAAGAAAAGTAAATGGACGCTGGGCATTAGTATATTTAAATCTTATGATCACATGTTAATAGACATCCAGGGGAAGAAATGACAAGATCTTAGCAAATACGGTAACAACTGAATCAGACATGAATCATCCACCATACCACTAGAAATAGCATCAAACTAACAGTCCAATCACCCCAAACAAAATGAAACTGAAAAATCAAATGTGCTGAGGTATACACCGATAACCCCCCCACCTTGTTTCTACACTTACCGTCCATTCAATCAGCTCTACTGACCATATAGGAGCACTGTAGTTCTATAATTACAGGCTGTAGTCAATCTATTTCCCTGCATACCCCTTAATCTCCTTTCACCCTGTTCTTAAATATTTAGGACCATACAGGACTGACCACCACAGAGCAGGTATTATATGAGTGGTGGTGGTGGTGGTGGGTCATTCTCAGCACTGCAGTGACACTGACATGGTGGTGGTTTGTTAGTAGTGTGTGTGTGGGGCTGGTACAAGTTGATCAGCAGTGCTGGAGTCAATGCTGGACTGAGAACGATCCACCAACCAGAAATATCCAGACCACTGAAGAACAGGGTGAAAGGAGGCTAACCAAGTATGCAGAGAAACAGATGGAGTGCTCCTATATGGCAAGCTGACAAAATGGACAATGTGTGTAGAAACAAGGAGGAGGTGGTTTTATTGTTATGGCTGATCAGTGTATAAACTGAATGTAATGATCATAGCATATGAGTGAGAGGAATTGTGTTGCAGAACAGGAACATTCGAAATCACAGCAAATTTCATTGTTGCCTTACAAAAGGAAATTGTGTCATATCCTGCGTCAACCTAAGACTATTACACGAGGCTAGGGATGGAGCAGTACTTGCACTCCATCCGAACAATCATGGTACAGGCACTATGGTTCGGTGCATGCAGCCGTAACTAGAACACAGAAAAACTTGAGTTGCACCCAGAAATCTTAAACATTAACGGTGCCAAGCTGAGCCCACCTCAAGTCTGACTACTGGGAGTGCAGAGGACACACATGAGCTAGAAGACCCACCTGCTTCTTTCAAATCAGCAAGGGTATTTTTTGAAGGACTGGGTTTAAGCTTTGATTGTTCAAACAGAACCCAAGCTGAGGCTGAAACGCTCCTCCTTTTTTTATCTATTAACTGCATGCTTTTATCATACAAGATGCTCTTCAGTTTGGAGGACAATTGTGACGACCAGGGGGTGCAGTTTAATTTTATGGAAAGTCAAGAAATCGTAGTTACAAATCTGGGCAGAGGGCTTTTAATTTGGAACGACAACTTCAACAAGTGAAATAAAGACAAGCAGGGGAGCAAAGAGGATGGTAGGTTAAATTATTTTTATTTTTTATTTTTTTATTTGTGATGTGATGTAAGACCATTCACTCTGCCACGCCCAAAAATTCGAACCCACTGTTTATAATAGCTGCACGTACACCAGCGTCTGCACTACGTTGCCGCACACATTCCCTTCATGACTTTGAACACCTTTCAAATCCGGACAGCATTTTGAGTGTACTACAATATAAAAAAAGCCAGATCAAGACCATAGGAAGCCACAGCAGATCACATGTGATTTTCTCCAGAGATAGTCAGCCAGGCTTTCGGCAAAGGAGCAAATTCTAAATGCTAGACACTACCTAAAAGGTAAAGGTGCAGCGAAATGTGTCATCCACATTTAACCCATCTGTGGTAGTGAACACACACACACACACACACACACACACACACACACACACACACACACTAGTGAACTAGGGGCAGTGAGTACACACACACCCAGAGCGGTGGGCAGCCAACTCCAGCGCCCGGGGAGCAGAGAGGGTAAAGGGCCTTGCTCAAGGGCCCAACAGTGGCAGCTTGCCGAGCCCGGGAATCGAACCCACAACCCTGTTATTGATAGCCTGACGCTCTAACTGCTGAGCCCCCACTGCCCTTGTACTGTACACCTTGTACAGTTAATAACATCCAGTTCAAAGTGGGTAAAAGATGCCATATGTATAAACGGATCTAAATAAACAGTTCGCAAAGTTTGTTTTGCAGTCCATTTCCATCTGTTATGAGATTTTTAGTCATGAAATTGCTCATTTTAGGGAGACATTTGTATATGGTGCCCTGCCAAAAAATAAAAACTTTTACTAAATAAATAATTTTACTAAACTTACAAAACTTGATGTCCAAACTAAACTGTGACTTTTATGTACTATTACACCCCTACATATACCTTTATGATACAATATAGGGGCACACAACTGTTTAGTAGCCACTATATATAGAATAAAATAATGTATGAGCCTCATAACAAATTTACACTCCTTTTGACACGCCACGGACACAGACTCAAAAAGCCAAAAGACAAGTAGCACTCAGCTCATTTGTAAACTGATTTTTAGCTGCACCAAGAAAGTTTCTGCTTTTTTCAAAGCACTGATGTGAGTCATGACTGACCGAGGCGTTCACAATGCAAACAAGGCCTTAACAAATAGGCCTGATGTTTAATACGTGCAATAGGGAGGTGGAGGGATGACCGATTAGCTGAAACAGCCCACTATGTAAGCGGTCACAAGATCTGGCTTGACTGTCAGAGCTGAAGAGCTGTTTTCTCCTTTGCTGAAGGTAACACAGCCGAAAACATGGTGTCCTACCTGCTGTATGCGAGTGCTAGTATGTAAATGATTAACCTGAGCTGACTTACATTTACTAGAGCTTTTTTGGTTTGCGAGTGGCTCGGAGAGTGCGAGGTTAATCCAGTTAGGCCTCTGTCTTGTCCCTGGCGCTGGCGTGAGGCATTCGCTGTGTACAGCGGGCGCTTAGCTGCCACACAAAGGACATGTTAAGGAATGGTGCGGATTAGGGGATTGCATAATGAGAAGACGGACTCAATGCTTCACACTGATTGAGAACAGGAGGGTGTGATGGGGAATTCCTCTTCAGCTGTCTGGCGCAACACACACACACAGCCTGAGAAGTGGCAGCAACTGCAGCTTCCAGTAATAAAGCCATTTAGCACTGCCACACATTTTCCCGTGTAAATTACTCCTCTGCAGGGCAATTACAAGGCCCTCCTCCTACTACTCCTGCACAAGAGAAGGGGGAAGGGGGGGGCTGCTGAATCTGAACCAGACAGACCTGTTGGTAATTCAGTATTCAACAATACCAACATCACAACTGGATATCATAGACAAACTGCAGTTCCTTCAGCATTTTTCATTTGGAAATGCCATTTGCATTGTAGTTAAGGGCTTGATGGACATAAGCTGGCCAGGTGGGGGCACAGAGCCCTAGGGTGAACTTCGTAAGACACAGCCCAAGCAAATAAACCTCCATCTGCTCCTGACTGACGCAACCTGCCAACCTTTTTTTTTCTCCGCCTTTGCCATTTACACACATGCAGACACAAAAGTCAATTCACCCTCCCAGTTAGCCTAACCACGGAGCAGTTCTTTACATTGTGTGAACATTTCATGATGCATGAACCAATAGAAATGATCCAAAATGACTTGCCACAACGATATACTCTAGCTATGCCATAATCAATGACATTTCACAGCTCTACAGGCCTTTTGTCATCACACTTTCCATCTGTTACCTCTGTACTGATTGGTCAGTTCGCAAAGACATTGATTTCAACACCTTCCTCTAATTAGAATAGGAATAGGAATCAAGAGAATCAAAATACACTTATCACTGTTGCATAAAAAACTAAAAAATATGTCCAAAGGTAAATGCCTTACTAACTTTCAATGGAAGCCTAAGTAAAAAGATCTTATTCCCAATCCTTCTGGATCATTTCTGTTGATCCATTTATCATGAAGTTTTCACATAAACAAAACCTGCCAGATTCGCATTAAGTCAAAAAGTGAAAAAAATCATCGTTCTGGATTGTCCTTGTAGCAGGAAGGAAGCCTGACCTTACCTGACACTAAAAAAAGGCAACAGCATTCAATCTCAAGAGGTGCCAAAGGCACATGATCATTAACAGTGCAGGATTCTGCATCAGGGCAATCAAACGAAATCAGCATAAGTGCACAAATCCCTGAACATGCAGGACATGCCATTTGAGAGGCTTTGCTGACGTAGGCCACAAACACTACCTCAGGCAATCACTCACGAATAACAGTTAACGGGGGGGGGGGGGGGGGGGGGGGGTTGGGGGGGGCCTAAGCAAGGAGCTTACACCATCTCTTGCACCACATGGCAGAGTGACCACATACTGAGACTGACCATATGGCACTCTCAGGACAGAAGAGCTACAGTGGGTTTCGGACCAGAGCAGGGGCTTGTGGTCGTGCACCACCAGGGACCAATGCAGGCTACTAATTAGGTGGTGTTTAGTGCCGGGTGACACTGAGGGAACTCTTAGAGCAGATGTATCACAATATCTTGGTTAGGGGGGGTTTTGTAGACGCATCAAACCGTAAGAAGACCACAAAGAACAGTTTTGGTTTTCCTTTTCCTTTACCAGTGATCGCTTTGATTAATACAAATCATACCACAGTTCTCAACTACTGCTACAACTAATGGCCGAGCTCTCTCCAGATGGGTAGTACATGGCGCTCTCTCTCTCCCCTCATCCCTCCTAAACGTTGTTGGCCGGTACAGGAGTCTGTTTGCTGGGGTAGAAGGCATTAGCTTGGGACATGGCGCTTTCCCCTTGAGCATATCGGCAGTAGTTAATAAATAAATAAATAAATAAATAAATAAATAAATAAAGGCAGTGGTGGGTGTTAATGCTGTGTAGTGTCTGGAGAATTGCTGGTGCTAGTGGGAGCTACGAACAGGTGGGTTAATTGGCAGCACCACATTGGGAGAAAACGGGACCTACTTAGAGTTTACTAAAATTCTGAACTTTGCTCGAAACTCGCTTCTCTGTGACCCATCTTAACTCGACAACAACTACAAAAGGCTGGAAATGACTACCTCCGACACAGCGAAGGAGTACGGTTGTGTGACTTCATGATTTCAGCGTGCGAAGGTAGTTACCATAACTGCACATTTTAGGCCCCTGCAGCATCTTTAATGATCAACAGTGTCAACAAAGTGTCTCAGTGTCGAGGTGTGTGTGAACAAAGTTAGTAATATGTTTCCTGCCATTGAATGGAGTTCCATGGAAGTAGTGGGGAGGGGCGGTTCTAAGGAGCCACGAAATTACATTATGATCTCAAATATAAAATAGGGTGAATTCCCACTTCACTGAAGCTCATTACCCCATACAAGTGATATCATTTTTGCTCATTTTTCATCTGAATCATGACAAAAAGAAAGACACCGCATCTCACTATCACTTTCGCTTTTAAACCAATGGTCCCAGAGTTACATTTCAGCCTTTTAAGTATACCCCACCAAAGCGATACTGGGTTAAAGATATCTGCCACACAGCTGTTGACTTTGACAGCTGCCTGTCCCACAAAGATACGATAGATATCTGCACACTGACGGTCTTAACAGAGTTGCTGACTCACTTGATAAATTCACGGCACATTAGTGAGCACGTACTGTATGTGTGGACTACAGACAGCCCTCCTCACTGGCACCGCTTTGTGTACAACTTGACAATCCCCGCTCTTTTAAGGAACAGAGCATTTGGCTGTGGATTGGTTGAGGTGATACGGCGAACTAACGCCAATACGACTGCTGAAGACATTCGTACATACTGCACTACTCTAAATCCAACTAAACAGGACTATGTCTCTGACGAAACCGTCTGTGTGAGATTACACACTCAGAAAAGCATGCTGTGATGTAACGTATTATGATAACTGTAATATACAGCCACACTGCTCACACCTGGTCATTGATACAACGCCCATTATCCAACAAAATTCCTAACCCTAAGATTGCTGTGTGACTCCAATAACAGCATAACCGACGTAACTACCAGGCTACTGCATCTTCAGATCCAGCCTTTCCAGCAAGACACCAGAATAAATAATCAAAAAAACTGATAAAGAAAAAAGCCCAATGATTAATGTAACACATAAAAACCAATAAAAAATCCTATCGATCCCGCAAACCCACAGTGGCCGCTTTCAGTCTTCTTGCAACCAGAGCCCAATTTCTCACTCTATTTCTCCCTTTGCTGCAGGCTGAAGGGCATCCATATGCCAGCTGTCCACGCTCTAAACACACACAGCTCTGAGCTCAGGGTCTGATCTGTCTGGCTGCATCAGCGACTCCACATCATGGTCGGCAGCTCTTGCGCTGTTCTGTCTGACCCGGTTAGCTACACAGGCTAGTATGCGTCTGTGCCCTCTGCCAGTGCGACCGGACACAGAGGCAGCCTGAAAAAGTCACCCGAGACTGACCATGCGACACGCCTGAAAGTCAGCTAGAATACTGAACGCAGGCCTGGGTATTATGTTTAATTTGGCACTTGTGTGCTTCAGTGAACGCTTGCTGAAGGCCACGGCACTCGCCAGCCACCCCTCCCACTTACCTCTGCAAGTTCAGCACACGCAGAGGCCTCAGATAAGACTTACTGCACGTAGTATTGACACTACTAGAGCTGACTACACGCCAAGACAACAGAATCTCCCTTTCACACGCTCACACTCCCCAACAGGGAGTCTAAATTAAAAAGGCATGGCAGAAAGGTGCGAGTTACACAGACGTATAGCAAACTGGACTGTCCTCCAACGAGAGTGGCCAGCATCTGGTTTAGCAGACTGCAAAACGCCTTAGAAATGAGAAAATCATGGGTTCTTCACATTTCTCTACCTGGATCTGCACAACCTGTTGCCGTCTTAAACACATTATGTTTGATGTGGGATGTTTTTACTTTGTCCACATGTTTGGAGACATCTGCTCTTTCCTGCTGCAGTGGCAGCTTCAACTCTGTTCGATGGAGCTCCATCACTGCAGAGAACGCAGTTCCACTGATCCACAGCCCAACGCCTCCGGCCGGTGCTTGGCATTGGGCATGCCGACCTAATGCCGGGTCTTGCATAGCCGCTCTAATCTGTCCTCTACTATTGGCAATGTGCCAATAGTATGAGCTCTACATGTGCAACTGCACACCTGTGTCAGCAACGGGTGCAGTGAATTACAATAAACAAAACAGCTAAAATTATGTCCGGATACTTTTGGACAGATGGCGCTTCAACTAGTTGGCATTTCTATCTTTAGTGCTGTGCGTATCCATGCTGTACAACAAAAGCTGGAATGCTCTGCCAAGCGAGCCGCTGCCATGCAAAACAAAATCAGACCAAGATGACAAGATTTACTCAAATCATAACTGCTCCCAGACTTCTCCAACAAACAGCTCCTGGTTTTAGATCATGAGCCGTTCATATCTTAACATCAACCAGGACCCCCATACAACACAAGTAACAAGGCCCCCTTTACACCCCAAAAATAACAAAGGCCCTCACAACACAAAGGTAACCAAGACCCCTTGCACCACAGCAATAACAAAGCCCCTTTACACCCTAAAAGTAACATGAGCCCCCTGCACCCCAGCAGTAAGCA
This sequence comes from Salminus brasiliensis, assembly GCF_030463535.1. NCBI lineage: Eukaryota > Metazoa > Chordata > Actinopteri > Characiformes > Bryconidae > Salminus > Salminus brasiliensis. The sequence continues at coordinate 27,765,823 of NC_132886.1, forward strand.
GGGGTCCAACAGTAACCCGGGCTCCTTACACCCCAAAAGTAACATGAGCCCCCTGCACCCCAGCAGTAAGCAGGGGTCCAACAGTAACCCGGGATGCCTACACCCCAAAAGTAACATAAGCCCCCTTCACCCCAACAGTAAGCAGGGGCCCAAAAGTAACCTGGGTTCCCTACACCCTAAAAGTAATGATCTCCTACACCCCAAGCGGTAACCAGAGCCTGCATCCTTTACATTAACCCAGACAGTAACCAGGGCCCCCTCACAAAACAGTAACCAGGGCCTCCCCTACACCCCACAAAACAGTAACCAGGGCCCCCTTACAAAACAGTAACTCTCTACACCCCACAAAACAGTAACCAGGGCCTCCCCTACACCCCACAAAACAGTAACCAGGGCCTCCCCTACACCCCAAAAACGTAACCAGGGCCTCCCCTACACCCCAAAAACAGTAACCAGGGCCTCCCCTACACCCCCAAAACAGTAACCAGGGCCTCCCCTACACCCCCAAAACAGTAACCAGGGCCTCCCCTACACCCCCAAAACAGTAACCAGGGCCTCCCCTACACCCCCAAAACGGTAACCAGGGCCTCCCCTACACCCCAAATGGTAACCAGGGCCTCCCCTACACCCCAAATGGTAACCAGGGCCTCCCCTACACCCCCAAAACAGTAACCAGGGCCTCCCCTACACCCCCAAAACAGTAACCAGGGCCTCCCCTACACCCCAAAAACAGTAACCAGGGCCCTTTACACCCGACGGTAATCCGGACTAAGCTGGTCCACATGCTTAAGTCTACCACGGATTCGACGCTGTTCATCGTGTCCTACCTTGGGCAGTTCTCTCAGCTGGTTGGCGTCGAGCAGTAACTCCTCCAGGCTGCGGCTGTAGCGGTATATCTCATCGGGCACGGTGTGCAGCGAGCAGTGCCGTTTGTCCACCGACTCGACGTGGCGGTTGCACCGCCACAGGGGGATACACTTCAGCATGGCCGGGGGGGGGGGATACCGGCGACGGTCAGGCCCTCTGCATTAGAGACAGTGGCTGCAGAAGACGGGCGGAGGAAATGGAGAACGGAGGAGGAGTGGTGGAGCGGGTAAATCCTTCAAGCTTTATCCAGAAAACAGTAAAGAATAACAGGGCTACAGGAATCCACGTCCAGGAGCGACCCGCCAGTGCTCCTCCTGTTCCTGGCGACTTCGGTCCAGTCGAGCGAGGGAAGCGTGTGGAGTTCAGACTCTCCCCCTCAGAAATGAAGTTAACCCGAGACCCCCTCAGTCACACACAGCCCTGTTCGCCAACACGAGCAGAGGGTAAATAAAGACTAGCTGCCTGTCTTACACATTGGAGCGGGCTGGGAGAGCGGACTAGCTCGCGGTTAGCGGGCTAACTAAAGGCGATTATACCGCCAATAAAAGCCGCCTCTCTCTCTCTCTCTCTCTCTGCTTCTGGTCACTAACAACCCCGGTATTCTTACAACACCTGAACCTCAGAGTTTCTTCCGTGTCCACATACAACGCCTCCCTACATGCTGCAGCCCTCCAAGCAGCCGAGGCTCGGTTAGCTAGCTGGCTAACGCTCGAGCTAAGTGCGTTTAGAGGCGCGTTTGAAAACAACGCCAGTGAGCTAGGATAGCTAACCGATTAGCATCCCGGCTAGCGCGGCTCCGGTTCGCTACCTGAACTGGCCAAGAAATAAAAGAGCGTCTAAAACTAGCAATAAAACAACCAGAAAGTCTGGGTTTGTGTAAAACGGGAGTGAAACGCCGTGTGTGTGTGTGAAAGTCTCGTTAACGGTCTGAGCGAGTGAGTCCCGTCCCGTCCGGTCCGGTGGGTCGGTCGGTCGGTCGGTCGGTCCAGCGCCGGGCTCTCAACCGTAGGGCAGCGCAGGCAGCCCGCAGTGCGAGAGGAGACCTAGGCGAGGCGAGCAATCCGGGACGAAGGCGTCCGTGTTGTCGTTACTCATATGGCTCAAGGTCCGCCGACTAGCGAGCACTGCGTCTCCGGCTGCTGCGGCGAGGCTCCTCCGGCAGTCTGTGTTTTTGTTTTCACGCCGAGTCTCCAGGTGCCGGAGAGGAGAGGAGAGGAGAGGAGCGCCGCTTCTACCGAAACCGACCACAACTCCGCCTCATCTTTGTGAGCACGTCGAAGCCCCGACTACGCCTCCCCCACTACTACTACTACCACCACCACCACCTCACCACCACCTCCTCCTCCTCTCTCGCTTTCTCTCTCTCTCCCCCTCCCTTTGTGTTGAGTGTGTGTGTCTCTCTACCGCTCCTTCTTTCTCTCTCGCCCAGCGCCGTTGTTTTTCCCTCGGCTCGGTGTTTCTCCAGATGAGGACACCTAGGAGCGAGGAGGACGAGCCGCAGCGGGCCGAGCGGTTACTGAAAGCTAGCTATATAAAAAAAATATATATATAAAAAATCGATATTATTATAAAAATGACTATTTTCAGATATTCTCACAACGTCGCGAACAGCACAGTATAGTATAGTATCATAATTTTAACACCTGAATATTATATAAAATATTAATTATTGCAATTTCGATCACATATTTACGTGAAAATAGCGGCTTATTAATCTTCACAAATTAATGGATACTAAAGTAGGAGAAAGGCTTGTCTCTATGAACTGAGTAGATTTGAGCGGATTTGGATTTTTATTAAAATTGGCGGTTAACACAATTTTAAAAAGAAATTTTAATATCATAATTAGATGATGAGGAGCAAAAAAACAAGGGAATAAAAATAATAAATAAATAAAGAAACAAGTAGAAAGTTTTGACTGTAACTTCAGGACGCTTTATGCCGTCGTGGACCGTTTATTGTGCACGCGCGCCTCCTGCTGGTTGAACGTGTCGCTACACCTACAGGTCCTTCTCTTGCATTGTCTGGTGTTGCTGCTGTCCTGAGGTGCATGTATGATATTTGTGCCATATAATTTTACTAAATATGAAATAAACAGGTTATGTTTTGGGACTGCGTTGAATAGGCTGCCCTGTCTTATTCCTTAATCAGAAAGCAGTCCGGGCTGACCTACACTCTTCATGATTTATCCTCACCTCACAGCATGACTATGCTTGTGACTGTTTATCTGCATGGACTTTATCATTTTCACTTTTATCACAATCTTTTATGGATTCATTTTATGTGAAATGTTTTTTTCATTCCTGTTTTGTTTGTATTTTGCCATCAGGTGTCGACCAGAAGACGACAGGTTCCCCTGTTGAGTCTTGGTTCCTCTCAAGGTTTGATCCTCTTGATCTGAGGGTTTTTCCTTGTCACTCTTGCCACTGGCTTGCTCAAAAGAGGCTCGGACCCGGATCTCTGTAAAGCTGCTTTGTGACTCTTATTACGTTTGGCCTAACCCTGCAGGCCTGACGGCGGGCAAACACATTATATAGAAAATGCATTGGTTTTTGTCACGTCACAAAGGCAATGAATTGAAACCTGGTCATTGTTGCGGTTTATTTTCCATATATGGACCGTATGAAGGGCGGCACTGAGGCGCAGCCGGTAGTAGATGTGCAGCACATCTTCAGGGGCCTGGGGTTGTGGGTTCGAGGAGTGTGTGAGAGGCTTGGTGGGTTCTCCCTGTGACTGTGCTCTGTGTGTTTCATCCTACTTCATAGATGAGTTGTCTGAGCTAAACTACATCTAGCTGTGAGTGGATGATTACATGTGATACCCTGTGATGGCCTGGCACTCTGTCCAATAATCTGGATAGGCACAAGGATGGATGGACTGGGGAGTGATAGGATGGCTTGGTGTTTTTTTTTTGCTACATCGCTTTGCTGATAGATAGATTCAACTTGGTCATTGCTCAGATGTACCCGATATATTGCTGAGATATACTATTTTATTGTTACCATTTAGTCTCGTGACTGAGTGTTTTACCTTAGGTAACAGTCAGCTTTTCTGAGTAATGGATTCCTTTGTGCAAAGGAACAGAGCAGATTTATGGATTACATCTGTATCGCCTTCAAGGGCAGCTCCTGCTGCTTCTGCTGACGTCAAAGAAATACAGTTGTTTCTGTGATCAGCTTCCTTGTTGAGTGATCATCTGCACCTCAGTGTGGTGGGATCAAAGTTCAGAAATGCCCAGGGCTTGCGTTCTTCTGGACAGAGGTTTGTGGACTTCCGTAGTATTATGCAAGCAAATTCCATATTCAACCACTATTTTGTTACTTAATGAGAGTTTGGCTTTAGATCTGACAGTAAATTATAAACATCTAGTTGGCTTTAATCTGTACCAAAGGCAGCTTGCAATCAGATGATAATCTCCCCATACTCTACACAAAAATGCCTATATATCCTGATGAGTCTGTAGATGTGGTTGAGTAACACTGGTTATCTTATAACAACAAACAATGTATGTCAGGATCTGGGACACGTTAGACTGTAATTGAGCAGTTGGTTCTTTAAGTCTTTATACCCTCTCTAAAAGATGCCTAGAAGCTGGTGCATACATTCATAACCTTAGGATTTGACTACTGTCTTTGTCTTCTGTATTGAAGCTCATGCAAAGCATTAAATAAGCTCCAACTAGTTTAGAAAGCAGCAGCTAGAGTTAGAAAATTCAACCAGAGTGCTGCTGCCTGCCTGCCTGCTGGACCAGTTTCTCCCACTGTGTGAATTTGCCTGTTTGCCATGATTCCCTTAATTCCTTTGTTTTTTTTTTCCCTCCCTTTCCTATGTATTGAGATGCCATGTTCCTACTGTTTCATTCCAATGCTGTCTACTATTCTCCTGCTGTTTTTATTATCTGTACCAGTATCAAACAGAACAGTATAGGTTCCCATTTTGAGTCTTGGTTTCTCTTGGTCTGAGGTAGTTTTCCGACTGATATTCATATACTGATCATTCCTTTTGACACTTGACAGTTTAAGATCCACTGATAGTTCTAAGGTCCTGATATTTGACTGTACTACAATGGTTAAGTGGAAGACAACTGAACTTTATCCATTGCTTATTGTGGATAGGTTTTTCATGATAGATGCTCCCTTGATGTTAACCTGATGTTTATCATCTGCTAGCACTCGAGACATTTGAGCTTAGTTTAGAGATTATAGCAAAAAGAAATTAATTCTTTGCAAAATATAAATATGTAAACCAGGGGTCAATTAGGGGAGCATGACATTGTGATGAGAATACTTCAGAATATGCATTTCTGAGCATATTGTTATGGATTTATGTTATGCAGTGAGATGAAGCATTTTACTGAGCTGTTGATAATATTTGGATAGTAATGGATCTTTTGCCCATTCCAACTTCAAAAGTCAGAAAAACATTGCAGCACATCATGTATCAAATTGTTTGATCATTTGAAACCCTGATGTTTTTAAGTTCAATATATTCTAATTGGTAAGACTTGTGCACACATCCTTTAATCTCTTTATCATTAAAGAACTTGAAAGTAGCGTGATAAGCACATACAGGATCCATAAACTGATTTACAGGAAATGTTCATAATGCTAAGGCAACGTTCACCTCATTCACATTTTAAGACCACTGCTATGTCAACAACTGCACATTTTCACTCCTCCAAGTATGTGAGGCATGAACAGAATGTGGCATATTTGAAGAATTTATTGTTTTGATAAACTCAGAACCAATGACTCCAACACAATGTTCAGAATCTTAACAGAATGTTAGTGAAAATGTAAGAAAAAAGACAAAAAAATAAGAGAAAACAATTCTTGTGTATTTCGTGACTACGACATCGGGGGTGCAACAAGGGAGCCGAATTTGGACAAATTAGAAAACAACTTGCAAATATTAACCATAAAAAAAAGAAGTCTTTCACAGTAGGTGATGACAAAAAAAACAAAAAACAAACAAAAAAAAAATCCATGAGGCGCACATTTTTCTAAGCCAAATCCCACCAACGGGACCGTCCCCAATATTATTATTATCGACATCAATAAAAAAATAATTACAAGTTTAAAAGAGGCCCAAAACTCTAGCAGCAGTGATGGAGGCTGAGTGAGTTTGAGCAGGGGAGGGGGGAGGGCTGATGGCCGTTTTTGGAGCAGTCTTATGCAGAGAGGTCACTATTATTGAACCGCTCCTGATCATAGACCTCAGCCACAACTTTGCGGCCTGCGAACCACCGGTTGTTGAGGGCCTGAATGGCCTTGTTCATTTCTTCACTGTCAGAGAACTCCACAAAGATCTTCACGATGATCTCAGCATCATCTTCCTCCCCCTGACGTTCCTGGTAGATGATGACTCTGTTCACAGCGCCAAATTTCCCACATTCCTCTGTCACTTCGCCCTCCAGGTCATCGTCAATGTCCTCAGGCCCCACCATGTTTCGCAACACCATTACTGTGGACTGCATCAGAAACAAGAGGAGGGAAAAGAAAAAGAATAAAAGAATATGTAAAGTTAATTTTTCCTTTTGTAAACCATTTCTAGGCAATTCGCACAACTCCAGAATCAAGCCCTAATTGCAAGATTCAGATATCAGTTTTGTTTTTAGGGATGCAACATAACAAAAGCTTTATATATTGAGTAGCATCATATTGTACTGTATAATGACTAGCATTTTAGCTTGTGCTGCAGATATCTTGCTGCTGTAACACTAAAGCATAACTTTTCTTTTAGAATGAACATTAATAAGGCACATTCTTAGCCACTATATAGATGCATATGCATTTTTATAACTGGGGAAAATTTGGGGTTCTGCCATTTTATAGGTGTCCAAAAAACAGTGCTAAATGTACACAGACATGAAACACCCATAATGCATCATGTTTGGCTTGAAGATACACATGAAGCTTCTCCAAATAAGACAGAGATTGTGAGATTGTGAGACTGAGATTGTTCATACGATGCACTCTGCTCAACAATAAGCTCACACACGTGTCTGAAATGATTCACTACCTTGAATTCTGTTCCCTATAATAGTGCCCTGTATAGTGATCTGGACTTTAGCAGGTAGGGGATAGTGAATAGGGCAGTTCCAGACACAGGTTGAGTCTTTCGTACAGTTAGTATGTCTTTAGCTCACCCCTGATTGTGCGACTGCATGTTTGCCTCCACTGCTGCCAAGTTGCTCTTGCTCGTTTACACTTTCCTTCCCTAGACCATCAACCCGAGCCGCGTTTTCCTCCCGCTGTTTCTCTTCTATTTCCTTCTTAGGCTCAGCAGGTGGTTGTTGTGTGGTGGCTGTCGGCGTCCCTGTGGATGTGCTGGATGTAATGGGTGGTGAGGCCAGCACAGGGTTGACCAGGCCAACCTGAGGAACCACGGGCAGGGTTGGTCGAACAGGCGTCACACCTTCAAAAGGTTAAGAATAACAGGGGAAAAAAAAAAAAAAAAAGGAAAATCATGAGCACGGACATTAAGACTTATTAGGCTGATGTGTAAACAGCACAATTCTCTTAGGATCGATGTCAGACCTGTAATTAAGCCTGGGGCCTGGGCCGCCAGCACAGCCTGAGGAAGCCCCATTTGCTGGCTAAGGAGCTGGGCTGGAGTCACCAATGCCTCCTACAGAACAAGGAGAAAATGAAATAAGAGAATGCAGCATTTCAGCTGGGATTAGAAATCAAATAATATACACTGAAATTTACAGCTGTGGTTGAAGGTTTACATGCACTCATCATGGAGATTGCAATGATTTCTTGGAACTGTGCGTCTTCTGGGGACGAATTAGTGTACTATTAATTCAGCGGTGCTGAAAGTTTATAAATGCTTTTATACTTGCCAAGGCCTCTTACCCTGCCTAAATAAACTGAGAAGCTGTTGAAGACACAAACCCTGCTCCAAAATCCACATAATGAAGAGAGGAGTAAAGGTGAAGCATTCAATCCTAACACTGGACCAGCTGTTAAACATGGTGGTCTGGGGTTGAAAAAGCGGATGGAATAACGAAGAAAGTGAGCACACTAAATTCAGTATAGCCACTAACCATCAGCTAGAAGGTTGAAACTAGGACACAACTGGGTGTTCCAACAGGGCAACACCACCATACACACATGGTGGGTTGTGGAATGGATAAAGCAGACCAACAACATTAAGCTTAAGCTAAGTCCTGACCTCAATCTTATGTGGACAGTGCTAATAAGTCAGGTCTATGCCAGAAAATCAACGAAAAGGCGAGCCAGATTTTGTTGAAAGCTACCAAAGGCATCTGGTCAAGGTGCTGTATGTCGTTTATAAGCTTGATAAGACATTTGACCAAATATTAGATGACCTGTACGTTGTGGCCCCGCGTTGACGGGGGACCCCAAAACATCAGTTAAAACTGATAATGTACACATATTCTGTTCTAAAAAAGAACAGTTCAAGGAAGCCATGGAAAGCCTGATACTGCAATGACATTAAGGTCCATACTGAGTGCATGTAAATATCCAATTACAACTGTGCATCATTCCCTTACGAATATTTAAGTGAATTTTTAAATCCATAATCTTAAAATGGCTAAAGCAAAACATGAAAGATGCCCCATTACATGTGTCATCATATTTCCAGATAATTCTTAGGTATCAGACCAATTTCTAGATTTCTATTAATTCAATGACTAATATTGATTACATTTATTGTATAACGAAAAAGCAGAACAGAATCAGATAGAGACATCTTTCAAAGTTCTATAAGCAGTGCATCCCTAAACTAAATTCTTCAGTGGGAGATGCCTTATGCTGGATTACCACCAAGAAGCAAGCAAACAAGCCATGTACTATGCATCAAACAGTTAAATAAGTTTAAAATATTTGTTTTAAAAACAAATGCTGCCGTATCCGAAGCCTGAACTCCCCTTTAAGCATAGATAGCACCGCTATAGTCATAGCATAGTCAAATGTGTGACCCAGTTAAACAACAGATTTCTCACCTGAGCTGTGATTTTAGCGGTGGCAGCTGCAGCCGCCACGGCTGCGGCAGGGGGCAAGCCACCAGGTGTTGTGGGGGTCAACAAGGGCATTGGAGGGGTCACAGCCTTCCCAACTCTCAGGTACTGACCTCCAAGGTCAAACAGGTTCATGGAGGACACTGCATCAACTGACGACTGAGGCTTTTCATATTCTATTTGCGTGTTCAAACAGAGACAGGAAATAAATGTACTGAGTCTCCTGTTTAACTCTACTGAGAGTCAGTTAACTGAGAGTGTACTTTCAGTGTCAAATTACATCACTGACAACAATGAACGAACAAGCAATGAAGCTTCTGGTTTTGCAACCAGTAGTAACATACAACTTGCCGCAAAGTCTAGAAGTTTCCACTGTTGATTTTGACTTTGTTTTAAATACCACAGAAAATTGTGACATGACTAAAGGACTAAAAAGGATAATCAAAAAAGCTTCACACCCTATAAAAGTGACTCCATTAAGAATAATGTTTGTAATAGAGATGTAGAAGTGAGAAGAACTTATTAAAATGTCTATTTAAAAAAATAAAATAAAAAAGACTTCAAACGCAGACTGAAGACCCACCTAATAATGTCTAAACTTAAAGGTATCTTTGAATTTTTAGCCTATTCAAACTAGCTGATGTTATCCTTAGGTAAACAGCAAAGCCCTTTTGTAAGTCGCTCTGGATAAGAGCATCTGCTTAATGCCTTAAAAACAAAAACCCTTTCCTTGACAAGTTTAACAGTTTCAAGGTTCTTCACACAAACATGGTTCTTTATGGAGTCCAAATTAGTTCTTCTAAAGAACTACTTGTAGCATTTAACAAGACAACATAGGGACTGAAAATTGACCCATCTGAACTCTTCACATGCTGAGATTACACTTTTTTAAAGAAAAAATGTAATTCCATGTAATTCCCATACTAGAGTACTTACAGATTAAATTCATACATAATATTTACACAGACCTTTTAAAGCTTAAATTAATCAATCAATCAATCTGCTGTCCTCATCATTCTTACAGTTACGCTTGAGTATTTACCCAGCCCCTCTACACCACTGTGGACCTGCTCACCGATAAAGCAGTAGCCCTTGTGCTTCCCTGTGGTGGGCTCCCGGGCCAGCATGCAGCTTTTAATCTTGCCGAAGGCCTCGAAGACGCTCTTGATGTCATCATCAGACAGGTCCGGGTGCACTGAGGCTACATAGATGCGGTTGTATGCGCGCGCCTCTTCTGCCAGTTGGTCGATGATGGGTTGTGCCTGTCCAATGTTACCTGGCCGCCCCACCTACAGCACACATACCAGCACAGGGGCTACTGAGCTCGAGTGTATGATAAATGAGTGGGTGAGGGATGCCTAGCTAGACTCCTGAGGTACTGCACTACCTAATGTGTAACTTAAGTGTAGTGTCAGAAAAGCAGCAGCAATCTGTGTGTTCTGAAGTGTCTTAATGGCTGTACTGCCATCAGATTGTGATGGTTAAAAGGTTCGCTTCGTTGCCTTGTGCCGTTTCTGTACTGCAGGTGGGCCGGCCAAGCAACACCAGCCAGGCACAGCCCATCATCGTCAAAACACTGTTGGCGCGAGAGAGGCGCACGAGCAACTCACGTACAAGAGCATGACCAGCTTCTGCAGCTCCTACTAACAAAAACAGGGCTCCAAAAACATTACAGCAAAGAAGCCATGAGGCAAACACACACACACACACACACACTGGTTAGTTCACAAGACACAAAAACGCATGCACGGACACACACACAAACACAGGTTTGCTGGCATTCTTTCTCCCAGACGACACACACACAGGCATGGACAGGATTTAAAAGCAGGATGCAGAATGACAAGAATGACGCTGCTTCAAGTTCTCCAACCCCTCTTCTTCTGAAAAGCACTCAGAAAGACAGGAGGCTTGTGAGGCCCATTTGTGAGAAAGAAGCCCGACATCAGCACAGTCATTTAGAACTGTGAGTAGGAATGCACGACATTGACATAAAATGAGATCTGATAGGTGTAAAATTTCATGACCATATGGGAAGTGAACAAATTCTGATTAAAGTAGTGTGCCCCTGACTGGTTGTGCAGGATCCACTGTAAAATGAAATTTAACTAAACCTCTCCTTTAAGAAAATGTACACAAAAAGCCAATATATATGAATTAATTAATAAACTGTCTACATTTGTTGCTTTACACACAGTAAAACATTTCAAAGAATGACAAACTTAAAGGACAATAAGGTTCCAATCTGGTGCTGGAATGTGCATATCCCAATGATCAACTGCTGGAGGTTTTAAAATTTTGCTAGCACTGGTATCTCAAGGATTGATTAACAGCTTAGAAGCTGTTTTGTTCATTTACAACTGCCATTAAGTGGGTAAAAGCTAAATCTCCTCACTTAGGGTGCTGGAAACTACTTTATGCGTTTTCCCCTTATGTCCATTTTTCTGTGTTCATGTAAAACAGGTTGAATAACATGGATCAACTGCATGTTTCATTACAAGTAGTGAAGATTAAACAAGACGTTTTTGAATAGCAGTTTAAGGATCTGTTGCTACTGATGCATTTTGTGACCACGTGTATCACAATAAATATTGCAAGTTTTTACTTATGATATTTTTACCATATCGCCAACCGCTAATTCCCTCTAATTTAATTACACCCATTGTGCTGCATGCGCGAGGTCATTTGACCCATTCTGTCACTGCAGCCCTCAACCATGTGTATTACAATAACAATGACAGCCAATTAGTAATCTCATAGCAATTTGAACTGTAGGCCAGTCAAGTACTGCTTGTTATGCTAGTGTAGACACTATTGTAATTCATAAAAGATTTATATTATGTAATGGAAGAGTTAGGAGTTTTAAAATAGTAAAATAGAAGTTTTAAAATAATTAATAATAGTACTTTTAGCTTGTCTAAACCCGAATATGAACAAGAGAAAAAGAATGATTTTTTGTGTTTGTGTTTTCTGCAGTCCATATTCTCCTAATCCACCACCCACCTTTATGTTCCTCCCACCCAGCATGACTGAATTCATCTGCTCCAGGGCCAGCTGAGCAGCTTCGGGCACCTCATACTCCACAAAGGCAAATCCCTGCCGGAAAGAAGGAGAGACAAACATAAACACGCTAATTCACCACTAGTTATGATAGAAATAATTCTATTGCATGTATTTTTATTTAGCCTTTGGAATTGAAGTACAGCGCCTTGAGAAAACAAGCATGACAAGATGGTGAAAGCATGCCTTGTGTTTCATGGTGACAGAGTCCCAGGACATGTCGATGCTCTTGATTGGACCGAACGGGGCAAAGGCCTGCCGGATGGTGTCCTCGCCAAGCTCGTAATAGATGGACCCCACGTAGACTCGACACATGATTGCCAGAGCTCTCTGCCTCTGCGCTGCCACCTGGTGGTCAGGTAGGGGAGAAACAGAAAAAGAGAATACTGACTGCTGAAGAACATTAAAAGAGAACACAACAAACCAAAAAAAAAAGAGAAAAACTTCACTACGGTTTCAAACAAATGCCTGCATAACAGTAGCTCCTAGTCCTAGTCCTCTTCAGTTTTGCATATGCAGTTGTGTATTAACTTACAACGTATGCATACAAGCCAGGGAACTAACTGAGAAGATGCAGAGAAGCCCTTTGGTTCAGTTTTGACAGTGATGAAGCAAGCTCAGGGGGGTTTACTGTAGGCCTGCACAGCACACACTTCAAAACATGTACAGTTATCACTGCATGGATTCCAACAAGATTGTCAACATATTTCAACAAAATCCATACCAGCACAAAAACACTAATACGAGCTGAAACCTGAGGTGTTTTCCTTGAAGGCTTTTGGACTTACACTGGGATTCTGTAAGAGGAAGGACGATCCTGCACAAACCACACAACTTAAGGGTAATGCATGTAAAACAATTTGTTCAATTACAAACTTTAGGACAGTTTTGCTACCAAATCAAAGTTGCATCTGCTTCATTAGATTGATTGGATTGCTGTGTTGACTGCTAGCCCTCTTTTATACAAGACCAAGGAGTCACTGATCGTTTACAGCATATTTGCAAAGAAGACATGGATTTCCAACATACCCAGAACACAACACACAAACACACACAAAGACACTCGCCGCACTTAAGGTGTATCTGTATTGATGAGCTCTTGAATGTGGCTACACTGAAGAGGCTTTTCCACCGGATAGAGCGGAAAGGCATGGTACTATCCGTGCCCTGCTTGAGTACCCGTGTATGCTTCTCACCACACAACAGCACCCGTGAATACTGACAGGGTTGTGAGGTGATGGTGGTGGTGATGATCTCATGCAGTTGATACTATACACAAATAACAGTAGAAACAATGAAGGAGCTTCTGGGAGCGTTTTCTATATGTACTCTGCATTTGGGTTTAAGTGAAGAATGGTAATGGTGACTGACCAAACTATGACCAATTGATGGTCTGCTTTATTTCCTATTTCTATAGCTGTATCTATGCGCCCAGGTTCTTAGCCCAACACAAGGTGTAACCAAATTCAGCCCGGATACTCAGACACAGTACTGATTAAAGAAAACCACAACATGATACAGATCACGGATGTGTGACCCTGCCCGGTGCAAAAGCGCCTTGAGTGATGCTAGTCATGCAATAATGATTATGATGAAACTGCAAAAGGTCATAGTTAATAAAGATCTGCACGCTTCAAATGTGTGTTCTTGGTACTCTACTATTCCTTCTCTCACCTACACCTCAGCCCAAATCCACTGCCATGCATTACAAAACCCAGACTCAGAGGCCTGCCAACTTTGCATGTCCTTTGTGATGAAATGGGTGACCAAACACATACACATTTCATTCACAACAAAATAAAAGCCATGTCTACTTTTGAAATATGCTGAGGCAATTGTCTGGTCATCAATTTTGGAAATCTGGCCTGGTAAGTCATGCTTAAAAGGGTAACAGTCATAGTACCAAAATGCGCACATAATGAAAAAAAAATGAGTTTAATATTCTATTGACCGATTGTAAAGGTGAGAGAGGATCTCCAAAGCCCATAGTCACTGCTGCCATCTGAAACACAGTAAAGATGGAAAAGTGCTGAAAAGTAGGTTAGATATTTCTTTTTTTTGTTTTGTTTAATTTCTTTTTGCATGACAGACATTAGAATCCAAACAGAAGACAGAAGTCAGACCCTACAGCTGCTTGTCTACTCTTTAACTGATCGAAGTATCACTTAAAGCCATGTCCTGGCATCTCATTCTTCAAGCTGAATGCATCGCTACACCGCCAGAGCAACACACACAGGCCAGGCAAGAAGGAGGAGCACCAGGTTACTCGGTCTAGAAATTAAGGTCCAACTAGGGCATGCACTAATACTGAAACAACCATGTAGGACTGGTGCACTTAGTAAGTTAAAAATACAGACTAATCAATATAAATAGGGGTGAGGTTACAAACTGGAGAGATTAGCTGGACATTTCAGCACTTTATTAACTAATCCTGCATGGATCATCACGTTTCACACAGTGGTTAAGTATGATCTACCCCACACACAAACAGTTTTATGTTGAAGTTAATAGAAGCTGGAAGACTGCTTTACAAAAGCATTAAAATACGGCAATAGCCGCTATAGCCATGCATCAGCATTTGTATCTGAGCCACCTACATATGACCCTCCTTACAGTCCTAGATCTGACAGTCGGCTTTACAAGTGTTAATGAACGGTTACAAGTCTGCCTCACTGTTCAAGCTCTACTCTCACAAAAAAAGCTTCTCTAGGTGAGATCAGCCATTCAGTTCTAGGTTAATCTTTATATGCAACTAATAGAACATACAAGTAGTCCTCAAGACATATATATAGATATTTAGACGTTTTTGGCGCCCCCCCCCAAAAAAAAACATTGTATGGACTTCTGACTTGAACAAGATGCTGGACTCACTGGAACTTTGCAAGAGTGGATTTTGCAAGAGTGGATTTTGATCTCTGCTCACCTGCAGGTTTGTTAGCTGCTGCTGTTGGTGGGCTATTGTCTGTTTGACCAGGACACTCTTAATGCTCTGCTCCATGGCATATTTCTTTGCCTGCAAAAAAGGAGTAACAAAGTGAGACTGCAAATCTCAAGCTGCATAGGACTAACTAACCCCTCCTTCCCCAAGGTTAAATATAAAGTCTCCCAAACATGAGTTATGAGAATGAATAAATCAATTAATGAGGAAAATTACCCTCTGCAGTGCTTCCTGCTGCTCCGGAGTGAGGGGCGGCAGGCCCAGTTTGGAGCCCATGCCTTGACCATTCTCCATCGTCAGCGCTTTGCCTCTCTAAAGTGAAAGTGAACAAGCAAGCTTGAAAATGCAGTGCAAAACTGATTTGCCAAAGACTCATCTGTTTAAGAAGTAAACAAACCTAAAGTAAAGGAGGGAGGGAGGGGGGGGTAATGACCTGAACAAAACTCAACTACCCCATTTAAACAAGGCTACACATGGAACAGAATATGATTAATAAACTGTATTCATTCAACGCAAATCATGTGCAGGTTAATGGGAATGAAGTTATTTTGTCCACTCATACCTATAACAGTGTGTGTGTGTGTGGGGGGGGGGGGGGGGGGGGGGGGGGGTGCGCTATAATGCCTACAAATGTGAAAAATCAAGATTGACTGCACAATGCAATAAATCTTGATCAATTACCTGAATCTCTTGACACTCCATACAGATTAAGAGTTAGCTACTCACTACTAAACTGAATTCCAGTGGTCCAAAATAATAAAGGGGTTAGATTTTACCCATGAAAAACATCCATAACAATGTATGCATCCATCATTCACTGAGAATTTCATATAAAATCTCAGCACATACAGAAAACATACCTACGAGGCCACAGTTCACTAAAGAGACCAGGGCTGAGACAGCTGTGAGGAGACGTCTGCCAGAGCACTCACTCTCAATCGTTCAGTGACCTAAAGCTGATGGAGAAACATTGGGAGACATTACCAAAAAATAAAAAACACAGTGAGAAACATGACGGGATCAGTATTGTGATCAATTACATTTATAGCATTTGGCTGACCCTCTTATCCAGAGCGACTTACAGCCTAGCTCCAGCTGTATGTCTGTAGCACTGTCTAATAGCACTCCAGAATTACTATATAAGCCAACGGTGTAGTGGTTTCATGCAATATCCCCTTTCTCGTGACTCTGGGCACTGGTGGCTTAGTGGTTAGAGTGCTGGGTTAATGATCACAGGTTTGAGGGTTAAACACCCACATCCAGTAAGTCAACTAAAGCGGCCATGGTTGGGCCCTTGAGCGAGACCCATAACCCTCTCTGTTACAGGGGTGCTGTAGCATGGCTGACCCTGATTTCTGACCCTGGCTTTATAAAAAAAAAAGTTTGGATACACAAATTTCCAGAACATTTATATAAAGTTATCATCTTTAGTACTATGTTACAGAAGGACGTAGCTAGCTAGCACTTGTCCACCACACTGAACTACAGTCATTGTTCAAATACACGAGCTAGCTAAAACACACTCCTGTAGCAGGATCACCTTAAAGGGACTTCAGGTCACAGGCTGGCACACGTTTAACAGACCGTAATGCTCACTGCTTAATGTAGAGATCGTGGCTGTGTGAGCCGTAAAGCAGGCTAGCTAGCCTTAGCTATCGAGCTCTGGGGTGTGAGCGGGCTCAGAGGGGCTCCGCGCTCCTGCGGGGTTAGCACGCAGGCTAACGACGCTGGAAACCGCTCGGTGCGACTCCATTCAACCGCCGCTTTCACAGTTTACACAGTTCAACCTTCTCTCACACACAAACACACTAATATTAGCTAACTAACCCGACTACTGTGGAGGCAGGGCTCCTTCTAATAACCAGCGGTGCTCCGTTTATCAGCTCGGGGAGGTTGTGACTGAGGTAAACCCCCCAGGTTCTAGCTTAGCTTAGCTTAGCTTAGCCTAGCCTAGCCTAGCGCTGACGGCTTGACTGCGGGCTCTCGGAGCTCTGCTGCGATTTCAGCTCAGGAGCGGCACTGTAGAGACTTTCTCCCTCGTGTTTTCTACAGGTTTGACCGTGTTTAAGCCTAGCTAGGCAATATTAGCTAGCTATGAACAGTCCGGGCGCTCAGCCCCGACATGATGCAGAACAGCACCGGACCCCCATTAAAGCGGAAAGCCCGTGTTCAGTAGGGTGTAATACAGGTATCTAGCGAAATTAAGCCCTTTATCTGCTGTTAAAGCGGAGCAGGGATTCGTCTCCAGCTCCGTGTGTGTGTGTGTGTGTGAAGCGCCGCTGATTCAGGGTTTGAGGTTTTGTCCTGATCTTCTCTACAGGCCGCGCTTCAGCGCTTCAGCGCTTCAGCGCTCCGCTGCGCCCCGAGACCACCGTCAGCGCTACCCGCAGCTGCGGCAGAGCCGCCATGTTTCGGTGACCGAATCGACGGGTACAGGATGTATAACGAGCAGAGGGCTTCGTTTAAGCCTCATATTTAAAGAAATTTGTTAAAATGAGAAACAGATAAATACCGCAGTGTCCTGGGTTACCGCTCGCACTCTTGAGTCTCGCGCTTCTTCTCCGCGTGTGTTTCGTAAAGTTCGCGGCGCGAAGGGCGACCCCTGCTGGGCGGGAGGGAAGAGAAAACAGGAACACGCGCGAGCGCGAAAACAATTATTATTATTTATTATATTTTATATAATTAATATTTTCATTATATTTAACTGTTTATATATAATTTATTTATTTTATATATTTGTTTATATGTTTATTTATTCTTAAGCACTTTACACACATGGCAAGCAATACAACCCATAAATGACTCAAGACAATGCAGGACAACAAGACAATGACTGGCTATATCTAGTATATGAATTGGTCAAAGCAGCATATTTAAAATGATATGCATTTGGTATTAATTCTAAAAGCAGTGAGGGTTGACAGGTAATATATCTACACAAATAAATCTGAAATAAAATAAAACTGGAAAAATGGAATTCCTCCATATTTATTACTTAAAATGCCAAGAATCAGGAATCAGAATCAGGTCCTGCAGCTCAGCAGCAGATGATTAGAACATCATTAGAGAGGATTCTGGAGAAGCCTGTCTTATTTAAACCTCACACATTTAGTTTGGTTTGCTTTTAGATAGATGAAGAAGTAAGTGGTCTCAGCATCAGCACCATCAGATCCAAACAGCTCTCTGAGAGTCTGGGAAAGGGGGTTAAAACCATCTCAGAACAATTAGAAATCAGCCGCTCCACTGTCCGCTAAGTAATGTACAAGTGAAACAACTGCTAACATGGCCAGATCAGGCCGTCCGAGCAAGGTCAGCTCAACAGCAGATCAGAAGATGTGTAAAGACGTCTCCACTGGACCTACAGGTAGCTCTTCATCCTGAAATCATCTGTGAAGCATGGTGGAGAGAGTATGATGGCATGGGCATCCTTAGGTCTTTTTTTGTTGTTGTTGTTTTCTGTCCCTTCCTTAAGGCCTATATTTAATCTTCTGCCCAATATTTATAATTGATGAGAGAAAAGATACAAATACTTCTAAGTATTTGCATTCTGAGGATGATTCTGAGGGCCTGTGACTGACAGGGGCCCTAGAAATGTGTTCATTGAGTATTTTGGTAGAATTGTTATTGAGTCGTGGGGCCCAAAATCCCTGGCAGCACCACTGCTTCCACACAAATGGTTCCATTCTAGTGGGTTGTGGGCTTGTGATGCAGGCTGACAAGGGCCCAGACACACACACACACACACACACACACACACACACAGAGATGATTGAAAACTCTCTAATCCAGGTAACATGTTCGCATGTTGCTGTTCTTTGCGTAAATCTTGCCGTGCTTTCATGTACATGACAGCATCCAGCCCCTGATCATCAGTAAAGGCTAGTGACCATCAGTGACCATTAACCGTAGAAATGATCAATATAACTCAGATAAACTAAACTTTACTCTTACAGTCAAATGAGATAAATAGCAGTGAATAAATATTAAATCCTTCCTAAATAATAATTGGCTCTTCATTGCTGAAGTAAGTGGCATCACCATGACAAGACCCAAAGAGCTCTCTGAGGCCATATGGGGCCTGTATGTGTAGCGCAACTGGGAACCTGTCAGTTTTGGCCCCACATATGGATGCTGACCAGGGTCAGCAATGGTGCCTGATTGTGTACTACAGACTGTGTACTGTATATCACTGCTGTCCAATGAAAAACTTGTATTTTCATGTTTGTCTGCTTTTGGTTTTCTCCATGGTTTGAACCCTGGAGCCGCTCTGTCCACTGTGGCCATACTTCTGGATGAATGGACCAATAGAAATGCTCTAATTTCCCAGAATTAACTCTCACTGTACATTGATGTCCACTGAAAGTTAAGAGCATTTTGCTTCTGCTCCTGTAAAATCCCCATTTTGGAGATGTTTTATTGGACAGAGACGATGTCTTAATAGTGCAGAGAGTTTGTAGAGAGGGAACCGCTATAAGCCCATAAACCGGCTCTAATTATTGTCCCATTCATGAGTATCTCCTCCCGTTCCGCTCAGCACTGGACTGTGGAGAGATCGTAACCCCACTCAAACACTGACCGGTTCTAGGTGCAGGCTGTGCATGTCTAAGCATACTGAACTGACCCTTTTACCTCTATTAGCTACATACCTCATACTCAAAACCTAGTATCACCAGTGGTACGCAACTGGGACACACACTCCGTTTAGAACAAGATGGGTAAAGAGGTCTCCAACGGTCCTAAAATAGGGTGACCAGACAAGCTGTTTTTCTCGGACAGTCCTTTTATAGGGATGTGAAGAAATATCTCTAAGTTGTCTGAAAAGTCATTGGTCACTGCACTGATTTCACACCTGCATTTCTCTCTACTGTCCCCATTCTTTCTGCCTGTGTATTTCTACAGCTGTAAACACATCTGTTTAAGTCCCGCCTTCTCGCCGCCACTATTGGTTTATATGGTGATTGGTGTGGCGCAACAGATAACACCACTACCTGCCAGTGAGCTACAACACCATGTGAGAGACTGGGGTTCGATTCCCAGTCTGGGTCGCTATGCTGCGCTACACCAATAAGAGTCCTTGGGCAAGACTCCTAACACTACACTGACCCTCCTCTGTAATACGAGTAACCTTGTAAGTCGCTCTGGATAAGAGCGTCTGCTAAATGCCTTAAATGTAAATGTAAATGTAAATATGCAACCATTGGTTTAACTGCATAAGTCCCGCCTCCTCCCCGCCGCTATTGGTTTATATGCAGCCATTGGTCAAACTGCTGAAGTCCCGCCTTCTCGCCGCCACTATTGGACTAAATGTACCTGCATCTACATGCAGCAATTGGTCAAACTGCATAAGTCCCGCTTTCTCGCCGCCACTATTGGACTACATGTACATCTGCATGCAGCCATTGGACAAATTGCTTCCCACCAACAGCCGACTGGCCACAGCCTGACAATAACGAACGTAAATGGAAATAAACACACACACACACACACACACACACACACACACACACATATATATATATATATATATATATATAAGTTGATATACTTATATACTTGCTTTAGCCATATAGGCTATTGTTTATTTGCCATGGTAAATGACTGCTACACTCTTTAGGCCTACTCGAAGCCTGGAGCCACAACACCCTAACAACGACGGATGCCCATGTGTCCTTAGTGGGTTTTTGTTTGTTTGTTTGTTTGTTTGTTTGTTTTAAACAAACAAACTTACAAAATAAGGTCATCCTACCTCAAATGTCACCCTGAGACCTACAGGTTAGCCCTTGGTACAGTCTGTATCAGAGTACAGTGTCTACCATCAGAAAGACTGCACAGGTTAGATCCACATGGCAGGTTTACACGGAGGTTTCCATGCGGTCTCCTCATTTTCCCTGACTGTACTCTGAGCTGAATGATACATACAGGCCAATACACAGCCTGAGAATAAGACAAGCTTTAAGTGGGAAATAATCATCCTGGAGATCATGTGTGTAATATTTCTGTCCCTGACCTGAACTTGTGGAAGGGCTGTCTCAGTGCACACCTGAAGGGGGCGTTTCTAAAGGTCACAGCTGGAGCCTTTCCTCCTTTCCATCAGCCATCTGAAATTACTCCCAGAATCTGATGACAAACCCTCTTAATCCACTCACGGTGCCCACCGGTTTGCTCAGTGCTGAGAGGGGGATTAGAGGGAACGCCTGAGCTCCAGCGCCCCCACTCAGCCCTCGGCGACAGACCACACCGACGTGCCGCCGCGGCTCTAGCCCTCAGTGTAGAGGAGCCCCGTCCGCTCAGAGCCGCTGTTCGCCCACCGAGCCTGCCTGTACAAGTCTGCATTTCATGGACTGTAAAGTTGGGACACCTTGTGGTGAGCCATGCTTCCCCCGCCAGCCCTCCAGCCTCTTCTCGGTGAGTTCAGACCCTTCAGTCAGAAACTAGCGGAAATAGCGCAACTTCTCCCAGAGCAGCAGAGCGCCTGCACCCGCCGCCAGCTCTCCCAGGCTCTCTTCTGGTGGTGTAGTTTCTGTCCACGGTGTGGATCAACAGGCTTGCTTGCAGGATTATAGCAAATTAATATTCCTATTAGCTCCTCATTTATATACATATCTGACATATTTAAAAAGTGTAGTCTGTAGCTGAACTGCAGTAAACCATCTACCTTTCCCATACAGAAATATACACACTCTTATATCATAAAGCATTTGCCATATATATCAGAATATACCTACATATATTTATTGTATACATTCATATATGTATCACATGTTGGACGTACATGTAACATATAGATCGCACATATATTTTTTAATAGCAGGTATATATATATATAGGACATATTTGTAGTATATATATATATATATATATATATATATATATATATATATATATATATATATATGTACACGTCAATTATACCACATATATGTATTATATGCATGATTCATAATAATTATATTAAATGTTCAATGTTAAATGTTGATATATGTTGATGTAAAACTGAAATATGTCCCATATTTGAACATGACTACTTTCTAATAAGTTGACATACATGCCACATATATATGTAATATGTGAGAAATATATGTAATATGTTGGATGTATTTATATTTGTATATATATATATATATATAAATATATATATATATATATATATATATATGGTGAAATTCATATATTCAGATTTCTGTATGGGTTATTGATATTAATATATTTATGACTAATATAGAATCAAATATTTTCAGTTCACATGCTATACATTATGATATTTCGTTTTCTGAGGTTTAACAAGTTCACAGACCAAAAAAGCACCAGTAGTGCCACTTTTCTTATAAAACATATGGGTACAACACATTTCATATATCTGCATTTAGTTAAAATGCAGATTTTTAGTTGGGGCAAATGAAGCTAATTTGAAATGATACATGCAGTTGGTTGTTCCCACCAATTGTTCAAAGCCATGTATAATGAAATGGTTATGATGTAAACAAAGTCCTCCAGAGGTCTGATGTGAAACGCTTAATTCTAAAGAAACCAATCAAGTCTAAAACCTGCAGCATTTCAGCTGACAGTTTTGGCCTAAAACATATTTTTACAATCCAGTTATTGCAGGAACGTGCAGGGTGTTGTTAGGTATGTGTACAACCCGTCCCCCCGTCCCCCCATCACCACCAAAATCTGCTTTACCTTTATCAACATTACATTGAAAACTCATAAGATATGGGTAGGTTCACTGCTCGTTTAGGATAGTGGTCAAATGGCACTATTTACATTGTAGACATTGTGACCCCTGATTCCTCCAACCCTTATTCCCACCACTGTAAAGATTCACACCAAATCCCCCCTCTGAATGATGACAACTACTGAATTATGCAGAATGACAACTACTGAATTATGCTCAGTCATCAGAATGTATATTAATATGTAATTAATTATGTGAAATTATGTAAGTAGCATCATTTGTCCTATGTAAGTAAACTTCCTTTGTGTTGCCTGTAAGTGTCCTGATAACAGTGAAGTAGCTTCACATTGCCCACCTCTGATTCCAGATTTTTTTTTTTTTAACATAGTTCTTGCAGCTCTCATCAAACTGGGATTTTCTGGAGCGCCTGCAGGTCCTAAGAAGGTCCAAGGTATTGAAATCCTGTGCAGGAATACAGTAACTTTTTGCTGTTCAATAAGACCACAAGCAGCATGTACTCCACAATCTTGTGTGTTTCAGTAACAAACAACTCAGGGGTGATGCCCGAGGGTCTGTGCGGTGCCTGGATTAAAGAAGCAGATGGAGGGTATTTCACATCCCCTAACTATCCCGAGAAGTACCCTCCTGATAGAGAGTGCACGTACATAATAGAAGGTAAGTGTGTGAAGCGCTCGGGATGCATCTGTCCACGCTGATTTGCTACTTATGGGCCTGCGGTTCTGAACTTGACGGATTGTGCGTCCTCTCCTGTGTGTCCTGTTTAGCTTCACCCAGACAGTGCATTGACTTGTACTTTGATGAGAAGTACTCCATCGAGCCGTCATGGGAGTGCAAGTTTGACCACATTGAGGTGAGAGACGGCCCGTTCAGCTTTTCTCCCATCATCGGGCGATACTGCGGACAGCAGAGCCCGGCGTACGTCAGGTCCAGCGGCCGATACCTTTGGATTAAATTTGTGGCGGACAGTGAACTGGAGGCCATTGGATTTTCTGCAAGATACAATTTCACTCAAGGTGAGGGCGGAGTTTGGAGTTATGCCACTGGTATGGTAAAGCGTGTCCTTCACATAAGCCCAGTAAATCCTACCGTTTATGTGTTTGTGGGTCATGTCTTCTCTAATACCCAGTGCACAGTACATATGGCATACGACTTTAAGACTTTCAAAGACTTATTTTTTTAATAAGGTCAGATTATTTTGTGTTTATATCAGCAGTTTTTTAAAACTTGCTGTAATTTCACTTGAATAGCTTTTGTTATTGATGTATGAATGAGCCACCATTTACCATGAAATCACCATTCAAAGTTTGAAATGAACGTTTTCAATCAAATAAATCTCATTTGGTTGAAAGGAAATGTAGGAAATGATTCTGATATGTTAGTTTAAACAATTTATAGAAAATTGTGAAAGGTTAGATGTGCCCATAATCATTAACAAAGGTGCAGACGACTCTAAAATGACTTTAAAATGCCTGTAGCTAAAACTTCGGTAGTGGATCGGGATCGTGGCCCATCCAGGCATATATTAATGGATCGGGTATCGTCTAAGTTGCCATTAAGGTGCCATTAACGGACATTATTGCCCATACGGCAACAGTGTATGAAAACAGAGCATAACATCTGAACCCTTCTATCCCTGAAACTATCACTGAAACGCTCTGTTTTACCAGCGGGAGAACCGCATGACTTTCTCTGTTTTTATACCAACACTGAAGAGCGCATTCGGAACCTAGTGGAGGCTAGCGCTAATACACACACATATAGACACCCAAATCACAGCACATTCACCTACTACACCAACACCAACAACAACAGATATCAGTCCAGAGTGTGTACCACTACACACACACACAGGAAGTGTGTTGACTGCAGTGTTGTAAAGGAGCTGGAAGCTGATTGGTCAGGGGGGAGAGTCAGATTGGATTATCAGATATTAAACACACTATAAAACTGATTTTAAGGAAAGACTCTACTAAACTAAATTAATCAGCCCATAATGTCTCAATATAGAAACTTCTACTAAAAATAAAGAGATTTTACTGAAAATATTAATTAGCAGCTCAACAAGATCTGATCAGATCAGATCGATATCGACTGATACTCAGAATTAAGAGATTGGGATTTGATCAGGGGGCAAAATAACTGGATGATCAAGTCCTGATGAAGAAAATGACTTAAAACAGTTATAAGTTCTTTATAATCTCTTATTATTCTCAATATGTTTTTTAAATATATAGTAAAAAATATATATATATAATATAAAATAATATATATAATATAATAAAATCATATATATAATATAAAATAATAAATAATATAAAATAATAATCAAAAATAATATATATAAAGTTAATAATAAGTACTTGCATATACAACATGGCAAAAGGTTCTTTGATCTTCGATTGGTGATTTTAAAAGCTTTACATTGACATTGATCCGTAAACCTTTAAATGCCTTTCTTCTGTAAGCTTAATTACAGTTGTTTACACACACACTGAACATTTGTTGTGTATTCCAGTTCAAAGGTTCTAGCTAAAATCCCCACACGCTGCTACTAAAATGACTAAATAGGCAGTTTCAGAGATCTCTACACATGTGTGTGTGTATAGGGCGTTTTTGTGTGGTGTGTTGTGATGTGGTGTTTAGTGTGAGGGCTCCTTTCTGCGCTGTCTATTCTGGATGAGTTAAATCCAGTATCCAGATCAGAAGGTGCACTATTTGTAGTGCAGGCACACATGCAGCAGCTGAGCGGGTGAGATGGGGGTGGCAGGGGTTGGGAGGAGGGGGGGGTGGTTTGTGTTGTCTCTCATCCCAGTTAATGAAAGCTTGTCTTTAGGAGAGTACATTCTACCCCCCTCACCATCCTGAGCCCTGAGCTCTGCATTTATCCTCAACAGATTTAACTAGGGATGGAAGATTCACTGCCCGTATCCTATGCTGTGCGTCCAGCACAGATTCGAGTGACGATAACTTCTGAATACACGAGCACAGACAGCTTCAAAATGGCCCCAAATAAAAGAAACATGAGTCTGCATTTGCATCATGAAATCAGCTTTGAATACAGAATTTGCAGACAGGCAGTGATGTGCAGGTTGGCACCCCTGGTTAAAATTTGGGAATGGAGCAGAAAATAAGGAGCACTATTTAAATGTCTGGCACCCCAGTAGACATGAACTCTTTCTTTACCAAGGCCCCAGTCTTTAATTAGCTTGTTAAGATATGGCCTGTTTCAGTCATGATTTTAAAGCTTTCTAAATTCTCGGACCCTTAAACTTTGTCCAATGGGGGCTTAGAGTGGCTCAGCGCTACCACTATGGCCCGGGGGTCGCAAGTTTAAATCCTGAGCCATGCCACTTCGCCATCAGAGGCCGGGTTCAGAGAGAGCACAATTGGCCATGCTGGTGGGGAAGGACAACAGAGAGTCAAACTCAGAGACAGGACCAATCGGAATCCCTGTTTCAGCCGGGGGTTTCAGTTGGGTGGGTACATGGTGCTCCCTCCCCTCATCACTCTTGAAGCGATGTTGCCCAGCACAGCTGGTGCAGTGGAGCTGGAGAAGTTGGAAAAGAGGCAGGCAGCCTCACTAATGCTGTTGTCGCGGAATGCTATCAAATCCTCACATCAGT
The DNA here is from genome assembly GCF_030463535.1 of Salminus brasiliensis. NCBI lineage: Eukaryota > Metazoa > Chordata > Actinopteri > Characiformes > Bryconidae > Salminus > Salminus brasiliensis. The sequence continues at coordinate 27,791,997 of NC_132886.1, forward strand.
GCTCCAAAATGTAGTAGTAAGCCTTCCCTGGACAGTAGAGACAGTTACTTAAACTTATATGCTTAATAAGTCAGTGTCTTAATACTTTTGTCCAAAAAGTGTATCTGTTAAATAGTGTTTTTCTACAGGCAGATACACAGTATTTCACAGTATTTGCACATGTGATGCAACTTACTTAGTTATCAGTTGACAGCAAGGCATCCAGCAAGGCATCATTTTGATATCTACACTGGAGAATGGCTGCATGCTCAGTGAGACGGCTTTTGGAATGCTTATTCCTCTGATTACTTACTGTTTGGGTAGAATTCAGTGTCGTTTACTCTGGCACTTGCCACAGAGGCCTAATAAACCCTGAGTATTAGCACTCGTCTATCCTTAAATCCTGTCAGCAGTGTTAGGATAATGAATTAAATTTCCCTGTGCCACCATGTGACTTGGAGGAAGGTCCACAAGTCGTGCAGTTTATCCAAAAGAGCATGTCTTGTATCCTGCATACTTTTTGCAGTCACTAGTATATTAATCCATAGATTTGGAGCGCTTCTCCAATTTACAGGACTGCTTAGGTTATGGGAAGTATACAGTTCCCTCTGGTCCTACATGCACTTGCCCTGTTACATCAGCGCACCGAATAATCCGTGCCAGCTCAAGCTGCGGCAGAGGTAAGAAACCATGAGAGGATTAGTGAGGATCCCTGGATGATTTTTAGATTGAAACCTCAGTTACACGGATTCTGTTTGAGAACTTTGGAAAATGAGAACATCTCGTATGCAGGACCGCTTTGCAGGGTTTTTGCATCAATTTTGCAAAGAAGGGAAGATAAAAATGTACAAACGGAGACAGGAGGAACATACCTCGAAGCCCTCTGTCGTATTACTCCGCTTCTCATGGCATAGGACAAACTAATCTGTATGAAGCTGGTACGAGGATTATTCATCTATGTACAATCATGACCACGAGGCCTCAGGACATCGTTTCTCCCTCCCTAATCCTGCATGTACAGTTCTCACATAGGGAAAAGTGCGTGATTGCACTAGAGCACTGGAAAGAGTTCTTTCAAGGTTAGAGAGAAAACAGGTCTTGTGTATTAGCATGCCTCTCTTACTGTTAATCTAATCTGAACTCAGGATTCATGCCTACAGATGCGTTAAAGCATGTTAACCTCACATAGTAACCTTTAGATGACTTTAGAGGTTCTAACATGTTCAGTTTAGTAAAAATACACTTACTGGTCATATATCACCAGGTAGTAGTGCATTTCCACCACCCAGGGTTCTGGGGAATGGAACACATGCATTACATTACATTGACCCAGCATCCCTCACTGGGTTATAAGAATAACACAACATGCAGAGCCATGAGAAGTACCCTACGGGGGTTACTTTGACAATGGTTGGGTTGTAATGGAAAGAATCCAATCCGGCCCACCGAACAAAAAACAGAACCCATGTTCTCCCATGTTCGGCCGCTGATTAGCAGAAATCCCCACTCTTTAAACAGCATCTCTGTTTCAGGTGGGGGTGTGACAACAGAACTCAAACTCAGAGGCAGAACCAATCAGAATCTCTGTTTCAGGTGGGGGTGTGACAACAGAACTCAAACTCAGAGGCAGAACCAATCAGAATCTATATTTCAGGTGGGGGTGGGAGGACAGAAATCAAACTCAGAGGCAGAACCAATCAGAATCTCTGTTTCAGGTGGGGGTGGGAGGACAGAAATCAAACTCAGAGGTAGAACCAATCAGAATTTCTATTTCAGGTAGGGGTGTGACAACAAACCTCAAACTCAGAGGCAGAACCAATCAGAATCTATATTTCAGGTGGGGGTGAGAGGACAGAACTCAAACTCAGAGGCAGAACCAATCAGAATCTCTGTTTCTACTGCGGCAGGACAACAGAGTCAAACAAAGGCAAACCAATCAGAATCTCTATTTTAGCTGTGGGCGTGATGACAGACAGTTAAACTCAGAGGCAGATTCAATTAGAATCTCAGTTTCACCTGGAGGTGGGACAACTGACAGTAAAACTCAGAGGCAGAACCAATCAGAGTCTCTATTTCAGATGGGGGCGGGGCAACAGAGTCAAACTCTGAGGTAAAAAAAAAGGTAACAGTGCATGTATTTGTCACTGTACTATGTACAGTGAAATGCATTTTACCCATCTGTGGTAGTGAATACACACACACACACACACACACACACACACACACACACACTAGTTTGATTCCATAAAAGTGTAGTTAGTTTGAAGAACCTTTGAAGAATTATATCTTTTACACAAACAGTTCTTTGTGGCACCAAAAGTGGTTCTTCTATGCCATCCCTCAGAGAACCCTTCATTTTTAAGAGTGTTAGGCTCATGTGGATGAGATTGTTTGGTGTAGACAAACAGGCCTGTGAGACTATATACATTAAGTTTGAATAAACGGCTTTAAAAGACAGGCAATCCAAAAGTAACTGAAATGAATCAGATTATGTTGCTTTAATATAGTAATAATGTGGATTAGGTTACAGTTACATGTTTACACAGGTTATCAATCATCTGTAACAGAGTATCCCTCCCAACCCTGACTTTGACCCAGCACTGTTTCAGGTTCATTTACCATGACGTACTACTTTCATTTCCTTAATAAAATCAGTATTTTATATTATAAAATCAATATTTAATATTCAAGCTTCTCCTCAACTTGCTCCTCAGCCTGCCTGCATGTTTGTTCTACCCTGTAAAAATATGACAAACGTTAGAAACAGGCTCAATATAACACAAGAGAACAGCAGTTATGCAGTAGTCTCTCTGCTTGACCAAACATCGAAATTTACAGACAACTAGCCTCACCTCTTTGGAGACCAGCTGAGCAACAACAGGGCAGGGACGTCGGATTGGCACTCGAGCCTTTGTTTGCGGACGGTGATAAACTGCAACACGCTCTGTTTGCTTTGCAGATCCTGATTTTAAAGATGTTGCAGTCCCTCTGTCGCTGCCTTGTAAGTATTATTCAGTCTATTCTGTCCAAGCGGCTCAGTCCTGCATACTACACTGTACCCAATCGACCACAGTGCACTGACTCTTGGTTTTCTTCATGTTGCAGTGTGTGAGTTTGAGATGAGCGGGCCCGAGGGCATCGTGGAGTCTGTGATGGTGTCGAAGGAGGGCAGGGCTCTGCAGACTGAGGCCGTGGACTGCAGGTGGTTCATTCGGGCCCCACCTGGCTCAAAGGTAGAGGAGCACTTATTAACTCTGTTGTTACTGTTTTCCAAATATGCAAAATGTCACCTATTAGAATTGAGGAATTCTGATGATCGGTCTGAACCAGTTGTGCTGTTTTCTTACTGGTGCACTCTGCAGACTAATACACTCACATGGCAAGATATCAAAAAGAGCTGTACAGACAAAAATTCATATAATTTTTTAATCTTCCGATCATGTGACAGCAGTGCAATGCAGGAAATCATGCAGATACGAGTGATACGTACGATTGTTGGTGGCAGAGGATTTCTGGAACTGCTGATATCCTGGGATTTTCCACACAACAGTGTCTACAGAGAATGCCCAGACTTGTTCGAGCTGACAGAAAGGCTACCGAAACCACCCTGTACAAAGGTGGTGAGCAGAAAAGCATCTCACAATACAGAACACGGTCAGCCTAGTGGCGGATGGGCTCCAGCAGGCTCCACAGGCTTACCAAAACTGGACAGCTGGACTGAGTGTCTTGATTTCTGCTGAGGCACACAGATAGACTTTGGGCCCGACTTTGGCACTAACAGCTGGATCTATAGACCCGACCTGCCTTTTGTTAACAGTCAAGACTGGTGGAGGTGGCTGGTGGTGTGGGGAATGTTTTCTGGGCAGACTTTGGGTCTGTTATTAGCAATCAGTTATCACTTCCTATTTGAGTATTGGCCACAACATGGCCACAGTTTCAATGGCTACATCCAGCTTGATGATGCACCAAAGCAGAAGTCGTCTCCAATAGGTTTCATGAACATGAGAATGAGTTCAGTGTTCTTCAGAGCCCTTTCAGTCAGTCACCAGATCTGAATCCAGTAGAACACCTTTGGGATGTGGTAGAACGAGAGACTCACAGCGTGAAATTACTCCTGAAAAATCGGAAGCAGTCCTGCCCTGTCCAGTCTTAGTATAGTGTTCCCAGTAAAGTGCTCAGTGAGTGTCTATATAAAAGTGATAACTGTATATATCTTTGGTACGTACCCAACACGTACTCAAAGGCTGTGTACTATGACTGTGGTGTAGCTATGTCTGTATGTATGACTTCATCAAGTGTCCTTGTCAACCCTCTTTCCTGCAGATCTACTTGCGCTTCCTGGAGTATGAGATGCAGAACTCGAACGAATGCAAGCGCAACTTTGTGGCAGTCTACGACGGCAGCAGCTCAGTGGAGCACCTGAAGAATAAGTTCTGCAGCACAGTGGCTAACGACGTCATGCTGCTCACCTCAGTGGGCGTCATCCGCATGTGGGCCGACGAGGGCAGCCGTAAAAGCCGCTTCCGCATCCTATTCACCACCTTCCAAGAGCGTGAGCCACTCTATCATTTCTGTTGCGCTTCAGGAACACCACGTTACAGTAGGCCTGGCCTCTAAAAAAATCACAGTATACTCCAGGGAAATAGTGGGGAATAGTATTTTAATAGTATTGCACCTGTTGTGGCACTTGCAAATCCCTTATAAACTTATAAAACACAAAAATAGACATTACACTAGACTCGATATAGCTCTGTAAAAAAACTGTGTCGCTTCCAACGTCTCCATGCTCTCTGCCCTTAACCTGCAAGCAGTGTAAAATACGTATTTTTGATGGACGCCAGAAATACAGAAAAGTTCTTTAGAATTTATACATTGCTAACTTAAGCATTTTGGAAAATACACTCATTATAAATTCTTATGAAATGATTTTCACCATATTTTAACCTTTGTCACTAAATTACTACTACAAATTTACATTACATTTACATTTATGGCATTTAGCAGACGCTCTTATCCAGAGTGACTTACAAAGTGTTTTGCTATTTACCCAAGAAAGAAACCTTAGCTAGTTAGAATAGACTAATAATTCAAAGATACCTCTAAGCTTAGACATTACTAAACACAAGACAATAAGGTGACCATAGTACTCTAATCGTCCAAGTACTCTCTGAAGAGGTGGGTCTTCAGTTTGTGTTTGAAGACAGCGAGTGACTCGGCCGTTCGGACACCCAGGGGAAGCTCGTTCCACCACTTTGGTGCCAGGACAGAAAAAAGCCTGGACGCTTGTCTTCCGTGGATTTTGAGGGATGGCAGGTCGAGCCGAGCCGTACTTAAAAGCTCGAAGGGCTCTTGGTGCAGACCGGCTTTTGACCATGATGAATTAACCCTTGAATTAACCCTTAAACTCTTATCTTACAGCACCATTTTACTCATGTACTAAACCACTGTTTTAACAGTAAATTGGAATACAAGATTACATGCACCTATTATTTTAAACCATAAACCAGTATACAGTATACAGTCAACCGTTGTTCATATCCAATTACATTAAGGCCCAGTTTCCTAAAGGCATCTTAACTGGTAGAGAGAGGGTTCGGTGTGCTGCCCACTTGACCCTTTGAGAATCAGGCCTACTTCACTACTAATAAAACCAGAAATGTGGCTTTATGTAGAGAGTAAGAAGAGTTTTTTCACTGTTTTACATGAAGTCCTTTTCCTTTTATTCTTCAGCTCCCTGTGAGGCAGATGCGTTCTTCTGCCACAGCAACATGTGCATTAACAACACACTAGTGTGCAATGGTATCCAGAACTGTGTCTACCCTTGGGATGAGAATGGATGCAAAGGTATATGCCATTTTTATATTGGAGCTGTTAGAGTGTAAGGAACATGTTCACTTCAGCTTGGCTTGTTAATTATATTAATATGCAGTTCATCTGACAGTGGAGATATGTACTGAATATACAAACATTTAGCATTTTGTGATAAACTAATCAAACCAGACCCATTTAAATAGCCCAACACAACTAATACAACAAGTGCTTTCTCCAAATTCCACACAAAATGCCACTTTTAATGATGACTTCAGTCTCAGAATTATTCAACCCCTTTATGACAAGCGTCTTGAACACTTAGTAGAGTACCCTTTTGCCACAAAATGATGCATAGCCAGACACACGCTTCTGACAGCATTCCTGAGGAATCTTAGCCTATTACTTATGGCCAATGGTCTTCAGTTGGGTATGGTCTACACTCTTGGGTATTAGTGCTGCAACCTTCTTCTTCAAATCCCACCAAAGATTTCCTATGTGGTCCAAGTCAGACGACTGTGATGACCACTCCAGAATCTCCAGGCCACTTCCAGGACTTTTTCTGAAACAAAACCATACCTTTGAGGTATACTTTGCTTCAGCTTCCTCACAGATGACATAACGGTTTCTCTTAGGATTTCCTGATACTTTGTTGAATCCATCTTGCCCTCCAAACGCTGGGTTCCAGGGCCAGAGGAAGCAAAGCTGCCCCAGAACATCACTGACCACCAGCGTCCCTCACTGTAGGCAGGGTGTTCTTTTCAGCATATGCTTCAATTTTCTTCCTCCTCCAGACATACAGCTGATCCATAGGCCCGAAAGCATTTATTGAAATGAGATTGGAGACAGTCCTAGTCAAGCACTTGTTAGCAAGGTCAGCCTAGCACCTCTCATTCTAAACTAAATAAGCCAACTACAGATATCAAACGTATCCTGACTGATCTTTAGGGCATTTTTGTAGTGTAGGGTAGTGGACAGATTTCTTGCAGATCGAGCCACAGACAAGTTCATTATGAGATCTTAGTCGTTTCTGTTCTTGTCTTTCTTGTCCCTCATCCAGAAAAAAGGAAAGCCACCATCTTGGAAAATCTAGACCACACCAACGTGACCATAATCGGGATCACCTGCGGAGTGGTGATCATTCTTCTGACCGTGTCGATTATCATCCAGGTCAAGCAGCCACGCAAAAAGTACATCATGAGGCGTGACGACTTCGATCCCGCCCTTCTTCACGAGGCCTTCGAACCACCCCACTATGAGCTGTGTGCGCTGCGACGGGCGGCGTCGGCTGAGGGTGAGGCCCTGCCCGAAGACTTCCCCAAGCTGCAGCGCTCCTCCTCCAAGTGTGTCCACGGGCACCACTGCGGCTCACAGACATCCAGCGTGCGGGGCAGCCGCAGCGACCTGAGCCTGCGGGATGCTGCTGCCATCCTCTCTGAGATGCAGGCGGTGGCACCACAGCCTCCGCCCCTCCAACATCACACCCTCCCCGGCAGCCGCAGGAACATTGTGGTGATGAAGCACAGCTACTCGCAGGACGGCGCTGAGGTGTGCGACCTGGACGACGACCTGGAGGACGGGCCCACCACCAGCCACGGCCACGGGAGAATGGGGATGGACAGGACTGTGCACCGATCGGTGTCCAACGACTTCTGACAGACACTTTAACGGCTCATGCGGGATACATTGACACCACGAAAGAAGACCCCATCTGTCTGCACATCGGTTTGCTTTGCGTGTTAAGTTGAGAAAAACACAAAGGAACCCCAGAAATGTTCATTATCATTACCCGTACATTTGTTTTTACATTTGTTATCATTTAATTGGCGAGTGTGTGATAGTGGAATTGGCGAGTCTGTGATACTGTGTGATACTCTATGGAGATTCACATTTCACAGTTGTTTGTGAATCAAAGTGGCCGACCAGTGGACTCTGAGGGACTCCCAGGCACTGTGTGTTCAATGGACTGTACGGATTGTAAGCGATTGTGATACTCAGCAGGACATCGCCAGTGACTGAAGTGAAGTATTTCTTCCAGCGATTTAAATGATCCACTACACGCTCCTCTCCATCTGTGTATGAAATATGTATGATATTGCTTTTTTCTTCATCTGTTAATGTATGCAAACATACAAGCCTAATTTTTGCTTTATGAACTTCATACATGAACGTCATAACCTTCTCATCCCCACCTAACTGATACAGTTAATTTAAATACTGTTTATTAAATGTGATTATTCTGTGTCTCATTTTTGAAAGTCTACTCAAAGCACTTCGTTTGTCCTCCATTTATCAAGCCTTGACCCATACATACATATACACATACATATATACACACACACACACACACACATATATATATAGACTTACAAATATACGTGTGTATATGTATCTCTCTATCACTCTCTCTATGTGTATATATATATATATATATATATATATATATATATATATATAGAGAGAGAGAGAGAGAGAGAGAAATATAGATATAGATATATACCAGGTCCTCAACTCTGCCACCCAAGCTAACAGACGCCTGTGCTGGTCAGCATCACTTAAGAGTAAGGAGGAGAGAGAGCACAACTAATTGATGGCAAAGCAGCATGACTCAGGATCCGAACTTGCGACCCCTGGGCCATAGTGGTAGCACATTTGAGCCTCTGCAATGAGTTTGATAGTAAATAATATTTATTGAAATTGTGGATATCAAATTTGTGGTCTGTAAGAAAGGAAGGAAACCTTTCTGGGAGTTCTGCACACAGAAGTATTAGAAGGGCATCTCAAAACCCCCCACTTCACTACAAAGGACCTTCTGGGAACCTTTTACTGGTAGAGGGAGGATCTATAGATTGCATGTGATGGAATGATGCTGCAGGAAGAGCCCACCTAGAGGTCATAGTTTTTGTGAATGTACATATTTCAGCCTAGAGGCAGATTGTCCGTCCATCCACATTGTAGATAAAAGGAGTTATTTTATAATTGGGCACAATACCGGGCAACCAATCAGAAAATAGATTATTTACACACACCATCCTCTAAGATACAGTAACATAAAGCTAAATGATTAACATAACCATAAAACTAATTATTATGTTGTACATAAAACAACAAAAGCATCCAATCACAACAGAACTCATTTATGCAATACCTGTCTTAAAGGTACAGTAACAGAACCCAAGTCAGGGTATGGTAAATCTAGGACACTCCATCAAATTGTGATTTAGGCTGAGCCATAAGTGTATTATCTTGATATATCAGTGATATATGATCTTTCACACACTGCTTTAAATCCAATAAAGTCAACAACAACAAAAAAAAAAACACGCTTGTGAGCAACACTGCATACACTTAGAGAGCAGGAGACCCCACTCTTTTGAATCAGCTGATCGGTTCATCTACAGTTTCTCAGTTGTGATTATAAGTATAATGCAATTCTGTGAAAAGATAAATTAATCAACAAATATTACTCAGCTGAATACAAACCCCATCCACTCATCAACCCATCTTTTGAGGAAGAGGCCGCTGCATAAATGCAGTCCTTGTCAAAGGCCACAATAATGTTGCACAGAGGGCTCTTGTGGGGATGAGAAATGGAAAATGAAACAACAGAGGTTCAGTTCAGCGTCTAGTCCTGGATGTTGTAATTACTGGTATTTGCTAAAATCCAGGACTGGAGACCAGTGTTCCAGTAAGGACAGGGCTTAAAGTGGGTTCAGTGGCTCAGTATGAGGTAGCAAGTACCTTTCCTTCAGGAGTATTCAGCTGTCTAATGACATTACCCCTTGGAGGAAGCACATGCTAGCCTTTACCCCTCCAGTACTGGTAGTATCATGTGAATGGGGAGTCCTAGCTACTGGGTGGACATTGGAAATGACTAAATTAGGGAGTAAACTGGGTAGAAATAATAAAAAATGTAGTAGTGCCTACCAGGTACTATCAAAAATCTACACTTGGCCATGAAAGGACCTTTTGTAAGTTTAGTGTGAAATGCACTTTTAAGGGAAAACAGTGTCCAAAGATAAAAATGGGTTGTTGACCCTGAGACCACTGATTCCTAACAGCACCACTGTAAAGAAAGGTGGGTCTGTAAGTTTCTCTGCAGCTGAACTGTGCAGAAATGTGTGGAAATCAGCGGAATCTCCCCTTTAAGAGGGAAAATAAAGACTGTGCCTTTACCGTCTTTCCTCTCATTGGTCCAAACTGATGCCAGTCACTCTTTGACCCGCCTGCGTTTGATCCTATTGGTTCACACCAGCGCAGAAACACCCAACCACGCTGCTGTCAGCAGTTGTCTCGGTATTCAAAATAAGCGTTTGAAGGAGGATCTGATGGGATTTGGCGCCTCTGTCCGGCCAACGAGGGAAGCAGAGAGCACATCGGAGACGATCTGGCTGTAAAACCCTGTGTTTTTTTTATCTTACCCTAATTAAATGTGTATTTTCACTGCATCACTGAAATTCCTATTTTTTGTTGTTTTTCACTTTTT